>NC_072892.1:100523791-101773791 GCF_027943255.1 Anastrepha obliqua | reverse complement strand
ATTACTGCCTTCAAGTTTTTGTTGAACTCAAGAGTTGTGGGTTTAAAGACTTGGTTTTTTGTGACATGTGCATGGAATGCGAAAAAACTGCATTCCATTCTGTACTATATTACATCTTTCTTTTTCAGACTGATCCTAACCAATTCCAAGGAGTTGAAGTCATCTAATTTTAAAAGCTTTACTAAAAAGACTTCCGTTGAGTTTGATGACCGCTCCTATGACCGTAGTTTGATACCATATATACGTCGCAGCCGACTAGCAAAAGCGATATTTTTCACTGTTAAACTAAGAAAGACTCAAGCAAGCTGTACGCAGATTAGAGAAAAATTTCCGTGCCATATAAAGGGTGGTTAAGTTTCAAGGGCCGGTGTTGATTTTGAATAAAATACAATTTTTTTAGAAAATTATTGTCATTTCTCTTTATTATGATAATATTGGTATGACTCAATTACGTGTGGAACAAAATATTGGCCAAATAGCCGCCCCGGCCTCGGCGGCACTCCTCCATCCGATGGTCCAAATTTTCGTTGACGCTGAGGCATAATTGAGGTTCTCTGCCGTTAATGTGCCGAATTATCTCATCTTTTAGGTGTTGAATTGTTGCTGGCTTATCGACGTACATCTTTTCTTTCAAATAATCTCTAAGAAAGAAGTCCAACGGTGTCGTTGACATTTAGGTGTGGTTCACATTCAACATCGGCCCTTGAAATTTAACCACCCTTTAGAATACGTCAACAAGATGGGCCGGCAAAAGCGATTTAATTTATTAAAAAATTATTGCAACGATCCAATACAGTGACATGGATGAATTGAGTATTTTAGGTCGTTAGTTGGGATTCCCATGATGATATTATTGGCTTCTTCGATGAATGAGATAAGACATCATCATCAAGTGTATGGACGGGAAATTCCAATATATATATTAGGGTGGGTCGATTTAAAAATCGCTCATTACTCTGTGAAAATCGTATTCTAGGGATCAAAATAAGAAACTTTGCCGAAGGAGCCATACCTCTAAAACGAATTCTGATGTCCCCCAAATACTACATTTACACATATTTTTGTAAAAGTGATTCTTAATGCCAAGATTATCATGAGAATGCAAACAAATGAACAAAGCGGTAGTTAAGAATCACAATCAAGATACAAAATCAGCTACTCTAGCTGATAGTAAATGAATTCCAAGGCCATGAAAAGTTTCTCATGATAACGTATCGAATTAGGGGAAATTTGTTGACCGAAGAAATTATCCGAAATGCTCTCATTGCAGCAGGACCATTTTGAAACTGAGTATCGCTCCATGAGTAAAATTTGCCAATTGACTCACATGGCCAACGACCTATACCCGTACGTAGTATCATGACACTACAATTAGGGAGCAGCTTGACTTAATCTTTTGTCAATGATTTATTTTTCATACTATTCGTTTTATTATTGTTGGATATTGGAATTCACACGGAGAACGCCCATTGCTCTGTGAAAATCATATTCTAGGGATCAAAATAAGAAACTTTGCCGAAGGAACCATACCTCTAAAACGAATTCCGATGTCCCCCAATTTGGGTCGAACTTTTTAGTTTCTTTTCTATAACTCACTTAAATTAATCTTTTCATTTACATATGTTCTGACTAAATAAATTTCTTAAGAGAAAAAATAGATATTATTATAAATAAATAATAATTATTATTATACAATAAATAAATAAAAATAAAGAAGAAACATAGCCATTTAACTGATTTTTTCATGTAAAGGCCAAAAATGGTGATATTTTTAAATTGGGGGACAACAGAATTCGTTTTAGAGGTATGGTTCCTTCGGCAAAGTTTCTTATTTTGATCCCTAGAATACGATTTTCACAGAGTAATGAGCGATTTTTAAATCGACCCGCCCTTATATATACATAATATATATATGACAATCTGAATAGTGGACTCTACCCATAATTTTAGTTATCTCTGCATAAGACTTTTGCTCCTTTGTATGGAGATGCAGGATCCTTCCACGATCACTCGAGAACTCTTTTCAAGGCATTTTGTTTATAAAAATTGAATATTTTGTCCAGCTCAAGCAAAAGGCGCCATTTAAATTGCAGAGGGTGCATATTTTCTGGGTATTTCCATACGAGGTTGCATTTAGCTTTAGTAAACTACATCTTGCTTTGAAAATGCTATGCTTTCTTCAAACTTCAGGCCGATCTCCATTCCCATGTCGTTCAGATGCTTAAGCCAAAACACATTTTTACTTAAGATGCTTTGTCTTAGTTTGTGTGGGAGTCTGTTGCAATTGTTTTGCAGAATAAATGTGGCTATCTTCTAAATTAGTTTCTAGTGTTATTGCATAATTGGGAGTGAACTCGGGTAGTTTGAGGATTCTTTTAATGAAGTAAGGTTGAAGTTTATTTATGATACTTCATCGAATAAGGCATACCCCTAAACTTGCGCTACGTAGGTTTGTATGGCTCTGAATACCGCTTGGAACAGCTTGCATTTTGATTTTAATGAAATGAATAATAATATTGATTATAAATAGAGCATTTACTGAAATTAACTAAATTTTATTTCCATCCCCACCCAGATTACTTATCGCCTACCAACTGAAATTCGACCTATTAAATATCGTATTTATTGGTATCCAAATTTCGAAACGAACACCTGCGAAGGGTATGTGACCGTACAAATTGAAGTTGATGTCCAAACCAATCTGATTGTTATGCACGCCAAGGATCTGGAGATAGGAAGTATTAGTATTCTAAATGTTATGGCCTACCTTCGTATTCGTGTAAAATCAAAATATTTGAGTGCTGATCGTGAACTACTGATTATCGAATTGGAGGAGCTATTGAGTACGGCCACACCATATGTGGTTAGTATGGATTTTACATGTCAATTGGATGGACTAAATGGAATGTACTCAAGTGTATACAACGACGAGGAGAACGCACAAAGGTGAGTTTTATATTTATACAAAAATATGCAAAACCCAATATTATTTATAAGAAAATCTTCATATTGTGTGTTCTTGACTGAACTATTATGATTTCCTTTGAAATTCCGATACATCGCAATAAGTCTAAAGATCCTGTAGTATTTTTAAAAAACTCCGCTACATCGCAACACAATTAGGGACAGAAGTCAAACAAGCCTTGGAAAGCAATTTCGTAGTGGATATCAAATAAGTTCATACAACTTTTGTCGTGCATTTTGCAGACTGAAGCTTAACGATCCGGACGCTCACTCTAGCATTGGCGTGTCAAGCGCGTGCGGGTTCGTTGAAAAAATGATGTTTATTATTCCTATCAAAAACTTGTGCTTCCGAAATCAAAATTAGAAAGTTATAACTACCATCAGGGAGTAGCAGTGTCTAATATGTACTGCAAAGTAAACGAAAAAAAGCTATCCAAGGAAGGACGAAAAAGAAGCAAAATTTACTGATGATACAATGCGCTTAAGGGGTTATACGCAGTTATGAAGCAAATAAAAGACGGGTTGTCAAGGATTTATCCTGAAGAAACTTCAGAATATTTTAATTTGAAAATGGCGGTTATAAAAGCATCTTCCAAGAACGTAACAAAATTTTTTATTTATGAAAATATTGATTATAGAGCGCGCTGCAGGCGATTTCTGGAACCTCCTTTAAAAAAAGACGATTTACGGTGTACATCGTAACTCAGGATTGGATTATCTGAAATCAAAAAACCAAACAAATTTTGTTAATATATTAGATTATCTAGTAATTAATCGTTCGGCTAATCAAAATAGTGAATTTTCACAAAATGACAGCTTTTAAAAGAAATGATTTCGATTTTTACGTTAAAATTTGGCCGTAAATTGATTATAAAATGGAAAATAAGTATCACATTTACAAAAGGAACGATTAATTACTAGAAAATGTATCTTTAAAGATTGAGTTAAAACGGTTGACCGATCAAACAAGCCGTTTTCGAGATATCGTGTACACCGACTTGAAAAATGCCGTTTTGAAAAAAACACGTTTAAAGTTTCAATACCTACCTTAAAACGTGCCGAGGCATCTCTACATATTTAGGTATAACTCCGAAAGTATTGCTTAGATCTACTTCTACTTTCGTGCGTATACTTTTGAATATATGTACATTACAAAAATGCAATAAAAAAAATCGATTTTTTTGAAAGTCATAACTGCGTATAACCCCTTAATACTAGAGATGTGAAAAATATTAGTCCCGCGAGGAATGCGGAAAATACTAGTGCCAAATAGGGACGGGTACCCATTTCGTTAAATTTCATTTGATTCACATTTTTTTAGTTCTAATTTTCTATTCTAAAATTAAAGTTTCTCAAATACGTTTTGTCTGATACCCATATTGTAATACCTTTTTTTCTATTTTGTCGGAAAATGTACCTTTTAGGACCAGGCAGGCAGTGGCAAAAACCTCCTAGTGTGCGAGTATTTCTGCCTATGAAAAAGTTCTTCATAAAAAACCATCTGCCTTTCGCAGGTGGCTTAAAAGTGTAGATTCCTCCATCTGTGGAAAAACACCCGCTCGGCCGAATAAGCAATAAAATGCTTAAGAGCCAATTATAAATGTATAAGTATATGTATATTAGGGCGGGTCGATTTAAAAATCGCTCATTGCTCTATGAAAATCGTATTCTAGGGATCAAAATAAGAAACGTTGCCGAAGGAACCATACCTCTAAAACGAATTCTGATGTCTTCCAATTTCAAAATATCACAATTTTTGGCCTTTACATGAAAAAATCAGCTAAATGGCTATGTTTTTTCTTTATTTTTATTTATTTATAATAATATTTATTATTTATTTATAATACAATAATATCTATTTTTTCTCTTAAGAAATTTATTTAGTCAGAACATATCTAAATGAAAAAATTAATCTAAGTGAGTTATAGAAAAGAAACTAAAAAGTTCGACCCAAATTGAGGGACATCAGAATTCGTTTTAGAGGTATGGTTCCTTCGGCAAAGTTTCTTATTTTGATCCCTAGAATATGATTTTCACAGAGCAATGGGCGATTTTTTTGCCTCCCCACAAATCGACCCGGCCTAATGTATATATAGATACAATATGTATTATGAGGGATGATGCTCGTATTTTATATTGAAATAATTTTGAACTTTATTAATGCATGCACAATTTTTAAAATCTTGCAATACTTTTAGTTGAACTTCAGAATTAAAAAAATTAAAAAATGAATACCAATTATATGAAATATTATACTCTCTTTTCGAGATATCTGGAATTCAGATGTAATTCCATCCGACTGGTAGCACGCGATAACTTGTCGGATAGCAACAACTGGAGGGGTATTGCACTGTTGCCGGCAATGGGAAAAATATTTAATCAAATCATTTTAAACCGCATTTTTTAGCCAACAAATAGTATCTGCGACAAGCTGGTTTCCGGCAAAAGTGCTGCTGCATTGATAACGGCAACACTATGCGAGGGGTAAACACCACCCTATATATATTATTCGTTGACTTTGAAAAAGCATTTCTATCAAAAGAGAATGCATATGGAAGCCTTAGAGAGGATAGGTATTTCGAGAAAAATAAATAAATTTAATTATTAATAGCTGCAATGGTGCGACTTGTAGATTTCTTCGCTTGGGAAAGAGCTGAAGCTTTTGTCTCCACTACTGGGTGTGTCTTGTACCCTCTTTTATTTATTGGTGTATTGCATTACTATTTCCAAAATTTGCTAGGCCTTGAAATATATGCCTCTCCAGCAACACCAGAACTTGCACAGGGCTTAACATTTTTAACACGTGCGTTAAGTCCGTGCTGATGTACGGATCCAAAACTTGACTTGTGACATCGACCACGAACGCAAAGCGACAAGCGTTTATTAACAGGTGTCTGGGTAATATATTTAAGGTATGGTAGCCAAGAGTAATAACAAACGAAGAGCTCTGGCGAATAAAAGCACCAACAATGGAATAAAGAAGAGAAAATATGGATGGATAGGGCACACTCTGCGAAAGCCTTACGATGAAATATCGCATGCCGCATTGATTTGGAACCCGCAAGGAACGGGAAAGGACTATTTGCAATAAAGAAATAATTAAATGAACTGAGACCTATGGCTAGAAATAGAAATGTTTGACTCCTTAGCTCCTAAAGGTGTATGGAATAACTAATAATAATGACAAGTCCAATGCAAAATTAACTCCCTACACTTGTGTGTGCTTACCAACCATATGGGCTCACCTCTGAGCTTTGCATGATAGTCCGATGGACCTAAAATCGCGGAGGTGTTAATCTGGGTGACACTGCCTTCAATTAGCCTCCTAGACTAGATAAATGCACTTTAGCCCCTTAACGTTCTATATATAAATAAACATTACTAAAGAGAGATAATTATTTATTTATATACCGAAAGTAGTGAGTTCTTACAGCACACGAATACAGAGAATATTAAATTTTTTTTATTAATTTGATTTAAGTAAGTAATACGAAAAAGGCTGTGATTCATCAGCGTTGAAATCTGAAGCTCATACAAAGTTATTACAAATCATAAACAACTGTTAATTCGTTTAGTCATTACGTAGTTGGTCTCATGAGTTGCATCTACTAAAAACCTATTTCTATGCAGATTAGTGACCGATGGTTTATATAAAGCCAAATAGTTTAAAAGAACAAAGCAAATTATTTTTCCGGAAACAATTACAAAAAATCAAAATGGTTAGAATTAGAACTTCGTCTATCGCTTAAGGGTAGCAACCTTAACAGCTTCTGTCTGACGTCATATGGCAGAAAATCATTTGGTAGTGGTATTTTATAAGTTAATATTTAGTTTGAACCCATTCATTCGATTAAAGTGATAATTATGAGATGTACGTGGTTGTTCAATAAGTTTTACGTTGCTACTAGCCAGTTTTTCTTTTTTTGTTATGTTGGTATACTCTTCATGTGAACGTACTTATGTGAAGGCTTAAAAGCAAAGGAAACTTATGAACGAATGTTGAAAGTGTATATAAAGACTCTTCGCAAGCAATTAGTACAGTAGAACGTTGAATTGCTAAATTTAAACGTTGTCGTACAAGCCTTAAAGGCGATCCACGTCAAGGACTTCCAAAAAGAGCTACAACACCAGAAATCGTAGAAAAAAATACGTTATATCGTATGGGAAAATTGTCGAGTGACTGAAATAGATTTAGTAGAAGCCCTAGGCATCTCATTGGGCAATGTAAGCAATATTTTTACTGAAGTATTGGGATTCAGAAAGCTGTGTGCCTATTGGGTATGCCAAGATACTAAAGAGTGGTGTGAACTTCGATTTTCGGCTCCGAAAAGAGTTCGAGTTTAGAAATCGGCCAAGAAAGTTTTAGCATCAGATTTTTGGGATGCGAAAAGAATTTCATTTGTAGATTACTCGACAATGCTGTTGAAAGTTTATCTGCTTTGATACATGATGCAGCTCTTGCCTCTACACCTAAAAAAAATAGCAACGATAGTCGACATACCTCTGTGCATGTTTCTGCACAAATCAGAGCCTTAATTCAACAAAAGAGACGATTACGAAAGAAATGGCAAACTAGTAGAAATCAAAGAGATAAAACAGTTCTAAATAAAGCCACTAGTGAACTCAAACACAAATTGAAAGACTTTAGAAATAAATCGATCTCAAGCTATATTCAAAACCTTAATGACAATAATAATGATGATTATAAAATATGGAGGGCAACGAAGTACCTAAAACACCCAAAGAAGAGAAGTGTACCTATTAAAGATTGCAATGATAGATGGTGCAGAACAGATAAGAGCAAAGCTGATGCTTTTGCAAAGCATCTAGAAAAAACTTTCACAGCCTTTAACAGCAGTAACAATAACGACTCTGACGTTCTTCAATTCTTCCCGTGCCAACTATCGTTGCCAATTAAGCATATTACACCTGCAGAAATTCATACCGAAATAGAAAACTTAAGTAAAAATAAATCACCAGGCTATGATAAAATTGATTCTAAAGTGGCAAAGTGTTTACCAAAAAAAGGCATTATGCTGCTGACACATATTTACAACGCTATATTAAGATTAAACCATTTTCCTACACAATGGAAATGCGCGGAAATTGTTATGATTCCCAAGCCAAATAAGCCTGAAAATGAAGTAACGTCTTACAGACCAATAAGTTTACTGACACTTTTCTCTAAAATATTTGAGAGAATATTTTTACGGAGAATATCGCCAACTTTAAAACCACATAATATAATACCTGAATATCAATTTGGTTTTCGCCGACACCATGGAACTCCCGAACAATACCACCGAGTGGTTAACTTCATTGTTGATTCTTTCGAGAGAAAAGAGTATTGTTCAGCTGTCTTTTTGGATATCCAACAAGCACTCGACAAAGTTTGGCATCATGGTCTTTTATACAAATTGAAAAAAATCTTCCCCTCACAGATATATTTAATTCTAAAATCGTATCTTACTGAAAGATCATTTTACGTGAAAGTGAAAGATGAAACATCTAGCTTTGCATACATCAAAGCTGGGGTACCTCAAGGAAGCGTACTCGGTCCAGTTCTTTATACTATTTTCACATCAGATATGCCAGTAACTGAAAATATACTTATTGCAACATATGCTGATGATACCGCTTTTCTTACATCAAGTTATTCTCCAACCGAATCTACCTCACTAGTACAAATTGCATTGAATTACTTGCAGGTCTGGTTAGACTGCTGGAAGATTAAAGTTAATACCAACAAATCTGTACATGTTTTATTTACACTACGGTAAAATGACTGTCCTGACTTGCAGATCAATGGAAACATTATTCCTAAATGTAACAGTGTAAAATATTTAGGCTTACACCTAGACAAGCGATTAACATGGAAGTGTCATATACAAGCTAAAGCTAACCAATTAAAAATTAAAACAAGAACACTTTATTGGTTACTTGGACCTAAGTCACCACTTTACCTTGAAACCAAATTATTATTATACAAAGCCTTATTGAAGCCAGTATGGACAACTTTGGGGAACAGCCTCTAATTCAAATATAGAAATCTTACAAAGATATCAGTCGAAAACCCTTAGATTGATAACGAGTGCACCCTGGTTCATTACCAATAAAGCCATTCATTCAGACTTACATATTCCTTTCATAAAAACTGAGATTAAAAGATTCAGTACAGCATATTTGCAAAGGATCAGCTATCATGAAAACCCGCTTGCAATAACTCTCTTAATGAAACCAATGAAATAATTAGACTGAAAAGACAACATGTTCTAGATCTCCCATTTCGTACCTAATCACTATTTATTAATATGTTTACAACATATTCATATAACGTTATCACATGTATAGCCTTAACTTTATATATATATATGTAATATATTACATATAAGTATATTATTATTGTTTTCACTGGAGATCAATAATACATGTCAAATAACCACAATGTTATATAATTTGCTTATTGTTCTTAGAATAGATTGCAAATAAAAGTATTATAAAAAAAAAGATTACTTGCAAACTGGTGAAACAATTAATTCAGAATTTTATTGTAAACTTTTAGACCAGCTGCATGAAAAAATTTAAATTCGTATTGCAAACCATAAAGCACTGTTTTTCTTATCGAACCGCAAAACTTATTGTCCCAAATGATAGATCAGCATTCAAGGTCATTTCGAAAGCATAAAACGCCTATGTTACACCATATAAAGGCATCATCGGGAAATCCATGTGTGCAAATATTTTCACAAAATACAATACAATACAGGAACAAATTTTCCCACCCTGGTTGTTTTGGTTTTCTTGTAGTGAAATTTATGGGAACGATTTACTCACATGGAATTCACGTTAAGGCTGATTAGCTCTTCTTTACTCTACTCCTCCGACCCTTACTTAAGCTAAACAGTGTCAAAAATCTGCATTCCTACACGTATTTGTGACTTTCATAATTCAACCCCCTTTGAGAACTGCAGCAAAGAGAGCCCAAAGCTTAAGCGCAATTAAAGCACGATCACAGCTTCACTCTCAACCAACTCACATGCTCTCTGCAATAAATGCACTCCCAGCTTACTTAACTTCTTCTTCCAATATTCCATGCTCCCAAAATAAAGACAACAACAACAGCCAATAACCATTCAAGCTTAAAATGTCAAAGACCAGGTTGCAAATACAGTGGCTTGCAGCGGTAAGTTTGGCAAGTCAGCGTTGGCTGAGCACAGCAGCTGATAGACTTGCGCAGACGTGCGATTAGAATTCCTTCATCGCGGCTCAGTTAGTTGACTACGTGCATTTGAACGAGTTGGTTGCGAAGTGCGCACGAGTAGGACGGAGAAGTGAATGATTACCTAGTAACTACACGTATTAAAAACGACAAATAGTGACTATGTAAATATTATACGCGTATATAACTCGTAGATATGTAATGAAAACAATAGCAATAATAAGCGAATGAGAGACCACGGACAAGCACTATAAAATGAGGTGTCACTGATCGTCAATGATGAATTGCTGTCTATTTGCCATAACTACACAGTTGAGTGCAAACGCACCTTCTAACGCGCGCTCTTACATACTGATACATACAAACATATATCCGAATTAGAAATCGGTGACTATTGCAAATTTATATGTGCGTGTGTTATTGGCGGCTTTAAGAAAATTACAAGCAACCGTACCAAACCAAACCGAAAAAATCGTTTATTTTGAGAAGTGAAATGTTGGCACTAAATGCGAAACTGAAACGGATCGCAAATGTTTTGTTGTTACTTGTGTATATTTCTTGAATTTTTATTTGTTGGGGAAAGGTTTTTACCGCTGCTTGTGCGCGTGTGTGTGTGTCTGGGAAACCTGAATTACGAGCTCAATAGAAAGGAAAAGAAAGCAAAAAAAACAACAATCATAAAAAACGTTTTATTGTTACACCAGCAACTGTGAAATATTAGCTGATGCTGTATACAAAAAAATAATAAAAATAATAAAAACAATAATAGTGACTCGTATTAAAAAATTGTAGCAAATGAAGCTTAGCAAGTGAAGAGTATGTAGGCAAAGAGTGCAATCGGATTAGTGTGAAATTAGTTCATGACTTCAACAACAAAACCACCAACAAGTCGTACCAGCAACAGCCCAGTTCTATTCATCAACACTTGTTCTACTATTGAATAAATTATTATTGTTGGTTTTATTATTATAGTATATACTACAAACAGACATATGAAGATACGTATTACTTATACGAGTAAAGTTCTTGCACAAAATGAGTATGTGAAAAATTGTGATTGCTGTGTACGAAGAGGTTGTGCCGAAAACGCCCACAAATTACAATTACAAATTTTTGAGTCATCCACTTGGCTTCTGAATACTTACTGCTTAATATAGAAACAAACAGATATGGACAACTAAATAGAGCCAAAATGATATTTCAAGTTTCTCAAAATATTTTATTATTATCTTTTAGTTACTTGTTTCCCTTTGCAAAGATTTGCAAATCTTTTGCGCAATATGCAAAGTAATTAGAACAATTTTATACATACGAGTAGTGGTTATTAAATAACTAGACTGTTACTGCAAAACATTTTATTTGGATTTCATACATGTATAAGAAATAACTTTTAACTGCATCCTGTAACTCTTGTGGTTTCATCCTGTTTAAAATAAAGATCGTCTATGAGTCTTCAATCAGTAAAATCCGCCAAATACTCGATTAATGAATGCCAAATTCTTGAAACTGTCGAGATATCGATGTTGAAGATTGTTCAGCAACACTTTGCGCTACAGCAGGAATATTCTTAACAGATCTTCCAATTTTAGTCCGCCAGTTCTTTTTCAATCGTCGATAGCATCAGTTTCTGGAAATTTTTCCAACAACCTTTGAATTGTCGACTCATTCAGATGATTATTTTTACCAAAAAAATTATAAATTTTCCTATTTTTCTTAAAGGTTAGCCATTTTCATAAAAAGTTTCAATAATTTTAACGCGTTGTTCTATCGTGTAAAATTGTACATCTGTCTGCTTGCAAAAGTCAAAGGAATTATTCAGTACTGACATCTGTGCGTCACTTTTGAAATACCTTTGAATGTAGATGTAAAGGGTGATTTTTTGAGAGCTATAGGAAAGTTTTTCAAAAAAACACACGTAAAATTCAGAAAAATGCAGGAATTTTTTATTTAAATCAATAGTACAGACCATATAATTTAATGTTTGAAGATTATTTCATGCAAATGTTGACCGCGACTGCGCTTCAAATGGTCCAACCGATTAGTCCAATTTTGGCACACTCTTTCCAATGTTTCGGCCGGTGTCTCACATATATATGCTTTAATGTTGTCTTCCAATGCGTTAATTGAAGCAGAAAGCACAAAGAATAATCTAAAGGCGTTATATCGCACGATCTGGGTGGCCAATTGACAGGTCCCGAACGTGAAATAAAATGTGCGCCGAACTCGCCTCTCAACAAGTCCATTGTTATGCGTGCTGTGTGGCATGTGGCACCGTCTTGCTGAAACCACATGTCATGCAAGTCAAGCTCTTGCATTTTGGGCAAAAAAAAGTTGGATATCATTTCACGGTAGCGCTCACCATTCACAGTTACGTTACGATTCTTTGAAGAAGTACAGTCCAATGATACCTTCAGCCCATAAACCGCACCAAACTGTAACCTTTTCTGGATACATTGGTAACTCTTGCAATTCTTCTGGCTGATCTCCATTGATCCAAAAATGAGCTTCGTCGCTGAACACAATTTTTCGATAAGAAAGTGGATCTTAAACTTTCTTAACAGTACACGCATTTTTATACTAAAATTCAATGATTTGCAAGCGTTGTTCGTTTGTAAGACGATTCATGGATAAATTATAGACCAAACTCAAGATGTTTGACAGTGAAACAAAACACGAAACGTGCGTCAGCTGTTTAAACCAATTGTTTAAAAAGATAATAGCTAAAAAATCACCCATATATCTGTATTATATTTATATTATAAATTCATATGTATATTAACTTATCACTTTTAATCTATTCCTTTACTCTCATAACTCCACGCGAACCGTCCGTTGTTTCAAACAATATATGATTCTTGAAATTCCAACTGCTAGCTGACATGGGTGTGAGCATAACTTTGTCCTTGCCTGCTTCAACGGGCTCTTTATTTCTATTCAGGCTATTCGTCCTTTTGCTGCGAATTTTACTATATAAAACAGGTAGAAGTGGTACAGCATAAGATCCGGGTGAATGAGACGGATCATTTAATGCTGGAATGCTGTACTCGAAGAAAAGACTGTAAATAATATGAAATGAGCCAGCATATTATCTTTTTCTACTTATGTTGCAACACTTTACATATAATATTTTCGATGAAATAAATAACACTCAAAATCAAGCGAAGTATATGGATCTCCTTGTTTTACTGCACCCTACAAGTTCTGCGACTCGTCTCCAGAAACTCCAAGCCTCTTGCTCCTCGAATGCAGGAAAGCGAAAACACCTCGGTTCAGTAAAGGGAGAGCGCATACATGAGTTGCAATCCACTGCTAAGAGAATGTTGTCTAGATGAAGTATGGCGGATAGTAGAAGCCATCGATCCGTTTTCGGACTTCTTCATAAGAGTGAAAATGCCGATCAGCTAGAGCATGAACCGTTGATCGAAACAAATGATAGTCGGAAGCAGCAACCCCTGAATAGTTCCCAAGTGAGTCTTCACCGCCTTTGCAGCATGAAGCCGAGCGTTATCATGCTGGAGGATAATTTTATTTTGTCTACCATAATACTAGGGTCATATTTTCTCTACTTATTTACCGCGGCACACTCAATATACTTAGTCCTGCCATAAGTTCTGTTACAAGTTAAGTCCGTTATAGATATGAAATTAGAATACTTTTTTAATGAAGTTAGTTTTATTTAATCATGTGAAGATTTAAAAATTAAATTTAAAATTTTCATTCGAAATGATTAGCATTGCCTTTTACGCAAGCCTTCAAACGAGTAGGCCATGCAGCTATTACAGCCCACATGGTTTCCATGGATATTGACGTCGCTGCTCGAACTGTAAGGTCTTCGACAGGTCATGTTCTCCAATTATGACCACAAACTGTAGTCCAACGGATTCAGATATAGACTTCCAGACGAACAATCTTCCGCGGCTATGCTCCGAGGAACACTGCCATGTGGTTTTTGCCTTGTGTGCTGGAGCGGCATCTTGCTGGAAGATCCAGATCCAACGCTCTCCATTAAAGAGAATACTGCTCAACTGCTTCGCCACGCCTTCTAAGACACTCTCCTGGTATACTTTTGCCCCGGTCTAAATCAATTTTTCGCAGAAATGAAGAGATGTAATACATTTTTAGGACGTTGACCGCGTACCACCGAAGAGGCTGCTTGCATCTGTCGAGTCTAATTTTCTTCAAGCGCGTTGTCAAAAGATGATCAATTGAGCGACAGAAGGCTTTCATGTGGACATCATATCTATTTAGCCTTGATATGCATCTGGTCGATTCATTAATTTCTCTGAATATAATTTTCAGCTTTCTAAGAATTTCCGCGAATTCTTTCTCAAACGGCTTTTATGGCCGCACTGGTTCGAACCACGCAAGGACCTCCACTTCTTTTTCTGTCTGTCACTTCAGACGTTTGGGAAAAGCGATTCAGGAAACTAGATTCTCGAAATATCAATTCGTGAATCTCACTTGCACTTTTACCACACTGATGTAATGCAATCACTGCAGTGCGATTTTCTTTAGCTCCCCACTCCATTGTTAACCAGCGAAATTTGCCACGAAGCTGAGTATAATTTGTGAGTAGACAATACGTACGAACAACAGCGAAAATAACGGAACTTTTTTGTGCAAATTTGTTCTCGCCGAATGCATTGTAAAATTTGTCACAGAATTTATGGCAAGACTAAGTTCATATGTCCGGCATGTGAAGATACCCGCGTGACACTAACCGCATCTTCGTTTGTCCGCATAAGCCTATTCCCCTAACACACGGATTCCTTTGCTCGGACTCCGTAGAAAAATTACGTTTCCTGGCCTATATTTTGATGAGATTGATAATGATTGAAGGTTTCTATGCTTTAAAACAGCAACAACAGTATCTGTTTTTAATTTAATTTGTGTATTTCGTACAATATAGTAACTTATTTGATTTTTAACTTCTTGTACGCTCTTAGTATTCTCATGTAAGCTCCTGAATATTCTGCGCTTCTGTAGGAAAAAATTATCCAAAAACAGTGATTCACACAAAGATAGAACCCAATCTTTAGCCGTAGAACAAAGTTGCTAAGTAATGCACAACACTGTACAATGGATATCTAAGTATATTTCACACTCTTCCTCTACAATCAGCGCTACGCATAAACAAATAATGCATATGACTTACCTACATCAACAGCAAATACTCGTAGACGAACACGACCAACCAATCAAGCCAACAAACGGGATTTACATACATATCTACGTACATATTTATTTACAAGAAAATTTGCATTCAATTATTAAACTTACAAATGAATCAAAATGTAGCCTTGCAAGTAGATGAGAAAACAACAACAAATCTAAAGTGTAATGAAACTGTTTGCTGAGGCCGTAGAAAAGCGGTCGGTCGCACTTCGCTAACTTATCACTTTCTTTCGGAAACGTGTGCAGGTGATGGCCGGTGAGGTGATGAGGCCGGTGAGCATGATGATGGTGAACCCCAAGTGAGCTGGTCACTCGTAATGGCCACTGTAAAACTGGTTTCCCTCACATCGGTTGCAGCCTATGAGACGCTTTTGTGTTCATTTTTCATCAACAGCAACGTGCGCCGTCACCGATCAACAAACTAGCTTACTTACATACATATATATGTATATAGGTATATATGGATATGTGCATGTATATACATATGTATGTTCTTACAAATGTATAGAGCTCATATTGTATGCAGTTTGTGTACGCTGCGGTATTCAAAATCTGGGACATAATAATTTTAAACAAAAAATACGTATCAGCTAATACATATACCCAAAAACTAGAAAATAAAATTGTAGGGAATAATATCGTCTTCTATGTGGGTTAAACAAAAAGTGACACAATTTCGTTGGAAATCGTTTAATGTTTACAGTTTTTTGGAAGCTTCTTTGTAAAGCAATCTTAGTTTCTAAAGAAATGAAAGCGTCGTCAATTGAGTTCAGTTCAAAACGATTTATACCCAAACACAAATGTAAAGAAGTTATGTTTTTAAGGTCGCATCAATAGGCCAAGCAATTTCTCACCTTTTCTATCTTCTCACTATGTACATAAATATACGCATGTATTTGATGCCTTATTGGTGTATTTAACAGTTGGTTGATTAGAGTGTTTTCAAGTGATTACTGATTGTCTACAGTAATTGTTGTTGTTGTTGTTGTAGCAGCATAAACATTCCCAAACATACATATGTATAAGGTTGGCCAAAAAGTCTTGCGGTATTTCCGTAAGCTTGTCTTTGCAAGCGCGTAGTTCTAGTTGTATTCGTCGCATCGGTTCACGCTAGAGCTTTTTGGAAAGCTCTTTTCACGTGCTAACACGTGTTTGATTAATTGTTGTTTGCTTTTAGTCGTTCGTGAGTTATAGCGTCGCAAACATGGAGCAAAATAAAGAGAAAATACGGCATATTTTACATTACTACTACGATAAAGGCAAAAATGCATCTCATGCTGCCAATAAAATTTGTACAGTTTATGGACCCGATACAGTTTCCATTTCCACCGCACACCGATGGTTTCAACGTTTTCGTTCTGGTGCAGAGGTGATCGAAGATGCGTCACGGTCCCGAAGGCCTGTCGTCGAAAATTGCGATAAAATCGCTGAATTGATCGAAAGAGACCGGCATAGTAGCAGCCGTAGCATCGGCCAAGAGCTGGGCATGAGTCATCAAACCGTTATGAACCATTTGAAGAAGCTTGGATTCAAAAAGAAGCTCGATGTATGGGTGCCACACGACTTGACGCAAAAAAACATTTTTGCCCGTATGGATGCATGCGAATCGCATCTAAATCGCAACAAAATCGACCCGTTTTTGAAGCGTATTGTGACTGGCGATGAAAAGTGGGTCACTTACGAATACGTGAAGTGCAAACGGTCGTGGTCGAAAAGCGGTGAAGCTGCCCAGACGGTGGCCAAGCCTGGATTGACGGCCAGGAAGGTTCTTCTGTGTGTTTGGTGGGATTGGCAGGGAATCATACACTATGAGCTGCTCCCCTATGGCCAAACGCTCAATTCGGACCTGTACTGTCAACAACTGGACCGCTTGAATGTAGCACTCATGCAGAAGAGGCCATCTTTGATCAACAGAGGCCGAATTGTCTTCCATCAGGACAACGCCAGGCCACACACATCTTTGGTGACGCGCCAGAAGCTCCGGGAGCTCGGATGGGAGGTTCTTTTGCATCCACCGTATAGTCCGGATCTCGCACCAAGTGATTACCACCTATTTCTGTCCATGGCGAACGAGCTTGGTAGTCGGAAGTTGTCCTCGAGAGAGTCCTGTGAAAATTGGCTCTCCGAGTTTTTTGACAATAGGGAAGCGAGCTTCTATAAGAGGGGCATTATGAAGTTGGCATCTCGTTGGGAACTCGTCATCGAACAAAACGGCGCATATTTGACTTAAATCGCATTATTATAACCAATTTTATGAACAATTGAAAATTCAATAAAAATACCGCAAGACTTTTTTGACAACCTTATATATGGGGAATACTGCTGAAGTGACAGTCCTTGGCCGGATATACATAAATATGGGTCATTCCGGTAACCTAGAACCGACTGTCGTGGGAACGACTGCTTAATTTTCTGCCTTATAATACGTTCACATATGCATTAATCACCTATAAATCCACCAAATTAATCTACCCGTTCACATATGGCAGATTACCTGCAAAATTTACAATCAGCTGTCAATACTGCTTTGAGAGGTTTTTCTTCATAGAAATTATTTTGGTGGAATATTTCGGTGTTTTTGGTTTCTTTAATTATTATTAACGATATGAAAAAAATACAAGGAGAAAGAATAGCTAATTTAATTGCGCAATTAATTGGCTGCTAATAATAAACAGTTGGAGGAAATCCGTATGCGACGTTTACTGAGGTTGCAAGAAATGATGGCAGCAATTCGCATGGGATAGATATTCAATATTACATTTTACAATAAGTAATAAGAGGACAAAACGTTTATGGACACACGTTTTTTTCTGTAAAATGAATCCCTAATTAATAATATTTAACAAAAATTTTATTAGAATTATGTTTACAGACCTGCTTTTCTTTTCCGGCATGAATATGTGAACGTATTATTACTTTACTTTACGATAGGCTAAGCCGATAGCTCTGGAATTTAGCGCGTTTATTTTATATTCCTTAATTTTAATTATATCTATAAATAAATAAATAAAAATAATAAAACGATAGGTAAGCGATTTTTTTTTCAGCGAGCGCTGGGTTAGCACACGAGCGTGCAAAGTTGCGAGATTCTGCTGGCAACTGGTAGATCAAGGGCGCTCAAGGAAGCTTCTAGGGCTAACAAAGTCGCAGCTCTCAAACTTTGCGGGGGTCCTTTCTGGACATTGTCTATATGCTTCAAGGCCTTTCTGCAGCAGCTGTTTCGGGTGAGTTAGCTCAGCATCTTCTCCTCAGCTGTCTTGTTCACGCCAGACACATTTGAAAAATTTCATTAGTAGTATAAGACGGTTAACGCAACCGTAAATAGTTATCGTTTGGTTTCCTTCTCTATAACAATCAACCACTCATCAATCCTCACCACTATCCTTTCTCACTTTCACTTTCACTTTCTGCCTTTTACTGTCACAATGGTACCACAATATATATTTTTTATATATTCGCTTGACCAACCCATCTTACCTAACCTAATCTAACCTAGTGAGATTGTTCCACAGAAAGGTCAATCGGTAACTACTTATACACAAATTCATTGGAATGCCCAGAAAAAGGTCACTAATTTCCTCTAAACTGGCATTTCGGCCAATGTGATCTGCAATTTCTACATACCGGTTATCATGCAACCTAAGACATCAAAAAAGTGGTCGCTTACGCGATGTTTACAGGTTGGTCCATATGTGGTTGCCTCAGCTGGCATCGGAGTAGCGGATCCGGTTAAGGCTATTTTCCAAATCCTGTTTGCAATATTTGATTCATTTCATTCTACAAGATGTAATACTATCTTTCTGTGAAGATTTTCACTGTCAAAATAACCTAGGAAAAAAATAAAATCACTGCATATATTACCTAATAAAAACACTATGTATATAGGGCACATCATATTGTGCCATGCCTCTAATCATTCAATGTGAGTGTTTTCCGGGCATCTTTCTCTGCGTTCATCGGTCGAATAGTAACCAAAGTGAGCACATTGTTTTCTTATCGCTGTGCTTTTATTCAGCCGTTTTATTTAAATATAACTGCCAATAACCCTCAAGATCCTCAAATCTTTATACCTAGCTATTAGTTCCTGTTTCCAGCTCACTTTATACTGTTAAGGTTGAGACGGCAACGATGCAACATGAGCGTATATTGTGTTGAGTTTTTTTGTATATTACCAACACAATCGCAGTTTTTTCGTAAAGATACCGCTGTCATTACCCCCGTTACGTCAGCCAATCAGCTTTCAAATTCGCTGAGAGCCGGTTAACGAGGTAATCTTAAGCTTATTCCAGAAAAAACTGTGCTTTCGATACGGTTTTATAAGAGGGAAAGATGGGTTACACGAGTTGGGAAAAGTGATTAGCGACTAGAGGGCTCTATTCACAGGTATGACGTATGTTGAGTGCATCAGTGTATGACAACGCTGGCATTAGAAGAAATACTATGAGACTCCAGATATAAACTTTAATTTTTTCCACTATGTAATTGGCGACATTTTTTCACTTCATCTCTTAATTTCTTCGTATCTATTTTCACTTAAAATCTCAACAATAAAAAAACCCCATATAGAATACAAATGGGAAACAATCACTTCTCTAGAGCAAATCTGAAATTCTTAGAAATTTCAGCCGCGCGAGCTCGTTAAATTTAGAGAAGGGAAAAATCATTATTTTCCAATTTTGTTTTTGAATAACTTTTTTCACTGCATAGAAAAACGTGATTTTGAGTGATGAAAATCTTTATTTTGATTTTCCCCCGCTCCATTCCTTGTCGATTTGTAGACTGCAGCTGTCTAGTTCACTAGTATCAAATATGACTGACGTACGACGCTAATAAAAAATTATAAAGCTTCCGAAAGGAGATTAATTTTGCGCCACCTTGTGCAATATCCAGCATAAATTGTGCCAGTTTTCTCAAGTTCACCACGTAGCTTTGCCAATTAATTAATTAATTAGTGTTTGTACTGGTACTGGAATTCTGTAAGATTTCTTAAGTTAAGGTTTCTAAGAGAATACACCAGATTCGCTTCAATACTGCTATACATAATTTTTGAGTCATCTTTGAAAGCTAGTGATCCCATATCGTCAACCCATGTTAGAAAAAATATTTTTTCTAACCCCCTTTATCATTCAAAGTTAAGTCAAGATCCGCAGCGTGGCGAGCATTTGCATTTTCTTTATGAGAAAATTTTTATAAATGCTGAAAATATAATTTGCATTTTCTACGCCACATGCAGCGTAGGTATTTTAGTAGTAAAAGCCTACAGCTTATTAGCTAGATAAGTATATCTTACCTAATATTCATGGTAAATACAACACACATACACATACTTACATACCCGTATATGGCATTGATGGCATACGTCGGAAAGAATAGAAGATGTTTTCTTGAGTAAATATTTATATTTTTGTTAGTAAAGTTTATTAATTCATTTAAATTAATTATTTATTGTTATTCGCAATATAAAAATTCCCACGTGATTACGCTTATGATGACTTTTACTCAGCTGTGGCGGGCGTAGTCAGTTGTTTTGTGTGTTACTACCATTCAGTTGGTTCCAAGTTCGTTGCATAATCGGCAAACAGTGACAAACCACTGGAGCGCATCTAAGTGCACTGCAAGTGGAAAAATGGATCTGTTACGATTGCAAAAAATTGAGGAAAACTTTGTAATAAGCTTTACTAGGAATGGTAAAAAAAAATCAGCTTTCTAAAAACGCGTTTACTCTAAATCAACTGATTTTTTTATGTCGCTCATCACCCTTTTTAATCTTTTTGTGGAATGCGGTGCTACTCGTTTTTTTTCTCTTTGGACCGAAACTCGATCTTTCGGATCTGCAACTGTACTAGTCCAGTCATTTAAGCTTAAATTAGGTAAGAATCTCGGAATTCGAGATACCCTGCTGTAAGTCTGTAAAAACTTGTATATTGACACTCTAAAAGTTGTCTCAAAACCTACATATGGTAGGGTGTACGCAACTATTAAATTTCAAGGTGAAAGGTCACAAAAATCGGGTTTTTGCACTTATTTTGTAAATATCTCATTTCCCATGGGTTGTTTGCTATTTGTATTTATTATCAATATTGTAGAATACAAAATTTGTATACGGTGAACCGTTTTCGAGATAGAGGGCGGAGAGCGCGCGGTCACAGGATCACTTCAGGTCAACCGGTGCCTCCGGTCGAAAACACGCCGTATATAGTTGATGAATTATCGACAAATCAATAATTATAACTATTTATCAATTTTTATTAACTATCATATTATAAAGGGTTTTTCAATTGGCACGGGTCGATTTTGGCGCCCTGTGGCAGCCATTTTGTTTTGGTGACATCTGTCAAATCTTTTGTTTATTATTCAGTTGTTTATACCAAATCATCATGGCAAGTTGCACGATTGAACAGCACGTTCAAATGATTAAACTTTATTATCAAAATGCGTGTTCATTAACGCAAACGTTGCGCGCATTGCGCCCATTTTTCGGTAGACGTGGTGGCCATTCCAATTTCTTATGGCCCATATTGAACCATTTGGACCTAGACGACATGTGGTTCCAGCAGGACGGCGCTACGTGCCACACAGCAAACGCCATTTTATTCCATTTCAACATCTACCCACCCTTATTGAAAAACCCTTTATTTTATCATTTTCTTTATGTATTAAATCTATATCTATTCAATAATACTGATAACCGTTTTGCATATTCGCGGAATATAACGGAACTATTTATATTTGGCGGCCGCCGTAGCCGAATGGGTTGGTGCGTGATTACCATTCGGAATTCACAGAGAGGTCGTTGGTTCGAATCTCGGTGAAAGCAAAATTAATAAAAACATTTTTCTAATAGCGGTCGCCCCTCGGCAGGCAACGGCAAACCTCCGAGTGCATTTCTGCCATGAAAAAGCTCCTCATAAAAATATCTGCCGTTCGGAGTCGGCTTGAAACTGTAGGTTCCTCCATTTGTGGAACAACATCAAGACGCACCCCACAAATAGGAGGAGGAGCTCGGCCAAACACTAACAGAAGTGTACGCGCCAATTATTTATTTTTTTTTTTTTTATTTATATTTTCTTTGATATATTGTGCATTCAACAAGTGATTTTAATCGTTGATAGAAGCACGTGTTGTTAAAAAATAAAATGGAATCCTCGAACACGTATAAGAGGCATATTTTGTATTTTTTTATAAAAGTGGTAAAAATGCAACAACTGCCGCTGCAGAAATAAACACTGTTCACGGAGAGAATACCGTGAGTGTAAAGATTGTACAAAAGTGGTTTTCAATTCCGAAGTGGTAACTGCTACGTGGAGGATGCCCCGCGCGCTGGTCGTCCTGAAGTCTTTAACTCCGACGCCTTGCTCGAACTCGTGAAAGCTGAGCTAAATTTGACAGTCGATATGATAGCTCAGAGGTTAAATGCATCGCATGGAACAGGCACATGGTTCAGTTGGGAAAGTTTTCAAAGCTGGGAAAATGGGTTCCGCAGAGACTTTCCATCGCCAACCTTGAGCAGAGAGTGAATGTGTGTTCTCAGCTACTGCAACGGCTTGAAAATGAAAGTTTTTTGAACCGTATCGTTACTGGTGATGAAAAATGGGTCCTTTACAATAATTCTGTTCGCAAACGCCAATGGTTAGATAAAGATGAAATACCAGAACCGAACCCTAGAGATGACCTTCACCCCAAGAAGATTCTCCTGTCTATTTAGTGGGATATGGCCGGTATTGTTTATTATGAACTTCTGGAACCAAACCAGTTGATAACTGGTGATTATTATTCTCATCAGCTATCAAACCTGAATGAGGCACTTAACAAAAATGAGTAACACGAACTACTCCTCAAAAGAAGCTATAAAAAGGAATATCGAAGCGTATTTTGGCTCCAAGGAAAAAAAAATGTTTGAGCAGGGAATTAAAAGAAGACATTGGGAAGACATTGTTACACAGTAATTTTGTGAAAGTTCAAGTGGTGCAAATATTCGTCAGCAACAGTGTTGCCAAAAAATACATGAACTATTGAATTGGAAATTCAAATTCCAAATTTAACTTAAAAACAAACTTCCAGGTGCCTTCATGGGCCGGTTATCTTTTAATCCGCTTTAGTTTTTTCTACGCTATTGGGAAGAGAAATATTTGTCCACTTTTAAATGAAAAGGGACGGTGAGAAGCCGAAAAGTTAACAGAATGGAGGTAGTGGAAAGCAGAGGTGTTTTTTTTTATTATTTTACTTTGAACTAATTGAACTATCAGCTTTAATCTCTAGTGAAATTGGTTTAGTAATCTTTTAAATATTGCCGCATGAAAAAGTCAATCGAGGTTTTCAAGCGAGGAAGGATGCCAATCGAAGAGCTCAGAGCATATGGTATCCGCCGGGCGGCTTCGGCGGCCGCAGTCATGGTTTAAAAATTCGAATAATTGATCTTTCAGATGCACTTTTGAAAAGAAGGAAATACATAGGGGTTTGAGTGTCATTTATGCTCCTTAGAACATATTCCACGGTCATCTTTGTATGTTTAAGGTTAGGACACTTCAGAAGTAACAACGTTTCGAGTGTTCCAACGAATTTTTCAATTTGTGTAGCAAAAACAATTATGCATTTTTCAACCTGATCGTTACTGAAACTAAGTTTCTAAGTTCATTGTAGGCCCGAGTCAAAGTATTCACATTCTTCATTTAATAATCGTAATCACATCAACCTTATCATATCAAAACCGTACGCCACTCTTGGATTTTTGCGTTAAAATACTTTCAATTGCTCAGATTATTATACTTTGAAACTACCATAAAAATTTTCCAAACTTGAATACACTATTTGGAGATCTCATCACAAATTTGCTATTGACAGGATAGAGCGTATAAAAAGTTCTTCCTGAAAGATGCCCTCTTATTGTCCTTGAATTGTTTGACTCCATCTCTACCCATGAATCCCGTCTCTTTTTAATTAACCTAAGTGGACTATCCTCTCTCTATCTTTTGTATTTGGCAGGCTACTCAGTTCCTTATTCCAACCAGGACTTTTCGTTCATATTATCCTTTTTACACTAAGAGCTTTGGTACGAATTGTGCCATGTACGCTCCTGTAGCGCATTCACTTCGAGAACTAAATGAGATTTTAATTCATTAGGCTTGCTTTTTCTTTATCAACGTTTTTTTTTAATTTATTAAAGTCCAATCTATCTATTAAGCTTATTTTAGCACTTCCCACAAAATGCTTCAACATAGATTATCGTTTTATCGTAAGAAAATTTTGTAGTTTACTCACCTGAAATAAATAAAAAAAGAACAAAAGAAAAAAAAACCTAAGATTTTCAAAGTATTGAATCAGCTTGAAAGATGATATTTTTGAAACTCAGAGGCACCTTACTACTATACATAGTCTTTTAAAAAGAAAACAGTGAGAGTATACGGAAGAGTATGACACTGCGGATATAGACGGGGAATATGAACGTGAAGTGTATTTCTTTTGCGACAGTGCGGTCCTTCACAAAATTGAGGGGCCTACAGAAAGCTGGTTTCAAAATACTTAACTATTCTTCCTAAAGTCCAAACAAGCCTCTTCTGAATATAATTCATTATGAAATTATGAAAATAGCCAAAAGTATTAGCCTCAAAAGAGAATACGTATATCGAAAAGAAAAAAATAACTTGATATTGGATTTCATATGCCTTCCACTTCACTGAGTGAAGTTTTGACTTTCTATTGAATTATGTATGCGAACCCAGACTACGCTTTGGAGAAGTTTTAGTAAGAAAACTGAAAATTATACCCATTTTCTCAATTTTGTTTTTACTTAGAAGTGATTTCATGCAATATTTAAAATGGTGATATGATTGCATTTTTGTATTTATTAGAGAGACTCTGAATACTGTGGCGTAGAAGTGCAACGTTGCATAGACGGCTATCTCCAGTTCTAGAAAGTTATAACCTTTTTCATCACTTTAAACTTAAATAAATAGTGACTTAAAGCAAGCAAAGGTATTTAACCAGCCAAAGTAAAAAACATGTGATCGTATCATAAAATGTCAACTTTTTTAGATTTTTCTCATTAAGCAAAAAAATAATTTACAATATTTCAAATAACGCAAAAAATGAAAAAAAACACAGCGCTAAGCAAAGCCCTTGAAAAATATCTGATTGAAAAGTGAGAGAAGTTACGCAAAAATTGAGCAAATCCACAAATTACAATGTTGCAAGCGATTTTAAGGAATATTGTAATAGGTTTTCCCCTTGAAGCAGGGCCGTAGAAAGCATATCCGGGGCCGGGGGAAAATTGCAAATGCGGACCCTTTCCAATTATGTTTAATTCATATAAATGCGTATAATCTCGAGTCCGGGCCCCTCTGAAAACTCCGGGTCCGGGGGAAAAGAGACTCCAGCCTAGAGTCCGGATTGGAACCCAAATACAAAAGCAAACATTTAAAGCGCCACTGAAAGGAAAAAGTGGCAAAACAAGTCCTAATTGAGCATTTGGGAGAACATTAGAAATCTCTAAATGCTTACAACATAAAAATCCGATTCCCTGAATGGAAAGGCCATAAGCAGCTGCATATATTCCATAGGTTGCCAAAAGAAACGAATAAGTAAATAATTTATGCAACGAATATTTTATGTTCTGAGAGTGATTTTTTTTTCAGTTTTCCTGGCCATGTTTTTGATTCTTTGTTTCGTTTTTTTGTTTGTTTTGCAAGCCATGTAATTTGACATATCTCGGGTAATTAAGTGAATTAAAAAAAAAATACCAAATCACCAATTTCGCACTCGTAAAAAAACATTTTTCTCTTGCAAATACACTTCTTGACAAACTGTGCTTACATAAGTACATTATTTCTGCCATTTTATCAGTGTTAGCGACCCATAAAATTAAACTTACTAGCCAAGCCAACCTATGCTCATTCCTAATTGACTTTCTAATTAACTTGCAGATAATAAAAAATAATAAAAGTTTAAGCGGGCAAAATTGCTGCATGCATTTCCCCATAGTTTCAGCTTTGACTTGAGCTCTAACTGAAGCTCTGTGAAAACTTCGACGAAAAAACCATGCAAACGTTGAAACGTAAATTGCTGTTTGTTGCTGTACTCGTATTTGGCAGCATGAAAAGGCAAATACAGTGAAATGACGATAACTCTTAATCCATGAGACCATCAAAATATTACGAGTAATCGCAATTTTCGAGTTAGGAGAATTATATATGTATATAATTGGCGCGTACACCCTTTTTGGGTGTTTGGCCGAGCCCCTCCTCCTATTTGTGGTGTACGTCTTGATGTTGTTCCACAAATGGAGGGACCTACAGTTTTAAGCCGACTCCGAACGGCAGATATTTTTATGAGGAGCTTTTTCATGGCAGAAATACACTCGGAGGTTTGCCATTGCCTGCCAAAAGGCGACCGCTATTAGAAAAATCTTTTCCTTAATTTTGGTGTTTCACCGAGATTCGAACCGACGTTCTCTATATGAATTCCGAATGGTAGTCACGCATCAACCCATTCGGCTACGGCGGAGAATTCTCTCCTTCTTCTTCTTAATTGGCGCGATAACCGCTTACGCGATTTTGGCCGAGATTAACAAAGCGCGCCAGTCGTTTCTTTCTCGTGCTAACCGGCGCCAATTGGACACACCAAGTGAAGCCAAGTCCTTCTCCACCTGATCTTTCCAACGCAGAGGAGGCCTTCCTCTTCCTCTGCTACCACCAGCTGGTACCGCATCGAATACTTTCAAAGCCGGAGCGTTTGTATCGATTCGGACGACATGACCCAGCCAACGAAGCCGTTGGATCTTTATTCGCTGCGCTATGTCTATGTCGTCGTAAAGCTCATACAGCTCATCGTTCCATCGTCTACGATATTCGCCGTTGCCAACGTGCAAAGGTCCAAAAATCTTACGCAGAATCTTTCTCTCGAACACTCCAAGCGTCGCTTCATCGGATGTTGTCATCGTCCACGCTTGTGCGCCATACGTTAGGACGGACATGATGAGAGTCTTGTAGAGTGTTAGTTTTATTCGACGAGAGAGGACTTTACTGCTCAATTGCCTACTTAGTCCAAAGTAGCACTTGTTGGCAAGAGAGATTCTACGTTGGATTTCAAGGCTGACATTGTTATCGGTGTTAATGCTGGTTCCTAAATACACGAAGTCTTTTACAACCTCAAAATTATAGCTGTCAACAGTGACGTGGGTGCCGATACGCGAGTGCGCCGACTGTTTGTTTGAAGACAGGAGGTACTTCGTTTTGACCTCGTTCACCACCAAACCCATTCGATTTGCCTCTTTATCCAGTTTGGAGAAGGCAGAACTAACAGCGCGGTTGATTAGCGGTTGAGCGATTAAGTTCAGCGGCTCGTACGATGCTCTCCAACATCAGGTTAAAGAAGTCATACGACAACGAGTCACCCTGTCTGAAACCTCGTTTGGTATCAAACGGCTCGGAGAGGTCCTTCCCAATTCTGACGGCGCTGCTGGTGTTGAGCAACGTCATCTTACATAGCCGTATTAGTTTTGCGGGGATACCAAATTCAGACATAGCGGCATACAGGTAACTCCTTTCCGTACTGTCGAATGCAGCTTTGAAGTCGACGAAAAGATGGTGTGTGTCGATTCTCCTTTCATGGGTCTTTTCCAAGATTTGGCGTATTGTGAATTGGTCGATGGCAGTCCGTCGGCGCTCGCGGCTTTGTTGTTCTTTAGCCGTGATATTGCTATTCTCACCTCGTCATGGTCGGGTAACGGAACGACAATTCCGTCGTCAACGATGGGGGTATCGGGATCTTCACATTCTCTATGACATGCGCAGCTGTCACCGTTTAACAGGTTCGAGAAGTGTTCCCTCCATAACTTAAGATTGCTCTGTACGTCAGTCACCAGATCGCCGTCTTTGTTCTTACAGGACAACGCCCCGGTCTTAAAACCTTCTGTAAGCCGCCGAACTTTCTGGTAAAATTTTCGGGCGTTGTTCCTATTGGCCAGCATCTCAAACTCCTCGCACTCACGTATTTCGGCCTCTCGTTTCTTCTTTCAGATAATACGTCTCTCTTCCTTTTTGAGCTCTCTGTAGCGATCCCACATGGCTCGCGTTGCGCCCGATCGCAGCGTGGCTCTATAGGCGGCATCCTTTCTTTCAGCGGCAGCATAACATTCCTCGTCGTACCAATTGTTTATTCGGGCTCGCCGGAATCCGATTTCTTCTTCGGCGGCGGTACGTAAAGAACGAGAAATGTTGCTCCATTGCTCGCGCATGCCGGTTTGTTGGGCAGTGCTCTCCGAGAGCAGGAGTGAGAGTCGAGTGGCGAATCTTCTGGCTGTCTGTCGGCGGAGAATTAGGAGCTATAAAAAGAGAGTAAAATCAAAAGAAAAAAAATATTACTTATTCAGACTATTTATTTTTATTACTTTTATTGAAAGGATAAATTTTAATATACATAAATACAAGGTGGCGCAAATTTATTCATCCAATTTTGTTTTTCAATAACTTTTTTACTAAATAAAAAAGGTTATTTTGAGTGCTGGAAATTTTTATTTTGATCTTGACGCATTCCATTGTTTGTCCGATTGTATATTGCAGCTGTTTAGTTCACAAGTGTGAAATATGATTCATACGAGACGTCATTTGCAAAAATAATAAATATTCTGATAGGGTCCGCCACCTTTAACATTTCACTCATTAGGAGTTATAAGGCACTATTAACTGGATCTTCGAGCTATAAACCAAAAAAAAACAAAAAAACAACTAAAGGCAAGAGTAACGGTTAATACGATTTGCGATTATTTACTACTTCGATGATTACGAGTTATAGATCAATATGATTAATAGATATGAACTACAGAGCCCTTTTGAGTTTTATCGAAATCGTGCGGCTGTGAAAAAAATACGATTTATAGAGGGGACAAAATTGCATGCAAGTAGGTTTTGTACGAGTTATCCACCGAACCGAATTATCGCGAATTTCAAATAATCGAGCTTGCGTGTTATCTGGTTACCCACTGTATATGTACTTATACATACGTATGTATGTATACATGTGCACCTACATATCTCAATCCAGTATTTGCCAATTTAGCGGTGAATAATTGTGGCAAGTAGACAATAATGCATTGAATATTAATGAGCGTTTTGCAAAATCATTCATCCACAAAAAGAGTGTACAAAAATGTTTGCATACATACGCCAGTATTTATATGTATGTGCATATTTGCATAAATAAATACACGAAAATTTATTTAAATGCTATAAATGTGATGTTTTGTACTTTATTTGCTGGGGTTTCTTTGTTGCAGTGAAAAACAAAAAAAGTATATATATTTTGCTGTGCGCTGAACTCTCAAAAATTTAAATGTAAATTTTTTACTAATTTTGCTAATTTTATTAAGAGCAGGCAGTTTCAAGTACACGAAATAAAAATTAAAATTATTTACCCAAAAGCAATAAAAAATGCAATTAAAAAATGCTAATCTGTTTGAGGTTAGTGGAGCGTAGAGAATATGCGTAATATTTGCGCCGAAAAGATTCACTTTTATTTCACTTTAGTGAAAAATGTAATGCACACATTTATACATACACGTTTACATACATATGTATGTCTATTCATTCATATTAACACACACAGATATTTTTATTTTTTGATAGGAAAAGCTTTACATACATACTCGTACATAAACGAGCGTGTGGACATTCTCAATTTTTCCGCACCTATTAAATGCCATCTACAACAAGTAAACTAAACTCACATTAACTATGTACAAACATACACATATATGATATTTGTGCGTACCTACACAGTCTTTGACCCACTTGTTACTCTGTGGGCTATAAAATGACATGTAATATACAATTTTTTGTAGTTTTAAACTTGAATTAATTTTCAGCCTAGTCACAACCGGACAAAAACTGGCGTCTGATATTTTCGTGGTCAAATTTTTGTACAACCGGCTTTCTATTTTGTATCGGTTTCAATGGCCCAGTAGAGCAATGCACTAGTCCCGAGCTGTTGCGCTTCTAGTGAATTCTCAACAATGACAAGTTATCTTTTCTTCACCTTTCTATAAAAGCAACTGATGAATTTTAAACAGCAATTTTCTAGAAAATTCCAATTGCCGTCAGACGTGTCTTTCTTTCGTTAACTCCTAGCCACTGTGACATATTTTACGCGGCATTATAGTCAGGAGCGTAGGAATTCACAAAATATTTTTTAAGTATTAGTTTCGACTCTTCGGATGGGCAAACAACTTTTTTAGTGTTATATTATTATACATCGAGTCGCAAAATTAATCACCCTATCGGAAAATGTATAATGTACCTCAATCATATTTGTCCCTCGTGTACTAAACAGCTATAGTATACAAAGAGACAAGTAATGAAGCGCGTCGGATGAAAGCATGCCTGCCGATTGGAAGTTAAGTGTGCTCTGTCCAATCCAGGAGTTATCTGAATGCCGCGATATCTGAATTTGGTATCCCCACAAAACTAATACGACTTTGCAAGATGACATTGCTCAACACCAGCAGCGCTGTCAGAATTGGGAAGGACCTCTCCGAGCCGTTTGATACCAAACGAGGTTTCAAACAGGGTGACTCGCTGTCGTGTGACTTCTTTAACCTGATGTTGGAGAGCATCGTACGAGCCGCTGAACTTAATCGCTCAGGCACAATTTTTTATAAGAGCGTACAATTGTTGGCGTATGTTGATGATATCGATATCATCGGCCTTCACAACCGCGCTGTTAGTTCTGCCTTCTCCAAACTGGATAAAGAGGCAAAGCGAATGGGTCTGGTGGTGAACGAGGATAAAACGAAGTACCTCCTGTCTTCAAACAAACAGTCGGCGCACTCGCGTATCGGCACCCACGTCAGTTATAATTTCGAGGTTGTAAAAGACTTCGTTTATTTAGGAACCAGCATTAACACCTTTAATAATGTCAGCCTTGAAATCCAACGTAGAATTTCTCTTGCCAACAAGTGCTACTTTGGACTAAGTAGGCAATTGAGTAGTAAAGTCCTATCTCGACGAACAAAAATAACACTCTACAAGACTCTCATCATGCCCGTCCTAACGTATGGCGCAGAAGCGTGGACGATGACAACATCCGATGAAGCGACGCTTGGAGTGTTTGAGAGAAAGCTTCTGCGCAAGATTTTTGGACCTTTACACCTTGACAAAGGCGAATATCGCAGACGATGGAACTATGAGCTGTATGAGCTTTACGACGACATAGACATAGCGCAGCGAATAAAGATCCAGCGGCTACGCTGGCTAGGTCATGTCGTCCGAATGGATACAAACGCTCCGGCTCTGAAAGTATTCGATGCGGTACCAGCTGGTGGTACCTTTTCGTTGGAAAGATCAGGTGGAGAAGAACTTGACTTCACTTGGTGTGTCCGATTGGCGCCGGTTAGCACGAGCTTGGCGTACTTTGTTAACTTCGGTCAAAATCGCGTAAGCGGTTATCGCGCCAAATAAGAAGAAGAAGCAAATATTAGGTGTAACAATACCTACAGCAACGAGCTACTGTGAAATTGTGGTAAAATTGGTATTAAAATTTATACTTCATTGGAAGAGGTATGTTGCAAGGAATATTTATTGCCTGAAAGTGTTTTAACTGGTTTAAGGATTTCTCAAATGACTGCGAAGGCTTTGAAGCTAATGCAAACGCTTTAACGTCCAAATTCAAATCAATCATGGCTTTTTCTTTCGAATCTCATTGGATTGTACACCTACACTTCCTAAAGGAGTAATAATAAAACCAACCGAATTTTGGAAATCATGTGTTTTATATCAAGGCAATGCATTGGCCCATTCCGCAATATTGAGTTTAACAAGAAAAGAGCGATACAAAGACCAGAGAAGGCCAAATAAGGCAGTAAGGATCGTATTCATGTTGTTAAATTTTAACTCTGCTTGTATTATACTAAATGAAAAATATTTCAAGAGCAGGATTAAAGTCCATGCACAGCACTTACAGTGAGTTTAATAACACAGAGACTTATTGACAAATCTTTTTCAATTTGCTTGCTTTATTTAATTTTAATAATATTTGCATGGGCACTTACTGTGCCCAAAAATACCTATGCTGTGCGCGAATGATTGAGCAAGATCGTCATGTCATACTTTGGGCAATCCTTGCACATTATTATGACGATCATTTATAAGGGTTTGCATGATAAACTTGTGGTATTATAGGTGTGTTTGCGTTAAGTCCCACAGAGTTTATAAAACTTCCTAGAATCGTAGTTAGGCAAAGTGCTTCGAAAAATGATTCATGCGAATGCAAAAATGTATTGATCATCATGGGAAATATTTTGAAAAATATAAAACCATTTTAAAGCACCAAGGTATATTTTTCCATTATTAGCTCAGAAATATAAATAGCAACCCTCGTAATGAGCATAAAGAGGTGGGCCGCATGCCTGATCTCTTCAAGGCCGGCCGCATTCGGCGGTCAGGAGCTTACGAAGGTGTTAAGAAACTCCCGATGAATGTCGTTTAAGTTCTGTCTGTAAATTGTCCGATCCAGTGGTTGTAGTCGTGATTGGAAGGGGCTCAGCCTATAACAAGTGAGCAGCTTACTATACTTTTTAACCGGAAGCATGGAAACCTTATCGTGGATGTATTGCAGGGAAGACATTAGGAGGCATCCCGCCGCTGTTTTGATGGCAATATTCTGACAAGTCCAAAGTTTTCTCCACTGCGAATTACTAGCGCCAAGCGACCAGAAGGGCACAGCGTAATACAGAAGCGATCGGCCCATTGCTAAAATTGGGCTAATAACATTTCTTTGTGTGTGCCCCAAGTGCTGACGGATAGCGATTTGCGGCCTTCTTTTGGGCCTTAGTGTTAATTGCGGTTGTGTGCGCCGAGAAGGAGAGCAAACTGTCGAAGCTGGCCCCAACAATTTCATCCTTTAACTGCAATTTAATTTCTTTCGTCCCGGTGGTAAAGAGGGCCGCCGTGGGTTTATGGGGGGAAAAGCTGGAGATTCCTCGCATTGGAAAAGCGAGAAAGGCTGGCGAGATAATCTCTTCACTTTAGAACACAAGCTGTATGAATCATTGCCAGACGCCATTATCAGCCCTATCTAGTACGCTCAACCTAACTCCTAGTCTACGAGTAGCAGTCTTGGTCATTGGTTTCTACTTAACCGGACGGGTTGCGATTTCAAATGAAAATACGATTTGAAACCAGAAGCTTTAAACTTATAATATAATATATATGTATGTATGTGTATGAAATACCTATCTTCTCTATCTGTATGTCTGTAGTCTCATAGACTTTGCTTCATGCATACATATAAGCACATCCATATATACATAACACTCAATTGTGCATAATTATACTGCATTTCGCATGCAATTTGCAATGCAATTTGTTATTACTTCATCGCACTTTATTGCTCCACTTAATGCTCTGTTTTTATATGATCAGCAAATCAAGGAACTATGATAATTTTAATTGCATTAGACACATATCTCTTTGTTATTTCGCACAAAGACAAAAAGTCTTTGCGTGTCTATTGATTTCAGCAAATAGCGCACGTTCACTGGCATAAACTGACTTCATTTGGCAATAGCAGAAAAATTTAGATGCAAATAGACACACGAATATGTACTATACAAATGCAAATGTGTGAATGTGCGCATGTGTGTATGCGCTTTGGCAAGAGTGACTGTGATTTCGTTGGGAAGAGATTAGTATTAGCATTTAAATTAAATTTTGTGAATGATTATTTCAGCAATAGCTTCCATACGGTTTTACAATCACGTATACACGCATACATGTAAGTATGTATGTGTATGACTGCATAAAACAGGCATTTTTAATTTCTTGACCAGTTTCAAGTCAAGTTCAAACATTTGAACATTAAAGCCTGTTCAATAGTTTTGAATCGTTTGTACGAATTTCGTAAGAGCATGAAGATTTTATTTATCGCCAGTATTTATGATAACATTTACATACGTACATATGTACATGTGTACGTGTGCGCTTTTATATTCGATTTGCATTTTCTTAAACGGCGTAAAATTGCTGTTATGTTGCAATCAATTTACTCATTTCGTTCGATTACCTCAATCAAATTCCAATTTTGTACACACTTTAAAGAATTTGTGCAAAATAAAGTGCAATGTTTTTAAGCGATTTCACAAAATCAAAATAAAACAAGTTAGGAAGTTTTTATGTGTGTTCCAAAGTAAACTGGATTTTCGAAATGGAGTATTTTCTGTTGGTGGTATCTTCAGCCATCTTGAACACATATTATTTAGCGACCTGCAGTATAAAATTAAAAAACTGAAATTCATGACTGGATGCGAAGTTTCTGCGCACACAGTGATATTAGTTGATTGAAAAGCAAAAATAAAAGACTCTGAATGTAAGTAAAAATTGTTTTTATGCGATATATATAATAACCTCGAATTTCCATATACTTATTCCATTGGTCAATACCTCCTTTACTCGACGAAAAACGCTTTCTACTAAGAAAAGTTTAAATTTTCTGAAGATGAAGTTTTATTTTACCAAGTTATCAGAAAAAATAGATTGACAACTATGAAACAAAAACGAAAGACCCACTATGGTCCAACCATACAGGAAACATTTTCTGATATTACGAGATAAAAGGTGATCACCTTAGAATTATCGGATTTTAAATTGAAATAAAACAACAATAATTCCTTATTTTTGTGTAGAACCATTCATGACATTTATTTTTTAACGTAATCCTTTCAAATGTTGACTGCAACTGCGCCGTAATTCGCCCATGCGTAAACACCAATTTAGTAAAGCTGGCTTCCAATGCCTCAATCGAAGCTGATTTATCCACAAATCATTTAGACTATACATATACTATCCCACAAATAAAAGTCCAAAAGACGACGCAGTAAGCCAGAAGAATCGTAGTATGCATCGGAGGTAGCCGTTGATAATAGTTTGAAGAAGTTTTGTAATTGCGTCCGTATCTTTCTAAGTGGTACAACCATATAGCATCAAAGATTTAAAGCTCGTTCTGAATATCCTCTGTTTGGCACTGATGCGTATGCTCTTCTTTTCACTTGGGGACGCGAGAATGTCGAATGGAGACTTCGCTTTACATATTTTTTGCTCATCATCTACTTATATATCAGAGTTTCTCTAAATGCGTCGACAATGCTCCTAAGTAGCAAAACTTCTGCACTCACTCGAATTGTTGCCCGTGAACATCCAGTGACTCCGAGGTGTTACTGTTCAGATACAAAGTTTTAGTTTTAGCGAAACGAAGTTGCTGATGCCAGGTAGTTGTCGTAGCCTTAAGATCAGAAAGGTTGGGTGACAGAAAGTGGATGTCAACGACGCAGGCCAGGTATTGGAGCTTGGTGTTGTCAAGTTTCCATTGAATGCTACGTTGAACTCCAACAAGAAAGTTAGATGTCATGATATCTTCGATAACCAGGAGAGAAATATAAAAGAACTCTATAAGCGATAGTCATGTTTTTGCCGAAAGTGCGCCAAGATTTATTTCATCGCACAGAAACGAAGCGAAACAGCAAACGCAGATAAGAACTCTCCACTTCATTGTTCACCAAATTTGTCGAGTAATGAATGAGTCAGTCGGATTACCTGGCTGTCAGACAGTAAAATCCAACAACTTATTTACATCTTTTACTATATATTTCCAATTCATTACTTTTTCAAGTATTCCTTTTCAAAACTGTTACTGCAGTGGCGGCATCTATATGTATGTATGTATGTAAGTATTTCGCTACGAGATTATTTTTTTTTGCTTTTTGTGGATTTGTACTAAATTCAATGTTGTTGTTTTGATTGTTGTTGCTATTCTTGCTAGATTTTTTTCACTTTCAACTTGTTGCAAGCAGCTCCTACTTTTTCTACAAGGAGTGTTCTCTTGTTGTTGTTGTTGCTTTTAATTACCGCTGCAGCTTCTGCTGTTGGTATTTTTGTTGTGCTGTTAACCTGATTCCAGTCCATTGTTTCACGGGCTGTATAGCAAGTAGCGCTATCTTGTTGGAACCAAATGGTTCGGACGACATGACCCAGCCAGCGTAGCCGTTGGATCTTTATTCGCTGCTTCTATGTCGTTGTAAAGCTCATGCAGCCCATCGTTCCATCACCTGATTCTATGATGAAAAACAAAATTGAACGAGTAACTTCGGCTGCCACGCCACCAGGTACTCTACACCCGAATTCTGTCAAGAAATTATTTTTACAATGGAATTCTGTCCGCTCATTTCACACGTGGAAACTACGTGTGTATGACAACAGGAACCTCAATAGGATTGGAACATAGCCAATTATCATTTCTGCGGTTGGTCTTCTGGTCTTGATCAAAACTTTATCAAAGCGTCTCAGGCATTTCAAAGTGTTTAATTTTGTTTAGGAGTTTTAATTGAATAACTCGTTGTTCTCGTGTTTGCTCCGATATAAATTGTCTTCTGCGCAGTCGGAGATCTTCGTGGACAACTCGACAGATAAGACCCTCAGAAACCTTAAGCTCCCTCTCATTGATTTTGAATGGTCGTCGTGAATAATTGCTTGCACTTGTGGAATAAATTCTGTAGGTCGGACAGTGTCCGAAAGTTCTTCATGTGATATACGTTTTAAAACAGATTCTGCATCGCTGCCTGATGCTTCTAATTGACGGCGAATCTTATGAACGAATGAACGGGCGCACTTAAGAAAAATAGTGTTTTCTAATGGTGCTCACACTCACCAACGTAAACGTACGCCCGTATACGCTGGCACGACAAGACACCGATCTACGATACTACGGAACGGAATGGTGGTGAGAATTGATTTACATGGGTCTCTCATTAGTTTCATCGTGCCAGCTGATAAGGGCGTTCGTTTACGTTGATGAGTGTGAGCACCATAAATCGGTGTGATTCGCATATACATGTAAGGACTATAACCGCTCTCTTTGTATATATATATAATTGGTGCTTACACCCTTTTCCGGTGTTTGGCCGAGCTTCTCCTCCGATTTGTGGTGTGCTGCTTAATATTGTTCCACAAATAGAGAGACCTGAAATATTTTTTATGCGGAGCTTTTTCATGGTTGAAATACACTCGGAGATTTACCATTGCCTCCCGAAGGGCGACCACTATTAGAAAAAACTGTTTCCAATATTTTGGTATTTCATGCACAGTGATTCGAACTTACGTATTCCGAATGGTAGTTACGCACCAGTCCACTCAACTACGGTGGCCGCAGAAGGGAAGTTATTTAGATTTCCAGGTTTACAATTACTTCTATTGGTTGGCCTTCACAGTAATGGACGGATTTAATAACCCAGCTCCCCAACTTAAATTTTTTGAATAAGTAAAAATACGTTTACCTTCCTTTTAACATAAAATAAAATTATTAAATTTAACAAAATTAAAATATTTTAGTGAAATCTCACATCTAAGTTTAAATCACAATGTACTAAAATTCAGTGCCAACATTTTGAAAATTAAAACAAAATTAATTATCGAAATATTTTGCTAAAAAAGTAAAGAGAAAATATAATATGTACCCGCAATCAAAAGTACCGCCGGTTCGGCCGCGCTCCAGTTTATCAACAGACGACCATCATTACCGCGTACGAGACTGTGATTCACGGCATTGCCGCAAAAAACCGAATAACGCATTCATAACGCTTGTTGGTTTTTGCTTGGTGTTACTCGTTTTGTGCGCATTCCTACTGGGTGCGCTCATTTATGTCGGCCGAACTATTGTGAACGAGCCCGCGCTTATGAGAACTGCGGCAACAACAGCAAAATCCAGCGAATATTTGGCAAACGATCAATTGTTTTCACCAGCGGATCTATCAATTTTAAGGATTAGAACAACAACAGACTTTTCTACTTCTTTGGCGACACATTCCACTAGCGATTCCAAAATGACATCGTCTGCATTAGCCATTGAACCTGCCATAGTTGCTGCCTCAAAAGTACTGCAAAAATTGAGTTTTCGTTTACCGAAGGAAATCCGGCCAAAACAGTACAATTTGCGTTTGACACCAGATTTAATCAATAAAACTTATCAGGGCAGTATTAAAATGAAGTTGGAAGTGCTTAGCCCAATATCCTACATACCGGTGCATGCGAAAAAATTAAATGTGATTACGGAAGAGGTGGTACAGTTGAGTGAGGGTGGAGCGCCTTTAGCTAAACTCACGCCAACATTGACCTTTGCACATCCGGAACTGGAGTATTGGGTTACAGAATTTAAAGATCCTTTGGAAATTGGTAACTACTCGCTGCAACTAACATTCAACGGGTCGCTCACCGACCGTATAGTGGGCTTCTACGCATCCTCGTATTTGGATAGCAAAACAAATGAAAGAAGGTGTGGTAAAGCAAAAGCAAATCAACTGAAAATTGTATATAATATTTCATTGCGCTCCTTTTTTTATAATATACCTAAGTTGAATTTTTGATTTAGTAAATGCATCTTTTTCGTTGCAGATGGATTGCCACAACTAAATTTGAACCGACTTATGCGCGCACAGCCTTCCCTTGTTTCGACGAGCCGGCACTAAAAGCCACATTTATTATTACTGTCGCGCGTCCAACTGATGGCGGCTATCATGCGCTTTCAAATATGCCTATTCAGGTAAGTTTTCCTCTTCAGCTAAGGTTGATTGTAGTTATACTCGTATATGTATGCTGACAAGTTACACGTACAAACACATTTTGATATTCAAATTTCAGAGCGAAGTCGTAAATGGCAATATTACCGAAGTAACTTTCGCAGAAAGTGTACCCATGAGCACATATCTGGCCTGCGTAATTGTATCCGATTTTACTTCTCAATCGAAAACTGTAAATGGCACAGCGACAGGCACTGACGATTTTGAAATGCGTGTCTTTGCAACATCCAATCAGATCGAAAAGGTCACTTATGCCTTGGAAACCGGTGTTGGCATCACTGAATATTACATTGAGTATTTCAATGTCTCATATCCATTGCCAAAATTGGACATGGCTGCAATACCAGACTTTGTGTCGGGCGCTATGGAACATTGGGGTTTGGTGACATATCGTGAAACAGCGCTACTTTATGATCCCACAATCAGTTCGAGTACTAACAAACAGCGTGTTGCCACCGTGGTGGCGCACGAATTGGCGCATATGTGGTTCGGAAATCTGGGTAAGACTATTATTTTTAGTGCTACAAGATTTTCTAAATATGCTCATATATGAAACTAAAACACTATTACGTACATGTGTTTCGGTAATTAAACAATTAAATAACTGAAATGCGTTTAACGTGTGAACGCTCCGCGCTCTTTTTGTATGATCCGTCAAACAGAATCTTTTTTTCTAATAAATTACTGGTCGAACAAGTCTGTACTATGTCCATAGCACATGAAATATTTCGTGTATTCGTAATAACTTTAGATACATTTTCATACAATTGACCAGTAAAAATGTTATTACTTGTTTATTGTTTCCAAAGATTTGCTTCACATTCCGTTAGATAATTGTTTACCATTAAAAATTGTTACAAAAGTGTACAGTTAGAAGCATGAGCGGCATTTTAATTGTAGTGACCTTGATTCAAGTAAACTGGTTAAAATATTAATTAATTCTGTAATACAAGTTCTTTAATACTCCTTTTTTTTGCCCTTCTTGCAGTCACAATGAAATGGTGGAATGATTTGTGGCTAAATGAAGGCTTCGCCTCCTACATTGAATACAAAGGAGTAAATAAGATGCATCCAGAATGGGATATGGTAAATATATTAATATCAAATATTAATTTAGCTCGCTATTTTATATTCCCACTTATTAGCTCGATCAATTTATTGTCGCTGATTTGCATGGTGTACTCGATTATGATTCCTCTTTGGCCTCACATCCTATTGTGCAAACGGTTGAAAGTCCGGCGCAAATTACAGAGCTTTTCGATACAATTACATACTCGAAAGGCGCTGCCGTTATACGTATGCTAGAAGATCTAGTTGGGGAGGAAACATTCCGTAATGCCACCACGAATTATCTTGAAAAATACTACTACGGCAATGCAGAAACGGATGATTACTTTACAGAAATTGAAGCATTGGTATCTGATTCCGACATAAAGTAAGTGAGACCCTATTCGTTTATGAATTTAGTTGTCTAATAAATTGTTAAATATTTCTGCAGATTAATTATGCAAACATGGACTGAACAGATGGGTTTGCCTGTTGTGGAAGTGCAAAAGGATGGCAACACTTATACGCTTACGCAAAAGAGATTTTTGTCAAATCCAGAATCCTATAATGCTACGTTTGAGGAGTCGAAATTCAAGTAATTAATTGAGTTGGTTTAAAAACAGTATATATACATACATACGAAACTTCTTATACAGGAGAAACGCAGAATAATTTAATTTAGATCCAACAAAAAATGCCTTTAAGATGGTTAATTGGCGGCCGCCATAGCAAAATTATAGAAAAACTGTTTTTTTTTTTTTTTTTTTTTTAATACAATACATTGCTTACATATACAAAATTTTCGAAATAAGTAACAAGTTTTCATATAAAAATGTGTACCTGTTACACGTACACAAGAAAAAGTAGGCTCTACAACGTGAGAAAAAACTCTAGACGCTTTTTGAAATTTCAATGTACAGGGTTTGATTGAAAAGTAATGAACTTTATTTTTTTAAGCATTCAAAATAGGACCGTTGAGTGTCAATACACCGCTGGTAGCGGTCTTTCCACTGCACGAAACATTTTTTAAACTCATCCGCCGGAATCGCGTTCAATTCGGCTGTCACAGTTTTTTGGATCGCCTCGATGGAGTCGAAACGCCTCCCCTTCAGCTTTCTTTTCAGACGCGGAAACAAGAAGAAGTCCGGAGAGGACAGGTCTGTAGCGAGGGTGGGGAAGCACCGGAACCCCCATCTTGGCCAATGCAGAGGTGCAGAGGAAGGCGGTGTGCGCTGGCGCATTGTCGTGATGAAGGGTCCAATTGTTGACGAGGTCGGGCCGAACCCGGGCGACGCGGTTTTTCAGCCGAAGGAGCACTTCTTTGTAAAATGCCGCGTTTACAGTGCTTCCTGGAGGTACAAACTCCTTGTGGGCGATGCCTTGAGAGTCGAAAAAGATGATCAGCATGGTTTTGACCTTCTTCGACACCCCCCGGCCTTCCTTGCCACCGTTTTACCTGGGCACTGGACTGAGATTGGTCGCCGTAAGCCTCCTTGAGTAGCCCAATGGTTTCGGTACTCGTTTTGTTCAGCTTTACACAAAATTTGATCGAGTAACGTTGCTCCAACGATCGCTGCATTTTCGCCACTGCAAAATCCTAACACACTTTTAAAACAGCTTTCACGCGCGGAGCGATGTTGACTGCACCGCTGTTGCCAGCGAACAGAGACCGGTTTCTAGTGAAAGGGGCACGTCCAACAACCATTTTCTCACACCAGCCGATTCGGTTGATCGCTTGGCAGTGCTCCGCGCGGGAAGGCTCATTACTTTTCAATCAATCCCTGTATGCATGTACGCAAGAGTGCATGCATGTTGTAGTGCATCGTGGCAGGTACATATGTACAAGGTGGCTCAAAATTAATCACCTTAGCGGAGGATGTACAATTTTTGCGCATGGAGTCATACGTCAATCATATTTTGCACTTGTGAACTAGACAGCAGCAGTATGGAAACATACAATCAATGGCGCGCCTAAAAGTCACAATAAAGATTTCCATTACTCTAAATAATTTTTTGTTTTAGTAAAAGCAAAACTGATGATTAATTTTGCGCCACTTTGTAAAATATATAAAAAACTTTCCAACAAAGTAAACAAGTTAGAATATGTTGTTTTTGTATCTCACATATATAATCGTTTTTTTTTTTCCTTTTTTCGTAGCTACCATTGGTCTATCCCAATCACATATTTTACAAGCGATAATTCTTCGGTTGAGCGTACAATCTTCAATTACAACGATAACGAAGGTATATTTGCCTGCATACACTTTACTTTTGCCCTCTAACACAAATATTTCCTTTAAACAATACAGTTAAAATAACGCTAAGCGCAGCTGTCGATTGGATTAAGTTTAATAAGAATCAAGTGGGCTATTACCGTGTAAATTATGCACCTGAACAATGGCTGGAACTGACGAATGCCCTAATTAATGCACGCGGCCAGTTTAGCAATGCCGACCGTGCCCATCTCATTAATGATGTATTCGCTTTAGCCGCTGCCTCACAGCTGGATTACAGTATTGCACTTAACTTTTCGACGTACTTGGAAAAAGAATTAGACTATGTGCCATGGTCTGTGGCCAGTTCGAGTCTAGGAAATTTGAGAAATCTGCTCTACTACACCGATTCATTCCGCGATTTTGTAGTTTTCGTACGAAAACTGTTAGTGAATGCTTATCAAAGTGTCACCTGGGAAGTGAGCGCGGATCATTTGGATAAGTAAATGTTTCTCAAAATAAATACATATTTAACAAATTTTTAGTTGTTTATTAAGTATAAACTATTTCTTTTCAGCTTATTGCGTATTAAGATACTTAATTTGGCTGGTAATTTTGGTTATGAGCCAATGTTAACGGAAGCATCTACTCGTTTCACTGCTTGGCTGAATAATTCCACCGATAGACCCGATCCTGATATTCGTTCGGCTGTGTATTACTATGGCATGCAAACTGCAGGCGATGAAAAGTCGTGGGATCAAGTGTGGGAGTTATTCATTAATGAGACTGATGCTCAAGAGAAAGTAAAATTGATGGAGGCCTTGTCGGCGGTGAACTCTCCATGGATTTTGCAGCGGTAAGTAGATCATGTAAAAATTAGCATATTTTAATATTTAATAACATATTTGCTTATGTAAATTTAAAGTTACATTAACTTGGCATGGAACGAAAGCTATGTACGCGGTCAAGATTACTTCACCTGCCTCTCATACATATCAACTAATCCCATTGGTCAAAGTTTGGTGTGGGACTATGTGCGTGAGAATTGGCTACGTCTAGTTGAACGCTTTGGCATTAACGAACGTTATCTGGGTCGCTTAATTCCAACGATTACTCGCCGATTTGTCACACAAACAAAATTGGAAGAAATGGAAGCATTCTTTGCGAAATATCCTGAAGCAGGAGCTGGCACAACAGCACGCAAACAAGCACTGGAAACAGTCAAATTTAATATTAATTGGTTACAGCAGAATAAGGAGAAAATAGCGGAATGGCTAGCGACACAATAAGACACAATACACGGTTGACAATAGTGGGACGACGGAAACTCCAGTGGTTAGCACATAAATAAACGAATTTATTAATATCGTATTCCACCCATAGTCATGATTTCGTGAATTTATTAAAGCTTTTGTTTACTTTTTACCTATAAATAGTATTGCGAGTAGTATTGTAAATTTATATAACTACTTAAATCGGAGTGTAAAATTTGTTAACTTTTATTGAAGTGCGAAAATTGGAAACGAAGACAATAAAAAAAGGTTGTTTATAAAAGTAAGTGAATCTAAAGCTACATTTCTTTTAGAAAGCACATATTTCTAAGATAAGACTTTAGCAAGCACATATGTTGTTGTTGTAAAACATACACATTTCCCATAAATGTTTGGGAAATGCTACTGGAGTACCAGTCCTTGACTAGATAGAGGTCAAGTGAAGTAGAACCGACTTTTATGGGAACGATTTCGCAAGTACGTACTCGTATGGTTCGCGACACATTTTTTTTTATAGCGCGCTCTTCTACCGCTCAGTTTAAAGAAAAACCAAAACAAAAACAAGAGGTTGTTTGTTTGTTAACGGTAATAGTAGCCTCGCCAGTGTCGGGCATATTACCGGTCGTCTTCGTCTAGCTCATCTAGGGGTAGGCCCAGGAAACATGCTGTTTCGACGGGACGGGTCCAGAGAGAGAGGGGTGTTAGATGAGTCGGTTTTAGGGGGCATGTGAAAAGGTGGTTAGTGTTGTTGTTGTTGTTGTAGCAGTATCTTCGTCCTGTCAGTGTAGTGTAATTACCGGTCGTCTTCGTCTAGCTCATCTAACGGTAGGCCCAGGAAACTGGCTGTTTCGACGGGTTGGGTCCAGAGGGAGAGAGGTGTTAGATGAGTGGGTTTGTTGGGGCATGTGAAAAGGTGGTTAGTGTCGTGCGGGGTGCCTTCACATGCTGGACATATGTTTAGTATGTCGGGGTCGATTCTGGATAGGTAGGAGTTTAACCTGCTACAGTATCCAGAACGTAATTGTGCCAAGATTACGCGGGACTCTCGGGGAAGCTGGAGCTCTTCGTCTGCGATGGGTGGTGGTTGGACTCCGATAACGGCATTCGGGGGACGGGAGCTTAAGAAGGTGGTAAGGGTCTCCCGATGGATGTCGTTAATTGCCTGTCTGTATACTGTCTGATCCTGGAGTGGTCTGTCCGTTTTGTCCAGGATCTCGTCCACGTAGTTGAGGAAATGTCTCCTGATGTGTCTGGGAGGTGGCTCGGGCTCGAGCAGGTGTCTGCATGGGTGAGGCCTACGGTGACACCCTAGCAGAAACTGCTTGCCGAGCATTTTGTTGTGCTCCTTAACAGGGAGCATGTTAGCTTCGTCGTGTAAGTGTTGAATAGGGGACATCAGGAGACATCCTGTTGCGGTCCTAATGGCAGTATTCTCGGTCCACCTCTTCAGCCCTGGCGGGAGTGTCGACTGATAAATATCATCTAGTAGCGTGGAATGGCTGACTGTGTCGAAAGCCTTCTTCAGGTCCAACTCTCCCAGGACAGTCCTCTTGCAGGGGCGGTTTTGGTTAAGCCCGCGGTTTCTCTGGGCGCTTATTGCGGTGAGTGCCGTGGTGGTGCTATGCACTCGTCGGAAGCCGTGCTGATGTGGCGCTGGGGCCAGGTGTTTCGTGAAGAGTGGGAGTAGGAGGGATTCAAGTGTATTCACTACTGGGGAAAGGAGAGTTATCGGACGATAAGATTCCCCTTCGTTGGCGCGTTTCCCAGGTTTCAGTAGTGGGGCCACTCTCTCTGCTTTCCGCCTGGCAGGGATGATGAGAGTGGCCAAGGACAGATTGAAGATCCTTGTGAGAAATCCTACTCCCAATAGTCCCAGGTGCTTCAGCATCAGCGCGTTTAGTCCGTTAGGGCCAATGGCTTTAGATGTTTTTGATTTGTTGGTGGCCCCCTGAACCTTATCACCCGAGAAAGTAAGTGTCGCACTGTCGTTCGACAGTTTGTGCAGCCTTCTGGTAGCACGAGGCTTGGATCTGTCGGCCGGAGGATGCAGTATTAAAAAACGGGACCTTCGGGTCCGACGAAGTACAACCGTTGAAGGTAATGGCCCCCTTGTTGTTGTGCTTCGTCGGGCTCGACAGAGGTGAGGTTACAGGTCTTCAAGTGCTCAACCCATTTAGTCCGCTTGTGTTGGTCTACCAGTTGCCGGATCTCCAAATTCATATCCCTTATGCGGGGATCCCGGGATCGGCCTGGCGTAGGGGGTCACGCTCGTTTTCCAAGCTGGCTGCTTCGGCTGGGAAATGAGGACGGATGTCCTTGAAGCTTCCAGCTGGGATGAAGCGAGCCGCAGCAGCTGTGAGCATCTTGCGGAATGCGCGTTCGTCTGCGCGCACATCGGTAGGGATGGGAAGAGCGACGAAGGTGTCCTCGGTGAATTCCGTGAAGCCGGCCCAATTAGCCTTTTAAAAGTTAAAATAGGACCGGTGGTTCGCGGAAACAAAGTCAGTAGGTCTCTCAATCGAGACGATAATAGGCAAGTGGTCTGATGCAAGCGATAGCATAGGTCGCCACATTATGCTATTTATAAGACCCGCGCTAGCTATTGTTAGCTCAGGCGAGCTGCTGCAGATGCCCACTGGTGGGGTCTTCGTCGTTCACAGTGCTGAATGTCGAATCGTCTATTTTCTCCGCCAATTGCTGTCCCCTACGATCGTTTGGCAGGCTTGAATGCCAAAGATCGTGATGCGCATTGAAGTCACCTACAACCAATCGGTTTTCACCTCTGATGAGCGCACCTATATCAGGGTGATATCCTGCCAGGCAACAGGTGACAGGGGTATACAAACGGTAAAAATTTCGAGCTTGGAATCGCCTGTCCGGACAGCTATGCCGGCAGTGCTGTCCCTGCGGTCGATCCCTTCATCAATGAGACGATACTACACTGTGTGGTGGACTAGGCCACCAACATTGTCTCGCTTGCGATCATGTCTGTGCACGTTATAGCCATCTCTGGTGATCAGAGAGGACCTAGCGTGCAGTTTGGTTTCCTTGACCGCAGCTATTTTGATACTGTGCCCGCTCATGAAGTCAACTGTCTCGTCGACCTTGTCCGTGAGTCCATTACAGTTGAATTGCAGAAGCTTAAAGCTTCTGGGTGAGGTCGTTGTAACTCGGGGGGTGAGAGACGCGTGGCGTTGCCTACGTTGGGCCTGCTGTGCAATCCTCTGTTGTTGGTGCGGCCTGATGATGATGAGCGGCCGCACCACGGGGGGCGGTTGCGGGTGCAGAGCTCTGCAGCAGGGGGCAAAGTAGTCAGTTGTCCACTCACGGGTGGTGCGCAGGCCGGAACATCTCCGAAAATGACACCAGCCATTGCAAGAATTGCACTTGACTGATGCCAGATTCCGAGCTATTACGGCCTGACACACGAAACAGACTGTGCGGGGGACCAAGAGCTGCTGGTTTGTCCCCGCACTGGGGTTGGAGCAGGAGGGAAGGGGATGGGTTAAGCCGGGGGAGTTGTGTTGCTCCGATAGGCTCCTCACCGTAGAGGTATTGGTTGTGGTGGCGGTTGGTAGTGCCGGCCTATCAGGGAGGATAGTAGACTTGGAGGCATTGGACGCCTGCTGGCGAAAGCAACACGAGGCCACATACAATGTGGACCACTCCCTATGAGTCTTAAGGCCTGAACAGGTCTTAAGATGGCTCCACCCATTGCACTTGTAATACCCCATGAGTTTTAAAAAAAGGGTTATAAGGGGGAGGCAGAGGGGGTATTCTACTTTCTAAAAGTGAAAACCTCACATATTTCAAAACCGCATAAAAACAGAATCTACTGTACTTTACTAAAAATCTATAATATAGAATTAAACTGGAATATTTTGTATTTCTATTCATTTTTATCTTCTAAAAATCTGGCAGCACTTCTGCTTGTTGAAATAACCAAAATAGGAGAATTCTTGGTCAATTTTACAAATTTTGAAATCAAATAACTTAAAAACTATAACCCCTCGCCAAGGGAAGTTTTCACTTTTAGAAAGTAGTCCCCCTTATAAGCCTTTTTTTAAACTCATGGGGTATTACATGGACATTTTTCCCTCTGACGTAACCAGGAATATAAATTCAACTCTTGAGCCGTGTAAAATCGGAATTAGCAAATATGTCCCGTTGACATAAAAAAAAGACCCCATACTACGCGTTTACTATGAAAGTAAAACCTAAAAGTGATTGCGAGTAATATGAAGATTTCTTTGATATAATATAATTAATTACTACATAAATATTTTTGGTTTCATTAGTTTACAGTTTAATATCACTATTTACTGTCAACGATTGTTTACATTTGATACTAGATGTAAGTTAGTTGTCAAAATTGAGAAGTGTGGGTGTATTCCCATCAATTGCGATTGGCAAAACACAGTCATAGATAAGGCACAGTTGTTTTTCTTTTTCCATTTTGGGAGCACATTAAATTAACATAGGATAAACATTTAATATCAGTCAACATAAATAAAAAGTAGCAAATATTCAAGTGCAGCAATTCGAGGGATATTTGTTGTTACTGGGATATCAACAAGTCGATAGAGCCGCATTCGAGAAACGTCAAGGGAGCTCATTTTCTCACGTCGTATTCAAAATAGATAGTTCCTGCCAGATTCTAACCATTTCCCTTTAAAATGGCAACTGGGACATGCAAGGTTAGTGCTAGCCTGTTTATATGATAGTATAAATAAAGGTCTACCCCTACCAATTGGGTTCACGTCATCACTCAAAAAAACTTGCTATATTACAATAACATTTTTTCCCATAGGCCGCTATGCGGTTGTTGACATGCTTTTGCGGGTGCTCAGAAATGTCGGAGGAGGAGGTACGCCGTATTTATCGTCTAAACGCTCAAGATACTCTGAATGACACAAGAGCTGCACAGATTTTTCGACGTTTTTTGGAGCAAGATCGTTGTGGAGAGAAAGGGGAAATCGAAAATTATTTGGATATCTATGAAATGTGTAGTGAATATTTAAAAGAGGATTGTTTAACATTTGATCAGTTAAATGCGCTCTACGAGATGGAGCTGAAATATTACTTAGAGAAAAAACTAAATCTGTACATAATGTTACTGGAGGAAAAGCAAAGGGAAAATATTCATATGCATGAAATCGAACGTGATTTAAAACGTATTCAGGCAGATTATCGCTGCGAAATCGAAGCTAGCGAGGAGTATAGAAATTACAAGCATGCAATATTAAAGAAACTGAAGCAGTTGACGTGAGGATTAAGTGCGGGGCAGGGGAAGAAAAGACAACGCAAGCGATAACAATGAAACTACTGCCTCAAGGGATTGCGTTCTTAAATATGTATAAAATGTATTAGTTTGCCTCAAGTTAATGTTCCAAAGATACATCACAAAGCTTTGCTTTAGCAAATCGGTCACGTTGGAGATTTGCTTACTTTCACTATTTCCATCCAACACTGTACTCTAATATGTAATACATTTACATACAATGTAATATATTCTCCCACGCCTGATTTACTTCTGAAGATTATAAGTAGTGTTGTTTATCGTACCATGTGCTTAATAATGCACTTAGTGATAGAAAATAAATTTTCGCTTTTTTTATTATTTTACGTTATGTAAATTATTTTATTTCATTTTACATAATTAGATTTATATATTCAATATATGAAGCTTATACACTACTAAGCAAATTTTATGCGTGCGTTTTTTATTAAAGTATAGCCGATATTAATTATTTTAATAAAGTATAGCCGTCAAAATTAAAAACATTTTAACCCGGGAAACTATAAATTTGTATGCTCTTACGCTTTTTGCAATAACTTAGTTTACGAAAGAAATTGGAAATCCATCAAATTTCTTAAGATTTTTTCCACGAATAATACATCTCCATCGGTTTGTTTACCTGAAATGTTATACAAAATTAATATTTGTGCACTGTTTTAGCGTTTGAATTTAATAACTACTTTCGATACCTTCCAGAACTTGTCATTTACTTGATGTAGCGTCTGATTACCATTTAATATGACCAGTTGCTGGGGTTGGGGTGCTATATAAATGCAAAAATTCAGCATACGATATGTTTCTGGAAGTTCTGCTCCCAAATCCAATGTCAAACGCATAGCTAGATATTTGCTCAAATGATCCACTGCAAAATTTAATTTCTCAATAAGGCCAAACTAGATTATGCGCATATATAAAAATACCTGTAGCATTCGCAGTTGTTTTAATATAGCGTATACAGTTTTCTTTCAAAGCTTTCATCAATTGATTATCGCCTGCCATTTCCGTCGGATGCGGTTTAAATACCAACTCTATTTCATCATTTATTCCGAGCTCACCGGTACCCTCGCCCTCAGTATCGATATTGGAATCCCCTTCTGTGCGACAATCCATCTGTGAGTCAGATTCAGATTCTTCAGAACGTTCCGATGTCAGTACTGACATGGCGCGTTTAGGTTTCGAGCTGCTCGAGTTCGATGGTACTGGTGATGGGGTGCTACGCATGGACGGTGGATTTGAGCCACCATCATCGTGTTGCATTCGACTAGTGCTAGCAGTGCTACCCGACACTGATGCTGCCGCCGCTGAGGTGCTGGAATGTGTTGAAAGTGCAGCGGCCGCAGGCTGTGGCACATTTCCACTTTCGCGATTATCACTATCATTACCATTTGTAGCGCCTTCATTATTCGAGTTGTTCGCATTAGCTGAATTGTGATTCCCATTGCCACCGCCATTGCGACCACCACAACCTTTGGCACGGAACCGTTGTGGCCGATTTTGAGATTGTAATTTAATGCCCTCATTTATGGAATTTACTAGTGCTTGTTGTGACTGGGTTTGATTAAATTTGGCCATAACCTTCTCCTGAATGGCTTCGTACTCTTCGCGACTAGGATATATTTTCGATATTAGAAGGTCGAAATTTGGGTCAGGCCGCAGTGAACGCTTTGAAACAAGTTTCTTACGACAGGTTGGGCATTCCTTGTTACCTGAACGCAGTGCGGTAATAATACAATCCGAACAGAACCTATGTAGGCATTCCTTTGTAGTCATTGTCTTTTTCAGCATATCCAAACAAATCGGGCACATCAATTCGCTGTGAAGGCTTCGCGGTGAAACTGCGATCTCAGTATTGTCAGTAATGATTTCTTGCGGATTACGTTGCAGTTCGTACAACGATAAATCCCAAGTCTTATTTTGTGCAGGCTCTAGTGAAGTCATGACTTTGCTAATATCTCAATCACTAAAAAATTTTATTTTATGAGAAGACCACAGTCATACTGCGGAAAAAACACAAAAATATATATGCACTTTCAACTTTTACCAAGCACAACAAAGCAGAAATAATATATTTTCGAAGTTGATCAACGGTACTGCCATATTTCTAATAGAAGTCGAGTGTTTTCGAAATTCATATTCATTATTGATGATTTTGAAATTAAAAAGTATTTAATCAAACACTTTTTATTTCTAATATGATGAAAAAGATACATTTTTAGCATGTATATGATATATATGTATATATATATATATGATATAAATATGAGGTTTTCCATGAAACAAGTGGTTAATCTTCGAAAAAACAAATAAAAGAACCAGTATGGCAACTTTATATAATAATAAGAGCCAGGGTTGTTTACATTGTATTTGTTGATTACCAAGTGAACATTTACAGATAAATAGGTTTTATTTTTTAAGGGTAGTTTTAAGTTTAAAATGAAGTGAACGTGATTTTAATATATTTATTTTAGCCTAATTTGATATTTAGCTGTCAGAAATTTCGCACAATCTAAATAAATGAAAATCATGTTAAAAAGCTTAAACAAAAGTTAGAAATATATTTCGCAAACAAAATATCGCATAGTTTTGCAAATTTAGATGATGTAATTATGATGGATGGAAGGGCGAACACTTGTTTGCCCGATACCGCTTTGATAAACAAACAATTCTTTATATAATAGAAATTTTTATTTATATTGAGCCTCCTTTATAAAACATTTTGAAAATGTAAGAGGTTTCCATACTTTTTGTTTATTCTTATCGGTGATGATACAATGATGATAAATACAATTTGTCAATTTTTAGTGATGTGATTTGCTTTCTCATGTAAGACCTGCTTCAATTTAAAATGCACAAAACGTATTTGTCAATATTTATTTTAAAAGTGAAATTCTTAAAATCGTACCATCATAAGTCTTAAAATAAATTATTTCTGGCGAAACAAGCAGCATATTCCCTTCGATATTAAATTTATTTCCAAACGTTGAAATGCCAGAGAAAATTAATGCAATTTTGCAATTGCAGATTTTTTGGGGGCTAAAAAATGGAGAACTTGCCAATAACTTATTTTTTTCGTATGAATTCTTCTTGGTACTCATATTTCTCAGAGCTTTCCTCATTCTTCATGGATGACTCAGAAGAGTCTCATTTCAGCTAATGATGTATATTATTAAAGGAAATATAACTTATGACTATAAATATGAGTCTTTTAAGGGTTTTAACATTTCAAGTAATTGGCCGCTATCTATCCTTTTTTGAAAACTTTTGCACTTGCGGTGCGCCGCTCAATTGTTTTACCACTAAATTTATTCATATTTGCTACCTAACCCCTAAAAGAATGGTACCTGCTTTGTTGGAGTCCAAAATGCATCTGTCGTCAAAAGGTCAATTTCTGCTTACTAATATTGCAGAACATTAACATATTTCACCAGACAAATAGCAATAGAAGTTGCTGTCTCTGCATATTGCTTATTCTTTCCAGCTGTACTTCGCGCTTGACCGGATTTTCGATATGTTGCTTGGTTGTTGTTGTTTTAACACCATAAACATTCCCTATAAATATTGCGCGGTCTCTCCTCTTAGTTGGTTGAAGGTATCAAGGATGACAGATTACCGGGCTTGGCCATCCACTATGGTGAAAAACAAAATTGTGAGAGTAATTTTATATGGGACTCGACAGCAGAATTCTGCACGCTCATTTCACACGTATTCACTCCTCCAATAAGTCGTTGCTCAGACAACAACGAAGCAACATGACTGAAAATTGTGTTGATATTTTTCGTATATCACCAACACAGTCTCAGTTTTTTCGTAAACAAGCCGCTGTCATGACACATGTGACGTCAGGCAATCAGTCAGTCAATGTTTTGATCCTGGCCACACCTCTATAAAGTTTTTCACCTTAGCCTTTGTTGCGCCCGTCATAGCTTTTTAGTGATCCCAATGAGCACTGTATGAAGAACATAATAAGTTTTCCCTTTTTATTTTTTAATTTTGGTTTATATACTGGAAATGTATTGTATTTTATTGTGCAACATTAAAAATATACTGTTATATGAAAGTTTCTTCCAATATATGTGTATATAAATTCAACAAACATTTCTGGAGTTTAATATTTATTACTTGACAATTGGCAACCACGAAAAGCAGCAACATTTAATGCTGCTCGTTGTTGTCGGTTTGTCGTCACAACAACAGCAGCACAAGCAACAGCAATTGCAATCAAACCGACAGTGGCAGCGATAAGCAGTGATGCTTGCTCTCGGTCGATAAAGTTGTTCGTGTTCGTGCTAGCTGTGCGAGATCAAAAGTGGCGGTTATCGCATGGACTCAGTTTCAGTACTCAGCTTGTTGTTTACGTTTTCATATCGTATTCGGACGCACCAGTATTTTCGTATGGAAAACTAACCGTTTGCCGGTTGTTCGTCATAGTGTGTTGAGTTGTGCTTTTGCTCGTTTTATGTTATGTGGGCTTTTGCACCCGCATGCATTCGAAGTAGAATAAAATCGCGCATAGTTGCAATGTGCTAAAAATACGCAAACAATATTTTGCATTTCATGTTCCGTAACGTATTTCCAGTGTGTAAATTTGGAATCAAATAAAAAAATATTACTTAAAACAGAATAATTACAACAAAGTAAAGAAAACTGAAAGTAAAATAAGTGAAAAAATACCGTTGTTCTGTGAAATATTTGTGCGTTTATTCCTTTTGTTTTATTTACTGATCAACGTGTTTTAAGTACCACGTGCATTTTCTGTTCGTTTTTTGAACTAACGGGTTATATTAATTCATAAAAAGAGCCGAAACTGGTTTGGCTGACAAGCAAGGAGTAAAGTGTTTAATTAAAGTTTTGGTAGATTAATTGACGCTGTAATATTGGTAAATACTGCATTAAAGGTTGTTTAATTAAAGTGTATTTTAAGACTTAATTTAAAAAGTTCCACGTTGATATCGGATTTAATGTTGAGAAAAATATAGAAAAAAATATAATACATATTCATATGATATGTACATATATAAGTACATTTGCACGTATGTACATGCGTATATATATAATTTTAATGCTAATGTTTTCTACATTCTTTGCTTGCAATGTAAGTGATAATAGTAAATAATAGAATAGAATAAAAAATAATAGAGAGTAAAAGAAAATGTTTTAGTACTATATATTGAAGAAAGTGATGTGCATACACTTGCAGTCGAATATATATATATATATATATATAAATAATTGGCGCGTACACCGTTTTTGGGTGTTTGGCTGAGCTCCTCCTCCTATTTGTGGTGTGCATCTTGATGTTGTTCCACAAATGGAGAGACCTACCAATTCAAGCGGACTCCGAACGGCAGATATTTTTATGAGGAGCTTTTTCATGGCAGAAATACACTCGGAGGTTTACCATTTCCTGCCGAGGGGCGACCGCTACTAGAAAAATGTTTTTCTTAATTTTGGCGTTTCACCGAGACTCGAACCTACGTTCTCTCTGTGAATTCTGAATGGTAGTCACGCACCAACCCATTCGGCTACGGCGGCCAAAAATACAATAGCTATTCAATATTTTGCAGAGGCTCATTTATATACTTATGTATATGTATCCCATAACGGCTTGTATGTTTTCCAGCAGTCAATTTACCAAATTATGGAATTTTCCTGCTGCTACGCCATACTTATTCGAGAATCTATTCCAACTCAGATAAATTCGTTGGTATCGTGATATGCCAAGATTCTTGATGCCGATCTAAAATAATAATAATAATAAGAGAATTTTGGTGTCTGGTGCAATAAAACCGGAAATGATAGTTTAATACTTAAGAGCTACAGGAAAGTTTTTCAAAAAAACACACGTAAAATTCAGAAAAATGCAAAATGCACACATTTTTATTTAAATCGATAGTACAGTCCATATAATTTAATGTTTGAAGATTATTTCATGCAAACGTTGACCGCGACTGCGCTTCAAATGGTCCATCCGCTTAGTCCAATTTTGGCATACTCTTTCCAATGTTTCGGTCGGTATTTCACATATAAATACTTTAATGTTGTCTTCCAATGCGTTAATTGAAGCAGGCTTGTCTGAATAGACATGAGCTTTAACATAGCCCCACAAAAAATAATCTAAAGGCGTTATATCGCACGATCTGAGTGGCCAATTGACAAGTCCCGAACGTGAAATAAAATGTTCACCGAACTCACCTCTCATCAAGTCCATTGTTACGCGTGCTGTGTGGCATGTGGCACCGTCTTGCTGAAACCACATTTCATGCAAGTCAAGCTCTTGCATTATGGGCAAAAAAAAGTTGGATATAACGGTAGCGCTCACCATTCACAGTTACGTTACGATTCGCAGCATCTTTGAAGAAGTACGGTCCAGCCCATAAACCGCACCAAACTGTGACCTTTTTTGGATACATTGGTAGCTCTTGCAATTCTTCTGGCTGATCTTCTCTCCAAAATCGACAATTCTGCTTATTTACGTACCCATTGATCCAAAAATGAGCTTCGTCGCTGATCACAATTTTTCGATAAAAAAAGTGGATCTTCGGCCAACTTTCCAAGAGCCCATTCACCAAAAATTCTGCGTTCCGGTAGGCCGTTCGGCTTCAATTCTTGCACCAGCTGTATTTTGAAAGGCTTCACACCTAAGTCCTTTCGCAAAATTTTCCACGTTGTTGAGTAACAGAGGCCCAATTGCTGCGAACGGCGACGAATCGATAATTGATGGTCATCATTAACACTGGCCGATACAGCTGCGATATTTTCTTCAGTTCGCACTCTACGTAAGCGTGTTGGTGGTTTGATGTCCAATAATGTAAATTTGGTTCTAAATTTAGTCACAATAGCTCGAATAGCCGCTTCAGTGGGTCGATTAAACTGACCATAAAATGAAAGAAGCGCGCGATAAACTTTCTTAACAGAACACGCATTTTTATAATAAAATTCAATGATTTGCAAGTGATTCATGGTTAAATTATAGACCAAACTGAAGATGCTTGACAGTGAAACAAAACTCGAAACGTGCGTCAGCTGTTTAAACCAACTGTTTAAAAAGATAATAGCTAAAAAATCAACCGTTATTATTAAATTAATGTACTTGAACTCTGAGCGTTTCCAAAAAGGGCTGATCGAAACAGATTAAAACAGCCTTTGGGTGAGGTATTAACCAAACAAAAAATGAGGTATTAGATCCAAGCAAAACTCCACTGTAGAGATGTGAAAATTTTTAAACGTGAATTCAAATGTGAAACCAAAGCACGTGGCATAAGTAGCAACAGTAGAACAATGTACTTGTTTTTAATTTTTTGTCTTTAAAATGTCAAAATATATAAACATTGATTAGGAGAAATTTAAAGAAAATTTGACAATTTGGATATCAAATAAATAGAGAGAATCAAATAGGCTGCTACCTGTTCAGTGTGCCCTGCTACAAACCCAGCTTTCTTGTTTCCTCTTGACAAATCGGCTCTCTTAGAAAGGCACTGGGCAAAGGTAGCTCTAGAAATTTTGAGTAAAAGGGGAGGAAAAGTAAAATTTGTAGAAAAAACATTTCATTTCAAAATGGTCTGCTTTCGAGCAACAACTCCTCTTGAGCGAGTATCCGTATGTCAAGGTCCAGTATGACGTGGAATACATCCTGACATACCACTTAAGTGAGAACATGATGGAGTAATTGAGGCAATCGGAGATCGATACATTAATGGAGCTTTATATATATTATAGAATATATGATGAATCCATTTACTCTATGAAATAATTCTTAATACCCCTTTTTTTGTTTAGATAACATTCATATTGGCGAAACTTCGCGATCGGTTTTAAATTTATAATTTAATTCGCAAAATATAATCTTACATTAAGTGAAACAAGTTTGTTTTAATATTAGTCTTGGCAATTTCTGCTAATAACTTCTATTTGTACCATTACTTACATTCAAATATTAATTAAAATTTATTTTTTAAACTGTTCGTAATTAGTTTTTGCTACCATATTTACCAAAAAGGATTTAATTATTTCCACTTTCTTCACCTTCTTGAGCACAACTTTTTGCAAGGGAGTGTCCAAAATCTAATACCACAAGTGAGCAAATCTTTAATAATTGAATCATGCTACAAACCAATTTTATTATTCATTGAAATGAAAATTCAAAACAATTATTTTATTTTATTTGAAAAAAAATCAAATTTCATATATTTCATTTAATAAGATGAACTCACAATGTATGTGAAAAAGTGGCGAGCAAAACCAAATTAATTTTGGTTAACACTTACCGTAAAACTGCTTCACAGAACTCATTACAGTAAAACCTCGATGTAACGATATTGAAGGATTTGAACAAATACTTGGTTACTTCCATAGTTTCGTTATTTTAATATGTAGAATATCAAAATATCAATACGCCAAAAAATTAAGATTAAAAAAATTCGATATAAAAATAGTTTCATTTTATTTAGTTTTTATTTCTAGATCAATCAAAGAAAAACATACACTGATATTCAATTATCAATTATAGAAGTATAGTCACATAGGCAAATTGACTTGCGCTTCACCGGATAACTCATTTTATGGAATACTTACTCTCAGTGCTGGAACATTTGTATCCATTTGGACGACGTGACCTAGACAGTGGAGACGCTGGATCTTCTTTATTCACTTCACTATGTCTATATTACCGTAAAACTCATACATTTCATCAGGGCCAGAAAGCTTTCTAGAAGATTTCTTTCGAACTCTCTTAGGGCCTTCAGATGGGATGTTTTTATCGTCTGCGCTATATAATAGGACGGAATAGGAAGAGAGATTTTCCGTTGGTTCCAAATAAACAAAGTATCTATTACTTTGAAATTATAATTGTCAACATTGACTTGGGTGGCGAGGCGGGAGTGCACTGATAAATTGTTTGAGGACAAGAGGTACTTAGTCTTGCTTAAATCGTGAACTGCACTAGTTACCGTAAATTTCACTATGATTATGACTTTGCACTAAAAGCTTGTGTCTAATACATATATATAAATCCTGCTTTGCTCGAACATGTAAATTTTTTTACTTCAAATTTATTTTGTATGTGCATATTGTGTATGTACAAATAAAATAGTACTAAATCATCTATCCGACAGACAGCAACATCCGGTCATAAGTCAAATTCAATTTAAATTAAACCTTTAACTTCATACAATTATTTCGTAATTTATTTTAAAATTCTATGGTAGCGAAAAAATTTAAGAAATGAGCTTTGCAAAAGCAGTAGTAGTGATAAGAAATTTTTATAAAAACAATATTATAATTTATTACGTACTTATCAAGAAGTGTAATCTTATAAGGACTAATCTATGTACTCTCGGCGGGAAAATACAAATCCCACGAGCTTGTCGATCAGTTAATAGGCGGCAAAGTATTTATAAGCAATGAATTTTGTTATGTGCGATTTATTGTGTATATCATTCTCCAGTACGAAGATCCACCAGATCGTAACTAGTAGGGTTCTAGAGAATTTAAAACGATGTTTACTTCGCGTTTATTCTGCTTTTCATAGAAAATCCGGATGAAGGGTGGCCTCGATATCACTTTTTTAATAACGTCAAATACCATAAATTATCTCTAGTTCCTTAGGCAACTTCTTTTGTTCGGCATAATTGATGTTGCCGGGGATCTTCATAAAATGACATTCATTATCAATGCAGCTTTGATCCGTTCAAGTCAGTCATCATTAATTGTGATGAAAACTATAACCATTTTTTATTTATCTACGAGTATTATACTTTCTCTGTGACAACTTTATTAGAACATTTTATTTGGGTACGGTTTAGTTAATTACTCAACGCTTTCGGGTTGATGTACCCAAATAGGTCGCCGGGTCTAAACTTTAATATAAACCCAAATTTAAAAATTTCCGCACAAAATTTTACTAATAAATTTGTTTGCAAATTTCGGAAATAAACATTGTGGTATACATTAATTACTCTTATCCTTTAAGCCTTAAATTAGCCACTTATTCAATAAATGTTTATGTTTACACCCACTTGATATACTCGTACAAGGTGAAGTCCAAAATAAACAAGACTGAGCTAAAATAGAAAAGATAGAAGCTTTGTTCTGATAACTTCGAGTTTATTTATTCATAATAGTCTCCTCTGGCCTCAATACTCTGTTTTGCGCGATCTAAAAGAGTGTTTCAGATAATTTTCCTTTCATGGCCAAATGCAATTTTCCGAATAGGTAGGAGTCACAGGCATATCATATTGATGGTTAAAATGCGATTTCTAGACAAAAAATCAGTCACAAGAGTGGATCGATGAGATGGTTCATTATCATGTAATAAGCGCTAGCTTTCTCCTTCGGGGTATTCAGGGCGAATTCGACGAATGCGATGCAACAAACGTTTCAAAACGCCAAGATAGAAAATTGCCTTGACAGTTTGGCCCATTGCCACGAACTTCTTGTGGACAATTCCCTTGAAATCGTAAAAATAAATGAGCATAGACTTAATTTTTGACTTCTCCAAACGCAATTTTTTGGGTAGTGGCTCATCTGGGGCCTTCCATTCGGCCATTGGACGCTTAGTTTCACGTTCATGTTGGGAATACCACGTTTTATCAACAGTTACACTGTTATAAAGGAAGTTCTTGTCTTTTCTCGTCTCTTTAATGAGATCTTTCGAATGCTGAATTCTGAGCAATTTTTGGTCCTCAGTTAACTTGTGCGGAATGAAACGTGCACAGACCTTTCGTAAGCCCAAGTGATCAGCTAAAATGCGATAAATTAATATTTTAGAGATATTCAACTTCGATTTCATGAATTTTAACGATGATTTCGACTCATTTTTGATCAATTTACGAACAATTTCGATGAAGTTTTCGTTGATAACTGATTTGGACGGCCGTATGTTCATTGTCATTCATGTCCTCACAACCATCTCTGAAACGTGTAAACCACTCATTAACTCTGGCACGAGATAGAAAATCATCGCCATAAACTTTTTTCATCAATTCAAATGTTTCAGTAAACTTTTTACCGATTTTAAATCAAAATTTGATATCTCTTTGTTCGAAACTCATTTTTATACCGATGAAACAAACATACTGGCACTTTCAACGCAATAACTTCGCTTTCACTGAACCGAATGTCACCAAACTTTCGCTGGAAGGCAGCTAGGGATGTAACTTCCAACGCACTAACTCATTAAAAAGATGGCGCCATCAAAAATATTTGCATGACGCCAGTCTTGTTTATTTTGGACTTCACCTTGAATTACACTATTGATTTTTCTTTCTTTTATTGTTTTAATTTAAACTAATTAATCGTAATTTATTAAACAAATTCGCTATGAAAATGACAGTCGGTTCTACGTTACCGGAACGGCCCGGACTTATATCTGGCCAAGGACTGTCCCTCCAGCAGCATTCTCCGTACATGTATGGGGAAATGCTACAGCAACAACAACAAAAATGGAGCGATCAAAAATGATAATGATATTGGACAGTGGCATTATTTTTTTATTTATATGGTGGGGAATTTCTTATAATAAATTATGTCAGATGAAAAATAATTTAATCATCTATTTAACTTTATTTTTTTTATAAATCAATGTTTTAATATAAAAAACACATAGTGAAAATTATGATTAAAAAATCGCGCGATTTTGCCTGAGGCATTTTGTTGTTTGCTTTTTCCTTACCAAGCAATATTTCAACCTAAAAATTTTAACAATTTTAACATTTTTCCAGGCAAATCAAACATGTACATATACAAACGTTCATTGGGAAAATTTGGAATATAAAATCGCGCGAAGGCTTTTTCCAATGAGTGGAATTGCCACGTCCCCTCCTCCTCCGCCCTTCACTCCAAAAATCATTGGTAATTAACTAAACATTCCCCTTTTATTATTCAATTGCAAGATTCTGACAGTTAGAAATAAATTGGTTGAAAAACTCAAAATAAAGCGAAATTTGTGTATCTCTCTTTTGCGAAAGTTCTTTAACCCCTTGAGCGAAAATGACGTCAAGATTTTCTGTACTAAATTTGGCTTCGCCCGTCTTACATTTTAATGTTTGTTTCATCTTAATTTCATTGCTACTTTTACGGTTTTATGTTTCAATTTTCATTTAATATTATCGTTACTTTATAAACCTGATTTATTACAAATGAAATAGTGTCTACTTATATATATATATATTAAATATAAACAACAACATTTTAATTTTATTTTCTGATAACTCGACGCATAGAATTGCGCTAAACTTAATTGTCTGCACGCGTACTATTCTTTGAAGTTTAATCGTAAGCCAAGGGGTTAATGACTTTCTTAAATAAATGTCACATTAGTTTGGTTTCCCATTTGATGCACAGGCAATAGTCTGACAAGTCACTCATGCTATCATACAAACGAACTTTCACTCTTTCTTTCTATGCGATTAATTTATAATTATGAAGTCATTTTCTGTCAACATCGATAACTAACCATGCATGACGAAACCATGCGTGTGAAAAGCCATGTAGATTGTTTCGCAATCTAATTATGATGCCATATTCTCCCTGTTTTGATAATTTGCTATGACTTGACAATCAATTTGTTTTACCTTCTACCAATAAATTGAATATTATTATTATTAATACATAAAGGTGTGAAGCTAATTTTACAAATTTTAAAGTCTATTTACACATATCAGTGCCGTGCCAGTTCAGCATCAGTGTCAATCCGTATCAAACAATGACACCAATTCATACACATGCGTGGTATGTCCTGAGCTTCCAACGAAGTATGAAGTTATTCTAATGAAATAATGTCCGCTTGTTATCTTACAAATTTACAAATCTCGAAACGGCTAATTGTAATGGTAAAAATTGTCACTGCACCGGGCTTATGTGAACATGTCCATTTCAGATTTAGGCAATGATATTTCATTTTTCACTGACGCGGCACTTATAGTGTAAATGGAATTGATATGCAATATTTAACAGCAGGTGTTAGGTTCAAGTTTCGATCTTTCAGCTATGGGTTAACCAAACCAAAAAATAAGATCGTTTTGTTCCCACGACAGTCTGTTCCACGTTACCAGAATAGTCACCTCAGCAGAACCTCCAACCATTTATGGGGAATGCTTATACTGTTACAACAACACTAATAAGATGACTTTCTTTAGGTTATAGTTTTAAAGTTTCAAAAAATGTTTTTTATTAAAAAAATAAAGTTTTAGTTTAAGTTGTCGACCAGTTGTTTCCCATAAACAGGGTTTGATTGAAAAGTAATGAGCCTTCCCGCGCGGAGCGTCTGCCAAGCGATCAACCGAATCGGCTGGTGGGGGAAAATGATCGTTGGACCTTCTCCTTCCACTAGAAAACGGTCCCAGTTCGCTGGCAACAGCAGTGCAGTCTACATCGCTCCGCGCGTGAAAGCTGTTTTAAAAGTGTGTTAGGATTATTCAGTGGCGAAAATGCAGCTTATCATCTTTTTCTACTCTCGAGGCATCGTCCACAAGGAGTTTGTACCGCCAGGAAGCACTGTAAACGCGGCATTTTACAAAGAAGTGATCCTTCGGCTGAAAAACCGCGTCGCCCGGGTTCGGCCTGACCTCGTCAACAATTGGACCCTTCATCACGACAATGCGGTGGCGCAAATCGCCTTCCTCTGCACCTCTGCATTGGCCAAGATGGGGGTTCCGGTGCTTCCCCACCTTCGCTACAGCCCAGACCTGTCCTCTCCGGACTTCTTCTTGTTCCCGCGCCTGAAAAGAAAGCTGAAGGGGAGGCGTTTCGACTCCATCGAGGCGATCCAAAAAACTGTGACAGCCAAATTGAACGCGATTCCGGCGGATGAGTTTAAAAAATGTTTCCTGCAGTTGAAGGACCGCTACTAGCGGTGTATTGACGCTCAAGGGCCCTATTTTGAAGAATATTAGTTGTATAAGCCAAATGGTTTAATAAAACTGCTTAAAAAAATAATCCTCATTACTTTTCAATCAAACCCTGTATACCCTAGTTGGTGAAGTAAATGAGTATTGCTCAATAAGTAGATCCCGGGAAATTTTGGAAAACTTCAAGGTACACCTAATTTAAAAAGAAAAAAAATTTTTTAAACGAATTGTTTTGTTTTGCCGATTTTCAATAGTTTATGAATTTTTGTTTTATTATTATTTTCTTTTATTCTAAGTAAAATTTATTTAACGAATTAAAAATTTTTTAATATTGTTTTCACTTAATTCTCTTTTTACACGAATTGTTTGGGAAAGTATCTATCGTGAATTAAATGTATAGGTATACTTTTATTGCCCATTCAATTTTATATAATCAAGTGCAAGTGTGCAGCGGCTCAAAAGTCGTGTTGATTTTTGACAATTTTGCTTACGATGTTGAGAATTTTCCTTCATATAAAACGTTTGCTCGAAAGTCTTTAATTTGGAAGAAAATGTCAGACACCTCAGCAAAACAAGAATGTAAAAAATTAATGCAACTTCAAATTTGCACTTCGCTATTCTAATATTGATAGGTTGAAGATTTTGAAGACAATTTTTTTTTTAATTTGTTAAATTTTTGTGAGTTTTGCACAAAGTTTAGAACTTTGAGTTATATGGGTTTTTTGTAGAATGCACTATTAAAACAAAAAAACTAACTGAACAAAAAAATTTTTTAACCTCCGTAATTCGTCGCGCTCCTAGTATTTTGAACACAGATTAACCTACGCAACGGCCTGCTTCTGGCAGGCCTATTACTGCAGGACTAGAACGCATCGGTTATGTTGCGTATGACATGCCATTAACAGTGCTAGGTAAACTCTAAGATTATTTGTATGCTGCTTTCTTCCTTTTTGGAAAACTTTTACTATCGATGGCTTATAACATGACCCGTGACTACTAGGGTAGTCAATTCATTTTTTTTTTTTGCTTTTTTGGTTGGGCACTTCACTATTCAGAGCGAAATCACTTATAACACTATGCTTCTTCATATTGTGTTATGGAATATCATCTATTTTTCATATTTAAGCATGCAGAAATTTGTAATGCACGAATATGATTACACACAACATGTTTCAAGTTCAAGTTGTTTTTAAGTTCAAATTAAATGAATATTATGTTATGAATGAGCTTTTATTATCTGTTTATTGACATACATACACAAATGGTAGAGGGTCTACTTTGTATTTATGAATGATAAGTGACACAGGTTGATTGTAAAGTATGAAAGCAAAAGTAAAAGAATTGTGAATTTCTAAATGAAATCAGCATGGGCCGAACTTATTATGAGTTTTAATTGTTTAATCACTATTTTGAGATTTTAAAATTTGCAGCCAATTACAGGATTAACAAATTATAAATAAATCTCTGGGTTTTAATAATAATTTTTTTCGTTTTAAATTGCTCATCAATAACACCGGCACACAAAAAAAAAAAAATTGTCTGTACACCGGGCGCCACCTATCTACGGGCATGTTTGTCGACCCGCTGAATACGAATTTCAAGTCAGTTTGGGCCGTCCAGCCTTCAATTTCGAGTGAATTGCAAACAAATCCAAAAAATAGCGAAAATTCAATGTTTTGGCAAAACAAAAATTTTGAGATCTAAGGAAAGCATAATTTTTTATGTATTTTGATCCGTTACATACTAATTTCGATCGTACTTATTTTTATCGGAATAGAGAAGAGGAGTTCCGGAAGTTTTTCACAAAGGACGATGAGAACTCGGTGGTGTTCTGTTCCAATGTTAAAAGCTTGGTTGATGAATTAAAACCTAATATCTATAAAGACGATGAGTGGAGACTCTTTATAGATTCATCAACTAGAAGTCTCAAAGCTGTCTTGCTTCACATTGGAAACATATTAGCGCCAATTCCAATAGCCCATTCGACGAAGCTTAAGGAGACCTATGAAAATTTGGAAATTGTATTGGACAAGATAAAGTATTCAGAACACCAATGGCAAATTTGCGGGGATCTCAAAATCGCAACACTTCTTTTAGGCCAACAATCACGATTCACAAAATATCCTTGCTATCTATGTTTGTGGGATAGCAGAGACAGAAAGAATCACTATGTGAAAAAAGAATGGCCTACGAAAGTGCAATTAAATGTCGGTACTCAAAATGTTATACGAACACCATTAATTCAGCCTTCAAGCTATCTGCTACCGCCACTTCACATCAAATTAGGTCTCATGAAACAATATGTCAAAGCTCTGGACAAGGATGGTGATTGTTTTCAGTACTTGAGAGAAAAGTTTCCGGCGATAAGTGATTCCAAATTAAAAAAGGGAGTTTTTAATGGACCCCAAATTAGAACTCTATTTCAGGATGTTAATTTTATAGGTAAAATGAATGATACGGAGAGAGCAGCTTGGGTAAGTTTAAAAATTGTGTGTCATAACTTTTTAGGAAATAATAAAAGTGAAAAGTACAGGGGAATAGTCGAAGAATTAGTGACAAATTACAAAAACTTAGGATGCTTAATGAATCTAAAATTACACTTCCTAGATTCTCACATCCAGTACTTTCCTGAGAATCTTAGGGAGTACAGTGAAGAACAGGGAGAACGCTTTCATCAAGACATAAGTGAAATGGAGACTAGGTATCAAGGAAATTGAAATATCAACATGATGGCAGACTATTGCTGGACACTCAAAAGAGATATACCAAAAGATAATAACAAATGAAAGAGAAATCCACTCCGTAGATCATTTGAAAATAAAAGAGTTCGATACCACCGAACAACAGTTTGAAAGTTAGGAAAATCGTTCTTCTAATTCTTTTTATACGTCATTTTCATAGATTTTACAATTTTTTTGCGTTTTCAGATTTTAATCTTGTATTTTTTTTAATAACCATTACAATAAAATTAATTAAATGTGTTTAAAAGATTTTTTTCAATTTTTTCAGCAGCAATTTTCTGCTATTTTATCCATTTTTTGCTATTTTATTCGAATTTTCGCTAATTTTTTGGTTTTTTTTGCAATTTGCTCGTAATTGAAGGCTGGACGGCCTAAACTGACTAGAAATTCGTATTCAGCGGGTCGAAAAACATGGCCGTAGATAGGTGGCACCCGGTGTACAGGCAACTTTTTTTTTTGTGTGCCAGTGTAATGATTACACAGGCCAACAACCAAAAAACTTTTTCGATAATTTTAACTAATTACTTAGTAATTTGGTGTCCTGATTACGAAAAAAATTATTAAAAAGTTATATCACCCATCAATTTTTCACAGTTTACAATTAAGTAAAAATAAAGTTTATGTACCAAAATGTATCGGTTATATTTCACAGTCCTGCGAGGTACAGTTTCTAAAACGGCTATGGGTGTTTCTTGAAGGTTTTTTTATGCTGAAAACGAATATGACCTTGAAAATACTCCAGCACGTCAGGATTTTTGGCAATTTGAGGTTAAATAGTCAAAAAATGCAGATTTCGGCCATTTAAAAAATTTTTTTTTGAGCAAGGTAAAGTTTTTTTTTTAATTTTCCACAACGGCATCGCAAAGTACTACTCTTCAGCTTTAAAATCCATTTTTAAAAATATTTTTACGATTAATATAAAAAAAGTTATACTATTTTGAATTCGCCCTTTACAGGGGCGTTAAAGAGTTAGAAAGGTTGAATTTGCATATCTAAAAGTCTCCAATTCAAAATAGAATAACTTTTTTTATATTAATCGTAAAAATATTTTTAAAAAAAGGACCTTAAAGCTAAAGAGTAGTACTTTGCGATGCCGTTGTGGAAAGTTAAAAAAAAACTTTACTTTGCTCAAAAAAAAAAATTTTAAATGGCCGAAATCTGCATTTTTTGACTATTTAACCTCAAATTGCCAAAAATCCTGACATGCTGGAGCATTTTCAAGGTCATATTCGTTTTCAGCATAAAAAAGCCTTCAGGAAACACCCATAGCCGTTTTAGAAGCTGTAAAAAAGCGAGATTTTGCAGGCCTGTGTTATTTTTCCAGTTTAATTTTTTTTTGTGATTAAAAATACAACTCTATGTTTTGAGCGTTATTTTTTCTCTTATAAATAAAAATTTGTTTTTGAGCCAAATTATCTCCCTGGGAATTTCATTACAATAAATTTATTGCCTGGTTGATTGTCTTGCATTTCACGCGGTCGTGATGAAATCACATATGATCAATGCCATCGGAAATAGGTCAAAAAAAGTTTTAACATATATAACTAGGGATCGCCATCCATTGACAGTAAGCGCATTTCCTACTGCATTTTTATAATCTTCAGTGCTTTATCTTACACCAAAAATATTTTCAGTTGATCAGACCGGACGAAAATGCACTGGCTGGTTTTTTTACTTGACTATATTGTACGAACCAGCCAACTCGTATTTTTTGACTAACTTTTTTTATTCTGCACTCAGTGGTTTCAAAATTCAATACATTTATACGGTTTTCGAGCGAAATCGAAGTTATTTTCGTAAATTGTAGGTTTTCTATTTACTTTCACTCTGTGAAAAGTCATGATATCGAACTGTGACAGCTGTTAAAATAAGACACTCAAATTTGACAGACCCCGTGTCATATATGTATGTATTTACTTATATGTATGTATGTATTATATATGCTTACGAGAATCAACGGCGAATGTTTCATAATTCCTTGGAGTTGTTAAAAAGCATTTTGAACGCCATTTTCCTACTCATCGTTCTTTGCGCCTCACTAAATTTATCAATTACGGAACGAAGCATTTTTTCTCATTATTTGTGAGCTTTTGTTTCGTTTTTAGCAAACTTGACTTGGTTGGCAAATTTTGAATGGAATTGCGTCATTTTGAATTCACTTGTCTGTAACAAATTGAAGCGGGCGTGGTAGATATAAATACTTCTATAAATTCATAAGTACATATACGAGGATCGTTTGAAAAGTCCGTTCAAAGACATGCATAGAGATTGCACTACTGGACCGTATATCCAAGGTATGCGCTGTATTTGGCATGCTGGATAAGGTGTGGAGAGCGTCTCACATCTCCAGGCATACCAAACTCAAGATTTTCAATGCCAACGTGAAATCCGTAGTGTTGTATGGGTGTGAAACTTGGAATATATCGGCATGTCTACTACAGTCGCTGCAAGCCTTTCTTAATCGTTGCCTACGCAAGATTATGCGCATATATTGGCCTCAGGTTATTAGTAACGCTGATCTCTGGATCGTGACCAAGCAAACACCAGTCCACATAGAAATTCAACGCCGTAAATGGAAATGGATCGGTCACACGTTGAAAAAGCCCCACGATGACATAACAAGAACAGCACTGGATTGGAACCCCCAAGGCAGCCGCAGACGTGGGAGACCAGCCAATACGTGGAGGCGTCAGGTCGACGCAGAAGCAAAAAAAGCAGGCCATGAGTGGAACGAAATTAAATGTTTAGCCTTAGGTAAAATTAATTATAATTTGTTTATTGAGGCCCTAAGCTCCATCTAGGAGCCTCGGGAAAATATAGTATATATATCTACCAGCCAGATTGGTATATTTCTTTGTGTTTGGCATTCGTTTGAATCGAGGAAGTCGAGTGATTTTCCTTTTCTATCATGACAACGCACCAGCTCACGCCTTAGCAGTTGTGGTCGTACAATTTATGGAAATATGGTTCCAACTCGTTTCATATCCCCTCGATTCTCCGGACTTGGCTCCCTCGGATGACCCTTGCTGCATAAATTGAAAAAATGGCTAAAGGGAAAAAGATTTCATTCGAACGAGGATAAATCCTATTATTCTGCAGGGATCAACAAACTACAGATCAGCAACCTAGAAAAGGAGACTATGTGGAAAAATAAAAAAGCCTTACTCCAAACAATTAACGGGACAGATACCTTTAAAATTTCGAAAAAAATTTTTTTTTTTTATAAAATGTTAATATAATCCTTTAAGAATGTCAAAAAAATTTTAGAACGTAAATTTAAGTATTTCTTATATTATAGATCGTCAACCGCACAGTGCGGCCGATTCCCAAAAAGCTGGCCAAAAGTCGGAAAAAAAGTTTCTAGATAGAGTTTTTTTGTCTTTGGGTCGGCTACAGTAATGCCTTGAGTAGTGAAAACCGTTCATAGCAACGTCCTGTACCCTAAGTATCCTCTGTATTTTCAGTCGCAACGTGGCCTTCGTTTGAGCATCGCATTACTGTCGATGAATAGTGAAAGTTGTACACATTTGAAAGATTTTGTAATGGAGTAAATTGAACAAAACCAAATGGAATCATCTTCGGAAGGTTAGTAAAATACGAGAAATCTTTAGTACATATCAATACCTCGACACAAAATTTTTAGCGGCAGCAATACGTAGATACATTTTTTGCAATTTTTTTTATAAAATTTGAGTTTTCAAACTGTATAGTAATACAACGCCGTCATATGCTGCTTTGAAACCTATTAAAGGTTACTCAAAAAAGTAATGGTTACTGAATAAAACAAGATTCAGCTGCTACCACTTGCTACCTTGCGACCCCGAAAACATATAAATTTACATGCATCTTGATTATGTTCTAGAATATACGTTATTTCACGTGAGGGGGTGGTCAATAGGGGTGGAAGGGGGTGGATTTTCAAAATTTTAAGATCAAATTCGTAATCAGCGACCCCGACAACCCCCGAGTAAGAAATTTTGAATCAATTACTTAATTTTTTGAGTTTTGGCCAGCTTTTCGGGAATCGGCCGCACTGTGAACCGTGACGACTCTATTCTTTGCGTTCGAGCGCTGGGAGAGGTATAGTTATGTATTCAAACTTTAGACGCATTTTTCTCAAAACTATATTTTTCGAATTGGCGTACACGATAACTCGAACAGTTATTGACCGATCTCCCTGAATTTTGCACATATCTTTTTTATGATGTTACATTCTATGTGAATTTACGATTAGAAAATGTTTCAAAAAAATAATTTTGTGGATGCTAAAATAGTAGGAAAATTCGCAATTCATTTTTTTAAGCATTTTATTCCGCTATTTTTTTCCATTTTTGTTTAATCAATAAAGAAATTATGACATTAATAAACAAAAAAAATTTTGGTTTCAGGTCACTGACGCCGATTGAGAAGCCCCGCCGCGACCTTCCTGGAAGAATTGAGTGTACATCCGCCATTTTAAATGATTAAAATAAAAAAAATGTTATATTATTTTAATCTATAAATAAACTGCATGCTAATTTTGAAAAAAATATATTCACTTCTTCATTTTAAATAATTTTAATGAAAATCAGGGAAAATATGGCCGTTTACAGGTACCTGTCCCCTTAAGTAATTTTTATTTTTGCACCGACTTTTCAAACGACTCTCGTATACACAATATAAAATTACCAGTATGACGAGATAATTTACTTTAAGACAGTCAGAAGTCTTTCCGCCAGTTATTTTGTCGGTGGGTGCAGTAACTCAAGCGAAAATAAAAATATATCAACAAAATTTATTAGGCATAATTAAAACGAGTGTAAGTATTAGGTAAAGTGGTGGAGTGGTCTTGAGTCACGGTGACTCTTCATCAGTTAGAAGTTTGGGAAATCATGTCTCCAACGACAATCTAGATATTGTTTTAAGACAGAATCAAAAAAAAAGAAACAAAAGTAAGATCAACCAAAAAAATTCAAAATATTAGAGAGCTCAGTTTTAAAAACATTAAGGGGAAAAATCGTGATGCTATCTTCTCCGCGCATCTTTCAAGTTATAAGTTACTACACGTACGTACAATTTAAGAGATATCGAATGTACATATGTTTGTATGTTGTGATCTAAAGGCGGCAAATTTTTTATATGTACGCCTGTATATAAATATATGTATGTATATCGATAAGTGTCATTTATTGCTTCCAGATGTTTGACAGACCTTAAAACATCGGCTAAAAAATGCACGAAATTTATGTGACTGAAACTCTTAGCGAATACCATAAATATTAAAAGGAGTAATTAATTAATTTTTTGTCTGTTTTGAGTCTGAATATTTAAGCTTAATTGCCTTGAGGGTAATAATTTTATCGTTTTTTGCACAATTAATTATTTGCCGCAGCTCAAAACAATTTCAATGATGATTAGTAATACAAGTTTATTGAAAAGAAAAAAGGATGTGAATTTTTAAATGATATTAGGTTTTTGTTTTTAGTCAATATAAGGCCTGTTCTTTTCGTCAAGCGTTAGTAAGTGGCTAGAATAGAGCTGCATAAAATTACATTTGTTTGTAGAGTAGTGAGTTATACCAGTTGTATGAGGTATAACCATGCTCGCTAGAGGCGAATCTTGCTCGATAACTTTGTTGCTACTTTCACATGGAAATTTTTCGTCAAGTGAGACTAGCACAGATATAGGGAGCAGAGAAGTGGCGAATTGAAGAGGCCTATAATATCCTTCAACTTCAATACACATTTTTTAATGATTATTCACCTCTATATGGATTTTCCGAAAGCTCTACAATACTGTCGAGCAACTGCAAACTTGAATTGCTAACTTTTCGAAAAGATCTTATTATTATTTGATCCTTTTATTCCTTTCCAATAAATTGTTTCCACTGGTCCCGATTTTGCGCCAATGATTTTATTTCGTTCCATTTTCGTTCATTCGTCTTTTCCATCTCCATCTCTATCATGCGTCTCTATGTGTTTAACGATCTTCCTCTGCGGCGGCTGACCTGCGAGTTCCACTCAACTGCATTTCTGGTGATGTCGTTGTTTGATCTGGGTAAGGAGTGGCCAAGCCAGTTCCACTTACGTTTAGTGATTTCAATTCCAATAGGTTTTTGCTTTGTGGCTTGCCAGAGCGCAGTATTTTGAATTGTACTTGGTCATAATACGTGCATGATTTTGCGCAAACAGCGATTTAAAAAGCTTTGAGGTGCTTGCGTATCTTTTTGCAACAAGTTCCAGGTTTCGCTGGCCTCAAATATTCGTAGTTTGGTATTTCTACTTATCTGTTGAGAGCGCCATTATTGGGGGCTTGGTTTACTGAATGCTGTTTATGCTTTCCTTATTCGTTCTTTAATATCTGCACTGGATCCTCCGTTCGCCACGATAACACTGCCGAGGTAAGATCATATGAAATACATATAAAGCGCTCATCAATCTGAGATACATATCTATCCCATCAGCCATTTAACGAGTAGTTAAACTTGGATCTTCACGAACGATGTACTTATACTCGTGTGTACATATTATTTATGCGTCCTTTTATCTTCAGTGCTTGCACGTCCACGCCTAAACTTTAAAACGAATCAATGCATATTGGAAGTAAAGAAACATTCAGCTTTCACCATCTTAAATGAATTTTCGCGAGTGATAAACCTAAAAACAAGAAATTCATCACTCCACGGTATTCGGTTCTTTCCATTGTACGTTAACTAAAAATGACATATAAACAAAGAATGAATTGGCATATTGAAATAAAATTGTACGTGGGCTTAATGAATTTTGGTTAATAATTTTCGTTGTCAATACTTTTCAACCAGCCTGTAGACAAATCTCGGCTATAAAATGATCGTCAGAAACATGTATACATACATATAAATGCTCCATTATATTAGAACAATAAACCTCTATACAGTTTGTGTCATAAATCTTTTCATATGAAAAAATTCGCAAGGAAAAAGGTTTGAAGTGGCTTTCGAAAGTAATTTAGAAAAAAGTAAAGTAATTTATAAAAAAAAACCAAATAAAAAAGATGTTATAATATATTTACACTGATATTTTGTGCGACCGCTTGCAGCATCTAATATCGATTGTAACTTCCTAGGCATTAATGAAATTATTTTTTTTCGGGCATATTTTTATTGAAGTTTTTCCCCATTTGCAGAACATCTTTTTTTCACTCATTTTTTCAAATACGACCAGAAATTTTCAATTGTGTTAATATATAGGCTTTGAGGAGTATCTAGCACTTTTGAGCAATTACGGTGTGTTCAAAAAATAAGGTGAATTTTCAAATTTCGCGGGCTACGTATATTCGACTTTCGATTATTATTTTTTTTTATGTTGGTAGACTCGTCTCGAAGATATGTTCACGGTTTTAGCAATATAGCATGTTTACTTTGTTTTTGAGAGGCATAAATAAGAGAAGTATTTTGTGTGTTCGGTGATTTTCTATTGAAAAAAAAAAAATGGATCAAAGAAATTGCATCAAATTTTGTGTAATAAATGGAACTAAGCGCTCAGAAATACTTGAAATAATGACAGTGGCATACGGTGAGAGTACTTTGAGTCAAAAAAATGTTCACAAGTGGTACAAGCCTTTCACAGAAGGTCAAGAAGATGTGAATGACGACGAATGACGATGTTGAGAAAGTGAAGAAAATTATGGAGAGTCGTCGAATCACAATTAGAGAAGTTGCTGAGGATGTCGGCATATCGGTTGGCTCATGCCATGCAATCTTTTCGAAAATTTTGGGCATGAAGCATGTGGCAGCGAAGTGCGTTCCAAAATTGCTGAATTTTGACCACGAACAACATCGCATGAGCATCGATCAGGAATTGTTTAATGATGTCAGCGATGGTCCAGATTTGCTTAAAAGGGTCATAACTGGTGCCGTATCATGGGTATATGGTTATGAAATCGAAACCAAAGCCCAATCGTCCCAATGGAAGAGTACAGGAGAGCCAAGATGAGAAAAGGACGCCAAGTTCGATCAAATGTCAAGGTTTTGCTCTCTGTTTTCTTCGATTACCATGGCGTAGTGCATCAAGAGTTCTTACCACAAGATTGTACGATACATAAGGAGTATTACCTTTGCGTGAAGCAATACGAAAAAAACGCACGGAATTTTGGCAAAAATTCATTGCTTTTGCATCATGATAATGCACCTGCTCGCTCACACAAAAAAAAAACACTGTTATCATGCCTCAGCCACTGTATTCACCAGATTTGGCCCGCTGCTACTTTTTTCTGTTTCCCAGATAGAAGAGACTCATGAAAGGACGGCGTTTTGCGACGATTGAGGAGATAAAACCCGAATCGCTGATAGAGCTCAAGGACATACCAAAATGTGCATATCAGAACTGCGTCGAGGATTGGAAAAACGCTGGCATGAGTGTATTATATCTGAGGACTACTTTGAAGGAGGTGAAATGGAAATTGATGAATAAATAAATATTTTTTGAGAAAAATGAAAATTCACCTTATTTTTTGAACACACCTCGTATATAGCATCCAAGACCTGCATATGTAAGACTTGTGCTTGGCACCATTAACTTGGTATAATTTCAATAACAATTTATTTGGATTTTCTGGATCAGTGAACCCAAATTTTTGCACACTTCGTTTCAAATTGTTGCGTAAAATGTCTAAATAGTTTGCTTTGTCATGTTGTCTTCAATAGTTTTAATTTCATTAATACCTTTCCTACAAATACAACCCCACACCATAACACTTAACTTCCCAAACTTCACTGTGGAGATAATGTTTTTTAGAGCTGTTAGCTGCGTTTTCTAAACTCTGTTGAGCCCACCGAGGTTATATAGCCTTATTTTTGCCTCATCACAAAAAGGGGGAAAAATCCTAATATTCCACTGAGCGCGAAACGTGAGTTAGAGCAAAAGAAAGTAGTTTGTGAACGATAGGATGCGATAATAATGAATTTTTTCTTACACTTACACTTGACGAATATTTGAGTTTTTATAGAACACTTCGGGCTGTTTCATGACCAACTTTCACACCGTGGTGGTCTTCCAAATTTGCGACTAGCATTCTAAGGCTGCACTGTGATTTTTCGTCAATTTATTTCATCCTTGGTATGAGCTTTTTTGCTCTCCCACTAGGGGGTTTTAACTATAACCGATTTCTACATGATTTATAGTGCGGATTTACCATTAGAAATGCGTAATATTGTTATTAAATTGTACTTGGAAAACAAGTCTTTGCGCGAAATCGGCAAAAAAATTGGCAAATCGCATTTTTCTGTGCAAAGTGTTACCGCTAATTACGTTAGTACTGGTAAATTGGAAGCTAATCACCACCAAGCCGGAAGGCGAAAAATATTCACTCCACGTGAGGAACGCAAAAAAGTAGCATCAGTCGCGCAAAATCCAAAAGTAACCTCGACGATACTATGCCGAAATATTCAAGAGTCTTTGCATAGAGAAGTAAGCCCGCAAAAAGTCTGCAATTGTCTGCATAACGCTAGTTATCATAGCAGCGTGGTACGCCGCGAACCCTACATTTAAGATATTAACAGAAAGAAGAGATTCGAGTTCGCAAAACGCTATATAAATGAACCAGATCCTTTTTGGTGGATTCTTTCATATTCAGTGATGGGTCGAAATTTAATGTTTTCTTATTCCTACCATTAAGCATGGAGGAAGAGATGTAATGGCTTAGGGGTGCATAGCTGCATCTGGAGTGGGAAAAATGATTTTTATTGATGATAAAATGGATAAACATCTGTATTTAAACATTTTGAAGAATAATCGTTTTTTAACAAGACACTCATCTTAAACTCAACTCTCAACTTAAAACTTCACTTAATCAACGGATCTGAACCCAATTGAGCATGTCCGGGAGCTCTTAGAAAGGAGAATCAGAAAGCACAAAATAGCATCAAAGGCGTCTTAAAGACAGCTTTAAGAGCTGAGTGGGAGAAAATTACAACTAATGAAACCAAAGTATTGGTCAAAAGTATGCATCGACCTTTGGAAGCAATTATTAAAGCTAAAGATGGCCCACCAAAGTATTGAGTACTCGTTTTTTTCGAATATACGAAAAATAATTTTGCATAGAGTTGTGCCTTATTTCGTTATTACCTTGAGTTATCTAATTCCATAAATGAATTTGGAAGTTTTTGTTCCTTAAATACTTAATAAAAATTTTATTTTTTACGAATATATTAAAATTTTGTTCTTTTGTATAAATCGTGTTAAATATCCGGTGTATCTTTTACTTACTGTGAGTGTACGAATAAATTGTGTGGCCACTGTATATGTGAATATACTATATATATAATATTTTATGAAATTATCTGCATACTATATATATATATATTTTTATCTGTCTAAGCTAAGCGTGTGCCAGTGGCGCTCAATAGTTCACTGAAATAAATATACTACTATCAATATACTGGAATATGCACTCATATTTAATATTACACATATAATATTTTTTATTCAAATTACTATGTAGACATGGAATTATATTTTGTTTGTCGATTTGTTCGGATATACGTTTTAGAGCTCTAAAATGAGTCATAAATAACTGATTTTACGATTCACCAGCCGCTGACAGGCATGCAATTAGTTTAAGAGTATTTACACACACGTAGTACTAATTTGTAAATATGTACTTACCTAACTTTTGGCGGTATTTTGTAGAAACAAACACAAGTGTGCTAACAAGGAAAGGAACTCTTTTTTTTTTGTTTTTTTTTTTAATATCTTTATTTTTACGAATATTTTCGTATGCTAATTAGTATTGAAACATGTAACATACATACATGTTACAATCCCATATGTGCACACATATACTCAAGTACTTACATATTTACAAAGTACGCTAATTGCAAGCGCTCTGCCATACACACATGTATGCATTTAGGTACATATCTGTGTATTTATAGGAGCGTCTCAAATAAATGGTAACAGACTTCTGAGCGATGGATTTCGATTTGGTACAAATTGTTCGTGGTTATTTTTGGTTTTGTCACCGAAGCAATTGAGCTAATACATTTTAAATGTTCTGAGCTCAAGTTCAAATAGCAATACCACCGAAAATATTGAATTGAAGTTTAAGCTTCGAAGTTTTTATTTCGATTAAATTACGGGAAATAAAATAAGTTTAGGTTAATGTTAAATAAAATAAGTTTAGGTTAACACTTTGGTTTTTTTTTCAATAAATTGCAGATGAGCGACTCATACTGAGTGATTCAAGTATGCATTTATATTGGGCATTGCCATAAATTTCCCTGAAAATTGGGTTATTTGCAGGCTTGAGTAAAATAAGAAGTAAACTGAAAAAAATCTTGAAAAAAACTAATAATTTTGAGATTACTTCAATGTTGAAAATTTTAACCTGTAAACCATTATGATAGAATATATTTTTGAAAACAATATTTTTTTAAATACATTTTTTTTAATATATATATTTTTTTTAAATATATATATATTTTTTTAATTTGTTAAGATTTAAAGAAAACATTTTTTTTTCATTTCCCAAAAAACAGCCTCCCTCTGATTATTGTCTTATGTTTTTCATTAATAACTGAGACTATGCTCAGTAAACCCTGAAAATTTCATACTGGGGTTCCCATAACTTTTCGAGTTATATTCAAATACGTGCAGTGAACCAGGGAAAAATCAGTGCAAAATACTGTACTAGCGAAATGCTAGGCAACGTATTCTCCCGCTTGCCAATCAATCGAAGCGTCTCTACGTACATTACCGCACTGCACTTTTCGCTTATTACATTAAATTACATGTCTTCAACATTAAGAAATTAAATGAGAATTAATATTTGTATAAAGTGACAGAAAAATTTTAATAGCTCAACTTCGCACCAGGCAAACATTTTATGAAATTTAGTATTTTGTTTGATTTGTTTAGCAGCTTTATGAATAAACTAGGATCGCCCGTACGCCGAAATTTCGACGTTATAAAGGGTGTTTTCTTTAGAGGTTAGGTTTTCAAGATGAAATAAAACGTATATAATTTAATGTTATGGCTAAGAATTTAGCTTTATTATAAAGATAAGAGTTTGCCATTATGTTTTAAAAATGATTTCGGGCAAGTGGCCGCCGCGGCTGGCTCGAATAAATTCCAGCCGAGAGGCCCAATTTTCGACCACTTTTTGCAGCAATTGGGGCCGTATGTCAGCAATAACGCGCCGAATATTCTCTTCCAAGACGTCAATCGTCTCGGGCTTATCTGCGTAGACAAGCGACTTCACATAGCCCCACAAGAAATAGTCCAGCGGTGTTATATCGCACGATCTTGGAGGCCACGCCACAGGTCCACGGCGCGAGATAATGCGCTCACCAAAAGTTTCCTTCAATAAATCGATTGTTGCGTTGGCTGTATGGCATGTAGCGCCGTCTTGTTGGAACCAAAGATCGTCCACATCCACATCGTCCAATTCAGGCACGAAAAAGTTATTAATCATGGCTCTATAGCGCTCTCCATTGACTGTAACATTATGGCCGGCTTCATTTTTAAAGAAATATGGACCAATGATTCCCTCTGCCCATAGAGCACACCAAACAGTGACTTTTTGAGGATGTAACGGCGTCTCAGCAATGGCTTGTGGATTATGTTCACTCCAAATGCGACAATTTTGCTTATTGACATACCCATTCAACCAAAAGTGAGCTTCATCGCTGAACAAAATTTTCTTCGATGCGTCGCGCGAACCGAACCATTATTTTCGTAATAAATTTGCACGATTTGCAAACGTTGTTCAGGTGTAAGTCTATTCATTATGAAATGGCAAACCAAACTGAGCATAAATCAAGTGACAGCTGTCAAAAAGACCATCTACGAAAAAAGTAGTGCCAACTTGAAAACCTAACCTCTAAAAAAACACCCTTTATAAATACGGAGAGCAAAATTTAGTCATTCCTTTTTTTAGTATTTATAGTCACAGAAAAAAGTTGAAACATATATAAATGGAAAGCTTATGTTTAAACTTTTTATATACATGACATATCTGAATAGATGTAGTAAAATTAAATGTGGAAACATGCATGATAACATGATATATCATAATACAGGTAAAATAGTGTGATTAATTTTATCTGCACCCATTCACTTACGAGTATGTATTTATTTTAATACATTGTGCAAAGCGTCTCCACATATGCTATCCATTGGTATATATTTCAAGTTTTTTCTCTGACTATAAATACTAAAAAAAGGTACGACAAAATTTTGCTCTCCGTATTAATATATAGATTATGTATGTACGCTGGCAAAATATTTTGCCGTTCCTCCTACCCTCTCTTCGAAACTTGTTTTACTCCGTGGGAAGGTTCAGTATAGTTAGCAAGGTAATTTTTAAAGCAACCCAACAATTCTCAATTGGATTTGAACTCGGACTCTGTGCTGTCCACTTTGTGATTTCAAATGATAGAATTCTGATGCATGGCTTTACGATTTTCGTCGTGCGTTTGGGGCGTCATTATAATTTTGGAATATGATTTCGCCAAGTTACTCGGCCATAATTTCAATTGCCATGGAAAGATAATCAACAAAAATATGCGAATAATCATCTTTGCGCATTATCTCATCTATTTTAACAGGTAGTTTAACTCCATTTGTGGTAATACACCCCCAAATCCTTGAAGAACCGTCAATTTGTTTCCGGTAGGTTATATGTGGAATGAATTTGAAGGATCTCGTTTCCTTTGGCAAATAGCATGATCGCTTATAAGATTGAAACCGATTTTTTTTGTCTCATCGAACGAAATTACCTAAAAAGGAGTAAAAAATTTTGATTGAAGGGGTTATATAAAGTTAGAAATTTCAAAAAATCGATTTTTTTTTTAAATTTTATTTTCTTAATGTACATATATTTAAGAATACGCGCAGGAAATTTAATAACGTTCCGGTGAATATTTTCGAAGTTACACGCAAATTTGAAAATGCGTTTCAGATTACTTGAAGGTACAAAGCCGGAGTTTTAAACGTGTTTTTCTCAAAATGGTGTTGTTGTTGTTGTTGTTTTGGCAGTAACTACGCCCTGTCAAAGTAGTGCCATCACCGGTCGTCTTCGTTTAGCTCATCTAACGGTAGGCCCAGGAAACTAGCTGTTTCGACGGGTTGGGTCCAGAGGGGTGTTAGATGAGTGGGTTTGATAGGACATGTGAAAAGATTGTTAGTGTCGTACGGGGTGCCTTCACATGCTGGACATATGTTTAGTATGTCGGGGTCCCATTCCCATGGCAGCCGGTTCTACGTTACCGGAATGACTCGGGTTTTCCCCGACCAAGGGCTGCCGCCCCAGTAAACTAGCCCTGTCTAATGTACCGTATCCTTCAAAATGGTGTTTTCGAAGTCGGCTTAGTAATGTTGGTCACTAGAAAACGGCTGAACCGATTAGTCTCAAATTTTAACACGAGCTTCTTAAATATATTTTTTAGTAACCAATTGAAGATTTTTTCCTCACCGATGAATATTTTTTTATAAACAATTTAAGGCCGGAATTTTTGATCAAAACTCGATTTTTTTTTTGAGAAACCGCCATTTTGTCAAAAAAATTTATTTTTCTTATTTCCTCGATTAATTACTAGATTTAACATTACTTTAACGAAATCTGTTTGGTTTTTGAATTTCAAAGGACACAGTTCAGAGATGTAGTGGTCACGGCAAAACGTCTTTTTCGAGAGAAGCTCCCGGAGATCAACTGTAGCTCCTTTCCAAATAAATATTTTTACTAATACAGTTAAAAGATAACATAATATGTGTACAAATTTTTAGATCAATAAATTTAAAAGTTTTCTCAGAAAAAATTCTGGAAAATTCGCTTTTTTCGGCCTTCTAACTGTATATAACCCCTTAAGGGGTAACACCACTGTACACGCGTAAAATAAACACGATTTTTAAAGAATTTTTTTGTAGAGAAGGAAAGGGGAAACAATCACTCTGATTTGGGAAGTTATTACTTATATACTAAAATACAAAACTGCAAAGTTTGATCGAAAAATTTTACAAAATGGCGGCATTGGAGACATTTTTGAAATGTGGTTTCTCTTGAAGGAGCTCCGCGGCACGCAGCACAGAGGGTGCAAATTTTAATCTGGAACAAAGAAACATTTTTTTTCTTAATCTAGATAAGAATAGCTAGAGAAACACGTAGGGGATTTAAAAAATATTTATTTTTGTGGAATTAGCAAGCATTTGAAGGAAAAAACTCTATTTTGGACTAAAAAAACGGCACTTAAATAATTATAACAATCGTTTAAATTAATCTATCGAAAATCCCCTACGCTCTTCTCTTAAGAAGGTTATTATACAGACGTAGTGAAAAACCTGATTAAAAATATTTAAAATTGTTTGAGTTATGCTGCGTGCCAATTTCAAAAACGTGTTTTGAGAAAAACGCGTTTAAAGTTTGGAAATTTGGAGAAGTCGTTAGGTAGCAGTCACTAACGCTTGGTTAAAAGCTTAAAATATTTATGAAATAAACTTCGGTAACGTATAAAACTTTTTGTTCTGTATTTTAAAAGGTTCAAAGAATTTTTTAAGCTTATAAAAAAAAATCAATTTTTTGAAATTTCTACAGTGGTGTTACCCCTTAAGTAAAAATAATACAAAAAAACTGTAATTTGTCGAGCTCCAATCGCACTTTTTCAAAAATTCACGCCGTTTTTTCAGATTTTTTGAATTTTTGGCTTCTTCTGCTTCAAAAAGTTTTCAACCCAATGACTTTTAATGCGCTTTGAAATATCCATTTACTAATGGGGTTTGTTAGAAGAGCAGCAACTCTTTAATGGTTTTATCAGTAACGAATATTCGCCCAAGAGTTCGTGCTTCAACTGGCATAATCTTTCATGGCCTACTTACCTTTGAGATGAAAGTTTGAGCTTATTTAGTCGAATTAATCTTACTAATAAATCTGATTATAGATATTTGTTCAATCTGCAATAACTTTGTAATTTCTCGACTTATTGTGATTTCGTTTTTACGAGGAACACATTTTTTTAATAGCTTTTACTGTAACTAAATAATGTGGTTTATGGTAGCGCCTAGCACGTTTTCAAACAATGACTAAAATAAATTATTTCCCGTTACAACAGCGATAGAAAAATAAAAAAAAAAACAGTTTTTATGGTGGTGTAATATTGAGCCCATGCGGTGCAAGGTATTTATCTCCTTAGAAAAAGTGGATACACTATTTGCATATTCTAGAAGATGGCAATAAATAATTTTTTTTTGCTTATTTTAAGACAATCGCTATAACAGGCCGACCTGTATATCATTAAACACTAATGACTAATTTTTTCTCCATACTATAATACTTGTCTATAAGTATCTATATAAGCCCGGTGTTAGGGATTCATCTTACATACTTTTCAATCTCTCCTTATAAATTAATAGGTAAGCGTCATTATTGACAAGAGTGAAGCATTTATTAAGTTCCGTTAAGAAATACATATCTTATTTTACATACATAATTAGGTGTAGAGCAACTGATCTCTCTCTCTCTCCCTCTCATTATGTTACAATATGTGTACAATATGGATGTATAGTAGGCCGGGTCGATTTGTGCGGAGGCAAAAAAATCGCCCATTGCTCTGTGAAAATCATATTCTAGGGATCAAAATAAGAAACTTTGCCGAAAGACCCATACCTCTAAAACAAATTCTGATGTCCCCCAATTTGGGTCGAACTTTTTAGTTTCTTTTCTCATGTAAAGGCCAAAAATGGTGATATTTTGAAATGATTGTATGGGGAGCCCCCCAGGGGAGTTCCAGGGGGTGTGCCACCGGCATGGGTGGATCGGCCGTCCAAAGTTAGTGGGGGTCGGTCATACATTTGGACTCGATTGGAGTACTCTAAATGGGTCAAAGTGGAATTTTTCGTTCGACCCAAATTGGGGGACATCAGAATTCGCTTTAGAGGTATGGTTGCTTCGGCAAAGTTTCTTATTTTGATCCCTAGAATATGATTTTCACAAAGCAAAGAGCGATATTTAAATTGACCCGCCCTAATGTATAATATACTATATATTATAATATATTACAACAGTAATATTTTTGTTTTTTTGTTTCTTATTAACGATTCTTATTCATTTTCTAGAATCGTTGTACAATTACACCTAGTATATAAGTATATATATCAACTTGCATTTGATAACGCAAGTGGTTTTAATTGTAATATGATTTTAATTTCTCCCACTTTACAGCCAGAAGAAAAAATATACAAATTTGTAAAAATGGTAGATACTTTTTTTAATACATTTTTGTGTTAGCTTTTGTTATTTTTATAAGGGGAGAGAAGTGCAATAATTCCAATCATTTAATCAACATTTATTGAAGATGAAACGCGCCGATCGGCATAAAGTTGTAATGTTTTTATTTTCTTTCAGTGACTAGTATACGTATAATGATTGATTTTGCATTCGATTGTGCTTTAAGTCCATATTTCCCTGTCTAAACATTTGTTCCTTTAAAACATAGTGAGTTTTTTAAGAGCTTGAGAACTTAAAATGATAATAAAAACCAGAAATATTGTTGGAATCATTTTTTTTATTATAATCTGATAGTTAATTTCATGCCATTTATTTTTTAAATATATAACAATATCTGGCATATGAGTTACTATTCGATCATTAAAATTTTTGACTACTTTTCCCGATACATTGTATTTGGTCGTATGACGTCAATGGTGGCTTGAATATTGCAATAAATCTATAGTTAAGCGCGCCGTCTTGCGGGAACCAAATGACGTCGTTGTTAAGCTAATTAATTTTTGGAAACACAAATTCAGTCAGCATGGCTCGATAGCGCTCGCCATTCATCGTAACGGCGTACTCTTTGAACTTTGCGAATAGATTTTTTTTTCAAAGATAATTTCCACAACTTGGAACTGCATTAAACGATTCAGAATGACTTGCCAAACTTTACCAAACAGAAATACTAACACAGTTTGCCATTCTCAACTGTCAAATCTTAGTTAGCGATATGGAAAGTTCTCAAAGAGCTAAACACAAAAAACCGATATGTAGCGTACGAAGTTGTTACAAGTAATATATTTTTGTAAGCAATTTCATACGTTACGAATCATATTCGCCATACATTCACTCGTAGAAAGATTTTTTTTATAAGCTTGTTGCTTGGCAAAGTATTCATGTGGAGTTAAGTCCGCCATATGGACTACTTCACCTACTTTTCCAAAGAAAATCCTTCCAAAAGGACTAAGACGTATAAAAACGAAACAATAAAGGTAAATATATGCATTTCCTTATCTTGCTTGCCTTCAATATTCGTATACAGCGAAACCTCGATATAACGAGTAGTGTAATTCCTTTAGAAGTAAACTTAACTTAGTTTCATAAGAACTTTGAGATATTTTTTTCAGCTTTCAAATCAGCTTATGTTTACAGTCTCGTGCAAAATAAATAAGGGCACACTATTTTTATTATTTTTTATACACGTTTTTAAATTAAAATATTACAAATATTTTCCCAACATTATGTATGCAAGGTGGCGCAAAAATAATCACTCTAGCGGAAGATTTATAATTTTTCAAATGGCGTCGTAAGCAAATCATATCACACACTTGAGGGTTAGACAGCTGCAGTAAACAAACCATAATTAAAATCCTTTAGGGACACCATAGACAACTCACTCACAACACACTCACTTGTTTTTTTGTGGTTCTTAAACAAAATTAATTTATTAAACCCAAATTTCCAAACTCATAAATATATTGCATACAATTTTGTTTATTGAGTACTAAAATATGTGTAGATGTGTAAATTAATGTATCCAGAAATACCCAATTTGTATTTGATTACGAGTTTACACTTTGTATAAGCACCTTTTTAGCACCAAATGCGATTCGAAAACAAACACAAAATTTGCCGTAGAGAATATAATGCGATTTACTCAAAATTTTATATATACTCGTAACTGCCTCAATGGAAATGAAGAAAAGATTTATTTTGATAAATATCTGTCTGATTTGCTAATACCTACTTAGATGTACATATTTGCTTAACCATACACATGTTGCTATTTAGCACGTGTTAAGTTGAGTTATTTACAACCAACATTTTTGGAGCTAGACCAAGTATCTGCCATCCAGTCGGCGGTCTGTTTGCCACAATTGCGAGAGAAACGCACAATACTGAACCGAAATTCAATTAGAACTCATATGCGAATTAAAATAACAAATTTATGACCATTACTGTTACGCTGCTAAGGCAAGAAATTCGTATAAGAAATAAAATTAAATAAAAAGATCACAGGCGTGGCGGTGTCAACGAATTCGTGAAAGGAAATATATGAATATGTGCGGTATATATATATGTGTTGGCGTGGGAAGTGTTCAGATGTGCATATAGCATTTTGGGTTGTCAGAGATGTATCGAATAATATTTTGCGAATACGAATAAAATTTAAATATTTAACTTAGGTAACGTCCAAAATACAATTCTCTAAGCTGTACTTGCTATACTGAAACGGCTATGAGAAAAGCCTATCGCCTACAATTAAATTCATTTTTGAACCAATTGAGTTCTAATTAGAGCTCTGTTTGAATTTCGTTCGTTACTCAACTGTTCAATTGTTTGTTCGAAATTTTCGAATTTCAGAACAAATTGAGCAGCTAAACAAGAAATGGTTAATTTTATTTGTGAGTAGTTGCTTTTTAACTTACTCGTGCATGCTTTTTTTTATACAGTCTGGTGATCTTCGTTGCAACATTTCGCCCAGTTAAACGGAACCAAACAGCGAAAAGAGTTTTTATTTATTTATTTACTTATTCATTTATAGCGTCGAAACCTTTCGCTTAAACTGTATATATGGAGTACTTTTGTATTGTGTCTTAAATTCTATGCTATAGGTTGGTTATTTTAAGGAATTTGGTTATTAAAGATATTGAATCGGAGGTTGGGGAAGATAGATGCGTCATTGGATTTGAGTTGCTGAAGGTTTGTCTTCTGCGGGCGGTGTATAATGGGCAATGAAGGAGGATATGGGGTATGGTACATCTTATACATACATCTTATCTTATATATATGGGTTGGTGTTGGTCATGAAATGTCCATGTGTAGTCTTTGAATGCACTAGACGAAGACACCAGCACTTTATGACGTCTAGTCGGGTCACCCTATTTTTATTATTTTTTTATAAAGTCCGTTATGTGGGCTTTTGTATGGTTTACCTGTTGGTACCAGTCATTAGGTGAGTTCAATGTACGGTGCTGTTTGTCATCTAAATGTTTTTTTTATAATATATGTTTTTTAATGTCGGTTAAATTGAAGTTATCTGGCATATGTAAGTAACAGCGAAAAGATGATTTCCCACAATTTTTTGGTTAGTCCAAATTTTCAAAGTTTTAAATATCATGTTTATAATGTATAAGGCATTTCTGCAAGTTATGCACTGTTTGCAAAGAAGATTTGTTTACATTTTTTACTGACAGCTGATTTTGTCGACAGACGATAGCGGCAAAATTAAAAATAAATCAATTGTCGACGAATTTCCTTGTTGCTTCGGTTGTATGCAATCGCATATACTTTAGCATGTTTTTTCGCTGAAAGATTCAATTCTGTGTGTACTTTGTACGGGTACTCGTTGCTCATACGCCCGGGCTGTTCGCAAATGAGCTAACAAAATCAAGAGCTCGAGTTTTAATACCTGTGTTAAATAATTCAAGATAAAATGTAGGGGAGGATATTTTGTAGTAATAAATACTTTTAGTTTTTCTCTCATTGATAGTAGAAGCAACTACAAATATAACAAGTGAGGAAGTACGAAATTCGATCCAGGCGGAACTTTATATATATTACAAGTATATATATAAATAATTATAAAAAAATATAATAAAAAACTTTAATTTTTGGAATTCAACAAACTCATAAAATAAGAGTTATGGCTTGTAACATCAAACGCAAGGACGGACGTTTAGTCTTAACATGTCAAAAACGGGAGTGGTTATTATACGATCTCAATAATATTTTTGTCGTATCTAAATGAGGTGGCAAGCAATACGTACACCATATTTGGGCGAATTTTTTTAGGTGCCCATTTTCCATAATTTTTCTTTCATATATTTTTGTAATTTATTTATATTTTTATCACTTTTAGAGAACTTGAGTAAATTTGAGTCATTTATAACAAAAAAAAACTTTTTTAAATTTTAATTTTTTTCGATTTATCGTGCGTAGGATGCACAGACATTTCCCATAATTTTGAGCATTTTGAAACCTATACCGCTCTTTGGTGATCTTTCGATTATATAAATAAACTATTGGTATTTTCTTTTCTCGCACTAATGTCGCCTTTATTGCGCCCTTTGCTAGAGCTGTAAAAATTTCGTGTTATTTTTTTCAAACTCTGGCTATACGAATTAAAAATAAAATTAAATAAAAAATAAATAAGTAGTCAAAACTTTTCAATATGTGGCAATGCTATTATTGTGAACACAGCTGTACATATATACAGTGAGGTATTAATAGTTGATTATGAAATAGATTAAAAAGCAGAACAAAATCCTTATTTTGCTTAGGCTTTTTTGAATGTATTGTATATATTTTGCATATCTGATTTTTATTGATAAAATAACCTATTGAACTTTTGTACCATTTGCTATAACGGCAATAAATTCTATTATCTCACGGATATACTTCCATAAATATGTATGTGTGTATTTAATTAAATTTTATTTAGTCTTTGTTGCGATTTATGCATAAATTATAGTTGTAAGTGGTAGAAACCTTGACACCTAGAATATAAAAATTTTACCGACGAAAAGGGCTGAATGGAGGTTGGTTATTTTAGTTATAGTCCGCACTTGCATTTACATACGCATATGTATGTGTGTGAAGAAACTAGGTGCTACTTGTTTTAACCCTGTAGTGAAAAGTCAAACTACTCAGCAATCATTCTAGTTCATAAATTGGTATTTGATGGAAAAAGTCATACTAGTTCGATAGTGAATAGAATTGTACCAGTTGCAAAATGGCCAAATAGATTTGTATGCAAAACAAATATTTTTCGATTAATTCTTAATTTTACAAATTTAAATGTTAAGGGAGTCATTCATCTTCAAAGAATCCTAAAAATTCTGCAAACCATTACTTCACATATTTTCCATGCAATCTATCGAAAAACAAAGTATTGGATAACAAAGTATTTAAATAAAAGATAGTAATTAAATAATTGAATAACCGCATTTAAATTCAAATTTGATGAAATGAGTAATTTTTAAAAATTAAATCATGGTAAGGTAAACCACTTCAGCTATAAAGCAAACTGGTAGCGCAGGGAAATACAAAGATTTCGTTACTTCAATTTCTGTCTGCAAATGAATAGTTTATGTATAATATTTGTGTATGCATGTTAAGTAGGAAGGCACAAAGACAAAAAAAAAATTACCATTGCGTTCATAAAAAATACAATTTTCGCTTTAATTTCGCTTAAAAAGTATTTATAAAAAAATATTAATTTGATGTTTTTTTTACTTTTAAGCATTTTTAATTTTTTCAAGGTTTCCTGCGTCCTTTTAAAAAATAGCAATTTTTTAATAAATCATAAGGTATCCTTTTTTGGACATTTGTTTTTAAATAAAAAAATAAATAAACTTACGGGAAAGTTAATTTTTCCGATGGGAATTAAATGTTAATTACCGAAACATTAGTGGTAAATATTAAATTAAGCAAATGTAGTCTCATTTTTTTATTTTAGCACAAATTTAACGAGTAGCATTTGGAAAAAGATTTTTTTTGTAACGATTCTAATATTTTGTATACGTTTAATGTTTAATTATATGAACAATTCACACCTTAGCCATAAAAAAAAAGTATCTTGTGAATCAGTGCGATGACAGTATTCCGAGAAGAGTACTGAGTGAAACTGTGAATGAAATCAGTATGTACTTGCAATTAACACAGAAGATCATAAAATTCGGCACTTTTTTATGTTGTCCGTTTTTGGTGGACTACCATGAATTGGTGCTTACAAATCTAAATATTTTATTAATGCGATTTGTATGTATTTGCAATCGCGATTTTATGATTTAGGAGTTGACGGTTTTACTACTAAATTCATATATAAATTTTGGCAAAACTAGGCTTTTGGGATTTCAAAACTGAAAGAAGAACTGGACTGAGCAGAAGAAAAGAGAACTGCACCATAAAGCTAAAGAGGCATGTGGATTGCATGTGCGTAGCAAATACATATAATATTATAAATCTTTAAAAATAAAAAATGTATATAATGAAAATAAGTTCTTTGAATTCCACTACCCGTCTTTTATCCCCAAATCCCCAACTGTATTCCATAGACTGTCCACCACACATTGGAGAAGATAGACAGCTTGACAACAGCATTTCTTTTCTTCGAATATTATCAGAAATTTATGATGAACAAACTTTTTCTCCTGCTTTATTGGAGCAGTAACTCTCTTCGAGCTCAACAAAGCGCGAGTGCACTTGCTATTAGACACCAATTAGAAATCCCAAGTGAAGCTCAGCAAGGACGATGGATTACCACGATGGAGAGAATGTGAATTCGATAATATCAGCTGATTTTCGTGACGTCACATGAGTGCAATTGGTGATCCGTGCGACCAGATTACCATTTTCGTAACTTGATGTAGAATTTTGTTCTTTTCTCAGTGAGTCGAAAAATTCATCTCGGACAAAATGTGGAATTAACTTGTGAAAATTTTCGTCCAATGATTTATTGCGATATTCAATGTGGATTATCGAGAGAGGAGTGCATTGATCAACATACTTCGACTATTGACGTTGAAGTACCACACTTAACCATGTGAAACGCTGGTATAACGAGTTCCAACATAGCCGTGAATGCGTGCAAGATGAATTTCGCGAAAGTCGTACAAAAACGGTTGCTGTGTCAGTAACAATCGATGCTGGGCGTCAAGATCATCGTGTGACATACCGCGAGATAGAGGCATACTTCGTCGAGAAGATTTGTTCTCGTTGGACACGGACTCGTATCCATTGGTGAAAGAAAGAGATTCAGCTGCTTTTGAAGAGGTGTCATCGCAGCAGGTGATGAGTCTTGGATCTATGCATATGAGCCAGAAACAAAACAATCGCCCTTATGTGCTCCAAGACGAACTTAATCCAAACAAATTGTTCACGGAAGAAACACTTCAAAGCAATAGTTACCTTGTAGTTAATTTTGAGTGGTACACAACCATTTGCTTGCAGAAAATTTTCGGAGAATTAAAAAAAACCAACCGCCGAAAACGAATCATCCTTCACTAAGGCAATACAGGCTCTCACGAATCAGCTCACACAAGAGAGTTTCTGAACATTCAAAGGATCGAATTAATAGGATATCCGCCTTACAGTCCTGATACTAAAGGCACCTAATGATTTATTTTTTATCAACCTTTTTTCAACGCCAAAGGAATCTGTTGGAGCCTTAAAGCAGCCCGTTTTGGAAGTATCCATTTCTGAATTGGGTTAAGCGAATGCAAAAGTGTATTGGCTTCCACGGAAGCCATTTACGCTGCTGGGATCACCATCCTCAACAATTTTCCTAAAAAATACATAGAGAGTTCGTCTGATAATTTGGAAATGTGTTCAAAATTGTGTATCGAATAAAGCGAATATATTTAATAAAGAAACAACTAAATCATGCAGGTGTTGTTTCAATTTGTAAAAAGCTCATACATACACACATATCCTTACACACATATATCTTTAACATTCAGAAATGTTTTGGATTTAAGCGCCCCACTCTTCTTTTGAGAATTTCTGAATCCGCCGGTGTGCATCAGTATTCATGTAAATAAGTATGCACATACATTTGTATGGAGATGCATGTGTATATACTTAAGCATGTAAACGTCTGCACGCACTAAACGTGGATATATTCGTAATTCGAAACGTGCGGCATCCACTTTAACGAGTACATCTCCCAATAAATATTTGTTACATACATACATACGTACACATGTATGTACAAAGTTTTAATACAAACTGTCAACGTAGTGAACCAAATGAAGCGATGCGATATGGCATTCCCCATGGCGTTATGATGTGATGCGTGTGCCAATGTCACGAAATTGGTGGGAACTTTTCAATCAATCGAGGGTGTTGAGGAATTTAGCTGCCCATTAGTCGGATTATTCACACGTATTCGTTTTATAACAATAAACGATAATGGCGATGATGTGATGTGTGCTAATAATCAGGCAGCTACATACAAGCTTGCATACTTAGATTCTTTCGTACCGTATGTAGCTTTATACAAGTGGTGACATTGCTTAGATGTTCATACTTATACATGTATATGTATGTATGTACAGACATGTACATATATAAACCTACAATACATTTCCAAGAGCCAAATGCCATATGAAATGCGTGTCTAAAGTGCTGACCTATGGCTAAAAGCTGTCTGCTGTTCACTGCAGCTATTACAATCTAAACAAAAACAAATATATGTGTATATATGCATGTGCATACTTGTGTGAATGACTACATATACATACATATGTACATATGTTTTGTAATATTGTCGGCGAGAATTGCAAATAAAAATTCAATGTATGTACATACATATATACATAAACATACATATGTAACCTTACACATGCACATACATATGTACATACATTTACAATTTCATTTCACATTCTGCTTAAAATTCTCAATGAAATATTAATGAATGAGACAACGCGCTGCTAGATTTTCATCGAATGCACATATTGGCATGTATGTATGTGCATATGTACAGATATGGATTGCCAGATGTACAGATATGTTCTATGCATAAATATTGTATTTTTAATTTCATACATTCATACATTTATGGCGTCAATTTGTCGAATTTGTACACATACATAAATATATCTAAGATTAAATTTTCTAATGCCCCTATTCATACATACAGACATACGTAAATATGTATGTACATAAAGGGTGGGATATTTTTGAATCGGCTATAAAAAAAACTAATCATAATTTTTTCAAACTTTTTTTTTATTTTGAAAATTGAACATTGTCATTTATGAATGAAAAATAATATCGCGTAAATGACTGCCACGACTGGCTTTACAGTAGGCCATTCGATCAACCCAATTTTTAAGCACATTTTCAATTGCTTGGGCTCCAATTTCATGAATGGCAACTTCGATTTCGTGTTTTAAAGCATCAATCGTCTCTGGATGGTTCGCATAGCATTTGTCCTTAACGGCTCTCCACAAAAAATAGTCCAACGGGCTTAAATCACAGCTCCGAGGCGGCCAATTGATATCGGAATTCAAAAACGGTAGCCAAAAGTTCGAGTGTAACTTTGGCAGCTTGACAAGTTGCACCGTCCTGTTGAAACCAAATGTCGTCCATGTCATCCTCTTCAATTTTTGGAAACAACTCGTTGAGCATGTCACGGTAACACGCTCGCCATTTACTGTAACCGCGGCTCCTCGCTCATTTTCGAAAAAAATGGCCCGATGATGCCGCCAGACCAAAAACCGCACCAAACAGTGACTCGTTGTGGATGCATTTGCTTCTCTACAGTAACGTGTGGATTTTCTGAGCCCCAAATCCGACAATTTCGCTTATTGACGTAGCCACCGATGTGAAAATCAGAAAAGAAGAAGAAGACTCACCACTTTAAAAAAAGGTTTTCAATATTTCCCAATTTTGCTCAAGCGTATAGCGTCCCATTTCGTAAATGTCAAACCTTTAAGTAAATTATGAACACATTTGACATGTCATTTGTGTTACCATTCTCAAAAAAATAGGTGGTTCAAAAAGCAAATGCTATATGGCCCACCCTGTATAAGGAGGTTTAAAATAGATAACTCCATTCTACCTGAGCTCGAAAATATATGCGTGTATGTATGTATATATATATATGTAGAATGTCTTATTTTATTTTAGAAAGTATAGAAATAATTATTAAATTTTTCTATTTAACCTAGATAAATTTAATATTAGTACTTTATTCATAAAATCATAAATAGTTAATAATTTTATACGAACTCTACCATACCTGTTCGACTCGATTCGAAAAGTAAAACGGTACACATTCCGACTTCTTTTCGTGGTGGTCCTTGATTCGACAATCAAAATACATTTACCTATATATGCACTGATATGTGTATTTGTTATTTATTGCATATATATATGTATTTTCACAACTTTTCATAAAAAACATGAATTCTACATCTCTAGCGTATTCTTAGAATTTTTGTAAATACTTATGAATGAATATAACTGCGAACAAATGTTATGAACCTAAAATGTATGTTCGAATATTATGTATGTATTTGTGATGCATGGCAATATGACATTTTTCGCCTGTGCTAAACGGAATCTAGAACATTTAGTTTCTATTTTGATCATTTGAGCTTCGCTAATACAAGGTGGCGCAAAATTAATCATCCAATATAATTTCGAATAATTCACTTACTAAAAAAAAATAAAAAGTATTGAATACAATTATTTTTATATGGGAAAGATTTATTAAACTATTTATCTCAATGAAGATTAAACAGAAAATTTTGCTGAAATTGTAACATGTTTAGGTGAAATTTGCAAATTACTCTTCATTTCGACTACTTATAAGCAAAACTTTTCGCCGACCAATTTCGAAAAATTTAATACTCAAAGTAGTGGGCGGTTGTGAAAATAGAAACGTGGAACGGTGTGTCCGGGCCTAGTTGTAAAGGCTGAATTGAGCTGTATATCCTTTTATTTATAGACTAACATAAAAACTCGCACCAAAATGATTGGAAAAGAGTAATTTTTACGTATGAATCAAAAGTTAACTTTGATCAGTCTGATGGCAACGTGAAAGACGATCTATTGGGGTCCTCTTTATAACAATCATTGATCTGATATTCCAAGACGAATCTGCGACATGTCGTGGGTAGTGATCATTCGTTTTTATTTTTTATTTACTTTATTTTATCCCACTCCTCTAAAGAAGTTACTTTCAATATATGTAGGTACTTCACAATATAGATATCGATTCACTTCATCAATATTACGATTAATCTTTTTAGAGTTGCCCTTGCATTGCTACCAGAAGTCATACTTATCTATTCCGTCCATTGAGATTCTTAATCGGATTGGAGTAAATTTTTTCGAAGTTTCTTCGCAGAAGTTACAAGAGAAGTAAACACGAAAATGTAATTAAGTATAAATTGAAATTTACATGGCCTACTTTGAATAATAGTTATAGGCTTGCCATATAGTAAATACTAAAAAAAAATCCATACCAAATACCAAACTCGGACAGAGCAGTACACAACTACTACTACTGGACCAGACAGTTTTTTGACAGGTGTTAAACGGCATTTATTGGGAGTCTCTTACCGCCTTCCTAAACTCCCGACCCCCAAATATTATAATCGAAGTCCAGCAACCACCCTTCGCGGTCGAAGAGCTTCAGCTGCCTCGTGATGGCGCGGGTCTCACGACACATTTACGTTTAGTATACTGTAGTAGGTTAAACTCCTTCCTATCCAGAATCGCCCCCGACATACTGAAAATACTCATATGGTATGTTCAGCACCTATAAGTGCCCCTACTAACCACCTATTCACATGTTCTCTTAAATCCACTCACCTAACACTCTTCTCCCCTTGAACGACCCAACAGATAAACAATAACCTAATTCTTGTAAATACAGGATCGAGGAATCACTAGCCATATGGCTTATTAATATCATATAAGGGACAGGAACTGTGTGGTTGCATTCAATCATGTCTATTCACAGCCGTTTGTTAAACTCCTAGCCTAAATAAGCTAGTCTAAGCACCCTACGGATACTGACCTTTGTCTATAAGCGTGACGTTGGACTGAGTGATAAGTCGTCACTCAATGAGTAAAATTCAAAACCCACACATTTTTCAACATAATGCTAACTAATTTTTCGCTATCAAAATAAAATTTAAATGCCTTATAATACGTTCACATGTGCATTAATTACCAATAAATCCACCAAATTAATCTACCCGTTTACATATGGCAGATTACCTGCAAAATTGACAGCTGTCAATACTGTTGTGAAAGGTTTCTCTTCATAGAAATTATTTTGGTGGAATATATCGGTGTTTTTGGTTTCTTTAATTATTATTAACGATATGAAAAAAATACAAGGAGAACGAATAGCTAATTTAATTGCGCAATTAATTGGCTGCTAATAATAAACAGTTGGAGGAAAACCGTATGTGACGTTTACTGAGGTTGCAAAAAATTATGGCAGCAATGTACATGGGATATTCAATATTACATTTTAAAATAAGTAATAAGAGGACAAAACGTTTATGGACACACGCTTTTTTCTGTAACATGAATCCATAATTAGTATTATTTAACTGTTTTCTTTGCCATTTTCCATTTCATTTAGTTTTTATTTTGATGTTTCTCCTTACATTTGTAATAATTATCTATAACACAGAAAACACAGGGTTGTATGTCAAAAAATATCGTTATTATCTAGGATTATTTTTTAATCTCAGATTTTGGGAGACAAAATTTTGTATGGGAAATCTCGCTTTTTAATTACGGATTGGGAGTTAAGCACGGAAAAGTAAATCATCTACTTATATTTGAACGTATTATTAGAATAATTTTTAGCAATCACTTTCGATCAAACTACTGAACGGATTTAGGCAAAGAATAAAATTTTATACTACTCCATTTTCGTTTTTGCGCTACCATTTAAAAATTAGCGGCAACGAGCCTAATATATAATATAAATATGTGTTTATGTTTTCATGCTTTTTCATGCAAATGTATTTTATACCATTGGTCTCAGCGTGCAAACAATTAATATATGTACATATGTATATATATTTTCATAACTACTTAAAACTGTGTCGATAAATTTTGTACGTAAAGCGCTTTCACTTCTCAACTACAGTAAGTTTTGCCATATGCCGTAAGCGAATGTGTAGCTGATCACTTCCGTTTTCACTGAAAATCACAATGATATTGATTTCAATGTGTAAGGGCACATTTCACATACAACATTAGTGAAATTTGATTCATAGCCGCGGGTGGATTGTTGTATCAGCAAAGGATTTGATTGTACACAACTGGTGTGCATTTGGGATGCCAATCCCGGGTTAACGGTGCCTTTAAAATACCGAAAATCGCATGATAAGTTGTTATGAGTACCGGAAAAATTAATTAATGTTTTTAAATAAAAGTGTAGAAAGTCTCAGTATAAAATCGTATTGAAAGAGAATTCTCGCGAATCCAAGTCACAAAATTTTCATTTTTTTTTTGATGTGCGCACGTGTTTTACTCAAAGACACTATTAAATAAATCTATATACATACATATATACATATATGTACTCGTATATATAAATGAATGTCTTAGAGCTTCAACTGTGTATGCCCTGAAGCAAATTAGTTTAAATTGACATAATATCATAATTACATCATCATGCCAGGAACGCTTAAAGCATATGGTATGTACGAAAAGTTGCCGATAGATGGTGATGTGCCCTGATCAGTTTTTTATTAACGATAAATTTTACAGATTCACTTCTGATTTGCAATGTTATATTGCTATTTATACTGTCAAGAATACCTATGATACCTACTGCTATGCCATTTAAATTTAAGCGCCTACAGTTTCCCATTCGACTCGCATTCGCAATGGCCATCAACAAAGCGCAAGGACAATCCCTGCAATCAGTGCAAGTTTATGAATTGAAATCTAGAAAATCGCTGCCTCTCACATGGCCAACTTTATGTTGCGTGTTCACGAGCTTGGAATCCATCAGACTTATTTATTTTTGTACCAGATAGCTTAACGAAAAGTTAAGAGACGCTTGAATAATAAAGTGATTTTGTAATAAAATATTAAAGATTCGTTGAGTAGCCCGTGCAATACCAAAAAATGCATCAAATTTAATAATTAATTTGACTGAGCAGTGATTTTACATCTGCCAATGACAGAAAATTAAAACAAAATTTTACATTTTTTTATGCAGGTACTACATATAGTACGTCTTAGCAACGCTGAGCGCCAGGTCGCTAATGTTAAACAAGAATAAGAGAAAATTTATAGTTTACATAAATGAGACTTTTTGGTCATACACAATAATATTATAATAACAAAAACAAACAATTAAATACCTATGCATAGAATGTTCCAATTTGCACAATGTTTTTTTCTGATCTTTCCTCGAAGAATTTTTCGATTGCATAAACTCATACAAGAGGCGCCTAAGTATTATAAACCAAATGTATTAAAATATTAATATATATCATAAAGTAAGTTTAGAACTTGGAATAAATAAAAAAACGCAACCGATTGGATTACCGTTGTTTGCCAAAAATGAAATGTTTACCATTATAATGCATTAATCAGATTTTTCAATTATTTCCTATTGCTATAAACTTTTGCTGTTTTACATTGATAAGTCACTATTCTGTCGCGTATACTTTGACTTAACGCCAAGCAGCGCACGCCGGGTATTTGTTAGTTTTATCATAAAATTTTGTTTAAGTGTATTTAAAATCATTAGAAGATATGTTAAATTGCTCTAGTTGCAGTACTGAAATTAGAAAGCTATTGCAGGGATCCCGGAAGTCCATGAAAACTATCCCGAAGTACCGGGATCAACAATCATCGCTGATATTGATATGTCCTTTCAGATAATAACGATTTGCTGCCACTGTTCAACTATTGGAACATATAATGACAATGTTTTTCAGGATTGTAGAGGAGCTGATCATCAGTAGGCATATTACATATAATTGGCGCGTACACCCTTTTTGGGTGTTTGGCCGAGCTCCTCCTCCTATTTGTAATGTGCGTCTTGATGTTGTTCCACAAATGGAGGGACCTACAGCTTCAAGCCGACTCCGAACGGCAGATATTTTTTATGAGGAGCTTTTTCATGGCAGAAATACACTCGGAAGTTTTGCCATTGCCTGCCGACCTATACAACTAGAAAAACTGAAAACAGTCGATTCCGTTGTTTGCCAGATGTTTTCGGGGAATAAAAGAAATCCAATTGCGGAAGTCGAGTCACCTTTCACCAAGAAAATTCGAGTTCTTACAACCCTGATTTGTCACTTAATGATTTCTCTTTTTTCGCGAACATCAAAAATAAAATCGAGGCCAACATTTTTAACACCTAAAGAAGCTGTTGAAGCTTTTATACAACACTTCTGAGTTGCAAATAACTTAAAAAAAAATTGGTTCCAGCGAATGCAGAAATTATTGAATTCCACGGAGAATATTTTGAAAAAGGATAAAGCCATTTTCCTTGTTACTTTATTTTATGTTTTATTTATTGGCCGCAAAATACAAAAGGAAATACTCGTATTCCGCTTCGAACAGCGATCACTGCCAAAATAATGTTTGATTTGAAAGGAAATCAGACGATTTTTCATAATTTTTCCTTTAGCAAATTTATACAATACTAGTAGCGATTGAGGTTTTCCTTCAATTTATCTCGAGCATTTTTTATCAGCAATATTTATCAGAAACACTATTATTGTTAAAATGAGCTCAAAGGTTTGATATATTGCAGTATTTTACAATTTGGTGCATTATGGATTATTTCACAGAAGTAATATGCCTACGGCGGCCGCCGTGGCCGAATGGGTTGGTGCGTGACTACCATTTGGAATTCAGAGAGTGAACGTCAGTTCGAATCTCGGTGAAAGATCAAAAAATTAAGAAAACGTTTTTTCTAATAGCGGTCGCCCCTCGGCAGGCAATGGCAAACCTCCGAGTGTTTTTCTGCCATGAAAAAGCTCCTCATAAAAAATATCTGCCGTTCGGAGTTGGCTTGAAACTGTAGGTCCCTCCATTTGTGAAACAATATCAAGACGCACGCCACAAATAGAAGAAGGAGCTCGGCCAAACACCCAAAAATGATGTAAGCGTCAATTATATATATTAGGCCGGGTCGATTTGTGGGGAGGCAAAAAAATCGCCCATTGCTCTGTGAAAATCATATTCTAGGGATCAAAATAAGAAACTTTGCCGAAGGAATCATACCTCTAAAACGAATTCTGATGTCCCCCAATTTGGGTCGAACTTTTTAGTTTCTTTTCTATAACTCACTTAAATTAATTTTTTCATTTACATATGTTCTGACTAAATAAATTTCTTAAGAGAAAAAATAGATATTATTATAAATAAATAATAAATATTATTATATTATATATTATAATAATTAAATAAATAAAAATAAAGAAAAAACATAGCCCTTTAGCTGATTTTTTCATGTAAAGGCCAAAAATGGTGATATTTTGAAATTGGGGGGCATCAGAATTCGTTTTAGAGGTATGGTTTCTTCGGCAAAGTTTCTTATTTTGATCCCTAGAATACGATTTTCACAGAGCAATGAGCGATTTTTAAATTGACCCGCCCTAATATACATATGTGCCATTTGCTTTGAGGTGCTCCTTCCGCGAAAAGCTTTTGTTCAACTAAGCTTTTTTTGGAATACCCGTACTGTCGCCGACTCGCTAATACCCAAGGATACCCCTGTCTCGCGATATGTCAAATGACATTCTTGCGTTATCAATTGGGGACAGCATCGATTGTTCCTGGCACAATAACTGTTTTTGGATGGCCTGGAATCGCGGCCACGTTGGTTACTCGTTGTAACTGCGTTTCACGGTGACAAAGTGTGCTGCTTCAATATCAAAAGTCGAAGTAAGTTAATCAATGCACCCCTGTCTCGATAATCTATGTAGAAAATTGTAATAAGTCATCGTACGAAAATTTTCACGAGAAAATTCCAATTTTGGAGGAAATTAATATTTCAACTCACTGAAAAAAGAACAAATAAAGCTCGTAAGTGAAAACGTACATGTGAGTCTATGCTAAAAGATAAAAAGCTCCTCGGTAAAAATATCGAATTATCGCACAGTCTCAAAATATAAAAGGCAGCCCTCGTACATCGTTTCGGAACCAATCTGTCGAAAAAGCACGCTGGGACTACCGTTAAATGAGTTAGACCATGACGACCGGTGACGACTCCGCACTGGCAGGGCCTAGTACACTGTTACAACAACAACATTGAAAATTTACTTTCAAAATAGGAGGTGCAGGAATGGGAGTTACACAAACTGTGTGTTTAATGAAAAGTCGTTTGTGGCGAGGCGCATTTTCATTCAGCGGTTTTGTTAACAAACAAAACTACAGCGAGCGAAGATTAGAAACCCCACAGAGAGTCACGATTTAGATTTTGGAGTTGTGGCTTTATTGGATAATTTTTTTCCCCGAAAAAACTACAGGAAGCTTAATTTCGCTAAGAGAGCCTCTATTACCGATTTTTTATGGACTGAAGTTGAAGACGTGACCTTAGACGATTTTTGGTATAGCACACGATAACACACTCAAAAATTCCATATTTTGCCTACTAAATTTGATAACCTTGTAATCAGACATACTGATTATGTTGGTTGGCATCCTAAGAGCTGAGGTTCGACATCATTATATTTTTTTGGGTGCCGTTAAAGGTCGTTGTTGTGTTGACAATCCAGAAACTATTCAGGCACTTATGTAAATACGATATTGTTTGCGCAACTAAAAGACCCTTTAAAACGAAGAGGAAGCATAAACACTCGTATGTATGCATATTCTTACGTACACACATAAATCGACATACAGAGGGACGTCATTAAATGTATTAAAAAAAATTCAGTTCTTGCAATCTGAAATGAATATCGTCACGAGCTTTAGCCCTTCAAAGCATATTGTTCGCCATGCAGGTATGTACATACATACATATGTACAATGTAAAAAAGGAACAGTTTATATGCCACAACAAGATTTTAAAGCAAGTCTTCTTTGCTGTTTTTTTTTTCACATGGAAGAATGTGGAAATTTAATACGTGTATTTTGTTTTTTAAGAAAAACAACCAGGACATGAATGAACTATACATCCTTTTTTAGTTGGGTCACGAACGGGTGGGCCGATAGAGTTATAAATAAATGCTATAAACAATTATAAAAAACCGCAAAACTGTGGCCGATCAATACATGGCACACAGTGGGATGGATAAGCATTCTAGAGACACAAAACTTGTCTCTTACGTTTTAATTAATCACAGCAAGAACACCTCTGTTTATATGTGCAGGTATTTTATTATCGGTCAAAGTAAGTTGTGAGCTTTTGCTATTTTTTTGACGTTGCCACGTTTTTTTTACTTCAAAAATAGTTTGCCTTTCAAAAATTTAATGTTGTTAAGAGTTTATTATTATTATTATTTGCTTAAGCGTCCATTATGTGGCGCATAGTGCCTAAATTAACGATTTCCACATATTTCTATCGCTTGCATTTTGCCTCAATTGAGTCCACGTGAGATCGATGCGAGTTATTTCGTCATGCAGGCAGTGTCGTCAGGATTCTCTTGGTCTTCCCATGCGTCTATACCCTTGTGGATTCAATTCTAAGGCCATCGTTGGTATTTCTTGCACTGGTTTTCTGGGGTGTGTCCAATCCATGCCTACTTCCTCTTACGGATTTCGACGTCGCTTGCAACTTGATTGCGCCTTCTGTGCAATTCAGCGTTCGCTATGCAATTTTCGGCCCACCAAGCGCGTATTATTGTGCGGAGGCACCGATTTACAAACGTTTGCACTGATGTTGGCTAGGATTCGCATCCATACAATTAAACCGGATTTAAAAAAGCGTATTTTCGTTTTCTCCGTAAGCTGTTTGGTAGGTAGGTAGGTGAAATGGTTGCAGTACCAGTCTGGCACTCCTCAAGTAGCACTAAAGCGCCGATTTGATACCATTATAAGACGTCCAACAGGCAGATATCTACAGCCAGCCAGACCTGTTGATATAATTGAGAAGATAGATGGGATTTAGGTTGGCGCACTGCCCCAGGCTGTTGAAAGGTCCCCACAGCTTCTGCAATGCGAGTTAAATGGTAACCCTAGTTTTTCCGCGTTTGTGCTGATCGTCCAATGACCGGCAAGCACAGCTACGAGTTTGGCAATTGAATGGCGAGGAGTCCAAATGACTTTTTGAATCCTTCGTATATCGTATTCGGGCCAAAGGGTTTTCGAAATAGCACATGAAGAAATGGAGCTCCTTCTTTACTGCGCTTTCCTCAGAAATAAATTGTGCAGTTCCCCTTAAACAATTTTCAGGGGGATGGCGATGACCGGGTAGGAGGTATCTGAGGCCAAGCTCACCTGGCAAGCGCACCAGCAATTTCATTTACCTCTATGTTCCTATGCCGTGGAACCCAGATCAGAGAAATGTTACTTGAGTACCCAAGAGATTCGATCGAAGATCGGAGAAATACGGTGTTAACTGCCCGAAAATGCTACCATGTCCCTTGACCTTTAACCTGATTGCACTTTGAGCTGCGATGGAAATGACGAAAAAATCGATGGGAAGTAAGTGCAAAAGGACATTCAGGGCAGCACTGGGTCAAGTTTTGCATGCGCCGGCGATGCCAATGCATGCAGTCCTTTGCACCCTCCCCAGTTTAGTGTTATTATAGCCCTTCCAAAGAACTCCCCACCAAACCAGGCATCCATACGTTAAAATTGGCAAAACCACTGCGTTGTACGTCCACAGCACGACCTGTGGCTTGAGTCCCCATTTTTTACCGAACATAGATTTGCAGGAGTGGAAGGCTATACTGGTCTTCTTTATTTAAATGTGTAGCTTCCAATGGACTTTGGAGTCAAGTATCACTCCAAGATACCTAACTTCCGATGAGAGCGGGAGAACGTGGTTGTTTAATTTGGGAAGTCGAAAGGGTGGAGGTTTATATTTTCTGGGAAATAGCACCAACTCCATTTTGTCAGAGTTGACTCGGAGGCAACAAGTAGCAGCCCAGCGACTGAGTACAGCCAGTGACTTTTCCAAAATCTCAGCCATGACTCAGAGAAACTGTCCCAATATCATCAGAACCAACCTTATTTAGCATTATCAGAACTTCGTCAATAGCAACTAGCCAAAGTAGGGGCGAAAGGACACCACTCCGCGGCGTCCCCCTGTGAACGAATCTAGTGACTTTAGCCCCTCTTACGACCGCATTAACTTCCCTGCAGCCAAGCAGGGACGAGATGCAGAGACAGATGGGTCTTTCCACCTCTAGTCTATCTAACGCAGTGACAATTGACTCCGCCCTGATGTTATTAAAAGCACGTTCTATATCTATCAAGGCCGCCAAAGTGAATGGTTTGCCTTCCAGAGATTTTTCCACAGTCCCTACGACCTCGTGTAAGGCTGCTTGCACGGATTTCCCTTTTAGGTAAGAGTGTTGCACTGGAGATAATTTGGATTCGATATGCACTCGGATATGATAATCAATAAATCTTTCAAACAATTTTAGGATAAATGAGGTAAGACTTAAAGGCCTTAAGTCCTTGGCCGATTCTTGGCCCCTCCTTCCTGCCTTCGGTATGAAAACAACCCTCGGCTTCTTCCAGTTGGCGGGGGCCTGATTAAGAGCGATACACGCCCAGTAGATTTCTTCTTGTTTTCTGAAGCAAGCAAGATATCGTCAGAACCAGGAGATTTAAAAGAAGAAAAACTATTTATTGCCCACGTAATTCAACTGACAGAATAGATTGCAGGAAAACAATTAGTAATCCTACCTGGCGACTCGTGTCGACAATATCACGTGGGGTAGTACAATTTTTCGGAAAGTGATTATTCACCAGGATAGTCAAAGATACTTCTGCAGATTCAACCCACTCCCCGTCCTCCCTTTTTACAAGAGTTCTGCGGAAGTGGTCTCTCGAAAGGGAATACATAGTATAAGTAACCAACGTTTAGCCCTGGCGTTACTCATCCACTGTACTATATTCTGAAAGATCGCGAATGTCAAATCGACCATAACTTTCTTAATGTATAAATTTATATATATAACACTTTCGAACTTTATAAGTATTCACCGTTATTTATCTACGTACTTGCAAAAAAAATTGAAGTTCGAATGCTAAGTACAAGCGATAACTAGACAATTAATAAAATTTCGAGCTAAATATCAAGCCAGTTAATTGGGCCAATTAACCTAGTGTACGAAACATACTATATGGATGACGTCTAAAACGACATTCAATGGGATGTATCCAATTAAGCGCTGGGTCAGAGTCGTGACACTGACGTTGATTAAAAACATACATACGAATGTGCAAATATAAAAAATATATAAATGTGGTAATGCTTGTTGAGCTTCTTTTTATACAATAATCCATTCATAATTTTTGCCACTACCCAGCAGTTGAAAAACCAAATTAGTCCGACAAATACTAGTTTACAACTATAATTTCCTGACTGAAATCGATCTAGTCCGAAAACGAACAGTTTTGCAATACAAAACGATTTTTTCAGGGCTGTTTTACTTGACTACAGCCTTTTAACTCAATTTTACTTGGGTATGTTGTAAACTGTTAAAATTATGTATTAAATATGAAATTGAAACATCGTGGCTTAGCTAACATAAACATTTATTATTATTGGAAAAGATAAAAAACAAATATATACATATGTATTAGGGCGGGTCGATTTAAAAATCGCTCATTGCTCTGTGAAAATCGTATTCTAGGGATCAAAATAAGAAACTTTGCCGTAGGACCATACCTCTAAAACGAATTCTGATGTCCCCCAATTTGGGTCGAACGAAAAATCCCACTTTGATCCATTTAGAGTGCTCCAATCGAGTCCAAATGTATGACCGACCCCCACTAACTTTGGACGGCCGATCCACCCATGCCAGTGGCACACCCCCTGGAACTCCCCTGGGGGGTTCCCCCCACAAACAATCATTTCAAAATATCACCATTTTTGGCCTTTACATGAAAAAATAAACTAAAACGTTCGACCCAAATTGGGGGACATCAGAACTCGTTTTAGAGGTATCCCTAGAATATGATTTTCCCAGAGCAATGGGCGATTTTTTTGCCTCCCCACAAATCGACCCGGCCTAATATAATATGTATATATATATTTATTGTACTCAAAATCTATTGCTTTTGATAACATGTAATGAAAAATGCTTTTATTTAAACTTTGGAATCTTATCAATTTTGAAATATTTTTGTACTTATTTTTCCTTTCTATCTTAGGCGGCCGCCGTGGCCGAATGTGTTGGTGCGTGACTACCATTCGGAATTCAGAGAGTGAACGTCGGTTCGAATCTCGGTGAAAGATCGAAAATTAAGAAAAACATTTTTCTAATAGCGGTCGCTCCTCGGCAGGCCATGGCAAACCTCCGAGTGTATTTCTGCCCTGGAAAAGCTCCTCATAAAAATATCTGCCGTTCGGAGTCGGCATGAAACTGTAGGTCCCTCCATTTGTGGAACAACATCAAGACGCACACCACAAATAGGAGGAGGAGCTCGGCCAAACACCCAAAAAGGGTGTACGCGCCAATTATATATATATCTTAGAAATCTAAGACTACTAAATAAAACTGTGTAATATTTGAAATTATACTTAATAAAAGGGTCTTTATTGTGTACACATAAATCGATGTTATTTTTTAAACTCTCTCCAATTATACTGAAATTAATGGTTTCCTATTTTCAACTAATATGAGACTTGAACTAGTATGAACTAGTATATTTCTGATCGAAATCTTCTCAATTACATCATGTATATTAGGATATCGTTTGTACAAAATTTCAGTTGTTTGTTTATAAAAAAGGCAATTGCCTGACTAGTTGGGTCTACGACTCTTACTAAATAGTTATGAGGTAATTCACAATTAGTACATTTGACTACAGGGTGGCAAATAGTACTCACACGTACTTAGATGTGTGTGCATGGAAATATAAATTAAAAAACACACAAGTGATAAATGTATGTACATATGTACATACATATATATAATTTATTTATAATACCTACTTCACACTTTCATGCGTAATACATATACAATATGTCTAATCGAAGCATGATCGCCATAACTTAGAAACTATTCGACCAAGTCGATTCGAACAAACTTTATTGTATGGGTTTATAATATCTATTATATGCAATATATTTAATAAAATGTATAGCCATTACTATAAGCCATAATGGCTTCACATCTTCAATTGGCGCGTGCACTCTTTTTTGTGTGTTTGACCTAGCGCCTCCGCCTATTTGCGGCGTCTTGCTGTTATTACACAAATGGAGGGACCTACAGTTTCAAGCTGACTTCGAACGGCAGATATTTTTTATGCGGAGGTTTTGCATTTGCCTACCGAGGGGCGACCGCTATTAGAAAAAACTTTTTCTTCATTTTGGTCTTTCACCAAGATTCGAACATACGTTCTCTCTGAATTCTGTTTACCTATATCATTCGTACGCTTTCTAAATTTCCCACAAAACTAACAAATTGCACTACGCTTATTGCGAAAAGGATACGCCTATTTAGCAGTATTTAATTTTTTTTTATAACGGCACTCCAAGTTTGAATTTTGGTGATCAAACTTTTATTATACAGACTGGGCATGAAACACCGAATAATATCGTTCGCCCCGCGGCAGGCATTGGCAGGTTGTTTACTATTTTTTATTACAGTTAGTAGCATCTCTTGGAAGAACACGAACCAAGTTTCAGGCAGATTGGTGTATTTTTTTGTGTTTTGCATTTCTTTGAATCTCCAGACTTTGTTCCCTCAGATCGGATTGTTCCACAATTTGAAGAAATGGTTGGCGGGAAAAAGATTTTAGACAAACGATGAGGAGATTGCAGAAACAATAGCTATTTTTCAGTCAACTCCTATGATTTTAAAGAGATCAACCAACTACGAGTATAATGGAACAGCGTTAGACGAAGTGTAGAAGCCTAAAAGAAGATTATGTCGAATAATAAAAGAGCTTTACCCTAAACAACTAAATAGTTGTGCGACGTATCGACGCCCATATATATAGACATATATACATATGCATATTGAAATGTTTTATATGTACAATAATTAATGACACAGCAATGAAAAGTAGCCCTTAAAGAGTTAATGAAAATCACAAAATATTACCTTCTTGGGATAACGTTTGAGATACCCCCAGCCTATTCAAATTAAAAAAAAAAATAAACGAAATTTTACACATCCATTAATAAACCGGCCTCGGTAGTCTAGCGAAAGTGCATCAGAGTTTGTGGGTTCGAATCCCAAGTAAAGCACGGTCCTCGCACTTTTCCAAATTTACCTACTTAAAAAAAATTCTCATTCCTCAAACCCAAAAACTTATCCTTTCCTTCCTTACTGCCGCACAATAGTCAGCGCATTATTTGCATTGTGGCTGCTAAAACAAGCAAAAACAGAAACAGTTACACATTGCATCAGAGGCGCCTGCAAGAGGAAGCTTGCAACCGCGGTAAAAGCGTAGACACACCTAATTTCGCGAAGTCCTCAACCATTTGTGCAATCCTTCTGCCAGAAAAATGTGAAATACAGTTGGCGCTCCAAGCAGCAAGAAGGCGTTGTTTCTAAGCAATGACAGGTAGGCATTTCCACCACTTAGGCATGGTAGCGGCAGGCTAATCACCTACCCTGCCAGAAATCAAAAAGATTAACGAAACCAACGCAAGACTAGTCTTGTCGAGACCCTATGCTCCCGACAAGAGTGAACAAGCGAAAAAAAAAATAATAAACCTCATACATAAGGTGGCACAAAATTAACCATTCAATTTTGTTTTTCAATAACTATAAAATAAATAATAATAAAAAAGATTTTTAATGATAAAAACCTTTATCTTGACTTTTACGCGCCCCATTGGTTGTCCATTTGTATACTTCAGTTGTCTAGTTCACAAATGTCAAATATAATTGACGTATGACGTCATTTGCAAAAATTATAAACCTTCCGATACATTTTGCGCCCCCTTGTACCAAAGATTTTAAATTTTATGTTTGTAACTTGTAATTTTTACTTAAATAAAATAATAATAATAATTTAAATAATAAAAACTGACACAACCACTAATGGCGTTAAAAACCATTTCGAGCTACTCGTATCCTGGGCTATTAGCAGTGCCATAATTGCATCCAAGTCCATTGTGACACATTTGTTTCTGGTGTATTAAAAGTTACCTGAGAAGGTCACAAAAACGCTTCAATCTAAACACTAACAACATCCAAGAGTGAATCGTGTCGAAGTTACAAGTTTACTATGCATAAATGTATGCGTGGATACATGATTTTGTAAAATGAAAAGGTGGAATTTAAAAAATTCAATTAAATTTCAAAAATTAATAGTATCCGGGCCCGCTCAAAAGCGATTTAAAAAAAATCACTCCGCCCTAAAGTATGTACATAAATTGAATAAACTCAATTATATTGATAAGAAAGCAAATTGTGAGCAATATTCACAATAAATAAATAAGTAAAAAAAAATAGCAATGATAATTGGTGCCTCTCTGAATATCATAGATATACAGTAGGTTCTGTTTTTATGCGGTAGATACGTTCCGCAAGAAACAGCATAAAAAAAGCTAAATACTAGTTCCATAGTAAAACTATAGATACGTTTCAAAAGTGCTAAAACCGCATAAATCTGAAATAATTAAATAAAATCGCATAAACAAAATATTGTATTTTTGAAAATTATATCTTTATTTAAGAAACGTCAGAATCGAAAAATAAATTTAAGTCAGAAATAAAATCAGACAATACCCACATGTTGCGCGTTCGTTTAGGATTTGGCGTAAAATCACTTTCGTCACTTGAGGAAATGTACACGACTGATCTAAATAGTTATGCAGGCGGTTCCATACTTGTAGGGTTAGCATTTTTGATGTAATCTGTGATGAGTTTTTGCTTAGCTGGCCTAGAATCTTGTTTATATGTACAATTCCCGATAGGTCGACATGCATTTTGTAATTTTAAAAAAAACCGCACTATTTCAAAACCGCATAAAAAAAAGCCGCATAAAAACAGAACCTACTGTATATACAAAGTATTTAACTACATATACATACATTTATATATACGTATCGTAATTAAAATCTACTATTATGTGTAGCTTTAAAATGATCTCGTGTTTCGAAGCTTTGATAAAACCATATAATTATAAGTTTCAAAAGGCTAATTTCACTCATCACTAGCACTCACACACTGAATTATGGCAACGCTGCAGTCAAACCTACTAGTTTTAAACTACTTTATTACCGACTTTTGCTTTGCAGCTAATGTAGTTTATCTTTTAGCCTTTTTCACTGCTAGCAACTGGGCGATGCAATGCGAAATGTGAATAGTCAGCATATAATATATCAGTATCACAACAGTTAACTAGTTCGTTACCAGTGTTAATGAATATGTAGTTCGTAATGAACAAAACAACAGATGAACCACTTCATCGTCGACATTACTCATATATTCGTCCTTATTGTGTGCATCCTTAAAGTTTGGAGCATTTTTATTTTATGTTATGCAATTGAAAAAAAATTTTGCACACACCTTTAATTCGTAATTTCGTGCAATTCTAGTCACTCTCTCCATAACATACCAGTTTGCAATGCAGGGATTGTATGCCACATACAATACATGGCATATGAATTTTTATATTGTAAGGGAGTGATAGTAGTTTGTGCTTTTAATTTCACAAAATCAAAATGTTCCGTAATTACTACGAGAATCATTTGAGTAAACCAGATGTGAACACATTTATTTTGCTATCAGTGATTGTAATTAGTTGCAATCGTAATTCATGTTTAATATTTTTTGTGTTTGAATACTGCTGTAATAAAATAAAATTTTTTAATCAAATGCCATTCGGATGAATATCATTTTTAGAGACTGAGAAAATTGGTATCCAGTGCTTTGCGATTACTGGTTACAAAATACTATTATCAAGTGGGCTTGTCTGTCTACTGCTAAAATGATTTTTTCTATCGTTGAAGTTGTCAAGTCAGATTTAGGCTTCACAACGGGGGCAACGCTCCCTCGACTTTCCAGGCATGTTGAGCCCATTTTTTTAAACCATGCAAAATAAATGGCAACCTTAATGAACTGCTTCTATTCTTATGCCAAGATTTTAACTTTCATTTCAACATATTTCATATACTGAACTAGCTTTTTACCATCAAGAAACGATACCATCGTCAATCATTTGTTGAGGCTAAACTTACTTATTATTCAGCTGATGAAGTTTTTCTGTAGCTGAACAGTTTTACACGTTGACGCTGAAAAAAAGTAACCTTTCTTGGCTCGACGGCAAAGTTGTGCAGTTGGCCGAGTTGTGCAGTATTGCCAACCATTCGCTCTTCGTAATAAATTTAGTGCTTTTTTATACCCAAAATGCGAAAATTTTTAAGTTTGGTTTTTGTATCTTTTTTTATTTAAAGCTATCGAAACTGTAAGTTAAAAAGAAAAATCTCTAAGAATAAACAAAAGAAGGTTAAAAAAAGCCACTCTGAGAAGATTTTAGTGCTAATGAAAATTTGTTGATTCTTATAAATTTTGATATTTTGAAAGTGCTAATTTAATTTTTTGCTCCCTTTGGGGTTACCCAAAAATATTAGTATTTATTATTCTATATTATATTATATTAATTATTATTATTCTCTCAACTCTTCTTAACATTGAAAACCTTTTTACACATTTTAAAAAGCGTTTGAATTTACTGAATGCGAATTAAAACCGTAGTGGTGTAATCGTTTCTTTCGGTCCTCAATCCTTAGTGGGACATAGGGCATCAAGAGGTGTATTCATTGTAAAAATAAGCAATAAAATACTGCTGAAGAAACTATAATGGCATTTTTACAAAAATAGTACCTTATCTGGTTACATAACCTCAAATACAGCAAAAAAGTCGTTCTCTTAACACAAGAGTTTCTTTTGACAAAAAACTCGTAAATTAAATTGTACATAACCATAACGCATTTATGAAAAAACACACGCACATTTTAAAGACAATTTGTCACGCATACAAAGTTCTTTAAGTAATTCAATAAAAATTTGGTATTTTATTTTCTTCAAATGGGCATTTTAGTGCGTTTTTATATCCAAGGCTAGGCAACACTGCAGTAGCGAGAGAGAGATTTGACTGCTGAAAGGAGAAGAACACCAACAATAACCGAAATCGGGGGCAATGCGAGAAGATGTTAAAAAAAAGTAAAGCTAAATAAAACTGAGTGAATTATTGAACCAATTAAAAGATGTTACAGCCCAACTACATACATATGTTTAGCCCTTCCACAATAAACCAGACTTTAGCTTTATTTCTTAGCTTTCTGCAGTTTACTAGACAAAAACCGTATTTATTTAAAAAAAAAAAAAATTTTCTAACCTCTTTTATATGCATGGAAGACGCAAATTTTCTTCTTTTGATTTTAAACATACTTGTTAATTACAATTAGTTCGGATTGTCGGATTTTTATTTAATGAATAATTATTTACAATTTCTATTTCAAATGCACCCAACACTTTTCTTGCGAGCACCGATTTCCTTCACAACTTTTTTCTTTGCCAACAAGCGATTTGCTGTTTTATTCACAAGTTGGTAAGTGGTTGGCGAATCAAAAAGGAAATTATGAGCCAAATTTAAAGCAAGATTTCTTTTTTCAATGCTAGCAATTCTACCATATGCTTGACCTTAGACTATTTAGACTATTGCTATTTTTTTTTTTTCACAAATACTAATTCTTAATTGACTAACGCGGATTTTTTCGGTTCGTAGGCATCAATCATCAAGAATAATGCAATATATTCTTATTTTTATTTGTTCTCACTCTTTTCTACTTAAATTTATCATTTTTATTTTAAAAATCATTTTATTTAAAAAATCATTTTCAAGGAACATTTAGAAATCATTTTCAAGGAACATTTTTTTGGGATCAGGTGTAAAAAAATTAATAAATGAATAAATAAAAAAATTTCGTTGTTACGAAATCTATTAAAAAACAAAACAATCGTGCGGGTTACCTTCACGTACCGTACATATATTGAATATGCCGCGATCGATTCTGGATGAGTAAGAGTTTAACCTGAACGTAATTGATCCAAAAAATCGGTCTCACGAAACAGCTGAAGCTCTTCAACTACAATGAGTGCTGGTTGGACTCCGATAACAGGATTCATCAGGGGTCGGAAGTTTAGGCAGATGGTAAGAGGCTCCCGATGAATGTTATTGAATGTCTATCTGTATACTTCATTCCCAAGACAATCGCAATGACTCTAGGGGTTGCCACCCCAATAAACTAGCCCTGTGCAGTGTGCTGAACACCACTCACCACTCCTTCAACTTCCTGCTCTCCACATATGCTTTTTTTACCTGCTTTTACAATACCCAACCACGCTTTCGCGTTCTTCAGTACTCACATGAATCCCACTCTTTTCATCAAATTGGAAAGTGGTTCATCCATTCTTCGCACTTCTTAATCTTACAGTTTTTTGTTGTGTTGTTGTTATAACAGCATAAAATTTCCCCTAAAAATCAGGGTCGTTCCGGTAACTTAGTATATCTTGGAACCTCTTGAAAGCCACTGAACTTTCGGGAAATGCAACGGCATTATACCAGTTAACGAAATAGTAAGCCCATGTATCAGTGTCATACTAGATAATAAACAAGTTCTTAATGGACAAAAGAAGCATACCATATCATTGACTTCATTTATATGTATCTGTCTAATCCGCATTCTGTGCGTTCTTAACGTTTGAAGCGTTCCTATTGATAGTATTTAAAGCATATTTGTTTTGCATACAACTCTTATTGGTAATTTCCGTACTGGTGTTGTACCATTTGGTTTTTTACTGCAGGGTAAATGGTAGCTGTGTAGGATACTTTACATTTGTCATAAACAAAATACAGAGAATCTAGTTTCTCTCAATTTCTTCTTAGTACTTGTAAAGGGTAAATGTCAAATGACTAATTTAATGACCGATTTTGTTCATACTCCGAATGCATTCTTCGATACGCCACTTCTCTGCTTTCTATGCTTGGACTCTGCTCGTTGATGAAAGATTTGAATGTGAAAGCAAACCTTTTATTTTTCTACCTTTTTGAAAAAAAAAATCCAAATAAGCATTAGGCTTTTGTTTGCAGTCAAATACCAAACTTTAAAATGTGACTTTTATTTTTACCGGCAAAAATAAAGGTCTTGGCTGAATGACAGAAAACGCCTACAGTCCAATTAAAGTAAATTTGGTAACAATAGATTCGTCTTGACTTGAAGATCTCATAAATATGAATCGGTATTGGCTCAATAGGTGAAACAAAAACTAGCTGCGAACTGATTTCCGTATATCTTAAGCGTACCTTGACCATTTGAAATTTTTTGTTTATAACGTTAACATAAAACTATTTAAATCAAAAGATTTGTCCAGAGCACAGAAAATAAGAATGTACAAAGTACTGATACGACCCGTCCTTACATATGGTGCAGAAATATGGACGCTGAAAACAAATGACATTCATCAGCTGATGTGCTTCGAAAGACGTATCATAAGGAAAATATATGGTCCGGTTGCAACAATAGATGGCAGCTACCGCATTCGCTACAATAATGAAATCGAAGAAATCGTTCAAGGACAAAATATAATACGTTTTATCAAAGCCCAACGAATTAGATGGATTGGGCACGTACTGCGCATGCCGAAAGAGCGAAATGCTAGGAAAGCTTTTATTTTAACACCAATTGGAGGAAGAAAAAGAGGACGCCCACGAAAGCGATGGTTAGATGACGTCGAATCAGATCTTAAGCAAATGAACGTACACAACTGGAGAGATGTAGCCATGGATAGAATAAAGTGGAGAAAAATTGTTGATGAAGCTATGGTCCACCACGGACTGTGAGGCTAAGAAGAAGAAGAATTTCCAGGTTAAAAATAATGGACCTACATAAGTCTTACAAAACCTCAACTACCAGTAAATGTGCCAACTCGTAGGAGCTCCGCATTGCGTAATACATTTTCAGCCGCCGTAGCCGAATGGGTCCATTCGGAATTCAAAGAAAACATAGGTTCGAATCTCGGTGAAACACCAAAATTAAGAAAACCTTTTTTCTAATAGCGGTCACCCCTCGGCAGGCAATAAAAAGCCTTCGAGTGTATTTCTGCCATGAAAAAGCTCCTCATAAAATCTACCGTTCGGAGTCGGCTTAAACTGTAGCCATTTGCGGAACAACATCAACATGCACGCCCCAAATAGGAGGGGGATCTCGGCCAAACACCCAAAAAGGGCGCCAATTATATATTTACATATCTGAAATCATCTGCATATGAAGAAATCTGTCGCTTAAATGTCAGTAATAAATAATTTCTAGACGGTACCTGTTTGTTATGTCATCTTTGATCTTTATCAAATAATCAGATACATCATTTTACACGCTTTAAAATTATTGAAGTTTATAATGAAAACTGTCGCGAAATTCGTAATTTTTTTGGAGGAAATTATCGTCCGAAAGAGTCGACAATTGAAAGCTTGGTGAAAAAATTTCAAGAAACTGATTCTGTCGAGGATATAAAAAGGACTGGTAGACCAACAACTGGATCGATATCTCGACTTTCTCAACAATTAGTCGTTCATGAATCGACTGTTTCACAGATTTTATCTGTAGACGTACTCATAGTAGACATTCGGGCATGGTGGATATTTCATTTTCTACACACCATATAATTGTTAACAGCAGTGTTTTCAATAAAAAATTGTGAAACCTGAAAGAAGCTAAATTTTTACCTGTTTTATCTGAAAACTACATCTAGGCGCGTCTTTTGAAAGACCCTTCCGTTAATGCAATAAATTACAAATTATTAAATCTTGACCTTGTAAAAAATCTTTATATTAATTGAAATTTTTTAATTAAATTGTGTTTCTTGCAGTTATACCAATTTTTTTTCATCCTCGCCGCTCTTCGGAAGGTTCTCTAACAATGGCTAATGGACGATATACAAGTTAAATTTTAACCAGAAAGCTACAACCAGTTTACGGTGTCTATCTGTAGATACTGCTGGAAGCTTCATAAATATAATTTACCCAAAAATTAGTTTAGTTTATCCAAAAACAGCGATAGAATGGTAGCCAGGGAAATGGATGTGTTTGAGAATTTCGAAGTGGACAATCCTTCCAGAAGGCGTAGGCCGCCCCCCACATTGATGAACCGTGTCTATACCATCACAACACCTACACTCATTCTAACTGTTGCCGGTCTTGTGACCATTGTGCTTGCGACCTGTCTCACCATTTACAATATTGCAAGTTGTGATAACGAAGATTTTGAAGGAATATCGGATGATAATGTCATTTGTACAACAGCAAGGAAACATTTTGTGAAACCGGTGATAAAAGAAGTAAAAAATTCACTGCCCCTTAATGATGAACGCAACGTACGCTTACCACGTTCGATGAAGCCGCAAAAATACAATATTTCCCTGATGCCACACCTGCTCAATAATAATTTCACATTCGAAGGGGAGGTACGCATTCAAGTTATTGTACTGGAAGACTGCTATAACATTACCATGCATGCCTCAAATTTGAATATTAGCAAAAATGATGTGTCAGTACATCAAATTGGCACATCGACAGCGACGGAGGCTATGCAGCCAGCATTGGCAGAATACGCTAACTACACACCGGAAATTGGCGACGTTGACCTGAGGATACGAAAACAATACATGCTTGAATCCAAGCAGTTTTTCATCATCGAACTGTACGACAAATTAAATAAGGGCGGCGTGTACGAGATAAATATCCGGTTCAGCGGTCTAATAGAGGACTATTTGCAGGGATTTTATCGCAGCTCATATCAAGTGGGCAACGAAAAGCGGTAAGTCAGCTTTGTTGCCAATTACTAAATAAGAGTATGTAAGGCAAATTCACGTCACACTTGTAGATATTTTTCAGTGCAAAATCAAAATGTGAAACATAAGCAAATTTTACGTACATATGCACTGTAATAGGGAGGTTCATGTCTTTTTTAGGAAGTCAGTTTGTTTTACGCTCGCAAAGCTGGAAAAGTAGTCGATCAATCGATTTTGAAGTTTTGGCACAAGGTTTCATTCCGTGGTACTCGTATTCTGATAAAGTAAAAAAAGGGTCGCTAAGTATGCAGAAATGTTGTACCTTCTTTTAGGAGGTACGTTCATGGAGGCATAGTAAATTGACAATTTTGAAGTCGTTTTCCCGATTTTTTATTTTTTTGCGTTACGACGTTGTTTCAGCAAACGAGCGATATTGCAAAATTTATACCAAGTGAAAGCAGATTTAATGCTGTCAGATTTTTTAATAGAGCTGCCACATCTTTGAAATTTTAAATAAATTAAAAACGTAAGTTAATTAAAATATTACAATGTGTATAACAAATGGAAGTCATTTAAGTGCATTGAACCCACAAATATTTGAAATAGGTTTGCCGCCTACATAAAAATTGAAAATTAACTAAAAATTTATTATTAAACTATATTCCACAATTGGTACTGCACAAGAGCTTTAGAGTAAGAGAAAGCTTTAATATTTTCTTTTTAACTGGGTTGCTACCTATCTGAAATAAAATATTTTAACTTGAACCACTTTTGGTTTCTGCTTCCTCATTAAAACCAAATTTACAAATAGATTTCAAAGTTATAAAATAGATTGCAAACGAAATATCTTGAAAGAGGTATTAAATTTAGTGTGTTGACTATTTTTTCTAATTACAAAATTATGCATTGTTGCTAAATGCAAGTTACAATTCAACTGCAAAAATTTAAAAATTAAAATTAATTGAAACTTGATAAGTTGTCATTGAAGATGGTCCTGATCTACACGGTTGAAAGTAGAATCATTAGCCGCAAGACCTCGTAGTCAGTAAATTTGAAACCAGTAGGATAGGCCTTCGTTAATTTAACTGTAGTTATTTTTGTCAAAAAGCGCATGCCAAGATAATTTAAATTGAAATTCAAAGATAACCCAATTATTCTGGGAATTCCTTTTCCGGATATAACAAAAAAAAAACCAAAATTAAGCCAAACTGTTGGTCATTTCAACGGCTTGTGTTGAAAGCGTAAAAGCAAAATGAAAAACAAAAAACGCTTTAAATCGCCAACCTGGGAAAACTGAGAAATTAATTTTCATATACAAGCCAGAAAAACTGTGTTTTATCAATTCCCCAGCCAACTCCCGAGCAGTGCTAATATTCGCAGTTTTTTCTTCCACCCCTGCGTATAGCAACTGACATTCAACTGACTTTATGTTTTTTGTCTATACCGAGGCATATTAAACAAACAATGAAATATCCTTAAAACAGGGCACACAGCGGCGGTTTACTGATGGGTCCAAAATGGGAGACGGGGAATTGTCGGGCCACATTTCAAAAAAGGAATTGCCACTTCCATTTTCCAGGCGGAGGTCCACGCCTTAGAGCTGTGTGGCAGAGAATGTCTACGGAGAGTCATGTGCGGTGCCAATATTAACATTTTTTCTGACAGTCAAGCAGCTCTAAAATCGCTGGATAGCTTCTCATTCCAATCAAGGTTGGTCTGGGAATGTTTTAAAATCCTCAACACCCCAGCACCAAGAAACTCTGTTACCTTGATGTGGGTTCCCGGACATGAGGTGCACGAAGGGAATGAAATTGCGGACACTTTAGCGAAAAAGTAGGCAAACCCTCCCTTCATAGGTCCTGAAGCCTTCCGAGGGGTAAATAACAGCTTCAAAAGTGCCTTTCTACGTGAGCAGAAACCACGAGGCGTAATCGACTACTGGAGAGCCGAATCGGGTATGCGGCAGTCGAAAAGACTCATAGATCCAGAACGGATAAAGGCAGAAGCAATCCTTAACTGAAGCAGAAAGGGCATAAAACTTTACACTGAACTACTAACAGGACACTGTAAACTTAATTATCACATGAAAAAGATAGGTGCGATAGAAAACGATTCTTGTAGAATCTGCAAAGAGGCACAAGAAACAGCAGAACATGTTCTATGCGACTGCTCAGAAGTGGCACGACGCACACTAAATTACTGGGAAATGGGTCTATATGGTAGAACCAAACCTCCTGGTAGAAATTAAGCCTACATCAGTTTTAGGATTTATTAACAGCTAGGCTACATGGCTGCACAATGGATCTCTTCAAGTCACAGTGCACAAACAGCCAATCAATAATAATAAAAAAATTAGGTTAGGTTAGGTGCTTAGTGGTACCAGATGGAGCTTGACCCATACATTTCATCTATCATTGTTTGTAATTCCCATCTTGTATGCGTGTGCCGCTAACAAATTGTGGCCTGTCAGTATACCTACGATAGTTCTGCTTTCCTCTCTAGACAGGGCTAGTACGAATGTGGCGTATTTATCTGCATTCTGTGTACACATGATTTTCGTGGTTTTACAAGTGGCTATTCCATCTCCTGCCTATCCGTGTTTTCATGTCCGCAGCGATATCATTGTATACCGTATTTAAAGGTTTCAGTGAGTCGCTTTCTTGTTCGAATTGTATATAATACGAGGGGTGCCTTTTATATTTCGGGATTTGGCAACCCTGGTGTTGCAATCTGGCAACTGACAGCTGTATCGCAAAGTTTGACATATTTTGGCTTTTACTTACTCAGAACGTTTTGAAATACCAGCGCTATTTGTGTTGTTTACAGTAACTTAAAAGATTCATCTCGGTCCAAAAATGGAATTAAATCGTGAACATTTTCGTGCGATAATTTTTTACAACTTTCAACGTGGACATTGCATGGATGAACTTAATTCATTTTTTGGCGATGAAGATCCATCAAGGATCAGTGTTTATCGATGGTATGGTGAATTCAATCGTGGTCGTAGCTCACTCCAAGACGAATTTCGTGAAGGTCGTCCAAAATCAGTTGTTGTTCCGAAAACCATTGATGCTGTGCGCGAACTGATATTGCAAGATCGTCATGTGACCTATCGTGAGATTGAGACAATCTTAGGCATTAGTGGGACCAGCATACATGCAGTATTGCATAAAAATTTGACTGTCAAAAAAATTTGTTCGCGTTGGATCCCATACAATTTGTCAATCGCTCAAAGAAAGGCTCGTGTCGATTGGTCGCAGGAAATGCTCAAAAAATACGATCGCGGAGCTTCGAAACACGTCTATGACATCGTGACAGGTGATGAATCATGAATTTACGCGTATGAGCCCGAAAGTAAGCAGCAGTCGACTATATGGGTGTTTCAAGATGAGCCAAATCCAACAAAAGTTGTTCGCGCACGAAGCACTTCCAAGCAAATGGTCGCCTGTTTTTTCAGAAAAACTGGACATGTCGCAACCGTACCACTAAAACAACACAGAACAGTAAATTCTGAGTGGTACACAACCATTTGTTTTCCAGTTGTCTTCCAAGAAATTAGGAAAACCAATCGCCAAAGACGGATCACTCTTCACCAGGACAATGCGAGCTCTCACACATCGGCTCAAACAACTGCATTTTTGAGCACCCAAAACATCGAATTAATGGGTCATCCGTCGTATAGTCCTGATTTGGCACCGAATGATTTCTTTTTATTCCCGTACGTAAAAAACAAACTGAGAGATCAACGTTTTTCGACACCTGAAGAAGCGGTTGCGGCATTCAGAATGCATGTTTTGGAGGTACCTCATCCAGAGTGGCAAAAGTGCTTCGACAATTGGTTCAAACGCATGCAAAAGTGTATAGATCTTAATGGAGAATATTTTGAAAAACAATAAAGTAATATTCGATGATTAAAATTTGTTTTTGTTCTCTAATCCCGACATATAAAAGGCATCCCTCGTATAAACAGCGCTTTTGGCAATCTCATCTACAATTTAGTTTCCTGCAATGCCCTTATGTCCGGGTACCCAGTAGATGTGTAACCGTCTGTCTGCGGCTAGTCTCTCTAAGTCTCTAAGTCTAGGTCTAAGTCTCTCAGGTCCTAAGAAATATATATAAAATTATTTACCTCTTGTTTAACAATACAAAAAAACATATGAAAGGCTACAGATTGACTTTAAACTATTCATAAAAATTAACTTAGCAAGGAGAATAAGAGATTTTTAAATATTTGAAATAGTTTTGGATGATTTCCGTTATAGTTTTTGCCATAATATCTCAGAATTTCATATAAAATAAGAACTATAACCTTTGAGAAGATATAAAATTTAAAAAAATTACTAATATAAATATTTGCTAAAATACGTGTTATCTTGTTTACCATCTATCAGAAAAGTACTATGAGACCCATGGGATTAACATTTCTTGCGATTGTGTACTGTTTTTGCTTCCTAACATGAAAAAGGCTCGATGGCAAGAGATATTGATCCAATAAAGACATATTTTGTTGAGTTCAAGAAAAAGTGTTTTTCGAAAAGCATAACAATAAAAATACTTTTTAGTTATGACACTTATCACCATGGCGCATATACTTATAAGTACATATTTATCACGGAAATAAAAGGAAGAACAAAAAGGACTGAATTGAGCAATCAATTGGACTTTGAAATCGCCTTAAAATATAGTATTTACATTCCCAACGAAAACGCATAAAAGTCGAATTTCTTATGGTTTATAATGTTTTTTTCCAGTTGGTTAGCTTCAACACAATTTCAGGCCACCGATGCTAGAAGAGCGTTTCCTTGCTTCGATGAGCCATCTTTAAAAGCGAATTTCACGATAAGAATAGCTCGACCACGCAACATGACCGCAGTGTCTAATATGCCCATTGTGTCCACAAAAAATCAGTAAGTAATTCATTTCTAATATATCCAGTACAAACATTAGCATGGCCCAAAAAAAATAGCCACCGATTGTATTTATTTTGGGTTTTAATTCAAATTTACCCGGGCCGCCAAAGCTTTGAAAATTACTATCGAATTTGGATAGGAATAAATGCGCTTTTCTGTAAATTTGGTATAAATGTAAACGGATCGTTATTATTTAGACTATTCTTATAATTGCCTTTCCCTGTTCTTAAAAAATATTAAAAATTACCAAAAATAAAAAAAATGCTGTCGGTTTTTAATTTCGGTACCATGTTTTGGTCATTTAGAGACAACTTAAAGGAGATTAAATAATATTGATCTTTAAACATTTTATATAAAATTTACGAAAAAGTGTTTTTTCTATCCGAATTCGATGGTAATTTGCAAAGCGTCCCAGGTAAATATTAAAGAAAAAAACATTTAGGTGGTTATTATTTTTTTTTTTTTTGTTTTGCCATATAACAAATTTAGTAGGCATCATTTCTTTGGGCCATCCCAACATATTTACATACATACATATGTTGCGTTAGGCAATAATGTTATTTTTAACGATTTTATTATGCATCTTCCAAAACACTTCTAGCGAAAAATTTAATGATTATGTCTGGGATCAATTTGCCGAAACCTTACCCATGTCCACTTACTTGGTCGCATATGCCATCTCGGACTTTGGTCACATCTCCGAAGAGAATTTCTCGGTGTGGGCACGAAAGGATGCCTTACAATCAGCTAGATATGCGCTCAGTGTTGGACCAAAAATTTTAAGATTTCTAGAAGAATACTTTGATTTGGCTTTTCCGCTACCAAAAATTGATATGATAGCGCTACCCGATTTCCAAGCCGGTGCCATGGAGAATTGGGGGTTAATAACCTACAGGTGGGCAACAATTTATAACTTATTCTCTCATTTTCTCGCTGTCTTCAATTAACTTAGTGTATTCTTTCACCTCTAAAGAGAGTCGATTATGCTTTTTGAAGAGGGTATTTCAGCTACAATCAATAAGCATCGCATTGCCAGTGTCGTTGGTCACGAACTGGCACATCAGTGGTTTGGCAATTTGGTGACACCCAGTTGGTGGTCTGATATTTGGCTAAATGAGGGGTTTGCCAGCTATATGGAATACATAACCGTTGATGCGATTTATCCGGAATGGAAGAACCAAGATCAATTTGTGGTCAATGAATTGCAGAATGTATTCCAATTGGATGCGCTTTCATCATCGCATAAAATTTCAGTTGAGGTCTTCAATCCAAATGAAATTACAGAGATTTTCGATCGCATTTCTTATGGCAAAGGCTCGACTATCATTCGTATGATGAGTCATTTCTTAACTTCAAAAGTATTTCGTCTTGGACTAAGCAAGTATCTGAAGGAAATGTACGTTGTTTTGAAAGTATTTATTTATGTTCTTGTATATTAGAAAAACTTTACAGCGTTTCTTTTATTCTACATAAAGGGCTTACAATGCCGCCGAACAGGATGACCTTTGGCGTTTCTTAACAAATGCAGCAATTGAAGCTGGCTTGCTAGATCAGAACACTACCGTTAAAGAGATAATGGATACCTGGACTCTACAAACAGGTTTCCCTGTACTGACCATTACCCGGTCTCCAAATACACATATCATTCATATGGAACAGCAGCGTTTTGTATTCTCAAATCAGTCGGATTTAAATTATGCAGATGATGATAAAAATCCACTCTGGTGGATACCCATTACATATACGACTTCAAAAGAGTTGGATTTCCAAAATACAAGACCGATTACGTGGGTGCCACGCACTAGAATTTATAAAATTGAAGATCGTAATGTCTCCACTGCGGATTGGTTTATCTTTAATATCCAAGAAACTGGATATTATCGCGTCAATTACGATATTGATAACTGGAAAGCTATTACGGCACATCTAATGGATCCGAAAAAATATCAAGAAATTGGCCCAACGAATCGTGCACAGTTGATAGATGATGTGATGAATTTGGCGCGTAGTGCATATCTAAGCTATGAAACAGCCCTGAATATGACACTATATCTCAAACATGAACTGGATCATGTGCCCTGGAAGGCGGCTGTTGGTGCATTCAATTTTATTGACTCAATGTTGGTAAATCAGGGAGATTATGATCTTCTCAAGGTGAGTTGCTTTAATTAATTATCAAAGTGAAGTTCAAGGGGAAGTACAATGGACTTCCTCAGCCAAAAATATGGCGCGACGGTACTGATTGTCTCAAGGTATCTTGAGCAGTTGATGGATAGCACATGGATGTTATAATGATAAGGGACATGACGTAGGTACTTACGGATAGTTCATAAATATAAACAGGTTTAGGAGTTTTGATCTAGAATCAGAAATTCTTTTAAGCTGTCGCATCACTGCAGTATCTTTCACGCATGTAAGGCGACAGAGATAACCCTATAAAATAGCACCCGTACCCGCTTACCTACCTACCTTTATATTGGCATGACATGTTGACAATTATGGCTTTCCTTTCGTATATCATTATTTAGAGACTGTTGTAGACAGTGAAGGGACTGCTGGAAGGTTGGATATAACTAAATATGTAAAACCTAGCACGGTTTCATGACAGCGGTATAAAAGATAATGTAGACGCTGAAAGGTTAGGACAACATTAAGCGTTATAAGCAACTTTCATTTGGGAACTATATTTTTACCTAATGCATTCGTAAACCAGAAGTGTTTTCATTTTATTAGACTTCAATAAGAATCTTACGGAAATTCCTCACTATCTCTATTTTCTTGCATCCTTAACCCTTCCACCTACATGTCTACCTATAGATGTAATATATTGAAGTGACATTTTTCTCAGATTTATTTATTTGAGCGTATGAATACATGTTTTTTACAGACTTCAATACAAAACTAAATTTAAGAGCAATAAAGCTTAAAAGTAACACCAAAAAATTCCCGCAGAATGGAAAAATTCATTTTTAGAAATTGATAATATGAATTATTTAAAATAAATTTTACTTAGGCATATCTTGATTTGGACGTTCTCTCAATCAAGGTACTTGCAAAGGGTGTTTTTTTTAGAGGTTAGGTTTTCAAGATGAAATAAAACGTATATAATTTAATGTTATGGCCAAGAATTTAGGTTTATTATAAAGATAAGGGTTTGCCATTATGTTTTAAAAATGATTTCGGGCAAATGGCCGCCGGGGCTGGCTCGAATAAATTCCAGCCGAGAGGCCCAATTTTCGACCACTTTTTGCAGCAATTGGGGCCGTATGTCAGCAATAACGCGCCGAATATTCTCTTCCAAGACGTCAATCGTCTCGGGCTTATCTGCGTAGACAAGCGACTTCACATAGCCCCACAAGAAATAGTCCAGCGGTGTTATATCGCACGATCTTGGAGGCCACGCCACAGGTCCACGGCGCGAGATAATGCGTTCACCAAAAGTTTCCTTCAATAAATCGATTGTTGCGTTGGCTGTATGGCATGTAGCGCCGTCTTGTTGGAACCAAAGGTCGTCCACATCAACATCGTCCAATTCATGGCTCTATAGCGCTCTCCATTGACTGTAACATTATGGCCGGCTTCATTTTTAAAGAAATATGGACCAATGATTCCCTCTGCCCATAGAGCACACCAAACAGTGACTTTTTGAGGATGTAACGGCGTCTCAGCAATGGCTTGTGGATTATGTTCACTCCAAATGCGACAATTTTGCTTATTGACATACCCATTCAACCAAAAGTGAGCTTCATCGCTGAACAAAAACCATTATTTTCGAACCGCGCCAACCGAACCATTATTTTCGTAATAAATTTGCACGATTTGCAAACGTTGTTCAGGTGTAAGTCTATTCATTATGAAATGGCAAACCAAACTGAGCATAAATCAAGTGACAGCTGTCAAAAAGACCATCTACGAAAAAAGTAGTGCCAACTTGAAAACCTAACCCCTAAAAAAACACCCTTTACATTAGGGATAATAATTTAAACATCTAAATTTACGAAATACGAAAATTTTAAATTTTAAACGCATTGTTACATAAGCGTACCTCGACAGGGCTGCTTTCTGCATACTTTCATATTTAAAAACCAGTTTTGAGTGTTTTTCCGTTTTATTCAATCTTTCCAATCTGTTATATGTGCATACATTTGTATATTGTCACTAAAATTGTCGAGCTTGCTTCCGTGGCCATTCTGAACTACGATGGAGAGATTTCTGAAGACGTGGCCACCAACATCAAACAGTTAACCGGCTCTCAGCAATTTTGAAGGAATCATCTGATTAGAAGTTTGATGTTGGCCACACCTCTGCATTTTGCACATCGCCAAGATTGGTAATCTATCTTCCTCGATTCTGTACTGAGCACTTGAGCAAAGAGCGCGCTTGGTCGTAATATCGCTATTTCGGTTCCTCTTCAGTTTCCCAGCCTAGTTTTAGTTCTTCGTATTTATTCAGCATTATGCTGAGTTATGCTCAATATCTTCCTCGCCTGAAGTGCAATTTACACCCTGGCGGTTTTGGTAACATAGAACCGACTGTCCCGACTGTCGTGGGCACGCTTTACTCTTGCTTCTGCGTTTTCGCCTTAAGCTAGCCACATCTTTATCTTTTTTATCTTTATCTTTTAGAACTATTTTTCCAACCTGATTGAGAATGTCTACAAAGAGGTTTTCCTGGAAAACTTCTCAGACGATACCGACGAAGGTGGAGATATGATGAAATTATTTAAACGTCTTGAAATTTTAAGCATAGCTTGTCATCTGGGTCACCGCCATTGCATTTTGGAAAGCGTACGTCAATTTCATAATTGGATGGAAGTGCCAAACCCGGACACTAACAATCCGTAAGCGACAATTGAAATCAAATTTTTGTAATTAATTCATACTTTGTAATATTTAATTTTTGACTTCAGTATTCCACCAAATTTGCGTGGCGTCGTTTATTGTGTGGCAATTCAATATGGCAGTGAGTATGAGTGGGATTTTGCTTTTCATCGTTTTCGCAATACGACCGTCTCAACTGAGGAAGAATTGTTGCTCAACTCACTCGGTTGCAGCCTCCAGCCATGGATATTAGCACGCTACTTGCGACGGTCACTTTCTGGTGACGACATCCGCAAACAAGACGTATACAGGGTGTTTGCTGCAGTATCAGGGAATGTAGTGGGCCAACAGATCGCATTCGATTTCATCCGCAACAATTGGGAGGAGATCAAGACATAGTAAATTAGAATGCCAATATATAAATATATATGCATATACTTCTTGTTTGAAAACAATAACTCCTTATTCAAAATAGCTTGGGCGCCACCATATCCGACATGACTACGATTTTGAGTTTCTGTACAAAGCGTATGAATTCGAAATTTTTCCTCACCGAATTGAAGTCTTTTGTTAAAAATGAAGTCAAAGATAATAGTCGGTCCGTTCAACAAGTTATCGAGCAGGTGCGTGTTAATATTGATTGGATGTCACGCAACTACCAGGACATCATAGCATGGCTACAACGCGAAGCAGCGAGAAGGCAACAACAAAATGGTAATTCTAAAGCAGCTCAGTAACTGATCAACAAAGCTTCTTTTGATAGAATTTTTTTTTTTTTTCATTTTTGTAAAGTAATACATATTGTATTTCACATTTGCATGTGCAAAGTAATTTAATTTTATTGGGATGATGTGAAGATTTCCAAGTATTCTAAGTCAGTTTTTTTTTACACAACGTTCGTGTCAACCAATTAAGCCAGCCAAATGTAAACAAACGCATTCAGTTCTACTATATAGATGCATACAAATATATAGATATAAGTGAAAAATACATATCTACATGCATACATGCACACCTACAATATGAAACAAATAAATTTTGTCACACTTACATTACATACACGCATACTTAAATACATATATAATATTTTATATGAATAGTGTTAACAAATATTCTAAGCATCAAATTATAACTGTTATACTTTAGGTGTATTTTTATTTAAATTATAATGTGAATGTGTAAAGTGTAAAGTGTAAAGTGTGTACTTAATATAAATCGAAAATCTAGCTTTGTTTCCCTATTTAATTGGAAAAATATGTGGTATTAATAAAGTATAGTAAAACATCGATTTAACGTCACAGAAGAGAACGAACAAATATACTTTGTTATACATATACATATACATATATACATATCTACATCGTTTTATTATATTTAATGATCGCCGAAACTTTGATGTAGTAAAATCTGAAGAAATTAAAAAAAAAATTATTACTAATTTCTTTTTCAATAGCCAAATTGAAATTAAAGCATTCTAAACTTATTTAGAAAATTCTAAATTTATTTAGAAAATTTAGAAGATAAAAAGGCTAGAGCTCCACATCGCACCCTCACGTTGTTAGCTTTCAGCACTTGATTCAGCTGATATGTATGTAACGGGTGATCATTAAGAGGATTTTTTTTCATTTGCGTTTTTTTACAGATCGCGCGCGAGTTGTGGCAAACTGTCATCGTGGATTTGTTGAACAGCGTTTGGCATTTCATCATGGAAAGACTCACACCGCAACAACGTCTACAAATAGTTCAACTGTATTATGAAAATCAGCGTTCTGTGACAAATGTTTTTCGTGCGCTTAGACCGCATTATGGTCAACATAATCGGCCTGCCTTAAACACTATTCGACATACCATCAACAAATTTGAATCCGAATATTCATTGGTGGATAATTCTCGACCGAATAGACCACGTCCAGCAAGAAGCATTGAGAATATAGCGGCAGTAGCAGAGAGTGTACGTGAAAACCGCGATGAATCGATTCGGCACCGTTCTCAGCAACTTGGACTGTCGTATGGAAAAACTTGGTCAATTTTACGGAAGGATCTTCATTTAAAAGCATACAAAATACAGCTCGTACAAGAACTAAAGCCAAATGACCTTCCTGCACGTCACCGTTTTGCTGATTGGGCTCTTGAAAAGATTGAAGAAGATCCGCTGTTTTCGAGCAAAATTTTGTTCAGCGATGAGGCGCATCTCTGGCTCAATGGTTACGTCAATAAGCAAAATTGCCGTATTTGGGATGAAGAGCAACCAGAACAGGTTCAAGAGCTACCTTTACATCCAGAGAAAACAACGGTCTGGTGTGGTTTATGGGCTGGTGGAATCATCGGTCCATATTTTTTCAAAAATGATGATGGCCGCAACGTAACTGTGAATGGTGCTCGCTACCGTACCATGATATCGGACTTTTTGCTACCTGAAATTGAATCTAATGATCTCTACGACATTTGGTTTCAACAAGACGGAGCCACTTGCCATACAGCTCGTGAAACAATGACTTTATTGAGAAGTCATTTCGGAGAGCAGCTGATTTCACGTTTAGGACCTGTGAGTTGGCCACCAAGATCTTGTGATATCACACCTTTGGACTTTTTTCTTTGGGGATTCGTGAAGTCCAAGGTCTATGCTTATAAACCAGCTACGATTGAAGCTCTGGAAGCCAACATTACGCGTGTTATTCACGACATACCAGTCGAAATGCTCGAACGTGTGATTGAAAATTGGACCTTCAGAATGGACCACCTTAAGCGTAGTGGTGGCCAACATTTGAATGAAGTCATATTCAAAAAGTAAATGTCAAAGAATGTCCTTTCAAATGATAAATAAAGGTTTTGAACATAATTTACATTTTTGTTTTTTTTTTTTTAACTATTGAAAAAAGCACCTCATGATTGATCACCCGTTACAATATATTATAACATGGTAGGTACGTAGGTTAGATGACAAGACTACCCCAGGTATACTACAAGTAGCACTGAGGTGCGGTTTTGATACCATAATGTGGACCACTACCTGCGAAAAAAATGTAGGAAAGAGCCATCCAGCGGTGTTGATGTAGTGGAGGAGGGAAAAGAGATCTAAGCTGCAGAATTTCTTCAAGCCATCCCCAAAGGGCACGCTAAGGAATCTCAAGCGCCTAGCCGCCAGAGCCGGATATTTGTATGGAATTCCAAGATTATCCGCATGAGTACCGATCACCCAGTAACCAATGAACACAGCAATGAGTTTGGAAATTGAATGGCGGGGGATTCCCATCACTTTGAGCGTTCTGTTTGTATCGTATTGAGGCCTTAATGTTTTCAAAATAGCACACGATGAGACCATCCATCTGTTTGCGCTTTTTCTAGAAAGAAATTGTGTAGTTTTCCTTTAACAACGGTCAAGTTGGATGTCTGAGAAGGGGACAACTGAAAGCGGTTCTGTCCACCCCTTCCTGGCAATCTGATCGCCAATTTCATTTCCCTCTATATTCCTGTGCTCAGGAACCCAATTAAGGGAGATGTTTCTTGCACGTTCGAGAAGTTCCTCGAACTCCTTACAGGAGTTTACCAGAAGAGAGCTGCAATACGGCGACGACAGGGCATTGATCGCAGCTTGATTATCGGAAAAAATTTGAATGTCTCCCTCCCAACAGCGATCTCTAAGCATTTTGCATGCTTGCAGTATCGCAAAGACCTCTGCTTGAAAAACGCTGCTCGTTTACGGCAGTTTAAAGGAGACGGAAATATTGCCTGATTTAGAGAAATCCTCCGCTCCCACTCCAGATTCCATCTTGGATTCGTCAGTGAAAACAGAGGTACCTATATCCGTGCCGACTCTCTCCTCTTTCCAATGTTGCCTGCTCGGAAAGATAGCCCCAGCACAATCCTCAAAACCCAGTTTGCGGATGGAGAGACCAGTGCGAAGTACAGAGAAGGAAGGGATCTCCCCTTCAAGATGCTACTATGTCCTACAGGAAGTTGCCTCCAGAGGCCAATCTCCTTCAACCTAATAGCGCTCTGAGCAGCAGTGGATTTAGCTTGCAGAGCCACAGGAAGAATGACGTCGAGGGCAGCAGTGGGACATGTTCTACAAGCACCAGTGACGCCCATACATGCAGTTCTCCCCACTCTCTCTAGTTTAGTGGTGTTTTAGCCATTCTGAAGAGCTACCCACCAAACTAGGCAACCATATGTCAAAATTGGCAGAACCACTAAGTTGTACATCCAAAGGCTTGAGACCCTATTTTTTGCCGAACATAGATTTACAGGCGTGGAAGGGTAAATTGGCGTTCTTAACTCGATGTTCTATGTGCAGCTGCCAGTGGAGCTTGATGTCAAGTATTATTGATACGTGACTTCCGATGAGAGTGTAAGACACTGGTTGTTTAGTCTTGGAAGCTTAAAAGGTGTAGGCTTGTATTTCCTGGTGAATAGCACAACTTCGTTTTGTCAGAGTTGATTTTGAGACCGCAACTGGCAGCCCAACTGCTGAGTGCAGCCAGTGCACCTTCCAAAATTTCAGCCATTATAGCATAATACCTGTAGTTGCAACTTACTGAGTGTACATTTTGTCCAGTCGTCAATTCCATTTTATATATTACTTTCACTGTTATCAGCTATGAACTTTTCTTTTATTCCGCAGATAACCGGCAGTTAATGGTCAGATCAAATTTATCAGAAGTTACCTGACAGATATTCGCTAGCCAGACATTTAGACATTTTTGTCAGTTGATGCTTTCCATTTCAATTCAACCGGGCTATTCGGGACATGTTCTTCGATTTCGATGTAACTGAAATATGTTGCTCTCTGGTCAAAATAATGAGACACGTATTTTTTTGTTCGCCCGAAAAATTTTTTTTCAAGAGTTATCGGCAATTTTGTTTTTCGGCTCAAACTCGATTTTTTTTAATTATATAAGAAAAATTTTTTTTTAAATGCCCATAACTTAGTCAAATATGAACCGATTTTAATAATTCTGGTTTCAAAATGATCGTAATTACTTACACGAGGGACTTCACGTAGAAACAATTGCAAAAACGTAGTTGAAAATTTTTTATTTAGCAAAAAAGAAAAAAATTGAAATTTTTTCCAAATTCAATATTTCAAAAAGTGTATTTTTTTTTTTTTATAACTTTTTCCAGATCAAGAGAACACCTTAAACTTCAATTAAGCTGAATGCCCAGTAGCTAAAATGAGTTGTTTTTGAGTAATGACATTTTAAGTAAAAAACCTGTTTCGCAATTTTTGTGTTTTGCAAAATAAAAAATTTTCAAATACTTTTTTGCAACTATTTCTACATGAAATCGCTCGTGTTAGTAATTACGATCATTTTGAACCCAAAATTATTAAAATCGGTTCATTTTTGACTAAGTTATGAGCATTTAAAAAAAAATGTCTTATATAATTCAAAAAAATCGAGTTTGAGCCGAAAAACAAAATTGCCGATAACTCTTGAAAAAAATTTTTTTCGGGCGAACAAAAAAATACTTGTCTCATTATTTTGACCAGAGAGCAACATATTTCAGTTACATCGAAATCGAAGAACATGTCCCGAATAGCCCGGTTGAATTGAAATGGAAAGCATCAGTTACGAATTATATTGATTAAAAGCACAAATCATGAACAAGACAATGTCCAGGTTCATTCCAACTTAGTTTTCTAACCGCTAATATAAGTCATGTTCGATGGCACAAAAATTTTTAATATTTATTCCTAATTTTCGCAAATAGGCATTCATTAGGTCTGTTCATGAAGAAAATAGTTTGTAACAATTGTTACAAATTATCAAGTTTTGGTGTTCATGTATCCAAAAATCTTGCAAAGTAGGGGAAAGTGAGATAGCAAAATGACATACCATTTTGAGAGGAAGTTGCAAGTTTTTGCTGGATAAATGTTTACTTGTAAGAATTTGCAAGTAAGAAAAACAGCTGATCGCAAAGTAAAAATAAACACGAACTAAAATTTGAGAATGGCAATTGCTAATGGGATGTTCTTCATCTGACAGCGATGATGAAATGGAAGAAATTATTGTGGACAAAATGAAATCATGTTATTCCGAAGTTCGTTATTTTGCATTTTATTTGCTTTATTTTTATTTTTATTAAACACGAGGTAGCTCAAGTAAAAAATTTTAAATTTTTGTGATTTTGCCTGTCAACAATTTAATCAGCCGTAATACTTGCAAATTGTTATTGGTTTTGCGTTCATGTATTTCTTTGATATTTTTCTCTTTGAAAGAGAATTCTCGAGAATTAAATTACTAGCAAGTTACGTGATAATTTTTACATGAACAGACCTATTAACGCCAAAAAAAATATCCATCACTCAAAAATCGAGAGAACAAAGTGACAATTCGTTGCAAGAGGACCTCGTTTTGTGCTATAGAAATTTTAAACCACAAAAATTATTCAATACGAAAGCATCTGAACATTTTTTGTGGAACTTTTGTACTTGTGCCGGTTTGAAATTTGCAGTTTGCAGTCAGAAACGATAAAATGGAAAATGTATCAACAAAAAACGATATATATGTAGTCAAGTATACTTATAATACGTTCACATATATGTAAGTAGATCATATACTTTTTCGTACTTAACTCCCATACCGTAATTATAAAGCGAGATTTCCCATACAAAATTTCTCTCCCATAATCTGAGATTATAAAATAATCTTAGATAATAAGCATACTTTTTGACATACAATGTTTATTATGTAATAGATCATTATTTTCACGAGTGTCAAAGTGGAAACTAAATAAAATGGATGCCAGCAAACAAAACAGGTTTGTAGACATAAATCCAGTAGAATGTTTGTTAGGTATTATTAATTATGCATTCATCTAACAGAAAAAAGCGTGGGTCCATAAACGTGTGTCCTCTTATTACGTATTATAAAATGTAATATCGAATTTCGAATGCGTATTGCTGCCAACTTTTTGTTATTAGCAGCCAATTGCGCAATTAAATTAGCTATTCGTTCTCCTTGTATATTCTTCATATCGTTACTAATAATTAAACAAACCAAGAGCACCGAAATATTCCACCAAAATAATTTCTATGAAGAAAAACCTTTCACAACAGTATTGACAGCTGATTGTCAATTTTGCAGGTAATCTGCCTTGTATGAACGGGTAGATTAATTTTGTGGATTTGTAATTGTAATGTGGATGGTAATTAATACGTAAACGCCATTATTCGAACATTAACCCCAAACGTACAAAAAATGCCTATCCATCATCGGTACCCACCAACCACATTACCCCATACACACGACTCCGTATTGGGCACCCATAATTACTAGCGTACACCTATTGCAGGGTAATACATCCAGCACCTGGCCCTTCTGCCAAGCCACAGTCAGTGTGCATCATCTACTGGTATCCTGCCCAGAACTTGCTTCTCAAAGGCATCACCACTTCAGCAACACAGATCCTCTTCTACTTTAAAAGATGCCACTGAAGAAAACATTAAAAAAATTTACAAATTTCTGAAGGACACCGACCTAGGTACTCCATCGTATCTGATCCAACACACATCACCAGCCAGCCGAAAGCCTCTGCTGCTAGTGCTGCGTTTGCTTGAATTTACTTATAATTTTATTATCATGTAAGCTTTTAAAAAAAAAAAAAATAAATAAAATAAAAATAAAATTCATATGTGAACGTACTTTTAGATATGTATATGGTAATTTTTTTGGACAACATAAAAAAATTGTATACAAGCTCAGCTCCTACAGGCAGTGTTGCCATTTTGATGATTTTGGAGCTAGATTTAGCTCTTTTTTTTTAAATTGCTCCAAAAATTTGGATTTAGCTCCTAGCTCTTTTTTTAGCTCTTTTTAAAATGAAATAGTTCTTTTTAGCTACAAATATTTTAAATATTTAAACAAAATAATTTACTACTCTTTGTACTTAAATTAATTCGACGTGTTTTTTTTGTTGCCGTGTGGTAACTCCTGTAGCCATGAACGATTTCTATGTTCTATAATCGATTAGTTTCAAAAGTATCATACCTAATACTATTGGCGCATTTTCACTTAAAAACGCGCAATGGAGAGGTAAGCCTTTTTTTTATTTTTCTAATTAATAATACTTTAAGATCACTTTTTACTTATGCAGATTTATAAGCAAAAGACTGCCGCCAATGAGGGTTCTGACGATGAATGTTTGGCAAAGCAAATAAGGTAAAATTTTAGTTATTTTGTTTAATATAAAAATAACCTCTTTAATGCTTATAGGAAGTACGAGCAAAAACCGCGATCTACATGGCTTCAAGACAAAAGATTCAGGAAGTGGTTGATCGAGACTGGAAAAGGTTTGCAATGTAAGTACTGCCACTGCAGCTTGAAATCCAAATTACACGGCCTTATTCGTCACGCTGCCACAAGCAAGCACATAAATGCAGCTTCGCCATTTATGTCGGGCTCTCAGCCGACAGTTTCATTTATAAAAAAGCAAGAAATGGAAGTACACAGAGCGGAATTGGCCAATGCGTTATTCATCGGAGTACACACTTCAATTAGAGTGGTTGACCACCTAACCATTTTGCAAAGCGGTATATTTTCGGATAGCAAAGCTGCACCCAATTTGAAGCTACGAAGATCAAAGTGTAGCGCTATACTTAAAAATGTGCTAAGTCCCTATTTTAAAAGTTTGCTAATGGCTGATCTCAAAGATAATAAATTTAGTCTAATTATCGACGAAGCAACAGACATAACTACAAAAAAATATGTGGGCATTGTAGTCAGATACTACAGTAACTCATCGAAAGTTTTCGTTAATACTTTTTTAAAACTCGCGGAGTTGGAAAAGTGCACGGCGGATGGCATTGTGTTAGCCATTTCCAATACATTAAAGGAATTTAATTTAAGTTTTGAAAACATGGTGGGTGTAGGAACAGATAATGCTAGCGTTATGGTTGGGGTTAATAACGGAGTCATTACTCGACTGAAGGAATTCAATGCCAATATCAAACTCGTTCCTTGCATTTGTCACTCAATACAACTAGCTGTTTGTGCGGCTTCGAAATGTATGCCAAATGAAATCGAATTTATAATTTCCGAAACCTACAACTGGTTTTCAAAATCTTCGCTGCGACAAGCACAATACGAGTCTCTATACTCTGCCATTAACGATGGTATGTGTCCATTAAAAATTACTCGAGCGTGTGAAACACGGTGGCTGTCAATCAAACCAGCAGTCAAAAGAATTGTAGATCAGTGGTTGGAACTTAAAACTCATTTTGGCATAGCCGCTTTGAATGAATCATGTCACAAAGCCCAACTTCTTTCAAAAATGTACACTGATGAAAATTTGGCATATTTCCAGTTTTTAAAACCAATTTTAAGTGAAGTGCAAAAAGTGAACAAACTTTTTGAAAGTAACATAGCTGACCCTATGAAATTGTTTTCCGAAGTTGTATATTTAATTTCAAGCTTGTGCATCAGTATAGTGTCACCTTCTGAAGATTTCAACGCTTTAACGTCTGAATTAGATAATTTTTTTACTCCTATTCCTTACTTTCATTATAATTTTGAACAATTTATTCGACAAAAAAAAGAAGAAAACACCATAAATGAGAGCACAGAAAACGAAATTCGTAATATTTGTCGAAAATTTATAATGAAATTAATTGAACAGTTGAGGCAACGTTTGCCACATAACATAAATACTTTACAAAAAATTGATTTTTTTCCACTGAAAATACTCTAAAAACAAAAAAAGCCTCAAATTTTTGATTACTTTGAAAACGAAAAAAATAATTTCAATATAGATGAAATTACATGCTTGGAAATGCAGTGGCGCAACATACATTTATATGATTGGAAAAATGTGAACAATACTTTAGATTTTTGGATCAAGGTTAAGGAATATAAAAATTCTGTAAATGATAATCCGTTTAATGAACTGGCAAATTTTGTATTTTCTCTTCTTGTGCTACCACTTAGCAACGCTGAAGTTGAAAGAACTTTTTCGATGATGAATTGCATTAAAAATAAACAACGCAATAAAATTAATTTGGTTATGTTAAACACTTTGTTAACAACAAGATGTGGGCTTAAGATACTTAATAAGTGTTGCCATGATTTTGTCATAAAAGATGATCTCTTAAAGTTGATGAGAAATGATATATACGACTGCAACAATAATGATGATATTGTAGAAGATTTTTGTGGTGATGAAGAATTTGATATATTTTGATATATTTAAATTGATATGTTATATCGTTACACTTTATTTAAAAAAAAGTAAGAAATGTATTTTTTTCATTGTTTTCCATACATAAATGTGTTCCTAATGAATTCTTTAAAGTACAAGATTTATTTAATGTGATGTTTAATAGACTATTTTTTTTTTTGTTTCTGCTTTTGCAAATAAATGAATATATGAACTTTTTCATATATTGTTATTACTGAATTGTTTAAAAATAATTTTAATTTTTGTAAAAAAATAAAATATGTGAATATATAAATGTGAAATGTAATAAAAGTCACTGAAAAATTTTTAGCTCTTTATTAGCTCCAAAAAAAAATTTTTGGCTCTTTTTAGCTCTTTTTTTTGACAAATTTAGCTCCAACAGCAAATTTTTTCTGGCAACACTGCATACAGGTTTTTGTAAGTGACAGTAAATTTTCCGTTCGTTACCTTTTTTTCTCTTTCCTCTCTTTGAAAGAGAATTTTCGCTGATGCCCTTAATTTGAATGCCCTTTACGCAAGAAACTTGCAAGGACAGAGCGCACTTCTGGCGTTTAAATTTGACAGGCTGTTGCAAATTCGTGTTGGGAAATTGCAAGCAGAAAAAAGAGCTAGTTGTTACATATTTAAAGTTATGAATTTACAAAGACATTAAAATCAGTGACGTAGAAGTAAGCAAATGTAATTTATTGAAACTTTATTTAACGATTTAAAAAAAAAGGTACATGCTCAAAAAATGTGTTCGCGACAGCGCAATGGAATCAATGGCGGCAGATACCACACTGGCATGTTGCAAATTCCTGTTCACGTGACAATACTTTCAGAGCCGGAGCGTTTGTCTCCAGTCGGACGGCATGACCCCGCCAACGAAGCCGCTGGATCTTTATTTGCTACGCTATGCCTATGTCGACATACTTTTCAGTTGATATTAATTTCGTATTAAATAAAATTAATAATAAAGCAAATAAAGTGCAAAATAATTATCATTACATGATTTTTTTTATCCAGAAAAATTTTTCCCATTTCATCTTCGCTGTCAGATGGAGAACATTCCATTAGCAATTGTATTGTTGTGGCAATCACAGCTACCTTCATATCATAGCTACCTTCATGATATAGCCCCTGGTCCCCATCCAGCATGCTTGACTGCGCTTTGTATGTGTTAGTGCAGTCGGGTGGCGTCGTGACACACGTATTTGTTGTCGGCTACACGTACGATGCTTGATGAAAATCAAAAATTTTTGATATTTTCGTTTGACGCTTACTTTTTTGATCGTGTCGGAGTCTGATGGACAAAACAGCAGGGTTGTATTTAGCATTGAGGTTAGTATTTAGTGTGCGGTTGCCCAATAGTATATTACTCGTAAACACCTACATATACTAAAAATAAGCACAATCCGTATGAAATATGTACATAAATAAGCAAAAAATTTAAAAATTTATGTGTAAATGAAATTATTTAAAACTGATATACATAAGTAATTTAATAATAATAAAGTTATGAACCCGAAAAACATAAGTTATAATTAAAAACATGACTTATTGCGATTTTTTAATATAACACAGAAAGTGGGCAACAAAAAAATTCTCAAACAACGAACAGAATAAGTTAAAGCAGATTACCTTTAATTTTTGTAAAATATCCCAAACTCAAATTTAATTCCCTTACTTAGGCTTTTCATCCACACTTTTTTATCTCTTTTCTTCTTTTTTTTAACAAATCTGCAATAGTTGCAAGTAATAAAAATTCATCATCCGATGACGACATATTTACTTCTAAATACAACTGTGGATTGATCGCTTTTTGTTTTGAACGTTACCGAGCAAACGACAAGCACCCGACACGCACACATATAAAGTGCTTGACAAGCAATGCTGGACCGTCGCCAGAGGCTAATAGTATATTGCCAAATTAGTTAGTAACCAAAAAGTATAAGAATAAAATACAAAAGATACCTTCAATACTTTCGATTAGTATTTCGAAAACTGCAGCCACGGTTTGTTTGTTTTGTTGGTTTGTTAACAGTAATAGGTGGCTGGAGGCTGCGGTTAAGAAGTACATACCTCTATATCATTAGCCAGTTCCTGTTTAATATCAGTCTTCAAATAAACTTTATAAATTTAATCTGAAATATATTTACTTACAATCTTCATTTTAATCATCATTTTTATTTAAATTATAATTTTGACTCAATTCGCAAATATTAATTCGTGTTAATTTTTATGTTCGGTCAGGTGTTTTTCTCACTTGCAAGTTCTTACAAGTAAAAATTTATCAAGTGAAACTTTTCAACTTCCCCTCAAAACGAAATATAAAATTGCTCTCTTCCTTTCCCCTTCTTTGCAAGGTTTTTGGATACATGAGCACCAAAACTTGATAATTTGTAACAATTGTTACTAACTATTTGCTTCATGAGCAGACCTAGTGATAATTAAACTGTCAAAAGTTTAATGTTTTCCCAACATCGACAAATATTTTAATGCTTTTATGAGCATGTTTTGAATTGAAATTATTTCACTGCCCGGTCTTTTAAATTATTCGCAATATTTCAGTTTTTATATATTAGCTTCGTGAAATAGGCCCTTATTGATGTAAACTTTATTGTTATTTATTTTGGGCAATAAATGAAATGAAAAAAACTTTATTAAAAAAGGGGTTATTTATTTTTATTATTTTACTCCGGTACTAGCAGTTCGCAAAAAAATTAAATAAAGTTGTTAATTAAACTGTCAAAAGTTTAATGTTTTGCCAACATCGACAAATATTTAATGCTTTTATGAGCATGTTTTCAATTGAAATTATTTCACTGCCGCGGTCTTTAAAATTATTCGCAATATTTCAGTTTTTATATATTAGCTTCGTGAAATAGGCCCTTATTGATGTAAACTTTATTATTATTTATTTTGGGCAATAAATGAAATGAAAAAACTTAACTAAACTTAAAAAAGGGGTTATTTATTTTTATTATTTTACTCCGGTACTAGCAGTTCGCAAAAAAATTAAATAAAGTTGTTAAAACAAATTAACATTAAAAACTATAAGGAGTAAAATTTGAAATGACTTGATTAAATTACTGAAATCATGGTTTTCATAATCGATACATTTTTTATCCATGTTATCGATAAATAATTTTTGGAGTAGTGACCCGTCATGTTTATTATGATTCTTGGAGATGTTTCTTAAACCATATAAATTGCGGAGTAATGCCCCTTTAAAGGGGTCTGAATCAAGACGTTTACGGCAGCGCATTGAAACAGCATTTCCCGATTCAACGCCGGAGCAGCTTAGCGTACTTATTCCATCTAAGAGTGCTGTGACTCAACTGAAACTAACAACACATGGCGGCACGCAAACTAACGTCTTCTGTGTGGACAAGTTGCCCATGTTCTTCGAAGTGGAATCTGGCGACTTAGCACCAACTGTATACGCCTTATGGTTAGTGCCTACACTGCTGCCCTATTTTACAACATTCCGTGAGGTGTTGCCGAAACTTTCCAATGGTGCGAATCTTATGCTGCCTGGTGTAGTGCCAAAAGGTACCGGAATGAACATGTACGGCCGATATCGGCAAGGTCAATTAATGGCTGTGAACTTGGTCTCGAATCAGGCTGCAGTAGCTGTCGGATATTTACCACGGTCTTCAGATGATTTGTATATGTGTGGTCGGCAGGGTGTAGCTGTGAATATGCTCCACATATTTGGTGATAAATTATGGGGTCATGAACCAACATTAGTACAGCAAGTACCTTTAAAAAAGGCTTCACCATTAACTACTGATGACTTCCCGGAACTTGGTGTTAAAGAGGATAAACTTAAAAAAAAATTAAATGAAATTCCAACGTTAGCGGATATTGTGGCAACGTCGCAAGTACCAGACTTACAAAATACGGAGGCAACATATCCTGAACTAGAGAGCCTGGAAATTTCTAAAAATGATGATATTGCGGAGGATACAAAGAAATGTGAGGCTGATTGTGAAGAAGCGACTGTAGAAAAACACGAAACGACTCCAGAGACAATGTTGAAAAACGCTTTCCTAGCGGCGTTGAAAAATCATGGCAAAACACTGCAACTGCCGCTTCTAACAAGCAATTTTTATCGTTTGTATGTTGTGCCTGAAGCACCTGAACCCATTGACTTGAAGAAAACAAAATACAAGAAGCTTTCGAATTTCCTTAATGAAATGATTGACCAGGGTTTCATAGTCGTGCGCGAAGAGTCGAAGGGCGTTGATAAAATAACTGCCATAGATCTGGATCACCCAGAACTGGTTAATTTTATAACAGATTTTAAACCGCCAAAGCAAACAGCAGAAGGAGAACTGCAAGATCAGCCTCTATTTCGTTCCGAGTTGACGGCAACTTATATAGTTACCGATGCGACGGCTCCTTTCTTTGCTAAAATGAATTACAAGCGAGGCGAAGGTATACCAACTGCACAAATCAAGAAAATTGTTCGCGAGTATATAAGCAAGCATAATCTTCCCAAAGCTGGTGCTGACAATATAATACAATTAGATGAGACGCTGGAAAAGATATGCGATGCTAAGACTTCCTCCGTTAACCAGATATGTATCGCAATTACCAACAAAATGGAATACAGCTTCCAAATGTGTGAGCTTAAGAATGTTGCCTCAAACAAGCCTCTCATACAAATGTCCCTCGCAACACGCTCTGGTAACAAGAAGGTAACTCTTATCAGCAACATCGAGTGCTATGGCATTATTGTACCAGAATTCATAAAACTATGTAAACAAGGCGCTGCGGCTAGTACCACCGTAGTAAAACTGCCCCATCAAAAGGCCGAGCAGCTACAAATACAAGGCAACCAGGTTCGCTTTGTTTTCAATTTATTGACGGAAACTTATAAAGTGCCACCTAAATGTATACTAGGACTAGAACTGGCCAAAGATGGAAAGAAGCACAAGAAAAAGTAGAATAATCCCTCACGAATTGCTGTAAAACAAGGGACCTAAACCGATAAAATGAATATTGTAAATCAGGATTTGTTTTTTAGTTCAAGGTACACAGTACGAGAGAAAAACTTACGACGGAATAAAGAACTTAACTGATGTTTAACAATAATTTATTTGCGTTTTATAATTTAAAACAGTAATTTGCCACAATAATAATATTCGTAATAATACGAACAACAATAATTTTTCATGTGGTTAACAGTAGTATTTACTGAAATTTTGTATGCCCCGAATTTCATTTAACTAATGTCTTATGTTGCTTATGAGTACAAGGGATGAGTCGTAAGTGTATTTACTTGGCTTTGCCTTGGGCCGCAACAGCTTCGATGGCTTTCCGTACAGTTTCCTCGTCTCCAAGGAATTTCATAGAAACCACTGGTTTGAAGTTCTCATCCAATTCATAGACGAATGGAATACCAGTCGGCAAATTTAGCGCCATAATCTGATCCTCAGAGAGATCTACATGAAAACAAGTGTTATTTTATTTCCACTAATTATTCGATATTACTTACTGTCCAAATGCTTAACAATGCCTCTCAAACTATTGCCATGAGCAGCAATAATGATTTGCTTGCCTTCCTTTAGTTGTGGAATAATAACGTCATTCCAGTACGGCAGTGTGCGTTGAATGGTCAATTTAAGTGATTCAAATTTGGGGAACTCCTCCTGCGAAGGGCCATTGGCGTAGCGAGGATCCTTTACTATGACATCATAGTAAGGGTGGTCGGGTTCCATTGGTGGTGGTGGAGTGTCAAAGCTGCGGCGCCATATTTTGACTTGCTCCTCACCATACTTGGCGGCGGTCTCGGCTTTGTTCAAACCAGTCAATCCTCCATAGTGACGCTCATTTAAACGCCATGACTTGCATACTGGGATATCCGATTGCCCACTTTCTTTAAGAATAGTTTCCAAAGTGATGATTGCTCGACAGAGCACTGATGTATGTGCAATATCGAACTTTAAACCAGCCTCTTTTACGGCTTTTCCAGCAGCCTGGGCTTCAGCTTTTCCCTTATCACTTAAAGCTGAATCAAACCATCCGCAAAATTGATTTTTTTGGTTCCATTCCGACTCTCCATGGCGAACCATAACAATTCTGTATTTTCCAGACATTTTTTATTGAATGGTTAAGTCCAACCGGAACTGTCTCAAATTTAATGAAAATAATTCCAAACGGAGTGTTATGCCGAAGTGAAAATTCTATTTGACCTATAAATGACAGTTACAAGGTCATGTGGGAGAAATGACAGCGAAATCTGATATACAACAGTGCCGCCGATACAATTGCAGAGTTGCATCATGAATGATATAATTTATATTCTATTCGCCTTGGAGTTGCATTTGGCTTACATTTTTCCCAATACTTACGTTTTTAAAGTTTTTTGTATAAATTCTAACAAAATATTTATTACTACAATTAAAAATATGACTTCACGGATTTAAATATTTCTTTAACATTGAAATTTAAATAATGTGGATGAAAATCAAAAACAAAAAAATTATAACAATTTTATGATTCTTTCTTCAAGCAAAATATTTCTGTCTCTGCTTAACTAACTGTAAAAAAAGCAGGTAGTTCATTTCGAAAAGCAATACAAATTCCAAATTCTAATATTGTATATGTATATTCTTTTTGAAAGTTGTATGTGGGTTTTATTCCATTTTTTTTTTTTTTTTGCAATAAATTTTGAATGTTTCCCTATTCGCCTCTTTAAATCTCCCCACAGGTATTTAATTGGGTTTAGGCCGGGTTACTGGCTTGGCCAATCCATAACTTTAACATTATTTTCCAAAAAAATTCAAATACTAAAATAAATTTGCTTATTTCAACAGAGGAACTTTACGAGTTATTCTGCCCAGTAGGTTCTTGTTGTACAATCGGCACCCTACAGTTCTCTCTGATACTACGTTGTTGATTTCAGCTGCAATGACCCTTGATGACTTCAAAAGATCCCTCTTGTTAGGAGTCTCAATTAAATTTTCAGAAGTGCAAACCGTTCTGTGCATTTTTTGCGCTGAAGGCATTTGCAACAAAAGTTCTAAAAGAAATTCATATTAACTATTAGTTATTAAATGAACTAATGAATTCGCTACTTACGTTACATTCGATATTTGTCACTTAATAGTTCAAATGGAATAGTTAACCGCTAAGTACCTACATATTTTATAGGCTACGCCAAAATTATAAATAGTAGCGCGACACGCGGTCAAGTTTGACTTTTTTTTATAAATATATAGTTTATACCTCACTAAAAAATATAACTGAAAGATTTAAACCTTGTAAATTATTTAACATTTAATACATAAAAAAACCAAATAATTTTTAACAATATTTTTGTTGACGGTGTTTCCTTCCATTTAAAAAATTATTTTGCAGATCCGTTATATGGAAGAAATTGCATAACATCGTCAATAAAAAAATAATTAAAATTCAACTCAAAATTTAAACCAATTTATTTTAACGAATAAGTTGGTGCGTGACTACCATTTGGAGTACGTAGGTTCGAATCTCCGTGAAGCAGTAAAATGAAGAAAAAATGTGTTCTATTAGCGGTTGCCCCTCGGCAGACAATGGCAAACCTTTGAGTGTATTTCTGCCATGAAAAAGCTTCTCATAAAAAACATCAACCATTCGGAGTCGGCTTAAAACTGTAGGTCCCCTCATTTGTGGAACAACATCAAGACGCACGCCACAAATATATATACTACATATACATATATATATATATATATATATATATAAAATATATACAAACGCATACCCGCATACTATGTTCGTGAGGCAAGGACATTGCTTCACGATGAACATTGCTTTATATACTCATATATAGTTATAAATTATTGTATTTGTTCGTGTTTTGATTATCAAAGCGTTATATATTTCTATTCGGAAATTTATGATTTTTATTAATTATAAGATTTTTTAACGTTAGTATTTATTTGGCTTTCCCTTGAGCAGCAACTGCCTCCATTGCTTTCCGTACAGTCTCCTCATCACCTAGAAATTTCATGGAAACGGTTGGCTTAAGGCACTCATCCAATTCGTATACAAAAGGTATTCCGGTTGGTAGGTTCAGTGCCATAATTTGATCTTCGGATAAATCTGCAATTAAATAAATTTAATTTTGGCTATTGCGCAATAAATTATCGCAGTACACTTACTGTCCAGATGCTTGACTATACCACGCAGACTATTGCCATGCGCTGAAATTAGAATTAATTTTCCTTCTTTTATTTGCGGCACAATCGTCTCATTCCAGTAAGGCAATGTTCGCTCAATTGTCAGCTTAAGCGATTCAAAAGATGGAAACTCTTCTTTTGAAGGACCATCTGCATAACGTGGGTCGTTGACGATATTGTCGTAGTATGGATGATCTTTTTCCATAGGGGGAGGAGGAGTTGCAAAACTTCTACGCCATATCTTTACCTGCTCCTCACCATATTTAGCAGCAGTTTCCGCCTTATTCAAACCAGTGAGACCACCGTAATGACGTTCATTCAAACGCCATGTTTTACAAATTGGCGTATCTGTTTGTCCGATTTCCTTTAAGATTATATCTAATGTAATTATAGCCCGGCAAAGCACGGAAGTATGACAAATGTCAAATTTGAAGCCACACTCTTTTATGGCTTTTGAAGCTGATTTAGCCTCCTTCATTCCTTTATCACTTAGAGCAGAGTCATACCAACCGCAAAATTGATTTTTCTTATTCCATTCTGATTCACCATGACGAATCATTACAATTTTATATTTTCCAGTCTTTGCGCTTGGCTCGTGTGACTGTCGCACATTTGTCGGCTTTTTTGCAGGATATGAACGGTTCCATGGTGTGTAGGCATATGAGAATCCTTCAGAAGCGCTAAATTGTCGCGTAAATAGACTTCGAAATTTATTAAGGGAGACTAACCGCATTGCCATATTACACAACAGCCTCTTAAAGCGGAATTCAGCGAAACAGCTGATTTGGCTATTTGGTCGTTGCAAGATCGAATTGATTGCAAGAATGAAAGCAAAAATTTAAAATTTTGAATTTTAAATGCAAACGAATCGTATACACTATTGAAATACAAATGGAAAGGTACTACAATTTTTTTAATATATTAATAATCTTCCTCCTTTTGATTGTTGTTTTTGTATCAATATTAACATTCCCCATACGCATACATTATCCATATATGAATCCGGGCGGTGGGAACATCTTGATATTCGCAATACAGTTGTCAGGTCATATTATTAATAATGTCACTAAATTTGTGTATGTTTTTCGCTGTCTTTGTTATTTTGGCAGTTTTTTTGAGACCTTTCGACTCTTTGATGATGTCAAGCCAAGCCATTTTGTTCTACCATTCCTCTTCGTCCTTCGATTTTTCTTTGCATAAGCAGTTGGAAATAATCGTATACTGGGATCGCCCATACGTCGAAATTTCGACGTTATTCGACGTTATATAAATACGGAGAGCAAAATTTAGTCATACCTTTTTTTAGTACTTATAGTCATAGAAAAAAGTTGAAACATACATATATAAATGGATAGCTTATGTTGAAACTTTTTACATGATATATGTGAATAGATGTAGTAAAATTAAAAGTGAAAAATATCCCATTTTAACTGTATTAAGCGATCCTATATTTGTGTATTACAAATATCATATTTTTTTTATTCATGAATTGGAAACATTTAATGCCATGTATTACGGAAAAAAAATTATTTTTTTTTTTAAACCATAATAAAAAACAATCATTAATTAATCCATTCCCATCATAATTTCTGTATAAAATTTCTAATAGTATTGATTCACAATATATATGTATGTTAGTTTCCAGTTGTTTCATCAACTTTTATATCATGATACATATATATATATATTATCATGATACATATTATAACATGATATATCATAATATAGGTAAAATAGTGTGATTAATTTTACCTGCACTTATTCACTTATGTATCTAATTTAATACATTGTGCAAAACGTCTCAAAATATCCTATACATTGGTAAATGTTTCAACTTTTTTCTCTGACTATAAATACTAAAAAAAGGTACGACAAAATTGTGCTCTCCGTATTAATATATAGATATGACCTGTTGTAATATGTCCGAGCGACTTTTCTTTTTTATGTCTGTTTGTTCCTTTGATATGTTGTCCATCCAGCTTATTCTCATTATTTTTCTGTGGCACCACATTTTAAAGGCTTCTAGTCGGATTGTGCTTGTATGTACTTACATTCGGGGAATGCTGCTGGAGTGACAGTCCTTGGCCGGATATAAATCCGGGTCGTTTCGGTAACGTAGAACCGACTGTCGTGGAAACGTATTTAGTAGTATCTGCTCCTGCTGTTTACAACAACAAATTTGAACATTCCGCAGAATGCAATAATAATAGTTAATGAAATTTTATTTTATTTTTTTTTTTTATTATTGTTATTCGCTGAGAGCCGGTTGACGGTCTGATATTGGCCACTCCTATTAAAATATTTCCCCATGATCTTCTTATCTATAGCAGATATTTGGCAGCCCTATGTGTCGTCCGTCTGTTTAGTATACACAATAAAATAAACAGATTGTAATTTCAGATAAATAAGAATTTTATTATTCTTACATATATGTTCTTTGTTTGTGATTTGGATAAAGGGAAATATAATGGAATCCGCGGCAAGTGTCCAGGTGGTTTGCAACTGGAGTCTTATAGGTGGATGTGAACTTTCACAGAGCGTTAAAACCAGAATCACACATGAGGATATTTTTATAAAGTAAGAAAAAGTAGTCCATATTAGACCTAAGTTAATCCACAAATCTTTTACAGGCCTGAATTGGAAGAGATAATAGGCAAACAAAATGCGATTCTCTTGAAAAAAACACCTAACAGTGATCCATGTGAACTGCACCTACGTTTGCCATCGTCAATCTATAAAATTGAATCTGTAACCACGGTGTGCACCGCTTCAAAACTAGAACTTTTTCTCGGACCATTGAAAGAATATACAGAAACTTTGTATGGCGTACCAGCAGATGATGATGATAATGGTGAAGTGTTCTCATATCGGTACGACATAGAAGTGCAAAAATCGGGAGTTACTGAGTGCTCATTTAAGGTAAAGCGATTTTTTTGTATTAGTAGTATACTATTATATTTAGTGGTAATATTATTTCCATAGTTATTGACTTCATGTGACGAAATCTGCATATTTGGTATCTTATTACAAATCGCACCTAATCCTAATGGCATAACGACGGGAGCCGACATTAATTTCCATAATGTACAAAAAATGCTTAGTAACACGGGACAAAATATATCACCAAGTGCGGAAAAATGTATGCTAGTCATGCAAGCAGCCAATCAAATGAAACGTTTTTCTGGAACTGGGCAATCATCTTTATCGTTTTTTGATCAAATGAAGCAAACGCTCGCCGATAGGATTCATTCTGCTACTGTCAAAGAGGATTATTCTAATAAAAACACTGAAAATATGGCAGAAGAATCACCTCGTCCAGAACTGGAGATTGCTCTTAAGACTCATATAGACCATAAGTTTTCAGAATTAGAGCGTAAGATTACAGCACATTTGGAGTTAGTGGTATCGCAACAAAATGATAAACTAGATAAAATAATGCAAATACTCGAAAATAGAAACATTGTTTAGTAAATAGAATTATTTCAAATATTTAATTTAATTTTTTTGGTGGTTTGCACATATACTTCTATGCAATTAATTCATTATTACGGCGGCCGCCGGAGCCGTGTGCGTGACTACAATTCAGAAAGGTCCAAATTCTAAGCTCAATATGGTTACGAAACACCAGATGATAGTTTTGGTTTAGTAGCGGTCGCCCCCCGGTAAGCAAAGTCAAACCTAGGAGTGTTACTGCCACGAAACAGCTACTCGATAAAAATCATCTCCCGTTCGGAGGTGGCATAAAACTGTGTACCCCTCTATTTGTAGAACACCAATACACAAATCACAAATTGGAGGAGTTCAGTCAACAATCCAACAAGGGATGTACGCATAAAAGCATAAACTTGATATTATGAGTAAACATTTTTTTTACATCAAGTGTTTATATTATCACGTTTGTCCCATTCCAGTTCCTTAATTGTCTTCGTTGCAGGCTGGAGCTCGTAGATTACATATGTTAAAGCAGTTGTTTCGTTTGATTCTTCATCTGTTTCGGGATCCATAAGAGTTTCATTTTTGTTTTCTGCATTCTGAAGCGTTTGAAATTCTAACTTGAATTCTTTATGGAATACTTTGTTGTACCAGTGTTTTTTCAGGGGTTTCTGTGTACTTTCTTGATACATTCTATACATTGTCGCTAGATCCATGCCGGCCGGTAAGTAAAGCTTGTCAAAACCATCCTTACCCTCAGTGGTGAAGGTTTTTATGTGCTCTCGTATTTCATCCAGACGTTGAGCTAATTGTGGCGTACGCATTTTTCCTCTTCCATGCGTGGCGTCTGTTCGTGGCATACAAATTTCTTCATCGTAGCAATGATCATAAAAATAATAAATACGTCGCGGCGATATATCTAAAGTGGCAAAAAAGAACTTGCTGCAAACATATTCCAATTCACCTTTTAATTCAAATCTATATTTGAATGTATATCCACGACGAGTGTCTTCGGACGAAGTTGCACGTCGTCGCTTTGGCAGTATACGTGATGTATATTTCCAGTAGAAATAGTTTTTTTGTTCATCGGTTAACTTCCAAAACGTATTGTGTATGGCTTGTCGCTTTTCTGGAGATATTTGCAAGGGACAACGGAGATGGCATGTGGTACCACATCCTGGGCGCACTTGCCTCTTATTCACCACCTTTCCAGTTATGCTTACATATTCTTGTCCGGACTGCCTCAGACGTTTCCGTACATTTTGCTTCCATTTCTCTGGCGCTTTCGAACGCTTTGCCACAGTATTTTCGTGCAGATTTACAGTTGCTGTAAGTAATTTATCATCTTTAGTTTTACACTCAGATGCTTTCACTATTGTTGATTCCACTTTTTCCATACTTTTGGGAATGTATTCTGTTATTTTTATGAGCTTAATGCAGTGAGATATAGAGCTCGAAAACAATCGATGGCATTATCGATTCCTTTCTTATGAACCATACCGATGGTTTTTTACTTTCACAATATATCGAAGTTTCCAATCGCATTTATATTCTTACAGCCGTGTTGCTGTTGCTGTTGTTGTAGCAAAATAGAAATTCCCCATACATATACGGGGAATGCTGCTGAGTTGACAATATGAACTATAATCATTTGTATTTATGGAAGAGATAGATAAATTGTAAACGTTTTAATTGTGTGAATTTATTGACGTTTTCTAGTCAATAAATAATTCTTGTGTTCCTAAAATACATTTTTTTTTTTATATGCTTTCTTAAATGTATAAATATCTGTTTCTCATTATATATTATCATTTTCAAAAGTTTGGAAGTTTCCTTAAATAAATTTAAGATTTTGTCGTAGTATCTATAGATTGGATTTAAATTTTTTGGTCACTCTAGGTGAATTCGCCTTGGCAGCTGTATTCGTTTATTTTTGTGTATCAAAGCGTCCCATGATTCAATTATTAAAGGTTTGCTCAGCTATTCGAATAGTGAGGTATTCGAATAGTGAGGTATTCGAATAGCATTATTCGAATAAACGAATAAAAAATTCGAAAAAATATTATTCGAATTACGAATACCTCTCGAATAAAAGAACACCTCACTATTCGAATACCTTATTATTCGAATACCTTACTATTCGAATACCACCTCACCATTATTTCGATCCGTTATCGTATAATACGATGCGGACATAGAAAATGTGAAATCATATTTCTCCATACAATTTATATGGGAAATTGAATATTGCGATTCGGGCCACCCTAATATTAATATCAAGGCGTCTAAACACAAGAATTGTTACGAGGGAAAACCAAATATTTTTTTAGAAACGCTTTGATGTTTTTATGCACATTTAGTTATGCACATACATATAAGTATGTATACCTGTCGATGTTTTATCAAGAACAATACCAAAGAAATCTTATCATATTAGCTAATTGAAACATGAAGCGGTCAAATCAAAAAATCACAATGTTCAAAAATCGAGTAAAACTGATTAGCACCATGAGAAGGGCCAATGTAATTTTTATATTTTTAAAAGCATTTTCTCCCTGATATAAATGAATATATAGTGAGGTATTCGAATATGTACTGAGGTATTCGAATAGTAAGGTATTCGAATAATGAACTATTCGAATTATTTGAAACGAATAGTATTATTTGTTTTATTCGAATAATGTTTATTCGAATATTATTCGAAAATAATCCCACTCCTAGTAATTACATATTATAAAATGAACTCTTGTTAGTAAGTTATATATTTTTAAAACAATCTAGTGAGCACTTTCGCAGCCTATATTTGAAAGGCATCGGCCTCAGATTGTCAAAATGTCCATCTTTCACGCTCATTGCCCCCTCTATGATAACCTGATTTAAGCGGTATGTCCGGATGTACTCCATATCGTGGTCCATATTGGTCCTGGACGTACCGTGCATGTTCTTGCTCATAAGCACATCCTTCTGAAAGCGAAATCTTTTCCTACATATTTTATTTTTCCTCCACTTTTACTCTAAATGTGTAGAGTTAGCAACCCAGTGTCTTGCTAAGGGAGCCGATTTGTCAAGAGGAAACGAAAAAGCTGCTTACTGAGCAAACCTCTTATTATTGAATCATGAAAGCGTCCTGTTTCTTTGTTGTTGTCTAGTTTGTTTGTATTTGTTTTGAAATTTAGATATTCAAACACCAAATTGCAAAAACAAGATATATATAGATGTCGCTGTTGCTTTACCGAAGTCACCTTCTACGAATTCGCCTAAAGTATAGACAATATTGCCAGATAATTTGATAATTAACTATCTTTTATTAGGCGGAATGAATACAGAAGGTGGCGTCTTCACAGAATAGTTACTTTGTTATGCACGACTATGATAAGTCTGACGTCAGGCTCATTTCCAATACAAAACAAACAAAAGGAGAAGAAATTACATGTTTGTGAAAATTCAGCGAATGGCTACGCAATCTTGTGATTTGCGATATTTAAACTAATAAAACCTTTAAAACGAAGTGGCGTGTGTTAAATTGTGAAAGTCCAAATTAATATAAAACCTCCAAATGGAGTTTTTTGTGCGTTGTTGAGCGGAATATGACGTGGCAAGAAAGTGTGCATATAATTTCTTGTGTTTGGTAGTTTCTAACGCTTTCGCCTACTCTTCCTCTTCACAAACAAATAATTCCCCTTCCTTTTGTTTGTTTATTCATCCAGACTGAAGACACAGCGAGCTCGGAAGGCACAACCTTGTATTCTAACATTCTTGGTCTTGTATGATGTTCACATTGCTCTAGGAACCCGAATTTAAAGGTTTATGTTTATGGGCAATTGTCAAGCGTTCACACAGGAGTGCTTAAGAAACTCATAGTTTAATTTATCTTTTGCTTGTTTGTGCTCCCTTTTCGCCATTCTGATTATATATGTATACATATATATGTGTACATAAAGCCTCTTCTATTTGCCATTTCCCCGGTCACTATCTCTATGCTCGATTAACTTTGGCGAAATATTTGCATGCGAAAGCAACAACAAAGTTATCGAGATTCGCCGCTAGCGAGTATGGCTATAGCCAAGGTGGATTTATTAAGGTGACAGCATTCACCCAGCTGAATTTTTCGCCGTAGGTATGGCTTACGTCAAAATGATATGCTTTTTTTGTATGTATTGGTATGTTTACATTCGTATGTTTACATTTGCTTGCTGATTTTGACGTGATGCTTGGACCAAACGCAACAACAAATACATGTAGGGTTTTACTTATATGTGTTTGCTGTCACCTGTAATAAATTCGCCTTGGCTATAGCTCATTACGCAGCACTGCCTTACCAGCACATGCAATTTAAGGCAGTTCTCTGCCCGCGTTTCCGAAATTTGTTCATATGGTTTATCTAATCGCCACTTATAGTGTTCACACTCACCAACATAAACGTACACCCGTATCAGCTGACACGATGAAAGTAATGACAGCGCCATGTACTTGTAGGTCGTTGCTTTATCGTATCAGTTGATACGGGCGATACACTGTGAAAAGAAAAGCAATACAAACATGCTTTTATATTTATCTACTGCTTTAAGTGTATCTAACAATCTTTTTATTTTATTTTGTGTGAATGCGAAACTGGCATTAGCAAATGCGTGCACGTGCGCACAAGTGAATTGCGGAGAGGGAATTTGAGAAGATCGGAATTGCTCAATTCACATTTTGGCTGCTGCGGTATGCGAACATGTTGTTTGAGATGTTCATGGGTTAAGTAAAAGAGTCCCGTTGTACCGAATTAAGCTATCTACAATATTTATTATCGTCTCCGCAGAGTGGGCTCACCTTCTTTATCAATTAGCAAAAACCCAAGAAATGAAGTCTTCTAATAATATTTTAATAACACTTACTAAATTCTACACATTAAAATAGATTTATCCTAATTGCGCGCTTTTTTGTGATTACAATGTTTTGCGTTCTTTCGCTGTCTGAAACTCGAACAATCTTATCGCTTTCAATAATGATGACAAAACTCTAGTGTTTGTTGTTATTTGACTATTCGAGCCATTCAACTTGATAATTTGGAATGAAGGGCCAATCCAAGTTGAAAATCACATAGTAGTCCGTTACTTTAACGCGCACCACAATCTTTGCCACTCCCTCCCACTGATCGAGAGAAATATATTTGACAGATACTTTGATATTTTGCCTGAATGACGACATCCCCACCAGATATTGCAGACCATAATTGCAACCCAATGGCAGCTGGTTCCACGTACCGGAATGATTCGTACCTTCGCTCTGCGTAGCAGGGCTGCACCAAACACTTCTTCTTAGGGCTGCCATCGAGCCCCAAATTTGTTTCTGCTGTGTTGGCCAAAATAGCTCCATCCGAACTCAATTCGGTTAGATGTCATGAGTGATATCTTACGCCTTCAACAGCTGTTGATCCACCACACTCTCTATTCCATGTGTTAGATTAGAGTACCTCGGTACCTGAAATTACTTAACTGTAATTCTTGCAGTGGCTGGAGCGGCATTCACAGGAGGACTAACGCAGACAACTCTATTTGTCCACGTTCCAAAACGTAATTCTCCTTCGAGGGATGCTTTAAGCTTTTCAATTTAAGTGCAGTGGACTCTCGAGAAAGGTTGTCAATATAGACGATTTCATGAACCGGCACTGAGTATTGATAGCTTGGAAACAAAACTATGCTAGGGGCTTCGACGATTGTCGGTTCTACATTATTGGAACTTCCAAGGAATGCCACTCCAGCCGCCTTCACCAAATACTTATAGGGAATGTTTATGCTGTTACAACAACATCAACAGCACCTTAGAATGTAAAGGTCTAGAATGTTAATATCTATTTATCTTACTGTCACCTACTGCTCTGAGATGAATGCGCTTATCAGGCATGAAAGCCGATTGGTAGCATCCCATCGTATAACACGGCGATCTATGCTATATTTTCCATTTCCTCGATCGATAGACTAGTTGAACTCATTTTCGCGAATAACCGCTTCTAAAATTACTTTGCTGATTTGGTCGGTTTCGCAGAATTCACTGAATACACCTTCGATGCGCGCGCAGGTGGATGCCCAAGGCGATCACTGTTGTTGTCGATCGCTTTAAGGACGTAGTCTGGCGAAATACTCATTTTTTATAGATATTTTTTAGGAATTTTTTTTTTTAAGAAAATAAAATGCGATCGTTTTGATTTTATGGTATGTGATTACTGACATCAAATAGTATACAAAAACAATTTTTTTTGACAAAAAAAAAACATACCTTTTTTTAAAAGTCCACCATTTTGTTATTTTTCAAAAAATAAAAACACCAGTCTAACGGTTAGACGCGATAGAAGTGAAACCTTCCGTAAAACAAACTGAGAGAGAATAAGACGAAAGCAGCATTAGGAGCAAGATAATTATAGGTTTATTATAATATTGCTATAAAGTTCATATTTTATTTTCTTCATTTTATTATTATTCATCCTCAATGTTTTCAATTTCAAGAAATGATACGAGTGGTTTATGATAGCTAAAATATGATACAAATGCTTTGATTCGATGTTGTCAACATATCTTTGAAATACCGCGTCAATTGTTGTTTTTGATCGTGTTGTCGATTCAGTGCGATTGTTACACATTTTTAAATTGAATGTTGTATTGAGAAAGTCAATTAAAGGAACCGCTGTGTCCAATGCAAAATTTACGTTAAAATCGCCACTTAAAATCATTGGAACTTTATCGTAATCTTTTCTAAGTATCCGCGATACTTCTGGTGTATACTTTATTAAATTTTCGTGAATGAATTCCGTGATGCTATTTATTGATTTTTTTTTCTCTCGATATTCACGACACTTTTCTGCATTATTTTTCGGCATAATTGCGGTAAATATTTAAAAATGAAAATATTTACGAATATAAAAATACACACGCGGTTGCTATTATGAGCGTCCCCAGCAAAACCTGCGTGACGGAAACTCTAACACAATTACATTTTTTTGAATGTTACAAACACATATGCACGCAGGTTTTGCTGGGGCGTGACCGAAACTCTAACACAATTACACATATGCACTCGTATTTGTTTGAAAATCGACTTTTGTTTTTGGTTCTCCGTCACCTTTGGAAAATGTGTAAACAGTAAGCAAACTTTATTCATATATTTTTCCTCATTTTTGCATCAGTAAAATTAAACAAACGCCGTAGCCGAATGGGTTGGTGCGTGACTACTATTCAGAATTCACAGAGAGAACGTCAGTTCGAATCTCGGTGAAAACACCAAAATTAAGGAAAACTATTTTTCTAATAGCGCTCACCCCTCAGCAGGCAATGGCAAAACACCGAGTGTATTTCTGCCATGAAAAAAAGCTCCTCATAAACATATCATAAAATAAAATAAAATAACTGTATAAAAAAATTGTTTTTCTTGTTTTTCGAACCAAGGATTTTGGATCGGAAGCTCACATTGCTAGCCGCTCGGCTATCGCGCCATGCTGTCGGCGCTGGCCTTAAAGTTATTTAGTTCTTCGCTACGTGTATATGTAATATTCGTAGCCAAGAGTGTCGCTTTTTTCGTTTCACTTTTTCTCAAATCACTCCCAACGATTCTAAAGAAGTTTTCACTTCAAAAATTTCCCCATTGTCACACCTGCCAGAATGACAATCCTACAGAATAATAATCAGTTCAACTTTTTCGTTTCAGATGTCCTGAAGAGCCAAAATCCTGTTGACAAGCCACCTATATTTTTTTTAAGACGCTTATTTGGTGCCACCCTACTACAAAAAAATATGTAAAAACAAAAATTGTTTTTGTATACTATTTGATGTCAATAATCACATACTATAAAATCAAAGCACCGCATTTTATTTTCTTAAAACTCCTAAAAATATCTATAAAAAATGAGTATTTGACCAAACTACGTCCTTAAGTATCAGGTCAGTCCATAAGATCGTGCGTTTTTTAAAGATGGTTTTAAAATTAATAAAAAAGATGTTTAAAGTATTTATTAATCAATAATATATTTTCCTTCATTTGTTACAATGTCATCCCAACGTTTTGGCAAATTTTTAATTCCCTGTTCAACAAATTTTTTGTCCTTGGTTCTGGCAAAATCGGACCGTATTTTCCTAATAACTCAACAATACTCAAAAAGTCTCCTTTGGAGCTTGGATCACTGCTATCTGGGTTTTCTCTGTGGCCACGAAAGGCTAAATTACATGTTGAAAGTGTCAGAGTAACATCAAGGGGCCTAGAAAGTACTTGTCGCCAAAAGGATTTTTCTTTTTTGATTATAGACTCTTGCTCTTCATCGAGTGTTCCATGTAGTCACCACTGTTGATACGTAAGACAGGAATCCAGATGAATTTTTGATGCCTCGTGTCTTTGTATGCCATCTACAATATGTTTCCAGTCGTCATCGCCCTCAATCCAAACATTTTATGTATTCTTAGATGCCCGATTTGCGAATAACCAACACGGTTAACAATACGCACTCTGAAGTATTAAAGAATAGGAAAGCCATGTACGTTCAAGCTTGACGCCAGACTTGGAAACAATATAGTAATGTTTTTCTATAAAAGATTTTTATTTTTTCTTCAGTTTCCTTCTTTCTCTTTCGTTTTTCGCTCCCACTTAAATATTTTCTGGAACTAGACATTTTAATATTTAACTTTCACAATAAACTTTACTTTGCCACTATTTTCATATTCAATAAAATAACAAAATCAAACATACAAATCACCAATCGTTAAAATACTCGCTCAAAGCATACGCAGTCAGTGAAGCCCTTATAAAAAATATCAAATCTGGGATTCCCCTAACATAGTGTGGCCAACTCACCCCCGTAGTAGCGAGACGAAAAAAAAACTAAATGGGGAATTCCCCGATTATTAATGCTCACCCGCGCTGCCAACGTTCCGCTCCAAAATATGTAGAAACCAATGGATGAATTTTAAAATGAATAAGAACCTGCAATGATCGGTATTTTGACGGTCGTAAGTAAGTAAAATTACTTGGCACGCGTGCTTTTCTAAAAATTAATAAAAACATCTTTTTGTTAAGTTCGGTTGAAATGCTTAACGGTTTATTGATTGGATTTTAAGCAGAATTAAAATAATATACTTTTCACATAAAATAAATTACTCATGTACAATATAAAAAAAATTCTTCAGCTCGCGGCCTGTTGGCCCGGGGCCCTCTTGGGTCGGGGGCCCGTGGCATTTTGCCACCCATGCCACCCTATTGTTACGCCACACACTGGGGATTTAGCGGAAGAAAGTCAAATTTGCAACATACCACCTACGCAATGTTTAATGGTATTTCTAAATTCCAGAATAGAACCAACAATAAAATCAAAAAGAATCACTAAACTCCGACTTACAGTTTTTTTTTTATAGATATGACAAAATTATAATTTTTTTATATTATTGAACTGACTAAGAAAAAACTTCAAAGCCCAAGGTGGTTTTTTTTCCTTTTGCTTGAGCCGACTTCCAATTTTTTATTTTTCATTTAGGGTACGAAGAAGGAAGAACAAAGGCTGTAAAGCATTTGATTATCTATTTATAATTAATTTTACGAAAAAAAAAATAAAAATCACATTCCTTCATATTCTTGGATCTGCAAGTTGAGCTACATTTACCTACGGTCAGAAACTAATATCAACGTGTTGCTTAATAGCGTCTCTTTCAGTTTTAATCAATTGCAGGTGCCACCAGGCGCCACTGATTATTTTTTGGCAATGATAATAACTAAACGCTTTCTAGTGTGTGCGTAATGATAACGAAACACTTTTAATTTTGTTTTGACATTTTGAGGGTAATTCAGAATTATGAACTTACATGTATCCTGTGCGTAAATATTTGCTGGCTTATATTAATAAAAAAAAAATTAAAATTTATGAATTTTAAAAAACATTGTTTTTTCAAATTTAAAAAAAAAATAGTTTTTAAACATGTTCTTTTCATACACAAATATATACAACTTCGTTAGTAGTAAAAATGTAAATATTTTTTGGGATGTATACTTTTTTCCGGATCTCTGTACAAAAATCCCCAGTGTGCGCCACTGTACTCAAGGTGAAGTAATCCAAAATATTCTTGGTGGGTTAACCCACTTTCATACCAATCTGGGATTCTATCTTATTATTCTATGTGGGAGCTGTCGCTGATTGCTCGTGGTACCAGAAACTTCATCAACGTTGTTAAGAGGTTGGCTCAATAAAATCTATATATATAAAAATAAATAAATAATTGGCGCGTACACTTCTGTTAGGTGTTTGGCCGAGCTCCTCTTCCTAGGGGTTGCACGTGCTCAACTAATTTTTTGAAGTTTTATATCCGCCACTGGGCATCTAAAACAGAACCTAGTGTCTGCCGTACAATATATTGCGAACCAAGTACAAAAACAAAGCCTAACTTTTTTTTGTGTATTTGAGGAGACAGCAAGTCAAGATTTGAAGCAGAAAACAACTATCACTCTCAAAAAGTTATCATTTAGGAATATGCATACTTCAATAGTTAGATTCCCATTGATTGGCTCAGTAGCTTTGACTTCCCTGCAGGGTGCTTGCTGAATGGAATACTACTGTTGATCGTTATGCAATAGCATATTCAGCTACCGGGTTAGTTATACTCGTATGTTATTGAACTTAGGCGTTGCATACATATTTACGTACAAAAATATGAAAATATGAATTTATATGCCAAAAATTTTCTTTGATATCGATAGAAATTCTAATAGCTACTACGACATACATACATACTCGTATACTTAAATCATACCAGCGACTTGAAATGTCGCACGGTAATCTGGCTTTTTATGCTATACACTGAAGGACATAGATTTTTGTGCTCTATGTTATCGACTAGCGAATTCAATTGCAGCATCCGCATAACGATTTTTTGTAATATTCAGAATAAATCTACGTATGTAAAGGGTGTTTTTTTTAGAGGTTAGGTTTTCAAGTTGGCACTACTTTTTTCGTAGATGGTCTTTTTGACAGCTGTCACTTGATTTATGCTCAGTTTGGTTTGCCATTTCATAATGAATAGACTTACACCTGAACAACGTTTGCAAATCGTGCAAATTTATTACGAAAATAATGGTTCGGTTCGCGCGACGCATCGAAGAAAATTTTGTTCAGTGATGAAGCTCACTTTTGGTTGAATGGGTATGTCAATAAGCAAAATTGTCGCATTTGGAGTGAACATAATCCACAAGCCATTGCTGAGACGCCGTTACATCCTCAAAAAGTCACTGTTGGGCAGAGGGAATCATTGGTCCATATTTCTTTAAAAATGAAGCCGGCCATAATGTTACAGTCAATGGAGAGCGCTATAGAGCCATGATTAATGACTTTTTCGTGCCTGAATTGGACGATGTTGATGTGGACGACCTTTGGTTCCAACAAGACGGCGCTACATGCCATACAGCCAACACAACAATCGATTTATTGAAGGAAACTTTTGGTGAGCGCATTATCTCGCGCCGTGGACCTGTGGCGTGGCCTCCAAGATCGTGCGATATAACACCGCTGGACTATTTCTTGTGGGGCTATGTGAAGTCGCTTGTCTACGCAGATAAGCCCGAGACGATTGACGTCTTGGAAGAGAATATTCGGCGCGTTATTGCTGACATACGGCCCCAATTGCGGCAAAAAGTGGTCGAAAATTGGGTCTCTCGGCTGGAATTTATTCGAGCCAGCCGCGGCTGCCACTTGCCCGAAATCATTTTTAAAACATAATGGCAAACCCTTATCTTTATAATAAAGCTAAATTCTTGGCCATAACATTAAATTATATACGTTTTATTTCATCTTGAAAACCTAACCTCTAAAAAACACCCTTTACATTCATTTTATATTTAGTAATATTGGTTGGCAACTAAGTAATTACGAATTTTTTTTAGAAAATCAAAGACATATTTTTCATGGAACTAGATAAATAACTTTATTCTGTAATGTATTGCCCATTTTGATCAATGACCTTTTGCCATCTTTCAGGCAGCCGCATAATCCCCCGTTCATAAAACTTCTGGTTTTTATTAGCAAAAAACTGAATCAGGTACAATTTGACATCATCATTATTATTGAAATCGAAAGAAAAAGTAATCAGATGGTGCAAGGTCAGGACTATGTGGTAGATGTGGCAAAACATCCCAATCAAGCTCTAATAATTTTTGTTGAGTGGCCAAAGATGTGGTTGGCCTTGCATTGACATTATGGAATACAATACCTTTTCGATTTGTCAATTCGGGCCGCTTTTCTTCAACTGCATTGCTTAATTTCGTTAGTTGTTTAATGTAGACTCAGAATTGATGTTGTTGTTGTTGTAACAGTAATACAAGCCCCGCCAGTGTAGGGTATATACTGTTCACTAGACAGTGCTAGTTTACTGTGGCGGCAGCCCTTGGTCGGGTAAAACTCGATTCATTCCGGTAACGTAGAACCGGCTGCCATGGGACTGTATCGGGAATTGATCGTTCGGTTGGGTGGTAAGAGTTGAAAGTAGACAATTCCTTGGTAATCCCACCAAACTGATAACAAAACCTTCTTTTGATGAATATCAGCCTTTGATGTTGTTTGAGTTGGTTCACCTGGCCTGCTCCACGATCTTTTCCGCTTGATATTGTTGTAAACAAGCCATTCCATCGCCAGTTATCAGTCGTTTTAAAAATAGATAATTTTCATTACGTTTCTTTAGTAAATCGCAGCTGTTAATGTGTTGCGTTAAATGCGTTTCTTTCAGTTCGTGAGGAAACCATTTATCGAGTTTTTGAACATAGCCAAGTTGTTTTAAGTGATTTTCAATGCATGCATGTGATACGTGAAGCTTCTCTGCAATCTCACGAGTTGTACTGTGACGATCCGAATCGATTATTGCTTTGATTAGGGAGTTATCAACTTCATCTGGTCGTCCAGAGCGTGTTTCATCTTTGTGTGAAAAATCACCAGAACGAATTTTGACACTGCCGTTCTCTTAAGGCTTCGTCACCATAAACAGCACATAACTTTTTATGAGCTTGCGATGTGGTTTTCCTTTTGCGTAAATAAAAAAAGAAAATATGACGAAAATGTTCCTTTTGATTTTCCCTTTTTCAACGAACGCCAAACTAACGAAACCACGCAACCGATAAAAAAACTGGTTTTACTGATTGAGAACTGAATTGCCAACTATCAAATAAAAAAATGTGTTTTACATTTGTACAACGTCTGCAAACCTAAAAATTCAACTGAAGCCATCTATGGTTGAAATCCGCAATTACTTAGTTGCCAACCCAATATATTGCTCATCCATACGCGCAACTTGATACGCAAATTGATATTCTACTGCGATTCATTTGAAGCGTAGCCGCAATTTTAATATAATAAAGTCTAAGGTTGAAGTCATTCAAACATGGCGTGGATTTTTGACAATTTTTTTCGATGTTGTGAATTTTCTTTAACATAAAACACATGTTTCATCTGTTTGGAATATATTTGTGAAAGTAGTCAAATACCGGTGCCAACGTAAGTTATAGACTCATCTCTAACTTCTTTTAACTTAATTTGTGTGCGAAAACTTATACACTTAACACTTCTGTTATATTTGTTGCCGCTATTGTGGCCGCCGTAGCCGAATGGGTCCATCTGCCGTTCGGAGTCGGCTTGAAATTGTAGGTCCAGCCATTTGTGGAACAACATCCAGACGCACGCCACAAACAGGAGGAGGAGCTCGACCAAACACTCAAAAAGGGTGTGCGCGCCAATTATATATAATATATATATCTTGCGGGCTGCGGTCGACGAATGCATTGGGACGCGATTACCGTTCGGAAGTGCACAGCTTCGAATATCCGTGCATGAAACATTAAATGATAGAAAAAGTTTTTCTAATAGCGGTCGCCTCTCGGCAGACAGCGGCAAACCTCCGAGTGTATTTCTGCCATGAAAAAGGTCCTAATGAAAAACCATCGCCGTTCAGAGTTTTTTAACATTTATGTGAAAGTAGTCAAATCCCGGAATGCTGTTTGATATTACAACGTAGATGCCCACAACTAATCTCTTTTTATCTCCATCGCTGCAATCTTTGTGTTCCTCTATTCTTGGATCCATACGATATGTTAATATCTTCAACAATGGTCAATTAACAACTATCCTTTGACTTTGTTGTTCTACAGTTCATTATCTGTTGTGTTTGGCCTATTGGAAACCACTTTGTTTTCAAAATTTTTTCTCCCTTTTTGGGGAGTATTTCTGCAACAAACATTGCATTTTGCAAGCAAGACCTTCTTCAGCAACTACTTTGCTGAAGAGAATCAGGTACCGCTAAATTATTGTTCACGCGTAATTTCATAAAGATGTCAATGACAATATTAATAATTATCCGAAATTTCACTTAAGTGCATCCTTAGAATTTATTTAGGATGAGCTTCTCTTTTAATCTGTGACGTCTTTCATGGCACAAACACCATTGACTGCCAAGTGGCGATCGCTGGTTTTTAATATCTTCCGCTTCAATAAGCATCTAGACTTTTCTAAATCTACATATGCACAAGTGTATACGAAACACATAAGTATATTCCAGTTTGATTTGATCATCCTTTATAGGTACACGTCAGAATAGCGGAAAAATACAAGATTAAGTAGTATTCCGCAAAAACAAAAAAATAAAACTAAAATATGACATACTATAACCAGCACGCGGTTATTAATTTCGTTATCGCTATGGTATTCGGAACTTAAAGTCTGAATAATGAGGAAGCGAAAACCTCCAAAGAGAGGTAGTTAAAAATATAAAAGAAGAAATAAATAATTATTGATAAACATAGATATTCGCAACATAGTTGAAGAGCACACTTCGCTTCGTGATATAATCGCCTGTACACTTTTAATGTGATGGAATATGTTTCTTTCTGCTTCAAAAAATCTTCAATATGTTTTTTTGTTTTTTTTTTGAAAATATATAATAAACAGTTTTGCATCTCTGAAGGTATTTGCGAAGGGGGTCAATGTCGTTCTTTGATCTAAGCCTTTGCTAAGTATATTTTTACGAGAATTATCACATTTCTGCAAATCCAAATCGTTAGCAGTTATCTCCAATGCTGCTGCATATATTAAAGTACAAATATATGGTATATTTTTTCATCTTAAATATCTTCGAAAGCTGTTCTTATACATAGTTTCCCGCTGCTGCTAAACCATTGCGGTTTTGACCCAGTGGCGCTTTAATTTATTAGCGCTTTTGGCGAATGAGCTTGTTTTTTCTTAGTTAAATTAATGATTTTTTTATAAAAAATTTTATTGTGATTATGCGTAACACAATTAAGATAGTCTGATTTATGCAGGTTGCAGGTTTTAAGGTAGTTTGGTTTAGGGTGTTTTTTTTATTCTATTTAAATATTATTTTTAATAAAATGCCTTTTGACTTTGTCCAAATTTCAAATTGTATGACATTTAGTGCTTGTAAAGAATTTCTGATATTTGTTATGTGTACCTACCTTTACTGCATATTATGAATTTCATCCGGTTTATCAAAGTCTTACCACCTTAATCCTACAGGTGCTAAGTTAAACTACCCGTACCCTACTATCTGCCATTCCTCGATGACTGCACATATGTACTTTATGTACTTCCACCAGGTAAGAGATATTCGCCATCCAAGCTCCACTGTATTTATTTCTTACGAAAACATCAGGAAAATCGTTCATTTCTTACGAAAAACAGATCTTATTAAAATAATTTCAACTTTGGTATACTTCTGTTTTATCTGCTGAAAGAACTCGTACTCGTACATATTTTCTGTGGGCAATGTATTTGCATTGCATTTCTTTTTTTAGTTAGATATTAATTTGGGGGGAAAACAATTTTTTGTAAAATTTAGGTGGAAATGTTTTAAAACTGTTTTATAGTCGATCTTTAAGGGGGTAGTATGGTTAATTCGGTGTAAAACAAGCATATTTTTCGAAATTTTTTTTGTCGACACAGTTGATTTATTCAAAATTTTAAAATTACTTCATTATAAAGTCATATTTAAAGAATATTGTGTGAAATTTTCATAGATGTTTATGAAGAAATGAGTTGGTGGCAGTGAATCTTCGCGGACGTTTCATAAAAAAGTTGTCCCTCAGAACTCATTACTGGATCAACTAAAATCAAAAAACCAAATTGATTTCATCAGCTAATAAAGTTTCGCAGGTAACATTTTTTTTTTTTTTTTTTTTAATTTTTTAAAGCGCTTTGAAGTCAAAACACCGATTTTTCATAAAAAAAACTTGAAAACTTTGTTGTTTTAAAATATGACAAAATTTAAAAAAAAAATAAACCCGACGTCATTACCTCGTGAATAAAGTAAAGAAACAAAAAAACCAAATTTGAAAAGAATCGGTGCAGTAGATATGAATCTGCAGTGGACACCGACCGTAAAAAAGGCAAGTGTGAGAAAAACGCGTTTAAAGATTTTCGGCAGCGTGAAATCCGGTTGGAGAGGTAGATACTTAATCCTTTGTGTCTTTGTCAATTTTACTCTAATGCACTTCAAACTTTCACACAATAATCTTAAGATGTTATAGAATAATTTAAAAAAAAAAAAAAAAAAAATGAAAAAAAAAAAATACCATACTACCCCCTTAACTCCTGGGCGATGCTACGGCTACTAACATGTCGGTCAACTTCGATTATTTCTGTGATTTTATCGACATTATCGAAAATGCCTGAACGGAATCGACGAACCAAAATTGCACGTAATGACCTGCGACAGTATCGGCACCTTAAATACCATTCACAATTTCAGCGGACTGTTTTGCATTCTCGCTTTTATCAAATATAACCTGTAAAATGAACCGAATTTTCTCTTTGTTGACTTCCATTGATAACACCCTGTAACTCACAACTGAATAGAACAAACAAAAAATAACAAACGTGAAATGTCACCTTGACAACGAGCATAAACCTTAAATTATTTGATCGATATTTTACGAGACATCGATCACTGTAGCTATCTACTAAGAAAATAATAGAATTCACTTTCCCCCAACCTACAGGGTCCGACACTCGAAGTGTAACCAAGTGTAACCGCTCGCGCTTTCTGTGAGTTAACGAAAAGATAGTCCAGAGTATTGTTTATAAGTATGCGGAAGCATTTTTCCGAGAGTAAACGCGAGAAAAGAAAATCAGTAATGGGTTTCAAACGTATCAGCGATTGTTCGTGAGCTCGAGCAAATTAAAGTGAATAAAGTTTTTGTTATCGCACCACTACTCGTTACAATGATACTGGTAGCATCGTGAAACGTCATGGAGGAGGTCATCAAAAGACTGCAACTGCAACGTCACGTGAAATGGTTCAAAAAGTGAAGAAGCGACTTGAGCGATATCCCCGACGAAGTGCCAATCAAGTGGCGAAAGAACTGAAAATATCTGACCGTAGCATCTGCCGCATACTGAAAAATGATCTCACAACCAAGCCTAACAAGATCCGAAAGGCACATGATCCCACACCAAAGCAGGAACCAGTCAGACTCATGAATAAAATTTATAAGGATTATTACCGTCAGCTGTGAAGATGTTTGAATAACTAGCTAAGGTGTATAGAGTGGGCACAGCAGCACACACAGTTTTCTGATGCCAACCCTATTGAACATCTTTGGGTAATTGTTAAGCGGCAATTGCGATGCGAACGGACTAACATGTACTAATCACACCACTCTCGACAAAAAATGTCCCATATTCATACGCGAGAAAGAAATCCAAACAATTAAGATCACCTCACAAGTCGACAACAAAACTGCACGAGCTATTTACAAAGAACGACATCCACACAACAACTATACATTTGCACAAGTCACCAGTCAACATACTTCTAAACAAACAACACTCAACTCACAATCAGAACATCAAAACTCACCACACTTTAATCACCCACTCGCAGTACAGCCAACAAAACCACCAACAAAGCCAACCACACCAACTACCAATTCTCTCACTGAAAATAGCATGGAAAGACAAATCATGCAATATTCAGATGTAATGAGCGAATCAGAGACAGATGACAGCTTAGAATCCACATCTACATCAAAGCAGAAGATAAAAATCCTACCAAAAAATACATCGAAACGACTACAATCACAGATAAAAAAACTTAACAAAAAAAAGTAACCCAACTAACACCACAACTAGCCAAAACATTAATTATCCTAATATTCCTAAAAACAGAACTATATATACTTATACATACTTATTCTTAACTTACTTACACCTTATATAAATACTTATTAAATCTTAATTTAGTTAATTCAAAACAAAAACACGAACACTTATCTATTCTACTGATATATGACGCCCTCACTAAAAATCATACAATGGAATATACGAGGATACCAAAATAACTACAACGAACTACAAATATTACTAACACAAATCAGACCACAAGTAATTACCCTGCAAGAGACACACATCCAAAACTCGATACCAATACCAACGCCTATTAATTATAATATATACACATCCACAAACCCATGCAACTCATTTGGAGGATCTGCTATTCTTATACATAAATCCATACAGCATAAAATAATAAACCACACTACTAACACTTTTGATATAGTTAGTATACAAATACAGTCCGTACTCAAATTTACAATTAGTTCCATCTACCTTTCACCAAACAAAAACTTCAATACCAAAAACCTTCAAGATATATTTGACAGCTTGCAACAACCAATTTTAATTACCGGTGACTTTAATAGTTGGCATCCAAACTGGGGATCCCCCAAAAGCAACAGCAGAGGTAATAAGCTCTTTAAATTCGTTAGTCAATCAAGACTAATTCTTTTGAACGATGGCTCACCAACCCACTTTACAACACACCATACATACACTCATGTGGATTTAACCATAGCTTCACCTTCCATAGCCCTGCAGAGTAATTGGCAAGTAGAATCCTGCCTTTTTGGCAGCGACCACTTCCCAATAACCACAACCATCTTTAACAACCAATCAAACACCACAATAAATATCAGACCCAGGTTTAACCTTAATAAAGCTAATTGGGAAAAATTCAGCACCCTAGCGAATATACTATGTCAAGCTAAACCACACAGCAATAATACAAATAAAGAAGCGGCCACGCTACACAAAATCATACTCCAAAGCGCAAATGAAGCAATCCCTCAAACGAATTACAATACGAAAAAATGTACACCTTGGTGGAACAAAGAACTCGAAAGATTGAAGAAAGATAGAAATCGCTTTTGGAATAAAGTAAAAAGACACATAACAACTGAAAACATAATTAACTACAAAAGAGCAAATGCTCTATTTAAAAGGGAACTTAAATTATCCAAAAACAAGGCAATGCATAAGTTTACAAGCCACATTCACCCCCATACACCCACTGGACAGTTATGGCACACTATACGTCGATTATGCGGCTTAAAACCATATCTTCCGATACACAGTATAGCCCTACAAGATCCAATCCAAACTACCACAACCAATAAACTTACAATAGCCAACTCATTTGGAAAATACTGGTCAAATGAAGCCAGCGACACCAACTTTACACGATCATTTTTAGACCACAAATACTCCTCCTTAACACCAATTAACAGCTTAACCCCAAGCAAAACTGCGCTCCAAATAGAAAGCGATATAACTCCAATAGAACTCTCTATAGCTTTGTCAAAACTTAAGGGTCGCACCCCAGGTACTGATAGAATTTCTTACCCCATGATAAAAAACTTACCGGCGGCCATGAAAACCCGTTTACTTTGTCTTTATAACAACATTTTAAACAATCAAATTCCTCAAATGTTCAAAAGCAGTCTCGTCCTCCCTATACATAAACCAAACCGAGATAAATCCTCCATCAAATCCTACCGTCCAATATCCTTGAATCCGGTCTGCGCAAAATTATTAGATAAAGTAGTAGCTAATCGGCTATGGTGGTTTGTTTCCTGCAACAAACTACTACATAGCCAGCAAATTGGATTCAGAAAGGGTAAATCAGTGTCTGATTATCTAGTATATCTAGACCATCAGATCACGTCCTCCCTATCCCAAAAAAAGCATTTGTCAATCATCTCACTCGACTTTACTAAAGCATTTGACAAAATCGGAGTACACACCATTCTAGACCAGCTCTTAGAATGGAAAATAGGTCCTAAAATATTAAACTATATCAAAAATTTTATGACAAACAGAAAAATTAAAGTAAGAATAGATTCTCACTTCTCCGAAACATATCCACTACAGAATGGGATACCCCAAGGATCCCCAATTTCAGTCATACTATTTCTTATAGCATACCACAAACTCAGCAACATTTTATCATTACACAAAGAAATAGACTTTCTGGCTTACGCAGACGATTTCACTCTCATAAAAAAAATGAATAAACATGAAAATACAAACATAAATCTCAACGACATTCACAACGATATTTTGAACTGGTGCAATTACTCAGGTGCAAGCCTCTCAACAGAAAAAAGTAAACACATACACATATGCAGGAAAAAACACTGTCATCCAAATATCACATGCAACAACTTTACAATAAACAACGCCGAAAACTTAAAAATATTAGGTATCGAATTTAATAAAAGATATAGATGGGAAGCCCACATTTCAAAACTTGTCAACTCATTAAATAAACGTTTGAACATAATAAAATGCCTTTCGAGCCCAAAACTGAATGCTAACACTAGTTCAATCATTGCCGCTACCAAATCTTTAATTGTATCAAAAATTTACTATGGATTATACCTTTTTGGCTATACACCTAAGTCCAATATCAACAAACTCAACTCATTACTAAACTCGGCTATACGAACCGCCTTAGGCGCATACCGTACTACACCGATTCGCAACATGACGTTCGAAACAGGCATACCTCCGTTAACACAAATGAGGGAGTTTGCCACAACAAAACTTTGCAAAAACCTAATCGTTAATGACCAGTCAACACTTTCAAAACTTACACACAAAATAATAATTTCTAAACGAAAACACAAAATTCAATCAACACTCAAACGCATAATAGAAAAATCACTGGAATTAGATATTCCCATCAATTATAAACCTAAGACCATCACCCGATTTCCTGGATGGCAACTACCTTTCAATGCCATAGATACATCACTCCACCATTGGAAAAAAGAAAATACGCCTTCAACAATATTCCAAAAACTCTTCTCAGAATTAACCAACAAACTTATAAAAAAAAAGTTCAAACTAATCTTCACAGACGGTTCAAAGAGCGCAAACCAAACAAGCTTCAGCGTTATATACAATGACAGAATATTAATTAGCAAGGTTTTACCTTATTACAGCACAAATTTTGCTGCAGAAACGATAGCCATATTTGAAGCAGTACAATATGCTAGCAAAACACCTGGAAAATTTGCAATTTGTTCCGATTCCTTAGCCTCATTAGAAATGATAAAAAATATAAACAATAATAATTATTACACAGACTACATAAGAAACTGCTTACTAAAATTCAAAAATAAAATCGAACTCATATGGATACCAGGACACGCTAAAATCAAGGGCAACGAATTAGCAGATTTAGCAGCAAAAGAAGCACAAAACCGCCCCCTAACTATGTCTCTGAACCTCCTACACACAGATATTAAAAAACATATAACAAAAATATTCAAAAATACACAACACTCCACATACGAACAAACAACAAGTTGGTACAAATTTGTTAACCCAAAGAAGCAAGCGATCAATGAACACACATTTACACATAATACTAACATAACTAGAAGGGAAATAACAAAAATAATTAGACTACGACTTGGGCACACACGACTAACACACGAATATTTAATAAAAAAAGACCTAAATATCTGCAAATACTGCAATACCTCAGCTCCAAACATCAAACACATCCTAGACGACTGCACACATTTTACAAACCACAGAAAATCACTAAACAACACAAAACCTACTGATCTACTTTTAAACAATTCTACAGAGAACATTATTAAACTTATAAACTATTTAAAATATTGTAATATCTTAAATGAAATTTAGCTAACACCCTACATACACATATATACACACCCAGTATATTAGCTTAAGGCCGCAGTAGCCATAGCTATAAGTTTTTTTGTATTTTATAGTTAACTATAAATACAATTGTCAATAAAAAAAAAAAAAAATTGTTAAGCAGAAACCTAAAGGAAAACAGCAGTGGTATACCTTGTGCAGAAATTAACCGAAAGTATGATATGACTCGAAGATGTGCAGACAACAGCTTATAGTGGTGACTATACATTGTATTGGACATATTTATTGCGTTTAATAAATATTATAAGCTCATACAACGCACTTTGTTAGAATCGAATTGGTTAAATATTTCCTAAGTTATGGCTGTCACGCTTCTATTAGCCGTACTGTGGAACATAAACACCTGAAGTGTTTAATTATATAAATGGCATCAGGTCAATCAATACATTCTGTTCAAAAAGTACCCGGAATCCGAAATAACCAGTTATGTTTTAAAATTTATTAATTGTTTTTTGGAAAAAATTAAATAAAAAAGAATATTTCACTCATTTCTATTTCTTTTATAATTATCCGTTTCAATGGCTTATTTTAGAGAATTGCATAATATCACGCATGATTGGAAATGATTGTTTAATTGCTAAAATTAAGTTAAACCAGTTCTTAGTTCTTACCAGTTCCAGATTACAAAAAAATTATAAATTTTATACATGCACATATACATATGTTTGTATACATAAATATATTTTTGAATTTACATAAAAATAAGCCAGAGAAGCCAGACTCAAGTTCACTTAACTTTTACGGACGATTGCAGTTCACAGCTTGACGTATGACGATCTGCGGTGGTTCCCAATGGTAGGAGAGTTAAAAAATTCACAAAAAGTAATACGAATTAAGTGATAAGATGGAACTGACAAAAGTTTGAAAGTGGCTGGTTGTTAAGCTGGAATGTTTATTGGCCAGATACTAATAGTATACCATACGAATATTATTTTTATTATTATGAAAGTCTATTGTCTCAACGCCTCGAGCTCGCTGTTAGTGCCAGCGAGACTTGTACAGTAACCTCGCTTTTGGCCAATTCTTCAGCTATCTTTGCAGCTGTGTCATCTGGTATTTTGATCCCAGTGTTAACGTCCATTGAATTCGAATATAGTTTGGTTATGAAAACGTGGCCTGGAAGCTATGCGTTCTTATAATTTCAAAATATGCAACAAATTTTTTATTGCGAACCGATTAATTGATTATTCAAAAATGACTGGGCTCGAAACCCACTGTGAATGATGTAAAAAGTTGTTGGAAAGTAATTTCTCCATGAAAAATCTCCTCTAACCAGTTTCGAAGCTATATTGCTGTTCACAATATACACATCGTGAAAAACACAATATTATCATCGACTACAAAAACCTGAAATTTCAGTAAAATGTGCAAGGCAGTCCACCCATCGTTTGGAATTTGAACTATTTTGATTTTTTATATTGACAGCTAAAATAACATCCGTGATGCTTCAGAATTTTGTTTTTCATGCTTAGACATTGTATAAAATGGGTACCTTTCCGATTGAACAAATTTAGGAAATATTAAAATCGAATATCGAATACTCAATCAAAAAGTTGATGATAATTGACCGTCTAGAAGCTACGATTTGGCTTCATTCATGCGTTTTTTATTTACAGACGAATTAAACTAAATTCTAAGCCTTTGAGGAGTCATCCTATAATACAGACAGAAAACCTGCTATAAATACAGGGTGGCTGATGAAAGCCGCTACCAAAAAAAAAATTGAATAACTTTTTTTTTTTTTAAGTTATCTGTTCCATTTTTGTTTTAATTTGCAGATTGATCTTTAAAATTTATTAAAATGGATAACTGGGACACGCAAACAAGAATTTGGATAGTCCGCCGCTATCACGCACTGGAGTCCGTAGTTTTGGTACAGAGAGAGTACAGGCGGATGTTTGGCGGCGATCCCCCGAGCAGATGGACCATAATGAGACTGGTGAATAATTTTGCTGAGCAAGGAACAGTCGCAAGAAGGCCTTATCATCGAAACCCACCAGTTCGGACGGAGGAAACGATCGCTGCTGTAGCTGCAGCTATACAAAGCAATCCAAGGGTTTCAACAAGAAGCTTATCTGCTCAACTTGGTGTCAGCCGACAGTCTTTGCAAACAATAATGCACAAAGATTTAGACTTATTTCCCTACAAAATTCAAATGGTTAACAAACTGAATGCAGCAGACTTGCCGATTCGCTTGGAATTTTGCCAGAAGATCCTGCAAATGGTGGAAGAAGACCAAAACATGTTAAACTGCCTTTTCATGTCTGATGAGGCCCATTTCGATTTAAACGGCAATGTGAACAAACAAAATTGTCGAATATGGAGTACTTCTAACCCACAGATACTCCACGAGACGGAATGGCATCCTCTTCGCGTGACAGTGTGGTGTGCAGTTTCTTCAGGCTGTATTGTCGGGCCTTATTTTTTTGAAGAAAATGGTCACACCGTTACGGTTACTGGAGACCGTTATTTGAAAATGCTGAAAGAATTTTTCTATCCAGAACTACGCCGAAAGAGAATTCCTTTCAACTCTGTGTGGTTTCAACAAGATGGGGCAACGTCTCACATAGCTCAGACTGTTATGACAGAGTTGCGACGAAAATTTCCCAATAAACTGATTTCAAGAAACTCCGAATTTCGTTGGCCCCCCAGGTCGCCTGACCTTACTGCACCTGACTTTTTCTTGTGGGGTTTATGTAAACAAGAAGTTTATAAAACAAAGCCAACAAATTTGGATGAACTAAAACAATCCATTCGGGCAACAATTGCGGCTATTCCTGTCGCAACTCTCAAAGCGGCAATGAACAACTTTTTACTAAGATGACGCACTTGTGTCAACGAGCATGGGGGGCATTTAAATTCAATTATTTTTAAAACTAGTTAAGTTAGTTTAATGACCTTCAACTTGAAAAAAAAATAAATGAATTCCATACACTAAAAAAAAGTTATTTGAGTTTCTTAATGTAGCAAAATTCATCAGCCACCCTGTATATAAGCAATCATAGAATATATGGATTAAATTCTTTGCTGTCGAAAAAATTAATTTGTTTATTTTTAAGTTATCAATAAAGATATCTTTTTCAGAAATGAATTTTTTTTTTATGTAACAAAAATTAAGTATAATATTTCAATTAAAAATATGTATAATATTATTATTTTTTATAACTAAAACGCAACATTTGGCTGTGGTTGGTGCTGCCCAAGCCGCATTAGCCTTATTGAACGTTGCCTGATGAACCGAGTTTAGTCTGTGCGCTCAGAAGGCATTCAATAAAAAAAAACCAAAACAAAGAAAAAAGTTACTTAAGATGTTCAAAATAGCCACCTTCCATTTCCAAGCAGCCACGACATCTTTGTCTGAAGGATATTCCTACTCTTTCTATAATATTCTTGATTAATTCGAGTTGCAGATCTTCAAGGTCGTTTACATGACTACCAAAAACGAATGCTGCGAAATATACTCGAAGAGGAAATCTAGAAGGTTTATATCTGCGATCATAGACCTGCAGGCCATAATACATGTCCGCCCTTTTCTATCCATCTACGTGGAAACGTTCGGTGCAAAGCACATTCATTAGAGGTGTTGGCACTAGACCAACAACAATATTTTGTACGGTGTAAGAAAAGTATAGGCAAAGAAGAAAAAGAATGAATCCGCCTTGTTTCACTCTGGGCTGACAGTCACATGGACACGACGAAAGAAAAAAAATCAATCAGCCGATTTACCGATATCGCCTTTAATAGATTCGCTTTGGTTTGGTGCAAATACTCTCTAGTCTGAACGGTGACTCTCTACTGGATCAGATCTGCGTCTGCATAAGTAGTCGAAACTCACAAGGCTCTTTATATCTGATTGCCTCGTATTTGCCGCCTGAAAGTTCATACGAGCTGTACAAAGCGCATGTTGACAACATAGTATATCTTGTCCTAAATAATTTAAATGACAATAATTTATGTGTGTTAGGTGATTTCAACTTGAGTAAAATAAATTGGTGTCCTAGTGCCTCTAACTCTATTCTCATACCAAACAATGTAACTGCAAACCATGAATTATATCTTATTGATAATATTCTTAGTCTTAATTTATTTCAAATTAATAATTTTGTTAATTCTCTGAATAGAATCTTAGACCTCATATTTGTAAGTGATAACATAAACTACGAGATCAATGAATGTTTGAATTCCATAACTCCAAAAGGTAAGCATCATTTACCCTTAGTGCTCAAAATCGACTTTTATACTTTTGCTACAACTGCATCTGATGTCAGGCAATCATTCAATTATTCTTTATGCGATTTTGTTAATTTCAATGACTTATTACTTGACATTAATTGGGATAATTTATTTGCTGAACTCGACACATCCAGTAGTTTTTCTGCGTTTAAGTCCATTTTGTCTAAACTCTGTTTAGATAACATTCCGCTCAGAAAGAAAAAGCCCTATAAATTGCCCTGGTATTCTAGGTCTCTGAAAAAGCTTAAAAATCTTAAAAATAATTACTTCAAGAAGTTTAAATCTACGAAGAATCATTTGTACTTCGTTAAATATAAGCAAGCGTTAAAGGATTTCAACGATTTAAATAAATCTCTCTATAACAGCTATATTACCAATATAGAGTTAAACATTAAAGCGAATCCCAAAATCTTCTGGAAATACATAAAATCTAGAAGGAGTAGTGCCAGTGTTCCCACTGGTATGTTTTTCGATAATAGCCAAGCGCGAACCCCAACTGAAACGGCAAACTTGTTTGCTGAATTTTTTAAATCTAATTTTGCTGACGACGAACTTGATTGCCCATCCGACTTTTCTTCTGACTTAGATTATGCCCTGAACTTTGGAGGTCTTTGCCTCTCTTCTGAGGATATTAGTAATGCTTTAACTAAATTGAAATCATCCTCTCAAACTGATGCTGATGGACTTTCAGCAGTTTTGATAAAAAACTGTCCGGCTTTCGTCTATCCCCTGAAAATTATTTTCAACAAATCTTTATCGTCGGGGTGTTTCATTGACGCATGGAAACTCTCTTTCATTACGCCCTTCTTTAAGAGTGGCAATAAAAATGACGTTAGAAATTATAGACCTATCTCTAAGCTGTCGACTATCTCCAAAATTTTTGAGCATGCGGTCTATGCAAAGCTGAGTTTTGCCGTTAAATCTTTAATTTGCCCTAATCAGCATGGGTTTATTGCTAACAGATCTACAGTATCTAATCTGGCCGTTTTTAGTGAATACTGCATTGATTCTTTCTCCGCTGGCTTCCAGGTCGACTGTATTTACACCGACTTTTCGAAAGCCTTCGACAAAGTTTCTCATAGAATCTTAGTTAAAAAATTAGCTAGTCTTGGCTTTCATTCTACATTTCTGCAATGGATAAACTCTTATTTGAGCAATAGACGCTGTGTTGTAACAATCGATGGTATTTCATCTACTTCCTTTGCTGCCATCTCAGGTGTTCCGCAAGGAAGTATCTTGGGACCGCTTTTATTTGTGTTATTTATTAATGACATCAAAAGTTGTTTCACATTTGCTAAATTTTTACTTTATGCTGATGACCTTAAGATCTTCTCAGCGATCAAGACGCAAGAGGATGCCATTAAACTTCAAGCCGATATGAATAGGCTTTATTTCTGGTGCCAGAACTCACGACTTTCGCTGAACTTATCTAAGTGCTTCCAAATATCTTACTCTAAAACATCTAATATTTTGTGCACTAAGTACAGGATCTCGGCATGTGTCCTGCAGTGTGTTAGTGAGTTTAAGGACCTTGGCGTCATCTTCGATAACAAATTCTCTTTTAATAACCATATAAATTATATTACTTCTAAATCTTTTTCGATGCTGGGCTTCGTCAGACGGAACGCCACTAAGTTCTCTGATCCCTATACCATTAAGTTACTGTATACATCTTTTGTTAGATCTCACTTAGAATATGCTGCTTTTATTTGGAGACCTTGTAGTCAGCAAGCTATTAATAGAATCGAACGTGTGCAAAAAATATTTCTCAAATATGCCCTTCGGTCCCTGAATTTTATTGATCCCATGCCATCATATTCTGCTCGTCTCATGCTTATAAGTCTCAAGTCCTTAGAGATTCGTAGGACTATACTGTGTCTGTCTTTTACTCATAATATTATTACTGGAGTAATTGATTGTCCCTACTTATTGGAAAGAATTCGATTTAATGTTCCCCAGCGATCTCTTAGGAACTTCTACCCTTATTATGGGGGTAACTGTAAAACTACGTATGCCAGCAATGCTCCCATTACTCGTGCTTTACGGGAATTAAATGCCGTTCATAATGATGTTCTTCTTGATTTCTCGCTTTCAAGAACAGCACTTTTAAATCTTTTGAATTCTATATTATAGTTAGTTAGTAGCTAGTATAGTTTTTAAATACATATAATATATTTGTAGCTTAATCTAAGCAACTTTTGTATCATAGTCTGTAAGGATTGTAATTCATAGACTTAAATAAAATAAATAAATAACGTCATGCTAAAACCTTAATTGTTGTTCAAAGGAATGTCAAACAACAAAGATCAACTTGTTGAATTACATATGTTTTTGATGGCGAATAAAGTACTTAAAGAACACCCTAAAGTTTTGGTATTGAAAATTGGCGAAGTCAGTCAATAACCAGATCCTGCTCCCGTATAACGGTAGTTTTTCAAAAGAAAAACGCGAGTATATGGGTAGATTAGGTTAGGTTGTAGCGGTTGCCCACTATGGGTCCCACTTATGCTCATAGCCGATTGTGATGTCGCTTGGGGAACTTGCACTTATCTCTCCTAAAACCAGTGTAGGTAGGTAGGTGAAAGGTTGAAGTGCCAATCTGGTACTTCTCAAGTAGCACGGAAGCGCCGTTACCATTATGAAGCCTCCAACAGGCAGATATCTGCAGCCAGCCAGAGCTGTTGATATAATTGAGAAGATCGATGGGATTTAGGTTGGCGCACTGACCCAGGCTATCGAAGAAAAGATCGCCCAGTGACCTTAATCGTCTTTTTCTCTGAAAGGTCCCCACAGCTTCTGCAATGGGTGTTAAATGGTAACCCTAGTTTTTCCGCGTGTATGCCGATCGTACAGTGACCAGTAAACACAGCTACGAGTTTGGAAATTGAATGGCGAGGAGTGCAAAGGATTTTCTGAGTCCTTCGTATATTATATCGTATTGACTTCTGCAGAAGTCATGTGTTTGCACACCCATCCTATGGGCGTGTCTGCCTATTAGGCAGTGCCCTGTTATAACGAAAATCAGGGTGGTAAGACAATGCTTATTTTGTCTTAGCAGATATTTTGCGCGTTTAACATTGAGAGTCCGCCTCAGTTACTTTAGTGGCAAGAGTGGTAACGACTTAATAAATCTCGCTCACACTTTTAGCGGTATTGCTCCTCCCGTTATTTGTAAAGGTCGGACATATATATATATATCATTGAGGCCGGTTCAGAACCTCGCCCACGTATTTGTTAAGACTAAATTTCTTTCCGCCCGCCTGATATTGTAAGCTATAACTTTCATTGTTTATGAGTTTGTTTCCGGTCCGGAGCCTAATAGATTAGTAAACTAAAATTGCTTTTGGTGTTTTGGTTTTGATGATATACTTACATATATTTGCTTTTTTACATGGTTTTTTCCTTTTTACGTGATAACGTCTTATAATTCGATGTAGCCGGCTGCACGCACCAAAAAATGCGGCGTTACCTTGCTCATGCGGCGTTACCTTGCTCATGTGTCGTTATCTTGCTCATGCGGCGTTACCTTGCTTCAACTGCAAGCGAGAGCGTGGAACGAACGACAAAGAGGCACAATCGGTCCCCGCGTTCGGCAACGTTCGACATCTTGCTCTCTCCTACTTGAGTGAGCGTATATATGTATCATATGTATATGCGCATATGTATATAAATTCTCATATTTGTATTTGCATATGCCTTCTTCCTGTGTGCATGGTAATGAACCATTTCTCTATGAGGATTATTAATTTGATTTACTTGAAGAATTTAAAATAAAACCAATTGTATCATCATCACCCTTACCGAATTTATAATTAGTGGCGACTAGTTGTTAATAATAGCTGTTGTTTTAATGTTTTTATTATTAATTTATAGGATAGAATAGGAGGATGATAGGAAAAGTAGGAAATGAAAGGGAGTGTTTCGAGTGTAATGTGTCTTGAAAAAGTCAAATCAATGATGGTGCCTCTTAGTGTTGTTGACTTATTAACGTCTTATGCACAATCGAAATTGAACATCTCTTTCATGAATTTGATAAATGTTCCGTCATTTTTCACGTGTGTGTAAATGTAACTTGACCTATTCCATTGCGATTCCATTTACCTCCTTCTCTATATCCATACAAAATATCTATCAAACAAATAAAATCAAAATTTTCTTTTGAAAAAATGCAACCATTCCATCAGTATTTTCGTATGACGTTGTCACGTTAAACTATCGTCAGTAAACCGCCTTTACAGACAACCTCTTTTTTTTACAGTTATTGTGCTGACGATTGCTCACTAATGCGGCTTCCCCAAATCGGCTACCGGCATTTTCACAACTCGTCATACATATTTGTAAATTATGTAAATTTTTGGTTTTACAAGAAGTTACATTTTGTTTTGATTTTGGCATTCATATTCGTTGTTGCTGTATGTGACTTCTTCCCACTTTTCGTTTTATTTTTTGGCTTAAACATTTCTTTCGAATAACGCTTCAAATAAAGGTGGCCTGTGATTTCAGACACGCATGCAATAGCTGAACGGTGAGCATATCGTCAAGTCCAAGCCAACTCAACCAGTTATGAAAACGGCGGCAACAACAAAAACTGCACTAAATGCGCTGCGCACGTTTTGCTGGTTTCATCAAGCATGTGTGCTTACGTACATATAAATTTACATAAAAAACCCTGAAGGAAAAATGAAAGCAATGAGTGATTCCATCTGAAGTGATCCAAGTACTTTGGATATTGTCGTGAATACTTCTAAAAATTGGTTTATTTGTAGGCTAGAGCATAATAAGAAGTCAACTGAAATCATTTGGAAAAAATTGTATAATTGTATAGTTTTGAGATGTATGCAATGTTGAAAATTTTGGTATTGAGTTCTTTAAAGTGACATGAATCAGTTCTTTTTAACATTTTTCTTGGGACAAAAATTATATAATTTTTCTGATTTTGGAAAAAATGTCTTTATTGTAATTTTTTTAAAAACACTCACCCTCAATTTTTTGTATTATTTTTATTATTTATAGCTGAGACTATGCTCACTAATCCCTCCAGGGCATCCCCCTTAACTTTGCGTGCGTGAAAATTACAAAAATTTAATTATATACTTTTATGGTATTTATAGAAGCTCTTGAGCTAGACATTATGTATATGCAGATGTAAAATATCGGCACTCACATTACAAGACGCCAACAGGTTGCAAAAAATGCCTCAAATAATATTCTTAAAAAAAAGTAAAAATAACAAGAGTTTAATAAGTAGCTTAACCCTTTCAGACCCATGGAGAAAGTAGTAATGAAAATTTAAAATTTTTTAGTAAATGCATTTTTTTGATCTAAAAATTTAATTATACTATGAATATGGCCATTCACGTATTTTATAAAAATTCTCACACAAAACTATACTTATATTTAATTGGCGAGTACACCTTTTTTGGGTGTTTGGCTGAGCGCCTCCTCCGATTTGTGTTCCCGTCCGAACGGCAAATGGTTTTTTATGAGAAGCTTTGTGTGCCGTGGTCGCTGTCTGTCAATTGGTGTTTCGCGTCCGGCTTTTCGAATCTGGTCCCTTGGGGATAGTAGTCACGCATCAACCCGTTCGGCTATGACGGCCGCAACTTAGAATTAGACCGCAACTTAGGACTTGGAAAATATGGAGCTTCAATAGGACGGTGCCACTTGCAATACAGCGGATGAAACAATGTCCTTATTGCGAACGAACGAGACAACGAGGTCAAATGAACGTCGAGATCTTGAACTTGAGACCTATGGACTTTTATGCGTGACTCCATTCGCAATTCACAGAGAGAACGTCGGTTCGAATCTCGATGAAACACCAAAATTAAGAAAAACATTTTTCTAATAGCGCTCGCCCCTCGGCAGGCAATGGCAAACCTCCGAGTGTATTTCTGCCATGAAAAAGCTCCTCATAAAAATATCTGCCGTTCGGAGTCGGCTTGAAACTGTAGGTCCCTCCATTTGTGGAACAACATCAAGACGCACACCACAAATAGGAGGAGGCGCTCGGCCAAACACCCAAAAAGGGTGTACTCGCCAATTATATGTATATATATTTTTTAATAAGCTCGAGACAATTCCGAAGCTCAAGAATGAAATCATCCGCATTATAAAAGGAAAGAATGTTGTTTTAAATAAAACATGTAAACATTTTGATTCTTTCAGGTTTCACTATTTTTTTTTTCAAAATATGTGGAAAATGGCATCATTTAAATGCCCACCATTACTTTTCAGACGACTGTCATACGAGGACTAAAATTTTGAAGGACTCACTCACGTATTGTCGCATTGAGTTCAGTAATCTCGATCCGAATGTCGTATTCCAGCTCAGGAATCGCTGTTGGCTTATTCACATATAACTTACTTAAAAAAAAAAATACTAGTCTGGTTTGTCAGTCCTTTTTCTATCCTCGACACAACTAGTTTCCTGAAGTTTTATTCATTTTTTTATCTCCTCGTTCCGACGATTATTTGAATAAAAAAATCACGAATTTTGCGATATGTTGTTCTGAAAGATCGACAATTTTCATAATAAGATTCAATAATTTTAACGCTTTGCACGAGGTTTGTTAAAAAAATAAGGTGAATTTTCAAATTTTTCGGGCTATGCACATTACACTCGTCTTGAAGATATGTTCACGGTTTTAGCATAGTAGTTTTGTGTAGTTTGTTTATGAGGGAATTGTTGAATGACGTCAACGATCATTGAACATTTGTCTGCTTCACAAATGCCAAAGATGACTTAAAAAAGGTACCGTCTAGGGATTTTTCACTGCTAGTATCTAGGCATCGCTTTTGAAAGACCCATTATAACTCGAATTTTGCCAAAAAGTGATGAGCATTTTGATATGTGCATCATGTGCCGTAGATATTTAGTTTTTAATTAAGTTTTATTAGTTTATTATTAGTTTTATTTAAGTTTTAAGTTGACTACTTAAAATTTCTACAGGGTCTCTTCGTTGTGATTGTAAGTTAAAACATATATGCATACGGTACATATGCACAATCATATTCATAAATATATACATATATGTAAATACATTTTAATAATTTATGAATAGTTATCTTTTGTAGCCAAACCCCATTTGTTGCTACGCCTGAATGAATGCAAAATTTGTTTGTCGATGCGTTTTAGTAATTATTTCGGCTACTGGATTTTCGGTCAAAGTCAATGTCAATGCAACATAAATGAAGGTTTTCCTTTATATCCTCTGCTTCGGTGCTGCGACGTATCGATAATACACACAAATACATATTTAACATAGCTTAAACCTGCTAATTACGGTTGTGTGCCATGGCGGTATAAATTGAAACTACAAAATAAAATTGGCAAAAATTTATATTTACATTTAATAAAGAGCCGGCATAGTAATTTGGTTCATCACTTCTATTGATGTCACTAAAAACAAAAAACCATTAATTTAATACCAAACACTAATCGAGCAAACTATAAACTTGTATATTTTAATATTTCCTGAATTTATTTAATGAAGATGAAATACGATGTGGTAGGAAAATTGGAGGGCCGGTAATCGTTAGCTTGGCTCAAAATAGCCTGAGTATGTACATATGTATACTTCCGATATTCATACACACATACATACATAATATACTATACACACCTAAGTATTTGCGTATTTACATGCAAAAGAAGGTGAAGCCGAATCAGAAATTTAAGATCGCAATCCAGTTAGGCCAGACATAGCAGTATTTTGGTTTCCGAGTTTGTTGCTTTGAAGGTCAGCGCAATAAAATAAAATAACATAAAAGCAATGTAGCTTTTTGTTTTAAGAAAAGGGTCAAGAAACCGCGACTGGCAAGTGAGTCACGTGCAAAAGATGTGGATGAGTGGTGGTGTTAGGTAACAATAAGACAGCTGGAGACGAATCGCTGCAAACAGGTTATGATACTAAATGGAGTTTACATTAATCCAAAGGCAATATACGAGTACAGAATTGATAGAATCAAGAAATCAGCGTTTTTTGTATTATTTGTAGTAGTATTAGAAAATGTTTTGTAGACTTGTATAATTTTTTGTAAAACACACAAAAATACGTCAAATAAATTCTGTATTATGAAACAGCCTTTTAGCAGCAATTTATAATTAAATACCAACGGTTGTTTGATCTCTCAAGATTGAATTGAAATTATTTGCTGCATTATTCGATTCTAAAACATATTTGCTCTACGAGCATTCTGATAATTGATTTTTCAGAGAGTTATGTTTGTTGGTAACCAGGGTTGGGCATAATGCACTACAAAACAAATGCGATGCGCGTTTCACTACCACAACTTCTTAAGTGGCAGTTAAAACACGTATTTCATTGTCACTGGATATTTACTGATAGTGTAAAAAAAAATAAATATCACTAAACCTTAGGGATAGTGAAATAAAATGCACTACCACTCAATATTTAGTGACAGTGAAAATCCTTAGTGATACTTAACACGTTTAAGTAACATAACTCGGCTTCTTGAAGAAAAAAGTAAAACTACACTAGCTGAAGCAGTATAAGGAAATATTTTCACAATAAATCATAATTTTGAGTAGCAGCTTCTAATTATACCGCACTAAAGCGGTGCAAACCTCATCTATTATCGTTCTTCAAGTAGAAAATTACTTCGGTGGCTATAGGTCCGCCATGGGAGCCTTCAAGTATATCATAATTTTCATCTAAAAAAAAGAAGTTATTTAAAAAATTTAGCAGGTTGGTTTATTATAATCGAATACCTGTTAACTCCTCATCGAATACGAGAAATGATGAATTAGGGCTGCATAATACTTTCTTCTCCTATCGGTTGTCTTTTGAACTTCAACTGGTATTCTTTAACTTTATCTTGGACATCCTCTAGAGTATATACTCATTAGTTTCATATAAATAAAAATGTATTTGATTAAAGATCATGTTTCCCTGAAAATTTAGTGATAGTGAAAAAAAATTGCATTATCATTAAACCTGTAGTGATAGCTAATTTTTTTTTTCACTATCACTAAATTTTCAGTGATAATGGATTTTACATTTGAACTATCACTGAATAGAGAGTGGTAGTGCAATTCAGTGGTAGTACAAAAATGCTCAACCCTGTTGGTAACTAAAGAAGTCAGTAAAAGTTTACGCAAAAAAGGCAATCCATAAATGTTTTACGAGGTGTGACTACTAAATAACGAGAATGATCCTGTTATAGAAGAAGGTGCATGCTTCCAACTCCAGTGATCGCCTGTTTAGTGGGAGAACTTCTGTTGCCAATGCAGCACCTCTTGGCTCCGTAAATAAATCAGTAATAACACATGAGCTGGAAAGTCCAGGAAAAACACGTTTTTTTTACATTATTCATCAACGTGATTTCCATCAAGAACAACACAATCTTTCTAGCGCCACTTTAACATTTCAACACCAATTTTGTAGAACGATTTATTTTGCCTTAAAAAAGACCTCAGTTTCAGCGATAACCTCTTCAGTCGAGAAAATTTCTTACCGGCGAGCAGCCAGTAATCACTGGAAGCCAAATCTGTCGAATGCACTGAATGTGGGAGCAATTCGAAGTTCAAATCGTGTAGTTTTGCTATTGTTTATTGCCCTCTAGGCACGGGACTTTTCAGTCCATGTGTTAGAGCTGTTTGTTTTTTTTTTCACAAAGAAAATGTTAAGTATAACAATATATCAATGAAGTGTTGTACATTTCAACTGAAACATGGAATAACCGATAATAAATTAGAATTAGAATATTATTTCGGTTTTCGGTGGGTTCTTTTTAAAAGATAAAAAAAAATGCCTCATCTGATCTCGCAAAATAATATGCTTTTAATATATCCATCATCGCTCAAAATCCCAAACCAACTGTAATTCTCTGGGAATGCATTGGCTTCTCAAAGAGCTCGAGCTAGTTCTCTTAGTTGTTCACATAGTCGCCGAAATGTAGATACGCTTCGTCAGAAAAGATGATGTTGACGTTTTTTTAATAAACCGACTAATTCGCATACGCTATATTGACTTTGAAAATAAGTTTGTATTATACTATTGTACTATAACGCCTACCCTGTAAATGGCGATTTAGAGGCGACAGAGTTCTTAAAAAAGGTTTATGATATGATAGTTCTGTGTTTAGTGAAGATAAAAACTATGCAAATCATCTAGTCAAATAGACATCGGAGGACTTATTTCATTAATCTGGAATTGAATATTAAACAGAAAACCAGAAATTTGATAATTTTAACAATGTTAATTTTATAGTTGAAATAGAGAGAAAAAATGTTGAGAGCATTTATCTCATACAATCTCTACTGAATAGCGGCCGCTCCTGGGCAGATAATGGCAAATCTCCGAATTTATTTCTGCCATAGTAAAGCTCTTCATAAAATCCATGTGTCGTGCGGAGTCGGCGTTAAACTGTAGGTACCTCCATCAAGTCGGACACCACAATTAGGAGATGGGGCTCGGCGAAACACCCAAAAAAGGCGTAAGTGCATATATATATGTACGTTAGGTCAGGTTATGTAAGGTTGGGCTGCGTTATAATGCCTGCTATCTTTTAACTTGAAGTTTATGTGCTTTATTCTCATATACAAGCACACTTGCGCATAAAATGTAAATAATTGTTTCATAGAGAAACTCCATTAATAGGTACATAAATAACTACGTCAGAACTTCAAAATGTTTACCTTTTTTTTCAGCCATCCCAAAGCAACGTTACCGTAAGCACGGTAATTTAAGAGTGTACACATGAATATAAAAGTAATAATAAATCTTAATTGTACGTGGTGTAAATACAATAACTTAATTGCGGATTGGTGTTAAATGCTAATTTTATTTATTTAACTTAAAAATCTTTTAAATAAGAGATGAGCGTTAAATAAATATATGTACACATCTATACAAGCACTTATATATGTATGTTATATATCTTATAAATTTTGGTTTATCTGTATTCCGCAAGCACTTATTTACCTACTCTAAAATAATTCGTCAAGAATATGTATATGCCGACAATTTTTCAAATGTATATTAATATAAATAGTTTTATGGTGCGTTTTTGAATATGAAGATTATTATTTTACTATTATTTTATTTAAAAAAGTAAATTAATTGCAAATTTAAATAATAATTTCTAGCACTTTTACCTTTCTAGACCCGGTTTACCCTGTATTAAATTATATAGTAATTTAAAAATAATTTTTTAATGTTTGTATTTAATATTTCTTATTTTATGAAAATAAAGTTTCTTTTAAAAATTTGGAAAAATTACATTGCTGGGTAAAATCCTGAAAAATCATAGCGAAATTACAGCGGCTAGGGCTACTAACTTGACTTTGACTTATTAGCTGATTCACTGACATGTTGTTATTGGTACACAGTACATGCGGGTTTGACGATTGTTTCAAATAAGTAATTGTTTGTTAACCCAGTGTGACTAATGGTGAATCTACATAGTAAAGATGACAACCTCTCGGCATGAAATACTACAGTAGTCGTGGGGTAGAGCGGAGGAGTTTTATTGGGGTTAAGAAGGTGTTTGTAGAAATTAGAATAATTATGACAATTTAATTCGCTGATATTTGCTATGATCGCGCCGTCAGCTCTTTTGATACATATGCATATAATTGTGTTATAGATAGAAGAGTTGAGTCATGAGTAGAATTTTGTGGTTGCCGATAGAGCCAAGATGGCTAGGTATTGGAGTATTTTGATGTGTGTGTTATTGCTTAAGATATTTCTAATTCTGTGTACGGTAGATTTCATGCTGTTGAGATTTTTTACTGCTGATATTACCGATAGAGAATCAGAGCAAATTGGCGTCTTTTTATGTTTTTCTGCGTGCACACACGCGCAGAGTATTGCTTCCATGAATGGATATTCTTAAAAAAAAAAAAAATATATATATAAGTGGCGCGTACACTTCTGTTAGGTGCTTGGCCGAGCTCCTCCTCCTATTTGTAGTGTGCGTCTTGATGTTCTTCCACAAATGGATGGACCTACAGTTTCAAGCCGACTCCGAACGGCAGATATTTTTATGAGGAGCTTTTTCATGGCAGAAATAAACACGGAGGTTTGCCATTGCCTGCCGAGGGGCGACCGCTATTAGAAAAATGTTTTTATTAATTTTGCTTTTACCGAGATTCGAACCAACGATCTCTCTGCGAATTCCGAATGGTAATCACGCACCAACCCATTCGGCTTCGGCGGCCGCATGGATATTCTTAGAGTGATATAATTTTCATTAACTACAGCAAGACAGTTACTGATTCTATTTTAGAGGCATTCGTGATTGAAAGTTTTTAATCGTTGCATTTTTTTATTATTGGGAGTTTTTGTTGAAAATTTTCTTTATATGGTGTTTTTGAAATGGGCGATGGAGCATATTGATGGTATATGGATTGTATAGATGGTAGTAGTGCTAGGAGAAAGAAAAAACGTACTTCTCCACAAAAACATATAATGGTGATTATTTTTACTGGATGACTTAGTTGCACAAATCTATTCTTTTATTTCAGTATTATAAAGAAACGCAAAATATTAATTCAAGATCTACAATTGTAAGCAGTTTCAAGTTTTTCTTTGGAAAGCCAATTTGTCACCATCTTTGCTGTATGCTTGGCGTCGTTATCATGAGGAATAACCAATTTAGTTTGGTTACGTGGATTCGAAGGAATATGTCTTCACCGTATTTTTAAGATTATCAAGATAAGCACACGCATTTGTGAAAGACAATTGTGTCTTGGCACTTTTTTTCGACATTAGTGAGGTTTTTCTGCTGACACGCCCATGCAATTTATTTTCATTAAGACCTCTTCGCACAAGTCTATTTGATATAATCAGGCTATATTCCTCAGGCTATATTTCCAGCGTTACCGCTCAAAATTAATACCATTATCGGAAGGCTTATAAGTTTTGCAAATGGCAAAATTCAAGTGCTTGTAAACTATGAGGAATTACCTGCTGGAGATTTTCCACAATTCATGAGGTGGCTTATATCCCAGTGTGATAGTTCTTCTGGTGTATTTAATAAAAGCCAGGTTCCCTCTTAGGGAATCTAAGAATTAAATTATGATGTTACTCCATGTCATCATCCTGCAGACAACTACCATAAAAATAACTGGAGGTGATGTTGATTCTCATCAGACAGAGTAGAATTAAGTTACTCTCTATTATGTTGGAGAGTTACAACTTTGATTGCTGCAGACGAATACTTGACCACCTTCGATTCACCTATAGCCAGAAGGGGTGTGAAATTTTATATGCCAGAACTCTTATTGCTCGATGAGTTGACTTGATGTCTACGGTAGCTAAGACAACCCGAATCCTATTTGTACATAGTCAGCTCATCAGCCATTATATGACGATATAAACTTAATAGAAAGTATTCAGATAAGACCGAGAGCAAAGCAAGTTGCTAAAGTATAGTTAGTTGGACTAGTATTTCAACATGGCTAACAGAGTAAAGGAAAACCTCCTTGAAGATTAAGTATTGCAGATTAACTGCTACTTGCTGCAGTATACAAACAGACAAGCAATGGAGCGAGTAAAGATTAAAATAAAGTTTTTCTCCATCAAAATATTTTTTTTTTATTTAGTAAACAAGTTATTAAAAAAAAATGGATGATCAATTTTTTTCCTCCTTGTATACTCCTTATTCTGCAATTTATTATATAAAAATTCTGACACCAGTTTTGCACGTTCATCTCTTTGAGGTCGTCGATAATTGCATCTACCCATCTTTTCTTTGGTCTGCCCTTAGTTTGCTTCGCATATGGTTGTTTGTTTCTTGAAGACTCGCTTTGGCTCTCTTTGTTTTGACATTCTTTCTACGTGTCCAAGCCAGTGAATTTGTTGGCCTTTTATGTATGTATTTTATGAAGTTTTGCCGTTGAATGGGGTGCTCAAGTTCAGAGTTGTATCCAGTACGATATGTGCCATCTTTCAGCATGATTGAACCATATATTTTCTTTCGAACGTTGTTATTTAGTTCACGTTATTCATCTTCATCGTCCCCACTTCACAACCGTATGTCATGATTGGGCGTAAAAGAGCATGATACATACGTTCTTTTGGTTTCTTGAGAGGAGTTTGGATTTGCATAGTTTTATATGCGCTAAGTATTCCCCCTTGAATGGCAATTGCTGTGTCGTCAGTGGTGCAAAGCACCACTCCAAGATATTTACCATCAAAGGTTAGTGATGTTCAACTTGATAGCTGATCCCACGAAATGATGCTTCTCACCTTTCACTTTCGATCTTCTTGCTTTTGTCGGTTGCGCTGTTGACCTCTACTCGAGATTGGGTATGCCATCACCGCATGGAAAACCCTGGTGGAGAATAAAGGAACAAATAAAGCAAGGTGAACACCGTGCAGTTAGTTACACAGAATTTTTATATATTAAGATAAGATATAGGTTAGTTAGGTTTGGCAGCCGCATCGCATATAGAGACAGCGATGCTACTTAGACCACGAAATGCGTCCGTTATGAGCCGCAGGGGCTGGGCTACATTTCCCCTTCCATATTGAACCATCCTGAGCTTTTGACAAAGTGTAAAAGGTTGTTGACACCTAAAGTGTATAGATTATCTGTATTCATTAAGAAGTAGGAGGATCTTAAATTTCGGTTCCTGCTTCTGGCTAGAGCCGGGCATGTGCACAAAAGGTGTTGAATTGTTTCCAACTCCTCCTCATTCCTGCAGCTACGACAGAAATCATGCATATAAACGCCTAATCTCCTTGCATGATTTCCTATGAGACAATGTCCTATTACAGCTCCTACTAAGGTCCTAATTTGAAGTCTACTCAATTTTAGACAAGGTGTGCCATCTTTTATGTCGGTATGAAAACATTGAATAACTTTGAAAAAAAAAAACAACTGATTTGTATAAGTGAGGTATTTTTATTTGGTTTGGTTATTTACAATTTATTAAAACTATTTTTTGAATACAATATCAATCAAGTGGCTACCTTTATTAGCAATCACAAACTGCGATCTTTTTTCTGCGTTTGTCATCACCTTGTCAAGTATTTCGGTTTTTGTAGCGTCGATTTCGGTTGTTTCGGTGTAAAGCGACCCATGGTTGAAATTGTATTGAATTGACGTATCGAAAACATGTATGCTGAAGTCGATCGGTTGGTAAATGACAAAGTTATTCAGCGTTTACATACTGACATAAAAAATGGCGTAATTCTTGGACAGACGTAGATTTAGCCTTGGCCATGTTTGCCTGGCAATTTCACAGGCATTGGCACTAATCCATCTTTGATTTATAGAACTGATTAGTGCGTCCGTAATAAGAAACTTACAAGTTGCGAGAGGTACCCCTATAAAATTATTTATGTTTGGCATACAGGTACATTTTCTTGCAAGTTGGTCAGCCCTACAGTTTCCTAGTATATCTCTGTGGCCCGGAACCCAGCAAAAGATAATACGATATTGTTGACCATTTCATTAAGAGATTGGCGACAATGTAAGACACTCCTTGATGTTATTTGGAATGCGTCTAGGGCCCGTAGGCCAGCTTGGCTGTCTAATAGAATGCAGATATCTGTTGATGATATTCTGTTTATCTCTAATCATTTTAAGGCTTCATGAATAGCGTTTATTTCCGCTTGTTTCCGGTAGTTTAAAGGATTCACTGATAGAAAGCTCTTCGCAATATAACCCTGATCCTACACCGGTGTCCATTTCTGATCCGTCCGTGTAGATCTTAACGGGTGTATTGGGTGATGGAGATAAGATATCCAAGTTGTTAATAAAATATGCTTTAAAAATATAAATGTTTATTTTCTTTTTTCGTTACTTAGTCTTAGTTTTAGTCTTATACTATACAGGTGTTTGTTACTTTGTTACTTTTTCAAAAAATAAAATGTATTAAAAAAACCATTGTATGTGCCATGCAATTAAAATTCAGTTTGCAAAGCAGTGAGTAAACAAAATATATGTACGTATGTACATGAATAATATGCACACCTTTTTGGACGTGTACGTATACACACATACTTGCAAATATTGACATATTGACAGGAGTGATGCTAATACAAATAACACGTACCTAAAAGTAATATTCAAAACGTATTGCTCGAATTTTTTCCGAAAACTGTTTACCACATAAGTAGTAAAATTAATGATATTTTGCCAAACAACATTTCAAATCCGGAAATAGCTAATTGTAAGAAAGCAAATATACTCCAACTCCGCTTCAAAATTTTTGGGTGGTTTTTTTAAAATATGTATAAATATAGGTATTTATGGAATTGTAAATTGGTTGGCTTAAATTTGCATTTGATACTTTTAATGCGAACTGATAACTACAAATATAGTTTGCGATGTTTTCTTATAATACATTTCGACTGCAGGAAGACTGAAATTTCGCCATCGAAATCTCGTAAACTCATTTCTCGTAAGCGTTTTTGTCTTCGTTGACGTTTATTTGCTTTGTTTTTGTTTGGATCTTATAACACGTTTTGTAGTACGCCATTACTCGCGGGGTGTCATAAGCATCGCGAACTAAAATGTAAATTTTCTTAGACTACCCAAACAAATTTGGAAGGATCCTCCTCAACGGCGCAAGAAAAAATAATCAGCATGCATTAGCTAATAAAGCAGTTCAATACATTTAGTTACTCCAGTGCGGTCTACACATCATTAGGAATAAAGATATAGAAATATTTTTAAGTAGGGTGGCGTAATTTAAACGTCGCGTGGGTTGAAATGGACATAGAATAAAATATCACAATCGAAAAGTTCGGGGAATATATTAAGAAAATTCAAAATGCAAGTTTATTCTTCAAAAGTGATATTATGACTCTATAAAGTATTCTCCATCAACTGCAATACACTTGTGCCAGCGTTTGTTCCAGCTCTCGAAATATTTCTGGAATTCTATTTGCTTTATAGCCATCAGAGCCGTCTTCGATTTTCCATTACTTACTTTCGGCTGTTAAATCGCGTTCCCGGTATGTGTTTTTTGACTAGATCAAACAGAAACAAAAACGCAGTGAGTCATCATATCAGAGAATTCGCTGAAACGACTGTATGAGTTTGGATCAAACAGATCTCTCTATCCGTAAACTAGAGTTTACGTCGTCGTGCTAGGGCAATCTTTCCAAATAGGCAGGATTGGATTGAAGGGAAAATCTGTACCGAAGCTTGCACCTTTATCTTCACTGACGGTTCCAAGATGGAATCGGAAGGCGGATCAGGGATTCTCTCTAAATCAGCCAATTTATCTATCTCCTTTAAACTGCCGAATACTGCTAGTGTTTTTCAAGCAGAAGTCTTTGCGATCCTGCAGGCATACAAAATGCTTAGGGAACGAGGGAGATATTAACATTTTCTCCGATAGTCAAGCCGCGATCAAGGCTCTGACGACGCCATGGTACAGAACGAAATTAGTAAAATCTCTTGGGTGTACAGGTAACATTTCTCTGATCTGGGTTCCAGGACATAGGAACGTAGAGAGAAATGAAATTGCTGATGAGCTTGCCAAAAAAGGGATTGAATTGGCCTCAGATACCTCCTACCCGGTCATCGGCATCCTCCTGACAGTTGTTAGCTCGTAGCTGTGTTTATTTGCCAGTGGACGATCGGCACACACGCGGAAAACTAGGGTTACCATTTAACCCCTATTGCTGAAGCTGTGGGGACCTCTCAGAGGAGACTGTTGAGCATTTTCATTATGAATGTAGGGACTTGGCAGCTAGATGATTAAGGTCACTGGGTGCTCCTTTATTCGACAGCCTGGGCAGTGCTCCACCTAAATCCCACCAATCTTCTCCCACCAATCTTCTCCATTATATCAACAGCTCTGACTGGCTGTAGATATGTGCCTGTTGGAGGCATGCCATAATGGTATCAAAACGACGCTTCAGTGCTACTTGAGGAGCGCCAGACTGGCACTTCAACCATTTTACCTACCTACCTTGAGTTTGGTGGTACTCGTTTCGTTCATGATCAAAAATTCACCGATAATGATGGCACTGTCGTGGTTTGTTGGTATTGGTTCATTCGGAGCTCTCCACTCACTCGCCTGATGTCTGAATGGCATGTCGTACTCCCGTAACCCATGTGTCGTTTCCAGTAATGATGCGATTGATGAATGTAGGGTCGGATTCATGCCTGGAAATTGGGTCTTTTGCGATATCCAAGCGGTCTCTTTTTGCATGAAATACAGAAATTGCAGCGACACAGTGCAAACCCAAAACATTAACTCCAATGCCCTGAACGTATCCATAAGCAATGTTCAAGTCCTCTGCCAGTTCACTGATGGTAAATTTGGGGTTATTGATCAACTTTTATTTAACTTTATTGATGTTTTCATCAGTTTTCGACGCCGATGGCGTGCAACTATGGTCGTCATCTTCGATGTACTCACGAACTTTTTGCTCTCTTCTGAAGCATTCATGCCGCTCATAAACGGCTGTTTTCTTTAGAGTATCATTACCGAAACAGTTTAACTACATTTCTAAGGTTTTCGCACCATTGAATCCGTTTTTAGCACAAAATTTAATACAAATTCGTTGTTGCAAATTCAAGTCCATTTTTGAGACGGTAAAAAATAGAAAACACGTGCAGAGCGAAATTTACTCAAGATGGCGTAAATTTTACAAATGTTAAGTAACACGAAAACATTTTTGTAGGAATATTAATCATAGATTGGCAACTTAACAAAAAAACAGAATCCAAATGAGTTGACTTAAAGCGTCACCTGGCGGTTGTTGCGAGAACTTTTAGATCAAAGTGGTATGTGTTGTTCCTTTTTAAGAATACATTTTAACAAAATTTCGCACCTATTAATTTCAAAGCAGTCCCTGAATTCCTGGATGACAAAATAAGATTGCGAAAATCAAAGGGTCAATTCCGGAACCTTCTTGGTAGCACGCACTGCTATTATTTTATATCATATCATATCATACCAGATTACATCATATCATATATCATATCAAATCATATTATATCATCTTTGCAATAAGTAAGTACACACATACATATGTACATATGTGCATGTGTGCACGTATTCCAAAGTCAGGATCTGTTCTGTTTCTAAATCAATGTGGAAGTGATTAAGAATTCATTTGTTTACCTCAGTGTATGCTCAAAAAGGGATTACAATGAATAGCCAAGAAAATAGTGCGTCTTAATAATAATTAATATAATAAATTATTAAACAAAACAAATCCCCCATATTTGCATTTCATGTATGAACGCGCGTTTACTTCCATATATGTGCAGACATACGCGCATATAAATACATATGTGTGTGCAGGTGTGTATGCCTTTGAGAGCGTTTTACGTGCATTACCTTCACATTGCTCTTAACAATGAACTGTCTCTTAAACACCTGGACGTAGATGCATACATACATATATTTAAGTTTAAATTGTTAGTTTTCGTTTTCAGAGACATTAATTGATATTTTCATTTCCACATAATTTTTTTCTCTCAATACAAATTAAGTTTAACAAATAAAGTTGTCAAGACCTACATTACTGCTGACAGCTCACTGGATTTTACAGTTGTAAAGTTCATTAAGAAGTGGATATATGTATGTAATCAACTTGTTGCGAAATCTATATATTTAAATTTTGTTGTTGTATAATTCTTAACCTGACGGTCGCGCGGTGTATTTAAAAATATTTAATTTCATAGCAAAATGTATTTGCAACAAGCTTAAGGCAAAAACAGGAATACTATGCTTAAAAGTAAAACGTAGATCAATTGCACTAAAAGGCATTGATATATCTCTGGTTTTAGTTACAACCGTGCAATAATACATCATATAACGGGTGATTTTTTAGCTATTATCTTTTTAAACAGTTGGTTTAAACAACTGATGCACGTTTCGTGCTTTCTTTCACTGTCAAACATCTTTAGTTTGGTCTATAATTTAACCATAAATCATCTTACAAACGAACAACGCTTGCAAATCATTGAATTTTATTATAAAAATGCGTGTTCTGTTACGAAAGTTTAAGATCCACTTTTTATCGAAAAATTGTGTTCAGCGACGAAGCTCATTTTTGGATCAACGCGTACGTAAATAAGCAGAATTGTCGATTTTGGAGTGAAGATCAGCCAGAAGAATTGCAAGAGCTACCAAAGTATCCAGAAAAGGTTACAGTTTGGTGCCCATAGGAGGTATCATTGAACCGTACTTCTTCAAAGATGATGCGAATCGTAACGTAACTGTGAATGGTGAGCGCTACCGTGAAATGATATCCAACTTTTTTTTGCCCAAAATGCAAGAGCTTGACTTGCATGACATGTGGTTTCAGCAAGACGGTGCCACATGCCACACAGCACGCATAACAATGGACTTGTTGAGAGGCGAGTTCGGTGAACATTTTATTTCACGTTAGCGACCTGTCAATTGGCCACCCAGATCGTGCGACATAACGCCTTTAGATTATTTTTGTGGGGCTATGTTAAAGCTCATTTCTATTCAAACAAGCCTGCTTCAATTAACGCATTGGAAGACAACATTAAAGCATTTATATGTGAGATACCGGCCGAAATATTGGAAAGAGTACGCCATAATTGGACTAAGCGGATGGACCATTTGAAGCGCAGTCGCGATCAACATTTGCATGAAATAATCTTCAAACATTAAGTTATATGGACTGAATGGATATGGACTATATAAAAATGGCATGCATTTTTCTGAATTTTACGTGTGTTTTTTTGAAAAGCTTTCCCATAGCTCTTAAAAAATCACCCTTTAGATGAAATGGAAGGAAAACTGTAAGAAAAAACATGGGATTTAACATAAAACAGTTAGCAGGGTTGCCTTTATATTTTGCGTCCAATAATGAAAACACATTCAAATAATAATGAAAATGGCTGCATTGTTTTTCAAAATATTCTTCTTGGAAATCAATACAATTCTGCATTCGTTTAAACCAATTTTCAAAGCACTTTTGCCACTCACAAAACAAGCTGTTTAAATGCTTCAACAGCTTTTTCAAGCGCTGAAACAACCCCGCATTTCATTTTTGATGATGGTCTGCTTAGACTGGCAGATGGCACTTATCGCATTAGGCACAATGCCGAACTGGAAGACATAGTTCAGAAAGAAACTAGAATAAGATTTATTAAGTCTCAACGACTTAGATAGCTGGGACATGTGGCTAGAATGTCAAGGGAACGATCAACGTGAAGGCACTAGATATTCGGCCAATTGGAGAAAAAAAAATAGGGACGCCCGAAAAAAAGGTGGCTAGAAGATGTGAAAGCTGATCTTAGGAAAATGCGCGTGCAATGTTAGAGGGAAGTGGCTGTAAATAGAGATCGACGGGAAGAAGCTGTGAAGGAAGCAATGACTCACCAAGCTGTGACGCTAAGAAGAAGACGAAGGAACAAAAAGAAATCACTAGGTGCCAAATCAGGGTGGATGACCTATTAATTCGATTTACTTTTATTGGATTAAGGTCGTTTTGGAATAAGCATTCTGTCGATTGTTGTTTCCGGCTTTTATGCATAGAATTAAAATTCGATTGCATAGACGTGCTTTGAATCACCGCGGCTGAATTTTTTCAACATTTCTTTACACAAATTGATACGAGTCCTTTTTTGGGTAATTATTAAATTAAGCGGTATTCAACGAGAACCAATTTTCTTAACGACCAGCAATATTGAATGTATGACGTGGTCCTACTGGTATCGGGATCGTTTCCCTAAGTAATGGCTGAGATTTTGGTAAGATCACTGGCTGTACTCAGTCGCTGGGCTACCATTTGCGGCTTCCGAGTCAACTCTGACAATACGGAACTGGTAATATTTATCAGAAAATATAAACCGCCACCCTTTCGACTTCCCAAATTAAACAACCGCGTTCTCCCGCTTTCATCGGAAGTAAGGTATCTTGGAGGGATATTTGACTCCAAGCTCCATTGGAAGCTACACATTGAAAGTCGGGTAAAGAAGGCCCGTATAGCCTTATACTCCTGTAAATCTATGTTCGGCAAAGAATGGGGACTGAAGTCACAGATCGTGCTGTGGATGTATAATACATCGCAGTGGTTTTGCCAATTTTAACGTATGGATACCTGGTTTGGTGGGAAGGAGACTGTTGAGCACTTTCTCTGTAAATTTCCCGGTTTGGCAGCTAGACGATTAAGGTTACTGGGTGCTCCTTTCTTCGACAGCCTGGGGCAGTGCACCAACCTAAATCCCATAAATCTTCTCCTTTATATTAACATCTCTGGCTCGCTGTAGATATCTGCCTGTTGGAGGTTTCATAATGTATCAACACGGCGCTTCAGTGCTACTTGAGGAGTGCCAGGCTGGCATTTCAACCATTTCACCTACCTACCTACCTAGTCCCACTCATACCATAAAATCTTCACGAAATTCGGACGGCCACATTGGTTACTCGTTTTACCCGCTAGCTGGGTTCGAAATTCGCAGTGGGGACGAAACACCAAACTGACAGAATATGTTTTTTCTAGTAGCGGGTAAAATTCTGAGTGTATTTCTGCCATGAAAAAGTTCCTCATAAAAACATTTGCCATTCGGAGTCGGCTTAAAATTATAGGTCTCTCCATTTGTGGAACAACAACAAGACGCACACCACAAATAGGAGGAGGAGCTCGGCCGCCCAAGAAGGTTGTAAGTGCCAATTGTACTTATATAGTATATAGAAATTAATTGTAAATGTTAGCATCATGGAGATAGAGACGTCGATTTTAAAGGGACTACCCATCATTATTAATTGAATTAAGATCATCCTGTGGCAGAAGGAAAATGCCCTATTTGCCTACTAGACATCAAGAGCGGATAATTTATTACTTGCCAGAGGTATACGATTTAAAATTCATATTGTCCCTAAATAGCTCGATATTCGGTGAAAGATTCAACTTCTTCAATCATCTACATATTGGGTTAGGTACATATACGCATACTTTAAGGCACTAGTGTAATAGCTATTTTTCCTTCAGAAAGTTAAGCTGAATGCACGCTTGCATTCAACGTGATGCGACCGTGGGAGCAGACATGAATTGAACAAATTTTAAATAAGCTGAGCCACAGGGCCAAATAGCAGGAACAATATCAATAAAATATTCATCGGAGCTACAATGCGTATGATACCGCCAAACGCATGTAAATATTTAGCTATGTATATATCGGGTGTTTTTTTTTAGCTGCATGAGAACTATCGATATCGATAGCTATAGTTGGACGGCTGCGAATGGCAAACTATGTTGACATTTCTTTTCAGTAATCGTTTAACGGGAGAAAAATGCATCCGAATAGTGGAAACTTGATTTGAAAAAAAATTATCTGCTTGCGAAGTTCAAAGAGCGGAGCGGAGCGAAATGTCGATTCATTGTCGTTCTCAATTCGTTGGCCTTTGTCCTTCGACTACGTGGAAAATTCTATGTAAGGACCTATAGAATACAACTCGTGCAAAAATTGAAGCCCAATAAAAATCGCTTCCTCGCATTTTGCTGATTGGACTCATTTAAATGTATTTTTCAGATTTACTGGAAAAGGTAGTTAAAAATTGAACTGATCGAATGGACCATGTAACTCGTAGCCACGGAGGACTTATTATGTATCATATTCAAAAAATAAAGCCATGAAATTATCTACCAGATTATAATAAAAAAAATCATTACAAAAATATTTATGTTTTGTATTATCTATCACCTTAAGTTTTCAAGCTCTTAGAAAAACACCTGATATAAGTAGTATTATCCCTGTAGGGATGTACCCTACCGTGAGCATCTATAATATTATAGCAAATTATGACTAATTCGCGCCTTTTTTTTTGTTAAATTAATTGGTTAATTTTAGGAGCCGATGGCCTAGGATGTTTTAATTGCCTTTTGTTGATCACCTTTTTCGATAGTTGTGGTTTTGGTAGGTAAGTTCTCTGCTATGCACTCCTTTTCCGATAGTTTCTAGACAGTAATAAACTCAATAAATTAGATGCAGATGTTAATAAACCATGGGGGAAACGCTATCCCAGCTAGCGCTGCTGCCGCCGTACAGTGTAACGTCTCCATATAAGCTTCGGCTAAAAATAGTAAATGTACTCCGATTTCTCTGAAAGTTTGTACATACAATTTTTCTACTTAGGAAAGAAGAAATATGAATTGTGCTAAAGGTTGGGCCATCTTTATCATACTTCTCGGGCCGGCTTTATTAAATATGGTCCGATTTTAATGAAATTTGTTTTACCCAAAAAATTTAAAATCTGGAATATGCTGGCAAGTGATGCACTATTATGCTCACTATTCATGCAGAGTTACTGATTCCTCGATACCTTGCTTGTAAATACTCCATAATTTTTTCCCAAACCAAGTAGTTTTGTAACTCTAAGCTTTTCTAGAGTTTGGCATCGATACTTTCTTGCAGTATTGGCGAAGGTATACAACTGTATTAGATCATAAAATCATTCTATCAAAGTAGGCCCTGTAAAAGTAAAGTAATCCTCGAAAGCCAGAAATATAATTACATAGAAAAGGAACGGCCGCCGTAGCCGAATGGGCTGGTGCGTGATTACCATTCGGAATTCACAGAGGGAACATTAGTTCGAATCTCGGTGAAACCAAAATTAATAAAAACATTTTTCTAATAGCGGTCGCCCCTCGGCAGGCAATGACAAACCTCCGAATGTATTTCTGCCATGAAAAAGCTCCTCATAAAAATATCTGCCGTTCGGAGTCGGCTTGAAACTGTAGGTCCCTCCATTTGTGCAAGAACATCAAGACGCACACCACAAATAGGAGGAGGAGCTCGGCCAAACACCCAAACACAGCGTACGCGCCTATTATATTATATTATTTATATAAAAGAAACTGCTTTTCAGGGATACATTCGTAAAGTTGCTATTTTGCACCCAAGTTAGGATGCTTTTAGCTAAGTATGCTATACTAAATTGATAATTTTTGTGCACTTCCATTTCTAAAATTCAAATATAGCATGAAAAAATAATTAAGTTTAAACCAGAAGCAAGCAAATGACTCAATGCCAAGGTGGTATCGAATAATCACTATAAAACTTGAACTCAATGTACTGAAAGGTAAATATTTTGCAAATAAGAAAATGTTTCAAATATTCCAATTAGTTGCTTCTCTTGAAATTTACTCATGGGCGCCCATTAAAAATTATTAAAAACCAGTAGTTTCCAGTTTTCCAGGTGTCCATTAAACATTTTTTATGTTATTAAAAAACAGTAGGTTCCTGTTATAACTTCTACTGAAATTGTTAAAACATGCTAATATTCACAATATATCAAAAAGCTGGAAGGGTGTTTTGAGCTAATGTTTTTAACTCACCTAGAAAGATTTGCTTTAATTTTTTCTTTTTGAAAGAGATGGTTTTTGAAAATAACGTTCTAAACAGCTGATTTGAATTATGAACAAAAATTCAGCATTACCAGATCCTATAAAATCTACATTTTTTAAAAATATATTTATTGCCTTTATTTTTTACATAAACCAAGTCCCCAAAAAGGCAAGGTAAAATACTACTTTCCAAGGGTTTTCCAATAACAGGTGTTATTGGTGAATGGATTGCGCTATCGAGAGATGATTAACGGTTTTTTATGGCTGAAATTGGATGGTATTGATCTGGACAACGTTTATTTTCAACAAAACGGCGCTACGTGCCACACAAACAACGAACCCATTGATCTTTTACGGGAAAAGTTTCCGGACCGTGTTACCTCTCGAAGAGGTGATCACAATTGGCCACCGAGATCTTGTGACTTAACACCTTGTGACTTTTTTCTTTGGGGCCACGTGAAAGAGAAGGTCTACGCCAACAGCCCAGGGTCGATTCAAGACCTCAAAGATGGAATTCGTGATGCTATCGAGGACATAGGGCCGCCACTTTGTAATTCGGTTATGGAAAATTTCATAAAAAGGATATTATTCTCTAAGCGTGGGCATAGTGGCCATTTGTCTGATGTTATTTTCCACTATTAATGGCATTACTTTCTCTTTATAATGAAATAAAAATCCGATCATTTATAGTAAAAAATAGCATTTTTCTTTGCATATCAAAATAACACCTCTGTTTGGAAAACCCTATACTTGCTGTGTGATTATTGGATAAAAATGCTTTTTTTTGGTTTAATTAGAGCATTAGTTCTTTTCATTGGTATAAATCTTACCGTTATTTCATTATACGATTAAACGCATTTTTTGCTGCTTCCGTGCACTGTGCACCGTCGCTCAATATGATAGATCACTCGAAGTCATAGACTCAATTCTTGAAATAGGCAGATATTTTCGCTCTTATTGCCATTTTATATTTGAATAATTTATATATGTATTATTAAAATTTAAATATGACTCAAAAATTTAATAATAAATTTAAATTTTTGCTTTTTTTTACTAAATAAGAAAACTGATTTTAAGTGAGGGGAATCTTTATTTTGACCTTTATGTAGATCATTGTTTCAGGAGTAGTGAAGTAGTGGCGAAATCATTTTAGTTCTGAATTTTGTTTTTGTTTACCTAGAATAGGTTTTCTCTGCAGGGATATGTAGCAGAGTTCAACCCAGCTTTGGAAAATGAAAGAAAATTATATTCAGACGTTTCAATTAGACTTTGGATATAAGTATGTATGTATGTACACATTTGTGTTTGCATGCATAATTAAGAGGATATATAGCAACACCATACACACACATACATACATTCTGAATTAAACGTTCTAACAAAAAAGCACATTTATAATTATTAATGATGCCATTAAGTACAAGAATTTGAAAATAAGATTTTAATTTAAATTTTAAAACCCAAAATCACATTGTAAACTCCGAATACTGAATTGGAGTCATAGGGATGGCTCTCCATTCTCCATGTTAACTTTGAATGAAATTACCTTTTATTTTCAAAACTAACGTAATTCTCTCTTGAATAAAAGTAGTCTTGGTGAAAAGTATTGAAAGCGATAACCAGTAGGTGATTCAAAATTTATACGCTGTTTTAATATCTCATCTATAAGAAAAATTATTTCGTTCTGTTAATTCATTAATTGCTTACCAGCCATTTGAAATAGAGCGCATTTTTTGTTAAATAGAAGGAACCGAATATCGTGCAGTTAAAAAAAATCAACAACAGAACATCATAAAAAATGATGGAAGCGTGAGAGGAATCTGCTACTTTCTATCCATTTGCATAGACGGTTTCTATAGTTTAAACGTTTTAACGTATTCCATATTGAAAAGCTTAGCGGAAGGTTAGTGCCGTATTCATAAATAATTCAACAAAAATCACAATTCAACGGCAGCATTTTCCAGGGCTTCCAGAAAATCGCTCTATATATACCTATACGGTATAAAATTACTGGAGAATAAGTGTATTGAAGGAAATTATATTGAAACCCTTTAAAGGAAAAAATTCTCAACATTATATGCAAAAAAAAATATTCCGAAATCTATTATACGAGTACTAAAATTGATTGGGCTATAAAACTGCCGCCATAGTCGAATGGTTGTTGCGTGTCTACCGTTTAGGTGTGTGTAGGTTCAAGTCACCGTACATGAAACAGCAAAATTATAGAAAACGTATTTTCTAATATCGGTCGCCCTTCTGCCATGCAAAAGCTCTTCATAAAAAAGCATTTGCCGTTCAGAGTTGGCTTAAAATTATAGGTCCCTCCATCTGTGTAACAACATTAAGACGAAAGCCACAAATAGGATGATAAGCGCAGGCAAACATTTAACAGAAGAGTACGCGCCAATGATTTTTTTGTTTTTATTAAACTGCATATCGGGTAGTTTCCTAAATATTTTTAATCATAATCAGTTCAATATTTTGAAGAGAATTTTTTGAAATTTGTTGCATTTTTGGAAATGTCTTACAAAGTTTGGAACTTGAATTTACTTGTTTTTTGTTATGTAATGCACTATATTTTTATAAAAAATCACGAAAAAATTTTGGCATCGGAAATATTTTTTATAAGAGTAGAAGTACTCGAAGGGCAACCAATTAAAAATGCCATAAATTTAGTTACTTTTATTAATTACTTTTATTAAATTCAAAGTAAAAAATGTGTGAAAATAATACAAAATTAAGAATCAGATTATTTTTGCTCGATAAGACTACCTTTGCTTTGACTATGGCCTTGAGATGGTTCAGAAACGAGTCGCAAACTGCCCGAATATGACTTGCAGGTATTTTGGCCCACTCGCGGACAATGGCTGTTTTCAGCGCCTCGAGACTGGTGAATCTTTTAGTTCGGACCTTGCTCTCCAAAATGGCCCAAAGATAATATTCCATTGGATTCCCGTCTGGTGAATTTGAGAGTCATTGTTTGGAGGTTATGAAGTTCGGAACGTTGTTTTTTAGCCACTTTTGGTTCACTGGAGATTTGTGAGACGGTGCAATGGTGCCGAGTCCAGTTGAAATATCCAAACCATTACCTGTGGTGGGTGCTGCTTTCTGGTGGCCAATCGATTACTCAAATCCTCGTATGAACGGTTGGTCAAATAAACCCTATCGTTTTGGAAGTATACGAATTGCTCAATTTGAAAATTTTCTCGTCAGAAAACACAATCTTCGGAAATTGACCGCTTTCGGCCAAGCGGAGCAACTCCTTCGCTCTCTTAAGTCTGACTTGTTGCTGTTTTGGTGTGAGATCATGCGCGTTTGGATCCTGTAAGGCTTGATTTTGACATAATTTTTCAGTATGCGGCGGATGCGACGGTCAGATATTTTCAGTTCTTTCGTCATTTGATTGGCACTTCGTCGGTGATTTCGCTCAAGTCACTTCTTCACTTTTTGAACCATTTCACGTGACGTTGCAGTTGTAGTCTTTTGATGACCACCTCCATGACGTTTCACGATGCTACCAGTATCATTTTAACGAGTAGTGGTGCGATAAAAAAAAACTTTATTTACTTTAAGGTGATCGAGCTCACGAACAATCGCTGACTGTGATTTTCCAGCCAAATATAATGCAATCCCTCTATTACGTTTGAAATCCATTACTGATTTTACTTTTTCGGGTTTACTCTGGGCAAAATGCTTCCGCGCGCTTGTAAACAATACTTTGGACTGTCATTTAGCCAACTAAGAGACAGCTGAAGTTGGTTACATTTTGAGTGCCGGACTCTGTATATTTATAACAAACACTTCTGAACCACTTCCAATAGTTTTGACAACCACTTGGATTTTGTTTCCACACACTTTGTACAAACTTTGTTTTGATCAAACTCATTCATTCCATCAATTAGGCATTGGTACATGAAATATCGGTCAATGGGAGGAGGTCAAAGATTACACGAAACGGATGTGTTAAAAAAGGAGGTGGCCGGATTTCTTTTAACTAGCTCTTTTTGACAACTTAATATAATTAAAACAACTTAGCTTGAATTAAATCGGTTTATCATTCTTTGAGATACTAGCGAAAAAAAATTCTACGGAGAAAACAACCATCAACTATGGATAAAATTGAGTAGCGCGTCATGATTCAGTTTTTCATTTAGTAAGATGAACCGATACTGATCTTTTGGGAAGGGATAAATAATACTAATTTTAGAAGTGACGTAATATATTTAAACAAGGTAGAGTGTAAACTGAAGGCAATCAGCGCTCATACGCCCCGGTTAAGAAGAAGCGGCAAGATATTTTTCAAATTAATTCAAGTCTATAAACTACAAGTTTCTTACAGAACATGGCCAAAAAAGGAGGTAGTTTCATTTAATGACCTTAACAGCCATGCCAGCCTTTTGACTTTTGCAGGTACTTGACATGTTATGCATTTTCTCCATATAATGAATACTCGACATTTTTTATATGGAAGGTAACAACTTCAGCAAAAAATTATTAAAAATCCAAGCGATTGTACTATGTTTTAGCGAAGTTCAGTGGGCTATAAAACTGCATACTCGACATTTTCCTAAAAAGTCTGACTAACAAGTTTACAATTTTAATGTAAATATGTTGCGTTTTTTTCGGAATTTGAAAAAATTATTAAAATTAATTAAGAAATAAATGATCTGCCCAAACTAGTCAGTAAATCTTAGTGTCATAGGTTTTTGTATATTTATACAAGGTGGCGCAAAATTTACCAATTATTTTTGTTTTTTGTATAATTATTTTACTAACTAAAAAACTGATTTTGCAAAAATTAAAAATTTTCCTATAGGGTGAATAATTTTTCACCACCTTGTATATAAAATCGTTGAATGGATAAATTTTTACAGAATGTGTAACTGTACAACAGTATAATAATTACTAAGAAAAAAATGATTTAGGTTGGTTGACCATCTTAGAGCCAATTTGCACGATGAATTTTCACCCTGGGTGTGCCGAGCTTGGTGGCAAAAAGTGTAGAGAAGTCAACGTGGAAGGCATGAACGCACATTTTTGTATTTTTACTCAAGTGCACTTTAAGCTCGAATGACCAAAGAAAATTGTCCGCTTAAATGTTAAAAACACGCAAGGAAAGCCGTAAACGAAAAGTCATCGTGTAAAGATTTTCGAAGATTTCTTTAAAAAAGAATGTGCAAACAGCTGCGTGAAAAGTCATCGTGCAAATTGGTTCTAAGATGGCATACGGCCATGTAAAATTCACATCAGAAGAATTGAAAAACAAATTTAAATTTACACATGCCCTGGGTATAGGAGCATTCACCCTATAACTGGTTATCGGGAAACCAATTTTTCAGGTCTCAAACAGTTGAAGGTTCCTATTAGGAGCACTAAATAGAATTTTGGTAATGAGGGCAATCGATAGCTCCAGAAATGATACAAACGAATACGATAGTGTTTTTAAGTTATCCATCCAGATCAGGACTATAGCAAAGATTTTATGTACGAAGCACAAAACGCAAAAAAACTTTCTGAATTCTCTCAAGCCGATTAGAGACACCGTTTTTGTAGAACCTCCAGATCTTCAGAGAGTGCTTTTAGAGAGTGTTACTAGGAATCTGGAATAATTTCGACTAACAAATGCTAGCATAAAATATGGCCGTGATATGATATGATTAGCGTTATCAGTATCACAAAGAAATTAAGTCCTTATAAGTCTACAAAGATTTTAAAATTCACCCTTATAAAATCAAACTAACGCAATACAGCAAAAACTCCATACCAAGCGTTGTCAGTATATATAGGGCGGGCCATGTAAAATTTGCTTTTTGAATCGGCTACAAAGAAAAAACTAATCAATATTTTTTCAAACTTTTTTTTTTATTTTGAAGATTGAACATTGTCATTTATGAATGAAAAGTAATATCGTTTAAGGGACTGCCACGACTGGCTTTACAGTAGGCCATTCGATCAACCCAATTTTTAAGCACATTTTCGATTGTTTGGGCTCCAATTTCATGAATGGCAACTTCGATTTCGTGTTTTAAAGCATCAATCGTCTCTGGATGGTTCGCATAGCATTTGTCCTTAACGGCTTCCCACAAAAAATAGTCCAACGGGCATAAACCATAGCTCCGAGCCGGCCAATTGATATCGGAATTCAAAAACGGTCGCCAAAAGTTCGAGTGTAACTTTGGCAGATTGACAAATTGTACCGTCCTATTTAAACCAAATGTCGTCCATGTCATCCTCTTCAATTTTTGGAAACAAAAACTCGTTGAACATGTCACGGTCACGCTCGCCATTTACTGTAACCGCGGAAGAAGAAGAAGACTCACCACTTTGGAAATAGGTTTTCAATATTTCCCAATTTTGTTCAAACGTATAGCGTCCCATTTCGTAAATGTCAAACCTTTAAGTAAATTATGAACACATTTGACATGTCATTTGTGTTACCATTCTCAAAAAAATAGGTGGTTCAAAAAGCAAACGCTATATGGCCCACCCTGTATATATATATATACTTGACGCGTACACCCTCTTTGGGTGTTTGGCCGAGCTCCTCCTCCTATTTCTGATGTGCGTCTTGATGTTGTTCCACAAATGGAGGGACCTACAGTTTCAAGCCGACTCCGAACGAAATACACTCGGAGGTTTACCATTGCCTGCCGATGCGCGACCGCTATTAGAAAAACGTTTTTCTTAATTTTGGTGTTTCACCGAGATTCGAACCTACGTTCTTTCTTTGAATTCCGAATGGTAGTCACGCACCAAGCCATTCGGCTACGGCGGCCGCGTTGTCAGTATCACAAAGAAATTAATAATCTCTCAGTCTACAAAGATTTTAGACTTCACCCTTATAAGACTATGGTATTCACCGCCGTATTCGCCTGACAAATCATAAAGCTGATAAAATCGCTGAGAGCTATAGATCCTAAAGTGTTTGGGATGGGGTTCCAGCATAAGTGAATTGGTCATTTCAATGCTAAAACTTCCATGAATAAGCTCTGAAAAGTTCTGTTGTGATCTAATTGAAACCCCCTATTCCAAAATTGCAAAACTATTGTTCAAGCGTACTTTCTAATATTTTCTTACAAATAATTACCTTTTACAGATACAAAGTTGTTTTGCTTATTATTGAAAAATAGTTTTGCAAATTACCGTTACGTAAGTGGCCATGCTAAGTGTACAGTTTTGTTCGTTTTCAACGCCAACTTATCATTGACCTAGAACAATATGTTTAAACGGCCTTTTTAAGATTTCACAATTTTCACTTGATACATCGGGCTTATTCTGAGCATTTTGGCATTTATATGTCAGTATCTGTAACAATTCCGTTAGACTTTTACAAATATCCATTTAGTGCGCAAGGTTGTAATACTTTAGTGTCCGAGTGTAAAAATAAAATAAAGTAAATTAAACTTAATGTAAATGATTTTCAGCTCTTTCAAAAACGCATAGCCACTTTAATTATTTGTTTGGTTTTTACGACTTTAGTGTTAAACCTATAATCGCCGTAATCATAAAATAATACATACATACATACGTATACATAACTATGATATGGGCGAGCATGCATAATACCATAGTTCAAGGCACATTGCATAGCTAAAGTTGCAGAGCGCAGGGTCTTAAAAAGAGAACTCGCATATTACGTTTTATGCATTTCGTACGAAGGCCAATTTCATAAATTAACTGCATGAACTTGAAAAAAAAAATTGCGGCATGGCTGATATTCTCAAGAGTTTAAGTAACACTTTTGCAGCAGAAAAGTGTACAAAATTAATATATTCGACGCATTTGCATATTCATAAGAGAGTTATGATCTCTGTAACGTTATGTCAAAAAGCATAGTATTATACGTAATGGAATGCAACCTTTGCTGAAGTTTTAAGTTTGATAAAAAAAAAGTTTAAGTAAATGTGCCACTTTTGTCCTCTTGACGATGAATTAAGCAAAATAAATATTTTTTCTTGCTTCTGGAATTTTGAAATTTTGTAGTTTAAGTTTTAATTTTTTTTCCTTTTTAATTATTCGTTTTAATGAAGGGCCGCTACTCCACATTCAACTTTGGACACTCATTAGAGAATTATAATCTCAATAACGGTATGCCAATTATGCGCAAAAAAGATATTACATTATTGTAATTTTATTGACTCGAAACTTTGCTAAAAATACTATAATAAATTGCTGGTTTTGTCGTTCGTTTCGTTTTTTTACTCATAAAAATTGTTTTTTTATTTCCAGATTTCATAATTCTAAATAATTTAAGTTTTAAAATTTTCTTTATTGTTTTTTATATTTGATGAAGCGCCGCTGCTTTATGTTCACCCAAATGTAAGAGATGAATGGATCGAGATCATCATCAGTTCATCCGAAAGCGCAATAAGTCATAGGCTATTACTAACTGTGTTAATACATATCTACATATGTGCATGTTTATGTCTGTCACAATCCCTGTGCCATTGTCATCAAGATTTGTAAATAACAAAATTAGCTCAAAGGTGCGCATAACTGCAATCTTGAACTGCAACCAACACGTTCAATGACCTATGAAAGCGAATTTTAAGTCAAGTGTCGACGTTACTTTTCAAACTAACATACATACATATGTAGCATATGTTGTATGTATTTTTTGTACGCGCCTTTTTTAAAGCGCTTTATGCGCTTTGTTTTTGTTTGCCTCTTAGTTGTTGGGTAAGTAGGTAAACAAATTTACAGGTCTATTAAGTAATTAATGAGTTAGAGCATATTTCTACAACTATGTATGAGTTACATCTGAAATGAAAAGCATATCATAAAAAACAAAAAATGAAAAAAAAAAATAAAAAAAAAAACTCCATCCGCTGTTAGGTTTGGCGTGGTTGGGTTCGGTTGGCTGACATCTACTTAAATAAACGATAAGTCTCAAAAACATATACACACACAAGCACATACGCGTATACAATTTATTTGGCTACTACCCTGCAGGGAAAAACCAAACTATATAGTATGGAAACATTCTAGTTCAGATGCCGGTATTTAATAGAAGAAAATATACTAATTCATTGGAGCAACATCAAGACGCACACCACAAATAAGAGGAGGAGCTCGGCCAAACACCCAAAAAGGGTGTACGCGCCAATTATATATATTATATATACCTATATATACCAATCCATTATTCACCAGCATAATAGCTGTAGTAAAATGATAAATTTGTCTGCAAATTAGTTGATGTTTTAGTTGAGAAAGCTTAAGACATCCTATAGACGCGGCAATGTATCGCGATAATTAGAGGTAAAGTCAGAAACGAAACGAACTTTGGATCATTAAGACTTAAGTTGATACATAAAATTCAAATACTTATAGAAATGCCATATAGGATATCTGCTTATTATATTTATACAAGGTGGCGCAAAATCAATCACCTTATAAGAAAATTTATAATTTTTGCCAGTTCGCAAATAGTTGACACTTGCGGACTAAACATCACAAATATACAAGCAATGGAACGCTTAAAGGTCTAGATAAAGGTTTCCTTCATTCAAAGTCATTTTGTTTTAATTCTATTTCATTTCATTATATTTAATTCTATGCTTACAAGAAGCTTACATACTAGAAATATATATATATATTGGGTGTGGGAATAAAAAGAGGTGTCGCTGCTGATACTATTTTTGTACTCCCTCTAGTAGTATACTGGCGATTTGAAGGTGTAGATGTGAGGTCTCGATCGCAGTAGTTGACATTCGTTTGAAGCGTAAGCATCCTTTTTTATCTGACATCAAAAATGTCTACGTTCGTCCAAAAAAATAGTATTTGTATCATGCTCCATTGATACCTTTTAAGGAATAGTGCAGCTGAAACGTGTCGTACATTGATCAGTATTTACGGTAATCACGCTCCATCGAATATAACTTGTAAAGAGTGGATTCGGCGCTTCCAAAGTGGCAATTTTGACGTGAGTGATAAAGATCGCGGTCCAAAGGTTATGTTGTGCATCTGGTCGGATCAGAAGGATGTTATCTATTATGAACTCCTTAAACCATCTGAAACCATCACTGGCGATCGTTACTGACTGCAGCTAATGCCTTTGAATCGAGTTCTCAAAGAAAAGCGGCCGGAATGGGACGGTGGACATGACGAACTGATTTTGCTGCATGACAGCGCCAGGCCACACGTTGCTAAACCGGTACAGAAATATTTGGAGGGACTGAATTGGGGAATTTTGCCCCACCCGCCGTATTCCCCAGACATTACACCTTCGGATTACCATCTGTTCCGATCAATGCAGTCCTCCCTTATTGGAGAGTGGTTCACTTCTTATGAGAGCATCGCAAACTCGCTCAATGAATGTATCAAGTCAAAAGAACTCAAAGAGTTTCGTCAGAGGAATCCGTATGCTGCCTGAAAGATGGAGTAAAGTTGTAGCTTCACATGCTTCACTTAATATCATGTATTCTTTAATTCTTTAAATAAGTCGTAACTTTGGCTAAGAAAGGACAGAAACTTATTCCCATACCCAATACTTAAATTCTCCCTCCATTTGTGGAACAACATTAAGACGCACACCACAAATAGGAGGAGGAGCTCGGCCAAACACCTAACAGAAGTGTACGCGCCAATTATTTATTTATTAATACTTAAATTTAATCTTTACATGCTAGAACAAAAGAGTGCTATTATGAATAATGGGACGCAAAATGGGGAAAACATCTTGGCATAGTAAAATCTAGGTCGAGTGGTCTGTAGATACAATTTAACTGAATAAGAGCCCTAGTAATAGGGGCAAAGTTATAGTAGTTTGATTTAACTATTCTGATGTTTCATGGATAGTAAAACTAAATAAAAAAGTTTTAAAAGTTTTGTGAGGAGCATTGAAGCCAATCTGTTCAAGAACTTCGGTCCAATCAAAGAAAACAGAATAGTTTGGTAACAGAGTTATTCAAAAACAAATTGGATGGTTAATTTTGCGTCTACTTGTATAAGTATTTAGATACATGTTGTATTCGAATAATTTGGTAAAGGAGTTATTCAAAACAAAAACAAAAACAAGATTAATTTTGGATCTCCTTGTATAAGTTGATACATTTATTTGAATAATTTGGTAAAAGAGTTATTAAAAAAACAAAAATGGATGATTAATTTTGCGCCTCCATATATTTGAAAACCGCTATCTATCAAATAAAGGTTAATAAATATTAGCATGATATTTTTTCACTTCATATGCAGCCTCGTATCAGAAGTCAGTAAGTTTAGATGTAAGCATTATTTGCGGCCAAGCCAGCGAGTCGTCAGCTGCCATGAATTCATCGTACAGGATTCGTCTCCAAGATTCTTTGACAATAAGGTTCACAACGAAGGGGTGAGCCTTGTGAATTTCTGTCTAAGGACATTCGGCTAATGTTCCGAGATTACCATTTACGCTCGCGAATCTTAATTTCAACTAGCCTTTGCCTACATTGGGTGAGGAACTCATTATACTTAGGGCCAACATATGCGGAAGATAACAATCATATGCGTAGGAAGGCAGAGATTTATGACGGTCTGAGGCTTTTTTATAACAGTCATATAGAAGTATTCATTTTACGTTGAAGTTAAATTCCTTCGCTTTGTTTTCGTGGTTAGCTGTTTGGAATACCGTAATATTCACTATTTTTCCCATAACTAAATTTTTTTTGCAAGCACTCAAAGCAATTTTATTCTCTACATATTGTTATCAGATGAATCAAATACCGATGAACCAGAAATGCAATTTGGAAATTGAATATAATTGCATTTCTTTATTAGTTTTTCACTTTTAATGTAAGTCGGAATCAATTGTCAAGCAATCACTGGTCAAGCAGTCAAACCAATTACTGTACCTGAAAGAAGTATTCTTTTATTTAAAAAAATATATTCTGTATACACTTTTAATAGGAAATATAAAGGAATTGAATAGATTTTTTTTTATAAAGCGAATTTCAAAAGACGACTCTAGATGTTGTTTTAAATTGAATCATGTAAAAATTTAGATTCTTTCAGGGCATTCTTTTTTTTATTCAAAATATCGTATGAAATTCTACAACTTTCTGCTTGACAAATGAAATATGACATAAAAAAGGTACCGTTTAGTATTGTAATTATTCACTACTGACATCTAAGCGCCACTTTTGAAAGGCTCTTTATTTTGACTGGTCTAAAACTGGTTATTTTAGAAACATATTGAACTAGAATGTTTTTTTTTTTGCTAGCATGAAGTAAATGGTATTTTGCTGGTGCATGGCTGGACTATTGACCCTTCGTAGGACTTCGCCGTGGAACATGGAAAAAAGACAGAACACGAACCTGTTGAGGTTTAGTTCACAAACACTGTTTTTCTCTGCAGGGTACATTTTATGTATATTGTGATGTGGTTAAGTGTTGTGTGTTGCTATGTATGTTGGCTTATTATTACTCAATTCGTGATGGAAGTTTAGTATCTAAGTGTTTGCTGTAGTCCAGTCTGTTAGTCTATCAAACTGCCAATTTGTCGGCCAGTTTAATTGCCATTTTTTTAAGCGTGCACGACTCACGTTCTATACAGTAAATTTTTAAGACTCTGTTTTAGTAAAAAGCTGACGCTATAAAAATAGTAGTTATTTTGACACCGAAAACAAAGATTGGCTTGGCTAGTGATAGAGTTCGAATACAAAGACTTTAAGGCTTTACGCAGCAAAGACTCGTATCAATCATAAAAAAAGATTGCAGAACCGTTAGGACTAAAGCAGAAAAAGAAGAGCAGCATCCGAATACTTCGATATAAGGCTCAATTGGGTTCCCGGTAACAGTGGCATAGCGTGCAACTGCTACGCTGATGAGCTGGCTAGATAGGCGATCCTGGAGATGGTTTTACCACCAAATGAGAGGATTGGGATCTCCTTGAGAACCTGGAAAGATGAGCTTCGTGTCAACTCAGCGAACGCTGGGTTAGTGTGCAAACGTGCAATGTCCCGAGATCTTTCTGGTCACGGGTAGATCGGGGGCGCTCGAGGTGACTTATAATACTAACAAAGCCGCAGCTCTCGAATTTGGTGGGTGTCCTTAGCGGGAATTGCCGGTTAGGTAGCTATGCGGTGAGTCTTGGGAATGATTCAAACCCTTTCTCTGTATCTCAACTCTCTCTTCATGCACGATATCTCTCAATTTTTTGCTTTACCTGCGGATACAGCAGGTTTAAATATTACACACGTGGGGAATTTTGTTTGGTCGTCATGTTTCAATCCGAAGCCATTTCTTCGTTTTTCCCCCTGCTTGATTCTGCTCTCTCTGTTTTTCCTCTGCATGATATCACAACGGGCGAGTTTGATTCTAACCTAACCTAACCTATAAAAACAAAGAATCTGGGTGTCATGTGAGTTGAAGCTTCGCTACATTTTTCTTTTAGAAATTCTTTATAAGCGCCACAAAAAATCATATTCATAGTGATAGCTGGTGACCATAAATGGATCAGTTACGACAATTTTAGATTCAAGAGAGCAGAAAATCTAAAACCAAGTGCCAACTGGAGCACTCATATTCTAGAAAGAGTGTACCCTGCACAATTAAATTATCACAAAGTAGTTTTATGCTTCTATTAATATATTTCTAGAATTATATCGAAAAGTTATCGATTTCGATGGACAATACTTTGAGTCACCTATTCATTGCTGCTGATTTAAAGTGAAGTTTTTGAAATTTTAATTCCTTATTTTCAAGTTAAAAACTGAATATTTGGCACTAAATCCTCTGCTAGGTATTTTGCTAAGCCTGTTCTTCGAATAGTGGTGCGCGTCCTCCAGCACTCTATTTTAGTTAAAATGATTCAACAATGTTTAAAGAGAAAAGTTGCACCGCAGCATTCGACCTTAAGTTCGTCTTACCAATAATAAGGCTCTCTTGTTCCGATAATAGTGTGGAGTTGCGTTTCGTGGAACGGTGTCTGCCCAATTCATCGTATTGAAGGTATTATGGTACGCTCAGATATTGCAAAATGTAATGTAGAAGAGAATGTATTGGTGATTTGGACATTTTAAAAAGACAAGGATTCGTAGCACACTTCTCGTGTGGCAAAAAAGTGTTTCGAAGACAAATTGTTCACTGTTCTGGGTTAGGCACCTTCGAATGCCGACTTAAATCCAATAAAACTGTTTGGAATGTCGTGAAAAATGCACTCAGTACGCAGAGTATCACAAATCAGTTATTTGAAAAGGTCAAGGCAGCATAGTTATCCGTTTCTGACGAACATTGTAGAGGTCCAATAATGTCAATACAAAGGCGCTGTGCAGAAATAATAAAGCAAAAAGCATTTTCAACCAAATATTCATGAATACTTTTCCCATTCGTCTGAATTTTTTATTATGTGACCATTACTTTGCTTCGTAAGTTTTTTTTTGAAGGATTTTTGAATTGTATTAGTTTTCGTACATGAAGTAAAAAAATTATATTTTTTGTAGATAAAAAGACTGATACAGATTCAAATATTTTAAATTTGTAAAATAAAACCTAATATGCAAAACAATTGTGAGCTTTTATTGAAGAAAGTCTCAATAGGAGAGAACTGGGTATCATTCTTAAATATTCTTCAATGTCTGTACATATAGCACAATGCTCAGAATGATGACAAGAGCCGATATAGCCATGTCTGTTCGTCTAATTATTCGAGGCAGTTTGGTGCTAAAAACGGATGTAATTAGTCAATAACTACGCCTACCTCCTTGCTACGATAATTTTCAAAAAAGAAAAAAAAGATATCTCCATTAAAATCAATTAAAATTATTCAAATTAGGTAAAAGTGGTAAACCCACACGATGAGAGGAACATTTTGGAAAATGAACTATGGTATGTTACTCCTAATTTTGGATAAAAGCTATTCAGATAGGTTAGGTTGGAATGGTTGCCCAAGGAATGAGCACACTTCAACGAAGATAAACGGATTCGTTCTTTGTGAGATGGAAGAGAAAACCGATGGGATGGAAGGAGAAGGCGGGGAGCGGTGGTAGTGGTATGGTTAAGAGCATGTGCTTAGAGTGTGTGGAATATTAACGATGACTGTGCTGCGTTTGCGTCAACAGCTTTGTGCTGCTGACGAAATTCATCAGATTTTTAATGTCAACGCCAGCTATATCAGCAGGCGTAGCGAAGAATCTGGATCTTGACGCCGCCAGAGCAGGGCAGCTAAGGAAAAGGGGCTGAGATGATTCCTCCTAATCGTTCATATATCCAATGCAAAAAGGACTCGAGGTATTTCCAAGTCTCACAGGGGGATTTCGCGACCTTACATGTTTGTGTACTTGGCCAACGCTTGCTGAGTTGGCGCGAAGCCCATCTTTCCAGGAGTAGACCTCAGGTAGTCAGGGGGATCCCAATTCTCTCCCTTCGCGGGGAAATCACCTCACATGTCCCTTGTCAGGCCAGCTCATCCGCCTCACAGTTTCTCGCCGCTTGCTTCCCACTTCAGTTATATGCGACCTAAATACTATTGAGATGGAATAAAAACCACGCCTACTTTTTAGATGTTAAGACTAAATTTCCGCCTGTCTGACTTAACAATTTAGAACACTTGTTGTTTCAGAGAATGTTTGATTCTAATAGTTAACAGTTAGCCCAAACTAAATTTTACTTAAATGTGCGCGGTTACATAAAATTCGAATATAGTTGCGTGAGTACTACTCGGTAGGGCTTGGGTTTTAAGCCCCGGACATGAAACATTAAAGGGTTATTTTAATAGCGGTCGCTGCCTGGCTGGTAATGGCAAACCTCCTCATATATATATTCATTCAGACACGGCTTAAAATTGTAGGTCCCTCAATTTGTGAAAAATATGAAAACGCACACCACAAATTGGAGGAGGAGCACGGCCATACATTCTGCTCAAATATGAACGAGACTGATTTAATAAAACACAAACGGTTAATTATTGTTCAATTTTTATTTTATCTCCTTCAAAGTAATCACCATTGGAGGCGATACACATATGCCAACGTTTTTTCCAATCATCATAGCATTTCTGGAAGGCCGATTTCGGTATGGATTTCAGTTCCTTCTTCGAATTCTCTTTTATGACTTCAATTGTCTCAAAATGTTTTCCACGGAGCGGCAACTTGGGCTTGGGAAACAGGAAAAAGTCACATGGAGACATATTAGTCGAATACGGTGCTTGTGGAACGAGCTGGTGCATTATCGTGATGCAAGAACCATGACTTGTTGTCCCACAATTCCTTCCTTTTAAGACGAATGTTCTCGCGCAAACGCTTTAAAACGTCTAAATAATATTCAGCGTTAACCGATCGGTCTAGCGGAAGGAACTCCGAGTGCACCACACCTTCGTAATCGAAAAAAACAGTCAGCATATCCTTAATTTTTGAGCGACTTTGGCGTGGTTTTTGGGCCCTCTGTACGGCCCTCTTTGAACGATTTGAACCACTGGAAAACACGTGCACGCGATAGAGCAGAGTCCCCATAGGCTGTCTGCAATATTTTTAAGGCGTCTGAAGCCGAAATTTTGTTGGAAGAAAAAAATTTCAAACAAATTCTTTGTTGAACTTGAATTTCCATCGTTAAATTCGAAGAACACACTCGAGCTTGACTTGTTTACAGTAGCACAGAAAACAAACTATGTGACATATCACGCTGAAATTTACCATGTAAGCTTATAACAGTCCTACCATCCAACAAAAAATTTATTTTTGCCATATGTCATCCGCGGACCGTTTTATTGATAAAGTCTCGTTCATATTTGAGCAGAAGGTATATATATATTTGCGAATTTGACCCTGCCATGCTCTAACCACTGTGTATACTTATGCCGCAAAGAGTTTATTACACTAGACCAACTTCACCCGTCTTTTCCAATGACAAAAAGTGTATTAAAGAATTAGGAATTAATATGACATATTCAATACTCAGTATAATACGATTTATTGGGTGTGCGGTGATTCATCTGAAGTGAATTTTCGAAAATTCAAAATTCGAATTGGTTATTTTACTACTGGTATTACTCTGGTCCATGACGAACTATTAAATTTCAATTTATAATTTAGTTTGGCTTTTTCCCTGCAGACTATGTTTATATATATTATATATGTATACATATGTTACGTACATTTCGAATACATATTTACATACACTCAATAATCGCTCGTTTAAGGTACTAATATGCTTCATAAAACTTTTCATTCCTTGAAGGTCATGCGGCAAAGTAATTCCTTATTTTCTATAATTGAACAGACAAATCCCAAATAACGCAGGAAAATTAATTGATTATGATATATATTATATATATATACAATTAGCGCTTACTCCCTATTGATACAAGTATATACAGTGAAACGACTCCTTCATACTATTTCAAATCGCTTTTTGGTACATTTCAATTATTGTTTAACTTTTAACATCGGGGACGACATTGTCGTTTTCCTGTATGTAGCTGCAACAGCACTTACAAATATGAAAATATTTGTGTATGGATGTGTGCATGTCGATGTGTCTTCGTCACCATACACATTTGCATAAATATTTGGCTAAAGTAGTGAAGTCTTAAATGAGTGTTGCGCATGCGTGCTAATTCGTACGTAGTTATGTACCTACTCGTATATATGTACATACATACGAGTATGGGAGTGTCAGAAGCATAGTTGTATTTACGTTGACGAAAACACGTGGCAAATCTCTGAGATGGTGCTGAGACTTCTCCGCATGAAGAATTTGTATTTACATGGGAGATTCGAACCCGAAGCAACTGAAACCCTTCTTTGTGTGCGAAATTTTAGATACAAAAGGAAAGAAAAATTTAGAACTTTCGGGGTAAAGCACGAAATGATGTATTTTGTACTTCCTGTGCATTTTTTTCGAAATTTATGAAGTGAAACTTCTTAGGCGTCGATGGACGAGCGAGAATGGAGAGTAAAATTTCTAGGCCATGCAACGTTTTGGGCATTTTCGTTCCGCGAGAGAGAAAAAAGATATAACGTAGAGTATACGATTTAGGCTATTTTTCCTGAGTTTTTCCTAGTGGTTGCTAATTTCTAGTGAGAAATAACACTGCCTATGTTTTGGCGCTTGTGTTTTTAGTGCAAACTTTTAGGAAATATTATATATATTTTTGGTGCCCACTTTTTGGCGTTATATTTCTTTGGTGCCTACTGTTTGGGGTGTTTTTTGGTTCCAATTTTTTTGGATTTTTTTTGGTGCCTCCTTTTTAGCGCTTATTTCCCTTTCCTGGCTAGTGCTTGTGGGTACTATAAAGTGCTATCCATTCCGGCGTCGGATTTATTGGTATTACCTTGCGGTAATTTGTGCCGTTGCTGCGGCCCTGGAATTGCTGCGTTTGTGCGGGTGATAAACACTCGGAGTAGTGCGCGTTGTTGTCGCGGTTTGTGTCCGGCGTTTACCTACACCAGTCGGTTCTTCTTCGTTTTTTGTAAATTTTGTCTATTTGTATTCTCTGCAAATGTTGTGAACTGTTATGTGTTATGTGTACTACGGCTACACATACTTTTTTTAAAAAGATGGAAGTATGGAAACTGGTATATTTATTAATATTTATATTTTCCCATAGTTTTCAAACGTTTTTACCTTCGTTTTTAATAACTTATACGTATGAAACACCAAATGATAGGCACGTTTTTTTTTAATAGCGATCGCCTCTCGGCAGGCAATGGAAAACCTCCGAATGTATTTCTGCCACGGACAAGCTCCTCACAAAAAACAGTCTGCCGTATGAAGTCGTCATAAAATTGTAGTCCCCTCTAGAACAATATAAAGACGGACGTCACAAATAAGAGGAGGAGCACAGCCTAACACCTGAAAAGGGTGTAAGCGAAATTATAAATATATACAACTTTGTAAATCTACTAGGCATCTCGCTGTTAGCCGTATTCTCTTTATTTTCTTATTCTAGTTAATAAAGAACACTCGCTTAAATGTCGGAGTACATGCAAAATAACAACAACACAATTCGTATATAAAGGGTTTTCCAATAACAGATGTTATCTATCGTTATCGAGAGATTAACGATTTTTATGGCCGGAATTGGATGGTATTGATCTGGACAATGTTTATTTCGAACAAGTCGGCACTACGTGCCACACAATCAACGAACCCATTGGTCTTTTGCGGGAAAGTTTCCGGGCCGTGTTATCTCTCGAAGAGGTGATCGCAATTGGCCACCAAGATCTTCTGATTTAACACCTTGTGACTTTTTTCTTTGGGGTCACGTGAAAAAAAGGTCTACGCCAACAGCCCAGGGTCGATTCAAGACCTCAAAGATAGAATTCGTGAGGCTATCGAGGGCATAGGGCAATCACTTTGCAATTCGGTTATGGAAAATTTCGTGAAAAGGATATTATCCTGTAAGCGTGGTCATGGTGGCCATTTGCCTGATGTTATTTTCCACTATGAACAGCATACCTTCTTCTTTATAATGAAATTACCATCCAATCATTTATACTAAAAAATAGCTTTTTCTTTGAATATCAAAATAACACCTCTTATTAGATAACCCTATACATATCAGTGCAGTAGAATCCTACTCGAATAAAGTTATACGACTTAGGGTGAGTTAATTTATGGCACTACTCGTGGGAGGTTATGAAAGGATTTAAAAAAAATTGTACACAAATGCAATCTTGTTTTGCTCTCTATTTGCTTAATTTTGTTGGTCAGTGACAGTTCATAACAGTACTGCCATAGCTGAGCTAATTGAGTTCTCTTTTGCAACTCGTGCACAAAAAAATACGGCAGTTGTTGCTTATAAAATTTATACAAGAAAAAAAAATTAAAAAGATGCTTAGAAAATAGTTACTATTTAAAGAAACTTAAAAAAAATTAATACACTTTCACCCCCACCTATTTAACATTTATTGATACATACTATATATTACACAAGATGGAGCAAAAATAGTCCCCCTATCGGAAGATTTATAATTTTTGTAGTCGTACATCAATCACATTTGACATTTGTAAAATAGACAGCGTCAAAATAAAGATTTGCATCAACCAAACATGAAATGGATTACCCACTTAATACAGTACACATAATCGTACAAATATGTGCAAATGTCATTGAGTGAGAGATGAGTGGTAGGAGAAGGTCAAAATGGAAGTAACGATAATCTAGGTTAAAGATAATATCGACAATACTTTGTTTTCTAATTTACAATATTCATAAGTGAACGCATATTTACAGTATGCACATATATACATACATATACATATAAATGTTTACCTACACTTACATATATATCAACAAGATCAAACGCAACGTGTGCGTGAGTGTGAGCTTAACAAAGGGCTTTAGAGATACATCTAATCACTCAAAGGAGCCAGGTCACTGTAGTGGCAGGAAAAATAGGCATATTCTTGAAATTTTTTTAGCAACATTTAAAATTGTCTCTTAATATGAGTTCACATGTAACACTAGTATAAAAATGGTTTCCTAAAGAGTGTCACCTCGTTAAAAAAAGTATTTTTTAAACTCATTTGGGAACGCTGAACACGAGCACAAGTTTCAAATACTTTTATTTAATTTTTCTTATATCTACTTTAAATGTCTCTAATTATCCAATAGCGGTCTCTCACAAGTTTTCTAATACCGGTCGTCACTCGGCAGGCAATGTAAACTTTTGAGTGTATTTCTGCCATGAAAAGGTTGCTCATAAAAAAATATGTGCTGTTCGAGTTCGGAGTCAACTTAGAACTGTAGGTACCTCCAACATCAAGTCGCACACTACAAATAAGAGTAAGAGCTCGGTCGAATGGCCATAAAAAGGTGTAAACATCAATTATATAAATATTGGTTTGGGGAAAAAGAAATCCAATATTTTCTCGGTAGATGGCTGTAATGCTCTATATTTCGTAAAGTATCTATCGATTAAACAATTTATAATTTACGCACGTTGTCAAGGTTTCATTTCACACTAAAAAAATCTTTTGCTGTTTTTTGTTTGTTCCATTCAGTTGTGAGTTACAGGGTGTTATCAATGGAAGTCAACAAAGAGAAAATTCGGTACATTATGCAGTTTTTCTTTGATTAAGGCGAAAATGCAAGCCAGGTCGCTGAAATTTTGAATGGGGTTTATGTTGCCGAGACTGTCGCAGGTGATTACGTGCAATTTTGGTTCGTTGATTCTGTTCAGGCATTTTTTATGTTAAAGAAAATATCGATAATGTCGATAAAATCGAAGAAATAATCAATGTTGACCGATATATTAGTAGTTGTAACATCGCCCAGAATCTAAAGATCGACCATAAAACAGTTTAAAAGCATTTGTGCAAAAATTTTACGCGAAAATAATGTTTTTATTTCCGGTTAAGACCAAAATGAAAAATTTCATAAAACTTGCTGAAGAAGTGTTCTCCAGGCATTCTAGCAGATAATAATTTTAGCATTTGCTCATACGATGTGTCTAATCGAATTCTGTCCGATTCTGCACATATTTCTCTTCCGTAGGACAATTGGCCCAAATGCTTTTGGGCATATCTTATTCTACTTCAAAATTTAGTTCCCTTAAAAATTAATAATAGGTTGGTATGGTTGCACAAGGAATGAGCACACTTGGACGAAAAAAATTGGATTCGTCCTTTGTGATACCATTATGAGGGAGGTGAGGTGAAAGAGAAAGACCGATGGGATACAGGGGGAGCGCGGGGAGAGGTGGTGCTGGGATGGTTAGGAGCGTGTGGTGCTGATGAAATTCATCAGATTTTTAATGTCAGCGCCAGCTATATCAGCAGGCATAGCAAATAAGTAAGAGCCAAGATGCCTGGATCTTAGCCCCGCCAGAGCAGGGCAGCTAAGGAGAAGGTGCTGAGATGATTCCACCTCATTCTCCATACATCCGGCGCAAAAAGGACTCGAGGTGATTCCAAGTTTCACAGCATGCATTCCTCGCGTATAGTGACCTGCGAGAAAACCCACAAAATTCCAGAGCTGATATTTTGTCAACCTCAGAAGCTCGCCCGAGCGCTCCCGGTCCACACGTGGCCAGAAGGATTTCGCGACCTTACAAGTTTGTGTACTTGCCCAACGCTCGCTGAGTTGGCGCGATGGCCCTCTTTCCAGGAGCAGACCGCAGGTAGTCAGAGGGATCCCAATTCTCTCCCTTCGTCGGGAAATCACCTCACATGTCCCTTGTCTAGCCAGCTCATCCGCCTCCTAAAGAGTCAGTTGGATATCTCACAGCTGGCTGGCAATTACGTTGGCTGGATATTTACATATGCAAAACAAATATTTTTCGGTAATGAAAAACATGTATGTATGTATGTATGTATGTATTTATGTATGTATGTATGTATGTTTGTATACATAATAAGTATGAATATATGCAATACAATTTAAATAAACGCTCAAGCATTGACATTACGAGCATCGAGGAATTTGTGTTTAATTAAGCTTGCCCAATAGCATATAAAATTTAATTATAAATAACCAGCAATTTTCCAACACTTCCTGTTTCGCTCAAATTTTCAATGATACAGCTGTGGAGAGCAGCGAACCTTAAATCTCTGCCAATGCTCTACGAGGAAAAGCATTAATGTTAAAGTACCAAGTACTCATTTGACCCAATACAAGTGGGTATAAGTACATAGTTATAAGTATGCAAGTATGGTATGCTATATTTTCCACATATGTTCCATGAAAATCTATGTGAACATACCTACTACAAACTGGCCTTTTGGTTGAAAGGGTTATAAAAAATGGTATTCTTTGGAGTTGTTAACAAGACTTTGTATATACATATATATGTATATGTAGCTACATACATAAATACAACAAATACATACATTTTGGAGCTCAATTGCGTAATACATATGTATGAGCGAGCTGATTGGTTCTCTTCGATATGCAGATATGTACTTGTATACGTTATTATACGTATATATAGTACTTGTACACTCGTATACAAACATACATGAAGGAAAATTGTTATGTAGTTACATTCAATTAAAACTTTTATGAGATTATTGCCTTTACATAAACGCATGTATCATTTGGCAATGATTGTGGTTGCGTTGGTGATTTTGGTGGTGGTGGTGAAGTTATACTCCCCAGTCGGAACTTTCGCATCGCATGACTTTTAAGACGTACGTTAGTGTCATTTGAGCGCTCCGTTTGTACCAACTAATAGGAAATCCTGCATGCACCCCAAATGCAGTGAACTGATCATATTCGATTTTTTTTATAAGTTATACCAAATTTCCGGACCTTTTTCTACTCACATTCCCTCAAGGGATGAGTGGGCGGGGTGCAACATTCGGCGGTAAGGCATGGCAAACATGTTCACGGTTGGCTCGAAGTTGGACGGAAGGGTTGGTGGGGGGTATTCTGTAAGGAGCCTCCCATCAAACTTAAATTTAGGCTCCCGCACCACTGTAGTGTTTTCCAAGCGGAGGTATCCGCAATTAAGGAAGCGGTGGACTGGTTGCTAAATTCGATAATTACCGTTAAGGAAGTAAATATTTACTCCGATAGCCAATCGGCAATTAGGGCCTTGGGCTCGCTGTTTGTGCGTTCGAGATTGGTTGGGGAATGTCTGGCTTCTCTCTCGATTGCATCCGAATACTTCATCATAAGGCTTATTTGGGTTCCCGGGCACAGCGGCATAGAGGGAAACTGCTGGGCTGATGAGCTGGCTAGACAGGGAACTTTGGAGACGGTTTCGTCGCAAAATGAGAGAATTGGGGTTCCCCTGAGAACCTGTGGTGACTGCTCCTGGAAAGATGGGCCTCGAGTCAACTCAGCGAGCGCTGGGCTAGTGCGCAAACGTGCAAGGTCGCCAGATCCTTCTGGCCACGGGTAGATCGGGGACGCTCAAGGGAACTCCTAAGGCTAACAAAGCCCCAGCTGTCAAATTTGGTGGGCATCCTTACCGGACATTGTCCGTTAGGTGTTCACGCCGTAAGACTTGGGATTGCCTCAAGTCCGTTCTGCAGAAACTGCAGACTTAGACATCTGGGCTCTCGCTTTTTCGCTACGCCTGCGGATATAGCCGGTGTAAATACCATAAATTTGGTGAAGTTCATTAGTAGCTTGTTTGTCCTTTCTCCTCTCCCATGTATGGCACCACAACGGACGAATTTCTTAATATTTGTCCAAGTGAGCCCTTAGCTAGAGCAACCATTTAACCTAACCTAACCTATACCAAATTTTTACATTTTCTCTCTTTCTGTACTTTAACTCTTATTTTCTTAAAAGACATGGTGAAAATAATTCAGAAGGGGTGGCTAAGATCGGATCGTTAATCGGCTCTCAGCAAATTTGAAAGAATCCGCTGATTGGCTGACGTCACCGGGGTAATGACAGCGATTTGCTTACGAAGAAAAATAAGATTGTGTTGCTGATATACGAAAAAAAAAATTATGTTGATTTATTGCCGTTTGAACAACGACGGATCGGCTGAGTGTGTGAATACGTGTGAAATCAGTGGCTGCAGAACACCCGGTGACGTGGTAGCCGAAACATTTTATTTTTCACCATAGCAGATTGGCCAAATCGATCATCAGCTGGGTTTCTTATACTGAATGTGCAACTCTGGAAATGACTGCAATATTATAAGTTTGTATGTTAGGTATGTATATATCTATTATACTAAAATAGTAAAATTAAGTTCTGACTTTTTCGTTTTTACTTCAAACCATACACCAATAGTTTTGTGTGCAGTTTTTTATCAAACACTAGCATATAAAAATATCTTTGTGGACGTCTTTACAGTTTTGTACTAGTACTTTGTTCAGCCTTTGATGTTTCAATCAAAAGAGGAGTTCGCAAAGAATGTTTTTTATCACTAATGCTCTTCAATTGATACTCGGAATATATATTTGAAGAAGCTTTGCCATCAGTCAACTTAGGGTGCGTGCATGTCAGAGATGCGATAAGCGATAAGAGCGTCGATAAGAGCGAAGCGCAGAAAATTAATGCATGTATTTTAATAGAAGTGTGCATGTCGGAGCAGCGCGCTAACTCACTCTTCGCTCGCTATCATCGATAAGAGCGTAGAAATTGTAGGTTAGTAATTTCTTCGCTATTATCGATGTTGGACACAGAAGATTTTATAAGTGCAGTATTTTTAAAACCTGCAATTTGGGATCAAAAAGATCCAAATCACCACAACAAGTTCATTTTGGATAAATTGTGGCAAGAGATATCCAAACAATTCAATACAACAAGTAAGTGCAATAATATGTTTTCATGTTTTTTATTGTAAAATTGTTGCTCAAGTATCAATAATACATAGTAATTAATAATAACAGTAACAACAAAAATTTACCGTTTACTTTCGTGTGAGCATGTACAAGTACATATTTCTTTTTGTTTGTCGCATTAAAACGGTTATTTTTTTGTTATTGTGTCATTATTTCATATTTATTAAATTGGATTATGACAAAAGTACAATTTGAATATATTGCGAATATTTTCTGCATTTTGATTCTGTCGCCCTACAACAATTTGGTTTAATGCAACATTTCTAGGTACTGAAGTCCAGTTTTGAGTCAAATGGTGCTCAATTCCTTCTCTATTAATAATTATATTATGCAGTAAGCAAATGCACTTAATTATAACGTCTGCTAAGGTTGGGTTGGTTTGAATGGCTGTAGCTAAAATTCTAAATTCTAAACTATTATAGAGATTGTGAAATTCTCCGAGTTCTAGTCTTGCTTGGTTTATAGGATGCGCCGAAAACTGACGTTTTTCCCTTACAGTATTATGTAGATGATAATATGCAGCAGTAGGCGTCAACGACAGCATATTTTCTTCCTCTGAATCACTCATTATTATAAATATTATAGCTCTTCACTTTTCAAAACTTAAATTGCAAATGCAACTAACGCTCTTATCGCAGCTCTGTTTTATACACCACACAAAACTAAAGCTCGACGCTATGCTTTTGTCGCTGCTCTTATCGACGCTCTTATCGCTTATCGCATCTCTGACATGCACGCACCCTTAGGAATAAAAGTCAACGGCGAAATAATAAATAACATACGATTTGCCGATGACACCACAATATTGGCTGACAAAACTAATGACCTGCAATACCTCCTTAAAGAAGTCAGCGGAAAAAGTCTACAATGAGACCTAAGTATTAACACCAAAAAACCCAAATTCATGGTTGTTTCAAAAAACTCTCAACAAATGACCAATTCAAACATTTATGTATATGACAATCCGATCCAAAGAGTATCCCCAGTATTAAGTACCTAGGATGTTGGCTAAGCGAAACATGGACAAATGACAGAGAAATTTACTGTCGGATTGAAGCAGCGAAGAAAGCTTTCTTCAATTACAGAAACGTTCTTTCCAATAAAAGCTTGAACGTAAAATTACGTCTTCGGTACCGTAAATTTTACGTTTGGTCTTTTTTGTTGTACGGTGTGGAGGTATGGACACTAAAGGTTACGAGTGTGACTAAATTAGAGGCGTTTGAGATGTGGTGCTATCGGATGATGAAAATATCGTGGACAGAGAAGTCTTAGCAAAGAAGTCTTAATAAAACTTAGAAAGAATAGAGAGCTGTTATTAACGATAAAGCGCCGCAAACCCGCATATTTTGGTCATATTATGCGTGGTCTTAAATATGAATTGTTGCAACTGATTGTGCAAGGTAACATAGAAGGCAAACGAGGAATTGGAAGGAAGTAAATGTCTTGGCTACGTAACATAAGAGAGTGGCCAGGATTAATGACTATTGGGCAGTTGGGCAATTACCATAATTTTATATCTAATATTTTATAGTTTTGTTAAATGTAAAATAGAAGAAAGAATTATATACCACATTTGTATTAAAATTAATGAACAATTTATTACTGTAATTGCTTACATTCTGTATTAAGAATTTGCAAATAAAGAAGAGGAAGGTCATAAGCAGAATGAAAAGAAAGCTTATTTGCGTGATTTGCAAGGGGCCAAAACTAACTTATTATTTTGAAAGTCGAAAGGACAAAAGTATTGAAGCAGTTTTGGCAAAAAAAAAAACACACGATAGTGGACGGCTTAAAATTTTCATCGTTTTTAATGTCTAAAGATCTCCGAGTTGTAATAAGAGCTAACGGATTTCAGTTGTCAAAGTCTCGGAGAACTATTTATACAAAAACCATTGCACTCAAGTAATATTGACTTTTGTTTTGTTACTAATGAAATAATTTTCACTTTAAATAAAAAAGGTATATTTAAAACCAATTAAAGATTATATTGTTATAGAGCTTTTCAAAGCTTTTCAAAATACTGAGGCAATATTTTTCGAGTTACGTTGTTACAAAATAACGAATATCTAAATCCCGATCCTAATTTCGAGTTATCGCGATTGTAATAATGACATCTCGAAAATGCCGAGATTCTAAAACTCGAAAAAATGTATTCTATCATACTTGCATTGGATGCACGCGGAAAGTATACAGAGGTGATGGCATGTCGGTGTAATAATATAATATTTGTATTCAATGTATGATTGTATTGTTTTTCATTTTTATTGTTATTCATTAGCGAATTTCCACTACAATTTCGCTCTGTTTCTTGTTTATTTACATCACGTCACAGTCAGAATTACTCTTACAGTTGTCGCAATTTTATAATTTTTGATTATTGCATTTAAATATCAAGGGGAGCATGACTTTTCTAGGACATCGCCGTGAGGCATCCCTAAGGCCGATACAAGACTATTTCCTACTGGGTCATATCGTATGGGTACTTAATGCTGGCTTAATGTTGTTTTTTTTTTATCTGTCGAACTGAAGTTGTATGCCGCAGTAACTCTAGTAATTGTTTATGACTATTTGCTGTTTTACAAAGAACCTTGAAGAAAATTGTGGTCTGAATGTATCATTGCATCAACAGCATCAGCAGCAGCATCAGCATAAAAAAAGAATAGCCGCAAGAGCCACAGCAACAGCATTAGCACCAGACCAGTATCAGTGTAAATGCAAAATCTGAAAATTCATGATGGCACAAAAATAACAATGATGACATCAAGTCGCGACTTCAAGTTGTTAAAAGTTTATAGCTAAAATTCTGTGGAAATATTATCACCAAAATTAACGAAATTTTCCATACCAATTGCAAAAGTTTTAGTGATAATAAAATATTAGAAACCACATTTACCATATGTCAACAGTGAGATCAAAGCGATCACTTCTGGATTTCCATCAATATTTATTTATTTATTAAAATTACTTCACTAGAGACTTATGTCGAATTTAGCAGATTTTATTTATTATACACACACGCATTCTTTTGATTTCTTCCAACTTTCACAAATTGGTTGTTCCTAGGTCTATATAGGCTTAATAGCTGGTTTCTAAAAAATAAATTTACCTCGTAGCGAGCGATTTCCGTTGTTTTACGGCTTAGTAACAATTTCAATTTCGATATTTTCCTGGGGAATGCATCTTCCATGAGATGTACGCTATGATCAAAAAATACCTGGTTGACTGTTTTCTTCGATTGCCAAGACATAGTGCACCATGAATACCTTCCATCGGGCCAGACAGTTAATAAAGAATATTATTTATCCGCTTTGAAGCGTTTGAAAGATGCTGTACATTGCAAACGGTCCGGCCAAACAAAGCAAACAATTATTGGATTTTGCATGATGATAACGCGCCATCGCACCGAGCCGAAATTGTGCTGGATTAATTGACCAAACACCAAATAAATACCATCGTGCAAGCACCGTATTCACATGGCCCCGTGCGGCTTCCTTTGGTTTCCCAAGTGGAAGTTACCACTTCGTGGAAGGAGATTTCAGTCGACAGAGGAGATCAAAGAGAATGCGACGAAGGAGCTGAAGCCATCACTTCGTCAGCTTACCAGGGGTGCATGGAGCACTGGGTTAAACGTTGGCACATGTGTGTTGCTTCAGAAGGGCCATATTTTAAAGGCGATAAAATAAATTTGCCTGAAATTTAACTCTGTTTTGTTTTATTTAAACATTCCCGGTACTTTCTGATCATAGGATATTATCAAACTAGCAATTTTGGAGATATGACAAGTTATTATTTTCTGAAACATGTTTTTCAATCGCTTTATTATTTACTAAGTAAAAAAACAAAACAAATCAAGCAAACACAAAAAAAAATACATTCAAAGTTACTTACAAAAGACAACGTTACTTAAATGTTAAAAGTGCCCTCCCTCCATTTCCAAGCATAATTCAAGGCTGTTTACAGGATTACGGTAGAATGTTTAATGTTTGAAGATTATTTCATGCAAATGTTGAGCGCGACTGCGCTTCAAATGGTCCATCCGCTTAGTCCAATTTTGGCACACTCTTTCCAATTTTTCGGCCGGTATCTCACATATAAATGCTTTAATGTTGTCTTCCAATCCGTTAATTGAAGCAGGCTTGTCTGAATAGACACGAGCTTTAACATACCCCACAAAAAATAATCTAAAGGCGTTATATCGCACGATCTGGGTGGCCAATTGACAGGTCCCGAACGTGAAATAAAATGTTCACCGAACTCGCCTCTCAAAAAGTCCATTGTTATGCGTGCTGTGTGACATGTGGCACCGTCTTGCTGAAACCACATGTCTTGCATTTTGGGCAAAAAAAGTTGGATATCATTTCACGGTAGCGCTCACCATTCACAGTTACGTTACGATTCGCAGCATCTTTGAAGAAGTACGGTCCTCCAGCCCATAAACCGCACCAAACTGTGACCTTTTCTGGATACATTGGTAGCTCTTGCAATTCTTCTGGCTGATCTTCACTCCAAAATCGACAATTCTGCTTATTTACGTACCCATTGATCCAAAAATGAGCTTCGTCGCTGAACACAATTTTTCGACTTTAAACTTTCTAAACAGAACACGCATCTTTATAATAAAATTCAATGATTTGCAAGTGTTGTTCGTTTGTAAGATGATTCATGGTTAAATTATAGACCAAACTGAAGATGTTTGACAGTGAAGCAAAACACGAAATGTGCGTCAGTTGTTTAAACCAACTGTTTAAAAAGATAATAGCTAAAAAATCACCCTTTATATATTTTAATTAAACAATGTCAATATGTCTTATGAAGCGGGGCAACTGGTAATGCCTAGCAGAGCCATAAATGCAATGATTACACGTTCTATCCTCAATACAGCAGCAAACTATAAGGAACACATAAATCAATAATGACCGCCAGAGGATGCCCTCAGGAGAATGAACACTCTACTTCTCTGTGGAATTTGGTTATAGGCGAGCTCTTACACTAGGCAACTGGTCTTACACTGGTCTCAACTAGTGGAACTAAATTAAGTAAATTGCTACGATTGGCGTACGTTGGCATAACTGCCGCAAGGCACTTTTTGGGAATACTCCTTCCCTACTGTGATTGTGAAGGAAGCTACCTTGGGAGCACTAAGACTAAATATTATTTCTGACCCAAGGATGGAATCATTTTTACGCAAAAGATCTGTAGAAATTTCGAGATAACCATTTTAGGTATCTGAAATCTGGTAGGTATACAGATGAGTCGAAGCTTGGGGATGGTAGGTTTGTGTTTTTGGGACTCTGAAAGATCGATGCCAATAGGCGGTTATCCCAAAGTCTTTAAATCGCAGATTGATGGAAAAGAAATATGGGGTAGAGATTACCTTCCAAGTGGCATAACTTCGAAGCACATCGGCATTTAATCAGATGCTTTTGACATTCACGCCCCACTTTATGTGCCCAATAGTCTCACATAATAACTCCTCACTTGTTGAGGAATTGCGTGTGTGTGTCTTGATGTTGTTCCACCAATGGAGGGACCTACTGTTTTAAACCGACTCCGAACGGCGAATGGTTTTTATAAGTGGCGTTTTCATGGCAGAAATACGCTCGGAGGATTGCCATTGCTTGCCAAGGAGCGACCGCTATTAGAAAAAACTTTTTCTATTATTTTGCTGTTTCATGCACGGAAATTCGAACGTACGGACTTCCGAATGGTAGTCACGCACCAACCCGTTCGGCTACGGCAAGCGAATACGGAATGCTTAACTCTCTTCAATATCATGGAACCAAGGAGCATCGTCCGGGTATCAGGACATGAAGGCCATGATTGCCACGAACAGACGGGCTACCGGGTAGCCTACCAAAATTAGCTGTCATATTCAAATTCCGTGGACCAGAATCTTTTTACGGACAAATAAAGGAAGTTACCAACGATTGGGAAGACACGGAATTCACTCGACACGGACACTGTAAAGTCCAGGATAGTGGAATGCAAAATCATTTATCTTACCTTTAAGAAAAGCATTATATGAGCTACTAAACCCCGTTGGGCAAGGGAATATCGGTATACAGGCTGTCGTAGCATTCTCAGACGCACCTGTAATAATTTCAGGATTTAACAGCAAAGGTTTTGCTACCCAAATATAAATTTTCCAAATGAAAGGATACGTTTTGTAGTACTTTCTTAAAGCCTAGATAGAAAACCTATTGTTCGGTATGGTGAGGCTATATATGTAAGTAAATATTTTCTGGTTGAGAAATCACAGTAATCTCAGCGAGGCTCACTTTTTCATTTAATGAATTTAGTATTCATTATTAAATTGTGTCAAAAGGCGCATAAAAATATCACCGCTAAGTGATGATCGGATTCGATATTAAGATGGTGACGCCTTCGTTAAACTAATGCTCTTATAGGCTTTTATGAAACTACCATACAAATTGAATAATAAGTGCATGCACATACATATGTATATACAGGTTGGTTGAAAAGTAAGAAAACAAAATTGAATGAATGTGGTTAATTACAAGTGGCAGAAAATACGAACTTTTAAATTAGACTTTTCTTATTCAATATAATATCCCTCAAATTCAATACACTTATTGGAATTATTCTCCACATGGGCTGAAAAGTCCCCGGCCTAACAAAGAAAACACGTTTTTTTGTTCACAATTAGATTTCTTCATTAACGTAATTTCCATCAAGAACAAAGCAATCATTCCAGCGCCATTCTAACATTTCAATACCACTTTTGTAGAACGATTTATCTTTTGCCTCAAAATAGGCCTCAGTTTCAGCGATAACCCCTTCATTTGAGCGAAATTTCTTACCGGCGAGCATTTTTTGTGGGTCTGCTAACAGCCAGTAGTTGCTAGGAGCCAAATTTGTTGAATACAGTGAATTCGTTGTTCAATTGTCATTGCTTAGAATTATCAACACGTTCCTGTTTTTGGACAACAGTGAGCAAGTGCGGCACTCACTTCTAACAGAGCTTTCTCATAGTCAAATGTTCATGCAATATAAAGCCAACACGCTAACACTCTTAGCACAATAACCCACGAACGAATCAATATATATACATACATAGATATAATTGGCGGTTATACCCTTTTTGTGTGTTTGGCTGAGTCCCTTCTCCTATTTGTGGCCTGTGTCTTGATGTTGTTCCACAAATGGAGGGACTTACAGTTTCAAGCCGGCTCCAAAACCAAAAATTTTAGCATTTCATGATTTTCGGCTCTTTTTATTACAAAAAAAAAAACATTGACATGTCAACTTCAAATGCAACAAACCTACATTCGAGGTGTGTTCAAAAAGTATCGCGAATTTTGTGTTCTTTTAAAAGTTATTTATTTATTCATTAATATATATTTTGCCCTCTTCAAAGTAATCCCCTTCAGATATTATGCACTTATGCCAACGTTTTTTCAACTTGTGCACGTTTTTTCCAATCTTCGAAGCACTTCAAAAAATCATTTTTTTTTATCTTGTTCAGCTCCTCCTTCGATGCCGTCTTTATCTCGTCAATCGTAGCTTAGCGTCGTCCTTTCATGGGCCTCTTCAGTTTCGGGAACAAGAAAAAGTCACAGGGGCCAGATCTGGGGAATACGGTGGCATCATTAGTGTGTTGTTTTTGGCCAAAAAGTCGCGCACAAGCAACGATGTGTGAGCAGGGGCGTTATCGTGATGCAAGAGCCAATTTTTGTTCTTTCACAAATCCGGGCGTTTCAGGCAGATTGTTTTGCGCAAATTACGCATAACTTGCAGGTAATATTCCTTATTGACCGTGTTACCCTGTGGCAAGAACTCATGATGCACAACGCCCCTGCAATCGAAGAAAACGGTAAGCAAAACTTTTACAGTCGACCGAACTCGGCGCGCTTTTTTCGGTCTTGGTTCGTGCGGCAGCTTCCATTGAGATGATTGAGCTTTGGTTTACACGTCATAACCATAAACCCACGATTCGTCACCAGTTATGACCGTCTGGAGCAAATTTGGGTCGTCGCAGACAGAGTCCAATATCTCAATAGCAGTGTTTATGCGATGCCGCTTTTGGTCGAAATTGAGCAGTTTTGATACGAATTTTGCGGCGATCCGTCTCATGCCCAAATTATTGAAGAAAATCGAATGGCACGAGCCAATCGATATGTTTAGGTCCTCAGCAACTTCTCTAACGGTGATTCGACGATTGACCAATACCATTTTCTTCTCTTCATCAATTTTTTCGTCTGTTGTTGAAGTGCTCGGGCGTCCGGCATGCTTTTCGTCGTTCACATCTTCTCGGCCTTCTGAGAAAATTTTTTACCACCAATAAACGTTGCTTTGGTCCAAAGTAGCTTCTCCGTATGACACAGTCAACATTCGGAATGCATCCGCGCACTTAATTTCGCTTGTTACCCAAAATTTGATACAGGTTCTTTGATCCATCTTTTTGAATAGGTAAAAATCGAAGACGAGCCGAAACACGTGCAAGCAAAGCAGCTGTCAACAATTAACTGAACATTCAAAACGAGTGAGAGACATGAGTACCTACATATCGCCACAAGAAAATCGAAATTCGAATATAAGTAACCTGCGAAAATTCAAAGCTCGCGATACTTTTATAACACACCTCGTATATGAGCATAATATGCGGTACGCCTTTTGTTAGGTGCACTTCTCCTCCAATTTGTGACATGCGCTTTGATGTTGTTCTACAAATAGCGGGACTTATAGTTTTATGCCGCCTTCGAAGAACAGATAGCCTTTATTAGCAAAAAGCAGAAATTAGCGTGGAGTTTTGCTTTAGAAGAAGTTTTTTAATTATTTGATGTTTCATACCCACAGTGCATTTCGAAATCGGCCCAACTGAATTGTAGGGACTGGTAACGTTTTCGCACACTTTTTGCAACGCGTGCTTAAAGCGGGACGTGAAATCTGGTATTCGCACTTAAAAAATGTGCACTTATACATATGCATATATGTTTGTAGGTCTGTAGGTATGTTTATTTGTGTAATGAGCTCCCAAGGTTCCTTTCGTTTCTATTTAGCAGAGTTCTTGGGCGAGCACCTGTACTTACATACATATATACCTATGTTTATTAGTACATACTTGAATTAACTACTAGTTATTTCATGTTTCCCGCACTAAAGACAACTCACATTTTCCATGAAGTTTTGAATTATGACCAATTATTCATGAAAAGTTGTGCGTTGGCAATTTATATATTCATCTCGTTAACAAATACTAAAAAAACAATATGTATTCGTTCATGTAATTGCATGTTTTTCACTATTCTGCTGTTAAAGAAAACATTTGTGGTTACATATATAGGTATGTATGTATTTAGGCACACATACGCATAAATCTCTTGCAGTTTTAATAGATTTGCATTGTCATAAAGCTAGAGTGCCATAAAGTAAAATTTTGTCTTATCCGCTCTTAACCAGCCATAACATAAGACAGAATGTAAAGCGAACGCGGCTATTGACAAACGGAAAGAATAAAAAAAATATTATTGACCATATCCAATATCTCCCCACAAAGCGAGTATAACTCACTTAAGACCAGCACTTGATTCGTGGAAACCATGCTCCATAGCTATTGACATTCTATGGACATACATACATATGTATATATGTATGTATACGAGTATATGCATATACGTATGTATCTACATAAGTATGTACATATGTATTTGCGAGTATGCACATACATACATACATATATATTTACATATGTCGCAAGTTATGACTCTTGAGGCGTCTTATCATCTGAGCCAACAATGCATGCAGTGACACAAACTCACAACGTGTGTAAAAGCACACAAGCGTACAAACAAATAAGCAAACAAGCAATTAAATATGCTGCGAAAGCAATTAATTGTTAAGTTTAAGAACTGTAACAGTTGGAAAATATTTACCAAAATATTGGCTATTCCCACCACTATCGGCCGATGCTTTTTTAAAGTATATACATATTTACCTAAGTACATATGTACATTTATACATATTCGTATCACTTAATTGGTATAGTGATACCTAGTACCTTGGTTTGTATGCTCGCATTTTATCCCTGACATTTTTTTGCACACTCACATACACACACGTGCACACACAAATTCGAGCGATTCATAATACGCATTTCTGCATTTACTTTTTCACCTTCTTGGTATAATTTTTTTTATTTGTTTTTATTTTTCGGTTTTCTTTTCTTACTTTTTCACTCTCGTTTACCCAAAAAAAAAAAGTTTAAATAAAAATGAAAACGAATTTTGTATCAAATGCAAATCAGTTATAATTGAGATGAGAACGCGGAGCTAAGTAGACGTTATTCGCTTGCGACGAGGTGACCTAAAGGCACATTTAAGAGATAATAAAATTGACTACTCGTGGAAAAAAAACACGTTAGTTGATATTTAAGCACTTCATAGGCCCGCTAAGATAAATACAAAAACGCTCTTAAATGTTGGCTAAGACTTTGCTACAAAGTTAACTTTTAGTTGATTATTAATTTGCTAGTAGAAAAATAGCAGTTAGCCTTTTCTTGTATTCCTTAATAGTTTGCTGATTCGCTAAAGATTTTTAAACTATTAAATTTTTTATTATATAGAGAGGGCTAAAAATTTCTTACATTTCCAAATAGCAACCGTGAAAATATTAGGCAAGAACTTAAAAAAAATTAAAAATAATAAACGTTTAACTTAGGAAGAGTAGTCAACTATAGATAGGATAATTGAGAAGTTGAGTTGAGAAACTGGCAAAATGACCTTTACCTTCGAAGAGGTAAAATGATGTGAGTGCTCAATGCCTCGGAAACTCTAGAAATAGAATCACTAAATGTTTGAGAAACTAGTCTAGTATACGCCCATAGAGAGAGAGAGAGATAGAGTTTATTAAAGAAGTGTCATAGTGAATGAAGGTAGAAAGCTTACAACCTTGATCAAAAAGTTCCCGGAATATATTCAGAAAATTCGATTTACAAGTTTATTCCGCAATAGTGATATTATCACCTTCAAAGTATTGTACTTCCCATCACCTGTAACGGACTTATGCTAGCGTTTGACCCAAATTTCAAAACATTTCTGGAACTCTATTTTCGGTATACCCATAAGAACCGTCTTCGATTTTCCCATTACCTACTTTTTACTTTCGGCTGTTAAAACGCGTTCTCGGTAATGGTTTTTTGACTCGATCAAATAGAAAAAGATCACGGGGAGCCATATTCGATGATATCGGCTTTTGGTTGGTATTCGTTTCGTTCATGGTTGAAAATTCATGGGTAATGATGCCACTATGCGACGGTGCATAATCGTGGTGTCAAATGCACGAGTTGCTTTCCCATAAATCCTTCTTTTTTTTGGCGAATTGCCTCTGCCGAGGAGTTCATTTCACTCGTAAACGGTTGTTTTCTTTGGAGTACCATTACCATTACATCACAGTTTCCCAAAATTTCTAAGGTTTTCACACCATTGAATCCATTTTGGGCGCAAAATGTAATGCAAACTCGTTGTTACAAATTAAAATTAATTTTTACAACTTAAAAAAATGAAAACACGTGCGAAATAGATTTATTCAAGACCGCGTAACTTTTACAAATGTCAAGCAATGGCGATCAAATTCTGGCAGGAATGATTACCACAGATGTGTAAAAAACAGAACTCAAATCAGTTGACTTGGAGCGTCACTTGCCGGCTCTTCCGGGAACTTTTTGTTCAAGGTGGTATAGCATACAGCATATAGTACAATTTACTTCCGTTGAGGTTATTTTATTAAATATATCGAGGTAGTAAAAGTTCGGAACACAATATATACGGGTTTAAGTTCATTAGGCATTGTATTATGTTTATCTTCTATAAGAATGCTTACTTAAAAATAAAAGAACAGAACAAATAAGAACAAAAATTTCGGAATCTCACAGTTAAGCAAAAAAACAAAAAAAAAAAAAAAAATTACCTAGATTATAAAATACCTGGGAGCTGTTTTAATAAGATGAAATGTTGTTGTCGTCAATTTCCGTCGTTGGACTTTGTCCGGCTTCACCTCCTTTCTCCTTGTTTTGTGTGTTTTGTAGCAACTAAGCGCTGGTTTACTTCTTGGGACACCTTATTGCTGCGTTCTTCTTCAGGATCATTTTGATTAGCAATGTTTATTTCCTTTTCGAAATAAGAAAGCGCATTTCTCAACGATTTTATTGCTATTTGCCGGGATAAAGAATGCTCTAGCTCCTTATAAAATAAATTGAAAAAATGTCGAAATTGAAAAAGTCGGTTATAACGAAGTGGTCTATAAAGAGCGGCCGCATAGCGAGGTATGGGTGTGTAGTTACTAGCAGTACTTGCAGGCAGATGATACGCTTTTTTCATTCATTAAAATGGGCCTAGTTCTGCTACGCGGTGATACTATGGAATTTGATATCTTCTTCAATTTATATAGTAGTTTTAATATTGTGTAGTATACATACATACATACATATCATATATGCAAGATTATAATAGCGGAAGTAGAGTGCACTTTTATTTAATTTTTCCATAAGCCGGCTGAGAGTTTCGAGCAGCACAGCTCATTTAAGTAACATAGTTTGTTAGTATAGAAATCCTTGGGAAGCCTTTAGGTAAGGTTTCTCCTATAATGTTAGCCTTGTTAGTTTTATAAAAGTTAGGTAGCTTTTACGAAAACCTCTCAAATCTCTGGCGAAATTAAATAAATTTTAATGCTAAAAATTGGTTAAATGGACTAGACTATCTATTATACAATATATAAATAAATGTACATTGAACACAAGTTTCAAGCACATGGAGTTTTAATTAAACTTTGCAATCACGTTCCGGTTCTATTTTGCAAAACGTGTTCTTATTCAAAACTTTTTCGTATACTCGTATAAAGTTCCTTTCAAAAATGACGCCTAGATGTCAGTAGTGAATAATTTCTATACGGTAACTTTTTTATTCCATTGCTGACATTTGTCATGTACGTAGATTTACAATTTTGCTCCATAGAACAACGCATTAAAATTGTTGAAACTTATTATGAAACTGGTCGATTTTTAACAACAACATATCGCAAAGTTCATGATTTTTTTGGTTGAAATAATCGTCCGAGTAAGACGACAATGCAAAGGTTGGTGTGAAAAAATTTCAAGAAACTGGTTCTGTCGAGGATAAAAAGGACTGCCAGACCGAAACTGGGCGTTCTGTTGGGAATATTGCTGCTGTAGCGCAAAATGTTGCTGGCCAACCCTCAACATCGATATCTCAACGTTCCTAACAATTTCAATGGTTTGGCAGTTTTTATATATATACATTAGGGCGGGTCGATTTAAAAATCGCTCATTGCTCTGTGAAAATCGTATTCTAGAAATCAAAATAAGAAACTTTGCCGAAGGAACCATACCTCTAAAACGAATTCTGATGTCCCCCAATGTAAAAATATCACCATTTTTGGCCTTTACATAAAAAAATCAGCTAAATGGCTATGTTTTTTATTTATTTTTATTTATTTATAATAATATTTATTATTTATTAAGAAATTTATTTAGTCAGAACATATGTGAATGAAAAAATTAATTTAAGTGAGTTATAGAAAAGAAACTGAAAAGTTCGACCCAAATTGGGGGACATCAGAATTCGTTTTAAAGGTATGGTTCCTTCGGCAAAGTTTCTTATTTTGATCCCTAGAATATGATTTTCACAGAGCAATGGGCGATTTTTTTGCCTCCCCACAAATCTACCCGGCCTAATAGACATGCTCATGGTGGTATCTAAATGATGTCATTTTCCACATATATTTGTTAAGAGCCGTATGTAGAAAAAAAACCTCACAGGATCTACATTTTTACATGTTTGAAAGACTCTTTATATATGAAGAATTTGTGTGTGGAAAATTTCTCAATTACGAGACTTCTTTAAGGTATTTAGCAAACATTTTGTTATACTAAGTTTTTCATTTTATCGCGGTTCGTTATATCGAGTGTTTACTGTATCATATTATTTGAATTATAAGAGTAATTATAAACCCACAATCCACTAATTTTCTTCAAAATGAAATTACTTTAGGGCTATTTCGCTCCATGTACTATGTTTAGACAGCCACCTTAACTGCGATAATTAAGTTTGTAAATGAGTTATCGACTTTGAGTACTCCACACACACTGTATTGAATTAAATTTGTTAAAGTAGAGAAATGGTGCGAAATTTATTACGAAAAAAGTTTTTTGAGAAATGGTAAACAGCTCTGCCTAGGTGTCTATTTTTCCATTGGCTCACACGCTGCGACCGCAAGCCAAGAAAAACTGGCTCACTTCTCTCCTTCCTTTTTTGTTCTGGTGCTATTCGTTGCACAACTTTATAGAAATTTGACAATTGAAAGGAATTTTTTTTTTAATTTACTCGTAATCAGTTTTGTTTCCAATTTATGCTACCTTTTTTGTTTTGATGCCACTTCGCTTTCTTATTCACCATACTTTTGTATTCTCATTGAACAATCTTCACAGAGTTATATGGGGAACACGACTTACATTATGGGCAATTAGGTAGTGATTATTTCTTTTAGGCTAAATTGAACACAATTAAGACCTTGATTAATTAAGTTTTCTAATTGCGCAATTATAATGCATGTCTGAGCGTAACTTTAGCGCGTACACTATAATGGAATATGTGGTCCTTTTGTCAGTTTTGTTTGTCTTGCAAATGTAGTTTATAAAGTGCACCACGAGATTATTTTATTCCTTTGTATTATTTTCTTTCATACGTTTTTTTTAATATATTAAAAAAATATGTTTTTTTGTTATTATTTTTAATTTTTATAAATTGCATTTTAAGCGTCGTTATTGAACCTTCAAAAGATATGTGACAATTTTAGAGCCTCGATACAGCGCGCAGAGCGGTCAAAGCATGCCGATGAATTATTTTTTCGCATTGAGCTTTTTATTTATTCATTTATTGGATAAATTTTCAAGAAAAGCAATCGAATTACGTTTAACTGCAAGAGCTGATTCCACGAGCTGATCTACTCATAGGCTTCCCTCCATCTCGATCGCACCTCCACACGCCCTTTACGAAGTTTAATTAAAATTGGATAATTATTTTTCGTACGTCATATTGAATCCACGATTTTGAATTTTGAATTTTGACAAACTAATTTCAGATTCGTTATCAGTGTTCTCAAAATCCGCTGATTATTTTGAAAATTCTTGTACCGTAATGGAATCGCCATTTTGCAATTTGAAGCAAAAGCATTATTTGTGAAGAGTCAATAAAATCGACCAATGATTTCAATCGACCAATGATATTTCTGGCACTTTTGAGGGATTTTTTCTATCATTTTGGTATCTCATGTCCCAGCGGTCAGGCACCACACTGATTTCATTTTCCTGGTATGGGCAGCGGAAGCAAATAGACTTAAAGTGAGCGTTCCTTACTTCTTTCTTGCAATCAACTTGATTCGGATTGCGTACATTCATAACTTCTTCCAAACCTCTAAAATGAGATCAGGTCAACAATTGATTACTACTGCGGGCAAAAAGTAAGGTGAATTTATTTGTCAAACTTCGCGGGATTAAAATTTCGCTCTAGTTATTTTTTTCATGAGTTGGCAGCACTGTTAATAACATCTGGGCCAACTTTCATGGGAATGTCATTATCAGTAATATATTTACGCTTGTGTATACCAAACGACCAAGAGTGCATTTTTCGATTTTTACAATGTCTGATTTGATTGAGCAGAGAAGTGCCATCAAATTTTGTTTGCGGAATGAAATTTCGGCTGCGGAAACGTTTAGCACGTTGCAGAAGGCATTTGGTGATTCGACCATGTCGCAGAAAAATGTTTATAAGTGGTACAAAGACTTCAAAGAGGGTCGAGAACGTGTTGATGACTTGAAGCGCTCCGGACGACCATCGACGTCAAAAAAGTAAAGGAGTTAGTGCTCAAAAATCGTCGGTTGACTGTTAAAGACCTTACTGATATGATCGGAATATCAGAAGGATCTGTGAAAACCATTTTGAAAGACCATTTGGGCCTACGAACAGTCAAATCTCGTTTGGTACCGAAAACTCTCAATTTCTTGGAAAAAGTCGTCGCGTTGATGTGTGTAAAACAATGCTTTCAGACTATCAGGACGAGCTCAAATGCATCATTACGGGAGATGAGACTTGGATTTATGCTTACGACCCTGAAACAACCGACCAATCAAGCGAATGTCGTGCTAAAGGCGAGTCCAGACCGAAAAGAGCACATCAAAGTCGTTCAAAAATAAAGGTCATGATGACAGTTTTTTTTTCGATTTTCTTGGTGTGGTGCACTATGAATTCCTTCCACCTGGCCAAACTGTTAATAAGGAATATTATTTCAGCGTTATGCGTCGTTCATGTGAAGCAATTCGTCTAAAAAGACCAGAATTATGGGCCAACAACTCTTGGTGTTTGCATTACGGTAATGCACCGTCTCACACTGCACTCGTTCTTCGTGACCATTTCGCCAAAAATTCCACGTATATCGTTCCGCAACTACCGTATTCGCCTGATTTGGCTCCGTATGACTTCTGGCTATTCCCAAAACTCAAGAGACCACTCCGGGGAACGCGTTTCGAGTCGATTGAGGAGATAGGTAAAAGCTGAATCGAAGAAGGTGCTGATGGCTATACCGGAAATGGACTATTTGGCATGTTTCGGGGATTGGAAAAATCGTTGGCATAAGTGTATTTCATCGGGAGGGGACTATTTTGAAGGGGATGAAATTGATTTACAAGAATAAATAAAGATTTTTCATTTTACAACCAAATGCACCTTACTTTTTGCCCACTTTTTGTCTAATTCACTAAAAGTCAAGTGGTGGTATCGCAATAAGCGCAATGTATTCTCTAAATTCTGATACTAACTGCTTGAGCAGTGACCAGTTATTACGAATTATTGAAGGAAATACATATAATGGTATTGGCTCTTATATCTATATAATCAAAGCGTACTGCATTCAACATTGCAATATCGATATTTTGGTTATTTTAGCATAAGCCTACATATACCTTTTTCAGTTACGAGCTTTATTTGTTCTTTTGACAATGAGCTGAAAAAGTCGATTTTTACGATTTTCAATGTGGAGTATCGAGCGTTGATGCACCACATTTAGTCACTGTTAAACGCTGGTACAATGAGTAACCAACGTGGCCATCGACCCTTGTAAGATGAATTTCGTGAAAGTCGTTCAAAAACAGTTGTTATGCCGAAAACAATCGACGCTGTGCATCAAGTGATAACCCAAGATCGTCATGTGTCTATCGCGCTATAGATAGAGGCTTCTTAGGGCAATAGTGGGACCAGCATTTATTCAATATTGAATGACCATTTGGCCATTAAGAAGACGTTTTTTCGTTGGATACCGCATAATTTGGCAATTGCCCAAAAAAGTATACGTTTCGATTGGTGTAAAGAAATGTTGTAGAAATTCAGGCGCGGTGTTTCAAAACACGTCTATGAGATTATAACAGGTGACCATACATATGAGTCCGAAACAACAGAACAATCGATAGTATGGATGTTCCAAGACGAGCTTAATCCAACAAAATTTGTTCGTGGAAAAAGCACTTCAAAGCAAATGGTGTCAGTTTTTTCGAAAAATCTTTTCATTTCGCTACTGTTCGACTAGAGAAACTTAAAACAATTGACTATGAGTGGTACACTTAAATTTGTTTGCCAGAAGTTTTCAGAGAATTAAGGAAAGGAAAAAGAAAACCAACCTCCGAAGAGGAATCATCTTTTGAGCATTCAGAAAAGCGAATTGATGGGTCATCCGCCTTACAGCCCTTGTTTGACACCCATTGATGTCTTTTTGTTCTCGAATCCTTTAAATAACTCATTTTGGAGGTATCCTCTTCTGAGTGTTAAGTAATAACAGTTCCCTAGCGACCTTCGATTTGGGCATAAAGGTAGGTACTAGTTATATACAAATGCGAAGATGCGAAGAAATTTAAGTAATAGATGTGATGGGCAAAGGACTCAAGCAGTACAAACAAGAAAAATTTAAATAACCGACTTATGGTTATGTTCGTTGCCGACCAGTTTTCCCAATCCATTCTTCCCAAAACTTTTTTCCCAATGCTTACTTTTCCCAAAGGCAAATGTTCCCAAATTTTTTCATCCAAACTGTTTTTCCCAAGACTTTTTTCCCAAAAGTCATTTTTCCCAAAACTTTTGTTCCCAATAAAATAAATTCTTTAGAGGAGTTCTACGCAAAAATACGGTGGATTGCGTAGCCGGAGTCGGACTGATGAGGGTTGTTTTTTTGAAGCGCGGCCGAAGTCCGCTAAGGCGAAAAGGAGTTCTACGCAAAAATACGGTGGATTGCGTAGCCGGAGTTGGACTGGTGAGGGTTATTTTTTTGAAGCGCGGCCGAAGGCCGCCCACGCGAAAAGGAGTTCTACGCAAAAAAAAAAACAAGTTTGGGAAAAATAGGATTTTAATTGAATTGGGAAAATTGTTTTTGGGAAAATTGGTTTGGGAGTTATTTTATTGGGAACAAAAGTTTTGGGAAAAATGACTTTTGGGAAAAATGTTGCCTTATTGCAGTTTACCAGTTGAGGTGAGGAGTAGTGGTCTCATATGAGCATTATCGAATTTATATTTATTGACATGTTTTGTTAAAATTATAACATTTTGTTGCTGCACTACTGTGTGTAAACCTGACAGCGCTCATTCATGCTTTTGGTTACATCAGTCTCATAAAGCATTTTCTACATTCTCTTATATTGAACCAAAACGCTTTTAATTTTCGTCTATCAACTGAAAAATAATTTAGTTTCATTTGTGAATTTGAACGTGGTCTTCGCTTTCTAGACCGATGATGCCTTTCTCATCGATTAGATTAAGGAAAAGTTTTATGAGGGACACCAAAGTAATACCCAAAGGTTTTGGATCGATTACTTATACTGTATCTTTGGAATTCACTATTTTCATAATTTGCTTATAAAGATGATAAAGAAGTGTACATTTCTTTTTGTTTCATTCTTATTGGATGCAGATCAACCATAGGAATGAATCTAAGTTGGAATTACAAAACAAAAAAAAAACAAAATGCATATTAAGTGAGATTTCGGCTGTTTCATTTATTCATTCCGCCTTTGGAATGGAATATGTATTGTAGAATACAAACCGATTTATCCAGAAATTAATGAATAAAGGAGCATAACCGAGCATTTAGTTTCAATCAGCTATTCAATCTTGAATAAATAATGAGGTAGAAATGGTAAAAAATGACAAAAAACCGTAAATTTGCACATTTTAACTCAACACCCTTAATTTATTGTGTTTTTCGACTTATAGTAAATTTATTTTTCGTCATAATTTACACACACACAGCTGATCTATTCATAAAATCCAAAACACAGGCGGAGTGAAATAATGCATTTGGAATATACGGTCACATACAACTATGTTCAAATTAATAGAAACGCGACAATTTCCTGCATGCTTTTGCATTAAATTTTTTTAGGTTTATATAAAAAGAAAATTTTAAAAATTTAAGAAAATAGTCAACAAAATTTTGTCTTTTGCCTTTTTTGATGACTATACTTCAGAGTCCGGCACTCCAAGTGCAACCAATTAAAAAGGCAATAATTTTAGTTTTGAAAATTTCTTTTATTCAATTTAAATAAAAAAATATGTGAAAATAATACAAAGTTTAAGAACCTATTTACTTTTGCTCGATATGACCCCCTTTTGCCTTGACTATGGCTTTGAGACGGTCCAGCAACGAATTGCAATCTGCCCGAACGTGACTTACAGGTATTTTGACCCACTCGCGGACAATGGCTATTTTCGGCTCCTCGAGACTGGTGAATCTTTAAGTTCGGACCTTGCTCTCCAAAATGGCACAAAGAGAATAATCCATTGGATTCGCGTCTGTTGAATTTGAGAGCCATTGATTGTGTGAACGTTATGAAGTTCGGAAAGTTGTTTTTAGTCATTCTTGGTTCACTCGAGCTTTGTGAGACGGTGGCGAGTCCTGTTGAAACCTCCATGACCTGCCACCGAAATGTTTGTCTGCCTACGGCTTCAAAGCAACCTACAGAATATTTTCCCGATAATATTTCGTATTTACCTTGACGCCAGGCTCGTTGAAAACGATTGGAGAGCGCCCATTTGCGGCCCGAACCTGTGTTGGGTGCTGCCTTCTGGTGGCAAATCGATGGCTCGAATTCTCGTATGAGCGGTAGATCAAATAAACCTTATCGTTTTGGGAGTTTAAGAATTGCTCAATTTGAAAAATTTTCTCGCCAAAAAACACAGTGTTCGGAAATTGAACGCTTTCGGCCAAGCGAAGGAACTCCCTCGCTCCCTCAAGGCTGACTTATTGCTGCTTTGCTGCTTGGGTGTGAGATCATGCGCCTTTTGGATCTTGTAAGGCTTGCCTTTAAGATCATTTTTCTGTATGCGGCGGATGCTACGGTCAAATATTTTCAGTTCTTTCGTCATTTGATTGGCACTTCTTCACTTTTTGAACCATTTTCCGTGACGTTGCAGTTGCAGTTTTTTGATGACCATTGCCATGACGTTTCGGAATGCGACCAGTATTATTGTAACGAGCAATGGTGCGATAAACAAAAACTTTATTTACTTTAAGGTGATCGAGCCCACGAACAATCGCTGATACGTTTGACATCCATTACTGATTTTCTTTTTTCGCGTTTACTCTCGGAAAAAATGCAAACAATTCTCTGGACTGTCGTTTAACCAACTAACAGACAGCTGATGTTTCGAGTGCCGGACCTTGTAATGTTTGTACTTTGATGACTAAATACCAATAAAATACTTAAATGTTGTCAATTAGTCGCGCTCCTATTATTTTGAACACAAGTGTATTATCCAGAATATTCTAACGAAAAATTAGACAGGAAAGTTATTCTAAATGTTTGTAATTAATGAATAAAAACAGACTTAATTACTGAAAATCGAAGCGTTTTTTAGAAAGGAGGGAGAGTGAAACTGTGGAAGTATTCGATATGGAGGTGAAGTGAAAAACTCCGATTGAAGTGAAAACCCGCAACGTTGTTAAAGAGTCCAATGGTTGGCATGTTAAAATATAAAGAACAAAATGTTTCTTATCGTGACGAAAAATGGCGGCAACAGCCACGATCATAAAGTGTAAGACAATAATTTCAAAATACATATAGAATTTTTAAATAAAATGTTTGTAGAAATGTTGCATTTTTGAAAAAACGTTTTCTATTTTGAGTCAAAACAGTAAGTAGGAAATTCTTTATATAATAGAATCAAGGGTTTTTTATCTTTCAGCGTGATGGTGCCTTGGACTCTAGGACTAGGAACATGATATATTTGAATGAAATATGCAGACGCTTTCGTGTCTCATATATCTATGGCCAAACATTCTGGAAAAAAATATTTGGGTGCATCGAAGGTAGTATTTGTGGAAAAATTTTAGAAACAAAACTAAATTTAGCACTATACTTTAACATTTTGTTGTTATTATAACCCTTTGAAGAATAACACGCTTATTGAAACCTCCTTTATTAAACCATTCGTATTCCAATCGTTTAAGCTCTTGGATATGATTTCGCGGTGCTCTTTAAAGAACAGGTTTGAAGTTTAAACTTTTTTCTTTCATATGCCAACAAATTCATTTTTCATTTGTCAGCATTTAATATTTACATATTATAAAATGCATATTAAAAAGTAAGCAAACATATTCTTTATGTAAGAAGGGTATGAAAAACTAGTATATCAATGCTTTTTGATGTGGATTTACGTAATTATACTCGTATAATACTTGAACTTTGGTTTGAATTTCGAACGTGAGATCGGCAAACATAAAATTTGACACCTGAGGCTATTGACCTTAAATTTTAAGTTCGTTAGAGTAACTATTACTGCAACAAGGGTTCTTAAATTATTTTGTCTGTTTACCTAGGTACCAATTTAGTTAGGACTTTTAGTGGGAAGTATTGTTTTATTTATATAGTATAAGTTTTGTGCAATTTCGGTTATTTTTATTCTACATTGATTATCCACTTGCATTAATAAAAATATTGCAGTGACTCTTATTTAAGTGATACATCCCTAGAAGACGCGCTAGTGTGCAATATTTTGTGTAAGAAAAGTTAGGTGCCATGAACGAAAACTCACGCATAGTACACGGACAAAGAGCTTCAAATGCATTTAGAGTAAATCGGAATTTTTTCATTCCCTTGTGAAAATGCTTGAAACGAGTGATATACTTCAAAACAATTAATTAATTGCATTGTGATCTAAAGTATTAAAACATTTATTATGCTAAATGTATTTATACTAAAACAAAAGAATTATAGGTTACACGATATGGCCATTCGAAGCAAGCTTGTGAGAGTAACTGTGAGAGTAGCTGCTACGTCATTGAAGACAAGTCAACTAAAGTCAACTTTTTTCACCTTAATAGGTTTTACAAATCTTTAACCCTTCGTTCATCCATAATTCATGTGTACGTATGCATGTGATTTTATAAGTACAAATGTGCTGCAATGCTACATACATTCAAGATATTCTTAAGGAATGCATAATCTATTATCAAAATTTATATACGTATGTACATGGTAGCTAAGCACGATACCAACCCCACTGAATTCATTGCACCAATAACATTTTTGCAACCGAAAACCTGTTTTTGGCAATAAGTAAAAAAGTAAACACTTAGTATTTCGGCACAATAGAAAAGAAGATGATGCTGATTACTTGCAATTTGTCTCATCTGCATGCCAACAACAACATGATCAACTTGACCGCACAAACTCGCCCCTAAGAAGTCGACGACGTAAGCATCGTTATCATGGTGGCGAAACAACACCACCACCACAATGACCACAATACTAATAATAGCAATAACAATAACAATATAGCAGTAACACACCTGAGTTGAAGCGGCGCTGTTGCGCGAGTAAACCCCTTTAACCCAGCCGATTAAGTAGCCGACCAACTAACCACCCGATCAAATGCTTGAGGTGACAACAACACACTACAAAAACTTCTCACATACACATACGTACTCCTTGTGCATTAAGCGATCGAGCAGCATTAGAAGAGCGTTTCGAATTAATAACAACTAAACGTACCAACAAGAACTACTAATTTTACATATATACATAACTACAATATATGCAAGCAAAAATACGAAAACACATACACATATGCGCAACTCAGCCAAGCTAAACATTTAAAGACAGCACATTTGAATTGTCTTTAAAATTCGGTGTAATTATTTCTAGGCAAACTGTTTGTCTACTGACTTCATACAGTCAACAACGAACGCACTGATCGGCGGCACGAATACGACGACGACCAAAAGTGCGAATGAATTTTCTTAGTAGATTCTTTTAAGTTCAAGAAGTGACGTGTACGAAGCGCGACGTTATTATCCTTTCGCGTATATAAAGTTTGCAGAAGAAAAGGTGCGGTGTGATTACGAAAACAAAAAACAAAATGCAAACTTAAGTTTATTGTTTAAAACAAAGTAATTTATTTAAAACATATAATTGAACAAAAAAAATCAAGAACATTGTGGAAGCGGTATAAGGATTCAATTATTTACCTTTTGTGGAATTCATAGATGTGAATTTTGCAAAACAAAAGGATTATTAAGAAACATCAAATTCTCTGGATTTGAATAACTTTTTAAGGGGCGTAAAAACTAAGGTGAGACAAATGAGAAACATATTTAGCAAACATCAAAAACCAAAAAAAAAAAAAAAGAAAATATTGGATAATGATAAGTGGCGAATTGGTTAGTGATGATTCGCAAAGGAACTGTGTCTCGAAACTGTCGAGCGAAAAGAGGACTATGTGCTAAAGAAAAAATTAATAAATAAATAATGAAAAAAAACACAATAGACTCAAAAAGTTTCCAAAAATGAAATGCGCCAGGACACAAGAGAGTGAGGCAATGCACGCCCGTTTATTAGGTTATTTGAGTAAATGATTATTTCAGAGCCATAGAATATGTTTAACTTACTCCGAAAAAAAAATAAATGAAAAAAATTAAAGGGGAAAACCACTGCGAACGCTTGAAAATTAAGTGATTTTCATGAATTTTTTTATAAGTAGGGATGATTATTTGAGGATCGGACAAATTATAATTTATTTAACATATATTCAACTATACTGAAACAAATTTTTATTAAAAAATAATAAAAATGACAATTGTTATTAATATTAATGCAATGACGTCATAAAAAACTGGTGGGCACGATACAACGGAGAAAAATCATCTGAAAGCAAAAAGCGAAACAAATTCTTAATCTATACATCAATGGCTATCGTCGTACGTGGCAGTTTTATTATTTTTTTTTTTGTTATTTTTGAGAAAATGGTGCAGGTTTGAAAAATGAGTTTGTGTTTTTACCCTTTTTTTTGTTTTCGAAAGGCTTGAAAAAATATTAATTTTTGGAATTAAAAAAACGGCTATGTACGACTGTGGCCAATATATGTTCAAAAATTGAAAAAAAAAAATTAAAATCGGTTCATAAGTCTTCGAGAAATCGAGGCCACCGTATTCAGAAAAGTCGAGAAAAACGCGTTTAAAGTTTCCATTGGCGGCGCTCGGAGAGAGCGCTCAGTATTAAGTAGCGATAATTGAAATGATATGTAAAGTATATCTTCGTCAATTTTACAGATTTTAAGTCAAAATTTGATTTACATATTTCTGAATATATCTACTTTAAGGAAATGCACAAAAAAACAATCGATTTTTTTGAAAAAATCACAGTGGTGTTCCGCCTTAAAATGAAATCAATAAATAAATTTAAAATTTTGTGGAGTACTTGTTTTTCATAAAATATTTTCATAGGTACGTTCATATGTACCTTTGCATATAAACAATACACATTGGGTTTATTTCACTGTCTCTAATTATACACTCCACCAATTGAGGCTTGCGCATTATTTATTTATGCTTCAAAATATTTCTTAGCTTTGGCTAAAACTGTAATCATATTCTGCAAAGAATTTTAAACTTTTTTAACGAACAATTAGCTTCTCTCCATAGAGAATTATTAAGCCATTAGAATTTTTGTATGCTCACTTTTGAAATGAAGTGCAAATATTATGGATTAAAACCAGGTGAAAGGTCAATATAAAAATAATATAGGCCTAACAAATTAGAAGACGTTCACAAATTATACTAAAAAGTGAGGTTAAAACAGTTTCCTTATTTATTTATTATTTTGCCTTAAGCAATATTTTTAGAGCAGTGTATATGTTTAGCGCAGATTTCTAAACATTTTTAAAATGTATTTTAAAGTCAATAACTTTTGCTTAATTATTTTTTTTTTAATAGATATTCTACATAACCTTAAAAATATTGCTATAACCTGCGGTTCAAAAAACTTTATTTGGCCGACATATCAGTATTGGAAGAGTTTAAGAGGGACAACATATTTTTTAGACATCATGGGGTTGGAAAAATTATAATTAACGGGATTAATGATTATGATTTCGCAGGTAGCAAATATTTCAGTGAGCTGTTGGAAAACGCCTGCGATACTTTCTCAAATCAATTATGTTGATCTGATATCTGATTGAAGCGATATGAACAATATATGCTTATAAAATTTTTCCGTAATAGGTCTAAATTCTATATCGCTATCGCCTCTCTCGTTATAGAAATCAAATATCGCCATGCACACAACTTTCTTAATTCCTATATCTGCTCATCTAATACATCTACTCACATATTCACGTGTGTCTGTAGCGCGATTCCTGCAACATGAAGCTAGTCAAGAAACTATATCTAATTGTTTCCTAAATGGAAGGGCGTGCTCGAAAAATAGCTTACGCCCAATTCAAGTGCTTTTTTTCGTTATTAAAGTTTGCACTTTGCCCTAACTAACTACTGGCTGTCACAGTTCCAACTAGTCTGAAACTATGATTTTTTCTTAATGGAAGGGCGTGCTCGAAAAGTAGTTTACGACCAATTTGTGGCCAATTCAAGTACCTTTTTCGTAACTGAAGTTTGCACTCTGCCCTAACTAACTACTAGTCTGAAGTATGAATAGAAATAATCGAAAGAACATGCCTGAAATGCACGAAGAATTAGAAAATGAATAAAAATATGTAATGATAAATAATTAGAATTGGGTTGAATTTAATTTCTTAATGTGAACTTGAATTTATTTGCATGGGATTGGGGTTTCTTAGAATATTAATAGAACTCAATACAGATTATGACAAGATATACCAACTGCCTCAATTTCCGACTATTGTTTTCAATTAGAAAATCATTAGTGAAAGATTGAGGCATCGAATGTTACTATTTTAAAGAATAAATAACTGTTTAGAATAACTGGATAGCTTCAGAATAAGAGAATTAGATACTTTCAAAAATAGTGCATTTTTTTTTTTAATAAAAATCAAAAGCTGCAGTATTATTTTACAATATTGTGCGAAAAAGTAGAATATTCCTATTTGAAGTTCATTGTTAACTCATAAATTAATTTTTTTGTTTTTTGGTGGGTGAGGCAGGGTACAAAATGCCTCCGCTCTTACAGCGGCCGTCGTCAACTGCGTCGCTGTTAAAATACGTTTAACTTAGCCTAAATTTCAGTAGATCAGGCCTGTTTTTCACTCGATTGACAAACAGACCGATTGCTACGCAGAGAAAACACCTCCCAAATCCTATACTCTATATACGAGTACTCATACATATCTTTTAACTAACCAGATGGTTTGCGCTTTAAACTTGCGTTGCCGAAGAAGCGACTGTGCCTAGAATAGAATACATAATTGCAAAAAAAAAAATACATAAAAAATCGCTCCCCAAAAATCTGAAGCACGTTCTTCGAAGTTCACGAAATTCACAAAGTAAATATTGAATTACTTCGCTGTAGTTCTTGCAAAAATCCCATGCGAGGCCATATAGCAAGTGATAGGTAATAAAAAACTAGTTGGCATAAATTATTAAGAAAATAGAGAAGAAATGAATAAAAAAAAATCGAAAAACTTGTTTATGGAAAATCACCACTACCATTTGTTTACGCGCCTTGTCCGTCGAGAGTTCTTGGGGATTATTCTCCTTTAAGATTAGCATATTTCGATATGAATTCTATGTATAAAATGATATTCGCGTACCTTTAAAAAAATATTCAATCCTATTCGTTTCAGAAAATATCGCCATAGTAAAAGCCTCGCTTTTTGCTTAATTTACTTTTATACTTTTTTGAAGTGTTTTTTAGGCAGGTTTGATTGAGATGTTTTTTTTTTTTATTTGTTATTTTATTTTGTAATAATGCTGCTTGTTCTGCTATATAAGAGTATTTAAGAATTCAATTAAGTATGTGAAGTGGCACAGAACAGAACCGCTCTTATGTTCGGTTAACAAGCTCATTAAATAGTTATGCGGACCTTCCGGTTTAGCTTAACAGCATTTAAATGATTTTTTTTTTCAAGCTCATTAGTAATACGGATCTTCCGGCTTGGCTCAATATCAGTTAAAAGGTTTTTTTTCGCGCTAAAAAATACGGAAAAAGCACTCGCACTTACATAAATTTGTGTGCACAGAAGTCACAATTAAATTTCTTGCAATATTCATAACAATTTTTATGCTGAAATTTTTTCGCTAACTCTCCATAAAAATATATTGCAATACATAAAAAAAAACTGTTCAATCAAATATCCAAACTCTGTGAAAAATCCGCAAAAATTTAAAAATATTCATAAAAATGTGATCCAAATTTTCATTTTTTTAGCGTAACTTTTAGAAAAGTTCCATAGAGTTTTATAGCCGCTCAAACTTCGCGTTGATTTCTGAAATTTTTTTTTGCATACGAAGCTGAGAATTTTCTTTTATATGAGGCACATCTTTGGAAGTCTTTTATATGGAAGTATTTAAGACAGTTTTTGTGACCTATAATGTCTATACTTCTCAAAAAAAAGAAAATAATAATTATTATTAACTAGAAAATGCTTGGCATAAATTCAAAACCAACTTTTCGTGTACATTTTTAAGACATTTTTCATGCTCGAAAGAAGTGTTAGAAAAATATAATTAATTTTTTCATTACTACATGCATATATGTACATATATATATTCATATATGCAGTTGCCAGCATTACAGATACTGCAAAAATTAATGCAACAAAACAATATTCACGAATTCAAATTAAATTCTAATCTAAAAGGGCAGGTAATAATTTGCAAAAGAAGAAGAAAAAATATATAAAAAATTTGAAAATGCAATTTGATCACGCCATTGTACATCACTAAAACATTTCTGAAATTTATGGCTGAATATTGATGTGTTCAAACTATACATATTCATACACAGTTCACATGTTTTTACATACGACTTTCTGCATTGCATGAAGCCTACACGCCACAGCCAAGTGATCCTTAGTGTCATCTGTGGTCGAGTATGCAAAACGTTGCATTCTAATAGTTTTGCTAAGAATTTCATTAGAAGTGCAAATTGTGCAATACATTGTTGTCTTTTTTAAGTTTTTGTTTTATATTTTGAAATATATCTGACCGAAGTCTGACCACAATACCTTTAAGCACTCCTGCGCGTTTGTTGAAGAAATTGTATGCAATTTGCAATTATGCTCGTTGCTTACTTGAGTCGTGTTCTAAGTGCATAGATAGTTGGAGGTTAGTGAGGGAAACTACATACTCATATATATGTATTTATGTATTATATGTTAATGTGCTAGTATTTTTTTTATTTAAATTTTTTGATTTTAAGGCCCTGTCATGCTACTTTCTGTAAGTTATGATTTTTTTTTTTTTTTGTAATGAGTTTACTTATACTACTCACTATTTGACATACATTCTTCATTATGGTGATCTTGGCCTCTTAGGGCGCAAATAAGAATGAAAGTAGAAATTTATTACTCAAACTCAAGGCAACTGAAATAAAAAGGAATCCATTATTTTTTCATAATATTGAAGGCTCTACTTAACATAGTTTCAATGATCCAATTTAATTTGAAGTTAATTCCATTATGCCTCTCACATAGAAACCCTCGCTGCAATTGGCGAAAAACTGGGATAGTGAATTTTCACAAGCTTTTATGAATGCGATTTTTTTACCAGAAAAATTATTCGCCATAGACAGCAACAGGTACATATACATACAGGTACAGGCATATATAGGCACTAACCAACAAAGATCTTTAAGTTTCTGGACAGTCACTATCAATGTGTGTGGCATCCCGTTGAGCTGTGCGGTGGTAGAACAAAATTACTCTCCTATTGACTAAAACTGAGCGATGCTTTGCGATTGTTTCCTTCAAACGATCCAATTGTTTAGAATACAGGTCTAAAATGTGACTTTAACTGTAGGCAAGCAGCTCATAGCAGATTAATCCTTGTCAATTCCACCGAACACGCAGCAAAACCTTCAGTGCTGGCTTGTCTATCGCTTGCGCTGCAATCCTTTTTGTTTCACCTTGCCGCAAGTTGTGCACTTTCTATCACCAGTCACCATCCGCTTAAGAAATGGAACAATTTTATTGATATTCAACAGCGATTAGCAGCTATGAATTCGCTCCAACAACATTTCTTTCCTGATGGCTCTTATATTCAGCTACAAATTTTCTCACGCCTCGACACCTCTGGTTATGCAGAAATGCACTCGGTGGATTGCCATTGCCTATCGCTATTAGAAAAAACTTTTTCTTCATTTTGGTGTTTCTCGGAGATTCAAACCTACGTTCTGCGAATTCCGAATGGGAGTCACGCACCAAACCATTCGGCTACGGCGGCCGCTAATACTTGCTCAAAAATTATTCTGGAATGTGAACTGAGGTTTGTGCTTGAAAGGGTTTAAGGACACTGTGGTGTTTAGGGACACGTTGACTTTAGAGTGTTTCAAGAAAAGGCTAGAAAGAGATAGTTAAATGCGTCAAACTAAGGTATATATAAAGGAGCTAAGATCAGAAGGGCTGATTATGAGGCACAATTTTTGTGGGGAACATACGATCGCAAATGATTTCATTGACTGCAAACTTTGTGATTTCTGTCTAGAGTACGTACACCCGCTTGCAAAACATTAGAGCGGTATTTTCTTTTGATTCACTGTACGTATTTTAATATAACTCGAAGAGTTGTAGGAAGTAAACTGAAAAATTTTAGAAAAACAAAAAATTATAATAAACTATATAAATTATGTTGAAAGTTATGGAGTAGCGTTTTTGAGATGAAATAACTTCGGTTTATTTCATAAAACAAAATTAATTTTTTTTTTAATTTATAGGATAAAAAAAACTTAAAAAAAAATAACTATACTGGAAAAAAGCTAAAACAAGAAAGTTATTTGTTTTTTTTTTTGTTTTTAAGATGTACTTTTTTGTTGTAATTTTATTTGTTTTTTATTTTCATAGGATAAAATAAACTTTTTAAAAATTACATATACTAAAAAAAAGCCAAAAAGCTAGCTAGAACAAGAAATATATTTGAAAAATAACTCTATATGTCAAATATTTAAGTTTTTTTCCTTTACTGTTCTTTTGAGGAAGAATTTCCTATAATCTGGACAGACCATCAATCAAATGTAGTTGCTGGTGTATAATAATGTTTAAAAAAAATTTGTAAACACTTGAAAGACAGTCGGTGTGGCTTCCAAGCACATTTTTGCTATTATACAACGTTTGAAATCACCATTAATATTGTTGTTATTGTTTCCAATAAAAAGGGCAATATGAAGCGCTGTATTCAAATTTTTCCATTCTCTTTTGCTGTCAAACAAATGCCATTCATATTGCCACCAACTTAGCCATACATTTCAACCAGAACTTGTTTTGAGAGTATCAATAAAATAGTGACTCAAAATTAAAAAAAAAAGCAGTGATAATGAAAACCCTCAAAAATATTTGACTTCCTAGTTGACTACCACAACCATGAACTGAGGAAGCAATCCAGTTGTGCATAAGTACATGCACATAGTACGCATGAATGTGTGAGGTGAACGACGTTGCGTACCTTGGGGTCATACGCGCTAGTTATCGGCGGAATTAGTTACATACTTACATATTTCCATGCACACTTGTTACATAGCAGCTTCGACCATTGCCTGTGACATTGTCATTAACATATGGATGTACATACTCGCATGTACGTAAGAATATTTACATATACATATATATGTACGTATGTAAAACAGTATAATAGCCGGAGTGCGATTTTTTGTTATTGTTGTTGTTAGAATTAAGATCACGTATAATTTACAAAAAAAGCAAAGACTTATAAATTATTCCAAGTTTTGCCTACCATAAGTGGAATATTAAAAATTAAAAAAAAATATATATATACCTATGTATAAAAAATTATTTTTTTCAAAGAAAACTGAAATAACTAACGCACGTCAACTGAGTGAATCGATCAAATTGATTATTCACAATATGCACGCCAATTCATTTGCCATTTTGCATATTGATTTTTTCGCGATTGATATTGGATTTGGGATGACCGCGCGTTCCTTCATACATACAAAGAAACCGATATGTGAGTGCATATACATTTGTATATACCTACATATGTATATGTATATATGTATGACGAATACATATGAGAGCTTCAGGCGGAACCAAAGCACAAAGCAAGCGCAAAAAGTTACGCGACAAGCAAAAACACCTAACAATTAGTATGTTTGGCATGCGCATGCGCAAATGCGTGCGACTCTTCAGCGCCTTGTCGGTGTCGGTGTCGATGTCGTCGCCGTAGCCGTAGCCGGTGCCGATGGCAGTGGCAGTGGCAGTGGTTGTTGTGTCTACATTTGTATATTGCATGATGGCGGCAAATAAGCGTCACTTGCATGAATACACGTTGCTGTAGTCGCACTATTGCCACCGGAGGTAGTTACTGTGGGAGTGCTGATGGCGGTTGGCAGTTGGCGATGGATAATTTGTTGATGAGAGCTGATGAGTCTGGTGACGCTTGCTAATTCGAAAATATGTTTGTATACACATTTAGAATTGTGTCTATTATTCTACAATTATTGTACTCAAACCATTTGATGGAATTTGTGAGCGCGTGTTGTGAATATATAAAGAAAATAGATATGTAGTATGTATGCGTGCACTCACATAGAATCATACATATGCATGTATGTATGTATGAGAAGAGCGTGCATAACCAAAAAAATTTCACAAAGAAGGATTACAAATTAAAAGTATAATATTACAGTCGCATTAATCCGAAAAATTGTAGTATAATGAAATATGTTACAACATCAACGAGATTTCGATTTCATTTGCTTCCCTTCAAAAAATTGTTTGTGCCTTGCGGCTTCATCGCCGTTTTTTAAACAAATAAAATATTTTGTGATTATTTTACTCCTGAGTACGAAGTAGAAAGTAAGCGTAAGCGGTATCGCACAAAGGCGTTTTCGCAACTCTGTTATGCTTAAAAAATATACATATCTTAGGCCACGTTCACACAGGGCAACTTTTGTTGAAGCAACTCGTAATTTGCTCGGGCAACTCGCTATGTGTTTTCATTCTTCTCAATGTTGTTGTTCGATTTAGACTAAAAACCAATGCAATTGCAAGCAAAGGAGTTGCCCAGTGTGAACGACGCGGACTTCATAAAGTTGAAGCAACGAAAGTTTTCCTGTGTGATCGCGTTCTTGTAAATTAAACTACGATTTTACCGATAGACTCACTGCTGGGTATAACTACCAATAGACATTTACTTGCAGCTTTGAGTACAACCAGAAAGTATCGAAAGAGCAGTTTAACAATCCCTAATGACACTTACTATGTACAGTGCGTTTCATAACTATAGCTCCAGAAACTACTATTTTTTTGATTCTTATTTAATTTTATTTATGTAAAAAAGTTCATTCTACTGAAAAAAATATATAAATTCCATGTATAACCATTCTAAATATGACCAAATTTCAAACTTTGTGCAAAACAAAAAAAAAAAAACAAATTCAACAAATTTTCATAAACATTTCAAACTTTTTTTCAAAATGAAGTTGCGATGTGATAAAGTGCAAGTTTGAAATAAATAGTTTAGAATTCGCATTGGTTTTTAAAATTTGTTTTCTTTGGCAGCACACAAGATTTTTTTTGTAAATATTCTTGCCTGTGTGGAAATATAAGAAAATATAATAAATAAAGTAATAAAAAATGAAATATTAATACAAAATATATAAAAATAGAAAAATTTATATAAATAAAGTGTATACTATTACAAGGTAGTTGGTTTTTTGATAACTTTATTCCATGATTTCTTGAAATTATAATTATGTTTTTTGGTAATTTTTTTTTAATTTAATTTTTTCACACAATTTTTGTTTGTTTGGGAAATATAAAAAGAATATAGTTCACAAAAAATGTAAAATATAATAATACAAATTTAATAATAAATGAAAACAGTGTTTTTTGAGAACTTTTTTCCATAATTTCCTGAAATAATTGTTTTTTTTTTTGTAAACTCGTTTTTTTTTATTTACAATAATTTTTGAAAATATGTTTTGCTTGGAAAATTTTTGGCAATTTTATTCCAAGATAATAATTATTTTTATGGTTAAAAATATTTTTGATTTCTTCTTAATTTAAATTTTAGTTTTAAATTTTTGTGACAATTTTATTCCAAGATAATAATTTGTTTTTTTTTTTTTTGGTTAAATATATTTTGAATAAATTTTTTTAAAACTTTCTCAAAAAAATAAAATGAATTAAATGCATGTGCTATTACAAGATATTTCGTTTTTAGGAATTTTGTTCAATCAAAATTTTGTTTTTCTTAATTTATTGAAAAAGTATTTTTTCTTTTGTTTTTATTATATTTTATGGAAAATATAAAACAAACCAAATTAAATGCGTGTACGATTGGAAGATAGATGGTCATTTTACTTAGATAAAGAATTTTATTCCACAATTTCTTGAAATAAATTTTGCTTTGGAGAATAAAAAAAATTAAAATACGTAAGCATTCAAACAGAGCAAGTTTGTTTTTTGAAATAACCATACTTTTTGTGGTTATTTATTTTTGTAGTTTTTCATAAAACTATATGCACCAGTTTAAGATACCGAGCATTGTTTTTGTTAGAACTTCATCAAGTTAACAAATTTTTGTTTATAATTTACAAAAAAAAAAAAAAAATTATGTGTTTTTCTTATTTCATTTTTGTTAAATATAAAAAAAAAACAAATTAAATGCATACGCCATTGCAAGATTGTTAGCATTTTTTTGGAATTTTATTCCATAATGTCTTGAATTATTGAGAATTTCTTTTTGTTAATTTTTTTTTTTTTTTTTTATTTAATGTTTGAAAATATTTTTCTTCCTTGGAAAATATGAAATAAAAATTGAGTAAATACATACACCATTGCAGTATATCTAGCTTTTGGTTTTGAGAATTTTGTTTAGTTAAAAAAAAGTTAACATTGTTTTCCTTGATTTGTTGAAAGAACTATGATTATATTGTCATCTAAATCACTAAATATTTTGAAAATACTATTGATTGCTTGGAAAATATAAAAACAAGTTAAAGGCATACACCATTGCATCATTTGAAAAGTTTGCTAAGCTAAAATTTGTTTATTTCTTAAAATTTCGCAGGAGCATTATTTTGCATTTATTATTTTGCATTTTTATTGCACACAAAGTTTCATGCAGCAAAAAGTCACATAAACGATAATGCAACACTAGCACCTGTTCCGTTTACGTTCGTCGTTTGTTTGCGGTAGTGCCCACTTTCGATAGCGAAAACCATTTTCATTTTATGAGAAATAATCAAATTTGGTTTAATACTCGACACTTATGTATATATTTAGCAAAGTTTGCTATGCCGTAAAATATATGCCTCACAGTTCAAGTTAATTATTACTTTTTTTGAAATTTTGGCCAACAGTAATAATTAAAATTTTAATACGAAGTCAACGGTTCTCAGAATGCAGCCATTTAAGTAGTTTACAGTGCACTTGGTGAAGGGCTCCCTTTTTTACATAAAAATATTTATTTGTTTTTGATCTCTTCTTATGGTTGCAGTAACGGCGATGCTACTCTACTTCCAATGCCACCTGCAATTGACATTCCCTTTTATTTTTATTTTTTTTGAAGATTGCAATTTCCGAGTTTCCCAGCACCAACAGACATAAAAAATTAAATGCGCAAAAACGAAATGATTTTTGTTTGAGAAAAAACAATTAAAACTGAAATATAATTTTAAACATCTGCGAATAGACGTCCCAGTGTACCTAACATATGTATACATGTATGTATGTAGAAAAAGCGTGTATGAGGCCAACCAGTTGCGCTTCGCCACTAAAATTAAAGTTGCTATGCAACATTTAGTACCGAATCGAATCGGTTTCATCGAAAAATCAGATAACTAAAAAACACACTAAAGCGAAGAATGGCAAATGGAACAAGCATAACAGTCCGAACAAAACAATATTAACTGAAAGTTTAAAATGATTCTTCATTGCATAGAGAGGAGTGGATTAACCCGTGTCGCAAGTGATGGTAATGGGGGGCCACAGGTCGACAGAGAGGCAACAATGAAAATTACAAACAGTTTGACTGGTTTTCAAAGCACACATATTCACATATGAATGTGTATGTGTATGTATGTGGTTTGCGTGTTTGTTTGTGTGCGAGTACTTTGAGCTTCGAAAGAATTGTTTCAATAAAAATATTCTGTACAAGTATACTTGGCCTAGAAAATAGTGCCAAGATTTTTCGCACACAAGCACACACATACAAACATACATACATAATTGCATAAGAAAATTATTGAATTACTAGTATGTATGATTATAAAGGGTATTTATCAGAATGTCAACAAATCTTTAAGAAAACGAATTGAGCAAGTTTTTATTGATAAAAACTATTGAAATGTTGAAATTGCTCTCTTTGAAAGTTTGTGTTTTCTTCACAAAAAAAAAAAGATGATTATTAATACGAGTATAAACGCACTACCCACCAGGGTGCTTACCTCAACAACACCCTGTATACAATATCTTATATTACACACTTGCATACCTACAATTAATTGCTGCTGCCTATTACCAGCATTCACATTCAACTGCGTTATGCTGCAGTTGCAACAGCTGCTAAGCAACTATGGCTTGCAGCAAGCCAAACAAAGCCATGTTTTCAACTACCAATTATCAGCTATCTGCTATTAGCCAAGGTGGGGCGGAGGAAAGTGTGCAGCATTCAATGTCAAGTGCATTAATTCCAAGAGTTGCTTGACGCTGCTAACAAAGTGCAAGTTTTCAAGTTTGGCAGAGTCAAAGCACGCTTCAGCATCTCTTTAATTTATGGAAATACCTACGACGTTGGTCTTTTCAAATATATGTAAATTTAAAATTTATTAACGCAATATTTCGATAGTATTCGCTTCTTGAAGAATTATTTGAAGTTCTTTTGTACTCTAAGTTGGGTGTTAGTGTGTATAGCATGTATGCATAAATTAGCTGAAATTCTATTGCATTTAATTCTTGTGAGAACACCGGTTTGTGTCGGAAAAAAATCTCGACATTTTGTGTATTTAATATAGCTATTGCATTAGTATGCCTTGAAAGCACAGTTCAATATTTCTCAATGATTTTTGCTTTATTAAACAGCTACATCGGTTAGCCCTGGATTCGCGCATACCCTCAATCCAATTTTACAGTAAACTTCCTATGATATTAGCCTCTATTTTAGCGATTGGCTGCCTTTATCGTTTTTGAACCCCACGAAAAAAAGTCGATCATCGCAGCATAGCATCTGACAGACATTATCAAAGCTGCTGTCTACACGATTACCGGATTGAGTGCGCAAAAAAGCCCCTTGTAGAAACCACATCCAATTCCATGTCATAAAAAAAAGAAAAGCGGTTAGCATGAATTCTTTGCGCGATATGTTATTAATACCTTTATTTTCGAAGAAAAATGTATCACCGACATCCCACCAAACGGTCAAGCTCTAAGGATGCATTGGCTTCGTTACGACTCCGCTTGAGTTTTTCGGAGAACCAAATTAGGCAGGCCGCCGTAGCTGAATGGATTGGGACGTGACTACCATTCGCTTGCACACAGGTTCGAAACCACGGACACGTAATAGTAAAATTAATAGAAAAAGCTTTTTCTAAAGATGGTCGCTAGGTAGACCATGACAAACCCCCTACTGTATTTCTGCCAGGAAAAAGCTCGTCATTTGCCGTTCGGAGTTGGTTTAAAACTGTAGGTCATTCCATTTGTGGAACAACATCAAGACGCACACCACAAACAAGAGGAAAAGTTATGCTAAAGACCCAATAAAGGGTGTAAGCGCCAATTATATATATTTATGTATATTTTAATACGACAATATTCGAGAAGTTAATTATAATTAGCCATTGGGCCTTATAAGCAAATATGGTAAGCGAGTGCGGCTAATGTTTGCAGATCAAAACACCCATTTTAAAAGATTAGCATCAATATTTCGAAACCTTGTTCAGGCATGAAACGATCCACTTCAAAGCCCGCAGATTTAGTACAGCAGCAGATGAATCACTCATAACTAGGAAATACCAGGAGGTGAAAAATTTAGTTGTATTAAATTATTATGATAACATAAATTATTTTGATATAATAATCTAAAGGGTGAGTCCTAGCAGTCTTGCACAAGTTTGCAAAATTGGAGTGGAGTTTAATGGCTATTTAACTGTAAATGTGTTACTTCTGGTCTTCAAATCTTTTGCAAAGTTAATGCTGGCGCGATTAAAATTGCTAGCGTCTTAGCATGAAAAGTGTTAGAACACCTCCTTTGCCACTGTTCTTCTCTAAGCAGAACTCTCGCCAGGACATGTATCACGACTCCAACAACACTGGTAGCACTACGGACTCTTATGATATATACCTAACCTAACCTAGCATGAAAAGTGGTAGATAATTTGTGCATCGCGTTGGTGAGTTTTTTACTTTTTTTGTTCTTATAAAATGTCTTTCCGGACCACTGCTGTTTGTAGATGTGGAAATGTGAAGAATAGTCCAGTCTGAGAGAGGTTCCAATGTCGCATTTGAACAACACTTCACTCCACCTTTTGTGATCTAGAGACAGGACAAGTTTTATATTGCTTTTAGCCGTAGTACGATGATCCTTTGTACAAAGTAATAAATAGTAGTAAGTAGTAATCTTCTTGCTTAGCTTCCTTCAAAAATATGTTCCGCTTATTGCCAAAGAGTACAGTTCGAGTGTACATTCGAGACCGGAAATGAGTAATTGCCATAAATTGTGAAAATACACCTCCCCATATACATACATATATAGATCACATTCTTATGCAAATCATTACAAACACATGCATATAAGCACGTCTATATATACATATGTATATATACGTATGTATGTATTATCCAACATGCTAAACAATAAAACATACCGTCACAGCGTGGCGAATCAAATTTTATAGCTTCCAAAAGTGGCTTGGAAAAAATTGCAATTACTCTAATCAAAAGAGAGAAAAATGAAAGAAAGAATGTTGAGTTTAATAAACCGCAAATGGGGTTAAGCGCTAAAAACGTAATTGTTTTTGTTGCTTGTGGGGAATTGGCTTGGATGCAGTTATTGTTTCTACAAAAATACTGTATGTATGTCTAGAGATTACAAAAGCGTTGAATAGAATCGGTTGCAAAGTACCCAATTGTTGTTGTAATATGAGAAAACAAAAACAAAGAAAGAGTGATAAAAGTAACAATAGATGTTCATAATAGTTCACTATCTGCTTTACGAGCAATAACTTCTATCACTATTTACAATTTCTTTTGTTTCTATTTTTCTATCAATTACTATTTACTATTATGCTTTTTTATCGCACTAAACTCAAAAGAGAATCCCATGACTATTTCAATAAAAATACAAGGTGGCGCAAAATTAATCACGTTAACGAAAGAATTATAATTTTTGCAAGTGGCTTCAACGTCAATCATATTTAACACTTCTAAACATGACGGCTGCAGTATACAAACATACACGCAATGGATAGTAAGTAAAAAAGTTATTCAAGAACAAAAAGAATTCAATGATTAATTTAGGTCACCTTGTAGTATTTTATCTATTGTACTTATGTTAGTAGCACACTCACCTGATGCTACTCGATAACTTCAACGCATGACAGTCACTGAATCATTGTTTTCGAAAAACAAAAAAAAAATTATATGTCGCCTTCTGCTTAAAATTTAGTGCCTATTACGGTACAAACTTCGGTGTTAATTATCTGTCTAATAAAATCTAAATTTTATGAAATGTTGAAGGGAAAAACAATGAAAATGAAAAGAAACATATTAATAAAATTTATTAAAAATTAAAATCGCGCAGGCAGAAATCGAAAGGGAAGCGTGCCTTCAACTCAGTTTGCTTAACAAAAATTATTTTCCCATAAGAAAAGCCATAAGATGGGTTTACAAAGTTCACACTTGTCTTGCTACATCAGACTCTATTTTATTGCTGCGTGCATGTATTTGTGAACTTTTTTCTCTACGAACATATACAGTGCGTCAAATAACTATAGCCCTGCGACTTATTAACAAGTTTTATCGGTCAGCGACAAGGGCACAGAGGAACGCCGAACAGAGGAACTTCTGATAAGCTACTTTCGCTCAGCAAAGTAGACTTATGACTTTAAATTGGTTACTTTACTAAAATTCTGAAAAAGCCTTAAAATTTAGGGTATCTCAGCAGTTTTGTTACATAGATCTCTTTCGGTCGCAGTGCGTAGTAGCCTAAGTTTGATGTGAAAATTGATTTGTTTCTCACTTATTTAATTTTAATAATTTTTTTATGAAAATATAACAATAAATATACAAAAACAGAAAAAAAAGTAAGTCCACGTTTCAAACTTTGCACATATTAAAAAAATGCAGTAGACTTACATTAAAAATTCACATTTTTTAATCAGAATTTTAAAAAAATTTCTAGTATGCAGTTTTATAGCCCATTTGGCGCAGTTATGCTTGAGCACTCCATATAACAAATACTTGAAATTTGTGAATATGGAAATATGAAATTGTCAAAATCTAAGTTCTATTGTTTGTTCCTCTCTCCGACTATTAGCAAGAGGGGGAAGGTTTTTTTGTTTCAAAGTAGTTCTTTAATGCCTCTTAAAAATGTCATTCAAAAGTAATTTTTTCAAGGAATAAAAAAAATTATCTAGTACGCATCATGTTTTATACACTTTTAGCCAAATTTTATTGCCGAGAATTATCGAGCCAAGCCTCTTTTGAAGAAACGGGCATGAATAGTGCCGTTTTGACTAACATTTTCTTAAGTAGAGATTTTTATTTTTATAACAAAAACAGTTCAAATACAAAATTTTGGAATATCGTCGCATTTAATCTTCGTATTAATGGAATTTGGTCTAAAGTCTCTAAAACTTTACGTGTCTCTCACTATTGAATTTAAATTGGTGTTCCGGCTTTAACGACTTTGTATTCTATACTCTCTGTGCTCTATGTTTTTAACTATAAACTTTTTCAAAATGGTAAAACTTTGCTTTTTTGTTTTTAATTCAATTGTGGCCTGACACGAATATTTGATGAGGAACGTTTTTACGCGTTTTATCAATTAATCCCAGGCATCTACCGATTGGATTATTTAGAACTTATTTGGTAGTCAGTAAAAGGAAACAGTAGACACGTTAGCCGAATTGGTAATGCATTCAAGGCGAAAAACGTGAGTTTGGCAACATAGACAGCATTCAGCAATCAGTAGTCGTTATGGCTGTAATGTAGATAATACGAATATTTTTTCAATATTCAATACAGTTGTGCGCCAGAACAGTGCGGTGGGCGTCTCAGGAGGAGGACAATGAGCTCATGTGCTTACGAGTATATTTCTGAATAAACTCAGTTATATAAGTTTATCAATGGCAGTTGCTGACAATGTCTATTATGCAATCAAATATAATTTAAATGTTAGATATTCTGAAAGCAAAAATCACATGCTTTTCTGCTAAGAAATGATTTATCCGACTCTTTAAATCAGCTCAATAAACTTGAAATTTGATTTTTTTGACATTTATTTCATCTTAAAATAATCGTTTGCTCTCTTTCTTCACCTTTACAGATGGCTCCTAATCTGATCGGTAGTACTTTCCTCATCGCCGAAACGGCTATTACTAACAATGACGCCAATAATAACAAGCAAGCGACATTAGCTAAGTCTGCTTGCAAAGCCAACAACGACCGTGTACCCCATCAAGGTGAGCCAGCAGCGTCCATGAGCCAAAACGCTGCCAAACCCGTGGCGCAGACTCAGAACAAATCCGATGTTGCAACGCAAAAACCTTACGAGATGGAAATTGTGTGGTTCAATGTATTCCTATTTGTGATATTGCACTCGACAGCGCTGTATGGTGTTTATTTAATTTGGGCTGAGAATGCTTATTTGGAATTTCTGATTGGTGAGTATGGCAATGTGAACGACAATATAAGTTTGCATATGTATGTACGAGTACAAACACAAAATTATTGGTTTTTCTAAATAAACTAAATCTGTCTCTTTCCTCATCAACAGGCTACTTTTACGCCGTACTCGGCGGTCTGGGCATCACTGCCGGTGTACATCGTCTTTGGTCGCACCGCGCATACAAAGCCAAACTTCCGCTGCGTATCTTCCTTATGCTTTGTCAATCGCTCGCCTTCCAGAATAGCATTTACGAATGGTGTCGTGATCATCGTGTTCATCACAAATTCACCGATACCAATGCGGATCCACACAATTCACGTCGTGGTTTCTTCTTTGCTCATATGGGTTGGTTGATGTGCAAGAAACATCGCGATGTTATCGACCATGGCAAGAGCATTGATATGAGCGACATTTTAGCCGATCCCGTGGTTCAATTCCAGAAGAAGTAAGTTGTTTGAAAGGGGGGGGGGGGTGAAAAGTGGTGTTGAAATAATATTTCATTCGAGCGTCAGAAAGGTTAAAATGTGAAAAGTGGGGGTAAAAACGCAGAAATATTTGGGGCATATGCAACTGATGCACTTGATAGTAAAAAGTTGCACACTCTTTAAGAAATTTCCTTAATGCATACTCGTAATGTTATATAGCGCAGCAGTTGCCAATGGTTGAGTGTTCGAGGGAAAGTTTTTCTGCAGAAGATCTCTGGATTTTGCGCTTTACCAACGGCACAGACGAACACAGACGAAGAAACAATGTGTGAGTGGTTCCTTTAGTAGGGCCATGATATATATAATACAACTATGTAGTAGTTCTACGGCGGCCGTCGTAACCGTGAATGACTATTCGGTAGGGAGCGGGCTCGAAATCTAGGGCATGAAACAGTAAATTATAGGAACGGTTTTTTCCAGTAAACATTCTTATATAAGATTTGGATAAATTAGAGTTTGATGTGTGAGAATGAGATCTTGTTGCCCTGATTAGCAGATTCAATTCTTCCAAGAAGTCGAGATTTTAGAAATACCTTTGTATCGTAGGATAGAGTCAAAAGTACGCTTAAAAAACTTTTCAAATTCACTTGAGAATTATTTATAGCATTAAAGCATGTCATATCAGCCTGTGATTTGAAGATTGTGGGTTCAATTACATAAAACATGAAAATAGCGCTCGCTTATTACAGGCACGGAGGAATCAAGGGTTTTAGTGCAAACCTTAGCAATTGCTGCAATATGCGTTTTTGCTAATCTTATGTTTTTTTGCTTTCACAGATACTACTTTGTTGTAATGCCGATTTGTTGTTTCGTTATTCCTGCACTCTTCCCTTACTTTGTGATGGGCTCTTCGTTACAAGTTTGCTTCTTCGTTTGCTCAATGGCGCGTTATGCACTCTCGCTGCACGGTACTTGGTTGGTGAACAGCGCTGCTCACTTCTACGGCATGCGCCCATACGAGAAGAATATCAGTTCGGTTGATAGTAAACTCGTTTCGATCATTGCTTTTGGCGAGGGCTGGCACAACTATCATCATGTCTTCCCATGGGACTACAAAGCGGGAGAATTGGGCGCATACCAATACAACTGGACCACTGCTTTCTTGGACGTCATGGCACGTATTGGTAAGTCAAACCACCAACTAAACTAACTAATGTGGATTAGATGAAATAAATTATTTCTCATTTTGTATTCATACAGGTCAAGCTTATGATTTGAAATCGGTGTCCCAAGAGTTGATCTTAAAACGTGTACAACGTACCGGCGATGGCTCGCATTTCTCATTACAAGATGTGAATAACAATAATGTGAACCTAAATGAACTGGTGGCGAAACTTGATCATGAGAACGAAGAGACCATGGTTTGGGGTTGGGACGATAAGGATATTTGCGACGAGGATCGCAAGGGTGCGGTGCACGATAAAGAGGAATAAAGCGTTTCAGTTTACAGTGCTTTTTTTTTAGAATAGTACAGTATTTAATTAGTAAAATTGTACTCGGTGCCTGTTGAAAGCTTCCTATTCTCATGCTAAAGTTATCACACTGAACAGATTCATACAAACAACAAAAACCACGCACAACCACCAATATAAAAGTACGAACACTAACACACTCACACACACACACACATACGCAGGCCAGCGCACACGGTTGCATAATCAACATGCATATATGTATACAAGTGTGCTTGGAATTCATTCAAAGGGGGAGGTACTAGCTTTATGCTCCATTTAGTAGCACGCGTGAAGGAAACATTGAGGGAAATTTCGTTCGTACACCGCTGCGCACAATTGAAAGAAATCGTGTAATGATGAGGAAGTTAAGAAGTTGATGTTAGAGATGAAGATCTAAAGTTACGATAATTATGATTGTACGTTCTTATTAAAGGAGGTTCTATGCGGCATACATACTTATTACGTTAAGGGAGGTAGTTCACATACAACATAGAGAGTTAAGGCTAGTTCTAAGGAGATTGCTTGTATAGAGTTTTAAGAGTTTATTATTTTCTACTTAGAACTTGATTATGTTTTTATATATACAATACATATATAAAGAAATTTTAGTTTTAGTTTGCTTTAAAATTATTTTGTATATTACAATATAAACAATAACCAAAAATGTTAAGGTAAATAATAAAACAGTTCGAAAAATAAAAAAAAGGAAATTTCAATTATTTCTGTCGCGTGCTTGAAAGCTTTTTAGCAGCTGATTTTTGCATAATGCAGTAAATTCACTTTTAGACTTATTAACTTTTTAGCGAAAGAGTATACAATGGAAATACAACAAGATATACAACTTACTTATATAACAACGAAGAGATAGTGATCTGCATAAAAAAGAACGCACACACACATACATAGTTATACACGATTACCCAGCTAATGCCAACAGCTCGTGCAGAACATCTATGCATACCAAATGAGTTTTTTTTTGCCTTTAAGCAATTTCCAACTCGGATTCAGTGACAGCAGCTACCTTCTGTATAACATCATAGACTTAGCCTTAACCTCATCCTTTCAATTCAACTCACAGATGCGCAATTGTGTACATTCCATCTAGTTTGTCGCAAAGCTTGTGATATTGAATTTTTTATTATATATCACAAAAAAAAATCATATTTTTCTTGTCCACGAGTAGCTGAGGAAGCGAAGAATATTAATAAGCGGAAGTATCTCAAAATGAAATCGAATTCGATAGCAGCGTGCAAGAAACCAACTCTACGATGATAATTGTTGCAAAACAAGAATTTGGAGGTGAACAAGAAAAAAAAAAAACACACACACACACATAATCATACTAACAAATAAAAACGCATGCTAGTGAGATCACTCAATGATCAGTGAGCAGCAACTTTGGCTATAGAATTCATTGCCTAATTATTGGGTATTGGGTATTGGTTGGGGTTAATAAGTATCTAACGAGTCAGAACCAACGTCAAATGCATAATAAAGAAAAAAGAAATAAACGAGACTATAAGAAATAGTCAGTGCCAGTTAGAGGAGCTTGTGCATGTATATTTAAAAATCTTTAGCTCTTTTCAGTTAAAACAATGAGTGTTATGGACAAGGTCTTGTTTTTGCAATTTGCAATTTGCAAAACTAACCAAGTATGACTTAACGGTAAGTAAATGTATCTGGTTACATAGTTTCTAAAAAAGTAAACGAAAAACAAAACGTAAGTCCTCAATTTGTTTAGCAATTTAAAGAAAATAAAGGAATTAAAGACAAGATTATTAAGTTGGATATGATCTTCAGTTTTTCTGAAATTGGTTAATTTGTCGGTTTATGGTTTGGTTTAAGAAATAACGTAAAAAGATAAAAAAAAAAAATTAATAATCTTGAGATTTATTCAATTTTGATAAAAAATAACATTCTTTTTAACATTTTTATAAATTTATTTTGTTTTCGTTTTTATGTAAGGCGCTTAAAGAAAAAGTATTTGGAAAAGATTACAGTTTTTGTGGAAAATTTTTGGGGAAAATATTTTTTGTTTTAGTATTAAAATATATTATATTCAATAACAAAAAAAATTATATGGAAAGAATAAAATTGTTTCGCGTGAAATTTATGAGAAAAATGGTTAGGTTAGGTTCGGAGCTTAAAGAAAATGTATTTAGAAAAAATTACATTTTGTTTGTGGAAAATTTTTGGAGAAAATATTTTTTTTTTGGTAATAAATTCGAAAGCAAAAAAAAAAAAAATATTTGGAAAAAATAAAATGGTTTCGCGTAAATTTATGGGAAACATGTTTTTTTTAATAAAATAAAAAAAAAAAATAAAAATAAAAAGTAAAATAATATTAAAAAAAAATTTATGGGAAAAAAATTTAATTTTGGGAAACATTTTTGTTGTCACTTGTGAAACGATCATTAATTTGTTTGTAACAAAGCCGAACTCATCGTTGCGTGAAGCTGGAGCAGTTTTAAGGAGAAGTGGTGTTAACGACATGCGGACGGCTGCGTGCAGAAGAACTCGAATTTCGGAGAAATCGCTGCTCTCATCACCACACATCATTGAAAAAAGACTTGCTTGGCCTAATAATATTCTGGGTAATACTCATAGACGCATCTTCCTTTTGGGTGAATAGTTGCATACGTCGGTACTGGTGTACTGCCGATAATCAACAACTTCAACGAAGTGTTAAACATCCAGTTAAGGTTCTCAAACATGAATTGCTGCTCCGAAAAAGGATTTGGCCGTTTCTTAGTGTTTACCGCTAGCAGTTTTGATGAATAAAATTTAAAAGCATTATTACCGTCAGCTACGAAGATGTTTGGAAGAACTAGCCAACCTTGGATTTCACAAGAAGATCCCAAGCTTCGAAGGCGAAGGTGTGTAGAGTGAAAGCAGCCAAATGGGATTGGAACGTTGGATTGGCCTTCACATTTGCCCGATGTCAATCCTATTGAAAATATAAAAAACTCAAAAAAAAAAAACAAATATGGACGGTCAACCAGTTGTCATGACAAATTCGGCTGATTTGAAGCCGATTACCTCTACAACTTGCGCAGAAATTAACACAAAGTATGAGTCGAAGTTGTGAAACCACTATAGCTAATGCACCACCATGCACTATAGACTTTATTGAAAATACTGCGATTACTAAATATTATAAGTCCATACAATGCAGTTTGTTAGAATCGAATCGGTCAAATACTTTCCAAGTTATGGCGGTCACGCTTCTATTAGAGACACTGTATTTAAAAAAATATTAAAAATTACCGAAGATCAAAATTGCTTGAAAGGTAATATTTTGTCCTAAAAAAGTGCAACCAACATTTTCATATAAATGTTAAAGAGAACCGCAGATATTTGACTTTAAAAACTCCATAGCAAAATTTTCAACATTCATTAAACTATAAATTTTCAAAATTTTTTCAGTTGCATGCCCAAAATATCTGATTGACTTGACATAAAATCGCTCTACTATGTAGAAATAATAGTATTAAGTTACAGAAGAAAAGCAAGCAAACGAAATATTTAGCAGCCAAAAGGGTCTCACTGTATTCGAGTTCATCACATAGTATGTAATTTTGTGTGAATTTTCAGTGACGTAACATATGGGTGTACGAAAAAAGAAATGGTACAGTGACGCAAAATTAATAACCCAATCTGATGATTTAAGCTTTTTGCAAATGGCATCGTACGTCAATCATATTTTACACTTATGAATTAGAGAGCTGCAGTATACAAACAGACAAGCAATGAACCACATAAAGGTCAAAATAAATAGTTTCATCCCTTTTTTTTGTAAACAAGTTATTCACAAGCAAAAATGGATTATTAATTTTGCACCACATCGTGTTTGGTAGAAAACGCCTTACTTTGATTATGTTTATTAAGGTGATCTCTTAATGTAGCTAATGTTTTTCATTAAGAATCATATTTATGTATTTTTATATGTCACATCTTTAGTGGTTTGTTGGGCAATCACTCACAAGCCTCCAAGTATGCCATCATATGAGCATTCTATCTTGCTTGGTACCTAACTTTCTATTGTTTGTATTCCCTTCCCTTGACCTACGCATAAGTTTCCCAGTTTAAGTTGGAAGTGATCTATTTTACTATGAATATATTGTATGTAGATGCTCTCATTACAGATAAAAGCAATTTACACGCTCGGGCGTTTCATTCACTAAGTCTCCGTATGTACTTAAGTTTTTGCCTTCATTTTGGCAAGGAAATTTCGAGTAAGTTTTCCAAAGAATTTCCATTCCAGCTTTCAGACTTGAGTTATAGAAAATTCGACATCTTTGGTGACCTTAATGAGTTGCTGTATTTGGGGTCCAACGACAATTCCTGCTTAAATTTTTGAGCACTAATTTCAGATGGGTGAAGAAATTTTTTACGAAATAAACTGAAAAAGTCGTGAATTTTTTATAAAGAGCTTTCGCAAAGGTGGCAGTATGATTTTGTCTTTATTGCATTATTTTTTACAAACCACCAAAATATCTTTCATAGGTAAGTTTTTTTGTTCCTTAGCCAAACTGTTCCGAACTTAAAAAGAATTTTCCATTTTTTCACAGAAGTTACGGAGATGGCTAAAATCAAAAAAGTACATAACAAGATATAATATATAAGCCAAATTTTGCTGATCCGATTTGCATAACTAGCATATCGTCGGAAAGATTTTAAGTCCGATAGTATTTCAGTTTGATAACTAATTAAGGTTGTAGAACGTTGAATTACTCCGCCGAGCTTTTCGTCCTGGTAGCTTTTTGTTTTTATATGGCCTGGTGCGGTAGAACTCATTTTGATTTTGTAGCCAATTATCGCCCATAATTAAGAAAGATTTGAACAATTTAAGTAACTATACGCACAAAACCAATGGAATCGGCCAGTATGAAGGTGCCACAATAAGCTTCCAAATCTAATGAGTCCATTCTATTCAGAAAAGAGTTGTATTTTTTAACCCGTACACCTCATTAACGATTCTCCACACAAAATTCACTTTTTATTCATTTCAGGCGAAATCCCATCTATTTTAACTTTCAACAACTTATAAATATCAAATGGGAATTTTTTTTTTGAAAAATAACAAAATGGCGGACTTTTGTAAATAATATGGTATGTTTTTCAGACTTTAGTATGGAAAGTTAGGGCTAAGAAGAAACGAAAGGAGCACCTGCCAGAATGACAAGCCTACAGAATAAAATCAGTTTAACTTTTTCGTTTCAGATGCCCTGCCAAAATCCTTTTGACAAGCCACCTGTCTTTATATACAAAAAAATATGTAAAAAAAAAAAATGTTTTTGTATACTATTTGATGTCAATAATAACATACTATAAAATCAAATCGATCGTATTTTATTTGCTGTAACAAAATTCCTAAACAATATCTATAAGAAATGTGTATTTGATAACGTCAATACTCTATCATGTTCTGACTTAAGAGGTAGAAGGTATGTATTCCACGTCATACTAGCATAGTCCTGAGCATACCGATGAAAACTCTTTAGTGAGTTGTTGCTCGTAAGCAGACCATTTTGAAAACGAAATATTTTTTTCTACAAATTTTACTTTTCCTCCACTTTTACTCAAAATTTCTAGAGCTATTTGTCAAAAGAAAAGCAGAAAGCTGCTTACTGAGCAAACCTTTTATCATTGAATCATGCCGTTCAAGTACACAAAAAATATCGATTCTAGAATGTTTTAAGAAAAATTCGTATATGAATTAGTTTAATTTTTTCAACAATCAAATAAGTGGTATCAATCTTATTTTCTAAATAAATAAATTTTCTAAAAAATTTTAAAAGTATAAATTGGGCATAAAGGCATAGAGGGAAACAAGACTGTGGATGAAATAGCTATAGAAGGCGCGAAACTTGCAGGGGATCAAATAAGTCAGATACTTAAACCCCTGCGCACAATTCAAAAAGAACTAGAGGAATGCATGCTAAGAAAGGCAAAAGGCTTAGCCCAACCAATTGCAAAGTTGCCAGGATCGTGTGTAAACACGCATATGATGACAAGTATACTAAATCGGTTATATTGTTCGATAGGAGAAACTGCGGGACTTTATTTGGTATACTAACAGAGCACTGCCTAGTTGCAACACACGCTTACAAGCTAAATTTAACTATTAACGATTTTTGCAGAAAATGTAATGAGCCGGGTACAAGAGAAACCATGGTTGTCCGGCTCTCTCGAAAACTAGACTATGCTATCTGGGTGCTTACAGCTTTGAAACGCTAGAATCTATCCTTGTACTGGAGCTCGAGCGACTCCTTAAATTCGCGAACAGTACGCGCAACTAGAGTGATGCATATGTTCGCTAAATAGGACTCTGATCTGGTACCAAAATGGTCTCTGCGTAGCTTCGGCCAGCCAGTATAACCTTACCTAACCTAAATAGGATAAAACTCACCCCGTCTATCGCTTTTTTTATCTCTAAGTTTTTATTACATATTGTCGCCTTAAAGTGTAAGCCTGCAAAATCTGTTTTTTTTCGGTAAACTAAAACGCGACAATATTTCTCTTAGTTTTATAAAAAAATAGAATTTACTTACGCATAAAGGCATTTTGCTTTATTAGTAAGTTGTATATACATAAATCATTGTCGTACAATTTTTTGAAATTTAACTAAATTTTTTAACTCTCCAGTAACATTTAAATTTATTTTGAATTTTTTGAAATTTTTTATCAATTTCAATTTCAATTTTTCAATGAATATTTGATTAGTATTGCTATTATGAGCAAATTTTGCACATCAGCCTGAAAAATCTGTTGTGTTCCATTCATGAATTCTAAGTATTTTTCTGAGCTCAACTCCTCATTAAATTTGAGTATTTGCTCTATTTTATTGAGTTTTATTTTCTCTTCTGGTATAATATTATACTGTCCCGCTAATGCAACATCTGGTCACTATACCAGCACTATACGGAACCTAAAAATTCCACTGGAGTATATTCCCAGGTTAATAAGATGCAATCTATAACGCCTTCTGTGATGATTCTAGAATTATTCTTATTGAATTCAATGCAATCTTTAAAACTGTTAAAGCTAGCTATCGTTGATTTTGATTGCGATGAATCAGACAGATTTTGTCAGTCTGATCTTTTTTGTTTTGAATAAGAGAGGATAGTGCCCTCTTTTTAGGCCACAAAATGGCTTGTACCTATAAATGGGATTATCTGACTATTTAAATCCACGTTTGATCTTATTTTGATTTAAAAAACTTAGAATTAAATAAGATACAAATAAATTTACGAAACTTGTCAAAAAGTCGGTATGTTTTAATTTTTTGACTCAGTGTGCGAGTATGTTGCCAATTTCAGATATCCCATAAGTTGTCTTAATAATTTTCCCACGGATGCTGTTCAAATGGACATTTGTTACATACGAAAAAAGTAGAATTTCTTTGAATTAAGTGAGAATTTCTTTTAATTTTAAAATGATTAAACTTATACGTACATATGCACATACATACATATATAAAAATTCGTATAATTCTTATCAATTATAGAAACGAGAAATTCTTAAGAAGGCGAAAAAGGGTATTGCTTATAATATTAAAGTTTATGCATGAATATTTTAATAAACTAGTAAATATGTACATATTTTATGCAGACTACTTTTGCAACTCTTTTGACTCTCTATTTTGTTAGATAATCAACACTGCTTCCACAAACCGACTAATTTTAGTTTAGCTGCTGTATTGTGATTGCCCAGCTTCCTTTTGCATTCGAAAATTCGCAGTATAATTCATTTCACTTCAAGGGATTTGCATAGCATGTGTTTCCGTAATCTTCAAGTTGAGGTGTGACAAAAATACAAATTATATATGTATATTTATTAAAACATTTGGTAACTAAAATTAAAAAAACCAAAAATCCGAAAAAATATTTTTAATCAAATCTAGTTCCAGCAACGTGTACGTGAAAAAATAAAGCGCTTTAGAAGTATTCTTCTTCAATTCTTAACCTCATTTTATACAAAACTGTATCTTTTCATTTTTGAGCTTTCATAGATTGTTATGGTAGTGTAAGATATAAGCTTTAATTTGAGTATACGTCGATGTCTCTGGCACGGCAGGTATTTGAGAAAAGTGGAATTAAAAAATCTAATTATGAGTTTCTACTGCCACTTTTCTAAAAACCATGACGTTATGGTCACATTTGAACACCAGAGTTGTGTTCAGCGCGTAAAAATATTCGTGAACTATTACTTTACAAAAACAATATACGTATGCGTAATCTTCTTAAGTGTAGGATGCGCACGGTATTTGAGAACAACTTGAGAGTGAAACTAATCAGCTTTTAATTGTATTTGAAAAAATTTAATGCAAATTCACGAATTCAATAAAATTTCCATTAAGCGCAATAACCTCCTCGATTCGAGCTCGGAAACGATTGTAAGCCCTAATCAAATGCTCCTTATTCATATTGGCCATAAGGGTTTTAATTGCAGCCTTCAAAGAAGAAAGGGTGTTATGAGGATGCTTATTGGTTTCACGCTCAACTACGCCTTATACGTAATAATCTAGGGTATAAGGTCTGGGGAGTGAGGAGGCTATTAGTTCGTTGTTATGTGGCCAGGGAAATTTTCTGCCATCCAATCTTGTATCGCCATTGCAAGGAGCAGAGTCTTCTTGAAAGATGACCACCCACCAAGGACGATAGAATACAAGGATGAGTCTTCCGAATTCGCTGTGTCGTCAGAGCCCATGAATAAGCGAACAAAACGGAAGGAATCACTTGTTCGTGAAGAGGGAGAGTATGCGAAAGCAATATAAACAACCAAACACAAGAAATTTTACGTTCACATACCCACTTTCTTACCACGGTGTCTTCACAAAAAAATAAAAAAAAAAAATATGCATTTGTAATTTCACAATTAAGCCCGCCGCACTTTGATTTCATTAGTTTATTTACTCTAAATCTCACAAATCATAATATTCAAAGCCAGTGACTGAATTTTCTCAAACATGTAATTTCTCCTCTTTTTGTTTGTTTTGTATTGCCGAGGGATATGACGTCAGACTTGTCGAAATCGCGAAAAATAAAGTAACTATTTTGGGAAGACGCCCTTGGACTGTCACCGCATACACTATTAATTTAGGGTTGCACTAGTGTCTCTAGAACCTCGATATATGCAGCAGCATTCATTCGAAATCCTTGAGTAAAAAACGATAGCTGGAAACTTCGTGTGCATGACAACATTTATTTTTTATTTAACATTCTTTTATCTTACTATTTAAATTAACACGCCGCTAAATCTTATTGTAAACTGAGTTAAACTTTAAATAAAAGCTGAACTCCTACATATATGAACTTTTATATTGGGTATGGGAATAAGTTTCCGTCCTTTCTTAGCCAAAGTTACGAATCTTTCAAAGAATTAAGTAATACATGATATTATGTGAAGTACTGTGAGCATCAAAATAAAGCGTACAAAGCATTTTGTTATAATATGGATCTCATTTCAGTCTTTTGTAACAAAAAAATATATTTTAATTTCATGTTTTTCAAATTAGTATTTAATTCTCTACTAATTACTAGAAAACAACAAAAAAATAAATTACAACAACAAAAGTTGTAAGACAAAAACAAAATTTAGTGCATATTTTACGCGTCAAAATAAAGTGTACAGAGATATATTTTACAAAAATGATATCGATTTAGTATTTTGTTGATTTCCCTTTTGCTTTGATAACGGAAGACAGTCTTCGGGGCATCGACTCAACTAGTTTTTTTGTCACGTCAGATGAAATTTTATCCAACTCTTCCTTTATACCGAGTTTCAGCATATCCATATTGGCGATTGTCCTTTTCCGGATTTGGTGGTCTAAATGCTCCCACAAATGTTCAATAGGGTTTAAGTCCGGTGACTGTGGAGGATGATCCAATGTCTTAGGAGTACGATAAAGCAGCCATTCTTTTACTATTTTTGCTGTGTGCTTGGGATCATTATCTTGTTGAAAGATCCGAGATCCCTGCAAGTCTAATTTCTGCATACTGGTTAGTAAATTATTTTGTAAAATATTCAGATAATCTGTTTTGTTCATGGTACTTTCAATAAAACCCAAATTGCCAACTCCGCTTGCCGCCATACATCCCCCCACCATTACCGAACCTCCACCGTGCTTAACTGTGGTTATCAAATTTTGGTCGGCATACTCTTTATTTTTGGTTCTCCAGACTTTAACCGGTTTTTTTTGCCCAAAGGCCTCGAACTTACTTTCATCGCTAAAAAGGACATTATTCCAGAAAGAAACGTCCCGATTTTCGTATTTTTTTGCTTAATCAAGACGTTTTTTTTTGATTAACTGTCGATATTAGCGGCTTTTTTCGTTGGAGACGACCATGTAACCCATTTTCGTGCAACGCTCGACGTATTGTACTGGCACTTACGCTAGTATCTGATGCAGTTGAAACTTCTTGTGATATTTTGACCGCACTTTTAAAGGGATTTTTCTTCACATCACGCACTATGGACCTCACTTCAATCTCATTTAAAATTTTTGGACGGTCTGCACCTGAGCGATTTTCTACTTTGCTGAACTTTTTGTATTTGTCAATTATTTTTTTCACAGTATTATGGCTTCTGTTGACAATAGAGCCAATTTCACGAAAGGTTTTACCTTCATTGCGAAGCTTTAGTACCAGTTCTCTAACATCAGTCGACCCATTAATAAAAAAAATTAATAATAGAATTTAAATTACTGTAGACAAAAAGTTTTCACTCTGCCGATTGCAACCAATTAAAATACAATATGAAAAAAGTTTCAATGCATCGAAAAAGGAAGTAAACAACCACGGTATTTTTTACCGCACAACACCGCTAAAATGCTACTGATGTACGCTGTACACTTTATTTTGACGCGTAAAATATGCACTAAATTTTGTTTTTGTCTTACAACTTTTGTTGTTGTAATTTATTTTTTTGTGGTTTTCTAGTAATTAGTAGAGAATTAAATACTAATTTAAAAAACATGAAATTAAAATATATTGTTTTGTTACAAAAGACCGAAATAAAATCCATATTAAAACAAAATGCTTTGTACACTTTATTTTGACGCTCACAGTATGTGCCATTGGAAGCTACAACTTTACTCCATTTTTCAGGCAGCATCCCGATTCCTCTGATGAAAGATTCGAGTTCTTTTGGCTTGATCCATTCATTGAGCCAGTTTGCGATGTTGTCGTAAGAAGTTAACCGCTCTCCAATAGGGGTTGACTGCATTGATCGGAACAGATAGTAATCCGAAGGGGCAATGTCTGGGGAATACGGCGGGTGGAGCAAGATTCCTAAATTCAGTCCCTCCAAATATTTCTGTACCGATTTAGCAACGTGTGGCCTGGCGTTGTCATGCAGCAAAATCAGTTTGTCATGCTTATCGTCCCATTCTCGCCGCTTTTCTTTGAGAGCTCAATTCAAACGCATTAGCTGCAGTCAGTAACGATCGCCAGTGATGGTTTCAGATGGTTTAAGGAGTTCATAATAGATGGCACCCTTCTGATCCACCAGATGCACAACATAACCTTTGAAGCATGAATATTTGTTTTCGCTATCGATGGACCTGGTTCTCCTAGGACCTGGTTCTCCTAGATCGCAATTACAAATTCTGATCGCCAGTGACGATGCGATGCAAAAAACCTGTTTTTCGGGACGAACGTAGACATTTTTGACATCAGATAAAAAAGGATATTTACGCTTCAAACGAATGTTAACTACTGCGATCGAGACCTCACATACATACATATACACATTCAAATCTCCAGTATATTACTAGAGCAGAACACAAAAATAGTATCAGCAGCGACCCCTCTTTTACGAGGACGGAAACTTATTCCCATACCCAATAATAAACATTTTCAATTTTAAATGTATGGATGTGGTTCCGCCTTACAGAGTATCTAATTTTGTCTAATTCTCAAAATAATACGCCTCATATCGTTATATAAAGCGTTTTTCAATAGGTGCGCTTCAACTTTTTTCCGATAGGGAGGGCGAACGACGCAATATTTTTTATTTTTCCCTTGTCATTTGTAAACTTCATTAGTATACAGTTCATTATGGAACGCTACACGCTTGACCAACGCGTTTAAGTTATTCAGGCTTATTATGAAAACGGGCGTTCCAATCAAAATGCATATCGCGCACTTCATCTTCAGTGAGGACGCACATTTTCACCTCAGTGGATTCGTCAATAAGCAGAATTTCCGTATTTGGGCGAAAGATAATCCAAGAGAGATTGCCGAAAAACCAATGTACCCACAAAGAGTGACTGTTTGGTGCGGTTTACATGCCGGCGGCGTAATGGCCCATATTTTTTCGTTGACGAGAACGATCGCCACGTTACTGTGAATGGAAATCGATACCGAATGGTATGGACTTAGACGACATGTGGTTTCAACAGGACGGGGCCACAAGCCACACAGCACACGCTACAATTGATTTGTTGAAGAGTAAGTTCGATGAGCGCATTATTTCCAGAAATGGACCGGTCGAATGGCCGCCGCGCTCATGTGATTTGACGCCTCTAGACTATTTTCTTTGGGGTTATGTGAAGTCATTGGTCTACAGTAACAAACCAGCGACGATTTGTGAGCTCAGAGCCAATATTGAACGCGAAATTGCTGGAATTTCGGCCGATTTATGCAAAAGAGTGGTCGAAAATTGGGTTCAACGATTGGACTTCGTAAAACGTGCACGCGGTGGTCATGCAAAAGAAATCGAATTTCATACTTAAATGTATATGTTCAAACTCGATAATAAAAAAAAATTAGTTAAAAAAGTCAAACCGTTTGTGTTTTATTCAAAAAAGTTCAAAAGTTGAAGCGCTCTTACTGAAAAACGCTTTATTATAGTTCGCGGTAGTATACCATTGCTTTTTCAAAGTCATGGTCATTTTTCAAGTATCATGGTCCGCGTAACTTCCGAGAGCTGAACAGTTAAAGAGGAGCTACCACAGTCGTCCACACTTTCAGGACCATTGTTGTTCAATTCTATGCAAAACTGTAATATAATTATTATTATTATTTATTAAAATATAATAAAAATTAGGTATATATTAACCTAATATAAAAGCTCTAGCTAACAGGGCTATCGGCTTATAAGTAAATAAAAATTATGAGACTTAATAAGTTGAAATATATTTATAACTTTAAGAAAATTTGGCATTTTTATTATATTTGCTTCAGAAGGGATGGAGAGAATGTTGATTGAATCTGCGTTATCCAGTGTTGTGGTGCGTAAGGCGGAGATAGATGGACAATATAGTAGAATGTGACGTATGGTTAAGCGGTTCGCCTTACAAAAGTTACACATTGGCTGCGGACTCTTTGTTAAATGGTATTGGTGTGTTAAAAGTGTATGGCCTAGCCTTAACCGTACAAAACATCGGTTCATCCAAGAAGTAGTCGAAGTTGGCAGTATGGTAGCGGAAGCGTGTGGATTTACTTCTTTGTATTCATGCTGGTAGATATACCAATTGGCGCTTAGCTGAGACTTTAAAGCTCTGGTGTATATGGTTTTAATTGATGTTGTACTTAATGGGTTATAAAAGTGCAAACACGATTTTAAGGCAAGACTTGAGGCATAGTCAGCATGATGATTGCCGAGTATGCCCGAATATCCAGGTATCCACATTAGTTTTGTGTTTGGCGCTTTCTTAATTAACAATTGTTGCATGTGATATATTGGGCCTACATACATCCATTCGAATATTTCTTGCAGCATTGATCACTGATTGGCTATCTGTGCATATTAAAACCTTTTGTTTAATCTTTACAAGATTTAATGCTGAAATTATGCCCTGTAATTCAGCTTCAAAGATATTGGCGTCCTGCGGTAGTAGCCCGTGAGAAAGGGTTTCCCCATCTTCATTTGTAACAGCAAATGCGATGTCATTGACTTGCTTGGTGCCATCAGTGAAAAGGAGATTCCAACCACTTCGTTTCAGAGGGTGCACTATGCTTCAGAAAATTGGTGCACTGTTTATGTAATCGCAGGAATATTTTGTATATGGAATCGCAGAATAATTTGTATATTATGCGACTTCTGACATAAAATATTTCGCGCGATCTTCAAGTACTTGAAAACCACCTTCCGTTAGCATATTTATAGTAGGTGTTGTCTTAAAAGCACGTAAACTCTTCCGAACCGCGAACAGTGCGGCCGATTCCCGAAAAGTTGGACAAAACTCAAAAAATTAAGTAATTGATTCAAAATTTCTTACTCGGGGGTTGTCGGGGTCGCTGATTACGAATTTGATCTTAAAATTTTGAAAATCCACCCCCTCACGTGAAATAGCGTATATTCTAGAACATAATCAAGATGCATGTAAATTTATATGTTTCCGGGGTCGCAAGGTAGCAAGTGGTAGCAGCTGAATCTTGTTTTATTCAGTAACCATTACTTTTTTGAGTAACCTTTAATAGGTTTCAAAGCAGCATATGACGGCGTTGTATTACTATACAGTTTGAAAACTCAAATTTTATAAAAAAAATTGCAAAAAATGTATCTACGTATTGCTGCAGCTAAAAATTGTGTGTCGAGGTATTGATATGCACTAAAGATTTCTCGTATTTTACTAACCTTCCGAAGATGATTCCATTTGGTTTTGTTCAATTTACTCCATTACAAAATCTTTCAAATGTGTGCAACTTTCACTATTCATCGACAGTAATACGATGCTCAAACGAAGGCCACGTTGCGACTGAAAATACAGAGGATACTTAGGGTACAGGACGTTGCTATGAACGGTTTTCACTACTCAAGGCATTACTGTAGCCAACCCAAAGACACAAAAATATTTTATTAATGGTAGACTTACTACATTTTCCATATATTTGCAGACCGTAGTCAATTTTTGATTGTATAATTAGTTTAGCTGCGGTAAGTGGAGTGTTTGTATGTATACAACTTTTTTTTGATGACAAAAATTTTACAATCACTTCTTAATTTAATACAATGATGCTTAAAGCTATGTTTATTATCAAAAATAACACCTAGTATTTTCATAAAATTTACATTGTTTATGGTGTGATTGTTATATTGAATGTTAAGCTGATACGATTGTATTTCCTGCAGACATGCAGATGCTTGTATTTCTCAAATGAAATAAGAGCACCCGAATGTTTTGACCATTCGTCCAAAGCGCTTAGAGCTGTACAAAATGAAGTTTCAATATCAGCTATTTTCTTATTATTGCGTATTAAAAATAAGGCGTCAGCATATAGACAATGCTTAATGTTTAGTTGTAGGCTCATAATTTTGCTAACTTCGTCAAGAGCTATTAAGAAAAGAGTCACGGAGAGAGGAGATCCTTGAGGGTTTCCATTAAAAATGTGGAACGCTTCACGATTTTGCGTGTCATCCTTGCGCAGGGACCATGCTTATCTTCTCTGTATCGTTCCAATTTTAGTATGTGTTCTGCCGAAGCAAGAATACTGTAAACTGTAAAAATAATTAAATATGTTTTTAAAACACAACTTTGCAAACCACGAAAAAGGAGAACGGGTGAGTTAAAAAAATTCTACAATACGTTAAAAAAATCCGCATAAAAATCAATTTTTTTAAGTGTTTTGTTCATTTTCTTCGTGATTGCGCCTAAAGGTATCTTGTAAAAAAAAATTATTCATTGTAATCCGACCATCACTGTTAACATAACATTTTCTGTGAGGTCCGCAAATTGAGTTAACTTCAATCCAAGGCGAATTGAGTACTACGGTTGCTATTGAAAAACACTTTTTTTATTTTTCGCGGTTTTGACAAGTGTGGCGTCAGCTCAGTTCGCAATACAAAACAAACGAACAAGGAAAAGTAGAAAAAATCACGTTTTTGTGAAAATTCAGTGAATGGCTTGGTAGTTTTGTGAGATTTAAACTAATCAAACTAATGGAAACGAAGTGCCGTGCGTTAAATTGTGTCAGCACAAATTAATATAAAGCCTCCAAATGCAGTTTGTTTGCGTTTTTATGAGAAAGACGCCGTTGCAAGAAATTGTGTGTCTGTGTATAATTTCTTGTGTTTGGTTGTTTCCTTTGCTTTCGACTAGTCTTCTTCTTCGCAAACATGTAATTTACCTTCTTTTTGCTTGTTTATTCATGGGCTCTTACGACACAGCGAATTCGGAAAGCGTAATCTTTTTCTCTATCATTCTTGACTTCAATCGGGTTTTCCCTTAAGGTTACATAAGTCCAGTAGCGCCAAAAATGAAGAAGGGATAGCAATAGAAATAAATATAAAAAAATTGTGTACATTGTTTATTAGTACTTAAACTCTATAAAAAAAATTCATTTTAATTTTTCTTTACAAAAAATAGTTTATAAAAAATCACGTGACCCAAAGTACAATGAAAAAAAAATTGCTCCATGGTCTGCATCATTTCTCCTTGAAATGTTGATGGCTCTGTAGAAAGTGAAAAATTTCTTGTAAAATAAAGTTGTAGTTATAGTCTGTCGAGCCGGATTGTTTAAAAATTTTGCAATTCACGGCATTTTAAAAGAAGTATGCGTTTTACGTCATAAATGTCACACTTTAATTATGCTTAGATATGCAAAAATCTGGCTCGAAAGGCTATAGAGAAAACACTTTCGAAGGGAAAACTTTAGTATAATGTATATCGCTTTGAAAAAAAAAAACGGTTAAAAGGGGGTGATAGAGGGGTGTATCCCCATCTTAAAACTGAAAACAGAACCTGCCGGAGGCTTATAGTTTTTAAGTAATTTAATGTTAAAGTTCTCTAATTTAGCGAAAAGTTGGTGTTGCCATACACCTGAAATGAAAACGAAGTTCGCACGCAGGGATGTTCAGTCGAAGGTTCATTGTAAAACTGCAGTATTTTTTGCTGTAAGTAAAAGTTAAGAAATATTTTTGAATATAAAAAAGTACAACTCATTTAAACTTAAAAACAATGATATTAATAAAGTAATTAAAAGCCAAAAATTACGGTTTATAAGTGTATTCCATTGCTTCGATCAGTTTAACAAAAGGGTCTTCGTGATTTTTATTTACAGATTTTCTCCACAAATATTCAACTATAACATCTGTAAAACAAACAAGGTGGTTATAGTTTTCTTTATCGAAATATCTCTTCTCTACGCGCCATTGGAACTCTTTGAGTACCATCCTCCGCCACAAAGGGGTTGTCGGGGTCGCTGTGGTTTACTTTTTGTGCTCACACCCATAATTAGCCAAGCAGTCATAGGCTCTCCAGAAGTCCGTATGTATAATAGAGCCTTCTTTGACGTGCTTTCTAATTAAAGCTATGAGCACATCCGCGGAACGTATGTTGTCTGGACACACTTCTAGGCGGAGATCCTCACTACCGTCCTCAATAATGCCAAGAACCCAGTGGCCTTCCACTCTTCTTGCTAAATTTAAACATACTGATTAAAAAAATTGCATACTTTATTACAAATATTACTTATTACCTTTATTGTACTTCCGCTTGCCAAATTTACTTTCGTCAATTTGTACTACTTTTCCTGGACCCCCAATCCTACCCACCGACTACTGCCTGTCAATCTGGTATAAACTTACCGCCTCACGGCAGTAATTATATCAGTCGCAAATAGTGGCTGTCGAAAGACAGGATCCTTCCAAATAATTTTCAAAGCGTACATTTTCGTGCGACCACCGGAGCGCATATGCGTACATAAGATAAAAAATGTGTGGCAGCGATATCAGTAGCTCTGGACACTTCTGACTTCCTCTTGCACTGTCCTTACTGCACCTGAAGGTACCCAAAGAATCGTTCCGTCTAACTTGTAGTTTCATTTGGGTCCTGTGGGTGCGACAGAGCCTGGAACGCAACACAAGGCCGTTTTCCTCCGCAAATGCCACTCACTTTTCCGTTGTGTTCAGTTTTTGAATTATTTTCGAAAAATTCCACATGGACTTTATTTCCAACGTCGTCAGACTATTTGGCAAAGAAGTATTGCCTGGCGTTGGAATCGCTTTGCTCGTTGTGGGAAGTTTACAATCTATAAATAAATTTATTAATATACTATGAGATATATTTATAAATAAAATTATAAACTTACCGCTTTCAGGTGGATTCATTCTTAAAATTTTCAATAATATCTTTTAAAGACCGTATTTTAACTTTTCACTTGATTTCAAACTTGCACGCTTGAATATATCATTAATAATATACTACGATGTACTTACCAATAACAATATACATACGTATCAAAAACAATGGAAAAAATAACATTGGAAAATAACAGTTAAACAAACGGTATACATACGCGGGTTCTGTTGCATTTTACAGGAGCGTCGACTAGAAGGGTTTTTGTAAATTTGTAGAATTTTTGCGTAGAACTCCTTTTCGCGTGGGCGCCCTTCGGCCGCGCTTCAAAAAATAACCTTCATCAGTCCAACTTCGGCTACGCAATCCACAGTACTTTTGCGTAGAATTCCTTTTCGCGTGGGCCGCCTTCGGCCGCACTTCAAAAAATAACCTTCATCAGTCCAACTCCGGCTACGCAATCCACAGTACTTTTGCGTAGAACTCCTTTCTGTGTTAAAACCATTGAACCCAAAATTAAAACATCATATGCGTGTATGTAGTAAGGAGGCACAATAACCCCCATCCCCATCATGAACACTAAACTTAAATACTTAATTTTTGTTCATATTTTTGTTTCATTTGCAGGCATCCGGCAACACCATACTGTTGTCATTCCTATCTTCTTCTTATTCGCGTTTAAAATTGGAAAGTGATTGCATGGGCAAATGAATTTGCATTTAATTTTAATTAAAATAATTAGAATATTAGCATAAAAATAAGTAAAAACAGGCGTGTGAGTGTATAGGTATTTGGTGAATTTTAGTGAAGTGTTAAAAAATGTTCAAGTTATTTCTGGCAACACTATGCGTGCCATCTATCATTATTCATTTTCTGTTTCTAATTTTTTATTCTTCCTGTTTCTGTGACCGCATCAATATCAACTTATAAATTTCCAAATTAAATTATTCAAATAAATCAACTGCAATCTCAATAGGTTATGAGCCCAGTTACCCAAAATAATTCTGCTGACATAATTTCAATTGCGCGTACTGAGTAAAACCGAGGAAAGGCGATTCCAAAAGAAGATTCCAAAAGAAGAAATTATCCAACAGACACGTGGATCGACTCTTGATAGTGCATCTAAGATGGCTGTGAATTCAGTATCTAGCTCATCCAGAATTGAGCTTTTGTCCAAGGAGAATTTTGACACTTGGAGTATGCAGGTGGAGGCGTTGCTGATTAAAAATGATTTGTGGGATTATGTCAATGGCACGTGTGCTATGCCAACAGAGTGTGATGCTGCTGCTAAAGCCTTGTGGTTGAAAAATGACAAAAAGGCTAAGGCAGATTTAGTTCTTCCAATTCAACCATCAGAATTGAAGCAAGTTCGTGGCTGCGACACTTCGCGGGACGTGTGGCTCAAATTAGAGTCAATTTATGCATCAAAAGGACCGGCGCGCAAAGCAACTCTTTTGAAACAGCTAATGCTACACAAATTAGATGAGGGCGGTAATGTTAAAGAGCATATTGCTACGTTCTTCGATGCAGTTGACAAGTTGGAAAGCATGTGTGTACCAATAAATGGTGATTTATTGTCAATAATGCTGCTGTATAGTTTGCCATCGTCGTACGAAAACTTTCGTTGTGCTATTGAGTCAAGAGACGAACTACCCAAGGCTTATATATTGAAGGTAAAAATTATTGAAGAGAGCGAGGCACGTAAACAAGCTTCGGGAAGTGCGGTTATTGCAATGGCCGCTGGGGAGCGTATACATGCTCATAAGAAATTTACAAAGTGTAAAGATAAGTTCACTCCTAAGCACAACTTTAAATGTTTTAAGTGTGGTGTCTTCGGGCACAAGGCAAGTGCTTGTAAAGCACGAAAAGGTGATAGTGCGAATCGCGGAAAACAACAAGATCAAGAAGTAAACGAATCGTATGCAGCTTGTTATACTGCTGCTGAGCACACTTGGAGAAGTGAGCATAGTTTCAGGTCGAAACATGATTGGATTCTTGACAGTGGATGTACGGCGCATTTATGTGGCGATATTTCAAATTTTTCGTCTATTGACAAATCAACAAAGGTTAAACTGAATCTCGCTAGTCAAGCTTGTGCAGAAGTCAAAGGCAAGGGTAAAGTTAAGCTGGCAGTTGCTGGTTGTGGTGGCGAACAACTCATTGAGTTCAACAATACATTATTTGTGCCGGACTTGCGCACAAACTTGATATCTGTTGCAAAGATCACCAACAAAGGGCATACAGTAACATTTGTCAAGAATGGAGCATATGTTAGTGATGAGAATGGCAAAAAATTTTAGTCGCTGATCGTAAAGGTGATTTGTTCTTTGTACGTGAAGGCAACGAATGCGCGATTGCTGAAGTCAGATGCTCTGAGTTATTTAAATGGCATTGTCGTCTAGGCCATCTTAACTCCAAAGACTTAGTAAGATTAGTTAGTCAGGGGGCACTTCCTAAAATGAATGTTAGCGAGAGTAGAGAACTTTCAAACTGTGAAACTTGTTTGAAGAGCAAAATGACGGCTTTATCGTTTGATAAAAGCCGTGAGCATTGCAAAGAATTGCTAAAGATCGTGCACTCCGACGTCGTTGGCCCTTTCAGGGAAGAATCAATTGGCCGTGCCAGGTACTTCGTCACGTTTATAGATGACAGTTCACGTTGGTGTGAAGTTTATTTCTTACGGCAAAAATCAGACGTTTTCACCGCTTTCAAACTTTATCAAACTTGTATCGAGAGGCAGACAGGACAGAAAATAAAGTGTCTACCATCAGACAATGGTCGTGAGTACTGCAATAACATTTTTGATCAGTATCTTTCAGATAACGGTATTTTGAGGAGACTAAGTATTCCCAATACTCCTGAGCAGAATGGGCTCGCCGAAAGGATGAATCGGACATTATTGGACATGTCTAGGTGTCTTTTATCACAATCTGGCTTAGAGAAGTCATTTTGGGCGGAAGCTGTTGCAACCTCTGCATACATTCGCAACAGGTGCCCATCGAGCAGTATAAATTGGAAAACACCCTACGAAAAGGTAAATGGCGACCAACCACTGCTCAATCACATGAAAGTATTTGGATCAAAAGTAATGGTGCTCGATAAGAATCCAGGTAAAAATAAACTTGCTCCTAGAGCCATAGAAGGTATATTTGTAGGATACCCACGAGACAGAAAGGGTTATCGTATATGGGTCCCCAATACTCATCAAATAGTCTATGCTCGAGATGTTAAATTTTTAGAGATGAATCTACCACGGTCACCACATACGGTGGTTGTTGATGAGTTGTTGTTGTCTGACGAAGAAGAAAACGTCGATAATGATGAGCGAGAGATCGTTGAATTTTCTCCTCCGAAGATGCAGGGAGATAATTCAGCAAATACTGAAGGTGATTCTGTGAAAAATGTTACCCCTGTGAATGATATTAAACAGGTTGGAAATAGGGCACCTGGAAGACCACGACTCCTCCGCGGGTATAGAGGGCGTCCACGAAAGTTATTCCATTCTCGAAATTTAGAAGAAGCCTCACAAGATTCCGATCCTCCAGATGTTCACTTCGTCAGCGTGATGACGTATTTACTGGAATAGCCGAAATTGAAACTCGAAGTGCTTTGAGAGGTCCCGATAGTGATGAATGGAAAGATGCTATTAAGAGTGAAGTTATTAAAAAAAAAAAATAAATAATTGGCGCGTACACTTCTGTTAGGTGTTTGGCCGAGCTCCTCCTCCTATTTGTGGTGTGCGTCTTGATGTTGTTCCACAAATGGAGGGACCTACAGTTTCAAGCCGACTCCGAACGGCAGATATTTTTATGAGGAGCTTTTTCATGGCAGAAATACACTCGGAGGTTTGACATTGCCTGCCGAAGGGCGACCGCTATTAGAAAAATGTTTTTATTAATTTTGCTTTCACCGAGATTCGAACCAACGACCTCTCAGTGAATTCCGAATGGTGATCACGCACCAACCCATTCGGCTACGGCGGCCGCTGTGAGTGAAGTTATTAGTATTCTTAAAAATGACACCTTTAAGATCGTGAAGACCGGCGATAACAAAAACATTATTGGCTGTCGATTTGTGCTTACTAACAAGTATGGAAACGAAGGAAAAATTGAGCGGCGTAAAGCACGACTTGTAGCTAAGGGTTATAGTCAAAAATACCGTGTGAATTACAATGAGACGTTTGCTCCTGTTGCGAGGTTGGAGACAGTCCGACTGATGTTGGCATTGGCCATTCATTTTAACTTAAAAATTTGGCAATTTGATGTCGTTACAGCTTATCTCAATGGCCCTTTAGATGAAGACGTATTCATGAAGGTTCCAGACATGTTACCTGAGATACTGAAGCGTATTGTGTCAAAACGGAGCGATAATTGTCCTATTAGTATATGTGCTGGAAATATGCTCACAAATTTACATAATGGTGGTAACGCGTGTAAGCTTAATAAGGCTCTATATGGCCTCAAGAAATGTGGTCGCCAGTGGTATATTAAACTTCGAACAAAGCTATCTGAAATGGGATTGGAGCCATTAAAAAATGAACCCTGTTTGTTTTCTGGTATAATCTGTGATGAGTTTTGCTTGTTATTGGTGTACGTCGACGATTTATTAGTTTCAGCGAAAAGTTTCAAATGTATTGAATACGTAAAGAAGCAGCTCTTGCAGGAATTTGAGATCAAAGATATGGGTCAAGCGAAATATTGTTTGGGACCTGAAATAAGTCAATCTGCAGATTATATCACTTTGCGACAAACAGGTTATGTAATGAATTTGTTGAAGCAATATGGTATGGAAGATTGCAATCCTGTAATGACGCCATCCGAAGTGAATGTTATGTTTCCAGATTCGAAAAAGCTGTCTGAAATAAATCATTATAGAGAATTAATTGGAAGTTTGATGTATTTGTCAGTGGCAACGAGACCTGACATAGCTAATACTGTATCGCGTTTAGCACAGTATGTAACTAACCCATCTATGTGCCATTGGTTGGCTGCGAAGAGAGTTCTGAGATATCTTGCTGGCTCGGCACATAGGTGATTAGTGTTTCGTAAGACGAATGACCCACTGATTGGCTACGCGGATGCTGATTGGGGAGGTTGTACCGTAGATCGTCGTTCATATACCGGCTACGTATTTTTAATTAGCGGCGCTGCGATTACCTGGAAGTCGCAAAAGCAGCGCCCGGTCGCACTATCTTCAACGGAAGCGGAGTATATTAGCTTAGCAGAAGCAGCGAAAGAAGCAATCTATTTACGAAGTTTGTTAACTGAGCTTGGTCTACGAGAGTTTATCGACATAACAATTTTTGTTGATAATAAAGGAGCTCAATGTTTGGCTGGTGATCCTGTTTTTCATGTTCGCACGAAGCACATCGACATTAAACATCATTTCATTCGTGAAACAGTCGCCGCTGGCCATTTGAAGCTACAACACATATCAACGCAAAATATGGTTGCAGATGTTATGACGAAATCACTCTCAAAAGTTAATCACGAAAGATGTCGTACTGGACTTGGTTTAACTACTTAGATGATCCGCATATTGAGAGGGCGTGTTCAAGTTATTTCTGGCAACACTATGCGTGCCATCTATCATTATTCATTTTCTGTTTCTAATTTTTTATTCTTCCTGTTTCTGTGACCGCATCAATATCAACTTATAAATTTCCAAATTAAATTATTCAAATAAATCAACTGCAATCTCAATAAAAAATATAGAGTGTAATGTGGCAAATTATAGTGAAGTTCCCGAGGGCATTTTGAAGGCAAATAATTACAAAACATTTATTTCTCGAATAATTTAAAGTTATAAGGAGTGTCCCTTAACACCTCACTAACATCTCCACCAAGTTTCATTAATAAAAACATTATAGTTTTCCAAAAATTCCCCAATATACATTGTTCTAAATTCCAGCCCTTTCGAATATTAAAAAAAAAACCGCATCAAAAAATATTAAAAATTGTATGAGTTATCATGCAGACCGTGCCGAAAAAAAAACGAGTTTAAACTTTCAAGTGCCTCAAATGAAGGACAGCTACCTGTGCGCATCAAACTCTCGTCGGGCAGTCACATTTCCTACCATAACTTTGTATCTATAGGGAATTTTTACAATCGACTTCCACAGAAATACGCCTAAAAAAAAGAATAATAATGGACGTATGTAACCTCTTAAGTGAACTCTACATGTGGCGATGCCATGTGGAAGTTTTGAACATCATTTTGACGTTTTTCTATTCGGATAACGCTTGGACGCTTTTTGAGTCAAAAATTACGTTTTTACTTTCTTATTGATTTTTTTCAATATCCAAGATATCCAATGTTTTGCTAAAACTTAAAATAAAAGTAAAGAATTTTTGACATTCCTGCAGATACAAATAATAAGTGTAGTTTTGCCACATTCAAATTTTTCGAGAAGCGAGATTTTTTACGTTTATTTATGTTGGAATTTAGGGATAAGAAAATAAGGGAAAGAGAGGGATTGCTAACACGGACAAATGCAGAAAATGCAGAGAGGATGTTGAGGAGACTTTAGAACACCTTCTGTGCATTTGTCCGGCATTATCAAAGCGACTAAGATGCCTGGGAGCCCCACTGTTTGAGGGTCTGGAAGCCGTCTCAAAAGCGGAGCTCCCAGCCCTACTTAGATTCGCCAAAAGCGCTGACATCCTACATGATGTCTACTTTAGGGATTCATAGAGGTCGGTCTCCATCTGGTATCGCTAGGGACCAAAAGGTCTATGCGTGGCTTATTGCCAACCAGGCTAACCTAACCTAACCTATGTTGGAATTTAATATAATGATGAAATTTGCGTACCAAAAATGACAAGCTTATGCGATTGATAAACAAATTTTAAAGTTTTCTTTAAGCGCTTAGAACGACGCAATAACAACAGAATTTGAAATATTTTCACATATTTGAGAAGCCGTAATTCGGGGATTATTTTTCACTGATTGCAATTTCGCTCGTTTTTCTCGTACGGCCAGCTTGCTATGTCCACTAGAAGGGGCTCTGACACAATTGAACCAGTTGTATTGCACAGAAGAGTGACTTCTTCCTATGATTTGCCCAATTTCGCGGAAAGATTTGTCTTCATTTCTAAGTTTGAGGGTAATTTTTCTTCCGCCAACACTGCAGTTTTGATGGCCATCGCTATTTCTTGTACACAAAAGCTTTAAAAGAACTCTAAAGTAATGTAGTAACAGCAAAATAAATTACAAACTAAAATAAAACCGTTACTGGGTATCCCTGTGGGAAATCCCTGTTTTCATTTGTATGTAAACTTTTTCTGCTTCGCTGAAGTGAAGTTTTTTGTTTTTGTTTTGTAAAATTTAATTTTTAAAGTTGGGCTTAGGGAAAAATGTAGAAAAATTACTGACTAGACATTTCTCACAAAAGTTTAAAATTTTATAGTTTTTCTATTATAATGAATTTCTTAATATGTTGCTTACATTTCTTTGTGTACGGACACTTTTTTTGGCAAGTGTATGTACTATATATATGTACATACATACATACAGATAATTGGCGTTTACACCCTTTTTGGGTGTTTGACCGAGCTCCTCCTCCTATTTGTGGAAAGGGTCTTGATGTTGTTCTATAAATGGAGGGACCCACAGTTTTAAGACGGCTTCGAACGGCAGTTTGTTTTTTTTATGAGGAACTTTTTCAAGGCAGAAATGCACTCGAAGGTTTGCCATTGTCTGCTGAGGGGCGACCCCTATTAGAAAAAACTTTTTCTTCATTTTGTTGTTTCACGGAGATACGAACCAACGTACTCCGAATTCCGAATGGTTGTTACGCACCGGTATTGCAAGTCGTTTCGTGAATATCCGTGATTTGTCACATGATTGTTCTATTTCTAGGCACTTTCTAGGCACAAATATCAAAGCACATTCAAAACATGAAATTCTGAAAAACTAAGAGTTCTTAAGCCAATTAAATCGCTTATGTCAAGGTACCCATTAAACTTTTTTTTATATTTTACTTCAATATTTGTCAACTTTTATTTACTTTTACAGATGCTTAAGAAAATCAAATAATGAAACAGTCGCTAAAAGTATCCCTGTGGCGGATAACTGATATGCTGCTCCTCCTGCGCATTCGCATGTGTACGAGCTGCATAAATTAGTGCAGCAATGAAGGCGCTATTATTCAACACCATCGACATGATAGTTGCCATCTTCAGCATAGGCAATAGGAATGGCAGCACAGTACCCATCAGAATAGCTGGCATAACCATTACCGGCACGGCCATTTGTAGGATGGTGCTTTTGTAGGAGGAGAAGGAGGAATTCTTTTTATTCTTGCGGCGTATACCACCACCACCAACGGCATTTCCAGCGCCACCTAAACCAGCTTCGCCTTGCTTTGTGTGCGCAAACTCATCGACTTGGGTTTCTGTCACATCCGCTATGCCCAGAGTTTCATCGATTTCCTCAACAAGGTTTGAAGCGCGACCACTCGCATGCACGTCTTGTTTCTTTGATTCTATGGATGCATAAAACAAAAGACAAAGTACAAAAGTTAAGAATTTTCTGAATTTTAGGTTTGCTGCTGTTCTATAAGCAACTCACTTTTGCTCTTCTTCAGCGTGAAGTTCAACTTATTGTCACGGCTCGGCACAATTTTTACCATAATCCCCGGCAGGAAATGCAGTTTGATATCGCGATGCTTGAAGAATCGTTGAAATTTCGAAACCAAATATTGATTCAGCTTCTCATCCGACATATCAGAGTATTTGTTATTCACCAGACTGCCCACACTGTCCTCCGAGTCGAAGAATTGATCGAGAAAATCGCGTGTCAAGTTGCCTGTGTGGCTGAAACTCTTGCGTTCCTCCATTTTCTGCAGTACAAACAATTTCGTGCAACGCAAAATGCTAAAGTCCCGTAAGCATTCGTAGACGCGCATTGGTAGAGACGCCTGAAAGTATGGCACGCTTTTAACCAGCTTTCTAGTGTGGCGTGCAGCCGAAGCGGTGGCTGCAGCGTCGGCTTTGCTGCTGCTGCTGCTATTATTAAACGCTTCGCTATGCTGGTCGCTTGGCGGCGTGGGCGCGCTATCATTCAAACGCTCTTGATTGGTGGAAGCGATTAGCCCAACAACAGTAATAAAAACCAAAATGAGGGAGTAGTAAGTTGGTTGAGAAATTTTGCACGCCATGTTTTAAAGCAATCGCCCAAATGCTCAGTACTGAATTTATTTCTGCTATAAATAAGAAATGAGTGATAAGTAGAATCAACTATCGCTCGCTTTGCCGCGTTACAATTCTGTTGCACTTCTGTGCTCTTTTGTGCGCGATCAGCGACTGATGCGGTCAATTGTGCAGCGCGCCAGCAAACCCCAAATGTTGCAGTTCTTTGATATTCATGATCGAGATTTCTAGCCGGAAATTCTAGACTTTCTTGTTGGTGGCGAAACTAAAACGGCATTCGACTCTGCCAAGAAAACTCACTGCTACTACAGCACTGAACATATGTATGTATGTATCTGCCATGCAATACCGTTTTAATGGGGTTCTTGGAAGGAATCTAGTTCAGCACATCTAACTGCCAATGCCAATGCCATTCTTCTGTGACGGCTATCCACCACAGTTTGTTTAGAAATTCAACTTTTAGTTCATCGATTTGTGTTGGTGCTGTTTTCACTTAATTGATACATTCCAACATACAAACAAACCGGCGTATTAACATACTAACAAATGCAATTAGAATGGCAGGAAAATGTATTTGTATAACAACAACAAAAAAATAAAGACCTGATTATTATTTTGCGTAAAAGTTGTCTTAAGTAGCACGCATTTATTGGTAAACAAACATTTGCACGAGTATATGGAAATTACCGTTAGCACCCGTAGAGCTCTGGCAATTGGACAATTAGTATTCGATCAGTGGCTAAAACGTCATTATGTACAGAGTTCTTTGATGAGAACTGTAATTGATGATGCAAATGGATGTATGTTTGTACATGTATATGTATGTATGTATGTTTTATGTGTCCGTTAATCTTTATTACCTATCAAATGAGACCAATTCAAATCCAAATAGTTTGTATCATCTCATTTTATATTCTCTTCTGTTGCATTTAAAATAGTTTTTTGCTTCAGTTGAGAACAAACTGCAAGTGGTAATAGCTTTTTGCACTAAAATAAAATTTGTAATGATGTAACTGGTGTACATAACGTGAATTATTTTGAACTTCAGTTTGGGTTTAAAATCATTTTTTGGGCTTAAAAAATTGTTGCTTAATATACATATATGCATACATATGTATGTTTATATGCTACAGTACACACTTTCTGTGTTGACTTATTTTTTGTTTTTAAAGGGTTCCGTTGGTCTAGAGCTCGAAAATTTAGGGTATTTACAGGAATTTTATTTATAAAATTTTTTTTTGTTGTTTTGCCTCCCTTATTAATTAAATCTGCCGTATGACACTAAGTAATTCTTTCTACAGCTTAGATTTCATAACATTAATCATTAACAATATTGCATGTTGGTTAAGTTTTTGTGTGAGCTTACAAGTGTATGTACATACATAGCTTTAAATTATTCTAGTTATCAGCTGAGTTGGGGTTGGTCGTTTGAGCCGCCTGGGTTTGTCCTTTCTGCTGATGGGAGTTGTCGCATGTCAGTGTTCGTATGGTTGATTAAACGGACAATATAATTTGTGCTGCATTTGTGGATGATTTCTGTTACTGTATCGATGTTAAGGTCGCGATGAATATCTTCATTTGGGGAAAAATGAAAAACAATATTTAAATTTTTGACGTGATAACGTCTTATAATTCGATTTAACAGGCTGCACGCACGAAAAAATGTGTCGTTACCTTGCTCATTACTGTTCATATGTAGTTACCTTGCTCATATTAGTGTTACCTTGCTCATTACTGTTCATATGTAGTTACCTTGCTCATATTAGTGTTACCTTGCTCATATGTAGTTACCTTGCTCATTGCATTGAATGAACTGCAAGCGAAAGAGCGGAAGGAACGACAAAGCAAACAAAGCAAACGAACGGCAACGTTCGACATCTTGCTCTCCCCTACTTAAGTGAGCGTATATATGTATGTATTTTTTTTTTTTTTTTTTTTTTTTTTTTTTATCCGAAGGGGGAATCTTACATAGATACCGTCAATATAGATGGCATGCACGATTCATACTGATCGCTAAGGGTGCACCTCATTCGGGACCACGCACAGTCAGTATTACTACTAAACTGGACTTGCGAAACAGTACACCTACGTACTAAACCCTAACTCCGACTTCTGTAGCTTTAGTTTGCCCTGGGGTACCGCCGTTTAAGCATTGCATCGCAGGGCCAAGCTAGCCATTATGGCTCTTCACTTATATCTCTCTCTCATTATTTCTTTGTCTTCTTTCTTTACTGCGTTCCCATTCCTTTTTTCGCAGTTCCTGTAACGCATTTGCGGACCATTCTTTCATCTTGGCCCACACCAACTTCGACCGCAGCATGTGATCTACAATGTTGCCTGGGGTTATTTTTTCTTTTATAATTTCTTCAATGCACATTCTTTCAGATGCGTATCTCGGGCAGGAGAAGAACACATGTTCCACGTTCTCACTACCGTTGCCGCAGAGCGAGCAGTCAGCTGCGTCCTCGTGGCCGAGTCTTTGGAGATACTCTCTATAGCATCCATGCCCCGTCAGGAACTGTGTGAGGTAGTAATCTGTGTCACCATGTCCTCTTTCAACCCAAGCCTGTACGCTTCTGATAAGCTTATGCGTCCATCTTCCTTTTGTCGCTAGGTCCCAGCGATTTTGCCACTCAGTTATGCTCCCCAGTCTTTCTTCTTTACGCTCTTCCGCCGTTAACCTCCTGTTTAGGCTTTTGGCTTTGTCGTACACTCTACCCAGTTCAGAGGCCATTATATCTGGTGGCATGATACCCGATATGACACATACTGCTTCAAACGACACTGTCCTGAAAGCACAGGCAACTCTAAGGGAAATAAGTCTAAAAACTATTTCCGCCTTCTTCGCGTATGTTTTCTGTATCAGGGCTTTACCCCATATGGGTGCTGCATACATGAGTGTAGACTGGGTGACTTTAGCCAGGAGCGCTCTTCTACTCTGAGTGGGACCACCGATGTTGGCCATGATTCTTGACAGTGCTGCCGTCACCATGGCTGCCTTTCCGCATGCTTTTTTAATTACACCCATTACACCCAAATATCGTAGTGCCGCTTGTGTTGTGACGTTAAACCCATCAATGTTTAGTGTGGTCGTTTCTAACTTTTTTCTACTCGTAATGAGAACTGCTTCTGTTTTTTGCCCTGCTAGCTGTAGTTTAACCGCCGTTAGCCATTGTTTGACCTTCGTTGTGGCCTCGCTGCAGATACTCTGAATCTGAGGGATTGTTTTGGCAACTATGGTTAACGCAATGTCGTCTGCGTATCCTATTATTTGCACTTCCCTCGGCATTGGGAGTTGCAGTACCCCATCATATAGTACATTCCATAGGATCGGGCCCAGCACAGATCCCTGCGGTACTCCGCCCGTCACTGCATATCTCTTAGGGCCTTCATCTGTATTGTACAGAAGTACTCTTTCCGACAGGTAACTGTTTATAACCCGTACTAAGTATGCTGGGGTTTTTTTTCCTTCAAGGGCCTTTATAATATGTGGCCAGTATGCCGAGTTGAAGGCGTTCTTGACATCCAGAGTGACAACTGCACAGTATTCTTTATCGCCATGCATCCACCTGTCACCCTCAATAGCCTTACTTGCAATGTTTGTCACCCTCCTGACGGCATCGATGGTTGAACGACCTTTTCGGAAACCAAACTGATGTTCGGATAGTTCAGCCGGCGCTTTCTCCAGGTGCTGTTCCAGGCGTGTGCAGATTAGTTTCTCCAAGATTTTACCCATGGTATCTATCATGCAGAGTGGCCGATAAGAACTTGGGTCACCCGCTGGCTTATTTGGTTTCTGTAGTAGGACTAGTTGTTGTTTCTTCCATACTTTCGGAAACGTGCCTTCATTTATACACTTGGTGAAGTGTTCTGCAAATGGCTTTGTGTTGCGCCTGATAGCGATCTTCAGCGCCTTGTTCGGAATTCCGTCAGGTCCTGGAGCCTTAGCATTGCCGAAACTTTCCGTTGCCAAAATCACCTCTGCTTCACTGATTGTGACACTGTTTTCTGCTGCGTGGCACTGGGACCGGCTTGGTTGCATGTCTTGTTTTGGAAAGAGTGTCTGTACAATCTTTTCCAAAAGAATGGGGCAAGTTGGCGCCTGTCCTCTACCTCCTTTGACCTTGGCCATAACGAGTTTGTAGCCATCACCCCACGGGTTTTCGTCCACATTCTGGCACAGTTCTTTAAAGCTAGCTGCCTTGCTGCTTTTAATGGCTTTCTTTAATTGCTTCCGCTTCTTTTTATAGTTCTCGCGGAGCCTGTAGTGTTCTGCCAACCCATAGCTCCTTTGGGAAAGGCGCCTTGCTTTTTTGCATTCGCTTCTTAGGGTGCTGATCTCCTCGTTCCACCAGTATACAGGCTTTCTGGGAGCGCTCTGTATTTTCCTGCTCATAGCGGCATCGCAAGCTCTGCTAACATATTTTACTAGCAGTTCCGCCTGTAGTTCCACATCGTTGGTGCTAGTTGGGTTCTTTTCTAGCATGATTTGGAACATTTCTTCATCAAGTGTCTCCACCCTCCAACCCTTATTCTGTTTTTTCTGTACGGTTTCTTTTCCATGCGAAAAGTCCACCGTAATGGCAAGGTGGTCACTGCCTGTGTAAAAATCATTCACTTTCCAGCTTGCTGATCGTATTAGAGCCCTGCTGGCGTAGGTGATGTCGATTATTGATGCACGACCATTCACTTCGAAGGTGTTTTTTCCCCCAGTGTTTAGCAGAACCGCATCAAGCAGTGAGAATGCCTTAATCAAGGCATCTCCCCTTTTATTGGTATATCTGCTACCCCATTCCAGGGCCCACGCATTGAAATCACCCGCGATCACGTTTGGTGTGGTACCACGAGCGTTTTGCACAAGTTCATCCAGTAAGTTTTCGAACTCTGCTTGCGTCAGTTTCGGTGGCGCGTAGCAACTGTAGAAATATATGCCACGTATTTTTGCTCGGGTATAGTAATCACTGTGGGTGTGCGGTTTGTCCTGCAGGGTATTTCCTCCACAGGCCCAAATAGCAGCTTTACTTTTCCTGTCCGAGACCCACGTTCCGGCGTTTAGATTTTTATGCTGGTCACTGACTAGCACAACATCCACCTTATTTTCATATACCCTTTGCTTTAAGAGCTCTTGTGCAGCCTCGCAATGGTTTAGATTGATCTGCTCAATCCTCATTTTTTGGTTTTAATATACGCCGCTTGATACAGGGGGCATTTTCTGCTTCCAATCTGATGGCTTGTGTCTTCTCGTCCATTTCTTTTACAAGCTCCGCAGAAGGGCTTTTTCTCGCATACTTTCGCTTGGTGTCCCTTTTCTCCACATTTGAGACAGTTCTGGCTTCTGTCGTCTTCGTTTTTGCATGCCCTCGCTAGGTGTCCATACTCCAGGCATCTGTAGCATCTCCTCAAGTCAGGCTTTTCTCTTATTCGGCATACTGCCCAGCCGATTTTCAATTTTTGCTTCTCAAGCAGTCGCCTTGCGTCCAGTGCTGGTAGGCTTATCACTGCTGTTTGCGTGCCTGCATACGCCGTTCTAACGCTTTTTATTGCGTTTTCACTAAATAGGTTAAGCTCATTTACTTGCGTTCGTATAGCCTCACCTATGTCCTCTTTGGTTATGATTTCATCTAGGTCACGGATCTCAACCAACATCTCGTGGGTTAGGACCTTGATTTGCGCCTGGTCACCTAGCACCTTGCCAATCTTCTTCTGATATACTCCTGTATTGGCCATCTGCTCTTTTTTCAGTTGAAGCAGGATTTCGCCTTTGGCCGTCTTTCTGATGCGCGTAACGTTTTCGCCGAGTTCTTGCAGGGCATCATCTTTTTTAACCACCCTGAGAATGTCACTGTATGTCATTGTTCCGGCACGCGCAATGACAATCGCATCCGGCCTCGGGGGTGGTTTATTTGTCACTTTTTTCTTGGCTGGTTTGCGCTTGACACTAATCCAGCCATTTTCCACAACCCCGTTTGTCCTCTTAGCATTTCCCTCTCCTTTGCCTTTCTTGTCTGCACTTGCTGACGCTTTGTGTTCTTCTTCGCGTGTGGTTTTACTTTTCTTAGGTGGCGTTTTTCTGCCCGGCTGTTTATCGTCGCGTGGTCTTTTTGGTGTTCCTTCCGCCATTACACTTCCAAGAACGTTTCGCTTGGCTTCCCTGCTTTTTGCTTCTTCCTGAGCTTTCGAGTGCAGCTTGGTGATCGTTTCAAGGAGTTCCCTTATGTTGTTGTTAATTGAGCGTTGCGGTAGACGCATTGCTTCAGTCAGCTTCCCAATCATCTCACCAAGAAGCGTTAAGGTATCATTACCCGGTTGTGCTGCTTTTTCATTGCTTTCTTGCAACGCAGGTGGCGACGATTTTGCTCTCTCAGGCCTTTCTACACTGAGCGTCTTGATAGGACTCCGTCTCAGCTTTGGTGCGCGCTTAAACGGATCAGCCCCCGTGATTATACGGCCTTTGGGGGTCTTGTACTCCTCGGTTAGGTCCACTAGTAGATCACTCGATCCACTTGCTCCTGGTACCTTTCTGTTAGCCTCTTCCAGGCTTTCCTTTTCACTGCCCATAATGGCTCCATATATGTTACTGCTGTTGTTGGTTGTAATTATATTTCTCATTTTGTTTTCCATTCTTTTTTTTTTGTTTACCAGCGCATCGTGTGTAGGGGGGCGGGCCGAAATAAACAGGAACGGGTATACCCTTGGGGACAGTGCCCCTACCCCAGTTCCCTGAGGCCTGTTCTTCGCTTTACCGGTCCCGGAAAACACGGACGGACCGGAGCTCACCCGGGGCAACGCATACTACTACCTCTGCGTCCAATACACACTCCCTGACTAGGGCCCGAAGGGGCTGGTCACTGATACACCCCGCAGCTAACACCTCGGCAGAGCAAGCTCACATCACTCCCTTCACTTCAACAACAGAGATGGTTCTTGAAGTGATGAGAGACTCCCAGTGCGCCACGGCATATACCGGTCAGTTAGCAGCCGCACCTGACATGGTGAACAGACGCTGACCAGGAAGCCGTCCACTATGGAAACCGCTGCGCCTGGATTTTTTGTTTTGTTTTGCTCCCCATGGCCCAGGGCTCTTGGGGGAACTATTTCTCAGAGGCATTGATTTTCGGCCTCTGTCACCGGAAGCCTCATCGGATGGGCTGTCATTTAGCCACATCCTCCGCTTCTGGCCGCTCATTGTCGGGGATTGCTTATTCGCTTAAACTTATTTCGCAACTAACCTGCTACTACAGGCCTTCCGGCTATCCGCAACCTGCCGACCCCCACGGTAGCTTAGAGCCCAGCTTAGTCGTTCAACACGGTGGAGTGAACAACCAACACTCAGGTGGTGTCTACGTGTATGTATGTATGTATATGCGCATATGTACATATATAAATTCACGTATTTGTATTGGCATATGCCTTCTTATTGATTATTATTATTTTGATTTACTTGAAGAATTTCAAATAAAACCAAGTTTGTTGATAATACCTATTGTTTTAATGTTATTATTATTATTTTTATTATATCTGAAGGAAAAAATGTATGGTAATATTTACCATATCTATACTAATATTATAAAGAGGAAAACTTTGTTTGTTTGGTTAATATATAATGAATAGGTTCAAAAACTACTGGACCGATTTTAAAAATTCTTTCACCATTCGAAAGCTACATCACGAGTAACATGGATTATATTCTATTTTGGAAATAGGGCTCGAGATATAGGTCAAAACGTGGACCCGGGTAACCTTCGGATGTGTATGTACAATATGGGTATAAAATGAAAGCTGTTGATAAGTGCTTTAATACGGGGTAATTTTCATACCTATTGATGACTAGGGTCTGGAAATATATGCCAAAACGTGGACCCGCCGTGTCTTTGCACCGAATTAAACCAAACTTACACACATTGTTAAGTAGGTATTGAAGATGATTTCCGTATAGTTTGAATACCTATTGGTAGATAGGGTCTCGAGATATAGGTCAAAACGTTGACCCGGGTAACCTTCGGATGTGTATGTACAATATGGGTATCAAATGGAAGCTGTTGGTGAATGCTTTAGTTCAGAGTATTTCCATCCGCTCCGTGACTAGGGTCTCGAGATAGAGACCAAAACGTGGACCCTAGAATGTGTTTGTACAATATGGATATCAAATGAAAGCTGTTGATAAGTGCTTTAATACGGGGTAATTTTCATACCTATTGATGACTAGGGTCTGGAAATATATGCCAAAACGTGGACCCGCCGTGTCTTTGCACCGAATTAAACCAAACTTACACACATTGTTAAGTAGGTATTGAAGATGATTTCCGTATAGTTTGAATACCTATTGGTAGATAGGGTCTCGAGATATAGGTCAAAACGTTGACCCGGGTAACCTTCGGATGTGTATGTACGATATGGGTATCAAATGGAAGCTGTTGGTGAATGCTTTAGTTCAGAGTATTTCCATCCGCTCCCTGACTAGGATCTCGAGATAGAGACCAAAACGTGAACCCTAGAATGTGTTTGTACAATATGGATATCAAATGAAAGCTGTTGATAAGTGCTTTAATAGGGGGTAATTTTCATACCTATTGATGACTAGGGTCTGGAAATATATGCCAAAACGTGGACTCGCCGTGTCTTTGCACCGAATTAAACCAAACTTACACACATTGTTAAGGAGGTATTGAAGATGGTTTCCGTATTGTTTGGGTACATATTGGTAGATATGGTCTCGAGATATAGGTCAAAACGTGGACCCGGGTAACCTTCGGATGTGTATGTACAGTATGGGTATCAAATGGAAGCTGTTGGTGAATGCTTTAGTTCAGAGTATTTCCATCCGTTCGTGACTAGGGTCTCGAGATAGAGACCAAAACGTGGACCCTAGAATGTGTTTATACAATATGGATATCAAATGAAAGCTGTTGATAAGTGCTTTAATACGGGGTAATTTTCATACCTATTGATGACTAGGGTCTCGAAATATATGCCAAAACGTGGACCCGCCGTGTCTTTGAACCGAATTAAACCAAACTTACGCACATTGTTAAGTAGGTATTGAAGATGATTTCCGTATAGTTTGAATACCTATTGGTAGATAGGGTCTCGAGATATAGGTCAAAACGATGACCCGGGTAACCTTCGGATGTGTATGTACAATATGGGTATCAAATGGAAGCTGTTGGTGAATGCTTTAGTACAGAGTATTTTTCATGCCGCTCCGTGACTGGGGTCTCGAGATATAGGTCAAAACGTGGACCCGGGTAACCTTTGGTTGTGTATGTACAATATGGGTATCAAATGAAAGCTGTTGATAAGTGCTTTAATACGGGGTAATTTGTTATGTTATGTTATGTTATGTTATGTTATGTTATGTTATGTTATGTTATGTTATGTTATGTTATGTTATGTTATGTTATGTTATGTTATGTTATGTTATGTTATGTTATGTTATGTTATATTATGTTATGTTATGTTATGTTATGTTATGTTATGTTATGTTATGTTATGTTATGTTATGTTATGTTATGTTATGTTATGTTATGTTATGTTATGTTATGTTATGTTATGTTATGTTATGTTATGTTATGTTATGTTATGTTATGTTATGTTATGTTATGTTATGTTATGTTATGTTATGTTATGTTATGTTATGTTATGTTATGTTATGTTATGTTATGTTATGTTATGTTATGTTATGTTGTGTTGTGTTGTGTTGTGTTGTGTTGTGTTGTGTTGTGTTGTGTTGTGTTATGTCATGTTATGTTATGTTATGTTATGTTATGTTGAAGTATATGTTATGTTAATGTTAACTCATTCTCTATATCCATACAAAATATGTATCAAACAAATAAAATTAAAATTTTCTTTTGAAAAATGGAACCATTCAATCAGTATTTTCTTATGACGTTATCACGTTAAACTATCGTCAGTAAACCGACTTTGCAGACAACCTCTTTTTTTTAAGTTTCTTATTTAACTTCTTTTACATACAAAAATGAAAAAAAAAAAAAAATTATTTTTTTAATTATTGTATAATAATTAAAAAAAAAATTAAAAACGATTTTAAAACTTTTTAGCTTTTTTATTTAACTTCTTTAACATGCAAAAATGAAAAAAAATTTTTTTTAATTTTAATAATTTAAAAAATGGCGCTGAAGTTCACCCTGCCGAAAAATTGGGCCTGGACGGTGTTGTCCATTTTGGCTCTTCTATTTATGTGAAACACAAAAAGCAATAAAAATTTTAATCAGTATTACTGTAGCTATATCACGTACTAGAATAAAAAAAAATGACAAAATGGCGCGGTTTTGAATTGGACACTCTAAAAATCGGGGTTTTTTCAGTTTTTTAATAAAAAAAAACCAAATAATTGAAATAATAATATGATTCTAGTACGGGTGTTATTCATTGATGTTATGAACAATATATTAATGACAATCAACAATGCTCAGGACCACACATTTCAAGTCTGTGGATTGAATTTAAGAGACCAATGGAACCATTTGTCTCATGCTCAATCATACATTTCATGCGAAAAATCCACAGATTTCTACAAAATCGGCAAGCAAGAACTATTGTATCACCGCGAGCAGTGCAATAAGTTTTCGTTATTCAGTAATTTCATTCATTCATTCATATTCATTTTATTGCTTCCGTTAACTGACATTTACAATATTTGAAAACTTATTTTATATAATATATTATTCATTTATTACTTAAAAATAATATTAATTCAATCGCAACATAAATAAAAAAGGTAACATATGATTACATAGTATTAACTTGCGTGGATGCATTCAGTGATCCGACCGCCAACAAAAATGTAAAGTAATTCGAGCTGGGTTTTTCTGTTAAGCCTCTTATGATGACTATCTTCTCTCATTAGACATGATGCCAAAATTTGGGGGCAAGAATAATCTCTTTTATAGCAGGTAGCTGTGTCTTTTAATTATTTTTATTTACTTATTATTATTAATAACTATTCCATTTACGAAATAAGCACCGGCTGCCAGGGTCTATCTTAAACTAGAGTAATAATATACATAGATAAGTAACTACGCATGTAACTACGCAGGCGGCCGCCGTAGCCGAATTGGTTGGTGCGCGACTACCATTCGGAATTCACAGAGAGAACGCCGGTTCGAATCTCGGTGAAATACCAAAATTAAAAAAAGATTTTTCTAATAGCGGTCGCCCCTCAGCAGGCAATGGCAAAACACCGAGTGTATTTCTGCCATGAAAAAACTCCTCATAAAAATATCTGCCTTTCGGAGTCGGTTTGAAACTGTAGGTCCCTCCATTTGTGGAGCAACATCAAGACGCACGCCACAAATAAGAAGAGGAGCTCGGCCAAAACACCCAAAAAAGGGTGTACGCGCCAATTATATGTATATATAATATATAACTACGCAAGAGGATAGTTGATGAAGTGTTAGAATATAAGAGGGTAGTGTGAGTTTGAATGGAGTATAATTTTATATATACATATATAGTTTTCGCAAAGAGTTAAAGTTTTAATTTAGTTAGTTTAATAAATTTACAAATTAAGTTAATCATATTGTCATCTGTGTTGTTGAGTAGATTCGAAAGCTTATAATTAGGATGAATTGCATTTCTAGTGCATTCAAATCCTGGGCAGCTATCGAGGAGGTGTGTTGTCGTGTAGTCGTTTTAGTTGCAAAAATGACAGTCTCGTTTGACTGTGCCGTTTAGGATGTAAACATGGGTGGCTACAGTGTGGCCGATTCTTGAGATTCTAAGAAGACATGTGTTTGGGATATATGGGTTTGATGTCAATAGTATTTTACTTTTGTGGTGGTGTTGGTAATTAATCCATTGACTATTGATTGACTTTTGCACGTTTTCTGAGGAGATTTTAATATAATTTTCCGAATATCTTTGATAGTAAAATGTGCACTGAAGTGAAGGGGTTCTTGAGCGGCTTCTTTCGCTCTGGTATCAGCGCACTCGTTGCCTTATATTCCGGCATGACCAGGAATCCATGATATACAGTAGGTTCTGTTTTTATGCGGTAGATACGTTCCGCAAGAAACAGCATAAAAAACAGCTTAAAAAAAGCTACTAGTTCTATAGTAAAACTATAGATACGTTTCAAATGCTAAAACCGCATAAATCTGAAATAATGTAATAAAATCGCATAAAAAGGGCACTAGTCCCATATTATAACTATAGATACGTTCCATAGACCGCATGAATCTGAAATAATTAAATAAAATCGCATAAACAAAATATTGTATTTTTGAAAATTATATCTTTATTTAAGAAACGTCAGAATCGAAAAATAAATTTAAGTCAGAAATAGAATCAGGCAATACCCACATGTTGCGCGTTCGTTTAGGTTTTGGCGTAAAATCACTTTCGTCACTTTAGGAAATGTACACGTCTGATCTAGATAGTTATGCAGGCGGTTCCATACTTGTAGGGTTTGCATTTCTGTGATGAGTTTTTGCTTAGCTGGTTTAGAATCTTGTTTATCTGTACAATTCCCGATAGGTCGACATGCATTTTGTAATTTAAAAAAAACCGCACTATTTCAAAACCGCACAAAAAAAAGCCGCATAAAAACAGATCCTACTGTATTAGATAAAATAAGATATTATTTCGGGTTTCGGTGATTAAGGGATAAAAATCGATTTTTTTTTTGCATGTTATTGTAGTAAAACATTTCAAAAATACCGTGTTAAAATTTTAAGTCAATCCGAGCAAAACTTTTTAAGTTATAGAGCATAAAGCCGAGCCGCCTCAAACATCTGCCGAGACGCAGCAGTTGCGCGCGTAGTCCGTTACAAACTTTAAACGCGGTTTTCTCGAACCTTTTTTTTTTAAGTGCGTAGTCATTGGCATTTGAAAACTACTCAACCGATCCTTTTGAAATTTTGCACACATATTTTACATATAAAAAACCTCCCGCCAACGTTTTTTTTTCGCCATTTTTTTTATATTAAGGTGGTTTTACACCTACAAAATGGCGGCATATTTTCGTCAAAAATCACTTTTTACTTCAAACGACTACCAAATGGCTGAAAATGAAAATAAATCGTCAAAATAAACGTTGGGGGGAAGTTTAACTCATACTTTAACTAAATTATTCAATTTTTTTGATTTCAGATGATTCTACGCTGAGATATGCTGACTACTGCAAAATGTATTTTTGAAAAGACGTCTACGTAAATGTGCTCTCATTCGCTCATTTTGCAATATTTTTACATGAAAATTTTATCAAATATTCTTGAAATGTTACTTTATAATATGCAACAACTTTTAATAAACTGACTTGAACCGTTTCGCTACAATGAATTCATGAAAAAAGTGTTTTTTTTGTAGCGTTTAACCCTTACTGCCGGCGGCCGCCTTAACCGAATGAGCTCGTGCGTGACTACGATTCGGCGGAGCTTGATTTAGAAACCTGGAGAGCATGAAGCAACAAATGAAGTAAAACGTTTTTTTTCTAATAGCGGTTAGTAATACTTTTTTTCTAAATAGGGAGATCATTAAGTATTTCTGCCATGAAAAAGTTTCTTATAAAAAATCATAAAAATTATTATTAAAAATTTTGCAGTTTTGCTGAAAATTTGTCGATGTTTTACATACGAGTATATTGTACAAAGCTTGAAACTTGGATTATTATGATCCTTGTTAAAGAATGAACTATCTGTTTATAAAGGAAATTATTGAAATTAAAAAAATAGTTAAGTAAATAGTCAAAACTTGTCGATATGTGGTGCTTTTATAATAATTTGGGTGGCATATATGCATGCGATTATTCTTTTATTTAATTACAACCACTTTTTTTGGAAGCAATGCACTTCTGTATTGGGGCGCGCACACAGAGGGGCAGCCCCATTTTATTTATTTATTTATTTATTAGAAATATAATTATGAATGTAACATTTCGATAGGCAGTGCATAGTACCTAAGACTCTCGGCCGCTTTTAGAAAAACCTTTTCTAACATTTAATTTTGTATGACCAAAGGGAACATCGAACCAAGGGACAACTCAACGCTGAATATTAAGAAAATCACGCGGAATTTATTTTTATAATGTATTATTAAACCTATTTATTTATAGCTAATTTCACCATTAAGTAGGTAGTGGATAGATGTATTACTAAAATATTTGCATACATATTTACCACTCGTCGTCGCAAAATGGCTATACAAATCTTAGCAGACTATGGCCACACATATTCCCACATTTTATCGAAATTGAGAAATCATTCCCAAACACAGTATTTGACCTCATTTTCCAAATGTTATCGACTCATTATGTGCCATTGTAAACACTTTCTTCTTTCTACATGGCCACTCATCGATCAAAACGTGCAAACTGTAATGGTCACGTTCGGGACTATCTATGCTTGTTGCGCACTAAAAACCGAGGAAGTGCTGACATCAGTTCTGAATACTGAATAGTTTAACAAACAACTTAAATCATTTCACTTTTCAATGCGCACATTTTTAACATATTTTATTTTTCGTTAATCTCTTTGCTTGCTTTTGGGTTTTTTTTTTAATTTTTAATAAATAAACAAATAAATATTATAACTAACTAAATTAATTAATTGACTAATAATTAAAAGTTAATGGTATTTTTGGTCTCTTTTCAGCGTTCGTTGCGGACTATTCACTGAGGTAACAACGTCCATACTGTTCTCCATCTTAATTTTACCACTCCTTCTCAAGCCAAACGGGCTGTTGGGTGTGCGAATGCGAGTACACCACCGGCACGGGGGCTGGAGCGGTATAGGCAGCAGCATGCACTTGTGGAATGGCGCGAGAAAGCATCTGACCGATGGCCAAAATTAAAAGGATCACCTGAATTTGAAATATAAATTAAAGAGTGGAATAAGTAAATGGGTTATGAAGAGAGAGGGAAAGAGAGATAAAGGGCAAACATTTTTATGATGATTAAATGTGTATGTGTGTGTGTTATGTGTGTGTGTATGTACACGCAATATAAGATACTTACACCGACACCCAGACCCTTCATGGATACAACGGTGAGAGCGGCTAGCAGGGTGGTGATCACGCCAATCACAAAGGCGCCGGGAATGACAGCAAAACTCAGACGCTTCAGGAAGTGATGGCTGAATGTGCGGCCTTCTGCAAAACGGCATTGAAATGATATTACGGTTATTAGGTATTATAGGAATTAAAACAAAGTTAAGTAAATCTCTATTTAGAAATCGAATCCTTGCATTCAGCATGATTCTGAAATATTTTTAATGGGCGATGAAAGGGTTTGTTTCTTCATTTATGTAGAACTCATGAATGTAAGGCTTTGACGTGCCCACAATCATTTTAAATGTGTTTTATTGAACTATTATTACAATTTGGATTTTTTTATAGCGTTTCAATTTCCTTTTAAGTGGTTTCTTTAGCTGGCTTCTTTCTTCGATGCTTAGTTTTTACATTTTTAATTTTAAGTTCATCTCAACACACTTCAACACTTGAATACTTTTGAGTTTCATTTACAGACTATCACTTCTTAATATTTTTCACCAAAAACACTAACCAGCAACATCAGAAGCATTATCCTCAGCAACTTGCTGACACAAAGCCTCGCCCATCAAAGCGGCGAGCAGCAGAATAGCGAAAACGAATTCCTTGTTAGCGACCATCTTGTTGAAAAATCCTTGAATTTGTTTAAGATCCTCGGTAAGCGAAAAAAGAAGAATTTACAGGGTATAAATTGCACACGCACACACACTAGCAATGCAACGACGGCAGCGTTGAAAGAGTTGATGTACTGCTGAAAGTTCGTAAAGTATTGATTGTGGATTTGACTGCGGCAACCGCTTTAATAGTCAACGCTGTAGGGCACACGTCGGTAAGTAGAATTTCGCCAAATAACAAAAAACAAACAAAAATGTTGAACTAAAACAAAACCGTTTGTATATCCACGCAACGGAAGGCAGAATTGAAAAAGAAAAGTAACAAAATTGTCATGACCAACAACCAACTTACAAGCGACCATACAACGGTGAAGAACATATAAGCACATGCCTATACACATACATATGCACATGTTCACCTATATATACATTCATGTGTCAAATATGCATACGCAGTCGAAGTGCAAATGGCAATGCGCATTTCGTGTAATGCCTTTTACCGATTTTTGGCCAAGCAGGCAAAAAACTTGGAGTACGCCAGACTTTAACGGCAAACAGAGACTTTCGTTCGCATTGCCATGGCCAAAGTCATCAATGAGTGTTGAAATATTTGCCCGAAATACTAGGTGTACACATAGAAAGCTCTTAGCGACATAAGGCAAAAAAATGTTTGCTGCACGCAGTAGCTCACAAATATGGCTAATAACACGATCGAACACATTAAAATGTCTGCTGACGATTTAGTCATCAATTGCACTATTTACAAGAACTCAAACTACAAACTCACTTAGGTACTTAAATATGTATGTACACATGTATATCAGCTATTTCATGCATAACGATTTTGGAAGTCCTTTAAGCAAAGAGGGCCTGCTCATAACTGCTATGCCTAAGAACTCCATCTTCATTGCACTTATTTTGTAGAAACGATATCTGCTATGCGGCTTACAACCCAGCAAGCAAAAATTAAAAACTAAGTATCTTTAATTAATTAAGAAAAACATTCTTCTAATAGCGGTCGCCCCTCGGCAGGCAATGGCAAACCTCCGAGTGTATTTCTGCTATGAAAAAGCTCCTCATAAAAATATCTGCCGTTTGGAGTTGGCTTGAACTGTAGGTCCCTCCATTTGTGGAACAACATCAAGACGTACGCCGCAAATAGGAGGAAGAGCTCGGCCAAACACCCAAAAAGGGTGTACGCGCCGATTATATTATATATACTGGGTGGGCCAAATAAGGCCTACTAATGCTAAACACAAATAACTTTTGCAATAATCATTTATTTTGGTTAATTGTTTTTATACATAGAATTTATTTTATGGAAATTATGTATGAAAAATTACATCAAATGTGCACCATTTTTCTCGATACAAATATTGGCTCTTTTGAACGCGTTTTCCATTACACCACATAATGCTTCTGGTTGAAGGCTCAGTATTTCGTCTCGAATATTTTGCTTCAGCTGTGCAGAGACTATTGACTATTTATTAAGATACACTTTGTCTTTTAAATATCCCCATAAAAAGAAGTCGGGCTTAGTCAAATCTGGCGAACGAGGTGGCCAAGGGTAGTCTGAATTTTTGGAAATCAGACGTTCGTTAAAAATTTCACGCAGCAGGTCCATCGTTTGCCTAGCAGTATGCGCAGTTGCTCCATCTTGTTGAAACCACAAATTAGGATACTGCTCCGCCATTGGCCGCAAAAAGTTTTCAATCAATGTTCTGTAAGAAGCTCTTGAAATCGATTCCGGCGTTTCATCCTCATTTTCGAAGAAATATGGACCGATAACTCTAGTGGCCATAGCGCCGCACCAAACAGTACATTTAGATGGGTGCAACTGATGTTGGTGTGTTGCCCTTGGATTTTCAGAGCCCCAGAATCTACAGTGTGGTTTGTTGACATAACCATCTAAATGCAAATGCGCTTCATCCGACATACGCCGATATTTACGCTGCGTTAAAACAATCGATCGTTGACAAGAATAGAAAAACTCCATAATTTTAAAGCGTTGTGTTGTACTGTAGGGTTCCATAATAAATTTCCCACAATTCAATTATAACCTACAAAAAGAGAAAAATAAATATGTCAAAAATAAAAAAGTTATTTGTGCTTAACATTAGTAGGTCTTATTTGGCCTACCCTGTATATTAAGTATCTTTAATCTTAACCAGCGTAAGTGCGACATGAATTGATAGGTTGAAATAATTCAGTTTAAATGGAGCTTTATCACCTCCCTCTCTCTTTTTTTATACCTGCATGACTAATCTATGCACATACAAGCATATTCTGTTAAAAAGGTACCAGTAATTAGTCAATAAAGCACAAAATATTTTTTACGAGTATTAATTCTATCTGGTGGTTTTTTAGCTGCAGAGATAGCAGAGGATGGCAAGCTGTGACATTTCTGTTTAATAAGGGTCGGAAAGGCATCACAAATCATTTAACATCAGAACAATGCTTCCAAATTGCGGAAATTTACTTAGCAAAAAAAATAAATCTGTTCGCAAAGTTCACACAGCACTGGCGGCGTCATGGGCAATTATATCTTTCGAAGCGAGGAAGGCGCTGCCGTTATGGTGAATGGTGAGCGCTATCGAGCTATGCTAATGAAAGCCATCATTAAGCCACCATTGATGCCATACGTGCAAATTTATTTTGAAAAGTAGTCAAAAATTGGACTGATCGAATGGGCCCTTAACTCGTAGCCACGGGGGACATATGCCGGATATCATATTCAAAAATTGAATGCTATGAAATTATCTAGCAGATTCATTCCAACAATATTTCTGTCATTATAATTTTAAGTTCTATTATCATTTTAAGTTCTCAAGTTCTTCAAAAAACACCCGATACAATGTGGTGCAAAATGAATCATACAATTTTGTTTTTGAATAACTTTTTTACTAAATAGAAAAATTAATTTGGTGAAATGGAGTGATGGATATCTTTATATGAACTGAATTTGGTATTCATTATTTGCTTCTTTGTATACTGCAGCTGTCTAGTTCACAAGTGGGAAATATGACTGACGTAGAACGCCATTTGCAAAAATTATAAATTTTCCAATAGGGCGATTAATTTTGTGCCACCTCATATAACCCTCAAAGTAGGTCCTTTCCAAGATAATCCAATCTTCAAAACATTTTTCAAACGCAATTTCTTGAACCGACTTCAGTTCTCGCCACGAAATCTCGCCGCTATGTTTTCTAACGTTTAAACAAAGGAGTAAATTGAATTTTGCCGACTGAAAAAAGTCAGCTAGAGTCCGCATAAGCTGAATAAGGTGTTTGTGGAACTATGTAGTTTGAGTTTATGGCAAATGCATCGATCTGCCCTTCCCACAGAATTTGATGATGTATAATTTTATCAAAACTGTAAAGAGCTAAATCTTTTAATTTTAAAATTATACGAACTTTTATGAAAATACAGCTGTGTGAATACTTAAGTTCACCAGTGTAATTAATGTTCTATTCTATGATGTGCATTCATAAAAAGGGGCAAAGTGTCGCTGTTAGAAAAAATTAAAATGTGTGTTATCAATTTACATATGTAGATCTGCGCGTTGATCAATTTCACCAGGCCGTGGCGGATGAGTGCGTTCAATAGTAAAATTCAATCATGAAATTGTATATATCCTCAAAAAGTTGTATAATATTGTTGATTTTCTGTTATCAATTGAAGAAAAACGCTTCTCAAGCTCATCAAATGCTTATAGAAGCTTATGGTGGACATGCTCTAAGTAGAGCATAGTGTTTCAGATGGTTTGAAAAATTCCGAAGTGGTGATTTTCCCGTGGAGAACGAGGACCATGGCCGGCCACCGAAAAAGTTTGAGGACGCCGAATTGCAAGCATTGTTCGATGAAAATGATGGTCAAATGCAAGAAATGATGGCAGAGCAGTTGGGAGTGACCCAAAAAACCATTTCCAAACGTTTGAAAGACATGGGTATGATTTTAAAGGTCGGAAGATGGGTGCCGCATAAACTGACAATGTGACAATGCACCGCCACGTCGATCAAGAGCGACCCGGAAATTGGCGGAGACGTACGATTGGGAACCGCTGGTGCATGCGGCTTACTCATCAGACTTGGCGCCTTCCGATTATCATTTGTTTGCATCGATGGGCCACGCCCTTCCCGAGCAGCGCCTCAATTCTAACGAAGAAGCCAAAAATGGCTCGATGATGGGTTTGCGGCCAAAGACGGCCAATTTTTTTTGGCGCGGCATCCACAAATTGCCTGAGACATGGGAAAAATGTGTCGCTAGCGATGACTATTATTTTGAAGATTAAATTTGTAACCATTTCATAGGTATATACCTGGTAAATACCTATAAATAATTTTGTTTTATTTTTTCATTAAATAAAATTAAATTAAATAAAAAGTATATTTAATTTTTCTTACTGCAGAATACGTTTTTTTCCAGGAAAGTGGCGCTGATGTAGACTTAGTTTGAAATTTCTTATCCATATTTAGTTGATACTCAGCATTTAATTTTATATCGGAAGAATCATTTTTTGTAAAAACTGGACTGGAAAGATGAAGAGTCAATATACAGAAAAACGGTAAAAGTAGTTAAGGGGGAAGGTAAATAAAACATCATTTTAATGAATTTACTCAGATTTATATAAAATATAGCGTTCTTCTCTTCTCAATGTAAGAAAAATATATCTTTAGATATGGGTTGGTTAGAAGTCACTCAACAAGTGTTCTTAGCTTTATATAAAAAGGCGGCCGCCGTAGTCGAATGGGTTGGAGTGTGATTACCATTCGGAAGTCGGAGAGAACGTAGTTTCGAATCTCGGTGAAACACAAAAATGAGGAAACATATTTTTCTAATAGCGGTCGCCCCTCAGCAGGCAATGTCAAACCTCTGAGTGTCAAACCTTCTCATAAAAAATATCTGCCGTTCGGAGTCGGCTTGAAACTGTAGGTCTCTCCATTTGTGGAACAACATCAAGTCGCACACAACAAATAGGAGGAGGAACTCTCAAAAATCGCTCATTGCTCTGTGAAAATCGTATTCTAGGGATCAAAATAAGAAACTTTGCCGAAGGAACCATACCTCTAAAACGAATTCTGATGTCCCCCAATTTGGGTCGAACGAAAAATCCCACTTTGACCCATTTAGAGTGCTCCAATCGAGTCCAAATGTATGACCGACCCCCACTAACTTTGGACGGCCGATCCACCGATGCCAGTGGCACACCCCCTGGAACTCCCCAGGGGGGTTCCCCATACAATCATTTCAAAATATCACCATTTTTGGCTAATTTGTCTATTTTCAATGATTACTACATTTCAGCCTTCCAGAACAGATCTGAAGTTGATATAATTTAGACAGGCTTCTCTAAAGCGTTTGACAAAGTAGCGCACCGAATACTCTTGCCAAAGCTTGTGTCAATGGGTATTCACTCCACGTTTTTGTCGTGGATCAAATCATATTTGTGCAATAGGCTTTGCGTTGTAGCCGTTGATAATGCGATATCCCATATCTTCTGGTATCTCGCAGGAAAATATTCTAGGACCCCTCCTTCTTATTCTCTTTACTAACGATATTGGTTCATCCTTTTCATTTGCTGATCATTTGTTATAGCTGGTGATTTTGAAATATTTGCGGTGATTAACAGTGCTCGTGACACTGAAAAGTTGCAATCCTACTTACGCAACGTCCGGAACTGCTTTCACCTAAAATTTGCTAAATCAATCAATAGTTTGCATAGTTCGTATAGTATTGCTGGCTCGCCTCTGCAATCCGTTGAAGAAATTCAAGGCGTTATTTTCAACTCTAGCCACTTTAACCAAGTCATAAGATGGTCATATTCGATGCTGGCATTCGTAAGCCGAAAGTGTTTTGCATTTACTAACCCACACACTCTCGAAACATTGTATTGTTAGATCGAGATTATCATATGCCGTTGTTATTTGGAGGCAGCACTAACCGGATTGAGAGAGTGCAGAAAGTTTTTCTTCGTTTTTCGCTCCGATCTTTAAACTCTTCTGAAGCTTTACCGCTCACGATGTTTATTTATTGGTTTAAAAGCACTTGATGGCAGACGATCTATTCAATCGTGCTCATTCATTATTCGTACTTTTCTCTTCTTAATTGGCGCGATAACCGCTTACGTGATTTTGGCCGAGCTTAACAAAGCGCGCCAGTCGTTTCTTTCTCGTGCTAACCGGCGCCAATTGGACACACCAAGTGAAGCCAAGTCCTTCTCCACCTGATCTTTCCAACGCAGAGGAGGCCGCCCTCTTCCTCTGCTACCACCAGCTGGTACCGCATCGAATACTTTCAAAGCCGGAGCGTTTGTATCCATTCGGACGAAGCCGCTGGATCTTTATTCGCTGCACTATGTCTATGTCGTCGTAAAGCTCATACAGCTCATCGTTCCATCGTCTGCGATATTCGCCGTTGCCAACGTGCAAAGGTCCAAAATCTTACGCAGAATCTTTCTCTCGAACACTCCAAGAGTCGCTTCATCGGATGTTGTCATCGTCCAAGCTTCTGCGCCATACGTTAGGACGGGCATGATGAGAGTCTTGTAAAGTGTTAGTTTTGTTCATCGAGAGAGGACTTTACTGCTCAGTTGCCTACTTAGTTCAAAGTAGCACTTGTTGGCAAGAGAGATTCTACGTTGGATTTCAAGACTGACATTGTTATCGGTGTTAATGCTGGTTCCTAAATAAACGAAGTCTTTTACAACCTCGAAATTATAACTGTCTACAGTGACGTGGGTGCCGTTAGCGAGTGCGCCGACTGTTTCTTTGACCTTTATTGTAACTATATTTGTCCTTCTCTTTAAGTAAAATTCAGCTTCATATTCCTAATAAGAAACTTTAACAGTACGAAACCTTTAAAATTGGCTTCTCGAGAACCAATTACGGGTGAATGATCGATTTTTAGTGCGTGTGCAGATTTTAAGTTTATTTTTCAATTCTTCTGGTGCTGATTTTACATGGCCTATGGCATCTTAGTCAACCATCTTAAATCGTTTTTTTTTAGTAATTACTAAAATATTGCACGTTAGCTTAGCATAGTCTGTAAGAATGTATCCATTCAAAGATAAATACGCAAATAAATAAATAAATAACCACTGTAGAGTATTTTAAGCTGAACTTACAACTATAAAAAGGGCCCTTATTTGGCTCAACGCAATGTAATCTTTTTCTTGACTAATATAATTCATTTTGGACTATCAAACAGCCACTAAATCTTTTCAATCAAATACCATTAAGTCAAAGGTAGTAATTTAGTATAGGACTATCTTGAACGAACTGGCGACGATATATACCATGAGCATTGTATGGGGTCCAGATCCCAATGGCATGCCCTCGAAGTGCAACACCGATAAGCTGGCAAGGAAAGATATCGGACTACTCTTGGCTAACTCGCCCTAGTTTTCCTGCATATACCGGCATTGGCTGATTTTAGTTAAAAGAGTAAATGATTGATGGGTTTAGCAATTCACTTGGGAGGTCAGCGGACAAATTTGCCTATGAAAAAGCCAAAGTTGTCAATCCATCTTGTTCGAATTTCATTATAATTAGTGGTTGAAATAATCACCGGACATTGTTTAGTGGAGATCTGCGGAAAGAATATGGCATCACATGAAGCAGCGACATTCTGTAGGCGTATTCAGAGTTTAATTTTACAGAAAGGCGAGGAGAGATTGTAGAGTGTTATCGCAATGAGACTGCGCAGACGGCCGAAGTCTGCTTGTCCACACTTTCTGTAGGGGCAGCTAAAAAAGTCAATTTATTTTGCGAGTATAGATAAAAAATAGTATTTCTTTTTAGAGGGGTAATTCAATACTAATTGAAGTAACATTTGTTTTCTTATAAATCTCATGCAAAATGGAGGCCACCGAGGCAATCTGCAAAATTGATTTATTTTTTACTTTTTCCTTGGTAGTTAAATTTCTTGTAAAGTATAACACCTGGTACAATTAGTTAAAATTTGACAAGCTTGTGTACTATATATGTTTTGCGCGACCAACATTCGCTAGGGTTCGGGTTCGTAACCCATTATGGGAAATATGAAACACTTAATGATATAAAGTTTTTCTACAAGTGGTCGCTCCTTGGCAGGTAATGACAAACTTCCGCGTGATTTCTCATAAAAAACCATCTGTCGATCGGAGGGAGCATAAAACTGAAGGTCTCTCCATTTCATTATTTTTGTATAAAAGTATAGTTCATTATTTTACCATAGCTTACATAACTCTTGTTGAGTTACATACATATATGAACCATATACCAGTAAAAAATAAAGCACACGATTTTTGTTTTTTCATATTTCAAAAGGATATTGGTTTTGTTTTTTTGTTTGACTTACGGAGTCTTTGTACACAGATTTTGTCCGAATAAATAAATGGCAAATAATTTTCTTAGAACATTTTAATCCTCTAACGACTTGCAAAACTTCATTTCATTTGAACTTTCTAAAAAAGAGGCCAAAACGACGCTTTCGTGAGAGAGCTAATGGGCTAAAGTGTTTTATAAAATTATTTCTTGTAAAATTTTACTATATACATACATTTTACCAACATATTTCTCTCTGACATATATCTTAACTCTTTTGTCATTTATTCTAAAAAACACTTAGGCGAAATTTGACCAAAGAATGAAAGATGATTTCGAGGTTTTACTATATGGGTCTAGGTTTTACATCAAGAGTTGGAATCGTTCCGCACTCCGACAATTAGCGTAAAATTCTTGCACGGTGCAATCAACGGGGTGTTTTAGAAACTTCAAACTTTTGTATTAAAATTTAATAAGCTATTAGACTGCATACCAAAAGTATTTCCAGAAATTATTTTCAAAAAACTTAGAATTGGCTTAATAGTTTATGGGGTTTCCCTCATTTTCTTATAAAGTTTTACAATGTAATTTTTTTGTTTTTGTTACAAAATTAATTATATTTTCATACAAAAATGGTCGAAATTGGTCACAATATTGATGTGCCACCATTTGTCGCAGACTGTAAGTGTAACGCGATTTCTTTCGCTTCAATTTTGACTTGGTGAGGTTTCCCATTTCCCGGATTGAGTTTTCGATCACACAGCTTTATCAATATTGGTTAAATTGTAAACTTGTAAGTATTCAACCAACAAACATTTTCAAAAATTATAGGCGGCTCGGGCATTTAAACCTAATTAATTGACTGCATTGATTTAAAGCATGAATTTTGGGTATATAGCCGATAGTATACTAATAAAGCTACGTGTTCAGAAATACCTTCGTGTATAAAATTTATATATATAGTTGTATTGGGTGGCACGTAGATACGCGTTTTCAAGCTCTCACGTACTTACATTTTATGGCGGCGCATAGGGCTAACAAACATATTCTTTCCTATACATACATACACGACATTTTCATTAGTTGAAAAAAAAAAAACGGTATGCCAACAACAAATGTAAGTATGCATTTTTGGATACTTCAGGCTTTCGTTTTTACTTTTTAAATGTTTTACTGTTTTATAGTTATTTGTATATAAAATAATATGCAAAAAAATATGTATAGGTATATACAAATAATGAATTTATAATTATAATGTACTTGTTTGCATACGAAGCAGTCTTATGTCTATGCACATATGTAAATTTGTTTATTACTCTGGGTGGTTCAAAAAGTGTTATGAAAAAGAAATGTTTCTTCGGAATCAGTAGGACATTAAGGCGAAAAAGGGGAATAAAAGGACCAGTCTACCAACGACTAGTTGAAAAAGGTGATTTTAAATATCTAAAAAATTAGTAGTAATTTATTTACCTGCTACTCCCCGTTAAACCATTCTATTTTAAGTGCAAATCTATTAATCTCGCTGACATGGAACACCAAATGATAGAACAAGTTTTTTCTAATAGCGGTCGCCCCTTGGAAGAAGATGTCTGACAAACTCTTCCTCCTCCTCATTCTTTCTGGAACTGGGGTACGTAAAATCTACCCTATGATCAAAGCAACTAACATATATACATTTTTTCTTGACCGATTAAGTAGCGCCTTTGAGCGGCTGACGTCTAATTTTGGCCACATTTTTTTAGCGTTACATGTCAGACTATCAACCAAAATGGTATTGGCTGATGTTACAATGCTAATTATATCAGTCAGTTTGTAGGTAGAGAGGGGTATACTTACATTCTTCATACCCTCTTTCGCTGATTTATCTAAGTTGGCTTTTGCGTCTATTCTAAGAAATCAAAATCAGACACATACGTTGGTTGTGGATCGAGTTTTTGTGCAAATGGTGATGAACGATGCATGGAGTGTAAAAAAACCCATTGTCTGTGCAAAATCCAAGAATTGTCTCGAAACAAGTCTAGCCTGTTGTGCGCGTATATTTTCACACAAAGGACATCCAATATAAGAACGAGAGGATTCTGGCGTTATTCCGAAGATATAAATATATTCCTGCCATTTTGTATGAAACGGCACATCACAGCAAACAAATGGCTGCCTCGCCTTTGATGGTAGTAATTCCATCGGACGGGAAAATTGTTAATGTCTCAGACCAATAGCATCTCGAATGCAGGACTCGAGCTTGTTCAAAGTGGTTGCTTTATTCGCGTAGACTTTGTTTGGAGGACTTTGCGTGGCCCCAGGGAAAGTAATTAAGAAGTGTAAAGTTCCATGATTGAAACAACCCAACATTTCCAACGCCCAATTAATGAACTCGCTCCGTTATCTATGACTGTCCGGCTTCTATTCCTGTGTCAAAACAATCTTATACGGATGAAGGTCCAAATCTAACCATAAAATAAGTCGAGCAAACCTATGGCTATGCCCAATTCAGCTGATCAGCACAGTGCTATAAAAATAATGTTTTTTGTTAACCAGAAAAAATTGTACTATACATCCGCGTGAAACTTTACCTACATAGAATTTACTATATAGTAATACTAGGCTGTTTCAATTTTCCCATCATTTTAATTTTTTAAAAGACTACAAATTTTCAAAAGACGAATTTTAATTCTCTCAGGCTTCCCTAATTTTTATTCAAAATACGACTCTTAACAATTATATGTGAAAAATGATATCAATTAAATGTCCACCTTGAGCACGTTTACAGGCTGTATACGACAATGAAAATTTTCAAGGACTTTTGAGGCACTTTTTAATTTAAAGGCACTTTGAGTTCAGCAATCTCGATCCGAATGCTGTGTTTCAGTTCTGGAATCGTTGTTGGCTTACTTATGCACATATACTTTACTTTTCAAAAAACCTCAATCTAGTCTGCCTGTCCTTTTTCTAACCACGACAGAACCAGTTTCTTGAATTTTTTTCACCAACCTCTGAACTATCGATCCATTTGGACGATTATTCCACCAAAAATTATGAATTTTTCGATATGTTGATCTTAAAGATCGACGACATCTGTCTACTTGACAAATGTCAAAGATGCCGTGAAGGAATTATCCATTACTGGCATCTTGTCGTCACTTTTGAAATACCCTTTACTTATATTCACTTTATGATATTAATACGGACACAAAGGGAAAGACGTTATAAACAGCCAATATTTTTTACGTTTCACCAAGATAAATATAGATTTTGTATGGGTATATTTTATTTTATTGGAGGAAGGTTCAACTAATTTTTTATGTAGAAGTTTAAGGTTTTCTTTCTCAAGAAGAGCAAAGTTGATATGCATATTAATAACATAGAGTTCATATAAACGTAAGTATTTAAAACAATTTTTTGGAAATTTAATCTTTTCAAACTTTAAAGCCCATTAAATAATTTATGAGAAAATTAAAAAAAAGTAACACCAAACCGCCTGTTTACTTTGGAACAAATCTTATGGAATAAAACATACTCAAGTATCTAGTATATAAAAGCTTCAATTAGCCAGAATTAGCCAGTCTTTATTTTTTTAGTACGAGGGTCATTTTAAAAGTCCGTGCAAAAGTAAAAACTACTTAATTATTTTGGGTAAACCGTTTTTATTTTTCGACATAGCTTCCTTTTAGATTTATAAACTTCCTCCAATGCTGTTCTAGTTTGTTGATCCCTTCCGCATAATAGGACATCTCTGAGTTTGTAAAACAGCCATTTCTTTAAATTGGGGAACAAAGAATCCGAGGAAGCCAATGCTGGAGAATAGGGGAATGTAAAATAACTTATTTCCCTATTTCCATCAATTTTTGCGACCATAACTGCAGAGGCGTGAGCTGGTGCGTTGTCGCGATGCAAAAGAAAAACCACTCGACTTCCTCGAATACCCAACACAAAGAAATATACCGATTTGGCTGAAACTTGGTGTGTGTTCTTCTTTAACTAAACATAACCTCGATACGTGCCAGTAGTGCTATCTCCCTGACTCTGCATGGAGCTTTCAAACGACCCTCGTATTGCAAATCGTATATTCTTTTTATGGACTATTGCATGCAGTCACAAATAAATTTTCCTTTCATTGGCATATGTGCGTGTATTTAATTAAAAAATAGTATTATTTCGTGGTAAAAAATGTGTGTATGTATGTATTTATTGGTTAGAAAGGCGGCGCATGCTTTACTAAATTTGTTTCAACATACATACATATGTACATAATATTTTTTTTACATATATGTTTGTGTTTGCGCAGGTATGACCATTTAAGTCCACAACCGTCAAGCGGATGTGTACACACATATCTAAGCCGTACGTCAAAATGTTTTAGTAGTGAAAACCATAATTGATGCGGTACAGTTAACTTTTATAGCTTTTACTCTGCATTTTCCGGCAACACTTGTTGCCTATCAATGACTGCCAGAGTGTTAGCTACGGGCTATATATATTTTTTATGCAAATCGCATATAGCAAATTGATATAGCCATTAACACATCATGGATTTAATTGCTTTCAAATTGGTTTAGTCAGGGTTGCGAAATTATTTCCAAGAAACAAAAACAGCAATAAAACGAAGTGTTTCGCTTAGGATTTTTAAATGTTTATACCCAACGCCTAGCCGCATAAGGCTACTGTAATATTTTCTGCCCAGGAGGATCTGAGTGGGAGAGAGTTCAAATAAGCAAATCTAAATCAACACTGGAACTAGGTAAATTTTACACATTTATAGTTTGAAAGTATGTACATACTATAAATGCCAGAAGTCGGTTTTAGAAATTTGGTGAAATGGTCAAACCCAACCAAATTTTATATGTTCGGTTGGGGAATAAGTTCGTATCGTTTTTACGGAATTTGATTTTAACAGAAAACAATAATTATATCAATAAGTTAATCAATTATATATTCGCCATTGCTGTTTACAACCTTATCCCACCTCTCAACCAATTTGTTGATGCTGTTCCACCAAAAAAAAAGAAGAAGTTGGTTTTTAAAGACCTCTTTGTTATCGAATTTGACGCCCTTCATATGGGTAACAGGGAGCATAAAAGATGATATGGCGGATACTGAACGACCTCCCATTTGAACTCTTGGAATGCGGCTTTGACGAATTGTGCAACACGGGGCCTGGAGTTGTCGTGAAGGGGTATGGTTTGACCATGCCGATGAGATCTTTTCAATCGAATGGTCTTATGCAAGCGGTGTTGCCGGGCAACGTAAGGCTCCTTATTGACCGTGGCATTCTTTTCGAGCATTTCCCAGTGCACCATGCCCTGCCAGTCCAAAAAAACCCATTTCATGATTTTCTTTGGATAGATTCGGCTTGACTCTCAGTTTTGGCGTATCCCCTGGATCCACATACTCCTTTCTCTGTTTCATAGTGATGTATAGGCCCCATTTCTCATCTCCCGTGACGATTCGGAACAAAAAGCGCTGTTTATGACCGCGTGTTGCTCGATGGCGGACGAGATGCATTTGAAGGCGACTTTCTTTGCTTCTTTCGTTGAGCTCGTGAGACACCCATGCTCCCAATTTTTCGGTACAAACCATTGAATGAAGTTGATTGAGCATCGTTCACGATTTTTTTGAGACGTTGTTCATCGAATTCAGAAGGTCTTCCGCTGCGAGAAGTGTCATCGACGTCAAAGTCGTCATTTGTGAACTTAGCAAACCATTACCGCGCTGTAAACTCGCCTATGACACCTTCTCCATACACGTTGCAAATGTTCTGGACTGCTTTGGCAGTTTTTTGACCACGATGAAAAGCAAAGAAGAGCAGGTGTGGAAAATGTTGATTTTTGCCTCCTGGGTATTCCATTTCTAAGCCTCAAAACTAATAAATATAATAAATATAACTAATAAATAAAATAACTAAAATAGTTTTGTAGAGCAAAAAGAGTTCTACCGAATGAATACTTACCCTTTGCCAAACAGCAAACAAATCGTTGTAAAATAAAAAATAAAAAAATAGAAAAACGTTATGAACTTATTCCCGTTCGCAATATTTTGGACAATGAAGGTCCAGAATCCGATCCAGGGGAACGAAATTCTGAGAGTGAGGATGCATCTCAGGCCCAGTTAGCTGAAATCTCTTATACCGATGACGACTACAAAAACAAACAGCAGCAACCGAGGAAGCCCAGGGAAGTATCCTATACGAAATATCTGCACGAATCAGCATATATATATATATATATGGGGCATTCTTTCTCAACGGGAGACCCCTATCCATCCATAAATGTTTTTGACTTAGAGAGTTCTAATAGGGCTTAAAATTTAGCTCTTTTTATCTACTTTTCAATGCAGAGTGGCCAAAAACGAAATTCAAGATGGCTCATTTAATATGGCTAAAAATGTAATCAAAATTCATTAAATTCATTCTAATAACCTATGCCAAAAAAATTCATTTCAACGGAAAGAGTTGTACGAGATCTCAAAATTTAGCTAATAAAGTTTACTTTAAAACACAAAAGGAAAAATTTAAAAATCCAAGATTGCGGCCACAACATGGCGGTTAATTTTTTAAAACTACTCAAATCCACTTAAAATTTATTACTCGGGTATTAGTTGAGTAGTTTTAAAAAATTAGGCCCCATGTTGTGGCCGCCATCTTGGATTTTTAAATTTTTCATTTTGTATTTTAAAGTAAACTTTTTTAGCTAAATTTTGAGACCTCGTACAACTCTTCCCGTTGAAATGAATTTTTTTGGCATAGGTTATTAAAATGAATTTAATGAATTTTGATTACATTTTTAGCCATATTAAATGAGCCATCTTGAATTTCGTTTTTGGCCACTCTGCATTGAAAAGTAGATAAAAAGAGCTAAATTTTAAGCCCTAGTACAACTCTCTAGGTTAAAAACATTTTTGGATGGATAGGGGTCTCCCGTTGAGAAAGAATGTCCCATATATATATATATATAATCAGCGCGTACACTCTTTTTGGGTGTTTGGCCGAGCTCCTCCTCCTATTTGTGGTGTGTGTCTTGATGTTGTTCCCCAAATGCATATGTGCATATATGCGTATCTAAATATGTTAAGCGAAACATTCCCGTGCTTGGCTCCAATGCTGGCTTGAAACCGAAGTAAGAAATAAGAATAATATCGACTGGAGTGTAAAGCTAGATAATCTATATGCGTTTCTAGCAATTCCATATGGACATAGTAGTATGGAGCCCAATGGAGTGGACGTTCACCAGCTGTGATCAAACGAGTGAAGTATTGCACTTTGTAAGGATGCAGGAGTCGAAACATATTCCTGGAGATTTTCAGACACTTGAGATTCGATATTCGTGAATAGATTAGCAAATGAAAAACTTGCACTACTTTCTGAAATCTGGAAATAATAAACCGCAACAATCGATACGAGTGTTGTCCTTTATATTCTGCACCCAATAATAAAAAAATGGTAAAATATTCATGAAAATGGCTTTATTGTTTCTCAAAATATACTCCTTGGAAGTCCTCCAAAGCGAGCTGTTTAAATGCTTCAACAGCTTCCTTAGGCGTTGAAAATCGTTGACTTCGTATTTTATGTTTGATGTTCTGGAACAAAAAGAAATAATTATGTGTCAAATCAGGATCCTATGGTGGATGATTCATGAATATGATATTTTGAGTGCTCAAATAGTTCGGCATGTCGTAGACGTACTTTGAGCCATCACCGCAAAGATTCTTTAATCTTTCTCTATACCAATCGACACGAGTCCGGTCTTGGGCAATTGCCAAATTATCCGTATCCAACGAGAACAATCTTCTTCAGGGCCAAATGTAAAGTAATATTGAATGCATGCTGGTACCACTAATCCCCACAGACGCCTTTATCTTGCGATGTGTCACATGGCGATCTTGCGTTATCTATTGACGCATCGTACACCATAAATTGTTTTTAACACAACAACCAATTTTGGATGACCTTCACGAAATTCATCCTGCATGGTTCGACGCCCTAGTCGGAACTCGTAGGATTCCAGCGCTTCACAATAGCTAAGTGTGGTGCTTCAATGGCAAAAATCTAAGTACACTGATTAATGTTCTTCGGTCTCGATAATCCAGGTCGAAAATCGTAATAAATTGTCTCACCAAAATTTTCACGAGCTAATTCCATCTTTTGGGTGCGAAGAATTTTCCGGCTCACTGAAAAAAGAACAAACAAAGCGCATACGTGAAACGCTATTGAAAATTGGCCTACGTCAATCATATTTGGCACTTGTGAACTAAACAGTTTCGGTATACAAACACATAAGAAATTGATTGCGTAAAGGTCAAAATAAAGGTCATTTGAATTTGGTCATAAAGAATTTGTTACAATGTTCCAGCCTCATACCCAGCATTCTTTTTATACTGAAAACACTTATAGATGGCGCTGGTTATGAGTTTATGTTCTTATATTGTCGCACAATAATAACATTACCGCATTACTGCCTTAACTTCGCTTTACTGAAAATTTCAGCTTCTGAGATGCAGTCATCTTCCTCCTGCTTCACAATGTTCACTTCCATGCCTGTGGTAATAAAAAAAATTTCATATACCTTTGTTGATGTGACAATTTTGTTTTTTTTTTTTTCTGGGGGTATTGCGCATTTTCTGCTTAAACAATTGCCCGATATTTGTTTTTATATGGAAAAAACGCGAAAGTTAACGAGAATTTTGAGCCTACTATACCAAAATTTAATGTGTATCGTCTTTTTTTATTGCCGATAAAAAAGTATAAAATTTTGATGAACATTTTTGGAACTTGTCGAATTTTTATAAATCTTATATAAAGTTTGAAACTTATTTGCTTTTTCTAATAACGGTCGCCGCTCGGCAGTCATTTGGCCGCATTGGTCTTTTTACTGTTAAATAATATGCCCGAAGATTCAAACCCGGGCACTTCCCAATAATAATCATGCACTAATCACGCGTACGGTGGTCGCATAAACTATACCCTACTTTAAAATAACCCTTAATTACACATTAAAATTCTCAAGTGCCTTGCAAAGATAAATATATTATATTAGTCAGAAACTATGGTAATGCTGAAATAAAAAATAATAGTTTGTTTAGTTATTTTGAAAACTGGTACACCGTTGAGTAAAATCAATTGCTTTTTATTTACATCGTTTTTTAGCCAAGCTTTATGCAGCGAAACAGTGGCATGCGATGAGTGGAATGGTGTCTACAACCTCCACCACGCTTCCAAAAGGATCTACCCAGCCCTGTTAGAACTGGGTTCAATGTCCTGTTAGAACTGCAAGGGGGCAATGCCTATATACTCCTTACTTATTGCCTAAACATCGTTTTCTCCACTAACCTCTAACTATAGAGTTCACTTTATTATCGTTCCGCAATTTTTGGATACTTCTTATGCGGTACACCTTGCACAAGCAAGCTTTGCTTCAGTGTGTATATAAATTTAGCCCTACTATGCTTTGGGAGCGAAATTCGCTCTAGCCAAACTAAGGCATCCTTATTTTTCTTTTTAAACTATTTCAACGGGTTAAATGCTTATTTTTCCACACACACGGATGCGCCCGATGACTTTCTTGCTCTTGTTGATTATCATTAAGATCAAAACAACGATGCCTGTGTCAGTAGTAAATACGAGAATAAAGACCTACTTTTTGCACATGCATGTGCACTGATCGGTTTCAGTTATCACTAACTGGTCACCGCAGTTCTGAGGCGGCACTTTTTTTCCCAACAGGCTGTCTAGTGGTATGGAAAGCAAAGCATACCAAATAGAAAGTGGAATAATTAGTGCAAAAGCAGTAATACTTACTGCTTGTTTTCTTTGCTGCAGATGAAATTCTTCAGGCTGAGAACCTAGTTAGAATGAAAGTATTTTTGCGGTCAGCTTGTTGGCCGCCAACAAGCGGTTTTGCATCAAGTGACACTTTGCCATTGTTTCTTGTATCGTTATGTATAGTGAGTAAGCAATCTTCATGCAGCTACCTTGCTTCTTTCAATCTTCAATTCTTCATTGGCTGAGCTTATTAAATTCTTGGTAAACATTGACTGGAAATTCTAGAATCACCAGTTGCGTATCACTATTGGGGTGAACGTGTTGGCTCCTGCTTTTCCATGATTTTCAGTGGATTCAGCATGCGTTCGAAGCTGTTGAATGCGAGTTAATAAAATGCACACCACTACAGCGGCCAGCACATTTCTACGCTGATGTCTGGAGTGAAAAGACGTTAAGTAGCTGGCATCCGTTGGTATAGTAAGGCGGCAAACGGCTACGCGCTGAAAATTATAACAAAATAAAAAAAACAATGTTTGCCAATTTTCGTATACTACTGACGCTGTTAGTGCTTGTGAATGTGTATGTGCAAAAATTGAGCGCCAACGAAACTGAAGAATCGATCAGGAATACAAATCTTACTCTTCCACTTGAATTTGAAAATGAAGAAGTTGAAACGAAAACCACAACTGATGAGGCAATAACAACAATGCCATGGGGGGCTGAAGTTTCAAAGGCGCGGAGCATTGCTGACAATAATGAAAACGATGTGCACAAATTCGTACAAAAACAGTTGGCAGACATGAGTACGGCGCATTCTAAGGAATCTGTAAAACCGCTAAAAAATGTCTTTAGGGGCATTTACAAAAGCTACAAGAGCACATACATGGGCAATGGCACCTCAGCTGAGTACAAGAAAAAATTAATTCAACGTTTAAGTTCTTCCGCTAACACTTCCAACCCCATGACGTCCAACAACGAGGAAGTAACCTTAGAAAACGAAAGAGCTAAGCAGCAAACTTCATTGACTGCCATCATTGAACCAGCACCTATTCCGCCACCCGCTCTCGAAAGTCAAGCACTCAAAGTGAAATTAAAAGAAAAGCTACGTAAGCGAAAACGTAAATATCATCGCTCGAACTCAAGTGCCAAGCGTGCAAAAACAAATAATCACTTGAACAATTCAAATATAGGTGCTGATAAGACAAATGAGGGCAATAACACTCACAACAACAGCAATAACTGCGACGACAGGCACTCTGATATTCTACTTAGTAGCGCGCACTCCACACTCGACGAGCTAAGCGATAAACATTATCGCTACACAATTGGACCAGGTGTCAATATGAGTTTTGACATGTTGAACGATATTGTGAATGTCAATTTGGATGGCGATAATCTGCGTGAAATAATGCGCGGGCGCTGGCTAAGCGATAATACGGAAGAAGGTAAGCCACGGAATTGATTAACACTTCTTTCATATGTGTATATTTGTAGATAAATATGTACATATATATGTATGCACATGTGAATGAACTTTTGATTACATGTGTATATACATAATTAAATATAGTTTTTGCTCGTTCTATGCATAGGTCGCGGCAAGAAGTACGATATGGTCACTAAAGTGTTGCCACTTTTCGTTTTGCCATTCCTCATACAATCTGCCATTGTGCCATTTCTGGTCACTAAGCTGAAATTGTTGTTGGTGAAATCTATACTTATTGGAAAGTTGGCGATATTCCTACTCATCTTATCAGCGATAAAGAATAGCAATAAAATGGTGCAATCATACGAGGTAGCACCGTCGTATTGGGCTGGTGAACCGAGTAGGCGATCAGAATTGGCGGCGGCCGCCTCGTCGACAGGTTATAATGGTTACCGGGTGGAGGGAAAACCAGCGGCTTGGATTAATTGATAATGACTTACCTAAGAATTATGTTTTAAATATTGTTGTTAATGAAATGGGAATGAAAAGAAAAATTTGCGTGATGTGATTAGTTGGATGTCTTTAAAATTATATAGGTAAGTATGCTTTTTTTAATGCCCACCTGTATTATTTTGATTAAATTCTCCAGATTCTATAGGATTATGGGATTTAGGTTCACTGAACTATGTATATGAATGGTGTCATAAAACTGAAGTAGGAAGAAATTACTTATCGGTTGTTAACAAGGTTCAATATTCAGGGGCATACATAATTGGCGTTTACATCCTCTTTGGGTGGTAGGCTGAGCTCCTCTACGGGTAAAAATCTACATTTAATTGTGTTGGAGTAGATAGTTTATGAGATAGTTAATATTCACAGGCTAATAGCAAGCTTCCTCTATAGTTCATCAGATGGTTAGTATTTCTAATTTGTTTCATGCGCTACTTGTCTTTTGTTCGGCTGTTTATCGAGGTCTATCGTATGTTGTTGGAGGTTTGTACTCATATGGGTAGGTATGATGATTTCATGTAATATTTTTAGCCAAACATTTACGCAAGGGGGCTATCATACTATAAATTCACCATAAAGCTACTGTTTTTGAGTTTGGGCCTCCCGTCTGACCAAAGAGTTTGTGCGACCACATGACCTGCAAGAGACTTTATGGGATTTTTTATGTTTTTATATTTTTTTCTACTCATCTATAATTTAATAATTTGAAAATTATAGAAATCCAAGCGATTTCGAACCGTTATCATTATAAACGGATAGTGTACAAACAGACAATTAACGGCATTCCTCGGGAGACTCTTACTACCTTCTTAAGCTCCCGACTCCCGAATGCCGTCATCGGAGTCCAACCACCACCCACAACAGACGAAGGGCTCTAACTTCCCCGAGAGTCCTGGCTAACCTGGGCACATTTACGTTCTGGATATTGTAGCAGTTTTAACTCTTACCTCTCCAGAATCGACCCCGGCATACTAAAAATATGTCCGGAATGTGAAAGCACACCGCACGACACTAGCCATCTTTTCACATGCCCCGTCAAACCCACTGATCTAACACCCCTCTCCCTCCCTCTGGAGCCAGCTTGCCGAGGCAGCCACGCGTCTCATGCCCAATTGATGGTGAAAAATGTTGCGAATTGATTCGTCAGACACGCTAAGGTCACGAGCTACCTTCCTCAAACTTAAATGATGGTTTTCCAGCACCATTTCCTTGACTTTGTCGACGTTTTCATCCATTGAAGACGTTGATGGGCGCCCTGATCGGGGCAAATCTTTCACGACTTCTCGGCCCTCTGCAAAAGGCTTATACCACTCGTAGACCCATCTCGAGAAAGCACACTCGCCATAGGCTTTCTGCAACATTTTCAACGATTCGGCACACGAAATCCCATTCGAAATACAACATTTAAGACAAATTCTTTCGATATTTTTATTCACAGTGAAAATCGCAGTGCAGACTTGCGGTTGGCTGATATAATTAAATGCCAAAAAACAAGCTAATGGACAGATCACGTTCAAACTCTGTGACACTGTAGAGGACAGTTGTATGAACATTCCGGCAAAAAAAATTTAGACATATGGGTAACGCTCGCTTTTTAAATGAACAGTTCATAATATTTTTTGACGTGATAACGTCTTATAATTCGATTTAACAGGCTGCACGCACGAAAAAATGTGTCGTTACCTTGCTCATTACTGTTCATATGTAGTTACCTTGCTCATTGCCGTTACCTTGCTCATATTAGTGTTACCTTGCTCATTACTGTTTTTATGTAGTTACCTTGCTCATATTAGTGTTACCTTGCTCATTAGTGTTACCTTGCTCATATTAGTGTTACCTTGCTCATTGCCGTTACCTTGCTCATTGCATTGAATGAACTGCAAGCGAAAGGGCGGAACGAACGACAAAGCAAACAAAGCAAACGAACGGCAACGTTCGATATCTTGCTCTCTCCTACTTAAGTGAGCGTATATATGTATGTATGTATATGCGCAAATGTACATATATAAATTCACGTATTTGTATTTGCATATGCCTTCTTATTGATTATTATTAATTTGATTCACTTGAAGAATTTAAAATAAAACCAAGTTTGTTAATAATACCTGTTGTTTTAATGTTATAATTATTAATTTTTTTATTATATATGAAGGAAAAAATGTATGGTAATATTTACCATATACCTTATAAGATATGTTGTCTATACTAATATAATATTATAAAGAGGAAAACTTTGTTTGTTTGTAATGAATAGGCTCAAAACTACTGGACCGATTTTAAAAATTCTTTCACCATTCGAAAGCTACATCATCCACGAGTAACATGGATTATATTTTATTTTGGAAATAGGGCTCGAGATATAGGTCAAAACGTGGACCCGGGTAACCTTCGGATGTGTATGTACAATATGGGTATCAAATGGAAGCTGTTGGTGAATGCTTTAGTCCAGAGTATGCTTCATGCTGCTCCGTGACTAGGGTCTCGAGATAGAGACCAAAACGTGGACCCTAGAATGTGTTTGTACAATATGGATATCAAATTGAAGCTGTTGGTGAATGCTTTAGTACAGAGTATTTTTCATGCCGCTCCGTGACTGGGGTCTTGAGATATAGGTCAAAACGTGGACCCGGGTAACCTTTGGTTGTGTATGTACAATATGGGTATCAAATGAAAGCTGTTGATAAGTGCTTTAATACGGGGTAGTTTTCATACCTATTGATGACTAGGGTCTCGAAATATATGCCAAAACGTGGACCCGCCGTGTCTTTGAACCGAATTAAACCAAACTTACACACATTGTTAAGTAGGTATTGAAGATGATTTCCGTATAGTTTGAATACCTATTGGTAGATAGGGTCTCAAGATATAGGTGAAAACGTGGATCCGGGTAACCTTCGGACGTGCATGTACAATATGGGTATCAAATGAAAGCTGTTGGTGAATGCTTTAGTACAGAGTATTTTTCATGCCGCTCCGTGACTGGGGTCTCGAGATATAGGTCAAAACGTGGACCCAGGTAACCTTTGGTTGTGTATGTACAATATGGGTATCAAATGAAAGCTGTTGATATCAAATGAAAGCTGTTGATAAGTGCTTTAATACGGGGTAATTTGTTATGTTATGTTATGTAATGTAATGTAATGTAATGTAATGTTATGTTATGTTATGTTATGTTATGTTATGTTATGTTATGTTATGTTATGTTATGTTATGTTATGTTATGTTATGTTATGTTATGTTATGTTATGTTATGTTATGTTATGTTATGTTATGTTATGTTATGTTATGTTATGTTATGTTATGTTATGTTATGTTATGTTATGTTATGTTATGTTATGTTATGTTATGTTATGTTATGTTATGTTATGTTATGTTATGTTATGTTATGTTATGTTATGTTATGTTATGTTATGTTATGTTATGTTATGTTATGTTATGTTATGTTATGTTATGTTATGTTATGTTATGTTATGTTATGTTATGTTATGTTATGTTATGTTATGTTATGTTATGTTATGTTATGTTATGTTATGTTATGTTATGTTATGTTATGTTATGTTATGTTATGTTATGTTATGTTATGTTATGTTATGTTATGTTATGTTATGTTATGTTATGTTATGTTATGTTATGTTATGTTATGTTATGTTATGTTATGTTATGTTATGTTATGTTATGTTATGTTATGTTATGTTATGTTATGTTATTTTATGTTATGTTATGTTATGTTATGTTATGTTATGTTATGTTATGTTATGTTGTGTTGTGTTATGTTATGTTATGTTATGTTATGTTATGTTATGTTAAAGTATATTATATTATGTTATGTTAATGTTAACTCATTCTCTATATCCATACAAAATATCTATCAAACAAATAAAATTAAAATTTTCTTTTGAAAATGCAACCATTCAATCAGTATTTTCTTATGACGTTATCACGTTAAGCTATCGTCAGTAAACCGACTTTACAGACAACCTCTTTTTTTTGACAGAATGTAGTTCACATTTATGCTGCTTTGAAATATGCTTTTTTAGTTCGTTTTTGATTGTGGTTGGCAGGTTACTTCACTCTTTCCATTGGCTCAGTTTCTCTTCCTGGATAGCTTTTTTTCTGATTATTTTGCCATTAGTGTTAGCGATAGATTATATTTTGAGATCTCACAGAGTAGGTCAGTGGCGTGCTCATTATCGTTTATTAGCTTATGATTTCTCTCACGATAGACCTCTTCTTGTACTTCCTCTAAAAATTTGTTGGAAGACAATCGCCTTCAAGAAGAAATTCTAATTCAGGTTCCCTTAGGTCCTTCACGGCTTTAATAGACTCCATATCGAAAGGATCGTCAGCACTTTCCTCCAAATCATTACAAGCGTATAATTCCTCAGTCGAACTATGAAGGCAGGGTCGCCTCCATTTTTTGCGATGTTAAAAGTTTCTTAAAATCATTCGACTGGCGGGCACATTTTCTGAGGTTATAAGCTATTTGGAGTTTTTGCGCACAAGTTTTGTGAAATGTGTTTGGAAATTATCATTAGCCGATGCCTGTAGCTGATAATGATATTACTGCTAAACTTGTTAGGGATCGGTTAATATCTTCTTAGGAGGGACAAAATATCACATTTGTGCTTGTTGACACACGAACACACGAAGAAAGGAGCTCTTAACATCGGATACAGTGCCACCGAGTTTTTCTGTTAAAATCTGACTCATCTGCTACGAGGGACCGAATCGATGGTAAGAGAACGCCAGCCTATGGACAACTTTTAAGGGCTGTGATATTCATGACAGCATTTTTGTAGAACACATTAGTTTCATGCTGAGCCTCTTTGAGTCATAGATTCATAGGCAGTAGCATTGAAAAAGTTCTCAATGCTCAGACCGGCATGAAAGGGACTCTTTGTAAACTTGTAGGTTCTTTCTTATGATGTTTATAAGTATTATTTTAATAAATATCAATAAATATTCTAAACAGAAGAGGGGATTTGGCAATAGTCCTATTACAGTCAAGCCTGATTTTACAGAGGTCAGCTTGTTGATATCAAGCTCACTTACCGCCTATATCAATGGAAAACGAAAGTTATCATTTTTCTGATCGAAACTAGAGAAATTGATATTGATAGGATCTGATTTTAATGGGAAGGGGCTGCGCTGTTTATAATATACGAGCCGATTTACTTTGAATCATACTCGTAAATTAGGTTAAATTGGGTGGTGGCCATTTAAATTATTTTATACGCAAAACTTAAATGTATCGATTGCACATTTGAACTCCCTCAAGAATTGGCGTATTTTGCATTTATAATGATAAAAGTGAAAAAATATCCAACATGTTGTATGATTTGGAGGCAAGCAATACAAATGTTAGCAAATATGGCCAAAATTACTTTTAATAAAAATTAATTTTTTAACAAAAATTAAAGAAAAATGTTTAACATGCATTAATTTTTTTACGAGCGAAAACTCTTCCTATACCATACATATAATATATGAAACAAGATTGCGGCTCACTTCGCAGTAGCGCTTTCTTTTAACCCAGTTGGCGATGGTTTCTGGCCCTACCTTACGAATAACTTGTTCAACATTTGCCATAAGTGCCTGAACCATTAATGGATTGTTTGCACGAATTGATATAGCATCTAACATGACTCGCGATATGAGTTCTTGTCTGCAATTTTCGGCCACAAAAATTCATTTGTTAAGCATCTCTAGTGTTCCTTTTTGATCGAAAGGGCGTTTCCAGCAGAAGTTTCGAAGAAAAATAGGGCAATGATGCCATCGTTTTAAACCCGCAGCAAACTATAACTCTTTGAGAATGCATTGGCTTCTCCACGATCACGTGTGGCTTTTCAGATCTTCAGATGCGAAAGTTTTGCAAGTTCACGTAGCCACCGAGATGAAGATGAACTTCGTCAGAGAAGATGATTTTAACTTATTTTCAATAAAAGCAATGTTTGGGCAACACAACATTAATTTTGGAATTAAGTTTGAATAATCGTGCAAGCTTAAAGCGGTTGGTTTCGTTCCGCGGATAAATTATACTGAAATGACTCTGGCAAAATAATATAGGTATGATGGACCATACTGCTCATGTATAGATGCAATAGACACATATGCCTCTTGATGTTCTTCTATGAGTTCTATGACAATCTTTTTTATAGCAGAAATCATTTGATGTTTCATATCTAGAGTGGGTATCGAAACTAGGAAGTACCGAATGGAAATCGCGCACAAGACCACTCGGAAACTACGGCCGCACAACGAAGCCAACATTGGTTATCAGTATCTCGTTTATTAACAATGTTGCCTAAATCTCTTTAGAATGAAATTAGCTTACCAACTATAAAGAGTATAAATGTTCACGTACTTACATATGTATTTATGTCAAATTTTATTTATGCAAATAAATTAATAAATATCTACACTATCAAAATCGATTTACTGTACATATAAATGGAAGATTAGATTAGGAAATCTCCATAATGGCGATTGTAGAATTGGCAAACCACATAAATCCGTCTTACTTGAATAATTGCAGTTGGGACGTTCGCGTTTGCAGATCAACGTCGTCCGCTAGTATAATCTTAAAGCCAAATGATTATAACCGCAAAAATAGTGGCGATATGTTTGGGTTTGGCCCTTACCGCCTTTACGGTATCCACGATTGTGTTGGCTGTGCAGAAGGCAAATTTGACGGATGAACTGAATGATGCACTTGAAAAGTTAGATGAACTGAGCAAAACTTCCACCACAATTACTACCACCACTTCTGCCATCACTACCACTACCTCAACTACTGCCGCCGGTACTACACCTACAACTACTGTATCAACAACCACTGGAGTACCAGAGACTACAACCACAGCACCGGAAGTTGTGAGTCATACGAAGCGATACATTCCTACTATTTTATACTGAGTGTTTCGAAATTTTCTTTTTTCATTGGTGCATTTCTATTCATGAATGTGTAGATCAATTATAGACTTCCCGACAGCATTTACCCAATTAACTATGATCTTTATCTACATCCTGATATCGATACGGGTAACTTCACTGGTCAAATGGTAATCCGTGTGAACACCACGAGTGCTATAAACCAAATTGTGCTGCATTCCAACAATTTATCGATCAATAATGTTTATCTAAAGAATACTAATAGTCAAACGGTATATGTAAAGAATTTTTACTTCGACACGGTGCGTGAGTTTTTGGTGGTGGAGTTGAGTGAAGAGCTGCCAGCTGCGCGTACCTTCGATATCGGCATATTGTTCGAGGGTAATATGTCCGGGAAAATTGTTGGGCTTTACAGCTCTTCATATACAAAGGAGGATAGTAGCAAGAAGTAAGTACCGTTTAAATAAAATGCATACAATGTGGGAGAGCAACCTGGCTTTATGCCATCTCCGAATGGCAGACGATTATTATAAGCAGCAGAAATGCACTCTGTTTGCCATTGCTTGCCGAGATGCGATCGCTCCAGCGATTAGCTACAACAGCTGGCAATAAATTTTTAACGTTCTTAGCATATTCGGACTCTACATAAAACTATAAGAAAATGAGTCCAATTTTGAGGTCCCAAATGTTAAAAGAAGCTGGCTTTAATTAATACGAAAATATAAAGGAAGTTGTGGCTATGAAGATGGAAAGTATGAAAAACACCTTTTATTTAAAGTAAAATGGATCTTAAGCCAAAATAATTTTAAATAAGTTGTTAATTGTAAACAAAAAAAACAAAATTATTTAATTTTTTTTTAAATATTTTTTGCAAGATTTAGTTTGATTTACATGTACAAAAATGCAAGCAGTCACTTTTCGTATTACAATATTTAAAAAGTTACACATAATTTGCTTTGTGGAGCTCTTTTGTGATTCTTTAAATAAGAAGGAGCTGTCGAAAAAAAATCCTCGTACCAAAAAATCTCAAAGTACAAGTTTGTATTAAAAAAGGCTAAAATAACATTTACAGTAAATACATATTAATAATTTTATTAAGTTTATATTAAATAAAAATTAAAATTTAGGGATCTCGAAGTTAATTTTAGTGCTACGCTTTATTGGACCTTTCTTCTTATAATTTCACGTAGAATCCGAACCGGCTAGAAACAGTGTCGAAAAGTTCTACTTACACATACATATATTATAAATTACCTGCTTGTAGAAAGCGTTTTGGGCTTGTGCGTTGGTCCCCAAAAATGATCAGGAAATGAATTGCCAATATTCGTTGTGAGTATAGAAGAAGTTTGACAACTGAGTTTTGGTAGCAAAAAGAATTTTAATCCAGCGTACGGTGCCGTTGTGATGCACTTTTAACATAAATTCAATAATACTAGAAAATTTCGAAAATTATTGTACTTTCTTTCCTTTTATTCATCAAAATTTTTTTTCATAGAAAGAATGGCTAATTGTCTTAAAAATATTAAAAACAAACCAAATCGCAAAGGTTGAAACTTTTTCAGTCATTTGGTCCGAATGGTAATCACGCACCAACGCATTTGAAAAAATGATGGTTTTCAATAATTGTTTTTTGCTAGTCAGTTGCTTTATTTTACAAAAATAAAAACATAGCAATAACACATCATGTTTTGACTTGATTTTAGCAAAATTTGTGTGGAGCCCGTTTTTCCAGAGGTCCCTTGCGGTGATCATCACAAGTCCTTGGAGATTCTTCTAAAATCCCTCGGACTAGAAAAATTAGTTTTATTAATAGATCATCTTGTGGCAGATCGAAGCTTTGTTTTTTTTTCAAAATTAATAATATGGCGGCCTCAGGAAATATTTTTCAGATTTTCGAAAAAAACCGAGAATTAATTGTTTAAAAAAATCGAAATTTCTGAAGAAAAAAGTGCTTCGATCAAGCACGAGTTTTTTATATTTTTCAAAAGCAGTACACATTTTAGTGAAATCTAACAAGCGGATTTTAAGTTATCACTGTAACTCCAGTTCAAAAAACATAATTTTCAGAAAAACGCATTTAGAGTTTTGCTATCGATTTATGTATAGTTATACAAATCATTTAATTACTTACACATTGTCATCTATTCCTTGGCCATATAATAGTACTTCAGTTGTCATAGCAGCTTCCAAAATATCGATTTGCTGTTGCCTACGTAGCATTCTACCTTATCGAGTGTTATCGTTAGCGCGCTTATCTGCCACTTTCATAAGTGCAGCATCCATTTTTTCAGAATACCGATGAGAATTAGGCCCACAATTAAGTCCCAGTGTATTTATTATAACCAATAATGAATTTATACCTTCATAGGGTATATATAGGGAATATATATGTTTAGGTATACTTATAAATAAATACATCAAACCCGAAAAGTAGGTTGCTTACAGCTTAATGGAGTAGATTAAATTTATTGATCTATATAACGCACCAATGCTAGTTAAACTGATTTTATTGGTCAATATAACAGTGAATACTGAATCGATATACAAGTAAATAATTTCCTGGAGCGTGACAGCCACAAAACTGACTCAGCTAAAGCGTATTGGGGTAGATTAAATTTATTGACCTATATAACTATAAATACTGAATTGATATATATACGTATGTAAGTACTTGGAAAATTCTGTAATCTCTTTTCAGGGTTATTGCTACCTCTAAATTTGAACCAACTTATGCGCGTCAAGCTTTCCCTTGTTTCGATGAACCGGCCATGAAAGCAACTTTCGAAATCACGCTGGTATATCCCAAAGGGGGTGACTACCATGCACTTTCCAATATGGACATTTTGGTAGGTGGATAATTAATTTATGTTATTTCGAAGTTCAGAATTTTTTTATCGTAATTAGTAACATTTTGTTCACATAACGATTAAGAATTTAAAACCGCATAACGCATTCGAGATCGATAAAGTCATGTAACACATGGGCTGAAAAGTCCCGGGACTAACAAAGAAAAGACGTTTTGTTTTCGTTCCCAATTAGTTTTGTTCATCAACGTAATTTCTATCAAGAACAACGCAGTTATTCCAGCGCCGCTATAACATCTCAGTACCACTTTTTTAAACGATTTATCTTTTGCCTCAAAATAAGCCTCAGTTTCAGCGATATCTTCTTCATTCGAGCGAAATGTCTTACCGGCGAGCATTTTTTTAGGTCTGCGGACTGCTAGTAGTCCCTGTGAGACAAATCTGGCGAATACGGTGGATGTGCTAGCAATTCGAAGTTCAATTCATCTAATTTTGCCATTGCTTTGACTGACTTGTGACACGGTGCGTTGTCTTGATGAAACAAAACAGTGATCAATCGTGGCACCCATCTTCAAGAGAGCTTTCTCATAGCCAAAGGCTCATGCAATATAAAGCCAACAATATAAAGCTTTTGATATCTCTACGATGTCAGCTAATTTACGCAACTTCACTTTTCAATCATTCAGAACGATTATGTGGACTTTTTACTTTTTCTGGTGTTAACGCCATATTTTAACGTCCACTGAGTTGTGCATCATCGGTGTCTGTACGACCACGTTTGAAGTCAGCAAACCATCGTTTTATTATTGTTTCTCTTTACATGACACTTTTCATGCCATTGCTTCGCTTGAACAGTATTTGCGCCCATCAAGAAACAGTGTAAAATTAAAACACGAAATTCCTTTTGGTCCACTGTTTTGAAAATAACAAACGTAACGTCCCCCTCAAAAGTCAGCGCAAAAGTTAAAATATCGTATGTGATAAAGCTAAAAAATTTTATTTCCAATTTCAAAATCATGCTTCGGTTAAATTAAATTCGGTTGCGCCCGAACTTTGATACCTCCTTGTAAGGTTTTTTTTTTACATTTTTACTCTCTCAGCAAGAATCCGATCAGGGTAATTATGTGGAGGTCTACTTCAACAAGAGTGTACCGATGAGCACCTATTTGGCCTGCTTCATTGTTTCGGACTTTACAAGCAAATCAGTTGAAATCGACACAAATGGCATTGGTTCACCTTTTACGCTGCGTGCGTTTGCCACGCCTGAACAAATCGAAAAAGTCAATTTTGCATTGGAAGTGGGCAAAGGAGTATTGGAATATTACATACAATATTTCCAAATTGAATATCCCTTGCCGAAAATGGGTGAGTCTTTAACCCATAAACTAGTTTTTCAGTTATTTATTAAGCATTTCTTTGGCTACCCTTCCATAGATATGGCAGCAATACCGGACTTTGTCTCTGGCGCCATGGAACATTGGGGCCTTGTAACATACCGAGAGACCGCCTTGCTCTACGATGAAGCTGAGAGTTCGACAGCGAATAAACAAAGTGTGGCATTGGTTATTGCTCACGAATTCGCCCATATGTGGTTCGGAAATTTAGGTAAGTGTATAGTATGTTAAAAAAAAAATAAGTAAAAATAAAAAAATTAATAAACAGACGATAGGCAATAAAGATATGGACGCACATACTCAATATTGCCGAAATCGGTAGGTAAATTTATTTTTAATACGTTCACTTATGTACTTCACATAATATAATACAGAAAAAATCAAGTACCATATAGATATCAAATGCACATATATCAAATATCAAAATTAGATTTATTTATCACCTTTTATGTATGTTGCTAACTACTTCTAGTTACAATGGAGTGGTGGAACGATTTATGGCTTAATGAAGGTTTTGCTAGGTACATTGAAAACAAAGGTTTGAATGCTGTATATCCAGAGTGGAAAATGGTTAGTGCAAGTGACAGAGACAAGCTATAAAACTGTAATATTTATTAACTGCTACACCTAAATTCTCATTTCACTACTTACTTCACAGCTCGATCAATTCATTTCCTATCGTCTACATGCCGTGCTTACGCTTGATGCCACACTAGGCTCACATCCGATTATACAAACTGTGGAGAGTCCCGCTGAGATTACAGAAATATTTGACACAATCACTTACGGCAAGGGTGGCTCCTTAATACGTATGTTGGAAGATTTCATTGGTGCTGATAATTTCCAAACGGCTGTTACGAATTATTTGAATAAGTTTAAATATAAAAATGCCGTGACCGATGACCTTTTAACCGAGATCGAAAACTTGAATTTGGGCATTGATGTAAAATCGATTATGAACACGTGGACAGTGCAAATGGGTTTCCCCGTAGTTACAGTTGAGCAGGTAACAACGAATACGTATCGTTTAACGCAAAAACGATTTTTCTCGAATCCAGACAATTACGATACTGTTTATGAAGATTCGCCGTACAAGTGAGTGCTTATTGATATACTTATATTATATTTAAATGTTTGCACCACCTGGACAAAATAGAGCACCTAAACATTTTGACCAGTCTTGACTATTTTCCTTTTTTAGTTTTTTTTAAGTATAGTTCACTGGACGAGACTTCAAAGTTTATAAGAAAAATAGGATTTTACAATTTTTTTTTAATTTTAAAATCTGTTCAAAATTTTTAATTTAAAATACTTTTTTATAAAAATGTAGTTCATTCTATAATAAAGACCATATTAATCTAAGTCTCAAACTTTGTACAAAATATATGAAAATTCGAAAAATTTTCGTCAAAATTTTGAATCAAAATTATAAAAAAAAGCTAGGTAGCAGTTTAAAATTAAATTTTAGTATAATAAAGTGCAAACCTGATGTCGTTTGAAAATTTAGTTAATTTTTTATAATTTATTTCCTGGGCGGCGTTGAACACTTTCTGCGTATAACAGGATCAATAATTTTTTTTATGCGGCGAAAATATTCAACAGCGTCAGTGGAAAAAATTATAAAAAACCGACTAGATTTTAGAGCCACTTGAAACTGCACTTCATTATACCAAAATTTATTGAAATTTGCGGACCCATTTTGTTTTTAATATCATTACAAAATTTAACGTAAATTTTTCGATTTTTTATAAATTTTACACAAAGTTAGAAACTTGGATTAATATGGTCTTTATTATATATTGGCGCGTAAAACCTTTTTGGGTGTTTTGCCGAGCTCCCCCTCCTATTTGTGGTATGCGTCTTGATGTTGTTCCACAAATGGAGGGACCTACAGTTTCAAGCCGACTCCAAAAGGCAGATATTTTTATGAGGAGCTTTTTCCTGGCAGAAATACATTCGGAGGTTTGCCATTGCCTGCCGAGGGGCGACCGCTGTTAGAAAAAACGTTTTATTAATTTTGGTGTTTCACCGAGATTCGAACCTACTTTCTCTCTTTCCGAATGGCAGTCGCGCATCAACCCATTCGGCTACGGCGGCCGCCTTTATTGTATAATGAACTATATTTTTAAATAAAACTAATTTAAATTAAAAATTAAATAAATAATCAAAACTTGTCAAAATGCGCAAAGGTGCCATTTTTTTTACTGGCTGTATATATTTAGTTCCGTTATTTTATTTATATGACATATGGGTAAGCTTATTTAGATCACCGTACGTTTTATGTACAAGGTAGGGTCCTAACTTAGCTGAAACGTATAAAATGGTTTCCTGTGAAAGCTTGGGTATGGACTTACTTTCAGAAAGGCGAGAGCTTCAATTTAGTCACTTGTCTGTCTGTCTGGCCCGGGAGTGCACATTGAGATATCTCAACGAAGCTCGGTGTTAATTTTTCTATTGGTGGGAGACATTTTCGAAACTGCAGAAAATGCATTACCTCAATAGTAAGACTGTAGACAGGAGCGGTAAATGTTGATTCCGGATTTTTTTTTGAATTCCTAAAAAGTAATTTAAAACAACAGGAACAAGAAAGCCAGTAAAATAATATTTAAGTAAAAAAAAATCTCTTAACAAATTGTAATCTTTTTTTAATTGCTCTTTTTGATGAAAACATGATTAAGCGTTTAAAAAATCAGAAACTTAAAGTTTGTGAATGACGATGACTGAATGACTGAGTTACGGTTGTGTTAAATTCTTCATGCGGCCGACGAAGTTCAGCAGTTAGCTAGTATCAAGGCCTGCTATATCACCAGACGTAGCAAAGAAATGAGTGCCCAGATGCTTAAATATTGGCCCTGCGAAAGCAGGATAGATAAAGAGCACGTGCTGAAATGATATCACTTCATCTTCCATACAGCTGATGCAAAAGGGCTCGAAGTGATGCCGATTCTCACAGCATGCATGTCTCGCGCACAGTGCCTGTTAAAGATGCCTCGATATTCGAGAGCTGAGACTTTGTTAATCTTAGACGATCCTTCTAGCGCCTCCGATCTTGCTAGTGCTCGCTGAGTTAACGCAGACCACAGTTAGACAGGCGGATTCCAATCCTCTCGTTTCGCAAGGAAATAAATTACTTCACAGCTTCCTTGCTTAGACAGCTCATCCGCCTCGCAGTTTCCTGCCATACCACTGCGACCAGGTTTTATCACGGTACTTTATATCAAAGAATTCGGATACGACTGAAAATGAGGTCAGGCATTCCCCGACTACTTTCGAGTGCACCATCATTGAGCCCAAGATCCTGATTACCGCTTGGCTGTCGGTGCAGATGTTTACTTGCGTGACAGCTATTACACAAGTGAGCAGCTACCTCTCCTCATTACATTCCGTTGATTTTTTATAATTTTTTTGTTTATAATTTTCTCTTTTATAAAGAATGCACGACGCTTTTTTATATGGAGGAAATCACAAAACCATCTGGGAAAATATGACTTTCGAAAAATTAAAAAAATTTGCTTAGCACCGCAGCAAATCCCCCACGGCTGGTACAAGAAATACTTATTTCAATCCGTCCCTTCGCAATAGCACGAGTAATAATTTAGATATTTTAAAGAAGTGGGGTCTGTACATATGGTATATATTTTCGAAATCGCAAGATGTGTTTTATTTCTGCACTCAGTAGGAAAAACTGCTCAAATTTTATGTAAAAAATAAAGTTAAGAAATTTTTTGAAAGGTAACTTAAAGTTGAACACAAGCTGGGCATATGAAATGCGGTTGCGTCAGAACTTAGACACTTTTGTACTTACTCATCTGAGCCATGTTGCTTTAGAGGTGCCTCTATTTGTTATTTAATGTAAACATTTTTTCATAAATGCCTGCTTATGGAAATACGCGTACATTAGATGAAAAAAGGGTTTGGCTACGCGCGGAAATGAATAAATTGATAGATACACATATCAGGGGATGTTTCAGAAAGTATTTTTTGTTTAACTTGGAAGGCAATCTTCACTAAATAAGGACATAGGTAATCGCATAAGTGGTATAAAAGTAAAAGAACAGTTGAACTGAAAATTCAATCTGCTGTCTTGTTGTTATGTAATTTCATAAGTGTTAGCCCATAGCGTTATTTTAGCTTATCGGTACTATTTCTATAATCCGTTGATCAAAACAGCAGGGACAATTTATCAATTATATTATTATTATCATCAAAATTTACAAGAACTCTTAACTGTCATTTTGTTATCGCGCTGATTTATGTTTTTATAATTCCATCAGTTACACCTGGTCTATTCCAATCACTTTTAAAACAAATGTGACCGCGGATGTTCAACGAGCATGGTTCTTATATGATCAGGAGGAGCGTAAGTATTATTGTATATCTTATTTATGGTAAGAGTGAAAGATTATTACGAGTACCTTTACAATTAGATGAGGCTGGCACTTCCACCTCATGGTTCTTTGTGCCCTCTACTAATTTCAGTACCTAATCCAAGCACAGTTCTTATATTGAACTTAAGAGCTGGGTTGGTTTTAAAATTAGAGCGCAATCTTTACGAAATCATATAGAATACAGACAATAGTAAAAGCTATATATAAGAATAAAAACTAAAATAAAAATGAACAGCTTCTGCTGACCATGGAATTATGAGGAAAAACAAATAATAGATAAAATAGAAAAAAATAAATATATCAAGGATTAGGCAAACAAAATTTTTATTGCCTTAAGGTTTTATTTTAAAAGAATGGTAAAATAATATATAATATATTTTATTCAAAGTATTTTCCTTCGGAAACTACAACTTTTTGATACCTTCCAATTGAAGTGAAGCGTATTCCGGTCAATGCATTTTGCCAAGTAAGAAAGAACCTCTAAAAACTCATTATTTTGATTCCGTTGATAAAATGAAAAAAAAGAAACAAATTTACGCAGAGCACCTGGAGGACTTGGCTAAAATGTCTTAGGCGATTACTGTACCAATGAAGAAAAAGAATAAGTATGAATATGAGGTTTTTTCAAAGTGTATTGAATTGGAATTCAATCATTTACGGATTTCACTGACTAATCCAGTCAAATCCATGTCGAGGAAGTAATACAAATAGTCGACACAGAATTTTATGTCTCCTAAGTACTGAATTGTTTGGTTTTAAAGTAAAATTTTACGTTAACGATTTCTAAAAAGTGACCTAGGTGTTAGTAGTGAATAATTCCTAGACGGTGCCCCTTTTTATGGCATTTTTGACATTTGTCAGTTGCACAATTTTACACGTTAGAAAAGCGCGTTAAAGTGGACATAATCATCCGATTGAGTCGACAATTCAAAGGTTGGTGAAAAAATTTGAAGAAAGTGATTCTGTTGAGGATACGTAAAAAAATGGCCAACCAAAAACTGGACGTTCGGTTGAGAATATACCTGCTGAAGCGCAAAGTGTTGCCGAACAACCTTTAATATCGATATCTCGACGTTCTCAACAATTAGGCATTTATGAGTCGACTGTTTGTTGGATTTTACATAAGGATTCGCATTTGCGTCCTTACAAAATTTAACTAACAAAAGAATTGAAGCCAACAAGTTATTATCTATGAAGAAATTTCCTTGAAACTTTTAATTCTCGTATGACAGTCTGTAGGCTGGCGTACTTTTATATATATTACAATACTTTAAAACAAAATTTAGATTCGTCTTTGAAAAACTCTTTATTAGCCACTTATGGCTTTGACATTAATTTTAATAAATATTTCTTACATAAATTAAATTTACTATATAAATTAAAACCTGCTAGTGTCAGATGAGTTGTCTTGCTGTGACGTTCTTTTCACTACTTTATTAGTTAACAAGCAATGCAGTCTGCAGTGAAATTACTTGATCTTTCTGAATAAAATTGTAATCGCTTTTTTTATTTATTAGTAAAACGATTTCCTGTGAAAGCATAAAGGAATAGAGACAGTTATGAGCTTACTTTCAGAAAGACGAGAGCTTCAATTTAGTCACTTGTCTGTCTGTCTGGCCCGGGATATCTCAACGAAGGTTAGGTTAGGTTGAAGCGGTTGTCCTATGGGACACACTCAGGCTCATAGCCCATTGTGATGCCGCGTGGGCAGCTTGCCCCTATCACTCCTAAAACTGTGTGCTTTTCATAAATTTTTAAATATCTTTGATTTCTGTAGAACTGAGATCTTCCAACTCATCAAAAAATTGCTCACCCAGAATAGTAAACCTGGAGGACAGTGGCACAGCAGGTGCGAGATTGTCTCTTCCTCGTCCTCATCTAGACAACTTCTACAGAAGTCATGTGCTTGCACACCCATCCTTTGGGCGTGTCTACCTATTAGGCAGTGCCCCGTTATGACTGAGATCAATGTGCTAAGACTGTGTTTATTTTGGCTTAGCAGAGATTCTGTGCGTTTAAAATTTAGGGTCGGTCACAGTTGACGGGCGATTTTGCAGGTGGCTTCATTACGCCATCTTTCGTTTGCTTTCTTTACAATTTCTTCAAGGATAAGTAGCTTACATGTCTGCAAGGGTATCCCTATGTCATTATCTGTGTACTCATCAGTCAATTTAGTGCCGAGTGTCGCTAATTCATCGGCTCTACAGTTACCCTCAATGTCGCGATGGCCAGGAACCCATGTTACCTTTAGGTGAAATGACTCAGCCGTCTCGTTAAGAGATGTGCGGCATTTCATGGCTACCTTGGAGGTTGTCGACTGTTTTGTGAGGGATTTTATCGCCGCTTGGCTATCAGTGAAAATGTAGATATCTCAACGAAGCTCGGTGTTAATTTTTCTACTGGTGGGAGACATTTTCAAAACTGGAGAAAATTCATTACTTCCATAGTAGCACTGCTAAGAGCGTAATTGCTGGTTCCGGACTTTTTTTTTAGTTGGTAAAAAATTAATAAACATGTTTTTGTACAAACTGTAAGCATTTAACACTTCATGTTTAGATTATAAATTAATTTGGTTAAAAAGTAGCTTACAACAACAGAAACAAGAAAGCGATAAAAATAATACAAAATTTAAGTAAAAAATTCTCTTAAAAAATTTTAACTTTGATCATAATCTTTTTTAATAAAATTTTATTCGTTTTTTTTTATTTATTAGTGATTATTGAATTGGATAGCCCTGTAAAATGGATCATGTTCAATTACGATCAGATTGGATTATATCGTGTAACTTATACCGATGAATTGCGGCAGAGTTTGGTTGATGAGTTAATAGAAGATCCTCAGGTAAGTTTTAAGAAACTTATTCAAAGCTTAAAATGTGTGGAATAGGAGAGAAAGTTGATTGTTATCAAGATTTTTCTAGCGCTGGAAAAAAATACAGTGGCAGTCAAAATAGTAGCAGCGCGCCACATTGCACAAGTTTTGACTCTTTCTTAAATTTTATTTAATTTTTTTATTTTAAAAATTTAACAAATATTCAACAACATTTCAAACTTTTTAGCCAGTTCTGTAGGCCACTCAATTTTTAATATTATGCAAGTTTCATATGGCTTAAAATTTGAGTTTTTAGATTTATTTTTGTTGACGGTGGTTTGCCTTTTCTTCCTTATAACGAGTGCTGGACCTTTTTTTAAGAAACCTTTTAGTTATTCGAAGTTCAGTATTTATTATTTGTCTTTTACAAGTACTTATTTGTAATTACCACGTTGCGTTTTCTTTCTAGACGTTTACTGTTGGTGATCGTGCTGGCTTACTGAATGATGCCTTCTCATTGGCCGATGCCACCCAACTTTCCTATGACACAGCGCTCGATATGACTTCGTATTTGACGAAAGAGCAGGATTATGTGCCCTGGAGTGTGGCAGCAACAAAATTGACCACACTTAAGCGCGCTTTGATGTTCACTGACATTTATGTGAATTATAAGCAATATGCGCTTGCGTTAATAGAGCCGATTTATGAGGTCGTCACCTGGGATGTGGGCACAGATCATCTGGAGAAGTAAATAGGTTTTGAACTGTTTTTCGAAATTTCTTCAAACCACGTAATGCTATCACATTGTTTTTCCCCCTTCTTTTAACAGCCGCCTGCGGCAAACCATACTCAGCAGCGCCTGTTCACTTGGACTCGGATCGTGTCTACAAAATGCAGCAGCTCTCTTACAAGCTTATCTAGCGGAGCCCACTAATCGCCCGCATCCGGATATACGTGAAACAGTATACTATTATGGCATGTCAGCAATTGGCAATGAAACAACCTGGCAAGCTATGTGGTCGCTGTTTATTGCCGAGTCGGATGCAAATGAAAAATCTAAATTGATGTATGGCCTAGCCGCCGTACAAGTGCCATGGATTCTAAGCAAGTTAGTTAATGAAATATTATATTGTACGAGTATATGTACACTATAAATGCATTGACGTTTTTTTTGATTTTCTCCTCTTTTAACCTTCTTTCAGTTATGTCAATCTCGCTTGGTCGGAAGACAATGTGCGCAGCCAAGATTATTTCACTTGTCTGCAGTATATTGCGGCCAATCCCGTAGGTGAATCTATCGTCTGGGATTATGTGCGTGAGCAATGGCCGAAGTTGGTTGAGCGCTTCGGTATAAACGAGCGCACTTTGGGCAATTTGATACCTGCAATCACAGCAAATTTCGATAAGCAAACCAAGTTGGAGGAAATGGAACGATTCTTTGCCAAGTATCCAGAAGCCGGTGCTGGTGCAGCGGCACGTGTGCGCGCTTTGGAGACGGTGAAAAACAATATAGTGTGGTTGGCGAATAATAAGAACAAGATTGGCGCATGGCTGGAAAATTACCTAGTTTGAATAGCAAAATAGTAGTAATTTTAATTTGCATGCATTTACACATAAAGCAAAACTGGATATGTACATATATATGTGAATAGATTTAAAAGTAATTATGAAAAACACCTCGATTTTCTTATAAGTATATCATAATTAGTTTTTGGACAATACTATGGGATCCTTCTGATTGTTTTGTAAATGAATTCAGCTAATTAAATTAGATTTGGACATTAGAAATTCTCAATTTTTTACATAGCCTTCTTTTGACATTAAAATTCCCTGGATAGGCAAATTTCGAATTAAATAAATTTACACAGCTTTGACTATTTATTTGCATTTAGTTTTTTTTTAGTTTTAAAAAAGTATATTGCAAACAAAAAGCTACAAATTCATAAGCAATTTAACAAGTTAAAAAAATTATTTACATCAAAATTTTCAACTTTGTTTTCAAAACTTTAAAAAAAACTGCGGGCGTGTAGTTTTATAACCGTTTCAATATCGGTGCAACAAGTTCCAAGTAGCTAAACATTCTAGTTAAATTTTGATAATTTTTCGCACTGATGTGTTGAGCATTTTCTTCTCTATTCAAAACTTCCGAACTTTATATGGAAGACAATTCTCAGTATTATTAAATTTTTGTGAATTTTTTACAAGGCTTTGAGCTTTTAGCTATATATAGGTAGTTTTATGCTAAAATAAACCATAATTAAATTAGTTAGCTTGATAATTCGTCACCCTACTATTATTTTGACCACTCGTGTATGTAAGCCTGTTGCCTTTCAAAATCTCTGGAGTAAAAGCTTCAAATTGATGTGGGATGTGAGCACATAAATATCAGTATAACAACTAAAAGGCTATTTTCCAATAAAGAGGTATAGTCTAATTGATTCTAAAGTGAAACCTATGAACAGAATATATGTTTCGAATTGCTTCCCTCTGAATAGGCAATTTGATTTCTTTTTCTTTATTTATTACATCCATAAAGACTTGAGTCTCTTAATATGAATCCAAATGTGGAAAATTGCAATAAATATACCCCCAACCCCCTCTTATAAGGAAATTATTTTTACTTTCTTTTGAGTTCTACTGAACACTTTCATCGGGATCGGAGTGGAAACCGTCATATTACACTTCTGGCCGTTATATGCCAGGTAGTGCCCCAGCTTTTTTTTATGTAGCGCTGATGCCTATATACATATAACGCATATATTTAGCCCTCTTGAGATATATCCTCAACCATTCTCTTTTCACACCCCATATCCTGTCCAATAGGCAACGAAATCGCAAAATTTTCCCTTCGAAAGAGCAAAACCTGCTGTGGTCTGGAAACATCAATTGGTAGGAAAGTTTTTTGTAACAGCGGTCGCTCCTCGGAGAGCCTCTGAGAGCATATCTGCTATGAGAAAGCTTCTCATAAAAATCCATCTACCGTTCGGAGGCGGCATAAAACTAGAGGTACCCATTTATGGAAAAACATAAAAACACACATCACAAATAATAGGAGAAGCTCGGCCAAATTCGCAAAAAAGAGTGTAGGCGCTAATTATTTATAATACAATATATGTATACATATACATATATAGGGATCATATGAAACAAAAAACCGGAGCTTTGATAAGTTGGATCATTAATGCGATTTTTCTAAATACCTCAACTCCAGCGGCACATAATGGATTGAAACAAATCTGAATTAAATTTTTCGGACCATTAGAACGATTTTTCGGAATATCTTGATTACAGCGCCACCTGTCAGGTATAATTCTTTTACAAAACATTAATTTTGAGTTCACTGAGAACAAAATAGCGCTTCGCGGTTGACGCCATCTTCTCTATACCCTCCGCCGTGGAAAGAGCTGCAATTTACTAGTTCTCGCAAGCAATTATCATCTATCGCTGCGCAAGCTATAATTTTATGCTCTAATACGACCAGAGCAACAAAAGCATTTAGCAATTTTAATAGAAATTTTTCTAGAAGAATGGAAACCTTTGTTTTAACTTTGCAAAAGTCGAAAACTGTCTCAGTCCATAGCCGAGATTGTGCTACCATGTAAAGACGGATAAGTCGAGAAAAGAGGCAAAAAGGCAAGAAACGGTATGTAGGAGTGCTTTAGTAGGTTAGGTTAGGTTGGTATGGTTGCCCAAGGAGGAGCACACTTGGACGAAGAATAATGGATTCGTCCTTTATGGTACCATTATGAAGGAGGTAAGGATAAAGAGAAGGAGCGATGGGATACAGGGAGAGGGCGGGGAGAGGTAGTGTTGGGATGGTTAGGAGCGTGTGGATTTACGAACGATGACTATGCTGCGTTTGCGTCAACCGCTTTGTGTCAGCGCCAGCTATATCAATAAGCGCAGCAAAGAAGTAAGAGCCAAAATGCCTGGATCTTAGCCCCGCCAGAGCAGAGCAGCTAAGGAGAAGGTGCTGATATGATTCCACCTCATTCTCCATACATGCAGCGCAAAAAGGACTCGAGGTGATTCCAAGTCTCACAGCATGCATTCCTCGCGCATAGTGGCCTGCGAGAAAACCCACAAAATTCCAGAGCTGATATTTTGTCAACCTCAGAAGCTCGCCCGAACGCCCCCGGCTCACACGTGGCCAGAAGGATTTCGCGACCTTACAAGCTTGTGTACTTGCCCAACGCTCGTTGAGTTGGCGCGATGCCCATCTTTCCAGGAGCAGACCGCAGGTAGTCAGGTAATCCCAATTTTCTCCCTACGCGGGGAAATCACCTCAAATGTCCTTTGTCTGACCAGCTCATCCGCCTCACGGTTTCCCGCAATGTCGCTCTGACCAGGAACCCAGATGCGGCTTTTGTGCAAGAATTCGGACGCAGTCGTGACGTCAAGTATTCCTTGACCAGTTTCGAATGCACCGTTACTTATTGCCGCGTGGCTGTCGGAGTAAATATTTACTTTCTTGACTGTTAGTACGCATGTGAGCAACTAATCAGCTGCGTCCGTAATTGCGGCTACCTCTGTCTGGAACACACTGCAGTGGTCCGGTAACTTAAATTTGAGTCTAATGGGGAGCTCCTCGCAAAAGACTCCTCCGCCAACCTTTCCTTCCAACTACGATCCATCCGTGAACAAGTTCACCAGGCCCTGCTCCCAAGTGTAGCCCCCCGTTCACTCTTCCCTTGACGGAATATGAGTGGAGAAGGTTCCGGTTAGACTAAACGAGGGTATACACTGATCCATTGCCAGAGGGATGAAGTCGAATTTTCTAAGGATGCTTGAGTGCCCATAAGTAAGGTTGAGCTTATAGCCCGAGCCTCTCAGTCTGATTGCGATACGTGTAGCGGCATGTCTGCCTGCGATGTCTACGGTTACCACATTTAACATTGTTTGACTGTGACTGTAAAGTCAATATTGTGTAAAAAATGAGTAGCGTCAAATTAAGTTTACTAATGAGCAAATTTAAAAAACTCCTGACTTTTGTAACACAGTAGTTGTAGCGGGCGAGTTCGAGTTCTGAGCTACAGTGAAGCATGGCGGTGGCAGCGTGATAGTTTGGGCCTGCATGTATGCAGTCAGCTTACGAAGTTTGCCATTCTTTGGAGGAATATTGGACAAAATGATGCAATTCCACATACTCAGTAACAACTTGCTTCAAAGTGCTGAAAGAAAAGGTTTCCGCTAAGAATTCCGAAGAATTTTATCCATGCATCGATCCAAAACACGAGTTAGGAATCGTACAATCTTGGCTCATATGGAACTGTTCCTACTTGCGTACCTCATCGGATATGAATATCATTGAAAATCTATGGACTGTGTTGGTCACAAACATTCGTGAACGGGAAATCGCCAAAAAAGATGAGTTGCAGAAGGCGTTATTGGAGGAATGCTCAGAGGAGGAGGATTGCAGTCTTATTTAGCAAGACTGAATATTTGTCAAGTGCACAGAATTTGTTTGAAAGATGCCCTTGTCACAATATATGTAGGAAGATAGCAGGCTATAGGCATATAATGAATTTAAAAGGAACAAATTCAGAGCATATTCTCGAAGAAGTCTAATATGGCGCATTTCGAGCGTTGTAAGTGTATGTAAATAAACAAAATTGCCACATTTGGCGAGATGAGAATATAAGAGGTGTCCTTCAACGTCCAGCACATTCACTATAATCTGGTAGGCTCCGTCGTTTGACGGAGTTAGTGCCAATCACCGATTAGGTAGCTTCATTCTTCGTGAATGCGTTGGGTAAAGCGGTAGCCTTCAATAAATTGGCTTTGACGTGTTCATCTTATTTTTACACACTTTTGAAATGATATGAAGGTATGAATTGTACTTAAATGAAGTGTATGTATGTATGTACATACATACATGTAAGAGTAGTTGCGATTAGATTAACAAGCTATTTGATAATGAAAATCGTGCGCTGATAACGCTAGAGGCAATTAAGCATCCGTTATTGGCCTCACTTCGGCATATATTGTATGAAAAATAATTGTGGCTAAGAAGCCGCGAGAGAAGGTGGTGCTTCGATTTGCTCTTAATTCAAGTGATTTTTATTTCACAGGGGTACGAAAGAATAAATAATTTTTTATAAAATGATTATTACCGCGAAAGTAGTGGCGATATGTTTGGGTTTGGCCCTTACCGCCTTTACGGTCTCCACGATTGTGTTGGCTGTGCAGAAGGCAAATTTGACGGATGAACTGAATGATGCACTTAAAAAGTTAGATGACCTGAGCACAACTACCACCACAATTACTACCACCACTTCTGCCATCACTACCACTACCTCAACTACTGCTGCCGGTACTACACCTACAACAACTGTATCAACAACCACTGGAGTACCAGAGACTACAACCACAGCACCGGAAGTTGTGAGTCATACGAAGCGATACATTCCTATTATTTTATACTGAGTGTTTCGAAATTTTCTTTTTTTCATTGGTGCATTTCTATTCGTGAATGTGTAGATCAATTATAGACTTCCCGACAGCATTTACCCAATTAACTATGATCTTTATCTACATCCTGATATCGATACGGGTAACTTCACTGGTCAAATGGTAATCCGTGTAAACACCACGAGTGCTATCAACCAAATTGTGCTGCATTCCAACAATTTATCGATCAATAATGTTTATCTAAAGAATACTAATAGTCAAACGGTATATGTAAAGAATTTTTACTTCGACACGGTGCGTGAGTTTTTGGTGGTGGAGTTGAGTGAAGAGCTGCCAGCTGCGCGTACCTTCGATATCGGCATATTGTTCGAGGGGAATATGTCGGGAAAAATTGTTGGACTTTACAGCTCTTCATATACAAAGGAGGATAGTAGCAAGAAGTAAGTACTGTTTAAATAAAATGCAAACAATGTGGGAGAGCAACCTGGCTTTATGCCATCTCCGAATGGCAGACGATTATTATGAGAAGCAGAAATGCACTCTGATGTTTACTATTGCGTGCCGAGGCGGGATCACTATTAGAAAAAAATTTTTACCATTTGATTTTCCACGATTGATCCTGGGATCAAAGGAGCCTAGGCTCAAGACGGTCGGCAATACAGAGGTTTACTTACATTAGAATTATATTTTTTCAATTCGTTCCTGGCATATTTTACATTCTCTACATAAAATTATAGAAAATAAGTCCATTAAAGCATTGATCTAAATCAGTTTTGAGCTATAAAATGTTAAAAGTGGGTGCTTTTAAATTAATACCAAAATAGAGAGGAAGTTATGACTAAGAAGGTAGCATAGCCTATGGAATTAATTAAAATAGTTTTCTTTAAAATTTGGGGGGCTTCAAATTGACTTAGCCGCTCTTTTGAACTTTATTCTTTTAAATTTACGCAGAAGCCGAATCTGCTAGGAATGATGTCGAAAAAAATTTACCCGCCCTAATATGCGTATACACATATTACCGTTTATCTGCTTGTGACAAGCTTTTTAAACTATGTTCTAGGTTTCCAAAAATGGTTAGGAAATGAATTTTCAATATTTCTGGTGAGTAAAGTAAAAGTATGGAAACAACTTTGGCAAATAATTTTTGGTAGTAAAAAGAATATTAATCGAGTCTTGATGCACTTTTAACATACCATAAATGGAAAAATACTAGAAATTTTCAAAAAAACATTTCCTTTCTTTTTATTCATCAAATATTTTTCTTCATGAAACGTTGTTTCCAGTTTCTAATTGTCTTAAAAAAAACGTAGTGACAATTGGACATTTTTTTAATATAACTGTTTTATAGAATACATTTTGCTGAGCTTTTATTAAGTATTTTTAATAAGGAGTTTTTCATTTATTGGAGTCTAATAAAGCACAATAAAAAGTGCTAATGATTATCTGTCCGTTTATTTAGTAGAATAAAGTGATTTTATTGGTCTATATAACAGTAAATAACGAACTGATATGCCAGTAGGTATAATAACACTGTGGAACAAATTCAGGTGAGCAAAAATTAGGTCCATTCTGAGAGTGGCGGGTGAAAATAGAGACGAAATTAGAAGACCCGTATCGCGCCGTTTTTTTATGTTACTTCGAATTTTTTTTTAATCGGCCTTCGAAGTTCGAAATCGGAACCGAACAATATACCGTTTCATAAGTACCACAAAAATTTTCGAAATCAATTTTTTCAAAAATTGTAATTGTTGCACAGGTCTCTAGCAATAATTTGGCTTTTACAGATTGAAAAAATATCAATTAGTCGACGAGTTATAGCCAAAAAACCATATAAACAATTTTGCTCCGATTTCGAACTTCGAAGGCCGATTAAAAAAAAATTCGAACTAACATAAAAAAACGGCGCGATACGGGTCTTCTAATTTCGCCTCTATTTTCAACCGCCACTCTCAGAATGGACCTAATTTTTGCTAACCTGAATTTGTTCCACAGTGTAATGCTAGAAGTGTGATAACACAAAACTAACTGCACTAAAGCGTCTTGAAATAAATTAATAAAAATCCAAAAATTAAAATTTAATTCCATAAAAAAATAATGGTATAATGAAATTGAATTCATTGGTGATCAATGGATGTACTTAGTCTTGCCATAAATTCTGATTCCTGATAAATTCTCTATATCCACTTTTTAGGGTTATTGCTACATCAAAGTTTGAGCCAACTTATGCGCGTCTCGCTTTCCCTTGCTTCGATGAACCGGCCATGAAAGCGACATTCGAAATTACGCTGGTATATCCGAAAGAGGGTAACTACCATGCGCTTTCCAATATGGATATTTTGGTAGGTGGAGAGTTAAATTTTCTTTTTTTATACTGATTTCTTTTATATAATGTATTTTTTCTCCCCTATCCCCAGCAAGAATCCAATCAGGGTAATTATGTGGAGGTCTTCTTCAACAAGAGTGTACCGATGAGCACCTATTTGACCTGCTTCATTGTTTCTGATTTTGCTAACAAATCAGCTGAAATTGATACAAATGGCATTGGTTCACCATTTACCCTGCGTGCTTTTGCCACTCCTGAACAAATTGAAAAAGTCGACTTTGCTTTGGATGTAGGCAAAACGGTGATCGAGTACTACATACAGTACTTCCAAGTCGAATATCCATTGCCAAAGTTGGGTGAGCACACAATCTATTTATTTGTTTAATCAAACTTTGTTTTGAATATAAAAAATATTAATTACCACGTAATCGCTTTCGTAGACATGGCTGCCATACCAGACTTTGTCTCTGGCGCTATGGAACACTGGGGTTTGGTGACATATCGTGAAACCGCATTGCTTTACACAGAAGGTGTCAGCTCGACGGCAAATAAGCAGAGTATTGCGAACGTTATTGCTCATGAATTCGCCCATATGTGGTTCGGGAACTTAGGTAACTCAACTTAAGATTTTACTGATTACTTAGATATTGTGGTATTGATAATTTCTTTGTTCCTTTAAGTCGTAAATATTGTGGTTTTATAATCGTTAATCGAATAGTTGGTGTTTTAAATGCTTATAATTTATGAACTAAATAGCTTTGTGGGATGTATGGGTGTAGGGTATCCAATAGTATGATTACGATTTGAATTTAAGCAAAACTTGCGAATTATGAATTTATATATATAGTATGTACTTTTCATAGTCACTATGGCCTGGTGGAACGATTTATGGCTCAATGAGGGGTTTGCGAGCTATATTGAATACAAGGGCGTGGATATGAAATTCCCTGAATGGAAAATGGTAAGTTTGCAAAAATGCCATGTTAAAGGTACTATTAAAAGTGTTAGACTAAAAACTAGAGCAAAAAAGTGAGTTACCTACGTTCGGGAGTAACCGAGCAAATATATGCCCGACTGCTGTTATAATTATTCATTAAGAAATTATTTTCAAAGGACTCAACACGTACATTTTTGCTTTAAATAAAAACTTACTTTTTTAATTTAATAAAAAAGTTCTAAAGAAATTCACTTAAAAATGAATAGAACACTTTTTTGAAGAACTCTTTCGTAGCAAAAATACACTCGCAGGTTTGCCATTGCTTGGCGAGGGGCGACCATAAAGACGCACATAATATGTATAGACCTAATGGCAGCTTGTCTGTAAGAGTATATAATGATCGGTTGTGGTACCCCGGGCTATTCTCTGACTCTCAAAGAGGCTAATTTTATGGCTATTAGTTCAGCTTGAAAGCCATTGCAGTGGGCAGGTAGCCGCAGGCTTGGGTTTACTACAGCACTTCTGAGTGAAAGTATTTAGCGACCTAGCTTGGAGCCATCAGTAAGGATAGCGACTGACTCTTGGACAAAGGCTTAACGTTATAGAACTAAAATCTTTCTGTGAATTTTATAGATAACTAATTTGCAAAACAGGATTGTGGAGTAGCATAGACAGTGCTCCTTGGCACCACAAGATCTACTCAGATTTCTTCGGAGGACGGGTAGTTTTAAAGAAAATTAAAAGGGGATCCGAGTGCAGTACAATGAACTTACTGAGTGCTGTAGTTGCTAGTTGTCCCGACCAAAAAAAACAAAAAAAGCATAGACGGTACCCCAAATGCTTCTGTGATTTCCTTTTTTCAAATGCACATCGTCGACAAAAACGTTTCCACTTTTAACAGCCATTATTTTTCCTGTTTATCTTCTCCCAATTAATCTGAGGTTACTTGGAAAAAGAGTTAGGAATTTAATTACAGCACAAAACACAGTTTTCTCTTAAGTATACTTTTTTCCACCATTACTGTGTTCAGTAAATGTATCTCAAATGTTATTGAACAGGTTTGAGTAGTATTAGCAGTTCCATTACATCTCCAAATAGTAGGTGAAAATAACATTTTTCACTTTTTTTCCACACATTTTTTTTCTTCGCTCATATAAGACAAAATGTTTCCTTCGAACATTGTATTGTAGAATAAGCCAAAATTTACGGCAGCGCAGAGCATGTCTGTAAAGCTTCTTAATAGAAAAACTATTAGATGTTTATACAAAAATTTATTTCTATCTATTTTAATGCAATTTATCTACTTTCTCAACTTTCAATTGTAGATGGATCAATTTGTTACTGGTACTCTGCATAGCGTCCTTACATTGGATGCCACACTTGGTGCTCATCCCATCATTCAGACTGTAGAGAACCCCGATCAAATTACGGAAATTTTCGATACCATCACCTACTCGAAGGGTGCTTCAATCATACGCATGTTGGAAGATTTCATTGGATCTGATAACTTCCGAACGGCCGTCACAAATTACTTAAATAAGTATAAATATGGAAACGCTGTGACTGATAACTTTTTAACCGAAATCGAAGAATTGAACTTGGGTATTAATGTAAAATCGATTATGAACACTTGGACGGAACAGATGGGCTTGCCGGTGGTAATGGTGGAACAAGTAAGCGACACACAATTCAAACTCACACAGAAACGTTTCTTCTCCAATCCCGACGATTACGATGGCACCTATGACGACTCACCTTTCAAGTTCGTAGCTATGAAAGAGAAATTTAATTTCAGTGTAACGTTTTGTTTTTACTTTTTTAGTTATACCTGGTCGATTCCAATCACATATAAGACAAATGCTGCAAGTGATGCTGAGAGAGCTTGGTTCTACTACAATCAATCTGAATGTATGACGCATATATATCTACATGTGTGCGATTTCGTCTAATTAATTTTTTTTGTTATAGTAATAATTGATTTGGCAGCTGCACCCCAATGGATTAAATTCAATTATGATCAGATTGGTTACTATCGAGTTAATTATCCTGCTGCTTTGTGGGAAAAATTGGCGAATCAACTCATAGAAGGACCAAATGTAAGTTTGTTCTTAATATTAAATATTTTTGGGCATATTTATATTTTCTTTATACAACTGTTGCTTGTAATTATTGCCGAGAGATCAGAGATAAGAGAAATTTTGATCACCATTTTTATGTCTGTTTGAATTGGGATGAGACCCTACTAAATTAAGAAATATTTGGTGGATTGTGTTCACTTCAATAACGGCAATTTTATTCATTGACATATTCGCCAAAAAATTGGTCACGTCAGAAGAAGTGATTTTTCGGCCAAAATATGCGTCACTGGTTAGGGAAACTGCTTGGCCATGGATTACCGTCATACCGATATTTGTCGGTTTTCTTCGATACTAGCCGCTACAGCGGCTATATTTTCTTCACTTCGCTACAATCTCTATCCGGTTGGTGACTTAAGGTACAAACGACTGTACTCAGGTACCCATAGAAGCCATAATGACGACCGACCTAAGGATGAAATTCATGTGGCGTATTTTCAACTGAGTCGGGGTTTCGATAATCATTTTTACTAATTTCCATACATTCGGCAAGCGTGAAACGATGTATGATGCCTTACTAAAGGCCTTGGTAAATTTTACGGCTGCTGATATATAAGAATTTGAAAAACTGTAAATGCTAACTGGTCATTCTTTATACGGCCAAAATCTCAACAAAGACGGTTTGAAATGGAATAAAACTAGCTGAGACACTAGTGAAATTCCTTTTATGAATGACCTGATCATATGGTCATTATGTAAGGAATGCAATAACTTACCTTGTGTATCAGCTGAGGTTTGAAGCTATACTTTCACCTATAGCCGTGGAGCAAAATGAGGCAATGAAGCATTCCTGGATTACTTCAGAGCAGCTTGACATGCATCTTTATTCGAGCGTTTTGGCAAGGGCAGCAACAATTCGGTCATTTAGATATTTACACCAAATCTCACGCCAAAATAGTCGATAGATTACTTATTCGTAACAAGCCGCTGTTTTATACTACATTTTAAAGGCCTATCTAGGGTGCGATAAATCTAAAGCTTATGACATTGAATGCTTGTAGAAGGGAATAATCCTCTGCTCATAATAATAGCAGCGCGACAATTTGATTATTTATTTTTTTATTTAATTCTTTATTTTTTTATGCTACTAAAAATGCAATACATTTTCATAGAAATTTTTAAATTAAAATTTTTTGTTTGACGCATTTTTTCATATATTTTTTATGTACACATATAGTTAAAATAGGAATATACGAAAGTTTTTTAAATTAATAACAGATATTTAATTGTATGTGGTTTTTATTTCATAGATTAATATAACAAATATAAATAATAATTCCAGAGTCTTTTAAAACTTCAACTAGTGAAAATAGCAACAAAAAGGAGTTATTAGCGTGGTCATGGAAATAAATACGATACACCTTAATGACTTTATTAAAAATGTTCTTTAAATTATCGTAGTTCAGTTAATAACCATTATGTCTACCAAGATTGCTAATGACTTTTTGTATTCGATTTGCCATAGCATTGATAATCCTTCGGCAGGTTTCGGTGGGAGTGGAATACTATATTTCTCTGATTTTTTTGCCATAAATCCTTTTTACTTTCAAATGTTTTCTTACCTATTCGCCTCTTCAAATATTCCCAAAGGTATTCAATGTGGTTTAAGCCGGGTGACTGGCTTGGCCAATCCATAACTTTAAAATCTTGTATAAAAAGCCACGGCAGTGGCATATTCTCAACAAATGGTATGACTTCGAAAATAAACTGGTCCATTTTATTAGTTATGAGGTGAATAGGCCCTACTCCGTGCCAAGAGAAGCATCCTCAAATCATTAGGACGTCTAACATTTCCCCTAGCCTCATTTCCAAACAAATTTAAGTTTGCTTCATAGTTCCAATGTATTGTAATTTTAGGAACTGTATAAGCGGGCGGCCGCCGTAGCCGAATGGGTTGGTGCGTTGACTACCATTCGGATTTCACAGAGAGAACGTAGGTTCGAATCTCAGTGAAACACCAAATTAAGAAAAACATTTTTCTAATAGCGGTCACCCCTCAGCAGGCAATGTCAAACCTCTGAGTGAATTTCTGCCATGAAAAAGTTCCTCATAAAAGTATCTGCACTTCGGAGTCGGCTTGAAACTGTTGGTCCCTCCATTTGTGGAACAACATCAAGACGCACACCACAAATAGGAGGAGGAGCTCGGCCAAACACCCAAAAAGGGTGTACGCGCCAATTATAAAGGGTCCGCCATATAACTTTACGGAATTAAAAATGCTATAGAAAAGAAACAACTCAATATTTTTCCGAACTGTTTCTTTTTATTTTGAAGTAAAATCTTTCCGGTTAATGATGGAACACAACTTCATTCATATGGCTGCCTCGGCTAGCCATGCACCATCCCATACGATCGGTCCAATTTTTCAACACATTTTCGATTGTATGCGGCTGTATTTCAGCTATGACATCGCGTATGTTGGTCTTCAGTGCATCAATTGTTACTGGTTTGTTGGCATAACACTGGTCTTTGACCGCACCCCAAAGATAATAATCCAACGGCGTCAAATCGCAGCTCCGAGTCGGCTAAACGATATCAGAATTTCGGCTGATAATGCGATCTTCAATCGGTGCTTTTCTCTTCCCATTGCCGTACGTAATTTTCGTACACATTCTGCAACATTTGCCATGATTTTCAAAGTAATGTCGCAATATTTCCCAGCGTTCTTTGAGCGTATACAAAACCATTTTCGTTCAGCGGAAGAATAAAACTAATTTTCTGTCAAATCAGATGACAGCTAGGTAGGTAGGGTGGTTGTCATAGAGACACACTTATGATGACAGCTAAGTGTTACCATTCTTCAAATAATACCTAGTTCAAATCCGTAAAGATAGATGGCAGGCCCTATATATATAATATATGTATAAGCTATTCTGCCTGGTAGGTTCATGTTGTACAAGGGTATTTACAACAAAAGTTTTGGATTGTTCAAGTGACTGAGCGATTTTTTGTTTTGTTTTGAAGATTGACAACAGGTCTTCGTTCCTCATCAATACAATGCAATGTGCAATACAACTGTGCGCACGACCCATCTTCAAAAAAGAAATTCATATAAATAACTTGTTATTACATGAATTATCTAACTCGCTACATATAATACATTCAATATTTTTCACTTAATTAATTAAACTGCAAGAGTTATCCGCAAAGTACCTATTTTAGTGGCTACCCAAAATTACACTTGATCAAAATAACCGAATCTGTGCAACCAATAACGCAACTTAAAATAAGGTGGATTTTAAATATGATTTGAAAGGTAATTCAATTCTCTTAAAGAACTTTAATGGGCTAAAATTTAATGGGCTATAAAACTGCATAATCGAAATTTTTCTTAAAACTCTGATTAACAAGTTACAAACTTTGTTACACATTTGTTGAATTTGTTTGTTTTGTACATAATTTAGAACTTTGGGGTATATAGTTTCTACTATAGTTTAAACTACCATATATTTTTATAAAAAAATAAATAAATAGTCAAAGCATTACAATATGTTGCGCTGCTATTATTGTGAACACAGGTGTATGCTACAAAAATATCAGCTTCCCGTAATGGTCGCCCTGTCCTTGTGATACTGATTTTTTACCACTTCAATGGAATTTTATACCAATGGAGATTTATACACATTAATATGATATTAGGGCCAACGCAAAATGTACAGAACCTCTACTAAGCCATAAGCATACTCTTAGCACATTGATTTCCGTTATAACGGGGTACTGCCTAATAGGCAGACACGCCCAGAGGATGTAGGTGAAAACCCATGACTACTGCAGAATCTATCTAAATGAGGAAGAGGAAGAGACGATCGTGCACCTTCTGTGCCATCGTTCTGCTCCATCCAGAAGTATTTTACTGATTTGGAAGATATTAGTAGTGTGAGATCTTCTAGAATTTTTGAAAAGTTCACACTGGTTTTAGGAGAGATAAAGATAAGTTCCCTACGCTGCATCACAATGGACTATCAGCTTAAGTAACCTCTGCGACCTAACCTTACCTAACGGGGAGATGAGAAGAATGCATATATTTCCGTTAGATCTGCCTTAACCTAAACGCATTTCAAAATTATATTTTACTAATCATTAATGTTTAGTTGTATTGAGTTATATTTCCAGAAAACAAATGATTTCAAGTTCTTTTAATATTCCTTCAGAGTTTTTCGGTTAGCGATCGTGCTGGTCTATTAAACGATGCCTTCTCCCTCGCCGATGCGACGCAACTATCTTACGACACCGCACTCAACATGACAGAGTACTTGGCAAAGGAAACCGAATATGTGCCCTGGTATGTGGCAGCATCAAAACTCACCTCTCTTAAGCGCTTACTTATGTTCACCGAAATTTATGTCAATTACAAAAAGTATGCAAGCGAATTGATTAAACCAATATACCAAAATGTCACATGGACAGTGGGCGATGATCACTTACAGAAGTATTTGCTTTTAATACAAGCATAGAAATGTTCTTACTTAAATAAATTTACAATTTTTTTTAGTCGTTTGCGTGTCACAGTTTTGTCAGCAGCCTGCTCTCTCGGTGTAGAAGATTGCCTAACAGAAGCGACTACGCTCTTCACTAACTGGCTAAGTACGCCAACTGAGCGTCCACATCCAGACATTCGTGAAACTGTCTACTACTACGGTGTATTTGCAGCTGATGAAGAGTCGTGGCAAAAAATGTGGGAGCTCTTTGTCAACGAAACTGATGCCACTGAGAAAGTAAAATTGATGTATGGACTGTCGGCTGTGCAAGTGCCTTGGATACTGAGCAAGTAAGTTCCAAGTATTTATAATACTCTGATTACTATTTATAATTTTGTGTTTTGATCTCTTCAGCTATATCAACCTCGCCTGGGACGAGAACAATGTGCGCAGTCAAGATTACTTCACTTGTCTGCAATACATAGCCGCCAATCCAGTTGGTGAGCCACTCGTGTGGGATTATGTGCGTGAACATTGGCCCGATTTAGTAAACCGTTTCGGCTTGAATGAACGCTATTTAGGTAATATGATTCCATCAATTACGTCACGCTTCGATAAGGAAACCAAATTAGAGGAAATGGAACAATTCTTCGCTAAGTATCCAGAAGCAGGAGCTGGTGCAGCTGCACGTGTCCGTGCTTTGGAGACGGTAAAGAATAACATAGCATGGTTGGCGAACAACAAGGACAATATCGGCGAGTGGCTGAACAAACAATCTTAGTAATGGGCAAAATTTGATATGTGTATTTTTACATACACTGCAAATCTGCTTAAAACTAAATGTAATATTATTAATAATTTAATAAATTCAATAAGGAATAAGAAGTTCTTCAGTTCATAACAGATTTTCCAATACTGATGCCTTTCTTTCAATAGTGGACCGGAAAAATTTCAACATACTTCGGTATAGAAATCTGTTGATTATGAGTGTATTGCCAGGTGCATTTTGATCTTCTTGAGTGCTTTCCCATACATCCGTGATATTTTCAATTGCATGGCTGGGCAGGATGTCCGAGTGGACCTCCTGGCCTAGGGATTAATACATACTGAAATAGAATAAAAGAATATGTCAAAGAGTTAAGCTGATCCAAAGGGTTATATGAAGAGAAGATTGTGGGAAAATCAATAACCTCCCTTTAGAAAGCACTCTCAAAGGATCATACTAACAGTATTTGCACTTTTAAAAAGCGGATGACAGCTCTACATAACGTTCGGAAAAATGTGCAGGCTTTTGCTTGAGAGGCTTTTCCCGAGCTTTTCGGCAGTCTATAATAGACGTCATGGGGTGACGCAACACCTACTTTACGCAGAGAACAAAGCCACATCTAAGCTCACCATATGAGAGCGAGTGCTCGGTCGTATTCTGCATCGACCTACTAAAGAGCTTAATCTAAAAGAATGACCTCTGTGCATGAAACAGTTTGTCCCTTGATAGGGCTAACTCACAGAGACTGCAATACATAGTCGTACAAAAAAATTAAAAAAGATCTGAAGCGTGAAAATAGAGCCCTGCATGTTTCGGTTGCTTTCGAGAATAAGTCGTATCCAGCAGTGCAACAGGCGATGCTGAGCAGCCGCATAAATTCAATGTTTAGTCGCTGGGTGCTATCTATTCACAAGCCAAGAAAAACAAGCATGGAACTAGGAGAAACATACAAATTAATACTGACCACCACAGGAAGCACTCAGGATAATAATATATCATCTTTTACACATGTTGAATGACCAAGGGATTAATACACAAGGTATTGAGGATAATATGCATCTCAGGGAAACATGAATACCCCATGTGTGGTATTTGACAATAGTGAGCTTTCCATAAACCCAAAAAAAAAAAACACAATTTTCGCACCATTCACCAAAGAAAGGAAACTCTCCGCAATAGATGCTGATTTAGGGAAAATATACCAGGTTCACGTTGTCTAAGGAAATCTTGGTATGCTGCTTGACAGAACCCTCACCTGGAATTCTTACTGCAATGTCGTTAGCAACATGGCGACGCCTGCAAACGTGCTTTTGTTAAAATACGAGATCTATCCCCCAAAATGACTTAATGGTTATTTATTATACTTTCGAAACTATAGTCACTTACACTTCCTTGCCATGGCGACCTAAAACTAAGCAAAAAAGTTCAAAAACTAAATGAGGTTAATTGTTGTAACTGGTGTGCATCGGCATAACTGGGGCGACGAGAACCTGCCCCACACTCAGTGCAGGTTATTGCAATACATACTTCGCTTCACTATCAAGATAGGAAAGGAAGCTAGTGTAGCACTAAGACTAAAGAATATTTCTAACAATGGATCGGAACTTTCAAATGCGGTGTAGAAGTCGTAACGAAATTATAGATGCCATACGATGTGAAATTGTTCCTGCCGAAAAGATATTTAGATATGCCGAGATATATATTTTAGATCGGGCGCTCTAAGAGAATGGTAATGTCTACACTCAATTTGGTTCTGAAACCCGTTACATAGTTGGGAACCTTTCGTGAAGGAAACTTTAAACAAATTTCCTGTATTTATTTTCAAAACATAGAATTTTGCTTTTCTATTTCGATCCGAAGCATAGTATGATACTTCTTAAATACTGGGTCAAAATATCAACCAAATCAAAGAGAAACTTACGGAAATGTACGAATTAAACCAAAGTAGACTAGTTAGGAAAATTCCTCAGAGAAAATTTGAAAAGAATTTTACTTCCTAAATCCTGTCAAAATTTCAAGCAAATCAGAGGAAAATTGAGCGAGTTATAGGCATTTTACTGAAAGAATTTAGCATGGGCAAATAAGTAATATATAATAATAAGTATAAGTTAGGATCATTTTACCGATTTTTTTTAAAACCAAGGTGCGTGTTTTTTACATATTTAAAAAGGTTTACGCTTCTGCAGGTTAGGTTAGGTTAGCCTGGTTGGCATTAAGCCACGCATAGCGATACCTGATGGAGACCGACCTCTATGAATTCTGAAAGTAGACTTCATGTAGAATGTCAACGCTTTTGCCTCAAACAATAGGCAATGGAGCTCCCAGGCGTTGTAAACGCGTTTTTAATAATGCCGGACAAACGCACAGAAGGTGTTCTAAAGTTTCCTCAACATTCCCTCTGCATTTCATGCATTTGCCCGTGTTAGCAATCCCTATCTTGTACGTATGTATGTGCAGCCGATAGATTATGACCTGTTAGCATACCTATAATAGTTCTGCAGTCCTTTCGCGAGAGCGTAAGTACGTATTGAGTCAGTTTTTCGTCGTTAGTTCTACACATAACTTTTGCTGTTTTGCATGTGGTCAACCTAGCTTCCACTTGCCTTTTCATATGGTCGTCCATTTCGTTGTATATTGTGTTTAGCGGTTTTGGTATGTCGTTCTCTTGTTCAAATGGTAGTCTAACAGCACTTTTTGCTATCTTATCTACTATTTCGTTCCCCATAATGCCTTTGTGACCAAGTACCTAGTAGATATGCAGCCTACTGTTTGCGGCTAGCCTTTCTATGGCCTCCCTGCCCCGTCGAACATTTTTGGACTTAATACAATATGAGCTTATTGCTTTTATTGCTGCTTGACTATCCACGTATACAGTAGGTTCTGTTTTTATGCGGTAGATACGTTCCGCAAGAAACAGCATAAAAAAAACAGCATAAAAAAAGCTACTAGTTCTATAGTAAAACTATAGATACGTTTCAAAAGTGCTAAATTCGCATAAATCTGAAATAATGTAATAAAATCGCATAAAAAAGGGCACTAGTCCCATATTATAACTATAGATACGTTCCATAGACCGCATGAATCTGAAATAATTAAATAAAATCGCACAAACAAAATATTGTATTTTTGAAAATTATATCTTTATTTAGGAAACGTCAGAATCGAAAAATAAATTTACGTCAGAAATAGAATCAGACAATACCCGCATGTTGCGCATTCGTTTAGGATTTGGCGTAAAACCATTTCCGTCACTTGAGGAAATGTACACGTCTGATCTGGATGGTGAGGCAGGCGGTTCCATACTTGTAGGGTTAGCATTTTTGATATAATCTGTGATGAGTTTTTGCTTAGCTGGTTTAGAATCTTGTTTATATGTACAATTCCCGATAGGTCGACATGCATTTTGTAATTTAAAAAAAAAACCGCACTATTTCAAAACCGCATAAAAAAAAGCCGCATAAAAACAGAACCTACTGTATATTAATTGTTGAGTTCTTTCTTGTTCTAGTGTAGGCTAGCTCCGCGGCCTTCCCCACAGCAAAAACTTCCGCTTGGAAAATACTGCTGTGGTCTGGCAGCTTGATAGGCCTCCTTATCCCTAGTTTTGAGCAGTAAATGCCGGCTCCCACTCCGTCTAAAGTTTAGAGCTGTCTGTGTAGATGTGAAAAATCCTATGGCCAGGCTTCATGTCTTTGTGCCATCCCTCTTCTTCAATTGTAGTACGAAACCTTCTCTCCCAATTAAAGTACCGAGTCATGTAGTCTGCGTCCGAAGGTTCTGCAGCACTACTCCAGCAGCCACTAACCTCCTCGCGGATTTCGCTGCCAGATTTTCCGCCATAAGGTCAATAGGTGGTATGCTGAGTATCATTTCCAGCGCCTCCGTTGAAATGGTTTTCATCGCCCCTGTTATGCACGCTTCTGTAACTTCGTGTGAAAACCTGAAATAAGTCAGAGGAAAACTGAGAGACTATAAAACTTTCCCTAAAAGAATTTAGCCAGGGCAAATATGTTACATACTGGGGATACAACAGGCTTATTTGACCGATTTGTGAGGTTTTTACACATTTCGAAAGGCTAACGCCTCCGCAATTTTGTGTCAAAATTTGAAGCAAGTTAGACGAAAACTGAGGGAGTTGTTGAACTTTGACTGAAATAATTTAGCCATGGAAACTAAGTACTAGGGAAGCTTTAGGCTAATTTGTTTTCAACCCGATTGTTGTGTTTCTTACATATTTAAAATGGCTGACGCTTCCATAAATTTGCGTCGGAATTTGAAGCAAATCAGACGAAAACTGAAGGAGTTGTAGAACTTTGACCGAAGAATTTAGCTAGAGTAACTAGGTACAGGCTTAAGGCTCATTTGACCGATTTTTTTTTTAAATCTGAGTTTTGTGGTTTTTGTGTGTAGATTTGTGTATTTCAAGTTATTCAGAAGAAAACTGACGGAGTTATAGAACTTTGACTGAAAGCATTTAGCCAGGGCAACTAAGTTCCTCATATATATTACTGATGCTATATACTCATTTAACCAATTTTTTTTTGTTTAAACCGATTGTGGTTGTTTTACATATTTAAAAAGGTTGACGCTGACATATTACCTGTGAGTACAAGTACCTACCTCAATTTTGCCCTGATTGGCCTGAAATTTTGACAAGTAAATGCAAGAGCGTCAGTCCTTCGAACAATGCAAAAATCATAAAAATCTTTATTTTGACCTTTTCGCGCTCCGTTGCTTGTCTGTTTGTATACTGCAGCTGTCGAAACTTGACCGCATTTTAAAGCTTTATAAGAAAAAATTCTCTTAATTGAATCAAAGTCTGATGGCAGTGACTGCAATTTTATGAGTAAGAGAAGTGTCAAAGTACATAATTATTAATAAATAAACGTGTGTAAGTTACAATTCAATTTAGCAGCATTTAACGAGAGAATAAGCCGTCACAAAGGAATTGAATAAAACGATGAAGACAACGAAAATTTCGCTGCTTAAAATGTTGTTTACATGGTTAAACACATACAAATATTATATGTGGAGAACAGAAGAATAATGGTTTAAGTCTATTTGATGGAATTTTGAGAAAACTGAATTTGAAAATAAAAGTCGTGCCGTTATTACTGTTACTCATTGAGTGCTTCCAAACAAATGTTATTTTTGGCAGCTCCTTTCAGTGTGACTAGAAAGCATAGTTGGGGAGAGAGCACTAAATTGCATGTGGTCTTATTCTATGTGCTTTCTATGTGCCCATTACTCATTAAGTAATTGTGAAATTTGTACTACCACTAAAGGTGCTGGCCCGATGCAGGCTGGCTTTGTACGCTGTACTTGTTTTGCTTGGCTTTGAAAACTTGTATGGCCAAATGGGAGCTTTGAATGCTGTCATAACAGTCAAATGATTCGTTAAAGGAAACAAAACACATTTTTTAATATAGATGTTAACTAGAAGCTGTGAAAACATATTATGAATTTATCACAGTGGTTTTCAACCCTTTACCATATTTTATATACTTAGTCCTGCCATAAGTTCTGTTACAAATTAAGTCTGTTGGATATATGAAATACTTTTTTAATTAAGTTGGTTTTATTTAATTATGTAAATATTAAAAAAAAAACAATTTTTAATTTTCATTCGAAATTGCCACCATTTGCTTTTACACACATCTTCAAACGAGTATGCCATTCAGCTATTGCAGCACGCACGGTTTCCATGGATATTGACGTTGCTGCTCGAACCACAGATTGTTTGAGACTCCAAATTTCTGTGAGGTTTTCGACAGGCCACAAGCTGAAGTCCAATGGATTCAGATCTGGACTTCCAAACGGACAATCGTCTGCGACTATGAAACCGGGAATATTGTTTTTTAGTCACTGCTGGTGGTTTTTGCTTTATGGGCTGGAGCGGAATCTTGCTGGAAGATGCACCGCTCTTCATTGAAGAGAGTACTGTTCAACTTCTTCCCACGCCTTCTAAGACACCCTCCTGGTACGTTTTGGTCCCGTCCTTAACCCCATTTTCGCAGAAATTCGCAACGCCTTTACAAGGCACTCTCCCCCAAACCCTTACGTAGGCTGAATGGTGGCCACGTTAAGCCCTTGGAACAACATTTCTTATGTCTTTAGAAGTTTAAGCATAAATTTGACAGATTTCTTATTAAAAACTTCTTCGACAGTGAAAATGTTCTCATCTGTGGAAAGAATGTTTCCATGGCCGTGGACCGCATGCCACCGAAGAAGCTGGTTGAATCTGTCAAGTTTAATTTTCTTCAAGCGCGTTGTCAAAAGATGACCAGAGCGACGGAAGGATTTCTTAGGAAGATCATCTCTAATTAGTCTTAACATGGATCTGGTCGATACATTAATTTCTCTGGACACGAGTTTCCGCTTTCTAGGGGATTTCTGCGAATTCTTTCTCGTCCCCAGGACGACCACTTCTATTTCTATCTGTCACTTTCGACATCTGGAAAAAACGATTGATTGTGCGGTGAACAAACATTCTCGGAATATTAAATTTTTTTCAGCAATTCGTAAATCTCACTTGCATTTTTACCACACTTAATGCGATTTTCCTGAGCTGCCCACTCTATTGTTAACAAGCGAAATTTGCCCCGAAATTGAGCATTATTAGGTTTTTCCAATATCCAATAGAGGGCATTTACATTTTTTTTTGACTACTGATCTGAGGTACTAGTTTTTCGTGTTTGGTTTCGCCTCCACTCTGTTTGCAACATAAAATTCTCAAGTGAAGCTAAACCAAATCAAATTAAATGCAAGGTAGGGCTGTTCAATTCCTAATGTCAAAAGCGTTGCAAATATAATATTAATGCCCATTTACACAGGGAAACATCTGGAAGGGAAGCATTTTATTCGGTGGAGAAGGACGGACGCGGAAGAGAGAAGGGAATTTGTCTCCCCTACTGACGACATGCTTTGCGCTTCTTATTCGTATTTCCAAATTTAAAGCAATTTTTGACAGTTGCTTCATTTGTTTTCTTCTTTTGTGGGAGAAAGCTCTGAGTTTTGTGTTGGTTTTCAATCAAGCGGAAGAAATCACCTATGACAAACATCACAGAGCTGTTTGGGGAATGCAGGATTATTTTTGCTAGTAAAGTTGGTATAATTTGAAAAACTTATGAGGCATGTTTATGTTGAATTCTCATTTTTCCCCCCATAAGTTAATTATTTATGTATGGAGATTTTTTTTTATTCAAGTAGAAAAGTAAATAATATATATAATATAATATGTAGTAGTTTGCATTCTTCCAAGAAATATTAAAGACACTGTTGTCGAACGTTCTCCGCTTTACATGTTTGCGGTTGTAAATAGAATATATCCGAACCAGAAATGCTAAAGCAGTAAACGCCAAAATGTTGCCGAAAACAATTTTGCCCGTGTGACCGCGATCCCACTAGGGATTCTGCTAGGCTCAGCCGTGTTCTTTCCAAAGACCACTCAATGGCTTCTTGGGTCAAGAAACCTGATGGAACTTGGACTGCTACAACAGAAGAATCGCTAGAGCTTCTGCTAAACACGCATTTTCCGGGATGCAACGCTTACGAAAGTGAGAGGGGAAACATTAGGCGGAGCCAATATAATTCACAGCATCTTGCAAATGAACTGGTACGACGAGGAATGTCATGCTGCCGCGGAAAGAAAAGATGCCGCCTATAGAGCCACGCTGCGATCGGGCGCAACGCGAGTCATGTGGGATCGCTACAGAGAGCTAAAAAAGGAAGAGAGACGTATTATCCGACAGAAGAAACGAGAGGCCGAAATACGTGAGTGCGAGGAGCTTGAGATGCTGGCCAATAGGAACAACGCCCGAAAATTTTACCAGAAAGTTCGGCGGCTTACAGAAGGTTTTAAGACCGGGGCGTTGTCCTGTAAGAACAAAGACGGCGATCTGGTGACTGACGTACAGAGCAATCTTAAATTATGGAGGGAACACTTCTCGAACCTGTTAAACGGTGACAGCTGCGCATGTCATAGAGAATGTGAAGATCCCGATACCCCAATCGTTGACGACGGAATTGTCGTTCCGTTACCCGACCATGACGAGGTGAGAATAGCAATATCACGGCTAAAGAACAACAAAGCCGCGGGCGCCGACGGACTGCCGGCTGAGCTATTCAAACATGGCGGCGAGGAGCTGGTAAGGTGCATGCATCAGCTCCTATGCAGAATATGGTCGGATGAAAGCATGCCTGCCGATTGGAATTTAAGTGTGCTCTGCCCAATCCATAAGAAGGGCGATCCTGCAATTTGTGCCAATTACCGCGGGATTAGTCTTCTAAATATCGCCTATAAGGTTCTAGCGAGCGTATTGTGTGAAAGGCTGAAGCCCACCGTCAACCAACTGATTGGACCTTATCAGTGTGGCTTCAGACCTGGAAAGTCTACCATCGACCAAATATTCACAATACGCCAAATCTTGGAAAAGACCCATGAAAGGAGAATCGACACACACCATCTTTTCGTCGACTTCAAAGCTGCATTCGACAGTACGGAAAGGAGTTACCTGTATGCCGCTATGTCTGAATTTGGTATCCCCGCAAAACTAATACGGCTATGTAAGATGACGTTGCTCAACACCAGCAGCGCCGTCAGAATTGGTAAGGACCTCTCCGAGCCGTTTGATACCAAACGAGGTTTCAGACAGGGTGACTCGCTGTCGTGTGACTTCTTTAACCTGATGTTGGAGAGCATCGTACGAGCCGCAGAACTTAATCGCTCAGGCACAATTTTTTATAAGAGCGTACAAATGCTGGCGTATGCCGATGATATTGACATCATCGGCCTTAACAACCGCGCTGTTAGTTCTGCCTTCTCCAAACTGGATAAAGAGGCAAAGCGAATGGGTTTGGTGGTGAACGAGGACAAAACGAAGTACCTCCTGTCTTCAAACAAACAGTCGGCGCACTCGCGTATCGGCACCCACGTCACTGTTGACAGTTATAATTTTGAGGTTGTAAAAGACTTCGTGTATTTAGGAACCAGCATTAACACCGATAACAATGTCAGCCTTGAAATCCAACGTAGAATCTCTCTTGCCAACAAGTGCTACTTTGGACTAAGTAGGCAATTGAGCAGTAAAGTCCTCTCTCGACGAACAAAAGTAAGACTCTACAAGACTCTCATCATGCCCGTCCTAACGTATGGCGCAGAAGCTTGGACGATGACAACATCCGATGAAACGACGCTTGGAGTGTTCGAGAGAAAGATTCTGCGTAAGATTTTTGGACCTTTGCACGTTGGCAACGGCGAATATCGCAGACGATGGAACGATGAGCTGTATGAGCTTTACGACGACATAGGCATAGCGCAGCGAATAAAGATCCAGCGGCTTCGTTGGCTGGGTCATGTCGTCCGAATGGATACAAACGCTCCGGCTTTGAAAGTATTCGATGCGGACCTCGAGGTGGTGGTAGCAGAGGAAGAGGAAGGCCTCCTCTGCGTTGGAAAGATCAGGTGGATAAGGACTTGGCTTCACTTGGTGTGTCCAATTGGCGCCGGTTAGCACGAGAAAGAAACGACTGGCGCGCTTTGTTAATCTCGGCCAAAATCGCGTAAGCGGTTATCGCGCCAATTAAGAAGAAGATCTTGCAAATGAAATTATTACCAAGAAAAAGTTGCATGGGCAATCAAATCTTTCTCACCCTTTAAATCTCCGGGGCCAGATGGGATCATTCCAAAGATGTTACAGGAAACCTTGGACTGTATCCTACCATGGCTAGAGGAAATTTTTAAAGCGTGTTTAAACTTAGGCCATATTCCAGATAGCTGGAAACTAGTCAAGGTCATCTTCATACCAAAAGTAGGTAGAAGAGGACATGAATCAGCGAAAGACTTCAGGCCAATCAGTCTTTCGTCTTTCCTGTTAAAAACTTTTGAAAGACTTTTGGATACGCACCTCAGAAGCTCTTTGGAGAGCTCTGGTATATCAACTGCACAACACGCATACCTTAAAGGCAAATCTACGGAGACAGCGCTTCACGAGGTAATCGGAACAATAGAGGGCTCTCTAGAGAGCAAACATTATACCATGGTGGCATTCTTGGATATAGAAGGCGCCTTTAACAATGTTAGCACAGATGCCATCCAACGGGCGTTGATAGACCTCGAGGTGGACAGTTGCATTAGTAACTGGGACGTCTCCATGCTAGAAACCAAGATCATCAAAGCTAATATGGGTAATATCAACATAACCAAGAAGGTCCACGGGGGCTCTCCACAAGGGGGAGTATTATCTCCACTTCTTTGCCTATGTGTGATCAGCAAAATCTTAATAAAACTTGACGGAGGGGTAAAAGTGGTGGCGTACGCTGATGATGTGGTGTTAATGGTGTCAGGACTGTGTCCAAATACGATCAGTGGGATCATCCAAAGGGCGTTAGACGAGCTTAACTCTTGGGCCACAGGATGTAGGCTAAGTTTAAACCCGCGCAAAACAGAACTTATGCTTTTTACCACCAGATACAAAGTACCAATTTTTACCCTACCAAATATCAACGGAAAAACTCTGTCTTTATCAACCAGTGCAAAGTACTTAGGGGTAATTTTGGACTCCAAACTTAGCTGGAAGTTAAACGTCGAAGAACGGGTAAGGAAAGCAGAAATTGCTTTATATGCCTGCAAACGTATGCTTGAAAGAAGGTGGAGTCTTCAACCTAAGCATACATTATGGCTGTATAAGGCGGTTATACGACCCATTCTATAGTATGGTTCGGTAGTTTGGTGGAAAGCTCTAGGGAGAGAGTACAATATCAAATTACTCGGCAAAATACAAAGATCAGCCTGTGCAATAACGGTCGGTGCAATCAGATCATGTCCTAGAGAGGCTCTCAATGCACTGACACACGTTATTCCAATAGACCTACATATAAAGAAGACGGCAACCATGAGTGCACTTAGGTTAAATGAAGCGGGTCGCTGGAAAAGAAAAACTTATGGTCACGCTAGTTTATTATTGCGACAAACTCAGTTAACCTCGGTGAGGATTGACTACATCGTCCCGATGGTAACGTTCAATAGGAATTTTGCCACACTCTTTCCATCTAAAAAAGAATGGAATAAAGGATTCCCTCTAAACAACTTTGATTCCACAGTCTATACAGATGGCAGATGGGATTGTGGTGTTGGAGCTGGTATATATTCTCATAGACTTGGAATTAAAAAATCTGTGCGTCTCTCTAATACCAGCAGCGTCTTCCAAGCGGAAGTACTAGCAATTGGGGAAGCCTGTAGGTTACTAATCGCAGATTTCTCTTTAGGGGAGAATATCGCTATTCTTTCGGATAGCCAAGCCGCAATCCAGGCGCTGGACGCCACTATAACAACCTCTAAAGTGGTGGAGCCTCACCAACTTGAGTGAAAACCTTAGAGTAACCTTAATTTGGGTCCCGGGACACCGCAACATAGAAGGTAACGAAAAAGCTGATGAACAGGCAAGAGGGGGGCCTGCCATGAATAGCGCTCTTGCAGTACCAGTATTCACTCCACTAGGTGCGGTCAAGAATGCAATTTCCCTAAAATACCTTCGAATTGCAGATTGTAGATGGAGAGACCAGACAAAATGCAAAATCAGCAGAACGTTATGGCACACCTACAACCTCAAGCAATCGTTGACATTAATAAACATGAAACGACGGGACAACTGTAGACTTACGGCAGTCATAACTAGCTTCTGGTCTATCGGAGAACAAGCAGCCAAAATGGGCATCCCTCACAACACATACTGTAATAGTTGTAAACAGCCGGAGAAAAAAGAAACAATCTTCCATTTCCTCTGTGAATGCCCTGCCCTATGTAAGGACAGAATGTCAACCCTGGGCAAACCGCTGTTCGACAGTCTCGAGCAACTGTCTGGCTTAGACGTCAACAACCTAATAAGGTTCCTAAAACGCACAGACTGGATATAGTCCTGCTGCAAATAACTGTTAAACAATTTGGTAACGAGGATGTGGCAACAAAATGGTGCGGAAGCGCTAGTTGGATTCTGGATGAATCACCACTCTAACCAACCAACCAACCAACCAACCGCGAATGAAACATGAAAAGATAATTTCCAGTGTCTCCGTTCCAGATGTCTCCGTGTGTAAATTCATTACTTTATTATTTGCTTTACTTTCCTGAAATCTTTTACCTTCTTGAGCGATTCGCTAAACGATTAGTGGTAATGTAACTTGCGTATCCGGTTATAGTGAAATTTTGAGTGCATTATAACAAAAAGCTTAGCTGTAGTGAAAATTTTGATTTAAGCACTATGTCCAATCTCGCTAGAAATTAATATCATTCTTCTACCCGCTCATGTTGACAGTGTAGTTCCAAGGAAATTGCGACTTAAACCATTCTTCCCTCTGCTTCATATTCATTTAACGTGGTGACATATACGTACGTTGTTGCTTATTTCATGCCTCAGCGCAAATTTGCGGCCACCCAAATTACAGTGCTTAAATGCAATTAAATTTTTCTCTCTTGACACTCCGCCTTCGCAGCATTTTATTGCCATCTACACGCATTTAATGAATGCTGTTATTAAATTGCAACGATGGGCGTGTACACTGTACTTGTACAACAACATCATGCGTATGAAAAATGCGTCAACAATATGACATTCATTGAAAGTGGAAGGTTGCAACAAGTTTGCCCATGGAGTTGGTGACAATCCCACAGGCGGAAAAGCCTTTTAGCCGGCAAGCAACTGTGGTGGCTGTGGTGAATGGAGCTTTGCAGCCGTCGACGGCAGCTGTAAGTGGAGAAGGATCTGAGCGTGCGGTTGATACACCGCTGCTAATGCCGTTATGTCCGGCGGATGAGGTAAAATTGATTGGCAATTTGTGTGAATTTTATTTAATTGCTACTTAAAATTACTTTAGTTGAACAGTTTGGAGTTCATCTGCGTTTTCTTGTTGACCTCTTTCTGTCATTTCTATAGTTGCGCTCTTCGTTTCCGGTTGCATGGTTCCGATGCAAAATACATTTTTTTTCTTGTCAGTTCATCGATTTGTTTTCTATTAAGAGTAAACTGATTACTTATTTTTTTATCGCATTTAATGTCACTTTTATTTAATAACCTTTTGCTTTTCAGCTTCCGACGCGTGATGGAAAATGCGCCGAGGTTGGTAAATTTTGCCGCTTGGCCGAAGAATGTTGCACGAAGCGATACCTCACTTTCGATAAAAGATGTCTAACTTAAATTTAAAGGATAATATGTAAAAATGATAAATACATGATATTTTGACCAGTTTTGAATATTTATCCTTTGTTTTCATTCAGGGTTAGGCTAAGGTAAATGCTGGTGTAGTAAATAAGTGAGAGTCAAGTTGTTTGACACTTATCCCGGCGAGAGCATAATATCCGAGGAGAATGTGCTATGATGATTCTATTGCTGAAAGACTTGAAGAAATTCCAAGTTTATCCCCACGGATACTTAACGGACAATGCCCAGTAAGATTGCGCACGAAATTCGAGAGCTGCGGCTCTATTAGCCCGTGGCCGGAAGGATCTCGGGACTTTGAAAGTTTGCGCACTAACCCAACACTCGATTAGTTGGTGCAAAGCCCATATTTCCACGAGCAGACCACTGACTCACAAAGGAATCATAATCGTCTCATTTCGCGTTGAAACCTCCTCAAGGACCAGCGGTTTCCCGTTATGCCTCTGTGATCGGGAACCCTAATTAGCTTAAAAACGAAGAACTCTTTTACTAATTTCGAATACACCAGCAACGAGCTCAGGGCACTAATTGCCGCTTCACTTTCGAAGTAAATTTAATAATAATTACAGACGTAAGCAACCAACCCACTGCGGCTACTTCTGCTTGAAAAACACTACAGTGGCCCGGTGGCCTAAATTTGAACTCCTCGCAGAATAATCCTCCACCAACCCTTACATCAAACCTCGAGCCATCCGTAAACATGTTAGCCATGCCAAATGTTGCACTCCTTTTTTGAGGGAATATGAGTGGAGAAGTACCGCTCGGACCCAGCGAGCACCATGTGGATGAACTCAAAGTCTCTAGAGTGTGCGTAGCTTAAGACTTGCTTGATTTATTTTTGTTTGATTTTAATTGATTTTTTAGATAAAAGTTATGTGAATTAATAACAATCACTTTAATCTTTAACCTGGGTATATTATACGTCGCCAGGCCTACAAGCAGATTTCAAAATTATTTTCCCTAGTCAAGTTACACAGTCAAGATGTCCCCAAGGGGGTGTTCTTTCTCCGCTGCTGTGGTGCTTCGTCATAGACTCTCTACTAGCAGGTGCAGGAACTCGGTTTTCATGTCCAAGCGTATGCGGACGAAGTCTGTGCGCTAACATCGGATAAATCCTTAGGGAGGCTTTGCACGAAAGTGCAGAGGATTCTTGACAAAATCAATGACCGGTGCGAGAGACAAAGTCTCTCCGTTAATCCGAACAAAACGACCATAGTCTTGTTTACGAGAAAACGGAAATTGGATGGACTCAGTCTTCCAACACTGAAAGGTGTGACACTTGGACTTTCCGATGAAGTTAAATATCTAGGAGTAATCTTGGATAAGAAGCTGACTTGGGAGACACACGTTTCATTGAAAGTGAATCGTGCATTGAGGATTTTTCAGCAATGCTGTAGAGCCTTTGGTAAAACCTGGGGCCTGAAACCTGCTGTGGTCCTATGGATATACACGGCACTTATCAGACCAATCATCAGTTACGCTTCTGTGGTATGGTGGCGACGTAGCATGGTTAAGTCCACAATCCGGGAACTATACAGGCTACAAAGAAGTGCATGTATATGCATCACGGGTGCCATGAGTACAACCTCTGGTGATGCCCTAAATGCTATGCTTGATTTGCTCCCCCTGGATCTTAAGATACAACACGAAGCAATAAAAGCAATGTATAGCCTCCATAAATATGGTTTCTGGCACGAAGACGGAACTTCGGGACACAAATAAATCTTTAGGTTGCTATCTGAGCAGTATCCTCTGTTTTTGGCACCTAAAGACGACCTGATACCCACAGTTTCATTTGGAAGGAAATTTGATGTCAGATTTCCATTGCGCGAACAATGGAGCAATCCAGAATGCATGCAGGGAGGTTCGACGGATATTTTCTTTACCGATGGGTCCAAGAATGAAATAGGGTCTGGAGCCGGATGTTACTTAAACGATAGTAATAAGTATCACTATGCTATGGGGGAAATGGCAACTGTTTTCCAAACAGAAATTTTTGCCATCCTGAAAGTACCCGAATGGATAATCGAGAGGACATAGAGAATAGAGAAGAAGAGCGGGAAACAGATTGGAGTTTTCAGTGACAGTCAGGTTGCACTGAAGGCCCTGGAGAACGCAAAGCAAACCTCAAAGATTGTTTAAGAATGTAAGAAGAAGCTCAATTCTGTCGCAAGACGAAACAGGCTTGTACATATATGGGTTCCGGAACACTCCGGTGTTCAAGGAAACGAAATCGCCCCCACAGGGGCCAGAGCCAATAATCGGAATCAGTTCCGCAGGAATCATGAACTGGATCAGTGATTATGTAGGCAATCTGCATAAAGAGCGATGGTCCGGTCTAGAACGGTGCAGAACTGCAAAGTGTTTTGTGACAAATCCGAACAGAAAACTGTCAAACTTTCTACTAAAACTTAGAACGAAAGACATTCGGTTGATGGTCGGCATCATTACAGGACACAACCCATGGGGTCAGCATATGACCACCATTGGAATTATTGAGGACCGGGTGTGCCTGTCATGCTTGGAGAAGGCGGATATCACTGAGCACTTTCTCTGTGAGTGCCCTGCCTTTGCTAGAGCACGGCTACGAGTTTTGGGTTCCGATGTCATGAGAATGAGTAATATTCGTTCTGTAAAACTGGAGGATATTTACAGATTTGCCAAAGAATCTGGAAAATTCTCACTGGACTAACTGATACTTTTCTCCTTCCCTCCTTGACTATCAACCCCCTTTCCAGAGTTTTAAATACAATGGGCTTTTCAGCCTGAGTGTTTTAGCAGCCACCAAATCTCCTGGTGCTCCTTGGCTCGACCTTTTCAAATTTCAATGCGTTTATGTGTCACATTTATTTCCGTTCTTCAAGCGTATTTTTCAAAAACTACAAAAAATATAAACAAACTTCGACGCATTCGTACACAGAAAACACAAACATAAAAACTTAGCAAAATACATGGCAAAAAAGAACTTCGACATTTATATAAAGTAGAGTTATGCAAATAATATTTAAGAAAAAACAATATAATTAATTTTTAGTCGGCAAGCCTTTATTTTTTTCACAACATTCAGTCATCTTGGCATGGATTCGACAAGCTTCTTGCATGTTAAAGGATCTACTTTTTCTCTTTTTTCTTTAATACCATCTTCTAGATCTTTCTTGATCCAAAAAGCATGCTTTTTCAGTTGGGTTTCCAAATGAGCCCACAGATGTTCAATTGCATTGATGTCTGGAGATTGTGGAGGTGTTTCAAGTAATTTAGGGCAGTTGTACATAAGCCATAGATGAACATCAAGGGCCTTATTCTTGGCAACGTTGTCTTGATAGTACTGGAAGTTTTCCTTAATTCCAACTTTTCAGCACTTTGGACCAAATTTTCTTTCGTAATTATTAGGTATTGTTTGTGGTCCATATAGCCGTTAATGAAGCCCAAATTTACGGTACTAGCAACGGACATACAATCCGATATCATTACCAACCCATCCCCATGTTTAACTGTCGGACCTAAATTTTTCTCCAGCAACTCTTCTTTAGGTCTTCTCCATATGTATGGTTGTCCATCTGAGCTAAATGTGTTAAACCTGCTTTCATCTGCAAATAAAACGTGATTCCAGAACTCGAAATCCGTATCCCCATGACTCTTTGCGAATTTTACTCTCTTTCGTCGGTTAACCTCTTTGATGAAAGGTTTTTTTCGTGCAACTCTTCATTATATTATTAAAGTATTGGGCGGCGTCTATTGCGAGCTTAGGTGTGCTCAAATTTGGATTTTTCGTAATTTGTTGCACTATCGAAAGCAGTTTTGGTCGCCCCGATTTCTTCTTACTTTCTACGGATTTTGTTGATTTGAAACTTTTTATCACGTCGTATAGTCGAATGGCGGCCGCCGTAGCCAAATGGTTTGGTGCGTGATTACCATTCGGAATTCACAGAGAGAACGTTGGTTCGAATATCGATGAAACCAAAATTAATAAAATCATTTTTCTAATAGCGGTCGTCCCTCGGCAGGCAATGGCAAACCTCCGAGTGTATTTCTGCCATGAAAAAGTTCCTCATAAAAATATTTGCCGGTCGGAGTCGGCTTGTAACAGTAGGTCCCTCCATTTGTGGAACAACATCAAGAACACCACGAATAGAAGGAGGAGCTCGGCCAAACACCCAAAAAGGGTGTATGCGCCAATTATATGTATATATTGTATATAGTCGAATGGCGTCTATCCACTATTTCTGTGATTTCCCGAACGGTTTTACCTTTTTTTTGAACAATTGAGCTTTGAGCACGCTGACTACCTATACTTATAATTTGGAATTTTATTCAACAAAACGCGACTGAAATTTTATTTTATTTTATTACGTTTGCTTCTTTCTTTGTACTGTTCTACCGAGAGCAAATTAATTGTGTGATTCCCCGTTTTAAAGTGGCAAACAATTGCCACTGACCAAATGCCAGATGACCGACTTCTTTTTTGACATCAATTTTGCGAATGCTGCATCATACATTTTTTATAAAAAGGAGGTAATGGATTTGTAATGTATTATTACTATTTTGAGAACGCTATTTGAATACCCAATAGAAAACTATAAAAATGAAAATATTTAACTTGCATTTCTTACAAAAATTTTTATTTTGAAGTTGTATGCTATGTATGTCCGAGTTCTTTACAGAGCCACTGTACAGATAAATAAATGCTTTTTGACAGATCACGTGTGACTACTCTCAAACTAAATATATAATTTTGTTCGGTGCTCATTTCATCATGGAAAGACTTACGTCTCAACAACGTTTACAAATAGTACAGTTGTATTACGAAAATCGACGCTCTGTGAAAAGTGTTCATCGCTCGCTCAGGCCAAGCTTATGGTATACATAACCGTCCTACCTTCTTGGCTTAATGGCTACGTCAATCAGCAAAATTGCCGTATTTGGACTGAACAGCAATCTGAAGCCATTCAGGAACAGCCATTACATCCATTAAAAAACCGTTTGGTGGGGCCTATGGGCTGAAGGAATCATCGGTCCATATTTCTTCAAAGACGAGGCGGGCGCCAATGTAGCAATGAATGGCGAACGCTGTCGCGCCATGATAAATTACTTTTTGATGCCGGAAAATGAAGCCCCTAATCTCCACAACATTTGGTTCCAACAAGACGGCGCTACTTGCAATACAGCCTGTGAAACAATGGATTTACTACGTAGTCGTTCCGGTGAGCAATTTACCTCTCGTCTCGGACCAGTGAATTGGCCATCAAGATCGTGTGATTTTACAGCTTCGGACTTTTATTTGTTTGGGTATGTAAGGTCTAAGTGCTTTCTGGATAAACCAGCTTCGATTGAGGCATTGGAACCTAACATTACTAAAGTTATTCTCGAGTTACCGACCGAAGTCCTCTAGGCAGTCATTCAAAATTGGTGTTTACTCATAACCGAATTATGGCTCAGTTGCGGCCAACATGTGAAAGGAATTATCTTTAAAAAATAAATGTCATGAATGGTTCTATACAAAAATAGTTCAAATTTCCCAATAAATTTTAATTTTCGTTGTTTCAGTTCAATTTAAAATCCAATACCTCTAAATTGATCACCCTTTATGTGTAACAATGATTCATAGGCAGCTTTTATTAGGACTCAAATGACTAAATTTACTAAAAGTTCTAGTTAATACTTTCAATAATTCAAATTTTCTAATATCAAAATTCCTTACACGCTTGACATCAACAAATAAATTATGAGAAAACAGACAGCACATCGAACTCAAACTTATTTGAACAGAAACGCGGCCACACAAAACGGAAGTAATTAATTTTAGATAAATTTTGAAGTGTGACTTGCAAGAAGTAGATGGCAGATTTCATAGTAACGGAAGAGATTAACCAATAAAGGTTTCCCTACGGCCATTAAGCAACTTGACATATTACTTGCATTGAATTGGTGCTGACGTAAGCGCAAAAAGTATTACGAGTATATCCGAGTGAATAATAAAATTGAGTTCCTTTATTTGCACTGCACAATTGATTTGGCAGTTTAAGGCTCTTAGAATATAAAAGAGGATTTGCAGTGGTTTTTTCATGTTATTATTATCTTGTTTTTCGGTTACTTTTCAGGATTGCTAAATATAATATTGTTTTTTTTTTATTTTTAGATAAAAAGCGGCCGCTGTGCCATGTCGCGTGTTCAAAAATAGTTAAAGTTTTTAGGTATCACAAAATGTTTCAAACACTATTTTGTCTTTTATTAAATAAAATATACAAAAGTACTACTCCACATGCCAAATACTATACCTTACAATACAAAAAAGAAAAATAATAATAATAAACTTCCCGCATAGAGGGCAAAGTCATCGTACAACGTTTTTAACGTTTACGCCTAAGGCTTTTGGGGAATTGTCCAAGTTTACTCTTGTTAAGATGAAATTGCGTGCAAAATCACAAAATCCTTTCCTCTGACTTATAAAATAATGGGTGAGCAGATAAGAAAGATAAGAATATAAATTTAAATAAAATAAAAAAAAAACGGGGTGAAATACCTAATTGATTCTAGCTTTATTTTGAGGTCAATTGAAATGTGCCCACCGGTCGGTCCAAAATCACAAAATCCTTTCCTCTGACTTATAAAATAATGGGTGAGCAGATAAGAAATATAAGAATAGAAATTTAAATAAAATAAAAAAAACTGAGTGAAATACCTAATTGATTCTAGTTTTATTTTGAGGCCAATTGAAATGTGCCCACCGGTCGGTCCAATATATATATACAGATAATTGACGCATACACCCTTTCTATGTGTTTGGCCGAGCTCCTCCTCCTAATTGTGGTGTGCGTCTTGATATTGCTCCGCAAATGAAGGGATCTACAGTTTCTAGCCGACTCCGAGCTCCAGATATTTTTTATGAGGAGCTTTTTCATGGCAGAAATACACTCGGAGGTTTTTCATTACCTGCCGAGGGGCGACCGCTATTAGTAAACAATTTTTCTTAATTTTGGTGTTTCGCCGAGATTCAAGCCTACGTTCTCTCTCTCACGCAGAAACCCATTCAGCTTTGGCGCCTGCCCGCCTTGAATTCGTCCAAAACGGTTGACTTCATACCATAGACTAAAGATTTGGTGTAGGTCCAGAAAAAGTATTTGACAAAATAGTTAAATTGTTGTGTTATATTTATAGTTGAATAATGTGAAGAGAGATATAATTCCTCATTATTATTCCAGATTACAGTCGCTTTGAACCACCACCTCTAGTTCCGTTTTATAATTTATTAGCTGCGCAACTAAGTTCTCGCTGTTTTTTGATGAAAATACAACTTTATTCTGAAAAAATGGTTACAAGTTACTACTACTTTTTCCCATCTTTCTGGTGGGTCTCGTATACCGTTGCGGTAAAACTGTTCATCTTTTGAGGCTATCCACGGATCAGGCTATTTTTCATGTCTTCATATGAATGGAACTGCTGGTCAGCTAGACCATGTGCCATCGATCGGAACAGGTGATAATCGGACGGCGCAATATCTGGGGAATATGGTGGGTGAGGTAGAATATCCCATTTCAGTGTTTCAAGGTAGGTTTTAACGGGTTTGGCAACGTGAGGCCGAGCGTTGTCATGCGGTAGAATCATTTTTTCATGCCTCTCTCGCGCAGTGCTCGGCTCAATCGCATCAACCGATCCCCAGTGATGGTTTCGCTTGGTTTTAACAGTTCATAATTAATAACACCAACTTGGTAGCACCAAATACGTAGCATAACTAGACCGGGCAGTCCCCATGACGTTTTTTCTTTGGATTACTGTAATGAATCCATTTTTCATCACCCGTCAGGATGCGATGAAGAAAACCTTTCCTTTTTGCCACTGGAGGAGTTGTTCACAGCCGAAAAAAACGGCGTTCAACATCCCTTGGCTTTAACTTATAAGGAACCCAAGTTTTCTGTTTCTGAATCATTTGCAAAGCATGCAATCGCTGGGAAATGGATTGGCGGGTAACTCCTAATACTGAAGAAAGCTCTTCTTGCATTTGACAGGGATCCTCATTGAGCAATGCCTCCAATTCAGCATCTCCGAAGGTTTTGGCCTCCACTTTGGCCACGCGGACGCTCTTCAACGATGAAATCACCGTCCTTGAAGCGACGGAACCAATCTTGGCACGTTGTTTCACTTAAAACAGCATCTCCATAAACGTTTTGTAGCTCTCGATGCGCTTCAGCCGCCATTTTTTTTTCAAATGAAAGAGGAAAATCAACACTTCCCACAAATGACGATCATTCGGCACAAAATCAGACATTTTCACAAAACCAAAAGTATATGATACAAATACAAAATCACTAATGTGTCGAGGCAGTTTGTTTACCATATTTCTAAGCTTGGTTTATGTCGTTTAGGTTATGTTAGAATCGACTAGTACACACTGCTGGCGGTATCTATTGAACTTAGTAGCGCACCTAATATCTTAAGCTTTGATTTTATTAACTATTAAGTTATTAGCGTGTTTCTAGCGATTAAAGCGAGAATTTGGACACTTTTCCAAATAAGGGCCACCCTAATGCACACGTATTTAACTCTCGTTTGGATACCTTTTTTAAAACCTTCGGTTGATCTCCCTGGTCTGGTCAGACCCCTATATATGTACATGAATGGTTTTGGCATGCATCCTTTTTTCGTCTTGTTCGAGCATCCGGTTTAAGAGGTTATATCCATAAATCGATAGAAAATTAAATTTCAGGAATCTTCTTGAAAGCTCAAGCCGTTAGCTATGATATAATAGAAATCTGTTAAATTCACGTCCAAAGGTTTGGTCAGAAATGGGTGCCTAACGAAGGGTTCACAAAAATTACATAAGAAAGAAATATTAAAAAAAAAAATATTTTATTCAATCAACCACACTGATTTATGTGGAGTGCTGGAATGTTTTTTTTTTCACTTCCTATTATAAGTTTTTATTCTGGCTATAATATGTACGTATTTTTAGGTATGTCAACTCAAAAAGCAATCATTGCCAAAGTTTCTGGTGTGAAATTGCATAATAATATGTGCATGCATTTGTGTATAGCAATAACTTTAGAAACTTTCGTAATTGAATTCCATTCATTTCACAGTTCACAAAAAAAATGAATTTGTTTTTGCTCTACAATTGATTGCTTTCTATCGTAGCGTACAATGGTGCTGTCCGTCATTTATCCCTTACAAATCCTTGAAGGCTTTTCCCCAACTTGTTTGCTTTTCGAACAGCTGTTGCTGCGGCCAATTTATTGATTGTTTTGTTGCGTTTGTAATCTGCAATCGGTGGTGTTTGTATTGTTAGTATTGATGGAGGACCTGCAATGGTGTTGTAGTTTTTCTTGTAATTGCTGCTGGTGCTAATTGCCGCTTGAGAATATTAATTGCTTTGCAAATTGCTAATCCCTGTGCCTTATTTTACAAACACATTAACACTTATTTGTTTATGCATGCATTTGAATTCGTATATACGAGGGAAGGCAATGTATGTAAATATATCTGACGCATCAGCATCAATTTTTCGATAGCAAGTGCACTCTTCTACACCCTAAGAACTTGCGTGCGATTAGCTTAGGAAGCTTAACTTTCAAATATAGAAAGACGGAATTCACAGCAGCTCATGGACTGCTTAGCTAAAGGCAGAATATGATCGAAGACATTCATGCCTGCCAACAAGAATTTAATAATGTAGGCTGGTCTTATAACCTGCGATTACTAGATTTGAATCGATTATGAAATCGTAAGGTTTTATGGTGTCTGTTAAATGAAAAAGTTCATCGTTGACGTCACAGTTTAGGTTTAGTTATTTATTATCTAAACGTCGAAACTATATTTTTAAGATAAAGCCGTTTTCCAATTGCCTATATGTACTCATACATGTATATATCTGGCTATAACTTCCCAAAACCATTATATTTCGGATGAGACATGGAGGACTACACTTAAGTCAAGGACCGAAGAGACATGCGGTTAACGTCGCTATATGTGCAAACACATCGATTTAGAAATCTCTAATTTTCTTAAGTGCAACCGTTCATTTGTTCATAAGGTTCGTCGTGAACTCAAAGCTTCAGGCGGTGATGCAGAATCCAGCCAGCGATTATTGACGAGGACCCTTCAAAATCCATAAGGGCACTTGGGAGGGAGCTTAACATGCTTGAGGCTCTTATCTGTTAGTTGTCAATGAGATCTACGATATAAATCCTACGTTATGCGCAGAAGACAGTTTATGTCGGAGCAAACATGAGAACAGCGAGTTATACGATCAAAACGTCTTCTAAAAAAAATTAAACACCTTGAAGCGCACGCGATGTTATGGTTTTTTTTTGACGACAAAAAATGTTGACCAAAACCAAAAGACCAATTGCAGAATTGACAAATGACTATGTTTCAATCCTAATCCACTATGTTGGTTTTAGGTGTTGTGAGCAACAAAGGAAATGCCATGCCACGACACTTCTTTACTCAAGGATTCTGGGTTAACTCTGCTCCATATATCAATGTTATAAAGATAGTTCCTAGTGCAACCATGGATTGATGGTGTATGGGGTGCTGGCCCATACATCTTTCAGCAAAGCGATGGCGTGTATTCTTCAAGCGTGTATACGATTTAAGTGACTCGCATACTAAAAATACAATTTCGTTTGCTGAAACTTGCGCCGGAATAGCGGTACTTTTAACTTTCACATTCCCTTCACAAAAATATCCCATTCGCTTTATAATTTTCAGTTGATTCCGAATGTTTCTTTGACAAAATCGTGCGCTGCTTAATTCTCTTGCGTTCAACCCACATCCACAGATTCTGAAAGGTTATTCAACAGAGCTGGCTTAAAGACCAAAACTGATTAGTCTTGAATAGAGATAGTGAATTTTCCAGTAATATCGCATACGAGGTGTATTCAAAAAGTATCGCGAATTTTGTTTTTTTTTTAAATTATTTATTCATTCATTAATATCTATTATGTCCCCTTCAAAGTTATCCCCATGAGATACAGGGTGGCTGATGAAAGCCGCTACCAAAAAAAAATTGAATAACTTTTTTTCTTTTTAAGTTATCTGTTCCATTTTTATTTTAATTTGCAGACTGATCTTTAAAATTTATTAAAATGGATAACTGGGACACGCAAACAAGAATTTGGATAGTCCGCCGCTATCACGCACTGGAGTCCGTAGTTTTGGTACAGAGAGAGTACAGGCGGATGTTTGGCGGCGATCCCCCGAGCAGATGGACTATAATGAGACTGGTGAATAATTTTGCTGAGCAAGGAACAGTCGCAAGAAGGCCTTATCATCGAAACCCACCAGTTCGGACGGAGGAAACGATCGCTGCTGTAGCTGCAGCTATACAAAGCAATCCAAGGGTTTCAACAAGAAGCTCTGCTCAACTTGCTGTCAGCCGACAGTCTTTGCAAACAATAATGCACAAAGATTTAGACTTATTTCCCTACAAAATTCAAATGGTTAACAAACTGAATGCAGCAGACTTGCCGATTCACTTGGAATTTTGCCAGAAGATCCTGCAAATGGTGGAAGAAGACCAAAACATGTTAAACTGCCTTTTCATGTCTGAGGAGGCCCATTTCGATTTAAACGGCAATGTGAACAAACAAAATTGTCGAATATGGAGTACTTCTAACCCACAGATACTCCACGAGACGGAATTGCATCCTCTTCGCGTGACAGTGTGGTGTGCGGTTTCTTCACGCTGTATTGTCGGGCCTTATTTTTTTGAAGAAAATGGTCACACCGTTACGGTTACTGGAGACCGTTATTTGAAAATGCTGAAAGAATTTTTCTATCCAGAACTACGCCGAAAGAGAATTCCTTTCAACTCTGTGTGGTTTCAACAAGATGGGGCAACGTCTCACATAGCCCAGACTGTTATGACAGAGTTGCGACGAAAATTTCCCAATAAACTGATTTCAAGAAACTCCGAATTTCGTTGGCCCCCCAGGTCGCCTGACCTTACTGCACCTGACTTTTTCTTGTGGGGTTTATGTAAACAAGAAGTTTATAAAATAAAGCCAACAAATTTGGATGAACTAAAACAATCCATTCGGGCAACAATTGCGGCTATTCCTGTCGCAACTCTCAAAGCAGCAATGAACAACTTTTTACTAAGATGCCGCACTTGTGTCAACGAGCATTGGGGGCATTTAAATTCAATTATTTTTAAAACTAGTTAAGCTACATTTAATAAAATTTAATGACCTTCAACTTAAAAAAAAAATAAATGAATTCCATGCACTAAAAAAAAAGTTATTTGAGTTTCTTAATATAGCAAAATTCATCAGCCCCCTGTATTATGCACTTTTGTCAACGTTTTTTCCGTTTCTTCGAAGCACTTCAAAAAATCTTTTTTTATCTTGTTCACCTCCTCCTTCGATGCCGTCTTTATCTCGTCAATCGAAGCTTAGCGTCGTCCTTTCTTGGGCCTCTTCAGTTTCGGGAACAAGAAATAGTCACAGGGGCAGATCTGGGGAATACGGTGGCTGTGGCATCATTAGTGTGCTGTTTTTGGCCAAAAAGTCGCGCAAAAGCAACGATGTGTGAGCAGGGGGATTGCTTCGCGCAAATCGCGCATAACTTGCAGGTAATATTCCTTATTGACCGTTTTACCCTTTGGCAAGAACTCATGATGCACAACGCCCCTGCAATCGAAGAAAACGGTAAGCAAAACTTTTACATTCGACCGAACTTGGCGCGCTTTTTTCGGTCTTGGTTCGTGCGGCAGCTTCCATGGAAATGATTGAGCTTTGGTTTCCACGTCATAACCATAAACCCACGATTCGTCACCAGTTATGACCCTCTGGAGCAAATTTGGGTCGTCGCGGACAGAGTTCAACATTTCGCTAGCAATGTTCATGCGATGCTGCTTTTGGTCGAAATTGAGCAGTTTTTGTACGAATTTTGCGACGGCCCGTCTCATGCCCAAATCATTGAAAAAAATCTAATGACACGAGCCAATCGATATGTCTAGGTCCTCAGCAACTTCTCTAATGGTGATTCGACGATTGGCCAATACCATTTTCTTCTCGGCCTTCTGAGAACATTTTGTATCACCGATAAATGTTGATTTGGTCCAAAGTAGTTTCTCCGTATGACACACTCAACATTCGGAATGCTCCACAAAATTTGAGGCAGGCTCCATCTTTTTGAATAGGTAAAAATCGAAGAAAAGTCGAAACACGTGCAAGCAAAGCAGCTGTCAATAATTGACTGAACATTCAAAATGGCCGAACTAGTCGGCATGAGTGAAAGACATGAGTACCAACATATCGCCCCAAAAAAGTCGAAATTCGAATATACGTTATCTGTGGAAGTTGAAAATTCGCGATACTGTTTGAACACACCTCGTATGTGTATATTTATGGGGTGCTTTTTAAAGAGCTTGAAAACTTAAAATGATAATACAGAACAGAAATATTATTGGAATGCATTGTTTTTTTTAATATAATCTGGTAGATAATTGCATGGCATTTATTTCTTATATACGATATCCGGCATATGTTCACCGTGGTTACGAGTTAGACGATCCATTCGATCAGTCCAATAAATCGATTGTTAAGCGCGCTGTACGGTAAGTTGGGCTATCTTGTTGGAACCAAATGCCGTTGATGGTTAGCTTATTAATTTATTAATACAAACATTCAGTCAGTATAGCACGATAGCTCTTGCCATTTACCGTAAGGGCAGCTCCTTTGATTTTCTTGATTTTGAAAGAAATAAAGACCGATGATTCCCCCACGGTGTAAGCCGCACGTAAAATAGAGGCGGTACTCTATGAACTTCGGGGGCAGATTAAATTTTTTCAAAGTAAATTTCCATAATTTGGAAGTGTTGTTCTTGCGTTAAATGGTTCATGACGACTTACCAAATCTTAAGGAACAAAACTGTCAGGACAGTTTGCCATTCTCAGCTGTCAAGCCGTGGTTATCGATATCGATAGTTCTCATGTAGCTAAAAAACCCCCGATATATTCTACCAGTTAAATCAAAGTGGATTTACATACGCTATTTTTTACATAATTTTTGTTCCCTGTTCGTTTTTAAATGAAATAAGTTGATACAATTGTTTGTTATGACCCCAAGGATTCGTACTTTTCTTCACATACTCTCTATGGGGTTTTAATAGTCCTCGTCCGCCTCGAACTACCGTTTTCACCGCTGGGTTCAGCAGCGTGGTCACAGAAATGCACTTCTCGCTTCTGCTCTTGCATAATACAATTTTGTTCATCGCCCGCTGCATTGCCAGGGGTGTATCCGCGCTATGTCCGAAGTGCTTCTAGGAGGCAGAGAGTACGATTTACACCTCTATGTCCCTCGAGTGATTGAGAACCGGAAAAGAGAGACTATCGATGGTTTTGCAGTTCCTCATTACTGGTGACGTTAAATATCGAGGTGTGAAAACCAATAAACTATAATAAATAACTACAATATTTCTGCCGCTATTATTCCACCTGCATGACAAACTCAGTGTTTGCACTTAAGGGGGTTGAAATATATCAACCCGATTTTGATTTTCCTTCCTCCTAAAATGAATAAAATTCCTAGGGAATTTTTACTATTTTCCCTTTCCTTTTATCACAAGCGAACTTTGAGTAAAAGGGATGTATCACGAATGTAAAAAAGAGGAGAATGTGACGGCTTTTTCAAACGAATTTTTCTCCAGTGAAGTGGCGTGTGTGTGTGAGCAGGCAAAAAAAGGTTACACCTTTCAAGGAATAAAATGCTAAACCTTTATTCCTAGGTCAAAAACTTATAACAAGGATCAACTAGAGTTACTTATGAACATAATGCAGAGTAATTCTGGAATCTTGATAAAATTTTATAAATACAGCAATGAGGAGGTTGGCGGGAGACTAAGAATTGAAAATGCATTTAATCTACTTAGTAGTGCCATAAATTCTGTGACAACTTTTGCAGTGCATATGACGAGATCAAATTCGCAGAAAATAGTTCCGTTATTTTTGCTTTTGTTCGTTTACATTGTCTACTCATAAATTATGCTCAGTTTCGTGGCAAATTTTGCTTGTTAACAATGGAGTGGGAGCTAAGGAAAATCGCATTGCAGTGATCGCATTACAAAAGTGTTGTAAAAGTGCAAGTAAGATTAACGAATTGCTGAAAAAGGTTATTATTTCAAGAATGTTTGTTTACCGCACGATCAATTGTTTTCCCCAAATGTCGAAAGTGACAGAGAGAAATAGTAGTGGTCGTCCTCGAGTGGTTCGAACCAGTGCAGCCATAAAAGTCGTTCGAGAAAGAGTTCGCAGAAATCCCCTTAGAAAGCGAAAAATCATGTCCAGAAAATTGAAGTATCGACCAGATCCATGACAAGACTAATTACAGATTATCTTCAGATGAAAGCCTTCCGGCGCTCAACTGGTCATCTTTTGACAACGCGCTTGAAGAAAATTATACTCGACAGATGCAAGCAACTTCTTTGGTGGCATACGGTTAACGGTTTGGTTTGATGCGGAGTGTCTTGTAAAGGTGTTACTCTCTTCATTTCGGTGAAAATGGGCTTAGGACCGGGGCTAAAACGTACCAGGAAGATGTATTAGAAGACGTAGTGAAGCATTTGAGCAGTACTCTCTTCAATGGAGAGCGTTGGTTCTACCAGCAAGATTCCGCTCCAACCCATAAGGCAAAAACCACCAGGCACTGGAAAAAAAAACAATATTCCTGGTTTCATAGCCGCAGAAAATTGCCCGTTTCGACATCCAGATTTGAATCCATTGGACTACAGTTTGTCGTCAGAATTGGAGAACATGGCCTGTCGAAGACCTCACAGAACTTTGGCGAGTCTAAAACAATTTTTGGTTCAAGTAGCGGTTTTTTATCAAAAACTATTATTTAATTTATTTATTTTTGTTTTTGTTGATACCTTTCTTTTCCAAAACACATTTTCACTTTGAAGGTCGTTTCTGATAAGAAAATGAGGAAAAATACCTCAATACCTGTTTTCGATGACACCACTTCTATCGTTTCATGCTCACAGCGAGTTTCGAGCACGAGCCCTGCCGAATGATAATCACACACAAGTCCATTCGGTTGCGGGAGCGCAGTATTCTTTTTTTTTCTAATTTATTGTTTTTACTTAATTTATTATTTCTATAAGATAGGATCGGGAAAATTTTAGAATTACTCTGATTTCCGCAGATCTGAGGTCCTCCAGTTCATTAAAAATTGTCTAAAATAGTACACCTTTGTGTGGATAGAGCAGAACAGAGGCAGAGAGGGGACGCTACAGTGCTTTGAGTCATCTGTGTATACATGGATGGACTCGCCCTGCCTTACATCGTCCCGTTCCCACTCTTTCCTTGAGGGTACGAGGGTCATGAATGTTGTAATGGCTATTTTAGGTGGGAGTGCATAGTTCACAAGTCCGGTAAGCTCCGAAATGCCACCTAGGATTTAGCCCGTGCTTGACAACTTACTTAAAGTATTCAGCCTTATTGACTGCAGAGATACCGGAAGGAAGTTTAATGTCGCATAAAATGCTTTCGATGGTGTGGTTGACATTGCGCCGGTTATCAGAACAGATGTGAGCCTTTGAACCTTGTCAACTCTTTTAACCCATTTGTTTAAGTAAAGCCATATTTTGAGCGAATCGCAAGCGCAAATTTTGACAACTACGAGTATTATAAATGCCAGTAGCATAATAGAACCTGCCTCTATAACTGGTTTGCATTTTGCAATGTTTTGCTGCGCTTTATTCCATGCCATTGCTTCCACTATAACCAACGTTTTACATTAGCCAAGAAAAATCAGTGTGTTGAGGATCTTAATCTTACTGCTGTCGGACCTAGGAAATAAAAAATAAGGATTGCCTAAAGATACTTATTAAATAAACCAAGTATTATACCTCATACGAATTGTAAATTTAATTCATATCCAATATTTTCGGCATTCCGATCAGAAAGTCTCAAAATGCAAGAAATGTTATATTGGGATGATCATACAAAAGTTAGGAAAGTATTAAGTGGCCATAAAAATCTACTTCAAAATGGCTTTTTCATATATTCCCTCGTTGAGCATTCTGACGTTTCTGAAGGGTTTTTAAATCACAATAAGCTTCTACTGCAACCGAGTATAGTGAGATATTTTATATGAGGGATTCCAATAAGGAAGGAGGCTCTACCCATCTTCCCACAGATGCAGAGCGCAACGCATGTATGTATCTATGGAATCATGGTAAACATTTGGTATCTAAGTGAGTGACGCCATTTCTAGTTTGGTAAGAGATACATAACATTTCAATGGAACTTATGTTAAACCGTTTTTCAATTCATCTCCACCTAAACAGATACTCTAACAAGCACTGGGGTACTGGAAATCCGCACAAGCCCATCAAGAAAAACTATGCATTCTTATGTGTGGCTGCTATCTTGCTCTAGTCCTATTAGTTGTTTGCTGTTTTCTCTCAGAGAAATACTATAAACTTTGTTGCTATTATGATTTTTTCTTAATAGCTTAAGATTTGTTATGCAAATATAAATGGAATTTTTTGACATTTTTTTGTACGCAATTCAAGTAACTTTTATATTATTTAAATAAATAATTTGTAAATTAATTCACATTTACATATCTCTATGAATACACAAAAATTTTATTTTCGATTTTTATTTTCTAATTCGATAGTGGAAATTTAATAATAATTACGATGTCCTCGGCCTCCATTTCCTCCGCGATTGCTTCCACCTCGTTTTGGAGCAACATGCCATGTACCGAAGCTCACTTGGTACTTCCCCACCAGCTTCTTCCAAGATGCTTATGAGCTCCTTAGCAACTCTGGACTAGTTGGGAGTTATAAAATTAACCGATGTTCCGGTACGGCCAGCGCGACCAGTACGTCCAACCCGATGTACATATTCCTCAATATTGCGAGGAAAATCATAATTCACAACATGCCTAAACATATAATTTAAAGAAACACATAAATACTCGTAGTAGTACTACAAACGTAAAGCACAATCATACTAACGTGATATCATCTATATCCAGACCTCTGGAAGCGACATCGGTTGCTATTACCAACTTGATGTATCCCGTCGTTATGTCGTCCATAGCTTATTCTCGATCGGCCTAAAAAGGTAATTTACAAAATTAGAAAAAATCACTGCAGTTATAACATCAAACATAAATACCTGATCCCTAGAGCCATGTATAGCAATGCATAACACACCCTCCAACAACAAATCACTAGATATATATGTCGTCGGCGCATACTCTGGTTCCACAAAACACGATCGCTTTGTCCTTCGGACCCATGTTATTGAGGAATTCTTTAATCTGTAGTCGATTTGATTAATTTAATTCTTATTACATAACAAATAGTAAAACTTACCGCGGCATATTTCTCCGATTCGTCCATTACCAACACTATTTGCTTCACGGTATGCGTCGCGGCCAAATCTAGGGACCCTAGACATACTTGTATAGGATTACTCATATAACTTAACAAGGTGTCTCACTCCCGGAGGCCATGTAGCACTCGTCATGACAGTTTGCCTATCAGGGCGAATATCCAATAAAATTTTTCGTGTTTGCGGTTCAAATCCCATATCTAATGTGCGATCAGCTTCGTCTAAAACCAAATAGGTTACACTAGACACATTGATGACTTTGGCTTCAATCAAATCATTCAGGCGCCCTGGAGTACAAATTATAATTTCCACACCTTCTTGAACTCTCCTTATTTGTTCGCTTCGGTCCCCTCCGCCGTATATACAGACTCTGAAATTATTAACATCAGATTAAATTGGACTCCATTAGTCTGAACCTTAGTGCTTACGCCTTCATGCCTCGAAACGAGTATTTGGTGACCTCCTTTTCAATTTGTAGAGCGAGTTCTCGTGTCGGAGCAAGCACCAATACGTGACATAAATAGGGTAGATAGGCAGGTCACATGCATCGCGGATATTGCTTTGATATCGAATTTTACAAAAGATAAGAAAACAAAAACATTTTGGGTTTCGAACATCAGCCAAAGGAACGGGTAGCAACGATCACATTTCTGTTAATGGTGGTTAACCGTGCCAATCGATTATTCGACGAGGAGAGACATTTCGGTGAGGAATTTCTTAAAATTGCGGATGAGTGTGAGCGATTGCCGAATACAAAGAATAGAAAAAACGTTTCGTTCAAAATGGTTGCTTCAATAATATTTCCGGTAAGAACTTGACCAAACGTGAGTGGTGGCATTATCTAGGTGATTTTAGATTAGGAATCGAAGATTATGTGGTGGCATTTCTGGGATATCAACTGAATTGATTAGAAAGAAATCAGTATGACTGGTCTATACGACTGTTGTCAACATCAGCATTTTTCGTTCACGTTCACTGAGGCAATTTAATATCAAGTTATTTTTCAGTATATCCGAGGAAACACCCTCAATCAAATAATCCTAGACAGAGCGGAAATTCTTTGACAATGTGATGCATTATGTGCTTAGATGAGACCCGATTTTTTCATTGCCAACATGCAACAATTGATCAGGAAATATTTTTGCTGATGAATCATCTTGTTGCTCGGATGTTGATGGCCAGTCGAACTATTTCGATGCTTCGCCATAGAAATAACTGTAATTAGCGCACACGAACATAGTGATATGGGATTTTAATATATATATTGTATAATCAACATTTTCATAAATAAAAAATTTTGTTACGTTCTTGAAGGATGCTTTTATAACCGCCAAAAATTTTCAAATTAAAATATTCTGAAGTTTCTTCAGGATAAATCCTTGACAACCCGTCTTTTATTTGCTTCATAACTGCGTATAACCCTTTAAGAAAGGTAAACCTGCTGCCAGCAAGAAAACAACATCAAAATGAATTATTGGCTGCCAATTTGCTAATGCCATTGCATGAGGCAGATTTGAAAGCTTTGTTCCTATAATAAAAATTTGTTTTATCTAAAATATCGACTTTACGACTACTATATATAATAAAAAACATAATAATTACAATATTGAGAGGATAGCGGGCGAAATACCGTATCATCTGGGGTGCAAAAGTATCCCATCTCTTAAGCGGATGCCAACACCACACACCCACGAAATTACAATGAAATTGGTTTGGAAATTTCACATTAAGGGGAAAAAATTTTGCTTAAAAATAAATTAGATATCAACAGTGTCGCCACCTTTCGGGCACATCATGCTTGTAGTTTTAGGTATTGAATCAAACGAGGCTGGATAAAATTTTTGGGGAAAAACACAAATCTCGGCAGCAACACCAAACTTTCATTTAAATCGGTGCAGGGGTTTCGGAAAATAGTGGAAACGAACATAGTGACGCGGGACTTTTATATATTAACCCTTAAATGCCCCAGATATTCGTTTACATCGAATTATATATATCTGATGTCTTTTTCCATTCTAAAGCACTTTTGTTCCACGACTTTTCTGGTAATTGAATTTTATATACTTAACAGAGTTTTGTTTATTGGTATCCTACAGAATCAAAGTCGTTTAAAGAACTCAGAAATGTTTGCTGAAGCCTTAGAAATGTCCATATTTACATAAAACATTCATTTCTCGTTTTGTTCTTTAATAAATAATATTTCTTTATATCACAAGCTAAATTGCACAAAACCATGGTGACGACACAATCTGACTGTCAGGAAATATGAATATTTGTCCTCGTCGAGATTAATGCTAAAGACTGTGAAACAATATTCTTGAATCCATTGAATCTATACTGAGCAGAGGTGATTGAGAGCGATATTGTACTATATAATCATTTTCCGTCGTGGTAGTGAGCGCAATTGAGACGACACCTGATTTTCTTACTTATAAGAGCTTACTTATAGTCTGTCGCGTTATTGTAAACTTAATTTCATTGAATTTTATTTCATATAATTTACAATATTTACAATATTTATAATAAGTTTTCGTATAAAGCAGACGCACTTTTGAAAGATTCTTTCGTTTTGCTTTTTAATAAATAAGTTCAATCAGCAGGTATGTGTGTGTATGTATGTATGTATGTATATCCTCATTCTGAAGGAAACAACAGAAGACGTTTGCAACGTTGTCCAGAAAACCCTCTCGAATGAGCTACTGGAACTTCTCGATTAGAATGGAGGGTGGGAAGAGTGGGCCATGAACAAACTCCACTTATTCAATAGACTTCTGCGAGGTAAATATTAATTGATTAGTACTACGAGTTTAAATAAATTTGTTTTAAGTGTCTTAAAATACAACACACAAAATACAGCTCAGATTTTGAGAGTGCCATGCGAAGAATGCTGAACCATCGCACAGTGGTTCCGCTATAGGACATTGGATGAAAATAGTCATGTTACAATTATGCAACAATATTTAGCTAAATGTTAGTTCATTAATCATAGTAACTTAGAGTACAAAAGAAATTTCAACTGCACAAACAATTCACTTATAATTGTGCCTCCAAAGTAAGAGAATTTGAAAAGTGATAGTTAGCGTGGCCTCCGCTCCGTACTTACGCAGTTCCGGGAAGTGTTATTTTTCTAAGCATTACTGTGTTTATGACCTGTTGTACAATGGAAATTCAAGTTGAAGGTATGTACGACATGTTAAACGTTTTGTTATCTTTTTTAATTATTATTTAATAGGTTTTCAGACCGTACGAAATACGTACTTTAAAATTTGCCGTTTATTTTTTTTATAAGAAGTTTGTAAAGTTTTAACTAAGTTCGCACGAATCTGCACAAATGAAACATACGTTAAAATATTCTTACGTATGTCCTCTTTAAGGAAAAATAATTTCCAGCTGCGATGACCTGCCATTGCGCTTGATATAGGGTCTAATCTATACCTATGTGTAGGATTTTGAAAAATGTGATTCTACCAAGATTGCTAATAAAGATTTTTTTTTTGGTTTTAGGTGTAAATTTGATCTACGCGCATGCATATTCTGGACACGTGGTTATGTTATTGTACAATAGCATTAAAAATGATGTTGATAGATGTCGCCACGTACTGAAGAACATAATTCAAGCTTTACCAAACTCTGAGAATTTAACCTTAGAAGACGTTGAAAATCGTGTTTCTTGGATCTGTTCACGGATTTCTCGATACTGGAAAAAAGTGCACAGATCAAAAACAAGGCTGATTGCCAAGTACAGTAATTGGTTAACTGAAACCGAATTATGTGTGTTGAAAAAGCGGGAGTCGGGCGAGGTGACAAACTCTACGATTCCTTCTCCGAACGAACACAGGCAGATACACAGAAAAGATTTTGAGGATCTAGCTAATGTTGATAGTTCCGCTATTCATGCAATACTAAGTAATGCAAAGCAATCAAATTCAAATTCTTTAGAATTCAATACGGACGAAGTTTTGTCTCTATTTAATGAGGCAAAACTCACCAAACATCAGTATTTGTGATTAAGAGACTTTATTCATTCAAAATTGCCTAACGCTTTACCATCTTATAAAAAAGTTCTTGACGCAAAAAAACGGTGTTACCCAACAGGAATTAGCGTTACATAATCATCTGCCGAAATTAATTTACAATGTTTGTTGGACCACACTTGCTCTCGAACTCTCGAATCTCAAAAACCAGTATTGGTAAATATATCTCAATCAAGTTGCACTGAGTATGAATTAGTAGGTAAATGGGGTGTCGATGGCAGCACTGGACAGAGCGAATACAAGCAAAGTTTTTCTGATCCGAGAACGGAAGATGGAAGTTTAATTGTCACATCTTATGCACCCTTGAAATTAATTTGTAATTTGTATATTATTATTATTATATCTTATATATATTCTTATTACATATATATTACTTCTTATTTGTTTTAATGTTTTTTTAACAAATAAAAACATTTATCAACTTAAAAACGTACTAAAAAGGCATTTATCACGCCAAAAGTTCTTATGACCGCTCTTCCCACGCGGCGGGACCACTGTGCATCGTAGGATGACTCGAAAAAAAAAATAAAATTGAATGAAAAGCAAAATTAAATTTAGTTGATTCCCTTTATATTTAAATATTCTTTACATGTAAATTAGTTTTCAATTTGAATTTGAATTTATGTATATTTACACTTTATTATTTGTATCCAACAGCAATTTATAGAAAAAATTTCTGCGGAAAAATAACAATATATAACAAATATCGTATTTTTAAATGTATTTCCCCAAAGGTGGCAATTTTGTGCTGAAGTAATGCTACAATGTGGCCATAAACTTCAGGGGGAGCAAAACACAGACGTCGTAAAAGGAGAATATTTCACCACATGCGTCGAATGGGTTTTTTTGTTTTTTAATTTACAGCTATCTATATATTACTATATATTTATTTTCATATGATATAGAAAATGTTCGGGCTGTATATAGAGAAAATTAAGAAAAAATCATTTATTTGGCGAAAGGTTATTAATTTTGAAAAAAAAAACAAAATTAAACACGATTCCCAAATTATCTAGATAGATATACATTCTGTCAAAAAGGTACCGGGAATTGTTCAATAAAACGCAAAATAATTGTTTAATCATCAAAATCTATTTTGTCGCCTTCAAAAAAGGCTCCATTCGAAGCAGTACACATATGCCAACGATTAGCCCAGTCATCATAGCACCTTTTAAACATGTTTGAAGAGATCTTCTTCAACTCCTTCAGCGAATTCTCCTTAGTGGCCTCTATCGACCAAAGTGGCGTCCGTGGAGTGGCAATTTAAGTTTTGGGAAAAGAAAAAGTCACAGGGGGCTAAATCCGGTGAATACGGTGGTTGTGCGACGATATTTATCGAGTTTTTAGTCAAAAAAGTGTTCCCAATATGAGCCTTGTGAGACGGTGCTTTATTATGGGGCAAGATCCATGAGTTTTCTTTCCTCAAAATGGGCCGTTTCCTACGCACATTCTCTCTCAAACGTCGCATAACGTCCAAATAGTATTCTTTTTTTACCGTAGAACCATTTGGAATGAATTCTGAGATTCCAAGTGCACAACACCAAGATAATCAAAGAAAACGAGTGGAATGACTTTCACTTTTGACCGACTTTGACGTGGTTTTTTGGGTTTCGGCTCATGTGGATAGCGCCATTCAGCCGCCTGTTGACTGGTTTGCATGTCAAACTCATATACCCACGTCGCATCGCCTGTTATGATGCGCTGGATAAACGTTGGGTTCGAATTCACTCAAGCATGTCTTCAACCACTTTCTTTCTATGAATTTTTTGAAGGAAATTCAACTCTCTTGGAACGGGTCGAGCAGCCACTCGCCATAGGCTTCCTGCAACATTTTCAACTATTCGGCACACAAAATTCCGTTCAAACACAAAATTTAAGACAAATTCTTTGTTCGATATTCTTAACCATAGTGAAAATCGTAGAGCACACCTGCGGTTGACTGATATAATTATATGCCGAAAACCAGCTCATTGACAGGCCAACATTCCAGGAAAAAAAACTTTAGATATATGTGTAACGCACGCTTTTTAAATGAACAATTCCCGATAGTATTTGACAGAATGTATATGTATAAGTATGAAGATACTGAAGAGATACTAGCCAAATTAGATCTATGTTAATAAAACGCGATTACAATTTTTCCCATATATATTTTTACTAAGCCGAAGTCTAATGCATTTTGTTGCTATGGCCTATACCCATGTGGCTGCTGGGAGAATTTAATTTACGCAATTGCGAGTGGTCATCGGTGCAATTATGCTGACCTGGTATTCTTCTAGTTGCGTGATTTAAAGTATCGTTCACTAAACAACTTAAAATGCAAAGCACTCACTTTTTCGACAACAATATGACAAATGTTTATTATTAGGCTATTAACTACTATTTATATATTTTCCATGATTGTTAATAAGTATTACAGTATTCAATTTGCTTAGTACGTAATTTATTTTATAAAACTTAAATTCTATGGAAATGTTATTGCAATAATTATTGAATTTGATTTAAGTAAGCATATATTTCATATAACGTAAATTTAACCAATTATTGAGGCGTCTGCATTTCCGGTGTTCATGACTGGGTAGCTTCTTGCCCTTGGTGGCTTTTCCGGTCGTTGTTCTGTTGGTGTTGTTGTAGCCGTTGAGGTGGCGGTAGCATCTTGCTGCGAGTTTGTTTAGTGCGGTCGAGTTATGACTGCTAATCACTTTTCGGGCGACATATGCGCTGTTGCAATCGTATTTCTAGCAACGTGTGCGGTATTGGCTGCTCTTGCGTTGAGTCTTTTGTTTTGATATGGGTCAAGTTGGTGGAGCAAATTTATTATAGATTTATTATAGATATAGAAAAAAACGCCAAGTTATTTGTATCTCTCTTAAATCAGCTAGAGCGATTGCAAACTCTGCCTGATATTTACAGGCTCATTACAAATTACTTAAAAAATCGCAGCGTTTCACGAAATTACCACAGCGCTACTGCAACAAAAGCTACAACTAGAGGCTGTATCCAAGTGTCTGTATGTGTCCCAATTTTTCCGAACATTATCATAGATGAGCTTCTCTCCATGCCCCTGCCTGATGAGTGTGAAATCCATGCCTTTGCAAATGACATCCTTTTAATAGTCGGTGCCACAACTATAAAATAATTTCATCAATTTCACTCCAACGACGCATCGCGCTTAGTATAAAATTGGGGAGAGAATGTGAAGTTAACTTTTAGCGACACCAAGACATATGCTATGGCATTTGCAAGTAATGCTAAACCGAGCTTAACTATTTTTTAATGGCAATCGACTAACCTTCGCTAAAGAAATGAATATTGACATCATCGGTCTCAACAGCCGCGCTGTTAGTTCTGCCTTTTCCAAACTGGATAAAGAAACAAAGCGAACGGATCTGGTGGTGAACGAGAACAAATGATGTACCTCCTGTCATCAAACAAACAGTCAGATTAGATTGCATTAGAAACGATGTAATCCGAACCGAAATTGGAACAAACGACAAAGTTCAGTTTACCAGAACAAGACGTGGAACTTGGAACTACCATGTGACAAGGGTTGGAAGCGACAGGATTATTACCATCTGGAAGACGCAGGCCGAGCTGTCCACCAAATAAATGGTGCGAAAGCTGGGTTTCAACACCAACGGGAGTGCAGTAATACATTTTTTTGTAATGTACATAATATTATTTGTATAGGTAAATTTCTCATTTTTATCTGTAAATTGTGATAAAAGATTAAGAAGGAGAAGATATTTATACTACGCCTAAACCTGCGCTGCAACTGCATTTTGCTGAAATTTCCATTTGTGGAACAACATTAAGTCGCACGCCACAAATAGGAGGAGGAGCTCGTCCAAATACCCAAAAAGGGTGTACACGCCAATTATATGCACGAGTATATGTATTGTGATATTTGATCGAACTTGGCGGGTTTTTATTGATCTAGGCTCCCCTGAACTTTTCCATTGGGACGAGTGGGCTTTGGCTTCAATGTCATAACCGTATACTCATGATTCGTCACCAGTTGTGACCCTTTTAAGTAAATCTGGATCATCGTTGACGTCATTCAACAATTGCTGAGCTACACTCATGCGACGTTGTTTATTGTCGAAATTCAGCAATTTTGTAACAAACTTCGCTGCCACACGCTTCATGCCCAATATTTCCGAACATATTGCACGGCATTAGCCAACCGATATCCCGCAATCCTCAGCAACTTCTCTATATGTGATTCGACGATTCTCCATAACAATTTTGTTAATTTCCTCAACGTTTTCATCAGTTTTTGATATACTGGGGAGTCCAGAGCAAGCATCTTCATTCAGAGTACTCTCACCGTATCCCACTGCAACATTCCAAGTGTTTTTGAGCAATTAATCCCATTTTTTATACAAAAAAAAAAAATCATTGATCCATTTTTTTCTATAGCAGAAAATTGACGAACACGTAAAACCTTTGTCTTTTTTATGCCTCTCACAAACAAACTTAACAGGCGATATTGCTAAAACTGTGGACAAATCTTAGCGACGAGTGTTCCAAAATAAAATAAAAAATAGTTTAAAAAAACTAAAAAACACGCTTTTATTGCCAATCGAACTAAAAAGTATAAAATAAATTTTAATAACAAAGAGACCTATAATGAAGTAATAGCAAATCGAACGATCAGTCATAGTCAACTACCTCAGAACAGAATTATAACAAAAATTAAGATACAAATAGAGTAATTCAAATTAGAGTTAAAAGCGTGGGATGCATTTTGCTTCACTTTCATAACCCTCTGTACATAGGTAGTTGCCAATAGAATGATTGTAATATTTACTATATCAAGCATCCCACGCTTTTAACTCTAATTTGAATTACTCTATTTGTATCTTAATTTTTGTTATAATTCTGTTCTGAGGTAGTTGACTATGACTGATCGTTCGATTTGCTATTACTTCATTATAGGTCTCTTTGTTATTAAAATTTATTTTCTACTTTTTAGTTCGATTAGCAATAAAAGCGTGTTTTTTAGTTTTTTTTTTTCAACTATTTTTTATTATGAATGAAAATTATTGTTATCATTGCAGTCAGTGAATTAATGATTCGATATATTCGTGTTATATTTAATTCCTTTCTTATCGACTGCGAGTCTAAAGCTATGCAGTTATCGGCCGTGATAAAGAAGTAATCGGGATGAAGAACTTATTTCGTGGAGGGAGCCTGAGAAACGGCTACCCCACTCCATTGGCCAGTTTTTTTCGATTTTCGTGGTGTGGTGCACTATGAATTTCTTCCACCTGGCCAAACTGTTAATAAGGAATATTATTTGAGGGTTATGCGTCATTTACGTGAAGCAATTCATCTAAAAAGACCAGAATTATGGGCCAACAACTCTTGGTTTTTGCATCACGATAATGCACCGTCTCCCGTTCTTCGTGACCATTTCGCCAAAAATTCCACGCATATCGTTCCGCAACCACCGCATTCGCCTGATTTGGCTCCGTGTGACTTCTGGCTATTCCCAAAACTCAAGAGACCACTCCGGGGAACGCGTTTCGAGTCGATTGAGGAGATAAAAGCTGAATCGAAGAAGGTGCTGATGGCTATACCGGAAATGGACTATTTGGCATGTTTCGGGGATTGGAAAAATCGTTGGCATAAGTGTATTTCATCGAGAGGGGATTATTTTGAAGGGGATGAAATTGATTTACAAGAATAAATAAAGATTTTTCATTTTACAACCAAATTCACCTTACTTTTTGCCCACAGGTAAAAAAAGAAAATATTAATCCTGGCAATCCTAATAAGGATAATGGAAAACTTTTATAAAATTATTGCATTGTCATCGGTCCTTGATAGGTGTGCAAAATTCCAAGTCGATCAGATTTTTAGAACCCAGTGAAAATTAAGTTCAAAGATTCCGTTACATACATACATACATACATACATACATACATACATACATACAACCCGACCTAATAAAAGTGTGTTAAAAAGAAGAATAGAAATTCGAATGTACGTAGCCCGAGAAATTTGAAAATTCACCTTATTTTTTCCTCCACCTCCTATATGTAAGAAGAAGATATCTATAGGTCATTCCATCATAGGTTTAAACAATTTCAAATACTCTCCCACATATTCATTTTCCTCAAACTGCTCCATTTCAAGTTCGGCCCATCAAACATTGAATGGAGTCTAATGAGTTCCAACTCGTAAAAGGCTATAAATGAGTAAAATTTTGGCAGTTATAGTCAATAAATCTACAACTCCTTCCCTAAACCATCCTTCGTAGAAGAGAGTGGCAAACTCAAAGACCATAGAGAAGAGGGGAATCAATTTTTACACGGATAACATTACATAGCCAATTTTTTAGGCTATGGAATTTTTTAGAATTAGGACTACAATTATATGTCCGACTTCCGGACTACTGTAGGGTGTACCACATTCCGTAACAAAAACTACGATAAATACCTTCTCTGACAGCTCCTACTAAGATCAAAAGTTGACTGGTAGCTCTAAATTAGGTAGGTAGGTAGGTAGGTATAGTGGTTGTCATTTGACATACCTAGGCCTGCTGTAGGCTCATTGTGATACCACCGGGGCTGTCCCCTCTCTTCACTCTACATTGTCCTCATTGAACACCTGTGGCTTTAAAATATCTAACAAGGCTTGTTATTTTTATATTGGCTACTTCTGCCAAGTTATTCAGGGAACTTTTTCCTAAAATATTGAACCTTCTTCTATCCAGAGCCATGCACCCGCATAGAAAGTGTTCTACAGTCTCTTCTTCTTTAATGTCGCTACAGCTTCTGCAATAGTCGTTATAGGATGATTCCAGTCTACTGGCATGCCTGCCAATCAGACAATGCCTTGTTAGGACCCCGAGAAGATTTCTCATGTTTTTCCTGTATAGTGCGGCCCATGTTCCATTCCGGCCACGTCATTCTACTAGTTGCACAGGTCAGGGACTGAGACCATAGCTCTAAATTATATTAGCAATGTCTTCAAGGTCAGTTTTATGTGAGTTCCGGGAGATAGAGATATTGCAGGGTCGATAAGCTAGCAGGAAAGGGTACTAATCTTCCAGTGCTTGAAAATAGTCATTGGCTGTCAGGTGGGCACTCTGCCAGGCTAGGAATATTTTCGCAAGAATACTGCTGAAGTTGTTGAGACGAGGAAGAGGAAGCAACTGCAGAACACTTTCTTTGTAATTGTCCAGCCTTAGCTAGAAGTAGAGCAAGGTTGTTAGGTAAGTACTCTTTTGACTCTCATATTCTATGCTTCATAAGAGCGTCGAAATGGTTCCATGATGAATAAACACTGAGGTTCCCGTGCTACACAGTGATACTACAACTAACCTACATGGTCTACATACATACATACGTGAGTTGCCTATTCCAAACCGACTTCCACAAAAAAATAACCTAACATTTCGAAATTGCAATTAATTTTATGAGATCTAAGTATGTAAGTTAAAACATATAGTATTAAGCGTCCAACAATGTAATTTTTAAAATTCACATAGACGACAATTGCACAATTTTACTTCTTTATGCTTATGCAGACTTTGTAATACAATAGAAAAAAGTGCTTAATAATAGCTGTAGATCGTCCGCGTACGAGTATTAGGCTTTGGTGCAAGATGGCGAAAACTGCAAGTAAAAGGGTCGTGGCCAGGGTCGTATGCATAACGGCAAAGATAGTTACTTAAGTTGCTATACCGCCCCAAAATCATGCGATTAAACACTATTTTTCAAAATTGTAGCATCATTTCTGTACCAGAAATTAAAATTCGTCATTGCAATAATTAAATTGAGTCGATATTCCGTTGAAAGGCCCACGGCACGCCAATTTATTGGCTATTATCTTGTAATTTTTTTAAAACATTTGTAGATAAACAGACTTAAACGAACACAATTAAATATCGAATACTTTTCATGCTATCCACTAAATGTATTCTATCGTCAAAAAAATTACACGAGATTTTTTTTAAATTTTGCGTTTAATATTTGCCGCTTGGAAACGTTTCCATACATTTGGTATAGTAATTTTACGGATCGATATTATTCAATCTCCTCTTTTAATTCCCCTTTAAAAATAATCCCTAATAATTATAAAACATTTTTAACTAAATTTTATATGGAAAACCCTTAGAATTGAATTTAAAAAACCCCAAAATAAAAAAAACGTTTTTAGTTAAATTTTCAGGGTCAAAATAAAAAATAGTTGGTAGTAGATAAAAGAATTAGTTTAAACAGTGGTAGCATAGTTGGGAGTAGCATCTAGTATCGCATTTTTTTAGCCAACTTAATGGGGCTTCCTTACAACATAGAAACACGTAAACATAAATATGTACAGGGTCTTCGAAAAGACGCGTCTTCAAATGGTTTTAAAATAAAATATGTACAAATGTAGATTTTTTCGGGTTGCAGCAATATTCTCAATAGAATAGTTTCTGGTCTGGCTGTCCTTTTTCTATCAACGACAGAACCAGTTTCTTGAAATGTTTCCACCAACCTTTAATTTGTCGACTCATTCGAACAATTATTTCCAGCAAAAAAATCACGAATTTTGCAATGTGTTGTTCTTCAAGATCGACCATTTTCATAAAAATTTTCAAAAATTTTAACGCATTGTTCTATCTTGTAAAATTGTGCATCTGTCTACTTGACAAATGACAAAGATGACTTAAAAGGTATCATCTAGGAATTATTCACTACTGGCATCTACATGGGCGACACTTTTGAATGACCCTTTGCATATACATATCTGTTTCTGGAAGAAAAATTAGAGCAATCAATGTACATACAATACGCAAATATTTACATGGAAGTTATGTAAACAATGAATACAAAACGAATATTGTAGTGCCATCGGTTTGCTCTTCCTATTGTCTGCACTTCCTCTTGTCAGTTTTGCCCGCAGTAGTTGTTTTCACTGCCATTTTATATGCATGACTTTACTGCCGCTAGGCAAACCCACTGCAGCCCTTTATCTGTGGCTGCAAATAAAAGCAATGCGTCTACGACAATCTAGCCAACTGAATGTTGGCACTCCGCTGCCTGCGGAGGTGCTACGACATCCATTGTGCCACCATTGTCATCGGTCTGTAGCGAGGCCGTCATCGCCTGTGGCACACTACACAGTCGCTGCTTGCCACTTGAGCAATATCTCATTTTTATGCGCTTGTACTAGGAAATATTGCAACAAAAATAAAAGTATTAAATCCTCTTTGCCACTGAGGCAGTTGAAAGGCATTAAACGTTTTAACTGCGCCACCATCACTTTGGTAGTCACCGTTCTCTCTTCACCCAAAAATAATTCTTCAGTTTTCTTTTTGATTCGCGCCACCAGTAAATTTATGTTGTACCATAAGTGTTGCGATGCTTGCATTTGTGTACATATGTATATATTTTTATATGAGTATGAGTATGTGTGTATCAGTGAATTACGAGCCCACGCCCGCGTGTGGACACCTATAAAAATCGGCTTATACCAGTAGACATACTTTGCTCAAATGCGCTCACATAGGATCGCATAAAATTGAAAGTTTATTATGTATGCATGCGTGTGCATGTATAGGGGTTTTCAGTAAGAGCGCTTCAACTTTTGAACTTTTTTGAATAAAACACAAACGGTTTGACTTTTTTAACTAATTTTTTTTTATTATCGAGTTTGAACATATATATTTAAGTATGAAATTCGATTTCTTTTGCATGACCACCGCGTGCACGTTTTACGACGTCCAATCGTTGAACCCAATTTTCGACCACTCTTTTGCATAAATCGGCCGAAATTCCAGCAATTTCGCGTTCAATATTGGCTCTGAGCTCACAAATCGTCGCCGGCTTGTTACTGTAGACCAATGACTTCACATAACCCCAAAACGGGACGGCTTGTTAAATGGACCGTAAAATGGCCGTAATGCTCTTAAAGTAGCAGCAACAGAACGATTATTTTCATAAAAAATTTGCACGATTTGCAATCGTTGCTCAAGTGTATAGCGTTCCATGATTTTCCCTATCGGAAAAAAGTAGAAGCGCACCTATTGAACAACCCTATATATGTTTGTGCATACATATAAAAGTGTACTCGTCATTTTCCTCTTACATAAGTCTATAAAAATTTAAGCACTTAGCAAATGGACAACTGACAATACATTTATGTACAATTCCACACTTTGTCTGTTGAATGATTCCCGCTTTTCCTGCAGATTGCTTTTGATGTAGTAGTGCTAATGCTATTTTTTTATTATTATTTTGTATAGGTGTGTTTATTTAATTCACAGTGTGTCTTTTCAACGCGTGGCCGCCGGATCCAAGTGGGTTTGTGAGTAACTATCATATGATGGGTCCCGTGCTCATACCGATTTGCGACGACGTGAAACATTAAATGGTAAAATATTATTTTTCTAATAACGCTCGCCCCTTGAGAGGCAATAGTACCTTTGAGTTATTTCTGCCATAAAAACACTGCTCATAAAAATAGTCTGCCTTTCGGCGTCGATACCAGACTGCTTCCCTAAGTAGAACAATATAAGCATATAAGCAAATACTAACTGTTGGAGAAGAAACTCGGCCAACCACCTAATTCTATAAACAGAACCAATTGCTTGAGTGACCTTCATCGAGGGAAATTTCATTGAAAAAATGAAATAAAACGAAAAAATCTACTGTCAGTAAAAAATGCATACAAATGTGCTTCAAAAACGTTGCATCACTTGCAGGAAATATTCCTTACTTCATATAAAGAGCGATCAATTTAGAGATCTCGGATTTTAAATTGAAATAAAACAAAGAAAATTCAAATTTAATGGGAAATATTTATTATTTTTGTGTAGAAACATTAATGGTATTTATTTTTTAAAGATAATTTCTTTGAAATGTTGGCCCCAACTGGAGGACTTCGGTCGGTATCTCGTGAATAACTTTAGTAATGTTGGCTTCCAATGCCTCAATCGAAGCTAGTTTACCCAGAAAGCATTTCGACTTTACATAACCCCGCAAATAAAAGTCCAAAGGTGTGATATCACACGATGTGGGTGGCCAGTCAACTGGTCCGAGTGAGAGGAAAATTGCTGATCGAAACGACGGTTTTACGCGCTGTATGGCAAGTAGCACGGTCTTGTTGGATTGAAATGAAGATCACGGGCTTCGCTATTTACTCTCCCATTGGCGCCAGCCACGTCTTTGAAGATATATGGGCCGACGATTCCTCCAGCCTGTAGTTCTTGAATGGTTTCGGGTTGCTCTACATCCCAAATACGGCAATTCTGCTTAGCCAAAAATAGGCCTCATTGTTGAACATCATAAGTTGGCCTGAGCGCGCGATGATCACTTTTCACAGAGCGTCGATTTTCGATATACAATTGTACGATTTGTAAACGTTGTTGAGGCGTCAGCTCTCCATGATGAAATGTCAATGAATACTGAAAAAAAGTATGTCAAAAAACGCGATTGAAACCCGAATATATCCCGACGGCAACGCTCCGCCCGACGAAGTTTGCTCAGCGTTTTGATCCTGCTTATATACACCTGTTTTTAGCTGTATGAGAACTATCGAATCAATACTCGTAACTATGGTTTCACAGCTGGGAATGGGAAACTGTGTTGCCATTTCTGTTCAGTTAATTAGGTTTGGCAAGTCAGAACAACGCTTCCAAATTGTCGAAATTTACTCTGAAAAAAAATCTGTTCGGAAAGTTCACAGAGCGAAGTGTTAAAGATGACACCGAAATGTCGAATCGTCGTAGTTCCCAAATTGTTCGCCTTTGTTCTTCGACTACGTGCAAAATTTAACGTAAGGATTTTGGTTTACGTGCCAACAAATTTAGCGCATGCAAGAATTTAAGCCAAAATACCATCGTTTGTGTCGTATTTTTGCTGATTGGCTCATTCAGATTTATTGGAAAAAGTTTTTAAAAATTGAACTGATCGAATGGACCATGCAACTCATAGTCGTGGCGGACATATGCCGGATACCATATTCCGAAAATGAATCCCATGAAATTAGCTACATATCTTAATGAAAAAAAAAATCATTCGTACAATATTTCTATTTTGTGTTATCATTTTGAATTCTTAACCTCTTAAAAAATATTATATTAAAATTTTCTGCACTTAAAGCCCCGACTTGCGATTTTGTTATTTTGTGTATAAACTAATATTCAAACTCTGCGCATGATAAATAAAACGCTGATAAAATTAAAAGCTTGTATACTCTGTGCTTTTCACCACTCTGTGGTGAGCAATGCAATCTACACAGAAATCAGCTGTCCAGTGCAAGAAAGCGCTGAATGAAGTCCCCAAAAAACACAAGGAATTTAGTTTTTTATACTTTTATTTAATTTTAACTACAGTTAGTAACAGAAGTAAGTATACACCGGATACGTTTTCAATTTTCCCCCAATCGATTCCTTCAAACAACCTAAGTTATAACAAAATTGTGTTTTATTTACATGAATGAAATACAAAAATCATATTTAATCCAAATAATGACAAAATTTTGAAAAGCAACAAAATTATAGCTTTTTATATTATACTAAACTTTATAAAAATTCATGCCTCAAAAGTAAGTATACAGTTCATCATATTATTAAGGGGGTAGTACGGTTAATTCGGTGTAAAACAAGCATATTTTTCGAAATTTTTTTTGTCGACACAGTTGATTTATTCAAAATTTTAAAATTACTTCATTATAAAGTCATATTTAAAGAATATTGTGTGAAATTTTCATTGATTTTTATGAAGAAAAAGTTTTATTGCGGTGTCCCTCAGAACTCATTACTGGATCAACTAAAATCAAAAAACCAAATTGATTTCATCAGCTAATAAAGTTTCGCAGGTAACAACGTCGAATTTTTTTTTTTTTTTTTTTTTTTAATTTTTTAAAGCGCTTTGAATTCAAAATACCGATTTTTCATAAAAAAACTTGAAAACTTTGCTGTTTTAAAATATGACAAAATTTAAAAAACTCGACGTCATTACCTCGTGAATAAAGTAAAGAAACAAAAAAACCAAATTTGAAAAGAATCGGTGCAGTAGATATGAATCTACAGTGGACACCGACCGTAAAAAAGGCAAGTGTGAGAAAAACGCGTTTAAAGATTTCGGCAGCGTGAAATCCGGTTGGAGAGGTAGATACTTAATCCTTTGTGTCTTTGTCAATTTTACTCTAATGCACTTCAAACTTTCACACAATAATCTTAAGATGTTATAGAATAATTTAAAAAAAAAAAAAAAAAAAAAAATGAAAAAAAAAATACCATACTACCCCCTTAATTTGTGAAATCAAAAACATAATTAAAATCAAATCGTAGTATTTGGTAGGATAACCATTAGACTTTACAATCGCTTTAAGTCGTGATGGCATTGATTTCACCAAGTTTTCAGTTACAGCTGGTGGTATTTTATTCCATTCCTCTTGAAGGAAGTTTTTCAGTTGTTCCTTATTTCTAATCGGATGTTTACGTATTTGCCGCTTTAAATATTCATATAAATGTTGGATTGGGTTGGTATCCGGGGACTGTGGCGGTGTTTTCAGCTGTTTTCGCACATTGTATAACAACCCCTCTCGTACAATGTTGGATGTGTGCTTGAGGTCATTATCCTGCTGGAAGATAAACGTTCCTCCAAAGCCCAATTTCGTAGCGTTTTCTTTTAAAATATTTTTCTAAATATTTAAATAACCATATCGGCTCATAATATTTTCCACAAATACCAAGTTTCCAACCCCGTTCGCAGCCATACATCCCAAAACTATCACAGAGCCCCCTCCATACTTCACAGTGCCGGTCATATTGTTTTGATTCAATTCCGCGTTAACTTTTCTCCAAACTTTTTCACGGCCATCAGACCCATAGATACTGTACTTACACTCATCAGAAAATATGACTTGGTTCCAAAACGTTTGGTCATATTTTTCATGAACTTTTACGTATGAAATCCGTTTACTCCGATTGACACTACTCACGAAGGCCTTTTTCCTAACATTGCGGCCATGATAATCAGCACTATGCAAAACCCGGCCAATAGTTTGGGTGCTAAATTGTTTTCCAGTCTCATTTTCAACTTCAGATTTCAAGTTGAGGGCACTTATTTTGGGGTTTGTCCTGACTTTTCGTACGACTAAGCTATTTCTCTGGGACTTAAGAGCGGCGGACGCCCACAACGCTCTTTATTAGAGGTGCTTCCCGCACTTTTATATTTATTCACAATCTTTTGAACTGTAGTAAAACTATCTATCAAACGACCGATTTCTCGCAATGATTTATATTCCTTGTGATATATTATAATCAGTTTTTTTAAATCATCAGAAAGGTCTTTTCCTCTTGGTGCCATTACTAAAAATGTCACAAAAATTAATACAAAACGTACTTCCCTAAATTTTTATACTCACTTTAATTATTTCCTTTTAATAGTTTTAACTTTTTTAATCAATACGTAAAAATAAATCTTATGCTAACTGAACAATCGTTTGCTGTATACCACGGTACCGGTATATAACGGTACCTATTTACAGCAAAATTAAGGCGCATATGAAAGCTTATCTCAGTACACAATTACCATGTGTAAAATATTTTGATTACATATTAAGGAAAGCGGTAGCGTCAAACCGTTCCATAAATCAGTCTCCTGTATACTTATTTGTGTTACGAACTGTATTTATTTACATAAAATCCAAGCGCTATCGGTTTATGCATGAATAGGTGCAGGGTTTTGTCTCCTACGTACTTTTCATTCCAAACTTTAGAAAAAATCTAGGAAAATTATTTTGTAGTTTTTAGTCCATTTTCATTTTATTTTATTTTACTACTCAGTTTACACAATTTAACAGATTACTTAAATATTTCAAGCCAAACAATTGATAAGTACTCAATATTGATAAATGAGCAAGATCGTGACTTTATCAAGTGGCAATGAATTTGGCTCAAGTTACAAGCCGGCCATCCCAAAGAAAATTTTACTCAAATGTGTGCGGATATACGTACATATGTATGTATGTACATATAAAACTTGGTTCGGACCTTCCTTACTTATTTTATTTATATTTAAAAAGTTAAGTTTTTTCGAATTGTATTATTGTTTTTCTTATTTAGGGTCAGAAGAGAAATTATTAAGCTCGATTTTAAATTGAAACTCCCAGGAAACCCCCCTATTCCCTTTCCTCGTATTATAAACAAACTTCAAAAAAGGAGCATAATGTATGTTTTGGTAAAAAGGAGGTTTTACGAGAGCAAAAACAGAATAATGTGATGGTATTTTCAAATAAATTTTCAGCCAACAAGAAAACAGCGCATATAATTGTAAGAACTTAAACTTTTCATTATAAAAAAAAACTAAAAATTTGTTTTTTGGTCAAAAACTCACAATGAATGGTCAGCTAGAGTCGCTTGTGAACATGGTGCAAGGAAATCCTAGAACCGCTAACAAGTTTTGAAGTTGCTTCTGACCTATCTCTAAATTATGTGATAACTTTTTCTGACACTAGTTTTTCGCTTAGTATTGGGAGCACTTTAAAATTGATGAATGTATTTTGTAGCACGCAACACATATTTCTCCTTTCCTCTGGTTTATATAGATTCATTCACTTTGTACTTAAATGTGTCTAAAAATCTCGACCACCTGGTTTAAAACTTTACTGATCCTCGTTTGGTATCCAGCTTCAGCGAAAAACGTCAAATCGCGTCAATTATTATACTTTATATGCAGTCCAAGCACCTCTCAGGCCGCTTGGCTTTAAAGATGGAAAATTAGAATTCAATAGAAAATATGTTAAGTTGCACAAGGATTGCGACAATTCAAGTGGATTGATTTTATCGGGATAAACCTTTTTCCTTTTCAAAGCTTTTTGGGCCTGTGTCTGACACTCCAACTCAGTAGTTACTTCCTCTACTACTATTTGGAAAGCTATACTCGTATAATATATTCCTGAATAATTTTATTTACTATTTCTCACTTTTTCCAACTTTACTTGAAACCACTCAAATTATCTCACTTTTAACACCGGTTAAATCTGTCGAAAATGCAAAATTCAACTGATTTTTACTCAGAATATTTTGCAAAAAAAAAATTCTCTCCGCGAATATAAAAGAGGAAGATTTTTTTTTTTGTTAAAATAAGAAAGTTAAAGGCACACCCTGCAAGGTTTGATTGATATTGATAATTGATATGTATACCCTAAGTCCAATTAGATTTCACTTGTTCGTATGGATTGAAACTCCCAACTTAATATTATTGTTATGAGCTTAGTAAATTTTACACATTTTGCTCTAATAATCATGGCAAAAAAATTCCACACCCTCGTGATTTAGTTCGAAATTGGAAAGATTAGCATTACTTGCGTTATTTGTAAATTATAAATTATTTTTATTTAAAATTGAATTGCGCCAGTTGCGGTTAGGCGGAATTTCGTTAGAATAATAAAATACTGAAACACAAACATGTGTATGCACACATACTTGGACAAGTGTTGGCAAATATTTTTGTGCAAATCAGGGAAGAGAAAATTAGAATTTATTATATTACATTACATTTGCATGCATTCATTTGAAAATGTAATTAGAGGCCTATTTGAGGAATATTTAGCAAATTTCGTTTAACATTTATGATTTTTATTATTGCGGGTTTTTTGAAAACAGTGAACTTGCCGTCATTCAACATTATTAAACCGCTTTTCCGGCAGCCATTTCTCACATCTGGTGGCAATTGGATTGCGAACACCAAAACAAAAAAAAAAAGGCAATGCAAGTCATCTCGCATCCTTTAACGACAGATTAAAGAATAACGCTTCAATTTGTGAACATTTTTTTTGAAAATATAAATCTATTCGCGAAGCTCATAGAGCAGTGGCGACAGCATCGGTATTTATTTCGATGAATGGCGAACCTATCGAACCATGCCGACTAAAATTTTGTTTCCAAAAATTAATCAGCTAAACATCGCGACTTTTGGATCGCTTTATTGTATTATTCAAGGCATAATTGATGCCATACGGCCAGATTTACTGTAAAAAGCAGCTAAAAACACCCGATATAGACGCTTCTTACTTAGAGGGACCAGCATTCGAAGTGTAACCAACTTTAGACTGCTCGTGCAGCTGATACACGGGCATTCTGGAGGTTGCTTGGCAGACCATGGACCTTTCAATAGGACTCGGCACTGTTTCAGAAAGCTCGAGAGAACCAAGAATGGGGGAAAAACAACGTTCCGAACTTCATAACGTTCACACAATGGCTCTCAAATTCACCAGACGCGAATCCGATGGATTATTATGGAGATCAAGGTCCGAACTAAAAGGGTCGCCAGTCTTGAGGCGCTGAAAAAAGCCATTGTCCGCGAGTGGGCTAAAATACCTGCAAGTCACATTCGGGCAGCTTGCGATTCGTTTTTGGACCGTGTCAAGGCCATAATCAAGGCAAAAGATGGTAATATCGAACAAAAAATGTATTATTAGTTTTGTATTATTTTCACATATTTTTTTCTTTGAATAGAATAAAAGTGATTTTCCAAACTAAATTTATGGCCTTTTTAATTGGCTATACTTTGAGTGCCGGACCCTGCTTCACTAATAAATTAGTCAATTGCATATTGCTTTGAAACTATTAAATGTGGTTTAGAAGACTTGTTTTTATGGTGAAAAAACATTATTGAATTATAGAAGGTTAGGTAAGTAAGCAGCTTTCTCGCTTCCTCTTGACAAATCGGCTCCCTTATTTGAAAACATGATGCTTCTTTACAAGTATACCTACATGTTTTGTAAAAAAACTTTTAAAGTGTAGTAAAATTAAAAACTTTTGGCGAAAATTATTATGTCGGCAACACCGTTTCCATTTTGACGCTTCGCCTCCTTATTCGTTGAAAATCGTAAACATTCAAACTGTAAACATTTGTGTAAGTATTATGATAAAATCGAACTAATTTTCAAATTAAAAACGTTTTAATTATTTAGGCCAATGGTGGTCGTGCTTCTGAAATAGTCGGATAGACAAGCAGTTATTCAGGTCACCTCGGATATATGGGAAAACTCGAAGATAACGGGCGAGGACTGAACGAGCTGGCGGGTACAACCACTACAATATTCCACATATGTGGGTGCCACGAAAGAACCGAAAAAATAAAGATATATGTAAAAGAACTACTTTGGTGAAGAAATTCATTGGTTCATTGAAAATCTTCGGCAGTCTAAAATGTTCCTTGCCGCTCCACATAGATCAAACTTCAATTTGTTTTTACTATTGACGAATTGTTTTAATAGTTGCTGTCTAGATCCTACACGCTGTAGTGGAACTTAAACTAGGGTGTATATGGGGCTATTGTTGATATCATCGCACGATCCATTCCTTTGAACAATTATGCTTCGGTAAGACAATCTTCATGAAGGTGGTCTCATCGAGTTCAGCCCTAAGAACATTATTCGCTGTATTAATGCGACGGTCCACCTGCTTGAGCTTCAAAGACTTTAGGAATCATGGGCCAATATGGAGTGTTTGGAACACTGCTGCGAAACAATAAAAAAACTATTCGCTATGATAAATGTAGCATTCACATGCAACGAGTGTATCCTAGCATTGGAGTGCCAGGTGGTACTCCCTAATAGATACATTTCAGAACAATAGTGTATCATTAATTATAAATGGGTATTTTATCCTTTAGCAGCACTCACAATATATGTATCTATACTAGCAAATCGTGCACTGAAATATGTAGATCCATAAATTGAGGCGGCAATTGTAAATGCTTTTTTCATAAGATAGTAAAATAATAAAATAAGTTCCTAGTTACTGTATAAGATAATCCTTGTGTAACTTAGTAGTGATTACATTCTATTAATCTGTGTTGTGCTCATATTATATCAATAGTAAATAAAGCTAATAGATTTAATTCCTGCTGTAGATTAATGCTAAAGTTAATGTTAAATGGCCTTTTCTTGAATATCAAAAGATACGATATTGTGTAAGTAAAGGGTGCTTTTTTAAGAGCTATAGGAAAGTTTTTCAAAAAAACACACGAAAAATTAAGAAAAATGCATGAACTTTTTTATTTAAATCGATAGTACAGTCCATATAATTTAATGTTTGAAGATTATTTCATGCAAATGTTGACCGCGACTGCGCTTCAAATGGTCCATCCGCTTAGTTCAATTTTGGCATACTCTTTCCAATGTTTCACATATAAATGCTTTAATGTTGTCTTCCAATCCGTTAATTGAAGCAGGCTTGTCTGAATAGACATAAGCTTTAACGTAGCCCCACAAAAATAATCTAAATGCGTTAAAGGCGTTATGTCGCACGATCTGGGTGGACAATTGACAGGTCCCGAACGTGAAATAAAATGTTCACCGAACTCTGTTGAGAGGCGAGTCCATTGTTACGCGTGCTGTGTGGCATGTGGCACCGTCTTGCTGAAACCACATGTCATGCAAGTCAAACTCTTGCATTTTGGGCAAAAGAAAGTTGGATATAATTTCACGGTAGCGCGAGCGATTCACAGTTACGTTACGATTCGCAGCATCTTTGAAGAAGTACGGTCCAATGATACCTCCAGCCCATAAACCGCATCAAACTGTGACCTTTTCTGGATACATTGGTAGCTCTAGCAATTTTTCTGGCTGATCTTCACTCCAAAATCGACAATTTTGCTTATTTACGTACCCATTGATCCAAAAATGAGCTTCGTCGCTGAACACAATTTTTCGACTTTAAACTTTCTCAACAAAACACGCATTTTTATAATAAAATTCAATGATTTGCAAGCGTTGTTCGTTTGTAAGACGATTCATGGTTAAATTATAGACCAAACTGGAGATGTTTGACAGTGAAACAAAACACGAAACGTGCGTCAGCTGTTTAAACCAACTGTTTAAAAAGATAATAGCAAAAAAATCACCGGTTATTAGTCAATATGACAAATTAAAAATACTTGAAGTTGGGTCGAAAACTAAGGACAAAATACTAATATAATCAAATTAAGGAGATTGAGAAATTACAGAGTAATAATTTATTATTCCAAATAATAATAAATAAACGTAATCAAGAGGAGCTATATTAGACATTTAATAATTTTAGTTTGGTAAACTTTAGTCATAAGTTTACCTATCTTTGCATTAATAAAATTTTAGAAATAAGTGCTAAATTACTATGAGAGAGCGATACTTCCAGTCTTCTAATGATGAATTTAATCTATTAGTAATTCATTTAATAAAGTAATTGACAGGGATACATACCTTCAATAACAATAGGCGTAAAGAAATGAATAGCATTTTTAGTTTCAGTACATTAATCATAAAATAATCCTGATAGATTTATTAAAAAGTTAATTTGATTTAGTCATCCTGAGAAAAAAATTAAGTAAGTATTACATTTTTATTAAAAGAAATCAATAATTTTGTTGTTGTTTTGTTCTAATATGGATTTGCCAGTGTTTTTTTAATTTTTTATTACATTACAAATTGCTACCTTACGTACTTTTTACTACCTGCAGGCAAGAAGGGAAAACTTTTTTCCCTCTTTCTCAATCCTTCGTAAATGCAACCCAACAATCGACAAGGGAGTGTCGAAATTCCCTTGTCATTACTTACCTAACCTTCTATAATTGAATCATGGTGAAAAGTGTTTCCACACTTATATTCCATTTTCTTATATGATATATTGCATGAAAAACAAATCAGTGCATGCTTGTTAATACTCTGATAGCGGCAAGTTGTCTTGGTAGCTCTTAATTTTCGTGAAAAGCTGCTATACCAAATTTCCCGCACTTACTCTATACGGCAGCAGGCAGGCGATTCCTAAAGTGGAGATTAGTTTAAATTACGACTTTATTTAGCAGCCTAACGGCTTAAAAACTATTTAACTTAGAAGTGAACTGCCTACCGACCGCCATAATTAAATTGAAGCCCAACCACTTAGGGTCATTTTCATTACGTAAATGTACCAATGTATGTGCGATTATATGTATGCCAATTAAAAAAAAACAGAAAAAGTCTACTTCAGTCGCGGGTATTTGCAATTAAGCTAATGGTAGAATATTGTTTGAATTATCTTACTATGCTAGCATATGGTATAGCTAATAAGGAGCACTTGAAACAAATACAATGGGACGTAGGAGTACACACGCGCAAATGCAAGTCGAAGGAACTTGTTTTCATAAAAAAAACATAAGTAGGAATAGGAATTTGAATTGCATAGATATTGCTGAGGCTTTTACAAATGAAAAATATTGCAATTAGATTTTAAATGACTCCTTATTTATTTCTGTATCTTCACAATCTATTTTAAATACCAGTTTGAATCAAACGTCTATAACTTGAATCATCATTATCCAATGTAAATGTTCGACTTGTGGAAACTCGGAGTTGTAGAATATTCTTTTTTATTTTGACTACAATTATATGAGAAACATCTTAAATAATGAAGATATCTATAAATTCGAAGTATAAGTTTCGGTTACAATGAATTCAAATAATTAGAAATTAATGAGTGAAAGCCTAATTTTCTTTTGAAATTTTCAGCGAAAAGATATTCTAACTTATTAGAAACCTTATAGTATTAATCAATGGTAGCTTCATCTTCGGAAATATAAACTCAAAGCTCTGAAGCAATCTGATTTCATATGATTTCTTCAATGGGTTTCAGATTTTTATGGCTCATGTAATGCCTAAAATAATGCTAAGTATCCACTTTAAATAAATAATTCATCAGTTACACTTCTTGCTTAGTACCTTTGCTTCCAATTATCAAGCCAACCTGCGCTTGCCTTGAAGTTTTCATTGCCAAATCGTCTTACAAACTCCATTACTTTGCCCTTTTGACTCTTTGCCACGGATATTGGCATGTTTTGATTTCTAGCTTAAGGCGTTCGCTTTAAAAACATATACAATAATTACATAATTTGGGATTTTCCCAAAATAGTTCAATTTCGAGAAGCATGGACCAAGATGCTTATTCCAGAATTTCGAGTTAGAGAAGTTCGAGTTATGGAACTAAAATTGAGTAAATATTGGTTTCGAAACGCTATTGCCACTCAATTTAGTTCGAGTTATGGAAGTTCAACTGTAGTTAATATTTGTTTAAAGACTCATCCGATGTTCGATGGAGGGGCAGAGCAGTCGAGTTTTCGGATTTCTTGCATTTCCAAATTTTTTGGACTTAATTCAGTAGGAATATTTTTCGAAAATCATTAAATTGCGAACACCTCGGATGGAATTATTATTCTATAAAAAGATCTTACTTGTATATAGTAATCGAACAATACGTACAAGCCGCGCACAGTGATCGAAATGAGCGATCTAGCGGGATTTTACTAAAAATTAAAGTTGTGAAATGCCACCAAAATTGTTTTGCTTTCCTAACCAATGAGGCACTGCAGGGACTAGCACTATCTATTTGGTTGATACTTTGCATATTCGGACAGATTTCAAACGTAATAAGTGTTGTTTCTGAAGAGGTAGTCAACGCAGGTAGGCAAATCTAGCTAAAATTATGGATGTTCAAGCAATTCGTATATTATTTCGTTCACCTTAGTTAACGTCAAAACGCTTGTTCATTGTCTTAATAAAAAAATTATGGTTTTCTTCTGTAAATCAGATCCTTTTTCACAAGTTTTATTAAGATCCAGGCTCGGTTTCGTTGTTGCTAATAGCTCAGAGTAGCCGTCAAAAAGAAAAATGTTCTCTCTGTAGTTGAAGTAGTATCAGAAAACTTGGAATCGGCCTTGGAATCCTGCTACCGCTACTACTCACACTTTTGTTGCGGTACTACTACTCCCATAACTGCCACTTGAGCAGTACTCTTTTTTGTTTTGTTAGATGCATTTTGTATACGGTTTTGCAGTATTACACTGAAAATATCACCCACAAATTAGGTATGTCCGTATACTCTGAAGAACCGTCCTGAATCGTTATGTTAAAAAAATTCAAAAATTTATTATATCTATTGATATCTTGGCTATTTACATATGCCTATTTTATAGGACTTATTATTTATAAGTATATACTGGGTTGCCCATATTCGACGGACCCATGTGTTTTTTTTTTTTAAATCAAAGAAAAACACAATTTTTTTGATGTTGACGATAATAATCATTTTATTTGGTTCAAGTAGATTTGTTGACATCACTTTTTGAACATGATATCTCTCAAATGGCCGCCTTGAACCTGTACGGCATATTGTGCCCATTTTGCAGCATTTTCCATAGTTTTAGCTAACATTTCGGCTGGAATAGCGGCTATTTCTTCACGGATGTTGTTCTTGAGCTCTTCTATGGTCTTTGGCCCCCCACAAGAAGAAGTCAGATGGCGTGACTTTTTCGTCGTAAAGAGGTACCTCTTGAATTTCGTGAGGATTTTCAGTGGCGTAAATACGGTAATTTTGCTTGTTTACAGTCCCATTCAATAAGAAATGGGCCTCATCGGACATGATGATTTTGTTCTTCTTCTTCTTTTGACTTCTTTTGTTGAATGTAAATTTCAACAATTTGGGAGCGCTCGCGTGGCGTGTACTGTTCCATGGTAAAAATCTCCTTGGACTGACGCTTCCAACGCGGTATGTCATTAAGCGATCTGACGTCTCTGTCAAATGATACAGGGTTGCCAGATGAGTTCTTCGAATATAATTGACGCTTACAACATATTTGAGTATTTGGCAAGGCTTCTCCTCCTATTTGTGACGTGAGTCTTTATGTTGTTTCAGATACCTGTAAACGGCCATATTTTCCCTGATTTTCATTAAAATTATTTAAAATGAAGAAGTCAATATATTTTTTCAAAATTGGTGTACAGTTCATTTATACATTAAGATAATATAATTTTTTTGGTTTTTCTTCTAATCATTTAAAATGGCGCATGTGCACTCAATTCTTTCAGGAAGGTTGCAGCGGGGCTTCTCAATCGGCAGGCATTATAGCATTGGCGTCAGAGACCTGAATACAAAAAACAAAAATTGTTCTGTTTATTTATGTCATAATTCCTACATGAATTAAAAGGAAAATATGTTGCGGAATAAAATGCGTAAAAAAATGAATTTTGGGGCTAATTTTCCTACTATTTTTGCTTCGAAAAAATTATTTTTTTGAAAAATTTTCGAAAACTTGTAAATTCACATAGTAATGTCATAAGAAAGATGTGTGCACAATTTCAGGGAGATCGGTCGAGTTATCGTCTACGCCAAATTTAGTTTTGAGAAAAACGCGTCTAAAGTTTGAATACATAACTATACCTCTCCCAGCGCTCGAACACAAATAATAGAGTCGTCACGGTTGACGATCTATAATATAAGAAATTCTTAAATTTACGTTCCTAAAATTTTTTGACATATTCTTAAAGGATTATATTAACATTTTATGAAAAAAAAAATAAAAAGTTTCTTTCGAAATTTTACAGGTATCTGCCCCCTTTAGCCGACTCCAGATGGTTTTTTGTGAGGAGCTGTTTCAGAAAATTTCATTAATTATTATTATTGACTAAATTTCAATTAATTCGTGCTTTCTGCGGAATGTTAAGCACCACGAATATAGAAATAAAAAGTTAGCCAACGTGTTGTATTCCATGTTGGAACGTGTATACTAAATCGTCATCCAACTCATTGTACTCCGGGTTGATACAACGGTTGGAGCGTGTATACTCCACATAAGAAATAATTTCGTTATTGATAAATTCCTTAAATAAATATTCTAGCATACTGATTAAACAACACTCGTGCAGATCTCTGATATACATATACATTTGTATGTACATATGCAGTTATATAATATGTACTTATATATATTTATATGATAAAGGGGATAGTTAAGAAAAACTTTAAAATACGTTTTAATGATTCTAATTTGTTCATATATATATCCTTGGGCACACTCCCAGTATTTGCTGAAAACAATGAAAGAATGCAAATTCCTTCAGGCCATTACCGAAATAATGCAACGATATTGTGTGATTTTCGGTCAGATTCCCTAATTCACTTCCGAGTGAATTTCAATGCAGTTCCAAGAAAGTCAATTAATCACCTTTTGCGTTCTCTCAACCATGGCTTACGAATTTTCTTACCTGAAGAAAGTGTATTTAAGACTGCTTCCTAGACGTTCATACTCAGTATATCTGCGTCCTTCGATTAATATACGCGCGATTCATTTGTAACTTCAATAAGTAAATATCTTAGAATGTCCGCTAGAACAAATAAGTGGAACTCAGTTCCAAAAGGACGGCAACAAAACTCTGTTCGTAATCACGCTGGTGGGGAACGTGGTAACCCCCAAAAACTAAAACACAGTCACAAAATAATTATCCCATTGGATTGTGTTGGCCTGATCATAGGGCGAAGTGGCGCCAACATACAAAGTGTGGAAAATAGGTACCACGTAAGGGTAAATGTGGATAGAACAAGTGGTGTAGCCACCATAAGTGGAAACAGCGATAAAGACGTGAAAGAGGCGTGCAACCATATCAAAAACCAGTTGGATTCAAGAGGATGCGATAACATTCGAGTTGCGCGTAGTGACGATGGAGAAGGTGATAAGTATCAATGTAATGGTGGGGACAATGAAAAACTGAGAAGGGATAGCTCTAATAATTTGCCTACCGAGAAGTCAAGCGATACTACTAGCCTTGCCGGAATAATTGATTGGAATGCCGTGAATCGGAGAGCGGTAATATAAATTGAAAAAAAAAAAAAAAAATGAATTGTAAATACAAACATTTAAATCATAAATTTTACAGGAAGAATACAATGCTAAACGATGGGCTAAATGTCCAGCCCTCACAAAAAATTTTTACGTCGAAAATCAGGAGGTGTCAAATATAAATCCGAAGGAAGTTTCTCGTTTGCGAAAAGGGAACAATGAAATAACGATGTCTCGTGCCTTTGAACAAGTCGATGATCCAGACATCCCGAATCCCGTATGGAAATTTGAGCAGTGTTTTGGGGATTACCCCGACTTATTGCAAGAAATTCAAAAACAAACATTCAAGAAACCAACTCCAATTCAATCACAAGCTTGGCCAATCCTTTTAAAGGGCGAGGACATGATAGGGATCGCACAAACAGGCACAGGTAAAACATTACCGTTTTTGTTGCCCGCAATGATCCACACTGAGTACCAGATCATACCACGATCACTGCGCGGGGGCCCCAACGTATTGGTGCTTGCTCCGACACGAGAACTCGCTCTACAAATTGAAAAGGAGGTCACCAAATACTCGTTTCGAGGCATGAAGGCGCAAGCACTAAGGTTCAGTTCTAATGGAGTCCAATTTAATCACATGTTAATAATTTCAGAGTATGTATATACAGCGGAGGGGACCGAAGCGAACAAATAAGGAGAGTTCAAGAAGGTGTGAAAATTATAATTTGTACTCCGGGGCGCCTGAATGATTTGATTGAAGCCAAAGTCATCAATGTGTCTAGTGTAACCTATTTGGTTTAAGACGAAACTGATGGTATGTTAGATATGGGATTTGAACAGCAAATACGAAACATTTTATTGGATATTCGCCCTGACAGGCAAACTGTCATAACGAGTGCTACATGGCCTCCAGGAGTGAGATGCCTAACACAAAGTTATATGAGTAATCCTATACAAGTATGTGTAGGGTCCCTAGATTTGGCCGCGACGCATACCGTGAAGAAAATAGTGTTGGTAATGGACGAATCGGAGAAATATGCCGCTGTAAGTTTTACTGTTTGTTATGTAATAAGAATTAAATTAATCAAATCGACTACAGATTAAAGAATTCATCAATAACATGGGTCCGAAGGACAAAGCGATCATGTTTTGTGGAACCAGAGTATGCGCCGACGACATATCTAGTGATTTGTTGTTGGAGGGTGTGTCATGCACTGCTATACATGGCTCTAGGGATCAGGTATTTATGTTTGATGTTATAACTGCAGTGTTTTTTCCTAATTTTGAAAATTACCTTTTTAGGCCGATCGAGAAAAAGCTATTGACGAGATAACGACGGGATACATCAAGTTGGATTAGCAACCGATGTCGCTTCCAGAGGTCTGGATATAGATGATATCACGTAAGTGTGATTGTGCTTTACGTTTGTAGTACTACTATTTATGCGTTTCTTTAAATTATATGTTTAGGCATGTTGTGAATTATGATTTTCCTCGCAATATTGAGGAATATGTACATCGGGTTGGACATACTGGTCGCGCTGGCCGTACCGGAACATCGGTTAATTTTATAACTCCCAACGAGTCCGGAGTTGCTAAGGAGCTCATAAGCATCTTGGAAGAAGCTGGTGAGGAAGTACCAAGTGCGCTTCGGTACATGGCATGTTGCTCCAAAACGACGAAGAGTCGAGGCGGAAACAATGGAGGCCGAGGATATTGTAGTTAATACATTATTAAATTTCCACTATCGAATTGGAAAATAAAAATCGAAAATAAAATTTGTGTGTATTCATAGAGATATGTATGTAAATGTGAATTAATTTACAAATTATTTATTTAAATAAAAATTACTTGAATTGCGTACAAAAAAATGTTGCATAACAAATCTTAAACTATTAAGAAAAAAATCATAAAAGCAACACAGATTGCTAGTATTTCTCTGAGAGAAAACAGCAAACAACTAATAGGACCAGAGCAAAAGAGCAGCAACCACATAAAAAATTACACCATACCGTGACTCGTTTAGAATTCATAGTTTTTCTTGATGGTATTGTGTGCAGCCCAACTGCTGCAGTTTTGCTTGTCAGCGTATTAGTTTAAAATCAAAAAATCACGCTATGAGGAAGACGAACTTATTATGGAACGACCATTGTCATAAAATATTTAGATTACTTTCACACGACTTTTGCCTCAGTAGCCCTGCATGTCCAAGTTTTATTGTAGCACCAAAAAAAGGTTTAACATAATTGTATAAGTTCCACTGAAATGTAATGTATCTCTTACCAAACTAGCCCCTGCACTCTTTCACTTGGATACCAAATTTTTACCATGATTCCATAGATAGTTGAGTGTTATACTTTATTATTACATCTGTACTTATTACTATCTCTCCGTTATCTTCCATGCAGATGGTTTTTCCAAGCAGTGCTCAAAACTAGCGCTCATCTTATACCGCTATTCCGCTCTCACTGAATTTTCCAGAATCGCTGTGTGAGTCACGCCACAATTCTGCAATTTATTCGTCTATTGTTTATGTACTTTCTTCTTTTTCTTGCATTCTTGTTCAGATTTTCACATTTCTCTCTCTCAATTGCAGCATTGTGACATCACGCCTCTCTCATGGTCCAAAGTTTGTATTCTATATTTTTTCCAGCACTCAGCGAAGTCTTGCATTGCATGTGTAGCGATGTTGTTAACTTTTCTATTCATCGTATGATATTACAAGTGAAGAGAGGTGGACATCAACCATTTCGGCTTAACGTATAGGACAAATGGCTTACAAACATAGTCGAGATAGAAAAATTGCAATACTCTCATTCACTATATTTTCCAGATTTTTCCACCTGAGGCTAAAAGAATGGGTCGAAGGAAAAGAGGAATTATGAAACAAATTTCGATTTTGAGAGCCTTGCGAAATGTATAGGCGTCAAAAAATATAGAGGTAAAAAAAGGTTTTGTTTCAAATGTTTTCTTCAGTGTAAATGATCTATCTTATTTCAAGTTGTATTAATTCACCCTCGCATGCTGGATTTGTGGGAAAGTGAAAGGTGGTGTGTCGACATAGATAATGACACCATTCAGACAATCTTTTCATGAATTCTGATCAAAATAAAATTGTACCAAAAGGCAGTAACAAAAAGTCTATGCAGAAATTTAAACAAACCCCAAAAATAGTAAGTGGGAAATAGGTAGCAGGTGACTGAAATTAAGCTAAGATTTCATGTTATATTTTCTGAACAGAAAATATTTAAAAAGTTCGATTGTTTTTATATGTTTAAATATGTATGCATGCATGGGTAATCGGAGAAATTTCTTTTTTGTAGCTTGATTTAGCACAAAAAATATTGTATATGAATTTAAAATCAGCATGATATGATACAAGCGAAAAGGGGGGCTTATGAATAGATTTTATGCAGAGGTCTGATGGAAAAGGCTGTGCTTCAACGCATATTTATGGCAATCTGTGTTCCCGTACTTACCGACAGTTGGAAGTTTCCCAATGAAAATAAATAGGCACATGTATACATACATATCTGCCCACACATGTACATATATATATGAAGCTTTTTGTGGCCAACTTTGCACGAGTTATTAGAAAAGGTCCAAGGAAATTTATGATGCTCCAAGTAATAAGTATGTATGTGTGCATATAATTGTATCCAGTGTTGTTGCGAGCGACTACGCCGTTTATTATTTCATCATATTCGTTTTTCATTGAGGTAGAAGATAAAATTTTAATGAAGCAAAAATCCGCATGCGTGTACAGAATACCCAGATATGATCAAAGTTCAAATGTAAGCGCGTTGCTTTTATATGCATAGGTATCATTATCATTGTTTCTGTTTTTGTGTTTACAAAACAGAGATTACCACCACTTTAAGGCTTTATATTTATTATCCTCATTACATATATCCTAAAGTTTGCTGTCGGCTTTTATTCAGTCAATGGGCAACACTTCTACCTCTAAAGCGAACGTAATTTTCTAACAACAATGTATAGCAGGGCGTATGAGTGCTGTTACGTTATCGGCTAGGTGAACCGTAAATTAAGATTTGGAACCGATAAAGACATTGAGGAGTACAACGCAACAACAGGGGTCCCCAAGGAACAGTTCTAGGCCCACTACTATTTTTTTGTTTTTTTTTTGCCTAAAAAAATTCCATTAATACAAACACACCTCCTTTTTTGAGGACACACCTTTCCCCGGTACTACTGCTACCGTACTTTCTCGCTGCCGTACAAGAATATTGAGTTTGCGGTAGCTATGATCAGCTTTTTTTGGACTGTGTTTATCCACTGATATTTGTCATTAGTCTACTTAGCATTCCCGTGACCTTCGTTATTTTCGCGTGCCGTATCTGGGCCCAGAAGTAAGTTTTTAATCATGTTGAATGCCTAGCAGTGAATTTGAGTCACTATGGGCGTGTCGCCTTGTTGCATGCTGACATTGAATGGTATGTGAGCTGGTATTATCAGCATGACTTCGGTCTTATGTTTGGCGTCTTATGTTTGTCCTCAAGCCATATTTGGGTCCTTAAATGACTTGGTTTAGCTTCCTCGTCATTGGACTCGCGTATGAAATCGCCGTGGTAATAGTGGCAAAACACATCCAAGATATAGAGAGGATTGCCACCAAATCAGTAAGTAGGATCAAAGCTTGGTTAACCTCCATGAAGGCAGTATAATTTATGAAGGTAAATACTGGCACTGTAACTATCAATTCGAACCCCGCTATGAAATGCCTAGGGGTGATGCTTGATAGTTGTTTAAACTTTGAAACGCACCTGGAATATGCTATGAAGAAGGTATCGAGTTTACAGCCCTGTCTGGCTGCCATAACAAATAATACTATATAGTAGGGTTGTCAGCTCGGTCCTTTGTACGTGGCACCGATCTGTGCTGATGAACTGAACATAAATACTGCTTTGCGTCTCTGCGGTTTACGTACGATTTCGGATGACGGTTCCTTCTCTTCTAATTGAAGATAATGTATAAAAGGCTATCTAAACTCGGCGGTAGAGTCAGGCGTAAAGAAATTGAAGCAGAGGAAAGGGGTTATTCTACCGCCCCTGAAGATAGATGGACGCGTGAGTTAATACCCATTCTAGGGACATAATCAGAAAGGAAACATGGGGAAGCAAACTACCACCTAACTCAGTTCCTTTCAGGGCGCGGAACTGATTTAGCCATGACAAATTTGCACGGAGAAAAAATCAGATGCTCATCATAGCTTGCTCCCGAAATCTTTGAAATCTTAAGCGGAGAAAATATTGGGAAAATATCGTACGGGTCAACAAAAACTAGGAGCCTTTGAGCTAACCAACACAGTGAGGTAATACCTTTTTGACCGTTCGTTGGAAAGAGTAATTCATTGTGGAGAGGTGCTTAGTACGTAGGTGTTGCTGTGAGGGTATAAGTCGTGCGGAGTTTTCTCTTCACGGGTGTCATCCCAGAAAAAAACATGAACATTCGTCACAAGTATATTCAATTTATTTTTTTTTAATCCATTTCTTTAGGGAGATCTGAACCTTAAACAACATTTTCACTTAAAGCTATTTAATTCGTTTAAGAGAAAAAACATTCATACACCTACAGGTGGAACCATTTACTAATTTTATGATAAATAATAATTTAGACTAATTTATTATCATATGAGGTCTTTTGTAGATTTTCTCTTGTGTCTGGTGAAGGTTATGGGGTATGCAATTATTTCAGTGACAGGAGGGCTTGGGGCGTGTGTTGTGGGATGTGGCATATTTACATATTTCTTCAATTATTGTGGGTTCATTGAGATCACGATGAATTTGTGCATCTTTGATATAATAAGGGGCATTTGGGATCATTCCTAAGGTTTTCAACTGGAAGCTTTGAAGTATTTCGATGTTGGAGTTAGCTGTTGCACCCCAAAGTTGCCATATCTATAACTGAGTAAAGTGAGAGCATACTTTCGAGAGAAACATGAGAATTGAGCTTAAGAAGTGGACAAGTTTTTCGATTTAGGGTAAGTGACTTGAAAACATTCTGTCTCGTTTGGCTCAATGCGCTATTCTTTCACCCAATGAGTTATCTTATTAAGTCCTTTCTGGAGTTTTTAGGCGTGGAGGTCGGTTCTGAGTACGGCAGTGTCATCCGCGAGTGTTCCAACTATGGTTTCTGCTGATAGATCGTAAGTATATAGCAAGTATTGTATGGCGCCCATATAACTGCTTTGGGGTACAACAGCTGAACTTACACATATCTCAGACTACTTTCACATGTCTCAGATTGTTCTTCGCCTTGTTTGACAAAGAAGTATAGAATATCGAGGGCTTAATAGATATGTACAATAACAATTTATTGGAAGAGTGTCTTTTATTTCATAGCGGAAGTCATCATCCCAAACGCGGTCAAAGGCTTCAGAAGTATCGAGGAAAGCCGTTGTGCAATATTGTTTTTGTTCAAATGCATAACAGCATACACTGTTTATGAGTCTATGCACTCGGTGGTCCTGTGTTTTTTCCTCAAATCTAATTGGTGATTTGGAATTATTTTTCGGCTTTAAGAGAAAGCGATTACATTACCTTAGAGGCAATAGGCAATAGGCTGATGGGTCAATATGATTCGACTTGTTCAGCGCTTTTTCCTGATTTGGGAATCAGTTATCCTTGAGCTAATTTCTGTTGACGGGGAATAAAACTAGATAATGTAATAGAATTTTATATGTATAGCACGTAAGGGAAGTGAGTCCTTCTTTTGGGAGTTGTTTCAGTATTTCTCTTGTTATGAGGTCATATCCAGGGACTTTCTTGTTAAAGGGGTTAGGGGTAGTCAGAATTTTCAAAAAATAATATCTTAAAAATATTGTGTGAAAATTTGAAGGGAATCTGACAAATACTTTTCGTGTCATTCAACAATTAACAAAGGGCGCTCGGGCAAAAACAAAAACTTTAAATGCGTTTTTGTCTAAACTTTATTTTTTAAACTGGTGATCACTGTATTTTAAAAACCGCTTGATAGATTTCAATAAAATTTATACTGCTTTTGAAAAGTATAAAAACTCGTGCCTGATCGAAGGATTTTTTTTTTTAAATTTCGATTTTTTTTAACAATTAATTGTCAGTTTTTTTCTCGAAAATTAGTATTTCCTGAGGGCACCGTATTGCTAATTTTGAAAACAAGCTTCGATCAGGGTCAAGATTATCTATTAATAAAACTAATTTCTCTTGTCCGATTGATTTTAGCTGAATCTCCAAACACTTGTGATGATCACCGCGAGGGACTTCTGGAGAAACGGGCTCCACACAAACAGCGTTAACTTTTAAAATTATTAATTTTTTTTTTTTAATTTTGTTAAAGTTAAGTCGAAACATGATGTATTAATGCTATGTTTTTATTTTTATAAAATAAAGCAATTGACTAGCAAAAAAAAAATATTGAAAACCATCATTTTTTCGGGCCTCTGACTACCCCTAGCCCTTTAAGCTTTTTTATCATTTCTTTATCTGTAGTGTGCGTGTTTTAGGGTGAGACAGGGTATAAAGTTCTATTTGAAATCGATTTGATTGTAATTTCCTCTGGCATTAATTATCTCTACACAAACACACACATACCCACATTAAAGTATGTGCTTACATATACATCACTCTTTAATTACTATTTCTATATTTTTATTCTATCTTAATCCGTTTAAATTTTTACTTTCATACACAGACACAACAATAACTATTTTTCAATTGCTTTGGTAAGTTGCACACTAGTACATACCGTACAAACACATGCACGAATGTAACTACAAGAATAATGAAACAAGAGGCATAAATAAAAAGAATATCAATAACAATTCTTGCGAACGCCATAAAAGTTCTTGGCGGTTGGAAAGTTTATAGCAGCAGCAGCTATGCATATACCTATATAAGTTCATATAGATCTATACAAATATACAAGCGCTATGTAGCAACAATTGTTTTACTCGTAAATAAGACAAAAGCGGCAGTTGAGGCCTCAAACTGTTGCATGTGGCATGCAACGGCAAAGTTACTTTGTCTCAGCTGTTGCCTTTATTGTTGTCGTGTTCCATAAAAATTGAACCTGACAGTATGAATGCGAGTAAGGAGATGAAATAAATGTCTAGCCGTAAATATGTGAGTTGCACTCACACTCATACATACATATCCTTGCATAACGTTACTTGCATTATATAAAGCAACAATTGGCCAACAACTCAGATGAATATGTGCAGTGCAGTTAGGCATTCAATTTTCACATGAATTTGAAGCAGAGTGACAGGACCGAAAGCGGAAGGATTGGTGTTCCTGTTTATCTAAGTTCTTATAGTTCCACATGTGCAACTTGCACATGGAGCAAAATAATGTCTTATTTTACATCTATATATGTATGTACATGTACAGTATGTCAAGAATGAGTTTTGACATTGAAAATGAGAATTTTTGAAGAGAAGAGTCCCCAAAAGGCATCCAAAGAATGCAGCAACAGTACAAACTGCAATAATAGAAGAATGACCTTAAAAAGCGCCTGAAAGTGTTATTTAATTTTGTTGCTTTAATTGTTGTTTTTCCAAAGAATTTTAAGTTTTTTATTCATTCCCTTTAAATGCTGTGAATAAATGCGAATCAGTTCAAAAATAATCCAAAGATAAATAAAGAGAGCTATTTGTTGCTAATGAAGTCGGAAAATTGAATTTATTTTCAATGTCAAAACTCGTTCTTGACATACTGTATAAATAATTAGCGCCTATACCCTGTTTGGGTGTTTGGCGAGCTCCTCCTCCTATTTGTGGTATGCGCCTTGGTATTGTTCCACAAATGAAGGGACCTACAGTTTTAAGTTGATTCCGAACGGCAGATAGTTTTTATGAATACTTTTTTTGTCGCAGTAATACACTCGGGGGCTTCCCATTGCCTGCCGAGGGGCGACCACTATTAGGAAAAAAAACTGTCTATCATTTTCAAATTCGAACCTACGTCCTCCCGAATGGTTGTCCCGCACCAACTCACTATTACTATATTGTAATAAAAATTAAAAAAATAGTTTGATTTAAAATACGGAGTATAAAATTGGGCCCGCCTGGGCTTAGTGTGTTTGTGGGTTCAATCGTCCATGCGGGTTTTATTTGATCCGTAGAATGTTCCTATGGCTATGCATGTAGTAACAATTCAAGTTTTCTTTCACTAATTTCATTGCTTATGAAAACCCCGCCTTTTTTGGAATGGCCGACATCTATACCTTGCGGGCAAGTGAGTTTCTTCGTCTACTAAGTGGCATATTAAGTCAAAAAAGAACTGCATCTTAGACTTACCTATGCAATTTCTCAAAACTTTAATTGTTATTAAACAGCTAAGCATTGACACCGTTTTTTTCCAACTTTTTTAAATATGCCCACAAATTTTCTGTTAAGATCCAGGTTTTGGGCTGGTGAATTCAATACTTTACTGCAATTAAAATGAATCCACAATCTGGTCAAAGTAGAGATGCCATACCATAACGCCATATCCTTAACCATAATATTAACCATAACGATATTTATTTGATTAATTGAAAGTGGTATAAGCCACAAAATTTTCACAAAATTTCAAATTTCAGCTATTTCATATCAAATCCTAATATATTAAAATAACATAATCTAAAGAGATTAGCAGTATGCAATGAAAATTAACTCGATAAAATGTGTTCATTTTTTGGTTAGTAAACAAAATACGGTTACTGTATTGTTTTTGATAGTGGTATACGTCAGTCTGTTCACAAAGTTTGGCAAAATAATTAGTAGTTTTTTCATGTCTTCAGTTAACGGTTCAGGTATGATCAAGTAATCCTTTTAATGTAAAAACGTAATATTTATAGTTAATTGTAGACATTATGCGGCGAAAAAGTATAAGTAATGCTCCTAAGAAATGGAAATGAATAAGACTAATATCGTCTTCAGATGAATCAGTTCATACTTTAAAAATAATTTCAGAACCCTTACAAACGGAAGAAAGCAACATGAAATCAAGAAAGAGGACACGAAATCAACATAATTATGCACTAAATATAAGAAAAATTAAGAGAAATAGTAGAGAGGAATATGAAACAAAAGAGTCTAAGCATGTGGGTGGTAAACTTTTCGAAAATAAAGATTGCCTATGTTCCAAAAAATTTATAAATGGAATCGAATATGAAGACCAGAAAGCTAATTTTGATTCTTTTTTGAAATTAGAAAGTTTCGAAAAACAGAATTTGGTTCTGTATGGTTTGGTTCGAAAACAATCAATAAAATAAAGACGTCCAGAAATTACTAAGGAAATATGAGAAAATGTAGTTTTAAGTTCATCTAAATGTAAGGTATTCAGAAGTTTCTGTTTGCAAAACGTTTTTTTTTTTTTGATACTTTTAAAACATCTAACTGAAGATTAAGCCGTATCTTAAATGCTACAACACCTGGAATGGATGGTCGTGACAAAAGGGCTGGTTCATCTAGAAAAAAAGATGAAGAAAAATTTAAGTGACACGAGAACATTTCTGAGCTTTCTATGAAAATATGAACGAGACTGATTTAATAAAACACAAACGGTTAATTATTTTCAATTTTTATTTTATCTCCTTCAAAGTAATCACCATTGAAGGCGATACACATATGCCAACGTTTTTTCCAATCATCATAGCATTTCTGGAAGACCGATTTCGGTATGGATTTCAGTTCCTTCTTCGAATTCTCTTTTACAACTTCAATTGTCTCAAAATGTTTTCCACGGAGCGGCAACTAGAGCATGGGAAACAGGAAAAAGTCACATGGAGCCATATCAGGCGAATACGGTGCTTGCGGAACGATATTAACATTATTTTTGTTCAAATAATCGCGAACAAGACGTGATGTGCGAGCTGATGCATTATCGTGATGCAAGAACCATGACTTGTTGTCCCATAATATTCAGCGTTAACCGATCGGCCTTGCGGAAGGAACTCCGAGTGCACCACACCTTCGTAATCGAAAAAAAAAGTCAGCATAACCTTAATTTTTGAGCGGCGTTATTTTTTGGGTTGATGTACGGCCCTCTTTGAACGATTTGTACCACTGGAAAACATGTGCACGCGATAGAGCAGAGTCTCCACAGGTTGTCTGCAACATTTTTAAGGCGTCTGAAGCCGAAATTTTGTTGGAATAACAAAATTTCAAACAAATTCTTTGTTCAACTTTAATTTCCATCGTTAAATTCGAAAAACACACTCGAGCTTGACTTGTTTACAGTAGCACAGAAAACAAACTATGTGACATATCACGCTGAAATTTGCCATGTAAGCTTATAACAGTCCTACCAAAAAACAAAAAATTTATTTTTGCCATATGTCATCCGCGGACCGTTTTATTGATAACGTCTCGTTCATATTTGAGCAGAAGCTATATATATATATAATTGGCGCGTACACCATTTTTGGGTGTTTAGCCGAGCTTCTCCTCCTATTTGAGGTGTGCGTCTGAATGTTGTTCCATAAATGGAGGGACCTAAAGTTTCAAGCCGACTCCGAACGGCAGATATTTTTTATGAGGAGCTTTTTTTATGGCAGAAATATACTCGGAGGTTTGCCATTGCCTGCCGAGGGGCGACCGCTAAGAGAAAAATGATTTTCTTAATTTTGGTGTTTCACCGAGATTCGAACCTACGTTCTCTCTGTGAATTCCGAATGTTAGTCACGCACCAACCCATTCGGCTATGGCGGCCGCCTGGCTTAGATATTCGAAAAATATATGAGGTGTATGTGATAAAATGTGATGAAAATAATACATCACGTGTGAAGGAGTGGACTTACAGGAAAATATTCAATACGGAGTTCAACTTAAATTTTCATACTCCTCGTAAAGACACGTGCCAACAGCGTGATTCGATAAAACTAAAAATTGAAACATCCAGTAATGAAGACGAGAAGTTGCATCTTATTGAAATTCATGATTCACATCTTAACAGTGCCGAACAGGCTAGAAAAAGTTTAACAGATGACATACAAAAAGCAGAACATAATCAGAGTGAATATAACGGATTCACATTTGATCTACAGAAAGCGCTTTCTTATCGAAAACTTTCCGTTTCGGTAGCTTATTATAAACGTAACATATACAGGGTGGGCCAAATAAGACCTATTAATGTTAAGCACAAATAACTTTGTTATTTTTTGACATATTTATTTTTCCCTTTTTGTAGGTTATAATTGAATTGTTGGAAATTTATTATGGAACCCTACAGTACAACATAACGCGTTAAAATTATCGAGTTTTTCTATTCTTGTTAACGATCAATTGTTTTAACGCAGCGTAAATATCGGCATATGTCGGATGAAACGCATTTCCATTTAAATGGTTATGTCAACAAACAAAACTGTAGATTGTGGAGCTCTGCACATCCAAGGGCAACACACCAACATCAGTTGCACCCATCTAAATGTACTGTTTGGTGCGGTGTTATGGCCACTAGAGTTATCGGTCCACATTTCTTCGAAAATGAGGATAAAATGCCGGAATCGATTTCAGGAGCTTCTTACAGAACATTGATTGAAAACTTTTTGCGGCCAATGGCGGAGCAGTATCCTAATTTGTGGTTTCAACAAGATGGAGCAACTGCGCATACTGCTAGGCAAACTATGGACCTGCTGCTGCGTAGTAGTAGGTTTTATTTGGCCCACCCTGTATGTATGCAATTTAGGGTTTCATAATTTCAACAATGAAAATGCTAAAATGTATGCATGGGATGAAACTATCGCCTCAAGAGGAACACAGGAAGTTGCGTCCTACATCTTAAAGCACATTCGGGACATTGCCACTTAAAAGCATGTCATAGCTTATAGTGATGCCTGCTCAGGACAAATCGTAAAATTAATATAGCTTTAATTTGGTTAAAAATTGTTCAGTAATCTGATAATAATGTTGAAACAGTTGATCATATCGCGATTTTGGTTTGATAGAAACTAAAATAAAACCAATCGAATTATTTATACATACCTAAGAATTATTATTATTTAATAGAAGTATTTACAAAGAAAACCCCATTTTTGGTAGCACAAATGGCTCAAAAATATTTCATTTCAACAAAACAACTAAAAGAATCAACGAATAATAATATAGAAAGAAAAACACCAATGGAGAAGCTGTGTCTTGGCTAAAAATACAATGGATCAGATTTAAAAAAAATGCTCCGTATAAGATATTTTATAAAACTTATATAGTTACAATGAAATGAGTTTGAATAAAATGTTAATTACTAATAAAAATGTTTCCTTAATGGTATAAGTCATTTATAAAGTCATACAGTTAATTTTGAAAGTGGTATAAGTCATTTCAAACATTCTAAGCCACATTTGCTTTTAAAAGTTGTTATAAATTTTACAATCATAAAAAATACTTGTTTGTTCGCACTACTTTACTGTCTCAAAATCATATTCCATAATACAAAAATATTTGTAATCCTTTAAAATGCAAAACTCTAAATATCTCGAAACAAGGAAAATATGACTTATACCACTTTCAAAATCAAGGGCTCAATTATTAGCAGCTAATATTTACATATACTATCACATTTGTGCAACACAACGCAACACCATCCAATTGGTTATGGTTACGACGAGAAACCAAAATTCAATTGGTTTATGTTTATGGTTATGAGTACGGAATTATGGCATTGCACCTCTAATCGATTACAGTGTTGCCCATATATTGGTTCGTTAAGCAAATTTATGGCGTTATGGCACTCTACTCTGGGCTTAAATTTGACACTTTCTAGCGAAAGATAACCGCTTTTGAATATGCTAAGCAGAGGGCAAAGACTTACTTCGAGCGACGCCTGAGATATAACTGTGCTTTTGCAAAACTTGTGGACTGTTTCATGAGAAACTTCGACGCCATATTCATCTCTAAGCTCACTAGCTAGAGTTCTCGTCAAAATCTAAAGGTTTGAGGCTACTTTTTTCAACAAAATACGTTCGACGCAGTCAGTTATTTTCCACGGCTCTCCACGTGCAGTTTTTGGTTGCAGCTTATATATTTTGAATTTAAATAACTTACCGTTTTTCGCCGACTGACCACTCTTGGTGTAACATTCTAAAGCTCCATCCTCTTATTACAAACCAGGTCCGTGTAAAATATTTGAATTCTTTCTTTGATATGTCGTGTAAGTTTAAGACGGTAGTTTTTTAACCATGTTTAATTAGAGTAAGATAATAAATCGATTTGCGCTCTAAAAACTTTATTCTTATATTAAAAGCTATTCACCTACTGAGAAGTTAAAGCAATAAAAGAAGGACACACAAAAATTTTCCACACTTTACAACGAAGTACTTTTCCTCTTCCAATTCCATGTCCGTTAAGTCGGAATACCTTCTGCTGCTGTGAAATTCACACCTGAAGCGGCAAATTATTCTTAACTTTTACAATAATCCCAGTAATTACAAGCACTTAAGTACGTAATATATTTGTATGTTTGTGAGAGAGGTACGATTCAGGTAAGAAATAGCAAAAACTTCACTATAAGCCTCTGTATCATGTGGCTTGTACACGAATGTAGGTATGTGTATGTATGCCAAGAGGTACGATAATAATTGAATCAGTATAAAACACAAAATAAATGAAGAAATTGAAAAAATAGGAAAGGCTGCGGAAAATAATTAAGATAGAGGTAAAAAACACTATGCCACTCTACGCATTGAAAATCCCGCGAATGAAAGCAAAATTGAAATAGAAAATAAAATCGTTGATAGCAGAGAGGGTGGTAAAAACAGAAAATGAGTGCGGAATTAAATCGCCTACAAACAAATTCTAGAAATCACTTACTCACTTATTAGAAACCGCAAGAAATCAGCACATGGCACAGTGGGGTGAGACTTCAAAACCGTTTGAGAGGTTTGTAAAAGTTTTTTATGTAATAGTTTCACACTTTTTTGGGCTTCTCATGTTTTGTAAACGCAAAAATATATATCGTATTTGGAACGCAGTTTTAAGATTATAGGATATTTGAGAAATTATTAATTTAATATAAAGTAAATGGATTCAGTTTGGGTTAATGAGTAGTGGTCATATATGGCGCATTGACGACTCGTGATTTTAAGATTATATTATGATTAAGCTTTCGTGCGTCTGTGGAGAAAGGAATGAATTGATAGAATACAGGATTATGTATACTGATATGGTACAAAGACGTGATTAGCCATAAGCTAGCTCTTATTTTATTTATTTTTTATTTACATGTTTAAAAATCTTATAATGCACTATTTCTTACAGCCTATGAAAAGCAGATGAATACTAAACAATTCAATCAAAAGTAAATTAAACTTATAATTTATTAATTCATTTCAATGAGGAAAATCTAACATTTCTTATAGTTTACAGAGAAAAAATATTAGAGAATACTTAGAATCTAGTTAAGCAATTCATTTAGCAGCATTTTGAGGTGGTACTTTGTAGAAAAAGTGAATTAAACTCCCTTAAAGATCTAAAAATCCGAAGATTGAAAGCATAATTAATTCATCCCTAACCAGAATATATAATATCATGATTTCGTAATCTTCACTAGGGAATATTGAAATTAATTTTTTCGAGTACCAATGGGGAGTCAATCGCACCACAAATCAAATCGAAACCGAAAGTTAGGGAGAGAATAGACCTAGATATATATATATAAAGAAATAGACTTTGATACGAATGATATATATATATAATATCAATATATATATATATATTGTTATATATATATATAATATCAATATATATATATATATATATATAACAAAGTCTATTTCCCTCTGGACACGAGGGAGGTATATAACAGCTTTAGAGTTACGGATCAAGAAAGTCCGAAATAAAACGTCGAATAAAAGCAAGTACAGAAGAGAATTAAAAACACTTGCTTATATTTTAATTTAACTTATTTCTTTCTTTCCGAGTTCATGCTGTAAGATTTTATGGAACCTGCTAAATGAAAGGGTCCATCGTTGAAGATATAGTTATTTTTCATCTAAACGCCAAATCTTGGAAAAGTACAAAAGAAAGGATGGAAAAGGAAATGGATCGACACACTATTTTTTTAAGATATAGCAGTTTTCCGATTGTCTATGTGCACATAAAATATGTATGTATGTATATCTTTAGGATCCAGTCTTTTAATCGTCCTTAAGAAGTTCGGCTTTCATGATGGCCCATTAAGTTTCGATTGTCGAAGTTCTGGGCAATTAGGCGGATTTACCTATTTTGCTGCAAAGAACACTTTGTGGTGCCACTCTAAAGACATTTTTCCATAATGATAAGTTGCGAGATTAGCCTCAATTAACACAGGGTACTTATGCTGTGGTATAAGATATAAGAGCTGCTTCTATAGACACCCTCTATTATAAGTTTCTTGGTTAATTGTACCAGACCCTACAAAGGGGTCACTTTTGAATATTGTTTGAGTAACTCAACAAGCTTCTTATTCTTAATTTTAACTGCAACATTGGCACTTTTATTATATCTGCATTGTAAAATTTGCAGCTTCGGATTTGTTTAAAACCTACTTTGCGCACGACTCGTCATCCGTAATAATACAGCCAAATTTATGAAAACAATTGTCGTACAATTTTCACGTACGTTCTTTTACCAAAAAAAAAATGCTTATCGTAGCGATTAAGAGCTGCATTAATCTTATACAAACGGAGGCCTGCTAATTTTCGTACATTGCGCACATACGACTAAGACATGTTTACTTTTTTTCCGACGTCTCTTACCGAAAGTCCAGGATTTACTATAAAGGCTTCCTTTGCTTTGATTTGGGATACCAATTCTTTTTTCTACCCCTACCAGACATTTTTTTAAATATACTCAATGGTATGTATATTTAAATTGGTAAATAAACACAATGCTAAGCCTTCCGCTGCGGGACGTGTCATCGATAAAAAAGTCATCATTTTTTAACTTTGCAAATCATTTCCATGCTGTAAACTCACTTATCACACCTTCTCCATACACGTTGCAAATGTGCCGGTCTGCTTTGGCAACTTTTTGACCTCGATGAAAAGCAAAGAAGAGCAGGTGTCGAAATTGTTGATTTTTGCCTTCTGGGTATTCAAAACTAATAAAAAATTTAATAACTCAAAAACACAATTAACTTAGTTTTGTAGAGCAAAACGGATTCTATCGAATGAATACTTACCAGAAAAGAGTATATAAACGCTATGAACTTATTCCCCAACCCAATATATGAGGAGATAAAAAGGTTGCTTTGGGTACATAATTTATCTATACTAATATTATAAAGAGGAAAAATTTGTTTGTTTGTTTGTAACGAATAGGCTCAAAAACTACTGGACCGATTTTAAAAATTCTTTCACAATTCGAAAACCACATTATCCAAACATGGATTACATTTTATTTTGGAAAAAAATAGGGTTCCGTAAGATATTTGGATTTTTCGGACACAAACTGAAAAAAATCTTATATATAAAATAAAGTCAACTTTTTGTGTGTGTTCGCTAACCGGCCGTGTCTGCACCGAATTAAACCAAACTTACACACAATGTTAAGAAGGTATTGAAGATGGTTTCCGTATAGTTTGGATACCTATTGGTGGATAGGGCTCGAGATATAGGTCAAAACGTGGACCCGGGTAACCTTTGGTTGTGTATGTACAATATGGGTATCAAATGAAAGCTGTTGATAAGTGCTTTAATACGGGGTAATTTTCATACCTATTGATGACTAGGGTCTCGAAATATATGCCAAAACGTGGACCCGCCGTGTCTTTGCACCGAATTAAACCAAACTTATGCACATTGTTAAGTAAGTATTGAAAATGGGTTTCGTAAAGTTTGGTTGTAATTCGGAGCAGTGGCAACGGGTACAGCGTTCTTTTGAGCCAGCCATAATGTCGCTTACTTTTTTAACGCTTGGGGCGGAACTGAACTGTCAAATTGACAGTATGAGTTACAATGTGTTAATATTTCTTTCTGATTTGGATGCCATAAGGAAAAAACGTAAGTGCAACATGTAAAAATTGTTTGTGAATTTTTTTGGAGTGGATTTTGGAACAGTGAATAATTTCTTACGAAATTTGAGAATTTAATGTGAAATCCGAATGGAATTATGTGTTCGTGGAAAAAACAATTTTTTTCGTTTTTTTTTTTAAATATAAATGGATAATGGTTAAAAAAGCTCCAATGCTTAATAAAATATATAAATTGAAACGAAAAATTCATGGATGATCAGGAAAAAAGACGATTGTTTATTCATATGCGTTGATTTGAAATTTAAAAACAATCTTCTTTTTTCCTGATTTTCAATTTATATTTTATATTTACTCAAAAACAAATAGAAAAACAAAAAATGTTGTTTATGCCAAAGCGCTTGAATAAAGAATAAAGAAATAAATAATATGAAAACCATATATTTTCTGTTCTAAACCATATCTATTCTATTGTAGTGTGCCCAGCGAAGGGGGCCGGGTTTGCTAGTTCATAATAAAATTGAAAACCGAATTTGATCTAATTGTTTATCTCGGTATTTTAAGAGGCCACATTTTTGGATAGGAAATGTAATAGTATCTTTTTTTTATATTCGAGTTTTTGGCGAGGTCCTATTTATATGCAATGTGTGTAGCCGTATATTTACAGAAATAAATCAAGTGAAGTGACTCATTACTAATTATAGCCAAATGTTGAAGAGACATAAACAAAATTTTACCGATTCGATGCTAACAAACTGCTTATGGGGTTGTAATATTTATTATAGGCAATGTATTCAATAATATGTATAGTCACTACCATTAGCTATAATGGCATCACATCTTCCAGTCATACTTTGAGTTAATTCCTGCGCATGTTGTGGAGATAATCGTCTCCAAATCACCCGAATTTGTTTTGATAACTGTTTGAACATTCATATTTGTTTTCTTTTGAGTTTTTGTTTAACTATTGGGCAAACATTTTCAGTTACGCTAGCATTAGTCGACTGTGAAGGCCAACCCATCATTTCCAACCCATTTTGCTGTTTCCACTCTACACACGTTGGGCTTCGATGCTTCGGATCGTTGTCTTCTTGTAAAATCCAGGGTTGGCTATATCTTCCAGACATCTTCACAGTTGACAATAAAAATGCATTCCAATTGGCAGTAAAGACAAATAACCTGCCAAATCCTTTTCAGGAACAGCAGCCCCAAACATGAACTTTAACTGGATGCTTAACAGTGAAGAGTTGTCGCTTATCAGCCTTATACCTGGACCTATGAAAGCAACTATTCGCCTAAAAGGAAGATTCATCTGTGAATATTACGTTTGCTCAATTTATTTATATATTTATTTATTATTAATTTATAACATTTATTTATTTATTTAATACTAAAGAAGCAATTAGTCTTCATTTAATTTGTAAAATACTAAATAAATTATGTGGCGCAAATTCTTTATTTTGCTTCAACGTGCATTGGTAATAGCAAAACCAAAAGTGTTACTCTTGCTGCTTTATTGTCCGTACATTTGACTGACGTTGCCTCAGTGCTGTCACACTTATTGATTTGCCAATTGTTGCATGCAACATGTATAAATCAACAAAAAAATAACTACACCTGAATACTAGCACAGATTTGAAGGCTAACTCAAGCAATGCAAAGGAAGTTCGCTCTCGGCAGTAGCGGGGTGAATAAAATTACGAATCGTACAGCTCCCAGGTGCGCTTAATTTCCTTCACACTCGTATGCAACGCGCAGCTGCTACAAATTGTCAGGCGCAACAAATGAATGTACGCAACTAGCAAAAGCAAGATAGTACTTCAACAACAGCCGAATAACAGCAAAATAAAACCAAATATTAAGTATGCATATATACACACCCTCACATACACATACACGTACATGAGCTCCTTTGAATTTAGCCATGAGCAACAAGCGAAAATCACTTGTAGGAAAGACTTGCAGTTACCATATGAATTGTTGTTGCCAGTGTGCACGTAAGTGCAATGAATGCGTTAAATGCCGTCAACGTCACACTACCGCAGCAATAACAATGCACGCGCCCTGAAAGAGGAACAATTAGCGCTTACATAAGATATGAAAGCAAGGATAAGCGGATGGAGAGCGGATTACAGGAAGAGAGATCCTATAACAGGTAGAAAGAACAACAGTATTGTTGGCTGCAACAGCAACATAATTTATGCGAACAGTAGCTTGCAACACCAACGACAACTATAAATATCCTTCAACAGACCACGTGCGTACAATCAAAACATTACCCAACCCCACTGACAACTGCGCTACAATGTTATCAGAGGCAAAGTTCGAAAAGTACGCCATACCTTGCTCACTACGTACCTAGCTGTATGCCCAACTCTCAGTTGCCGAACGCATGCGCATTGATTTTTCGAACTTGAATCACGTATACGATTTCAGGAAGTACACTTAATGCAACAACAAGCAAGCCAGTAGACGGCAACATTCGCAAAACCAAAAAGCAAAATAGGTACGGAAAGTAAATTTAAATAGAATGCCTTGGTCTGCACTTGCAAAAGCCAACAGCCAACAGTTGCGCGCAACTTTCGTACAATCCGTTTGTGGTTCATTCGTGGTGGCTGGCTGTAACTGTTGGCCAGAGCAAAAGTGTCCTTTAGGGGCTGGCGATTTGCACAGTCCACATTCGTCAGTTGGGCTGTAAGCACGTGTGCGCTCCGGCAGCTCCTTTGGTGTAACTTATTTGTGGTGACAAAAAAGTTGTTTTTAAAATTTTTGAAAACATTAAAAGTTTGATTGCCAAAAAAGATAAATATAAGTTGCAGCAGACTAAGGAAACGCGTGTTTACGCCACCTGATTGGTGTCAGAGGAAGTTTGGCTTTGATCAGGGAGAACGACGCGCGGGTTCGGACGCTAAAATTGACGCTTGTGGATTTAAAGTAATAAAATGTGATTGTGAAACAATAATAAGTAGTAAATTTAACTAATAAATTAAAAAAACAAAAAAACAAATTAAATCGTCTACGATGCTATTAGTTACGATTTGAATTGTTGGTTAACAAAACATAAAAAAATATAAAATGTAAGCAACCCTTAAATATGTGGACCAAAAGCATATATCAAATATTTTTAAATAAAAAGCATGAAAAATGAAAGTTCAAAATAAATAACTGGACTTAAAATAATTCTAATAGTAAATAATAAAATATGCAATGCATAAATATTTTAACTAACCAAATAAATCGATGTCTAGAGTTTCAAAAACTTGAAAATATAAAATTTTATAAATATTTATGTTTCAAAAATTTGAACAAGCAACTTCAAAGAATTTGTCATAGAAGCTTTTACATGTATTACTTTACAGCTTAAGCCAAATAAAATTAAAAAAAAAAACCAAAAATGCGTGTACATGACATAAATTAAGTCGCCTCACATATACATACAACAGTTATATTTTTATACCTGCGTACTTGTGCTCAAGAGTATTATAATTTTGTTCACCTAACGGCAGCATGCAACAACATAAAGCAATAGGGTTGGATATAGACATATAAACCATATAACAAAGTGCTCAGATTGAGCCGATCACTCGATTTAGTCCTATCTGTCCGTTCGTGCGCTGGATAACTCGAGCAAAAACTTAAATACATATTTCTTGGTACCATTAGTGCACATATTACTCTTTGTCCAAGGTAGCTTGGTATTGGAAATGCGCGAAATTGGACATCTGGCATGTAGTGGTATTTTTCAAAAACGGCAAAAAATGTATATCTCTGTAATAAAGATGCAAACTCATTGAAATTTTACGCAAATGATGAATGTAAATACTACGCAAGTAAAATTGAAAAAATTAGCGGTGTCACGTCTACTTTTGGATAAAGTCGTATATTGACAAATAAAATTTGGTACACGTGTTGCTCCTCACCTCCCTTAGAACCAATATAAATACTCTTGAGATTGCATAAGAACTACGCCTACTTTTTATGTATCGAAACTAAATTTCCGTCCATCCCTCTAAGGTTACAAGCTTTTATTGTCTATGAGTTTGCTTGATAACCCAAATTTAATTTTACTAAAATGTGCGCGCGTCTTTGTTTTTTGTTTCAAGTAAACTTAGTGATTAAAGTTTTTTCACACATGCAGTGATTAGCAACAAGTCCATAAAAATTAATCTACCCGTTCACATAAGGTAGATTTACTGTAAAAGTGGCTATCAGATTGTCAAGTGAAGAAAATACAAAGCCTGTTGTGCCCATTTCCACTGCTATGCCCTTTTGCAGCCGCGTTGTTACGCCAGCTGCTCCTACCACAAGTCCAGAAGAAGTTCGATTGCTTCTTTATGCCATTGTGATCATAAAATGAATGCATAATTAATAATATTTAATAAACATTTTACCACAATTATGCTTACACACCTCTTTTCTTTGCTTGCGTCTATTTTATTTAGTTTTTACTTTGCGGTTCTCTTCACAATCGTAATAATTACTAGCGGTAACACAGAAAATACAGGGTTATAAGGAAAAATGTATCGTTATAAAATAAGATTATTTTATTATCTCGGATTTGATATTGGTAATCTCGCTCTTTAACTACGGATTGGGAGTTAAACTCGAAATAGTAGATAATCTATTGTAGTTATATATAAACCTATTATTATTTAACAGTAATTGTGATTACTGTGAAGGTTTTATGGCAATTCTTAACATATTTACTAGATATTGCGGTTTGATCACAAAGGGCAAGGGTTCACTGGCGTATCAGAATAGAAGCCAAGAAATTGGTTGTCTAACAAAAGTTGCTCTCATACTGATATCACTCAACAGCATACATTCAATTCTTACCTTATCCTTTCTAGTTTAGAAAAATCTATTTTCTTGCTAAACCTGCTGTTTGCCGCCCAAGTAAACCATTCAAATTTTATTTTGTTGTAAGTACTTAAGCAAAGAAAACTAATTAAAATTCAAATTAATTTATAAAATAACTTAATTCTTATGACTCTCATGGCCAAACTATGAACAAAATAAAAAATAAGAATTGTCCCCTCTCACTACGCATTTGAGGTGTGTGAGGTATAGAGCGAATGCTCTAAATTTTTTCTTTACACGAAGAAAATCCAAATATCAACGCGATTTTTCTGGTTGTTCAAAAAGGTCGAGCAGAAAAACACAATTTTATGGTATTAAATACACTTTATTATTCAGTATAGTCTCCCTGAGCATCACTACACTTGTTCCAACGAGATTCTAATTTATGAACTCCATGCCTGCAGTGAGAATCTGGATTAGCTGCAAAATACGCCTCCACAGCTGTTATGATCTCATCATTTGATCGAAAAAACTTTCCACGCATGTTTTAGCATTTTGCCAGCAATCCATAAACAAAATTCCTTTCGCATCCCAAAACCCTGATGCTAACACCTTCTTGGCCGATTTCTAGAACACGTTTCGGTGCCGAAGAACCAGATTCGTACCACTCTTTAGCCTCTTGTTTTGATTTAGGATCATGGTGATAGACTCAAGCCTCATCCATATTGATGACAAAACCCACTTTATCCTTTTGGAAATGCTCTAATGCTGCTGATACAGTCGCACTCGAATGTGTTTTTGTTCCATTGTTAGCGAATGCGGCACCTACTGTGCACGCAGCTTTCTGAAACCCAATACTACTGCCCATTGCGATGCCTGGGGCTTCTACTAAATCTCTTTCAGTCACTTGACGGTTTTCCAATACGATATCCTCTTATCCTGTATTTTTCTACGATTTCTGGTGTTGTTGCTGTTTTTGAACATCCTTCGGTTTTGGATCGTCTTCAAGGCTTGTACGACTACGTTTAAATTCAGCAACCCATCTTTCTACTGTACTAATTCATGGCGAAAAGTCCTCATACGCTTTCAACATTCTTTTATCAATTTCATTTGCTTTTAAACCTTCCAAAAGTAAAAATTGAATCACTGCACGGTACTTGATTTTTTCCATTGTAGAAAATACTGTGAGACGTCGATACTAAATGGCTAGTAAACAAAGAAAAATTTAGTAAATGTATGTGAAGAGTGTATCAACATAACAAAAAATTTAGGCCTGTAGCAACGCCCTGTCCTACCGAACAGCAAAACTTATTGCACAATCTACATATACAAAAATTCAATGAACTAAAAAACAGCGTGCTCGAAATTTACCGAAAAATTCGTATAAAAAAGTGAAATTTTAAAAAAAGTTTGAAACTGGGATTTAAATAATTTTTGTAGCAGAATGAAATATATTTTCCTGAAAAAACTATTATAATTAAGGAGAAAGAAAGGAATTGTCAAAACTTGTCAATAAGTCCCCGTGCTGTAGCGAATTAACGCAGTGTAAATGGCGTTCACATCCAACACTACCAGGTTCTGGCGATCAAAACAGTTAATATTATATGATAGATAAAAGTACACATAGCATGCACCCTGATCCTGTTAGTAAAACGTCTTTTCATGGTAGACATGTGCTGGGGGGGGGGAAGAAATTTGCAATTGCCTGCCTGTTGGCTTTTCTGATTCGAAGGGTTAACATGGAATAGGCTTTATTACACTTCCACTCGTTATAAGAAAATTATAAAAATGTACGGTTATTTAGGGTGAGCTCCCCTGACAGCTTTTGGTGCGCCTCTTGATGTTTTTCCACAGTTTTATGCACCTCCGAATGGAAGTTGGTTTTTATCAGGAGCTTTTTACGCACTTCTCACTCGGAGGTTTGCCAGTGCCTGCCGATGGACGACCCGGAGATTCAAGAATTATAGTCACGCATCATGCTACGGCAGCCGCTTGTAACCTCAGTTTGTCTGCTGAATAAATCTTAGAACAAAATCATAATGCAATAAGTTCGATTTATCAGATAGTTAATTATATAAAATGTTTCGGCAATAGGTCGTCGATGGGCTGGCGAAAGAAGGGTTGGCAGAATTTTTTTATTCTACGCTCTTAGCTGATCACCTTACAGATTTAAAATTAGTGAACGTATAAGCTCTGAGCGGAGTAAGTGCTAGAGAACAATGAACGGACTCGGACAGACGGATATAGCTGTTTTTTGTATTCGTTAACTTGGGTTCATATTCGGTCGCTTACTGTTGAAAATCGAAAATCGCTTACTGTTGCATACGACAGTTAAGTCTATCTATGTATTGATATTGATTGCCGGCAACTTTTTACTGAGGGCGATTCATGAGCATCGAGCATATGTTTAATGAATGCTCCTTTCAGTTCAGATAAAGAATGCACACGAAAAATATTGGTGCGGGGAAAATCGTGATAACATCAAATTTATATAAGCTATCGAAACAATTTTCTTTTATTTAATTTTTCATTTATTAAGCGTACTATATTAAACAAAAAACACATATCAATTATTTTTGTTATAAACAAAATTGCGTTATTTAAATTTGACTCCTCTCATGTAAAAAGTCAATTTTTGTTTCCGACGCAAATCCTTTTTTTCTTCCACGGCCAGGCCTGTTCCACCGACAAGCTTTCTTTAAATTTTTTAGCGCATAAGTTACCGTACTGTTCGGATAATTTAAAGTTTTTGCTTTGGCATTGTGCGACAAATGGCCAGGTTTTTGCTTTTTGTGCGCAATTTTCTTCGCAAGCTCACAATTAAGTTACACTTAAGAAAGACAAACACTATTTTTATTTTTTAATTGCAGTTAGTTTAAGCAAGTGATGGGTAAACACAAGGGACTAGTTTTTTCGTGTTAATCCTTTACTTCGTTCTACTGATCAGACACTGCAGCTTCTGTTTAGACGAAACCACTTTTATAATTCATTGAAAAAGTTGAAGCAGCCAAAGTCATCGACATATTACGGATATACCTGTACACCTTTTTAGGTCATGTTGCCCTATAAATTCTGGCATATATTTCTATTATCTGACCTGCATTCTTGCTGTCCTTGAAAAAATGTTGTAAAAAATTATATTAATGAGTAGTTTTATAATTGATATTTACTACCCTAAGTAATTTATTAGTAGGAAAACCAGGAACTAAGCTTTAAATTAAGCGTTTTAAATACCGTCAATGCAAAAGTTCTCATGGGAATAATTTATATATACGAGTACTTATATATCAGAGGACTTTTTTTCATTTACATCTCAAGTTTTTTTATGGATATTTGGAGTTTAAGAAGTGAGAAATTTTAAGAAATTTTCAAAAATACTTTTCTTATATATTTTTCATAATATAAATGGAAAATTTCATATTTTTGCTAAAAAAGGGAAGTTAGTTTTTTGAAAACTTTGTTAATAAATTGAAAACGTTTAATTTTGATGAAAAATTTGACATAAAAGAAATATCCAAATTTAGTATTATTATTTATACCTTCGAACGATTCAAATTTACAATATTTAGTTAAAAATTGGTGTATAGCTTGAAAGATGTGCCGCTCTTAGTTTGAGCGTAGGCTGGAAAATGTAATTACCTTTAATGTGAATTGTTTTGTCAATTAATCTGTTAAACATTATTCAGTTATAAGATTTTGTTATGATTAACTTTCTTCTTTCTTCAATCAAAAATCATTTTTTGGCGATATCTCGAAAATCACATGTTAGAAAAAAAATTAAGTAGATATTCAGAATCCACGAAAATCATTAATTATTTGTTCACCTTTGATATACGACCACTAGATGTCAATGGGGGAAAAATAGAGAACGACCGAGCATCGATTTTTAAAGCCGAATCGTAGGAAACATTTTCAATGGCCTAAATAATGAGCAAGTAATGCCTTTTTAATAATTTTATCTTGTAATGTAAAAACCATAGCTTATCGGCATTTTCACCTTGCTAGCAACATCGTGAGGAGCTAACCTGGAGCACTGAAAAATTGCTCACATTCGATGGAGGAGCAGATAGATCTTAGAAAGTAGTTTTGGTGAGCAGAAAATCTGTGCTTTGATACCAGTGTTCAGATAATTTAACAAAAACTGAAAGTTTATACAGTTTTTAAGCAAACAAAAAATGTTAAGAAATATTCTGTCAAAGTTCGGCTTTTTTCCCAAATTGCAACCAAAATGAACTTTTGTGGTTAAGCCGAAGCAGAAGTTTGGTCGTTTTCTAGTAAAAATCATACAAAATAGTATAAATAGAGTGATTTGGGTAAGTTTATGTCATCAGAAAATTTAGAGAAATTCGCAGATAAAACTAACTGATATTTTACATTTTCCTTTCCACAAAGTTGATCAATTTTCAAATTCATTAACTCTATCATCGATGTGGTTCTATGTCAAATGCAGATATGAGAGCCTGTTTCTTATAATGGGAAACCATACTTGAAATAAGATTCGCTCCATGTCCCATCATTGCGCCGTGAAGCATTTAGTAGAAGATGAATTTGAGCTATAAGTTAGCTTATCCCAGTGTACCCTGTTTCTCAAACTGCAGCTACGTCACTCTCCCTTCTAACGTTCGTTTCCTCTTTGCCTTGCCATCTTAACTTTGAAGTTGTTGTCGATAATGTTTTTAAGATTTAAGATTTAATAATTTAAGATTTTTAAATTCTTGCAACTAAAAAGTACGTATCATCCCCCTTACGCCAGAAATATGAATTTGTAAAAATTAAAATGTTGGGAAATCAAGTTTAAAAGTTTATTGGCCTCGTAAAGTTGAATCCTTTCAGTTTTGATATAAACATTTATTTGTGGTTTCATGGTGTTCTGGGCTTTGGTATAACATGGAATATCCAAGGGTTAATCAAGTGAACCCATTAACCAAAAATATGAAAATTTGACGAATGTGACAGTCGCAAATTTAAGCATTATACTATTCTTCAACTAAGGAGCTTTTATAAACCATTTTCTAAAAACCAGCAATCTTCGCACTTAGTTGAAAAATATCATATTAGGAATTAGTATTTGTGGTAAGCCGCTCACAGTGTCAAAGGAAGTTAGTCTTAATGTTTCCTCTCGATCATCAAGGCATCATAGACTTCTTTCTTTGTAAATAAATAAATAAATAAATTACAAATAGGTGCGCATACACTTCTGTGAGGTGTTTGACCGAGCTCCTCCTTGTTCCACAAATGGAGGGACCTACAGTTTTAAGCCGACTCCGAACGACAAATGGCTTTTAAGAGGAGATTTTTCATGACCGAAATACATTCCGAGGTTTGCCATTGCCTGCCGAGGGGCGACGGCTATTAAAAAAAAAATGTTTGCAATCATTTTGCTGTTTCATGTAAGGCGATTCGATGCAATGAACTTTCGATTGGCAGTAGTCAGCCCTTTTTTGCAAACAATAAGTTTCTTAATGAACCATTTCGATCTTTGTGGCAACATTTTAATTCTTTTGTATCGGACTCGCTTTTCACCATTAAGAAAACGATACTAACCTCTCTTAATGAATGATTGACGATGGTATACCTACTTATATCCAATTTTTTATTCAGCTGATGAATATTTTTTTATTCACATACTCTATCTGACAAGACAAAAATGATTCGTACATCATGTGTATGCATCACAGTGTATCTCTCGTGTCGATTGGACGAGAGGAGAGTAATTGTTGGATTTATTAATATTATTGTTATTAAAGAAAAAATAACGAAAGTATATATATGCGCCTTGGATTCGTCACTGTTTTCTTCGTTATATTTAGACTCTGCTCGTTTGACGAAAAATTTGTGTGTGAAAACAACAGCAAAGTTATCAAGCAAGATTCAGCTTTGCGAGTATGATTATACCTCATAAAATTGGTAAAACCCACTATAGTCAATGCTGCCAAACTCCCTTTTCTTGTGACCGTTTGTAACTGTTGTTAAAGAGATCGACGAGGAAGGAATTAGCCGCGTCTTAAAGCAATCTTGTCATTATGAATAATTATAATATAGTACCTCACGAATGGCACTAACAGCTAAGAATATCGACCTAAAAGACTAATAGATTTTTTACTTAATTATAAAAAAAATATTAGAATAAAATTACAATGTGTAGGAAATCAATAAGCAAAATTATATAATATAACCTAGTTCAATTCGTAATAGAAAATCATAAATATTTTACATATTTTACAGAGAAATCTCTTTTAATAAATGTGAAAGTTTCCTGCCTTTAAAGATGTTGTTTCTGCCATTGTTGTATTTGGTGCAGTAGTCTATTATGTGAATAATGGTCAGTGGACAGTTACACGCTGAGCTAATTGGGGCAAGCATTTCTTTTAGAAGGTGTTGGTGAAGTTATATTTGTGTGTCCTAGTCGGAGTCAAGTTAGGATATTTGTCTGCTGCAATGTCGCTCCTGTTGGAATAATTGCTTATAGTCGTTCTGGATTTATGAATTTGTAGCTGTGCTGGTATGTAATCCATTTCTTCCTTACAGTTGAGTAATATAGGGTGGGCCATGTAAAATTTGCCTTTCGGCTATAAAAAAAACTAATTAATATTTTTTCAAACTTTTTTTTTTATTTTGAAGATTGAACATTGTCATTTATGATGAAGAATAATATCGTTCAAATGACTGCCACGACTGGCTTTGCAGTAGACCATTCGATCAACCCAATTTTTAAGCACATTTTCGATTGTTTGGGCTCCAATTTCATGAATGGCAACTTCGATTTCGTGTTTTAAAGCATCAATCGTCTCTGGATGGTTCGCATAGCATTTGTCCTTAACGGCTTCCCACCAAAAATAGTCCAACGGGCTTAAATCACAGCTCCGAGGCGGCCAATTGATATCGGAATTTCGGCTGATTATTCAGTTTTCAAAAACGGTAGCCAAAAGTTCGAGTGTAACTTTGGCAGTGTGACAAGTTGCACCATCCTGTTGAAACCAAATGTCGTCCATGTCATCCTCTTCAATTTTTGTAAACAACTCGTTGAGCTTGTCACGGTAACGCTCGCCATTTACTGTAACCGCGGCTCCTCGCTCATTTTCGAAAAAAAAATGGCCCGATGATGCCGCCAGACAAAAAACCGCACCAAACAGTGACTCGTTGTGGATGCATTTGCTTCTCTACAGTAATGTGTGGATTTTCTGAGCCCCAAATCCGACAATTTTGCTTATTGACGTAGCCACCGATGTGAAAATCAGAAAAGAAGAAGAAGACTCACCACTTTGGAAATAGGTTTTCAATATTTCCCAATTTTGTTCAAGCGTATAGCGTCCCACTTCATAAATGTCAAACCTTTAAGTAAATTATGAACACATTTGACATGCCATTTGTGTTACCATTCTCAAAGAAATAGTTGGTTCAAAAAGCAAACGCTATATGGCCCACCCTGTAGATACTATCGACTATCCCGAGAATGTCGGTTTTAACGAAAGTTGCGAAGTAGAATTTAGGCATATCGGTGTTTTCGTTGCCAAGAACTCTGCTGTGTCCTGGGACCCACATAACTATTATTTTTGTTATTTGCTGGGACAATTTATATCGAATGTTATCAATTAAAGGTTCTCTGCTGTTTGAACTCAACACAGCTGAGATGACAGGAGGAGTCGTAGTTAATAGCGAGTTTCATGGCAATCGTCTCGGCAGCTCTTTTCCGGTGCTCTTTTATACAGGTGCTGGACAGCCTTCACTAGTCGCGTTAGTATTTATGAGTTACTAATAAGAAGACATGGACACACTGCAGTAGGTATACATTAATCAAAAAATTACTGACTATAGAAACAAATTGCAGTAAAATTTATTGGCTACTGCTATTGTTTTCAGTAATCAGTAAAAATTTATTGGTAATTTGAATTACTTATAAAATTTGTATTGCATACTTAAAATTCCTACTAGCGCTGGAAATGCCACATACTCTTACCAGAGGAAATATGTATATCCTTTAAGGCCCTAATAAATATTTTGAATTCTGAAAATCACATATTACAGATTCACTACCCCAAAACTGTTAATCAGCATCCATATTTTAACCATATTCACAGGGAAAATTGGATGAAGAAGAAGAGAAAAAGCAGTACAAAATATTATATTCGTTATAGGCTGCACATTTTGACTGCACATCGTTGTTTGTAAAACCCAGAGCGATTGGTTATACATCAAACGCTACTTTTTCATTAATCAGTAAAGGTTTACTGTAGTCTGATTACGGTCATTTTACTGGTAATGCAAACGCTCATCTATGCTAATGAGTTACTCACAGTGTTACTTACACGGACTACAGCCTGAATATCAGTATTAATTTATTACTGAAGCGACTCATTTTGTTCACATTTAGATTATTTGATGTTGATTGGTTTTTTTTTTATTGTATACCAGATTTATTGCTCAAATATAAAATAAAAATTTGTTTTTTAAATGTTACTAGTCCTCCAGGCATAGCCGTAAGATTCTGAAGATGACTTCAGACTGAAGTTTAAATATCGGCCAACCAAATTATTTAATAAGGTAGCATAAAACTGTGTGTTTTATTTGAATTGCGGCCTCAACTCAATGTTAATATATGTAATTTACAATTTCACAGCCAAAACAAAATAAATAATTAAAGATTTGCCATAGAAGTACTAAGTTATTAAAAACCACTTTCATTTATGTGCGCATTAGAAAAGTATAAAAACACACAAAATTAATTTGCCACAAAATTAATTTTAACGACATACTCAATGCTATGCAACAATTAAAAATAAATTGTTCAATTACGATTTAAAATGCAAATTTGTGCTTCTAATAAATATTCCAGATATTGTGCATGTTTTTATTAACTGTCTTTCGTCTACACATAAATTGACTCCATTTAATTTTCAATTTCCACTTCAATCAAATTAAACTGTATTCTTCGCCATTAAAAAGTCATCAATTGTGTTAGTGTACTACAAGTCTTGTATTTTCTTCGTGGCTCGACGTCAGCCAGGCAATCGGTGGCGTACAGCTGCATCGCCGACTGCACATATATATATACATGTATGTATGTAAAATAGTACATACATAACTACAACGACAACAACGAATTTCTGCAATTTCAATAACACTGTAGACACTCAACGGCCAACAGTGCGCGCGGGTGTGTGTGTGTGTGTTTACCGGCGCTTTTGTATGCGCGGAAATTGTATCCGATTTGGCAGTAAACATCTGACGTTCGAGTGCAAACTTGTGAGCCACCTAAGTCGAAACGGACAAATGATAAAGTTCAGCAGCTTAGAACAGGAAACGGAAATCAGCAGTATTTTCAAAACTCATTGCAGCTATATTAAAAAATCGAAAACGAAAATCGAAAATTATCATTGAAGCTCAAGTGTTGCAACTAACTTTCTGCCTGTCATCCTCTGGGTTGCTGTACAGGTAAGTGAATAAAGTATACTGCGAGTATATAAAGCAGCGACATCCGCTGTTGTTAATTTATATTTGTAAGGCGGAAGTAGGCACTCAGTGTTACGAGTAATTGCTTGCAAAAAGTAAATAGGAATAATGCCAATAGAAGAAGAATTTAAGCAGAGTGCTTGAGCGCTGGCGGTTTATAGGCTACTTGTGAAAAATTCTGCAAGAACTTGTTTGAATATTTTATGGTCGCGTTAGCTGCTTGAGTGCTAAGCCTGCAATGCTGTTTTTTGCAAATAAACAAATAAAATAAATGAATGCAAATGGGAAAACGGCGTGCATGGACGAAACGATACAAAAGCATTCTACCAACACTATTTATCAGCACAGAATCCTCCTATATAAAATTAGAATAAAAAAATTAAAAAGGTGGATTTGGTCAGGTTAAGTTAAAGCTAAGTTAAGAAATAAAAAAGGAGCGAACTTTGCATGTCTAAGATAATAGTTTGTTATAATATCACTGGCGCTAGAAAGCGAATTTCCATAAAAGAAAAAAGATAATGCACTAAAGAAGAAATTGTTAACCATGACTATTAGAAATCATCTCAAAAGTAGTAAATGTGTATGGTATTCTTATCTGATGGAATTCGTTTACGCCCAAACGCCCGAAAACACCCGCCCGAATCCACACGCCCGAATGTATATTTCCCCGAATTGACAGTTTCCCGAATTTTTTTGCCCGAACGTCTTCGCCCGAACCCATTTGCCCGAATCCTTTTACCCGAAAAGAAAAAAAAAATTAAAATAATTAAGAATTAGTATACACTTGAAGTACATGCAAGAAAAGAACAAAAGAGTGCTATTCCTTTATTTATTCATAACAAATGTTGTCAAAATTCTTGTGTCAAATTCATCAGTCAGTCATTCGTTCTTAATTATTCATAAAAATGGAAGAAATTGAGGAAGTGGGACAACTTGTCGGAAAAAAATTAATAATCGGAGGATACATTTATGTCAGATCCAAACCGTCGAAAAATAATCAATTCTATTGGGACTGTCAATTGGTTCGAAGAAAAGAATGCAAAGCGCGGGCAATTACATTGCAGACAGTTTCTGAGTTAATAGTTTTAAAAGGCCCTAAAAAATCTCCTCATGAACATCCGCCCAATCAGGATACAGCGAAAGCGGAATTAGTGAAGGTTAATTTAAAACGAATTTTGAATTTTAATTATTTATTAACATTTTTATATAAAATTTATTTTTATTTTTTCGGGCATTTTTCGGGCATTTTTCGGGAAAATTAATAAGATTCGGGTATTCGTATTCGGGCAAATTTATTCGGGTAAATTATTTTCGGGTGATTGGGTTTCGGGTGAATGTCCATTCGGGCATGTGTTTTCGGGATTTTGACCTGGAATCGATGGAATTCTCTAGGCTATGCTCGTGATACCATTGGAAACCAAAAAGTATTCGCCAAACTTATTATAATCAGGAGAGTAATCTAAGGTAAAAGGTAGTGACAATCAATATATCTGCAGATGCTCTACACAAACAGACAAGAATGGAATATGTATCATTCGCAGGTTTTTCTTATTTGGTAAACAAGTTATTCAAAAACAATGGATGATTAATTTTGTACTACACGTAAAATGCACCACTAGCAAGGACGACTTCGGCTGGATGGATTGTAAAATGGATAACTCATATCAGCTGGTTTTAGTTGAATAGGAACTTAAGAAATGGAAAGTATGTATTCCAAACTTTCGAGTTTATTGCAGCCATGAGAAAGCTGTCCATAAAATATAAGTATTATTCCATCTTTCCTAGAAGTCAAATGTCGAAGATAGGGTAAAAAGAGCAACAATATTGCACTAAATAAATAAATGATTTTGTGTTTGGAAATTTTAGCATATTTATAAAAATTTTTAAGGATATTTTGCACAGATTTCCTATTCTTAATATTACGATTAATTTTATGTCCCTCATAAAAGTTTGCCTATTTAGCCTTCACTAACTGTCTCACAGTGGTATACTCGGTCATCCACGGTCGAATGAAGCATCTCACAATTGAGAGAGTTGTTTCTAATAAATCTACAATGAAAAAGTTTCTTATACAAACTGTTGGCATACAGAAATGAGATGAAAATGTAGGTCCCATTTATAGGAAAAAATCAAGGCGGACACCATTAATTGGAAAAGAAGCTCGATCAAACACAGAACCTCTTTTTAATGCGTTATTAAAATATAAGAAAGTGCGAGATAAAATTAGAATAAAAACTAGTTTGGTTTTGACATTTTTTTATATAATAATCTGATTTTTCGTTTTATTTATTACGATTAGTTACAATATTGGCGCCGAAAATTGTTCTTAAACTTCATATATATATATGTATATATATATAATATATTTATATAATTGGCACGTAAACCTTTTTTGGGCTTAAACTTCATATATTGACACTATAAATTAAGTTTAAAAAAATATTGAAAAAAACATTGTTTTCTAAGTTCTTGCAACATAAAAAACTATGCAATTGTTAATAAATTTCTTGTTAAAGAAAACAAAAAACGATTTATTCCATAAGAACAAAATAAAGATCATGTCACAGTATATGACGGACCAGAAATATGTGCTTATTGATACGCTTAAGGGGGGAACCTGGTTTATGAGGTCTAAAAATTGCATCTCTTTGCGATTTTTTTTTTTTTAATTAATTTAGCACTGCAAAGTTTTTTCTATCTTTTAATGAACATTTAAAAAGTATAAAAAATTTTTTTACTGGTTAAAATAAGTTGAAAAAAATGTTTAACATAGAAATTAGTAGAGCGCTGCAACGCTGGAGTTTCCAACTGGCGTACAAGATACAGCTCGTAATTATTATCTAAAGCGAAAAATTCAAATGGATTTCTAATTATCCTGATTTTTTATTCTAGATGAACTAAGAAAACTGAGAGAAATTCCAAAATTTCAACTTTTTGGAGGTTTTAAAGAAAAAAATGCCTTTCTATACAAAAAAAATTCACTTCAACTTGGTATAAAAATATTGCAACATTTTTATTTATCTATTTTGTTAGTTCAAATAGAAGAGAATTTAATACTGAAGGGAACAAGCTATGATTCATTTCAAAAGGTGCATTAGTCTTTTTTCATGTACGCCAATTCAAAGAAATCATAAAAATGCAAAGTCGAGAAAAGAAGATAAAGAGTGTACTATAGCTGTCCGGTCACAGCGTAACTACCTAACGCTGGTTCCAGCAAATGAAGCTCAAGTTGTTCAAAATTTTTCAAAAACTACTCAATATTAAGTAATGCGTGATAGCTTTTATAATACAAAAAAACTGTTAGTGCTACTGTTTGGTTGCCCTATTTGTAATAATGAAGTGTTAGCCGCCAGAAACTGCGCCTCTACAATGAATTTAAAAAAGCATGCTGCGAAAATTTAACAATTAAGGCAAGGCAGAGTATGTTCCTCACCTTTTTATTATTTTTGCCGCATTTCCCAAGCTTAAAATAATATAAAATATCACATTCTAGACGATAAAGTTTCTGCAGGCTAAAACTTCGGTAGCGGTAAAACTTTTAAATTTTGTGCCTCTTAATAAAACCTTCATTACATTCTTATTATTTATGAGTCTAAGCTGAACAAGAACGAAATTTAGAGTTTGCGTAAATACTTACGTACTTACATATGCATGAATAGATGTTTTAAAATAGAGAAAAACCACATCAAATATGTATGTAAGTATGTGCCCAACTTAAGTAAAATTCAAAGCATTCATATTAAACTTTCCTTGGATTTCTGTTCAGCTAAACCACAAATCTTTATTTGGAAGTGACCGCAAGAGGAAGCAGATAAGCGAAAGGAGCGCAGAGTGAATGGAACGAGTGGAGCAGTTTAGGTAAAAGTAAGAAAGGTGTGTCTTATGTCAAAAATGTGACTGCACTGCTGTTTGCTGACCTTGTACCTTCGACCCAAAACATATGCACGCAAGCAGCAAAGGTAACAGTTTTTGTGCCTTTTAAAATGTGAATCTGCATAATTTTTCTTGGCAAATATAATATGTATGTATGTGTATACATTTATTAGTGTGAGACAGAAAAGGTATCTTTACTGTCATTGTGCCAACACCACAGAGACTTGCCGAGGGTTACTGCTTGGAACACATGGCTTAATGCATTGGAAATTTTTAAATAAAATATCAAAAATACGCATACACGCATACACATAAGTATGTAATCCACCGAAAGTTCATGCAAAGTATCTGTGCTAAGCGACTCTTATCTATTCAGCGTATCCAATGATCTCAATGCGTGTATTTTATGTTATATATGTATGTATACCAACCCTAATGGACATGCTGCGTACTCGTTTTGTGAAATATAAGTTGTCCATACGCGTCATATTGAGCTACAACGCCAAGAAGATCATATGCCAAAGAAGAATTTTTCCTAGTAATAAAGAGCAACTGGCCTTGCATTTGTGGTAAGATGTATCCGCAGTTGACTCATCGCACATCTGAACTGCTCTATTTGGTGTAATTTGTGAGTCGTAAGCATAATTGGGGCTCACTTTTTCAGAAACGAAAAAATCAGCTTATTGCCATAGTTGGCTACCAGTTTAGATATAGCTGTTCGTTTTTGTTCCAAAAAGTGTATGAGCCGAGTCTGGAGGGCATTTGGCTCAAGAAGATTGGTATCACATGGCATACTGAACAAGAAATCAGTGAGGGAAGGAAATCAGTCAAGGAAGTGTTATATGATATGTTTGAGAATAGTGCAGAGGAATCGCAAAAGCACTGGAGCTGAGGCAATTGAAAAAATTGGAAAAAACATTTTTTTTTTGCTCTGAGAAAGCGACCCAATTACTTTTTCAGCCTGAACCTAAAACCAACATCAAGCAGTCCAAATGCTTTAAAAAGTATTAGTGAAGTAGTTCACCAGGCTGACTTATCTCTTCGATCGTTTAAAAAAATGCTCTTCTAAGTAAATAATTGTGTTGGTTAGTCTAATTAATAGCTCCGCAAATTGTCTGTGAGTTTTTTATCTGTCATTTGGAAATGTTTTTACTTCACAAATCATCATTGAGAAAACTTAACTTTTAACTTTCAAGGCGTTTTGGCTGTAGTGATCGATATCTCGTAAAGCATCGATCGAACAATTTAATGGCCAACCAATCGTTGTCAAGGTGACATTTCACACTAAAAAAATGCTTCTGCTGTGTTTCGTTTATTTCATTCAATTGTGAGTTACAGGGTGTTAGCAATGGAAACCAACACAGAGAAAATTCAGTACCATACATTTTACAGTTTTTCTTTGATTAGGCCGCTGAAATTGTGAATAGAGTTTATTTGCCAATTTGGTTTTGTAGATTCCGTTCGGGCATTTTTTATGTTAAAGAAAACGTTGATAAAATCACAGAAATAATCGAAATTGACCGGAATAATAGTAGTCGTAGCATTGCCCAGAAACTAAAGATCGACCATAAAATAGTTTTAAATCATTGTGCAAAAATTTTACGCAAAAATAATGGATTTCTTTTTTCCCAAACAAATATTTAGATCGGCCGCCGTAGCCGAATGGGTCGGAATTCAGTGAGAACGAAGAATCGAATCTTGGTGAACGACCAAAATAAAGAGAAAACGTTTTTTTCTAATAGCGGTCGCTCCTCGGCAGGCAATGGCAAACCTCCGAGTGAATTTCTGCCTTGAAATATCTCCTTATAAAAACAATTTGCGGTTCGGAGTCGGCTTCAAACTGTAGGTCTCTCCATTTGTGGAACAACATCAAGACGCACGCCACAAATTGGAGGAGGAGCTCGGGCAAACACCTAAAAATGGTGTACGCGCCAATTATATATATATATATATATACATATATATTATATTTAGATAATTTTCTTGACAAATGTGTAGACGTGCCTTAGAAGTCGATCCGCTCTAATGTATGTAAAATGTACATCTATTCATTAACTAACGCTCACATTTTGCTGGCTCAGCACTTATAAGCATTTGGAAACGTATGCTTATAACAGAACACACATACGTGCGTACATAGATGTGCTGAGCCACACATAAGTTTGTGTGTTTATGAGTAAACATCACCCTTGGTCGTGGTGCAGCTCATTAAACTCGATATTTTTATGCGATTTTGCTTGGCGGGCAGCAAAATTATGTATAGGCACGGAGTACGTGTGTGCATACGTACATATATATGTACCCGTACTTGCTTATATACTTGTAAAAGAGATAATCAATAAATTTGCCCCAAAACAAAATCGATATCGATAAATGTATAGAGCCTGCTGCTCCTGAGTTGGCGCTCTCTACCCCGGCCAGCACTGCTCCATGGCAATTTGCCTATCATAAATAATGGAAAAAGGTGGAACGAAGTTTACTGATGAATGCTTTAATTTGTAATAGCCTTGATTTATTCGATTATACACATTGCTTGCCGACGGACAGTGTGTGGCAACCTTGTTGTATAATGTGTGGTGTATGTGTGTTTGTAGTTGTGGCGTATAAGCAACTTGTGTTAAATAAATTCTGCGGGGCGTCTGTATTATCATTCCACGCACGCAAGAGACAGGCAAACAAAAGAAGAACACAAAAAAAAAACAGAAACGCAAGAGAACTTGCGAAATTTTCGTATAAAAAACTTATCAAATAGGCAGACTAAAAATGAAATAATATATCTTCGTATACATGTAGTTAAATCTAAAAATCAGCGAAATACGTGTGTAACCTAGATACGCCGGTGAAATGCCAGTCAAAATTTTTACTAATTAAGTGGCAATTTTTACGATCGAATTTTTTCATAACACGCAAAAATTGTTTCCTACCGATAATGTTGTCATTTTGCGTCTGTATACATTCAAGGCGAATACGATAATAACGTTGTCATACACAAACTCAAGCTAACACAATAATTTTGTAAATATTGCAAGGACATTTTGTGGGGTGAAGTTCGAAGGCTATATTAAAAAATGCTAGTAGCATATCGATTTTGTATGTTGGAGTTCTGGAATAGTTCATTCCTCGAAGGCGATAGTTCGCCATATAAAAGGAAACTATTATTAATTTACATTTGCATATTACAAAGTAAATTACTGTGCCCAAATTTTCTAATTTCTCAGGGTTTTGTAGTTACTTTGAGGTTAATCTTTCTTGGAAGGCTTTTCGAAGCAGGCAGTACAATGTAGTATTTATTGAATTTATTGTTAATTACCAGTACACAGCCGGAAATGTATGTGGTTGGCCCAGCTTCTCCTCCTCGCTGTAGTGTGCATCTTGTTGTTGTTCCATAAATTGAGGGATCTACAGTTTTAAGCCGCCTTCGAATGGTAGGTGGTTTTTTATGAGGAGCTCTTTCATGGCTGAAACACACTCAAAGGTTAGCCATTGTCTGCCGAAGAGCGACCGATATTAGAAACAACCTTTTCTATTATTTGGTGTTTCATGGAGATTCCAACCTACGTACTTCCGAATGGCCGAATAAAAGTACTTGACCTACATGATGAAACCTGGGAACTTTAACTATAACTGTACATTTATTTTGTTACCTATTTAAGCTTGTATTTATTTATCTGTGTGCCTTTTGAAGAAGTTTTTCCACTTATGTTATAATACATACCTGAGGGAGTTCTAGAAATATATGTAAAATTTCATGAAATATAGCTTTCTAGAATGTTTTACTTATTAGCTCTCTTACTAGTAAGGGTCGTTTTGTATTTTTTTTAATCGGGATATGGAGTTTAGAAAGCTGAATATGGAATTTAAATATTCTAGAGAATTATTTCCCGCAAAATTTCATGAAAGGTCTTCTCAAGCAAAATCTACATACATAAAATTCCACAGAGCTTAAATACAATGTAGTTGGTCTAAAAATATGCCACATCTAATTAGGCTTGTTTACTTCGGGTAGAACAAGTCAGGTGTACCTGCCCATAGATGGGCAGTTTGTAAATTGTAATCTGTAATTTTTACTCATTACTGAAAAACAATCTGAGTATTCAGTAAATTTTTATAATGAAGTTGGTTAAAAATCAATGCTCAAAAAAAGGAATATATTACAAAATCATATTTATCAAATATTGATTAGTTGATGAGATTCTGTAATTGTAAGTAACAGGTGCCCTATCAGAAGATTTTTGATTTTTGCAAACGGCGTCGTACGTCAGTTATATTTGACACCTGTGAACTAGGCAGCTGTTTAAACTTTATATACTCCCACAAATAAAAATTGACTGGTCCGAGGCGAAAGGTAATTGCTCACCGAAACGACGGCGCAGTCGGTCGGTCCATTGTTTCCCGGACTGTATGGCAAGTAGCGCCGTCTTGTGTGGGCCAGATGTTGTGGAGATCACGGACTTCAACTTTCGGCATCAAAAAGTCGTTTATCATGGAGCGATAGCGTTCCCCATTCATTGTTACATTGACTGTTACAGCCCATAGGCCACACCAAAGGATGGTTTCGGGTTGGTCTTCAGCCCAAATATGGTAATTTTGCTTATTGCGTACCCACTAAGCTAAAAATGGGTTTTATCGCCGTACATCATAGGTTGAGTTAAGCGCGTGGTGAACACTTTTCATAGAGCTTCGGGTTTATTAATACAATTGTGCGATTTGTAAACGTTGTTGAGACGTAAGACTTTCCGTGATGAAATGTCAATAAATACTGAAAAATGATGTATTTAATTTGATAGTAGTCACACATGATCTATCAAAAAGCCTGCTGGAAAATGTACCTCCAATCTGGTAACCCTTTATAAATGAATACTCCAGCCTTGGTGAGAGGGTCATGCTACCATATGATTGATTTATTTTTAATTAAATAAGCCTTTACAAATGTATAGTTGGTATTAACTTTTTGTATAAATTTATTTTATGTGGCATCTTGAAACACTACATATGCAGCATGTTGCAAAGTCTTTGGGTGCGTACTAATTACTAAAGATATCTTAACCATAAAGTTGTATATTTAAACGAAAACGACGACGCGAATTTTTGAGTTTAAGTTGACCATTAAAAAGGTGTATTTGTTTGTGTAACTCATAAGTTAAAACTGTAAAAGAAAACTGAAAAAGTCAACTATTATTTTTTTTCTGCACTGAGACTGCGCAGAGGCCACATTGTTTATAGTGAGCCAAATAGCCAAAGCTAAAAATTTTAAACAAAACAAAAACGAAAAATGGAATAGCAGAAAAAATTAAGCATTTGATTAACCTCATACAAAAATACAAATTTATTTTAAATCGGAAGTACCACACATCAAATTAAATTAGGCGTCGTCGAATGGACGAAAATGTGCCTTAGCGTATCATAAATAAGAAGTCCCATCTAAGATTAAAAATATTGCATATCAGAGGGAGAGCCGGAAACCAACTTTAGATTAAGAATCGATTTACAAGAGACAAGGTTTACTCTTTATTGGTAATATTTATCGACCTCAAGGATGCTGAGAAGAAAATCATATGAAAAAATTTGCCTTTAGGTACAGCCTCGTGCGTAAGCTGATTTGATATATTAGCTTAAGTAAACATTTCGAATTTCTTACGTAACTTAACTTCAGTTTGCGTCTAGAGTAATTACACTATAAGAGAAAACGAAATAAATGTTTATATAGATTTTTTTTTGCATTTTTTGAAATTTTTGGTAAATATTTATAAACCAATATATGTGTACATATATATATTTTTTAAAATCCCGTTATTTTTAATTTTTTGTCTTTAATTATGCTCGAATGCAAGCTTGGAATCGTCTTTTAAAACGATATCTAACATTTTACATAGAGACAAAATTTCATTATCGAATTTTGATCTCGAACGTACTTTTCCGCCTGGGCACGGTGCCGTGGATCAATGTGTAGTTGCTAGAAAAGAACAAGTTGTGTGTTGTAACTTTACGTTGATCTACAAATAAATAATTTGCTTACTGTCTAATTTCATATTCAGCCATTTAGCTCTGTGAGGAATTATATAAATGCATATTAAACACCGGTGAACAGACGCGTGACTACTGTAAGTATGAAAGAAAAAAATGAAAGAAAAATGTCTTTTTAGTAGCAAACCTCTGACTGTATTTTTGTCATGAAAAAGCTTCTTATATAATACAAAAAGTCATTTGCCTTGAAACAAAGAATGTGTGCCCGACGGGAGAACAGATCAACATTCCTAATCGATTCCTCTCATCAACGTCTGAGCTTTGTGCATTAGTGCAATTGGGTATAAAAATCACCACACCCGCCTTGTAATTATGTGATTGTCTGTCTGTGAAATTGGGTCGTGATGATATATAATTAAATTTGTATTTCTGCTTGACATGACAGCTGTTTTATTGCGAAAAAAAGTTTAGCATTTGTGGAATACAAATTTAAAATTAGTATAAAAATGAAAGGAAATAAAAAAATATAGAAATTTCTTTGTGCGATGAAGAATACCACCTTTAAGTAAAAATGTACAATAGCCTACAGAGGGGAACATAACAGAGTGCATGATGATTTTTTTAATGTGTGAAATATTTTTCGAGTTAGAACTTTTTTGGTATTTTGTATTTTTCTTTAACTAAAACCATATAAATCAAACTTTCAAACTTTACACAAAATTAAAAAAAAGTAAAAAAAATGTGTTTCTGAGTCCATATTTTTTTGTTTTCTTCTTTGCGAGTTATTCATTATTTAAAGATTAATTTTTTGCGAACTAATTATTAGAGAAGAAAATTACCGAAAACCAAATAAATCAGTCTTTCAAACTGTAAACAAAAGTTAGAAAAACTCAAAAGATTTTCATCTAAATTTTGAACTTTTTAATCTAAACTTTTGAAGAATTTTTGCCTAAGCAGTTATATGGCTAAAGTGGCTAAAATCGATTGGATTATTAATAATTTTTTTCTTACTTTATTACTCTCATGAAAAGGAACTCTTGTGCCAGAACTGGAACAGGTCTGGTGCATGACCGTTTGCAAAAAAAAATTACAAAATCAACCCCAGGTTTTATAAATTTTATTTATTATATGAAAAAATCCCCAAGAGCCAAACAATTTTTTCTTAAATCGACGCAATTATTTAGCCACTTAAAACTTTAACTTTATCAAAACCACCAAAATTCAGTGGCATTTGCAAAAGCATATTTGGAATTTTTCTGAAAATTCTGAATAAAAAGTTCAAAATTTAAGCGAAATTTTTTTGAATTGTGCTAAGTTATATTTATTTACATATTTTTATGCACTCCATTGCTTATCTGTTTGCTCCATTACAGCTGCTTGTGTTAATTCATAAGTGTGAAATATGTTTGGCGTACGACTTTATTTCCAAAAATAATACATATTTCGATAGGATTATTCATTTTGCACCACCTTGTACATAAACCAAAATGAAAAACCTAAAATTTTATGTCAGACATTTAGGCAATAGTCTTCAAAGCTGTAGTACTTGGCATAGGATATTATTGGCATACATTGTTCCAAAGTTAAATAAGGTTATTCCATCACAGTATAGTAACTTAAAGTTGGTATCAGAAGGGACAACAACCGTATGTAAAATTCAATATTTCCAAGTGGTGCTCATTAAGTGCACATAAGTGTGACAATAACACAAATTTCAAACTTGGTTGAAAGTCTGAGATATATTAGCTCACCTATTTCTTGCAATAAGAGTTTTAAAACAGCACACAAGGAAATACCCTCACTTTCCATATTTCCTGTTCACAACGGCAGCCGCTTTTATCAGTCTTGCTTTATTTTGATTATGAAATAAACATAGTTAGGATTATTCGATTTGTTTCACGTTTTCTCTTTTTATTCAATATTATTTGTTCATTTTCAATATAACTTCATATTTCTATGGTTGTAGCTCTCGGAGCTTCTGATGGTTCGACTTGGGTTTACCTTTATGGAACTCAAAATCTTCTTATCCACTCATTCTAGCCGTTTGTGATCGATAACTTGCTCTAATTTAAAGCAGGAGTAGCGAATTTACGCTGAAAGAAAGTAGAGCGGCTGAGCGGAATATAATCAATGGAAAGATCAGGTGGAGAAGGTCTTGGCTTCGCTTGGTGTGCCCAATTGACGCCGATTAGCACGAGAAAGAAACTTCTGGTGCGATTTGTTAAACTCGGCCAAAATCGCGTAAGTGGTTATCGCGCCAATCAAAAAGAAGAAGAAGAATACAAGATTAAAGTAATCAAACCAAATCACTCACTGGTAGTTCAATTTGTTTGTAATCGAATATAAAATAAGATATCGTAACCAAAAGCGTCTGTGAGAGAATTTTTATTGACGATATCGCATCCTAAGTATATACAGATATATTTTTAAGTTCAGGATGATATGCGATACACTTTATGTGATAGTATATGACACTAGTGAATTAGACAGCTGCAGTATACAAACCAACAAGCTATGGCGCACGAAAAGGTCCAAATAAAGATTTCCTTCACTTAAATTAGTGTTTTTTTATTTGTTATTCAAAAACAAAATTTGATGATTAATTTTGCGCCTCCTTGTACCTTCTTATAATACCTCTGGAAATAATAAACAATCGTCAAATTACCATTTTATTTAAAAAATGTATTTGTGACGATTTTTGCACGTGGAGCTTACGCATGGTTATGGCCTGGTTAAAATTCTAATTACACTGGATCACAAATTTCAACTTTTTTTCTGCACCAGAGACGCCGTTATGAAATTCCTATGTAAAATCACCGTCTGATTCCGAAAATCAAGGTTATTTTTTATTCTATGGTAACGTTTTTGAGATATTTACGAATTACCGTTATTTCAAAAAAACAAAAAATTGGGCCCACTTAATCATATATATCTCGAAAACGAATTGAGCGATTCCAAAACCGTTTAAAGCTTTTAAAAGGTAATAAAATTTCCTATAAACTGTGTGTAAAACACTTTTTGCTAGGCCCTGCAGATTCAAAGATAACGAACTATCATAACGGATTTTTTAAATTTTTTTAGTAAAAATATAAAAAAATTTGTACTTTGAGAGAAAGGATCTCGAAAACTTTTTACTTTTTCGTGTATTTTTTGTTTTCACTCTAAGCTCTGTTTTATTACAAACAAAATAAACTTTGATTAAACAAATTCGATGAACTAATACAAAAGTTACAAGCATTCAAGTAAATATATCCATATAGTAAAACTTAAGTACCCTACAAATAGTAGCATATGTACATATGATTCTGTCATATGTACATATGATTCTTAAACTATCTATTTAGGCGACATATGAAATTTATTACACCAATGAAGAGGAGGGAACCAACTTGCCATTCAACGGACTGCTATATTTGTACTACAAAAGTATTTGGGGTTGGAAAGTCAAGAAAAGTAACCTATGCGAGCGTATCTACAGTGTCATTACCAGAACTAAATTCAACGGAAGCTACATTGCCAGAATCAAATTTAACTTTAGTTTCGGCTCCAGTTTCATTGTCAACAGCAGTATCTGATTACGCGGCATCATGTTGTACTGAATTGCAAACGGAAAACGAAAGAAACCCTTTGTCACAAGCACAACTCAATGATTGGATAAGGGATTTGGAATTGTCAAAAGAAAAGGCCAAACTACACGCCTCTCGTATGCAACAATTTAAATTTGTTTCATCCGGTGTTAAGGTAACATATTATATGACTCGTCACGAACAATTCTCCCAGTACTATACGAAGAAGGACAGTGTTTGTTATTGCAAAAACATTGCTGGTCTATTTAAACAGTTTGGTGAACCATATGATTCAAAAGAGTGGCGATTGTTCATAGACGGCAATTAATTAAGTTTAAAGGCCGTATTATTGCATATTGGCAACCAAAAGCCATCTATCCCGATCGCGCATGCAGTAAATGCGAAGGAAACATATGAGACAATGCAAAAATTGCTTGAATTAATTAAATACGAAGAACATGATTGAAAAATATGTACCGATCTAAAAGTCGTTGGAAAGCTATGTGGTCTACAACCTGGATACACAAAATACTGTTGCTTTCTATGCAAATGAGATAGCCGAGCACGTCAAGACCACTACATCATAAAGGATTGGCCAGAACGAATCGCGTTTCAAGTTGGGGTGGATAACATAAAATACTCATACTCCGCTCCACATCAAGATCGGCCTTATCAAAAACTTTGTCAAGGCTTTGGACAAAGAAGGCGAAGCTTTTCATTATTTGAAAACAATCTTTCCACAGATTTCAGAAGCAAAAATAAAGGAAGGGATTTTTGTGGGGCCGCAAATAAGGAAAATAATGGTCAATACCCATTTCAAAGAACTATTGTCACCAGTGGAGGCAGCGGCGTGGGACTCTTTTGAAAAGGTCGTTACTTCTTTTTTAGGCAAACACAAAAGTCCTTCGAGCTGATAGAGAACGATTTAATCAAAAACAATGCGGAAATGGGTAAATAAAAAACACATATAAGACCGTTATATATACAATATATATATATATGTATATAAGACCGTTTTCTCAGTTAACTTTAAAACTAAACAAAAAATTTTAAAGCAAATTTTTAAATTTACATGAGAATATATAGCTCTTAATCTAAATTTATTGCCCTGCTCCGAACAAACAAGAACGACCAAAATGTGTTCTGAATTGGAAGATTAACCCAGCCTAAGAAAATTATATGCTAATGTGTCACTTACGTATTTATCTAATTCCTTTTTTAATTTTCTTTCAGGAGTAAATATGTCTTTAAAAATTCATTTTATGCACTCCCATTTAAATTTTTTCCCGCAAAATCTTGGCGACGAAAGTGACGAGCATAGCGAAAGGTTTCACCAGCAAATGAAAATGATTGAAAGTCGGTATCAAGGATTCTGGGATGTCGCTATGATGGGTGACTACTGTTGGTTTCTCATAAGAGAAACCGATCCTTATATAAATAAGCGTCAAAACAAGACACATAACTTTTTCAATCATAAAATAAGATCATAGAGTTAAGACAGAATACATACAGTACATATGCTATTATTTGTAGGATACTTAAGTTTTACTATATGGATATATTTACTTGAATGCTTGTAACTTTTGTATTAGTTCATCGATTTTGTTTAATCAAAGTTTATTTTTTTTGTAATGAAACAGAGCTTAGAGTGAAAACAAAAAATACACGAAAAAGTAAAAAGTTTTCGAGATCCTTTCTCTCAAAGTACAATTTTTTTTATATTTTTACTAAAAAAATTTAAAAAATCCGTTATGATAGTTCGTTATCTTTGAATCTGCAGGGCCTAGCAAAAAGTGTTTTACACACAGTTTATAGGAAATTTTATTACCTTTTAAAAGCTTTAAACGGTTTTGGAATCGCTCAATTCGTTTTCGAGATATATATGATTAAGTGGGCCCAATTTTTTGTTTTTTTGAAATAACGGTAATTCGTAAATATCTCAAAAACGTTACCATAGAATAAAAAATAACCTTGATTTTCGGAATCAGACGGTGATTTTACATAGGAATTTCATAACGGCGTCTCTGGTGCATTTTGGCTGTAAACCAGTGTTATTAAACTTGTTTACTTCAGTGGATGCGTATAAGTTATTTTATCGAAATATTTTGATTTAAGTATTTCTAATTTAAAAATTGCCTTTACAAAAATACCAAATACTTTAATTTTGTAGACAACGATGTTTTTTAGTTTTGCCCACTACACAGCACTGTGCGCTGCCGCTAAAATGTGGATACACCAGTTGTGCCTGTGGCTTTCGTTACAAATCTCAGTGGAATGACTAGACATAAAATAACTATAATAATGACAACTGCAGCTGTACAATAAACAAAATAAATTAGTAAAGCCACAGCAAATTTTAGTAAACTATTTACATTTTATATGAGCAACAAAATGCCCATGGCTACTCTCATTGCCAGTGCCGATATTGCTGTTGCTGCGGTGTTATGTTTGCCTTGGGGCATAATTAAAGTACATTGTTATATTCCAAAAAGTCAGCACACATTTAAAGTGATGTTATTCTTTGGCTAATCCTAGGCCGTTGGTGCTGGGAAAGTGCGAAATTCTGTTCATCTTCATAAATATACATACATAACATCAAATATTTACCAGCTATGGATGCAGTCCAACCACAATTTGTTTATATTCACAACACATATGAAATATATGCATGCATGTATGAATGTATTTTTGTGAGTGTATTAAAAATACATCATAGCTTGCTTTGCTTAATCTGCCACAAAAGGAAAGAACACGTGCATAAAAAGTAATGTTACTCATACGCACTGGTATGCGTACTTCTATCATGTGCGTCTGCATAAAAAAGCGCAAATTGAGATGTTATCTTATACACACATACACACACACGGGTAAAAGTAAGCCATTACGTATGTAAGAGAAAAAAATGTTGTCAAAATTGCCAATTGATGTGTTCACATAAAAAAGAAAAAACAAACGAAAAATACTTAGTATGTATATAACTTCGCCATCATTCAATTACACGACTACCAACAGTGGTAGCAATAGCAACAACATTAACAAAGCCTATGTTAAAAAATGGTTCACTACCTACACATGCATACAATATTATCGTTCGAGTTCCCTCCAAAACCATCGCACTTTATTCTCCAGTGAGGTACAAAATTGCCAAGCCAAAAGCAGTCAAGCCACATTGAAATAAAAAAGGATAACAACGATATGAGACAACTGTACAGAAAAACAGTATGCAACAAGGAAAAATATCATAAAAGGCTGCAGAATGGAAAAATGTTTGAAATAAACTGAACATTGCTTATGTGCTAATTTTTTTCATAAGTTCTCGGCTCGTTTTGCCTCAATAATGACTACAAATAGCCAGCCGCAATTCCTGGAAACACGCAGCACCATCAGCGGCAAAGGCAAATGTGAAAATAAAGCAGTAAATTTTTAAGTCTGATAGCGCACCCCTTACTGTATTTGTCGTCCACAAAAATTTATTTGCGGTTGGGGCATTTGGATAGAGGAAACAATAAATAAGGATGCAGGGGTGCGTAGAGAACGATAAGCGAATTGGTAATGGAGCGCAGAAGTAAAGAGACAGTGCAGATGTAAAAAACTATTGTAAATATGAAATAATTTCACACAGCATACAGCTTTGAATAATACAAAACACAGAAACATACAAAATTGCTAATAAAAATAATAAATACTAGCACTGTGCTTGGACTATCAACTATCGGGCAAATATTTTGAAAGTAATTTTACCTAATTGAGGTTGTTTAAATTCAATGGCGTTCAGCTTCAGATGGGCTCGAGTTATCTTGTTCTTGGATGCCATCAAAATCATTTAACATACAGCTGCCAAAGGAAATTTTCCAATACCGGTATCTCGAACGCTGGAGCCCATGCCTAGACAGGGAACACCATTGAATTCAGAAGGCTACATTTGAGTAAAATCAACTGACGAAGTACATGCGCGAATTGTGAAAATGGGCAGTGCAAGAGCGTCATAGTCCAAAATAAAAATAAAATTAGATAAGTATGAAAAATGCCGCTGGCTCTTCTTTTATGCAGTATAAAAATACACAACGGTACCCATAAACAACACTGTTAGTCTGAGGATGTGCAATTGCTTTTAGTTAGGCAGGCAACGTAAATTAAAACTTTGAAACCCTTTTTCCAACCTATTTTGTGGATTACGACACTCTGTCAGCAAATGTTTAAAAGCAAAATTAAAAATAAAAATATAGCTGAATTACGCAAGGATATGCAAAGACAAAGGTACTCAAAATTCTCTTTGCGATGTTTAGATCATGCTGATTTTTTTGAATTAAATTCTAATCTGAATGTTATAAAAAAAAAGATGAATAAAGTAGGAGATTGTAAACGAAGATGATAGGTTACCAGGTTTGGTCATCCAAGCCATAATTGTGACACTAACTTCAGATTCAAGTTCAGTGACGTGGGAGTGACCGTTGATTGGCAGCAAAATTCTACCCGCTCATTTCACATTATTCACACACTCGTTCAATGAGTCGTTGTTCAAATGGCAACGAAGTAATATGAGAGGAGTTTGAGCTGATTTTTTTCGTATATCATCAACATAACCTCAGTTTTTTCGTAAACTAACCGCTGTCATAACCTCGATTATGTCAGTAAATCAGTTAATTCCTTCGAAATTCCTGGTCGTCGATACACAGTCGGATGTTGGTCACATCTCTGTACAACGTGGATTTTATTCAGAATTATCATAACCACACCACAGCGACATATAGTAAACAATTGACAAAGAATATGAAAAAATGAAAAACGACAATTCCAGATATTACTGACCATTTTTTTATAAGCCTTTCGTGCTAGCGTTTGCTGATTCCTAGAAAGAATTAAATTATTATTACTATTACTATTAGGTTTATTTGTATAATAAATTATACATGAGACTTAGATTACGTGTTAACAACTATGGTTCTCAGTCTTTTGTAAATTAATTTTTTTTTTGGTGTAAGAAGTGAAAATTAATTTCAATTTGCTTGAAAAATCAAATATTGTAGTAGATTTCTTATAGTTAAAGTATTTTTATATATATTAAAGTATATCTTTCGGATGCTTCAGATACTATTATAATTGTAAAATTGTTTTCCAATAATAATCACAGCTGCTCTCAATTTTATTGCATTCTACTCCAAAGGGTTGTGTGGAAACGAATGCACTTGTTTAGGTCCCATTTGGAAGTATACGGAGTAAAAGTAGACTCCTCTCCTGAAGGGTTTATAATTTTATGGTAGTGGTGGTAGTTGCTCCTGGTTTTTGTGTGGAAATCGCTTATTGTCCGCATGATATCAGATTTATGTTGTGCCGATTTTTTATGTTATTGATGGTGTGGTGCTGAGCTTTGCTGCTTTGTTTCCTAGGTTGTTTCCTCGAATCCCAGAGGGGCCTGTAGGGCTATTTACTACAGTACAATAAAATACTAATTTTTTTCTAGAATTTTTTTTACTTGCACTAATTATTGTGTTATTTAGAAACGTATGCTAACTAATCTAAACACCTTCCTTATTTTATTTATTCAAATTAATAGAGAGTAGAATATCTGTAAAGTTAAATATCAAAACGAGGGAATAACTTAGCATCACAGTTTTTATTATCATCGAAATCTCCACCAATATAACACATCACCACACCAGTCGGAAGGAGACTAGGCACAACTAAAGACAATGTCGGCAAAACTGATCTTCCGGAAGCATATCGCGTTGAGACGCCCGCGAGCCGCCGTTTGCGTGTTCGTGCGCGTCGCGGGAACGCCCGAGTTCGCAGCTCCGTGTAAGTCGGAGCGCGCATCCTGCCACAAAAAAATTAATTGTAATCAATCCCTTTCGAATTGCACGCATTTTCTTCTATACATAAATGCACAGGTGTTTATTACGTAAATATCCTTAAAAAATTTTCATCCCAGAGGCGCAGAAATTAGTTAAATTTTAAATTGTTTATTAAAAAAATTATTTACAACAACAAAACATAAAGTTTCGGAACAAAAATAACGTATTTGGAAAATATCATCCTTTATCAATCTGCAGTTGAAAAATCGTTGTAATCGGATACTTACTTTACGAGAAATGTGATAATTATTCAATCGCTGCACAAAACTTCGATAGTTAATAAAAAAAAACTATTTAGAATTTTACGACAAAATTTTCTAAGTGTGCTTCTGGATGCTAGAACTCAGTGCTAGCTGAATTTATCGGCAAATATTCAATTTGGTAATTTTGTGGCCCACTTGAGAAAGCCTTACCCATTAGTAAAAAATTACTATCGAATGCATACTAGAGAAGCTGTTAAATTCAACTTTGAGTATTTTTATAATTTTTTTTTTTTCAATTATATTTTCGCAAAATAAGTAAAATGTCAGCCTTGAAATCCAACGGAGAATCTCCCTTGCCAACAAGTGCTACTTCAGACTAAGTAGACAACTGAGTAGTAAAGTCCTCTATCGACGAATAAAACTGACACTTTATAGGACTCTCAACCATGCCCGTTCTATCGTATGGCGCAGAAGCTCAGACGATGACAATATCCGATGAAACGTCCCTTGTAGTGTTTTAGAGGAAGATTCTGTGCAAGATTTTTGGACCTTTGCACCTTGGTGACGGCGAGTATCGTAGGCGATAGTATACGTATAAGCTTTACGACCACATAGACAAAGCGCAGCGAATAAAGTTCCAGTAGTTTCTTTGGCTGAGTCATGTAGTCCGGTACCAGCTGGTGGTAGCAGAAGAGGCGGAAGGCTTCTTCTACGTTGGAAAGATCAGGTGGAGAACGACTTGACTTCACTTAGTGTGTCCAGTTGGCGCCGGTTAGAACGGGAAAGAAACAACTGGCGCGCTTTGTTAAACTCGGCGAGAGTCGCATAAGCGGTTATAACCCCAATAAAGAAGAAATAAAATGAAATAACTATGTATGTATTTGAAACAAATGCTTTCTTAATAATTTTTATATTTCTCCTTAGGATGAGCAACTCTATCAAAAATCTTTCTGTAACATGCTGCTCCATTTAGATAACAGAAAACCTCATCTTTGCACAAAACATGGAAAAGTTGAGCGCATCTATTACAGGCCTAACGGACGGCTGGCTCATAAATGTCCCTCAGTGCTCAATTATGGGTTATTGATAACATCCAGTTGCGAAAAATTGCAATGCAGCTATAACTTAGAAAATATAAAGGCAGAATTTAGAATTGAATAAGAATGAAGATTATAAGAGTTACCTTCATTCTCGATCGATTTTTTGGTTATTATGGAGCCTCTAAGTTGACGGTCAAGCTGAGAAATTGAGTCCTTCGCCAAGTCTGCAGTTAATCCTGCAACAAAAAGGAAGGGTTTGTTCTATAACAAACGTCGATTCACAGTTCGAGGGCTCACTATCTTCTTTTCACGCGATAAATCATAAGCCAAATACTTAATAACTTTTTGATCATGAAATTTCACCGTTCATATTTAACTTTTCGTTAGAGTTAACCGCTCCGAAATTGTTATTGTATAGGCTGCGTTAATCGACTAGTTACCAAAACAGTTGATTTCCTCTTACCGATTTTGCTCTGAAACGGGTTACCGTATAGCAAAATTGTGGCTAAGGAAAGACAACAATGCGAATATCGCTAAAATATCTTAGTGAATTCCAATGCTGGTATCAACATATTTTTGATTTTATTAGAATGACGTATCGGAAGATCTCTTATTGCCCTTATTTCTCACATGATTGAGTGTTTGAGCATATAACTTGTTGACCCTTTTGCTTTGTATACCATTTTATGGCATCAACAAGTGCTTCCGTTTCCGTAATGAAGATTGAAGAATGTTCATTGAGTCGCATAAGTTTTATTATGGCATAATTTTAATTTGCGATAGCATAGCCAGCTGCTGATGTTGCTTTGAATTCATCAGTATTATGGAGAGATCAACTAGCATTTTTAAGAATAAAAATGAGTCGCATAAGCGATGTTGTTTGTGGATTGATATTTAATAATATCATACCAGTAATTCTCCAATTATTTTTACTCCTGATTCCAATTTATGCATTTTGTTGGCAAAAAACAAATTCCAATGTTTACATATTACATTACATACAAATATGTTCCATTTATAACTTCCCTGTGCTATCTGACTCGTTGCTAATGTCTACAAATGGCATTATTTTGCTCTTGAGGGCAAACTGTTGTCCAAGCGATTTCTTGTTGCAAAGCAATTATTCTCAACACTTTACTATTTTAACTTCTTTATCTAAGTCTCATGAAATCGATTATATATATATGTACACCCTTTTTTGGGTGTTTGACCGAGCTCTTCCTCCTATTTGTGGTGTGCGTCTTGATGTTTTTGCACAAATGGAGGGACCTACAGTTTCAAGCCGACTGCGAACGGCAGATATTTTTATGAGGAGCTTTTTCATGGCAGAAATACACTCGAAGGTTTGCCATTGCCTGCCGAGGGGCGACCGCTATTAGAAAAATGTTTTTCTTAATTTTGGTGTTTCACCGAGATTCGTCTTAAAAATCGAGAACGCTATACGCTGAATTCATTGAACTAGTTAATTACTTCATCGCCATTTCCACATGTTTGGCTCCTGCGATTAGGTGATAGAGAGACTCGTTTATTTTTTTCACAGTAAATCCTACAAAACTATTTTCAATAGTTTTTACTTTGTTTAAAGGAACATACGACAATGATTTTAAAAGTCGTCTGCTGGAAAAATTAGGTAGATCTTTATTTACAAAACTATTCATCTATAATAAATTGTCTGTATTTTAAAGCACCAGTAATAAAATTGATTACTTTTTTCCATTAAAGATTATTTACACTATATAAAACATGGTCTATTTCGGTATTACTAAGGACGGTATTTCCAAAGGAAGTACAGCGGTATCGTTTTAATATTAGGCATCGTCCAAGAAATGTTGGATTGTGAAAGTAAATTTTAAAATTTTCATATGTCATCCTTAAAATAACTTGGACCTACATTGTGGTCCAGTTCTTTATGGTATCTGCGCTGTCCGTACATATTTACTATTCACTATTAGCGGTGTTAATACATTTTAAAATAATTTCGCTTTTTTCTACCCACTTGCTTTTTTCTAACACCGTTTCATACCATTTCAAAATGTCAGCCAACCTTATTTGATTTAAAACCATAGCCCAAAAAAGAATTGTGATTAAAACTATTCTTGTTAAGAGGCGTTGGAGCCTCAAGGCTTCATATGCATTGTTTTTTTATACCTACTGCGATTAAAATTTTTTTAAGGGCCGAAAAATACTGTTTTATATTGCAATTTGCATCAATTTATGATCTGTTGGTAGACAAATTTTTCGCATAGCGTTAGGGTTACTTGAATATATTAAAACCTTTGAAAGGCTCCTCCTATAGTGGAAAAATTTTGTTTCATGGTTATAATAAGTTTTTTTATTTGGTTCGAAAAATTTAAAACATAGTTTCCCACAATAATAATTTTTTCGCTTTCTTTCAATTTTTGTCACTTCCTTTGTTCACTCTAGATAAGAATATGCAACATTTATCTGGTGGTCTCGCCACCAATTCGCAATTAAGGGCAGCGAATATGTTCAGAAGGTGTTTCTTAAATATATATGCCCTCAGGTCGTTAAAATTCTCAAACCCTATCCTTTCCTATTCCCAGTTGATTTCATGCATTTTTTTCAAAGATGAAGTCTCTAGAGAGTAGAAGGCTTATACTGACATTTTTTATTTTAGTGCAATTAAGGAGAAGTTAATTGTTCATCTTTGTTACTGTTATGTTTTGGACTGGAAATAAATGAAATGAAAGAAAAACGTAGCATCTGCTTTGAGCAGTAACTAACTGACTAGACTTGCAATAACTGTGCTAAGAATTTCGAAATTTTTGAGCTTCGTTCAAAACAAATAAATGAAAACGAAATGTAAAATAAAATTGCATACTTAGAATTTTAAAATCGACTACAGTTTTATTTTAATCAGATATAAAAGCGAGTACGTAAAATTCTCCCGGCTTACTTATAAGCTAACTTTTGAAGCGCTTACATTTCTAGTGTTAAAGCATCAATATTTGGACATATGAAATAAAATTTCAAGAGCGATTTCCTCGTAAAACATTTTAACTTATTGTTGTTTCTTATAGAGAGTCTCTTTGACCCCTTCTTCTGTCTTAAAAAATTTCACTGTGCCTTTTCTCACGAAAATTTCATGCGATTAATAAAACTACCTAAAAATTTAAAAAAAGAATTCCTATGTGTTGATATTTTTTTCTGTACGAAAAAAATTTCTGTTACCTACATACTAGTGCCCCTGGCACCTTTTTTCCATTGCTATCTGTAGTTGAAACACGGCGGCGCAAAATTAATTACCCTATCAGAAGGTTTACAATTTTTGCAAACTGCGTCGTACGTCAATCATATTTGACTCTTGTGAACTTGACAGCTGAACAATGAATTTCGTAAAGGTCAAAATAAGATATCCATCACTCAAAATTGTTTTTTATCTAGTAAAACAGTTATTCAAACTGGATTATTAATTTTGCGCCATCATGGTGAATACTGGTTCTTCTAAATTCATCCCGCATATTTCTAAAGTTTGCCCTTGTGATTTATTGATAGTTATTGCAAATGCTAAATGAATGGGCAGTTGCAAACGCTTGAATTCAAATGGCAATTCACGTGGAATCATTGGAATTCTTGGTATTAGAACGTCTTCATTCTTGAATTTGCAAATTAAAATAGTTGCTTGGATAACATTATTCATCAATCGTTTGACTACTTCATTTTGTTCTTGACGTTCTTCTGATGTCGCGTTATTCCGGGCATTTCTCATGCGCCTATTATTATTTGTCGAACGACCAATATGACTACGTGATTGTCTTGGCATTTGTGTGATTTTCTTAAATCATCTCTTTTCTTCTGAAAATTGTTGACAATTTGCATGATAAGACTATTAATTTTTTCATCAAAGTTACGCATTTTTCGTGCTCTTTTTTTGCATCCTTTAACAATTTCTTTTGTCTTTTCACAAATAGGAGTGGGAGCTCGGCCAAACACCCAAAAAGGGTGTAGGCACGAATTGTATATACATATATATATATATATCTTAATATATACAATATCAGGCATATATCCGTCGCGGTGACGAGATACTTACTGAACAGAAATATGAACACAATTTCCCATTCTCAGCTGTCAAGCCATAATCATATATTGATAATTTGTAGAGCTGCAAAGTATTTTGTGTCAAGCTCTAACAGAAAATTGTCACGCTTTCTTGTAAAACTTGGAATAAAAGACTTTCGGTTGATGGCCGGTAATGTTGTAGGACAGAATCCATGGGGATTTTCCTGTATTACTTAGAGGAGACGGATAGCACTGAGCATTTTCTCTGTGAGTGTCCTGCATTTGCTAAAACAAGGCTACGAATTTTGGGTTCCATTATCATGAGAAGGAGTAAAATTCGTTCTCTCAAACTGGATGATATTTTTAGATTTACCAAAGAATCTAGAAAATTTTCACAGGTCTAACTACCTCTATTGCTCCATTCTATCCAATATCTTTCCTTCTTTTACTTCTCTCCTTTTACTTCTCTCCTTAAATACAATTGGCTTTTTAGCCTGAGTTTTTAGGAGTTACCAATCAGTTCTTGTCTTGACTTTTCAAATTTCGTTTTTCAAGTCAAAGTAAGCTAATTTTTGTCTTTAATACCAAAATTTAGTTCTTCATTCTCTCAAATGGCTTGGCGTCTTAGCGATATCTTTCTCCGTGCTCAGCGGACTAAAATATCCATTGTACGAGATTTTTTTTAAATCTGTTGCAGCTTTTCAGTTAATTTTTCATTTTCTAATTTTAACTTATTTAAGTACATTTAACAATACTTAAAAAATTATCACTATAGTATGAACAAAATTTAAGGTCCGCGAATATCTGAAATATATGTATATTTTAACATTGCGCACTCCAAAACTATAAGTATCTATAAAAAATTGGAAATAATGCTAATTTATTTCAGATATCCATAAAATGTGGATGATAAGCATGAACCTATGTATGTAAATATATTAAGATTTAGGCGGCTACAGGCACGCCTTCAACGCTGCACAATCCTTTTTCGATGCTTTTATCCTCAACTCAATAGTGTTAGTTGTTGTACGGCAATATTTTATACCAGCTTTATTTTTATTTGTTGTTGTCGTCTTTGGCTATTCTTATATGTATACCTATGTCGGCAAAATGTTTCTTCTTTTCTCCATACTCTTAACTGGTATCACTTTAATGCGTGCCAATTTCCCTTTTAGCAAATTCTGTCACCCTTTCATTTTTCACATCTTCAATTCAGACTTAGTCCCTCTGTTCTTTTGCTTATGGCTGGTGTAAATTGAAGTGAAACACAAATTGACTATAAAAATGTTGCTTACTTGGCAAAGATGCTTATCGATGAGTTTACTGTTATTTCCAACACCATACTCGCTTAAAGAGTAATGCCACTGATATTAATATAATCACGCACAACCGCACGAAAATATACCAACTTAATCTAGTTGAATAAATCAGTTCTATGTATGTAGTGGTAGCCAGTTGCTGCCGCACAGCTGGAAGTGTGTGAATGCTTTTTTATTTGTTTGGTTTTTTGGTTGTGCAGCGTCGTATTTGGCAGTGTTGCATGCCACAGCCGGAAGGGTGCGACACGTAGCTGACGCCGGTGAGCAGCGGAAGTACATTATAGCTGCGGGCACTGAAAGTGTTTGCGGTAAATATCAGCCGAAAATACGCAGAAGCATTTGCAGCTAGCTTTGTGGTAAATTTTTGCTACGAGAGTGATGTAGCTGGGTGGTTCGTTGTTGAATATTTACACGCCAACACCAAAAAATGACTTACAAAGTAAACACTTTGTCGGATTAGGTTTGCGGATGTTTGACTTCGTGGCCGACACGCGACCTAGTAGTTCTTTTGCTTAGAAAGCGTCGAAGGTCACACTAAAGGCCGCTGTCTATAGCCACTTGGCATACACTGACAGCTTTTCAATCGTCTAATGAAAAAGCCAAATATTTAGAAGAAAAGAATGCCAATATCTTTCTATTACTAATTTTTCTATTACTATGCATTTTCACGTTTGCAGAATAAAAATATATTTCTAAATTTTGTTATAATAATTTTCCCTGTTCAGATATTATATCTCCTTAGGGCTTGCCATTTCCACACGCAATGTGTTATGGCCTGAGACACGCCTGTGCACTGCCCACACAAAAACTGATACACTGCGTGTCTATCACAGTGCGTGAGTCGATTTAATATTTTATGAAATGCTTCGACACGCCAACATTAAGGATATATGTGAAGCGCCTATCATGCGAGAAAATGCAAGAGGGCAAAAACTTAGTTTTTTGTTTTACAGTTTGGTCTTATAAAGGCACGAAAAACTAACTATGTACTATAATATGTATAAGCATTTTTTCGGTACTCTCCTCTTTTTTTAATTGTCACTTTGTTTGGCCTTCACTGCACTTTGTTTTCTGTAAGTGCGTAGTACTTGGGTTGCTACTTTTTGATATATGGCAACGGTAGTGTGAACATGTAAAATCTGATATTGTTGGACTTTTCCAATAGTAAAAGTACACTGAACTTTTCTCATGTCTGTAATTTTTATTGCTTCCTTAAAGTACAAATCGACGAAATTTTTTTAACGGAGAAAATACGAGCCACCGACTGAGAAATTTATTTCAAACATCAGCGAGAATTTTGTGCTACTTTAAATTTACACATATTATACTAGAACACAATGTACCTAAGTTTTTTTTTTAATTCTGATTAACAATTTTAAATTTTGATGCAAATTTATACGAATGCTTATAACTCTTCACAGAGCGTTTCAAACTTGGATTAATATAGTTTCTATTTTAGAATGAAGAAAAAATAGTTCATTCCCAAAATGTAAGGGAATGAACTATTTTTTGGCCAACTGCGGATCAGGTGTCACCCTACAGAAAACAGAGCCAATAATCGGAATTAGTTCTACAGGAACCATGAATTGGATCAGCGATTATGTATGCAAAGTGCAGAACTGCAAAGTGTTTTGTGACAAGCCCTATCAGCAAACTGTCGAATTTCTTCTAAAACTTAAAAGAAAATACGTTCGGTTGATGGTCGGTATTATTACGAGACACAACCCATGGGGTCAGCAAATAACAATCATTGGAATGATTGAGGATACGATTTGCCTGTCTTACTTACATAAGGAGGATAGTACTGAGCTCTTTCTCTGTGAGTGTGCTGCTTTTGCTAAAACAAGGCTACGAATTTTGAGTTCCGATATCATGAAAATGAGTAATATTCGTGCTCCCAAATTGGAGGATTTTTTTCAGATTTGCCAAATACAGGCAAACATTTCTGTCTCTGTCTCTATTCTATCCTATTCTCTTTCTCTCTCTTACTTCTCGCCTTTCCTCCTTGACTATCTTTTACTTTCCAGAGCTTTGAATACAATGGTCTAAGGCTCAGGCTAAGTGTTTAAGGGGTTGCCAATCTCTCGGTGCTTATTGGCTCCATATGTTTGTGTCATCTGTACAAAAATGAGTTTGAGACAAAGAGTTAATATCAAATTTTGTTTTGAAGTCGGTAAAATGTTTACATTTAAATTGATGAACAAAGTTTATGGCGATGATTGTCTATCTCGTACCAGAGTTCCTGAGTGGTTTACACGTTTCAGAGATAGTTGTGAGGATATAAACGGCAATGAACACACGGGCCGCCTAAAATCAGTAATTACCAAATATGAACCGAAATCTTCGTTGAAATTCATGGAATCGGAGTTCAATAACTCCAAAACATCAATTTATTGCATTTAACTGATCATAAGGGCTTCCAAAGGTCTGTGCACATTTCATTCCACACAAGTTAACTGAAGACAAAAAATTGCTCAGAATTCAACATTTTAAAGACTTCATTAAAAAGGCGAGAAAAGACGAGAACTTCCTTTACAACATTGTAACTGGTGATGACGTGAACATGAACTTAAAACTAAGCGCGAAGTGCCAAATGGAAGGCCCTAGACGAGCCAACACCCAAAAAGAGAAGTCAAAAATGTTTAGAGAAGTCAAAAATCGATGCTCATTTGTTATTATGATTCCAAGGGAATTGTCTACAAGGAGTTCTTGCCAAAGGGCCAAACCGTCAATGCAATTTTCTTTATTAGCATTTTGAAGCGTTTGTTACATCGCATTCGTCGAATTCGCTCTGAATACCGCGAAGGAGGAACCTGGCGCCTATTGCATGATAATGCAACATCTCATCGACCCACTCATGTGACTCAGTTTTTGACTAGAAATCGCATTTTAACCATCAATCACTCCCCGTATTCACCTGATATGGCTCCCTGTGACTTCTACACATTTGGCCAAGAAAGACGTTTTGCGTCCGCGGAGAACATGCTGAAGGGCATTCCGGTTAATGACCTGAAACACTCTTTCGAAAAGCTTTTAGATCACGCAAAATAATGTATCGAAGCCAGAGAGGACTATTTTGAATAAATAAACTCAAAGTTATCAGAACAAAGCCCTTGTCGTTTCTATTTTAGCTCAGTCTTCTTTATTTTAGACTTCACCTTGTATACATGAATACGAGTATAAGTAAAGTAATAAAAGTAAAAAGAAGTAAACAAGTTTTTAACTTAAATAATCAATTTTGGTTAACGAAGACAGCCAATACTTCATAAAATAAATAGAATTATTTACTTCAAATACTTAAAATCTAGTTAATCCTTTTTTGAATATTTTTCTTATACATATATAGGATGTATTGGGTGTTTGTTCGAGCTACTCCTCCTATTTGTGGTCGAACTCCTCCTCCTCTTTAGTAAGTTGTGGCAACAAAGCAACACACTCCGAAGCTAACTGCATTCGCGACACTTCATTTATGAAAGCGTCATATTTACAATTTTTATCAACTCATCATCGGTTTACAAAGATATAACTTTCCGTTGGACATTCAGCAATCTTGCCTTTCGTTAGCGCTTTTCCGTTTTATTATATCGCAGTTGTTACTATGTGGACCTTCCGGTGGTGCCACAAATATTGACAGCATTTTCCGCATAACTATTTGTGGCTACTATCTTCGTGCGTTTGCTATATTTGTTGTTGCTAATTCTGGTGCCGCAGGCCAGTGGCGTTTTACCAACATTGTTATTGTTGCTTTCTATAGAATATCTCATTTCATATTGCATTTGATATCAGGCGTTAGACAAAGGCTAAAACAATAAAAATGCAAACATTGTAACTGGTACACGAAAGTAATTTAGCCTAAGGATCGCACAAATCCGATTTGTCTTTGAAGTTGTCGAAAGGCATTAAACGCTTTACCTCCTATCCTTTTATCCGTAGTGGGTATTGGCGTTGTAGGCATTGATTTTATAATATAAAATATGTACACGTATACTTGGATATATAGACTAAATAAATGATTTAAGAAAGTGGTAGAAGTATCATAGAATAATACTCTTTATTTGATAATGCTCTGTTTATGACCGCGTGTTGCTCGATGCTGAGAAGCAATATGAAGGCGACTTTCTTTGTTTTTCTCGTTGAGCCCATGAGGCTGCTTGGCTCCCAATTTTTCGGTAAAGTCCATTGAATGAAGGTGATTGAGAAACGTTTAATGATCTCAGTTCATTTTTGCCGCAAATTCATGACGGGTTTGGTAACCGTTCTCCTTCAAAAGTGATTTGAGACGTTGTTCATCGAATGCAGAAGGCCATCCGCTGCGGGACGTGTCATTGTCGTGAAAGTCGCCATTTTTGAACTTTGTTAACCATTTCCGTGCTGTAGACTCACCTATGACACCTTCTCCATACATGTCGCAAATATCGTTGTAAAATAGAAAAAAATCTAGAAACGCTACGAACTTATTCCCCAGCCCAATATTTACAATGTATATGTGGAAAGATAGAATTCAATTAGATAGAATTCAAAAAATTCATTGCATCCTTTTATAAATAAAGGTAACAGAGATAAACAAATATACGACTTTAACATGAACCTCAGCGAAATTAAAAATGAAACAAATTGAGTTAAAACTAAAATATGTTAGTTCAAAACATGTTACGTGGAACAAATCTTTTTTAAGCTGTGGTAACACTAGGGTTAAGCAATTTTGCAGGGAATGATTTTTGATTTTGTTTACTTCTTTTCTTGGGACCGTTTTAGGACACGCGTTTTCTGGCGCACGAAATAAATATTGGAAGAAGCCTTCAGATTTTGTTCGAAGTTCAGTTCATGTAGTTTTGCCATTGTTTTGATTGACTTATGGCACGGTGCGTTGTCTTGAAAGGGAGTAAACGTGGCACCCACTTTGAACAGAGCTTTCTCATAAACTAATGATCCTGAAATTTAAAGCCAACACAATCTTTTGATATCTTTACGATGTCAGCTAACTCATGCAACTTCACTTTTCGATCACTCAAAACGATCTTGTAGATTTTTTAGATTTTTTCTGGTGCTACCGTCTCATTTGTACGTGCACTGCGTTGTGTCGCTGTAGGTGTCTCTACGACCACTTTGAAGTCAGCAAACCATCGTTTTATTGTTGTTTCTGTGGGGGCGAAGTCCCCATAATACTTTTCAAGCCACTGTTTTACTTAAACGGTATTGTTTCCCCATCAAGTAAAATTAAAACACGAATTTCCTTTTGAGCCATTGTTTTGAGAATAACAAAAGTAGCATCACTCTTAACACAATAACTCCCCAACGAATGAATAAAATATTATGAGTCCTATTTAAGGTTAATACTAACTAAAAAATAGGTGAATACAATAAAATTAGTCCGATCTATGGGTTGGGCCTGGGACTTTTCAACCCATGCGTTATATTTAAGTACATTGACAGTCTCTATATTTTCATTGCCAAACTTCCTAATATATCAAGTAAGAATTTTTTTTTGGCCGCTGATTTGAAAATATAGGCGTTGAAACGTTTTTTCCATGCTAGCAACCGATATTTTTTACATCGTCCGAATACCCTACGAGTTGCTATGCATCAGCATTAAGCCAGTTATTGAAGTAGTTTGTCAGACACAGCGTTAAATAACTACAGTACTAAAATTTATTGACAAGTATAGACAATTCGTGTGCTTTATAGGTATTTATTTGTAATATTTTTTATGAATATACAGCGTACTCTCTCTTAAGCGGACACCTAAGGGACTGAAAAAAATGTCTGCTTGTGGGAGGTGTCCGTTAGGAGAGAGTACATTGTATAGTTCATCTTCCTACAAAAACAATATAAAACCAAGGTTTAAGCTTTGTGCATATTAAAAAAAGAAATTAACAGTTTTGCATTAAAACTTCACATTTCTTAAAAACAGAATTTTTTGAAAAATTTCGGGCATGCAGTTTCATAGTCCATTGAATTTTTGCTTAATAAGTTGTAAGTTTGAAATAACTCAAAAATCGCGTTGGGTTTCGTAATTTTTTGTTCTTTGCTGGACAGTCTTTGAGCTTAGATTTTCACTGCGGCGGCAACTGACTTGAAGTATCAACATTATATTCATCTAAACCTCATTTCGTCTAACCTTAATGCCTAAAGTATGTATTTTTAGTAATATAAAAATATTTGTATTTTGTATATATACCGGTAAATGATAATTTTGCAACTGGTACAATTCTTATCGCTCCCAAACTAGTATACTACGTCATGAACTACATTGAATGCTAAATAGTTTAGCTCTCTACGCTCTACATAAGCATAGGTGATATAATCCCTGCGACTGCATAAGTACTTGCAAACGTACCATATTCGTATAAGTTGGGCAGGATACTCGTTCTTCATCGAAACGTTTTATTTTACTTTTTACTTAAAAATGCTTGTCCTTTTAACCATACGCTGTTAAATGTTAAATGACATGGCCTATAGGAACTTATCTCTTTCGTTTTCCTTTGCACTGTGCTTCACAAGCCGTTCTTTTGCCACATAATTTGTTTGCTGTGATGCTGATGTGTGATACTCATTCTCACTGTCGCTTGCTTCCTTTCCGCTGAGTTTTCGGAAACTAATACTTCGTCACTCCCATCCGGTCGCAACACATTCATGCACATATGCACGTACCTACTTAGGTATGTTATACACCTAAAAACCCATCTGAAAATGTGAGTACAAAAGTACATACAAACCTAAAAAGGCCTCATTTTCGGGATTCGGCAGCGTCATTTTATCTTCCATTGCTGTCCATTACCGCTGCTCCTGCTACTGCTGTTGATGAATCCCTGTAGCGGAAATAGTTAACAAGTTTTCAAGTACCCAGCTCAATTGCTGAAGAGAGTAGTGAGGAGAAAGCAATTTAACAAATGTAGTCAAGTGCTGAATCTCTCGCTCCCAAAGCAGCTTTAATGCATCAACGAGCAGTAAACGGATGATTTTTGCGATATTTTTTGATATTCACGGCATTTTCGCTTTCGCTTTGGCTTTCACTTTAGCTTTACCTAATGCGTTACTTTCACTTTCATCGTCACTGGTACTGCTTTCCTCCTTATATAAGACTGGAATAATTTATTAAAAAAAGAGGTGGGAAAAAATATTAACACTTTCAGCTGAAAATCCGATTTAGTGGCGCACACACATTTCTAAAATTAAAAAAAAAGTGCTAGAAGATTTTTTTGACAAAGTTAAAGGAAATACACTTTATTTCTGTAACATTTTAGTGCTCAGCAGTGGGAACTCATTATAATTGCACTTGTATACTACAATTTCTGCTATATCATTATATTTATAATAGTTTTTTCTACTCAGAAAGGTTTAGTCTGCAGCTCACCATACGAAATAGAGTGTTTCACACACTTCAATATCCTATTAAAAGAAGTAATTTTCAAACTTATGAAAATTGATTTCACAAGGTTTCTGGCTCAAATGTAATACAAAGTTGCTGTAATTATTTCAAAAACATTTCAGAGACATGAATATATATATTTTAACATTTATAATTGGCAGGTACATCCTTTGTTCGGTATTTCGCCGAGCTCTTCCTACAATTTGATTTGTCACTTGGAGCCACCTACAGTTCTATGCTGCCTCCGAACGAAAAATTGTTTTTATGAGAAGCTTTTGTCATGGGAAATATTTAATTAGACCAGAAGGTTTGCTATTTCCTGCCGAGAGGCGGCCACTATTAGAAGAACGTTTTCTGTCATTTGCTGTAGGCCCCATTCACCTACGCCTGAACATGAATGTCCAAAACAAGTAATACAAATTAGAAGATGAAGTGGTTCCCACTCTTCTATGTGTGATGGCAATAGAAAAACTGCCTTGATGGATCCCTGCTCTTAAAATTATAGTACTTATACTTATATATGCAGACGATTTTGCAAGGATGGCATTCGGGCAATTACTTTCGAAAAAAATGAAAAGATGTGCCATAAAAAAAGTTCTAGAAGTTAATCTTAACAAAATAGTTACAGTGGAGCACTTGGACAAAATTTTGTTCCTAAATTTACTGCTCATTCTTATTCGAAAAAAATACACACAATTCTCATGAAAATAACAAAAGTGCTACTGAAATTCTACTTTTAGACATATTGTACATGCATGTAAAGTGCATCTAAAGCTATGGGAACTATTTAGCAAAAAAAGGCTAGAAAAATGGAAAATAATTACCTACTAAAAATCGCATCCTACTTCCTGCTAGCGCTAACCTTTAACAGGAGGTCTGACATTAGGTCAGATAATGGGCCGAGGAAGTTGCAGATCTAGTAATCTAAAATAAAGCTGGTAAATACGTGGAATCATAATAAGTGGGAATAACCACAAAAACCACCCATTTTGCGTGACCAAAGTAGGATCAATGCGGAAACATGTTGACTATATATGGTCAGGAACAATAATAAATAATAACAAAAACATATTTTCAACCAATTCCTTAATTGTAGGAAGGTAGCCACATGCTGACACAGCAATTAATCTTTCACTTAATATGGATACCGGAGTATAACAACTTACCAGGCAATAAAGTGGTAGACGAGCTATGAAGAAAAAATACCTTAATTCCACTTGTATCTGGATGAGATTAGGTTCGCTGCTCGTCAGCTGGAGGATCTTTACAAAATACTTAGGCTTTCATTTTCTCATCAATTTAGTTTTTAAAAGACTTTAAAAACTCAAAGGACTAAATTTCCAAAAATTATTTTAAATACATACACGCACTCTATGAAAATAATATCGGTATCAAAACAAACAGAATATATCCAGCTATTTAATTTTTCCAGCGGTCGCCGTAGCCGATTGGGTTGGTGCGTGACTGCCATTCGTAATTCAGAGAGAAGGTAGGTTCAAATCTCGGTGAAAGACCAAAATGAAGAAAACGTTTTTTCTAATAGCGGTCACCCCTCGGCAGGCAATGGCAAACCTCCGAGTGTATTTCTGCCATGAAAAAAGCTCCTCATAAAAAATATTTGCCGTTCGGAGTCGGCTTGAAACTGTAGGTCCCTCCATTTGTGGAACAATATCAAGACGCACACCACAAATAGGAGGAGGAGCTCGGCCAAACACCCAAAAAGGGTGTACGTGTTAATTATATATAATATATATATTTACTTTTTCCAAAAAAGGTGAGATCGACCTGTTGGAACCTCATGTCAGGGATGTCTTTATCATCAATAATAGTCCGAAAGGTTCGCTCTTATCATCGCCTTTTGCGTAATCTGCTGACCGTAACTGCATTTCAAGCTAAATTTGTAAAAAGTAAAAAGTAATTTTTAAAGTAAAAAAAATAGCCCAGTCAAGCGTCGCAACCACATGGCGTTTTACGCTTGAATGACCCGGTGGGGCTTGCGTTACTGTTGGCACAGAATATACCAAAATAGTCGACTCAAATCTTACCGGCGACCAAATTCTTAATGACGGTCTCAGAAAACGATTATGTTGACCAAAAATATTACGAGCTTTACGAAATTTAGCTTCTACAGAATCCCTTAATGGATTTTTATTATTTTAATGCGATTTTTCAGTCAAAACCTTCGTGATATGATATCTTGCCTTCTTGAAAAGCAAAGTTCTTGTTGAAAAAAAATTTGCTTGTGTCAGAAAATGTATAAAACTATTGGGTACACTTCGTCAGGTACACTCGTTTACAAAACTCGTCTAGAAAGACAATTGGTGAAGTTTTTGGATCAGAGTCTATACCGAATAACAATGACTCTACTCCTACTTAAGATTAATGAGAAATAATCGATGCAAATCTACATCCAGGTGCTTATATATACCTGTACTTATAGTTCCTCCTCCAATTTATGGTTTATGTACTAATGTTGTCCCACCCTCCGTTTGGGATCGCCTTCTATTAACAAAAATTTGTGATGAGAAAGCCTGCAAAAATACACTCGAAGGTCTGCGATCCCCTTTCAAAAGGCAACCGCTGTTAATTACTGCATAGTTATTGCCAAATAATTTACATAGGAATACTCAAATAAAATACAATTTTCTTTTATTCAAACAAGCTTTTCATATCCCTCGTTTCATAAAGAAAATGTCAACCAATAATTACCAACTTTTGTAGTAGCAATATTTCCTATACATATTTATACGTGCGCTACAGAAAGGCTGGAAATCCGCACTACTCCATTCCGTTTTCATTATTACGCTGTATTATTGCCTTTCCTGCCACTTTTCCTAGTGTTTTATACTACCAATTATGTAGCTTATTACAAAAACATATTGTGCTGTATGGTGAGTGGTGTGAGGTAGAAAAGGAGTACCCAAAGAAAAATCAGCAAAAATAGTCGCAAGTTTGCTGCGCCGGAAAGACGCTAGTGGTATTTGCAATATATTCGCCTTTCATGTGAGTCCTTTGGGAGCTGTGTGCGCGCATGTGTATGATAAGCTCGTAATGAGAATAAGCCAGAAAATGAAAATGCGAAGTAAGACTAAAGCCTATGTAGAATACTTAAATAAAGTGGCAAACGTGCACGCGTACAAAAGCAAAAGAACACGCGCATACTTGAGCAGAGAAAAAAACCAACACTTTCGGAAAACAAACGATAAAGGGACACTGACAGGGGGACTTACACAACACTATGCGCAGTGGGCAGTAAACATTAAGCATCATTGCCGAAAATTAAGGAAAACTTCTTGCAAACAATCCCACGAACACACACAAACGAGAACATTGTCGGTAGTGTTGGAATAAGAAAACTTTAATAATAACAGTACTTAATGGTAGAGAAACTAAAATAAATGCGTTCAAGTACAAAAAGTTTGACTCACGTGTACGCTGGTACAAATCCAGCACGGGGGGCAGTGTTGCCATCTACCTTTTTCGAAATGCCTTAATTCGTTGGCAAATATATATATTTTTAATAATAATAGTAATAAATATAGGCGGCCGCCGTAACCGAATGTGTTGGTGTGTGACTACCATTCGGGGGTGCGTAGGTTCGATTCTCCGCGCATGAAACAGCAAAACCAAAAAGTATTTTCTAATAGCGGTCGCCCCTCGGCAGGCAATGACAAATCTCCGAGTGTATTACTGCCATGAAGAAGCTCTTCATACAAAAACAAACAAAAAAATGTATACATATGTATCTGCCGAGGAGGTGGTTAGCCAAACATCTCACAAAAGTGAATGCGCCAATGATTTATTTATTTATTAACACACTTTTATTAGCTAGGGTTGTATGTATGTATGTATGTAACGGAATCTTTGAGCTTAATTTTCACTGGCTTCTAAAAATCGGATCGACTTGGAATTTTGCACACCTATCAAGGACCGATGACAATGCAATAATTTGATAAAAGTTTTCCATTATCCTTAATAGGATTGCCGGGATTAGTATTTTCTTTTTTTACCTGTGGGCAAAAAGTAAGGTGAATTTGGTTGTAAAATGAAAAATCTTTATTTATTCTTGTAAATCAGTTTCTCAGGCTCCCTCCACGAAATAAGTTCTTCATCCCGATTACTTCTTTATCACGGCCGATAACTGCATAGTTTTAGACTCACAGTCGATAAGAAAGAAATTAAATATAACACGAATATATCGAATCATTTATTCACTGACTGCAATGATAATAATAATTTTCATTCATAATAAAAAATAGTTTAAAAAAAAACTAAAAATAGTCAACTACCTCAGAACAGAATTATAACAAAAATTAAGATACAAATAGAGTAATTCAAATTAGGGTTAAAAGCGTGGGATGCATTTTGCTTCACTTTCATAACCCTCTGTACATAGGTAGTTGCCAATAGAATGATTGTAATATTTACTATATGGAGCATCCCACGCTTGTAACTCTAATTTGAATTACTCTATTTGTATCTTAATTTTTGTTATAATTCTGTTCTGAGGTAGTTGACTATGACTAATCGTGCGATTTGCTATTACTTCATTATAGGTCTCTTTGTCATTAAAATTTATTTTCTACTTTTTAGTTCGATTAGCAATAAAAGCGTGCTTTTAGTTTTTTAAACTATTTTTTATTTTTATATACAGAAACAGAAATATCGTAATAACTTAAAATACTGTTTTTATTGTGCCACAAAACGTGAGCAAAAGAGAGCGTTAAAATTGTTCATGTCGCAAAATACATAATGGGAAAAAAATATTAGGTAAAATCGTATGATACTTGAAACCAGGCCAAAAAGTTTGCGCGTATCACTTTGGTGATGCTCTTCCGATGCCAATTGAAATTTTGTGATGCTGGAATGAGCTCAAGATGGCCCATCATTTGCTTGAAGCTTCTACGCAAACAGAATAAATTACTTTTTATTTAAAAAATCTAGTTTTATTTAACCGAATTTTGATTCATATTAAATACTGATTTCCACTTATTTAGTGTGGAAAAATAATTGTCTTACCTTAAGGAACGACTTGTGATACATTCACATCCAATGTTAGTTAAATAATTTCTGAGTGGGTAGATTAAAAAATAGGAAGACGCAACCAAACCAAAAAAAAAAAACACGCACACACAATTCAATGGGCTCGGAACGATATGCCTCAGGCAATGTGCAAAATTCGAATATGAATTAATGGATTAGGTCTCCCCAGGATGTGAAAAATATCTTTTTGTGGGAAGCTTATAGTTTCTTAGATAGATATAGATCTCAAGGTTGTTTGAGCTTTTTTGAAACGTCTCGAAAATTAAAATCCAAAAATTAAGCTGAAAATACTAATTAAGTTGCATTTTATTTCTGAATGGTTTTGGTTTGGCCCAATTCGAACAATTGGATTTAGAATATTCGTATTTCTAAAACCTAAAAAATGTCACATCACATTTGGGAAACATTACAACATCAAAGCTTTACAAACAAAAATACCAAGAAATATAGTATATAAAAAACTCGGTAGCTAGGCACATATGCAAGTAGCTAGACATCTACTTGAAATATGTGACAAATTCACGGGAATAGTTAAGTTATAAAATAATAAATTATTAAAAAAAAATTATATAAAATTATTCATTTTTTTATTGAGCCTTCACAAAGAGGATAAACTTATGCCTATTTCTCGCTTACCTCTAAATTGCATCAACGGATTGAGAAGCATCCTTTTATTATTGAATCATGACTCTTACTTATAAGATAAAAAAATTTTCTTCAACATGGTTTTAGAGGTGAAAAATGTGGCACGGAAAGTTGTATAATTTGAAATTACTGGGAACATCCGGTTAATTGATTGCTCAAAATTTTAGTTAATCATAATCATCATTTAGCCAATAAATTAAATACTTTTATTAATCAAGCGTAAATTTACTTTAGATTAATCAAAATATTTAGCACATTGCTTACGTAGGTTTACTATATCAATAAAATCTGAATATTATTTTGATTCAAATTGTTTTCTACAAACCCATAGCAATCTTATCTCATCCTTTTGTTTTAATAAATTTTGATATTTACTTTTGCATCTTGAATTTGTTGCTGTAATCCACTTATTTGCCATATCGCACATGAAGAGGCTCTCTTACCATATTAAAAGCTTCAGCTCTCACTAATCGGATCGAATGGAAAGGGGAACTAACACATAAAAAGCCCCATCACCGCACGCAGCAGCCAACTGCTCTGCAAAGAATGTGTAGAGCATCATAATTCATTTGTACGAGTATAAAGCAAAACCCTAAACAAATTGTTCGTTAGTTACCCATCTAATATTAACTTGTTACAATACAATTGTTAAGAAACATATTTTGAATAAAAATAGTGAAAGCTGCAAGAATACGAATTCCTACAAATTTTATTTTAAAATAACACCTAGGCGCGTCTTTTGAAATACCCTTTATTTTTCTATTAAACTCCTTTCAATCCTATTCCGACTCCTACCATTCAGTTGTATTAAATTGCTGTGACATAACATATTGCGCTCCAATCTATTGTATTATTTTTGTTTTTGTTTATAAAGTATAATTTAATAAAAATAAAATAAAATCTGCGCCCCCTCTTTTCCCTTTGAGCACCGAAAATGCATTAAAAAGCGAAGTAATCAAGTCGCTGAGACCTTAAAGAAATAAAGCACAACAACAATTGCAATTTCTGTGGGAAAACCAGGGCCGCTGGCGAAGAAAACACTGCTATGACAAACCTTACGTTTTAATTAAAAGCGCTGAAAAACAAAAGTAATAAAAGAACGCCAAGTAACTAAGAGAAATGACAATCACACATTTTTTACTGCTTTACGCGCATCACAACCACTCTGAGTCGCGCAGCTTTTTCTCATTCTTATATTATGTATGTACAGCGAATGGTGACTAGACACGCGACATGAATGCTGGTAAGTATATCAATGTTTCTGTTTGCAACACCACAGGAATGACAACACCAGCAGCAGTTGACGATGACAGCAACTGGGCTTTTCGCCATGACTGCCTCAGCAGGAGGACGATAATCATAGACATTTAAACTGACAACAAACTAATTATAAAAATTAACTTACTTCACAGAATGCAACGGCACGAACTTAGTCACTTAGAAATTATGTATATATGTATGTAGATATATTACGATGTGAATGTGTACGGGTGCAGTTTGATTGTCACTTGATGCCTTGCTAAGCGGTTGGGCACTAACTTTTAATAGCACTGCCGTAAATAATATACAATTATAAGCAAAATTAGGCTAATAAATCCATATCTTTCGTATTACTTCTTTGTAGAAAAAACAAATCTCTATGCAAGATATTCCTTTTACTTGCCACATGGGCCACATGGGGTATGAGCAACGTCGGTTAATGCGTATAATAAATATTATTTCTACTTTGATTGCAATCTGCTGCAGCGAATTTTATGTACCAACATCCAAGCAATTCATGTGCTTTGTAAAGCAAACGGCGCGTTGTTTGCATGACCAGATTAAAAAAAAAAATTCTGCGACTATTCCCTGAATAAACTGTACAGTTTACGTGTTTTGCTGTGCTCGAATATATTTAGCTCGTCGAGAAATTGGTGACAAATTTTGAAGTTTTCAGTTTAGAATGGAGTTCGGGTAATCAACTCAATTGCTTAATGAACTAAAAATTTTAAAGTGAGATGCACTAATTCGGAACAGGCGGCAGGATGATTTATGTAAATCAAATCTGCAGCCTTTTCATAGCTGCTCATACTTGCCCCAACCACTATTTATTCTTACCACTACGGTTTTCTTTCTTTTCACCCCATTGCAAAATTATAGACGAACGAACTTTTTTTTATAAAAATATAGTTCATACTATCGCTTCTTGAGAACTTAAAATAATAAAACAATACAGAAATATTGTTGGAATGATTTTGTTTTTATTATAATCTGGTACATATTTTCAAGGTATTTATTTTTTGAATATAACATCCGGCATACATCCGTTCCGGCTACGAGTTACATGGTCTATTCGATCAGTCTAATTTTTAACTAGCAATTTTGATAGTGTTCGCTATTCACCGAAAGGGTAGCGATGATGCCGCTAGGGCCCCATGCACTGTACGAACAAATTTATTATTATTAATATAGGTATGTTTTCTTTTTTTGAAGTGAAAACTTCTTTAGAATCGTTGGGAGTGATTTGAGAAAAAGTGAAACGAAAAAACGACCCTCTTGGCTACGAAGCGTTATATTATATGTTGATATAAACGTAGCGACGAACTAAATAACTTTTATTTTTTCTTGTGATTCGAACCAAGGATTTTGGATCGGAAGCTCACATTGCTAGTCGCTCGGCTACCGCGCCATGCTGTCGGTGCTGGCCTAAAAGTTATTTAGTTACGAAGCGTTATATTATATGTTGATATAAACGTAGCGACGAACTAAATAACTTTTAGGTCAGCACCGACAGCATGGCGCGGTAGCCGAGCGACTAGCAATGTGAGCTTCCGATCCAAAATCCTTGGTTCGAATCACAAGAAAAAAAAATTTTTTATACAGTTATTTTATTTTATTTTATGATATGTTTATGAGGAGCTTTTTTTCATGGCAGAAATACACTCGGTGTTTTGCCATTGCCTGCTGAGGGGTGAGCGCTATTAGAAAAATAGTTTTCCTTAATTTTGGTGTTTTCACCGAGATTCGAACTGACGTTCTCTCTGTGAATTCTGAATTGTAGTCACGCACCAACCATTCGGCTACGGCGTTTGTTTAATTTTACTGATGCAAAAATGAGGGAAAATATTTGAATAAAGTTTGCTTACTGTTTACACATTTTCCAAAGGTGACGGAGAACCAAAAAAAAAAGTCGATTTTCAAACAAATACGAGTGCATATGTGTAATTGTGTTAGAGTTTCGGTCACGCCCCAGCAAAACCTGCGTGCATATGTGTTTGTAACATTCAAAAAAATGTAATTGTGTTAGAGTTTCGGTCACGCAGGTTTTGCTGGGGACGCTCATAATAGCAACCGCGTGTGTATTTTTATATTCGTAAATATTTTCATTTTTAAATATTTACCGCAATTATGCCGAAAAATAATGCAGAAAAGTGTCGTGAATATCGACAGAAAAAAAAATCAATAAATAGCATCACGAAATTCATTCAGGAAAATTTAATAAAGTATACACCAGAAGTATCGCGGATACTTAGAAAAGATTACGATAAAGTTCCAATGATTTTAAGTGGCGATTTTTACGTAAATTTTGCATTGGACACAGCGGTTCCTTCAATTGACTTTCTAAATACAACATTCAATTTAAAAATGTGTAACAATCGCACTGAATCTACAACACGATCAAAAACAACAATTGACGCGCTATTTCAAAGATATGTTGACAACATCGAAACCAAAGCATTTGTATCATATTTTAGCTATCATAAGCCACTCGTATCATTTGTTGAAATTGAAAACATTGAGGATGAATAATAATAAAATGAAGAAAATAAAATATGAACTTTATAGCAATATTATAATGAACCTATAATTATCCCGCCCCTAATGCTGCTTTCGTCTCAATCTCTCCCAGTTTTTTTTACGGAAGGTTTCACTTCTATCGCGTCTAAGCGTTAGACTGGTGTTTTTTTTTTTCAAAGTAAATTTCCGCAATTTGGAAGCGTTATTCTAGCGTTAAACGATTCACGATGACTTGTCAAACCTTACTGAACAGAAATGTCAACACATTTTGCCATTTTCAACTCTTAAACCATAGTTATTGATACCTATAGGTCTTATGCATCTAAAACAAAGCTCCCAATACAACACAAAATTTCATACTTTATACAAAATTTTTCTAAATTCCTTCAAAACTGAACTTTGAACTTTAATTTGAAACTTTCAACCAGAACTTTCCTAGGTATGCAGTTTTATAGCCCATTGAAATTTAGTTCGACAAAATGCAAGTTTCAAGTTACCACAAAAGACTGTCGATTTTTGCGATTTTTTTTTTGTTGTTGGTATTAGACTCTTTCTTCCATGTAAAGAGAAATTCAAGCATTTGGTTCAATTGAGCTTCAAAATTGGAAAAATTCTGAAATATTCCGGTTGAAAAATTGAAAGTTTTAATGAAATTTTGAAAATATTTTAAAATTTTCTTCAAATGACGAGACCTTGCATTAGATGATTTTCGTTGTAATTTTGCAATAGGGTGTATATTAGAAGAAATCGTGCGAGTACGAATTAGTTGCGGTAAGGACATGAGGTACATGGCTACGCTCGGTACTCCCAAAAAAGTCTATATACCAGGTGCTCGTACTGTTCAAAGAAGTTGATAGTTATTTCTTATTTATTTATTTATGAACTTATTCAATTAATTAATGTCTATAAACTTGATTATTACGAACTAGGAAATAGCAAGTACAGGCTGGCGCAAAACTAATCACTCAATCGGAAGATTTATAATTTTTGCAAATCCCATTGTACGTAAATCACATTTGGCACTTGTGAACCAGCCAGCTGCAATATAGAAACCGGCAAGCAATGGAATGCGTAAGGGACGAAATAAAGATATGCATGACTAAAAATATTTTTTTATTTAGTAAAAAATTTATTCAAATGGAAAATTGGTGTTTAATATTGCGCCACTTTGTAGATGTAAAATTATAAATAAAAGATGTGAAATCATCTGAGGAAGTCGTGAGCCACTACTAATTAATCTAAAATCCCGTCAATAGGAACGAAAATAATTTGTGATGGTAAGCAGAATCAAATCGTTGAGCGAACTTTGTCGGAGAAAAGCTCTCACCGACATCAATTAAAGCGACGACGAAATTTGTCTGACGCAAATTGAGAGACAAGAAAAATAGCTACTTATATCATTAATGAATAATAAGAAAAGAAGAGGACCTAAAATGTTGCCTTGAGGGACCCTAGAAATCTCTAAGAACGGTTCTGAGTTGACACCTTCAACACAAAACAGCACAGCTATAGTTACACAAAGAGGTTTAATCCATTGTAAGAAAACATTATGGAAACGCAGGCTAGCTTAATTTATGAATTAAAATCTTGTGAGAAACTCTATCTGAAGCTTTAGAAAAATCGGTGTAAATGTAATCGACTTGAAGAAACATAATGCTCCCTCCGGTAGACTGCTAGTGCTGAACCCATGCTCATTTTTGCATATAAGCGATTTTCTGCAAACTGTGCTGAAACATTTGCGAACGTAATGTTTTTATCACTTTTTCAAACGTCAAGGACAGTCGTTTAATAAATTTAATTTCTTTATCAAAATGTGGATGTCGGATTCTTTGCAGTCATGGACTTGTCGTAGGGCAGAGTCCTCTTCAAAAATCTTGTTGTGACCTGATATTAATTTCTGAAAGTAATTTTATCAGTAATTGTAGCACGTGTTTATTTATACTCGCAACTCTGAAAAAAAAACCACTGATATCGGACTGACGCACTGCTATACAGGGTTACCGGAAAAGTTGACCCAGATAATTAAACACATTATTATCTAGGTAATTTCTGATTAGTTAAGTTATATAAGACGATGTTTAAAACTTAACCTTTTTCGAGATATTCGAGTTTATAGATTATTTAAAAAAGGAATTCCTTGTACGTCCACTTTATTTACAATAAATGTTAGTTCAAGGGTCCAGTTTTGTGTCTTTTTTAGCTAAGGGGTAAGTCAATTAATAAAAATCATCACTCAATTTCAAACACGCTATCACTGTTAAAACTATGGCTTGAGTACGATTTTTCGGTAAGTATAGGGTTTTTTAATAGGTGCGCTTCAACTTTTTTCCGATAGGGAGGGCGAACGACGCAATATTTTTTATTTTTCGCTTGTCATTTGTAAACTTCATTAGTATACATTTCATCATGGAACGCTACACACTTGAGCAACGATTGCAAATCGTGCAAATTTTTTATGAAAATAATCGTTCTGTTGCTGCTACTTTAAGAGCATTACGGCCATTTTACGGTCCATTTAACAAGCCGTCCCGTTTTGGGGTTATGTGAAGTCATTGGTCTACAGTAACAAGCCGGCGACGATTTGTGAGCTCAGGGCCAATATTGAACGCGAAATTGCTGGAATTTCGGCCGATTTATGCAAAAGAGTGGTCGAAAATTGGGTTCAACGATTGGACTTCGTAAAACGTGCACGCGGTAGTCATGCAAAAGAAATCGAATTTCATACTTAAATGTATATGTTCAAACTCGATAATAAAAAAAAAATTAGTTAAAAAAGTCAAACCGTTTGTGTTTTATTCAAAAAAGTTCAAAAGTTGAAGCGCTCTTACTGAAAAACCCTATACTTCCTACTTCACATCATTGAATGAAAAATTGTGTATAGAAGCCAAGAATATTTAGAATATTCAAAGAATTATTTAATTTAATCTCAGCAGGAAGTTCTACATAGAAAACAGCAAATAGCATGCTTTTGCGTTTACGTAGTCCTCATTAATCAAGCAATCAGACAAAAAGAATGACCTAACGAAATAATTCGAGATTATTTCCATTCACACATTGACACTAAATCTTCTCTGTGACCCTTTCTTTCTTTTTTTATATAGGTTGGTTCTGTTTTTCGAGAGTCCAATAGTGGGCATTGTTGTAGTTAGTAATACTATCAACAGACAGCCTAAAGATTCGTTAGTTGACTCTCAATCCTGCTTTTAGGTAGTACTGCCCAACAATACGGCATTCACGAGCAATAGAGCAACATTTCCCGTTCTCTCCAACCGGGGCGTTTTCCTATAAGAACAAAGACGGCGATCTAATGACTGACATTCAAAGCGTACTTAAATTATGGAGGGAACACTTCTCGAACTTGTTAAATAGTGACCCAATCGTTGAAGACAGAACTGTCGTTCCGCTACCCGACCATGACGAGGTGAGAATAGCGATAATGCGGATAAAGAACAACAAAGCCGCGGGAGCTGACGAACGGCCGGCTGAGCTATTCAAACATGGCGGCGAGGAGCTGGTAAGGTGCATGGATCAGCTTCTATCCAACTTATAGTCGGATGAAAGCACCCCTGCCGATTGGAATTTAAGTGTGCTCTGCCCATTCCATAAGAACCTGCAATCTGTGCTAATTATCACGGGATTAATCTTCTACATGTCGCCTATAAGGTTATAGCGAGCGTATTGTATGAAAGGCTGAAGCCCATCATCAACCAACTGATTGGACCTTATCAGTGTGGCTTTAGACCTGGAAAGTCTACCATCGACCAAATATTTACACTACGCCAAATCTTGGAAAAGACCAATGAGAGGAGAATTGAAACAAACCATCTTTTTGTCGATTTTAAATCTGAATTCGATAGCACGAAGAGGAATTGCCTATATGCCGCGATGTCTGAATTTGGAATCCCCGCAATACTAATACAGTTATGCTAAATGACGTTGCTCCATACCAGCAGCTCCGTCAGAATTGGGTAGGACTTCTCCGGTGGTGTGACTTCTTTAACCTGATGCTGAAAAAGATCGTACGAGCCGCAGAACTTATTCGTTCCGGCAAAATGGTTTATGTTAACAACCGCGCTATTAGTTCTGCCTTCTCCAAACTGGATAAAGAGGCAAAGTGAATGGATCTGGTGGTGAATGAGAATAAAATGAAGTACCTCCTGTCATCAAACAAACAGTCGGCGTGCGTATCGGCAGCGACGTCACTATTGACAGTTATGAGGTTGTGAAAGACTTCGTTTATTTGGGAACCAGCATTAACACCCATAATAATGTCAGCCTTGAAATCCAACGAAGAATCTATCGTGCCTACAAGAGCTACTTTGGACTAAGTAGGTAGTTTGAAAAGTCCATGCAAAATTAATAACTACTTCCACATATTTTGGGGTAAGCCTTCTTCGTTACACTTCGTTCAACGCTGTTCTAAATAGCCTGCAATCACCTCCACGTTTGGATAAAATATTTTTCCTGCCATTAGTTTCTTCAAATTAGTGAACAAATAGTAGTTCAGAAGATGCGAGGGAGCCAAGTCTGGGGAAAAGGCGGAATGTGAAACGAGTTGGAACCCTATTTCCATTAATTTTTTTACCATATCTGCTGAGGAGTGAGCTGGTGCGTTGCCACTCGGCTTCCTTGATTCAAACAAATGTCAAACACAAAGAAGCAGACCGATCTGGCTGAAACTTTTTGTGTGTGTTTTCTAAGAGATGCCCTTTAGGTAAATATATCCTCCATATACGCAAGTAGTGTCATCTCTTTGCCTTTGCACGTTCTTTTCAAACGACCCTCGTACTTAGAATGACTTTCCCTGTAACCCTACGTAGCTGAGGCTTACACCAGCATTTCTCTTTGAATGTCAATTTTTCATCCATTCCATCAGTATTTTGATAGTTCAGGACAGTAATCGATGATGGCGAGTGCGTTCTCAATTAACTTATAGTTAGTCAATAGTTCAGAAGTGGTATTGATTGAGTAGATCTTTCTTCTCTATATTTTTTTTAACATAGCTCCTTATTATATTAAAAAATTATGAGAAAGAAACTGTTACCAGGCCTGTGTTACTGTACTGTCGCTAACTCTCGTACTATTCAACAGATTTCAGATTCGTTACCCCGGGCAAGCAAAGAAGAAATTTTCAGTTCATGTTTACTTTACCTTATCTTTTCTTCAAACTTCAATTGTAGCACAATAAATAATTAAAATTTAATCCGTAGAAGCCTCATCATCTTTCAGCCCGACTGGAATCCTTTGCTTACTTCAACAGAAGCCATAGACATTAAACGACGCCAAGGACATAATACGAATTTATGGTATGTAAAGGCATATTGTTTGCATTTACTTTTCGGCTTTGACCTTGGCGCGCTCTGAAGACGGATGACTCTACTGGCAGCATGGATAGTGAAGTGATTACATGAAGCGTTTTTCTGCCACAAATCGAGTTGTATGTGGATTTGTATATTTTCTTAAGAACAGGCAAACACAAGCACCCAAAATTAAACACATTTATATACTTACATAAGTATTGTAATTCCTCCTCTACCTGCGGCTGATAAAACGAATGCGCCTTTGTCGCGAGTTGAAATCAAATTATAAAAGAAGATTGTAATGTTATGTTTACAACAGAATAATGCAAGAAAAGTTGCCACCAGACCTTTTTAAATTGGCTTCGCTAACAATACTATTCATGCAAATTGAAAAATTGGAATACGATATTGAAATGAATGAAGGAATTAGGAGAATATGATTACATGCAAAGAAATGTGAAAAATACACTGGTACACTTGAAAGCGACATTGTGTCGAATAGCGAATGAATGGCAGCGTAGCAGATAACTCACTTTGTTGGCATTGTCTGTGGAAAGAATGCAGTTCGAATGTAAACTATGGAATATGACAGCATTTAGAAAATTGTTTTTTATCCATTTCTTTATTGCGATCTGTTTTTTAAACATTAAACAATATTTTTACTTAAAGAGACATTTATGGAATGGCCAGTGATGCAACTAGTGACGTAACCCTTTACTGATTTTATGACAAATAATAATTTAGACTAATTTATTATCCTATGAGGTCTTTTGTAGATTTTCTCTTGAGTCTGGTGAAAGTAGTGCGATTTGCAACTATTTCTGTGACCAGAGGGTTTGGGTGCGATTAGAGGCGTGTGTTGTGTGATGTAGCATATTTTCTTATTTCTTCAACTATTGTGGGTACTTTGAGAGTAGGATGAATTTGTACATCTATACTAATATTATAAAGAGGAAAACTTTGTTTGTTTGTTTGTTTGTTTGTTTGTAACGAATAGGCTCAAAAACTACTGGACCGATTTTAAAAATTCTTTCACCATTCGAAAACTACATTATCCACGAGTAACATGGATTACATTCTATTTTGGAAAAAAATAGGGTTCCGTAAGATATTTGGATTTTTCGGGCACAAACTGAAAAAAATCGTATATATAAAATAAAGTCAACTTTTTGTGTGTGTTCGCTAACCGGCCGTGTCTGCACCGAATTAAACCAAACTTACACACATTGCTAAGAAGGTATTGAAGATGGTTTCCGTATAGTTTGGATACCTATTGGTGGATAGGGCTCGAGATATAGGTCAAAACGTGGACCCGGGTAACCTTCGGATGTGTATGTACAATATGGGTATCAAATGGAAGCTGTTGGTGAATGCTTTAGTTCAGAGTATTTTTCATGCCGCTCCGTGACTAGGGTCTCGAGATAGAGACCAAAACGTGGACCCTAGAATGCGTTTGTACAATATGGGTATCAAATGAAAGCTGTTGATAAGTGCTTTAATACGGGGTAATTTTCATACCTATTGATGACTAGGGTCTGGAAATATATGCCAAAACGTGGACCCGCCGTGTCTTTGCACCGAATTAAACCAAACTTATGCACATTGTTAAGTAAGTATTGAAAATGGGTTTCGTAAAGTTTGGTTGTAATTCGGAGCAGTGGCAACGGGTACAGCGTTCTTTTCAGCCAGCCATAATGTTGCTTACTTTTTTAACGCTTGGGGCGGAACTGAACTGTCAAATTGACAGTGTGAATTTTTTCTGAGTGGATTTTGGAACAGTGACTAATTTCTTACGAAATTTGAGAATTTAATGTGAAATCCGAATGAAATTATGTGTTCGTGGAAAAAACAATTTTTTTCGTTTTTTTTTTTTTTGAAAAATATAAATGGATAATGGTTAAAAAAGCTCCAATGCTTAATAAAACATATAAATTGAAACGAAAAATTCATGGATGATCAGGAAAAAAGACGATTGTTTATTCATATGCGTTGATTTGAAATTTAAAAACAATCTTCTTTTTTCCTGATTTTCAATTTATATTTTATATTATATTTACTCAAAAACAAATAGAAAAACAAAAAATATTGTTTATGCCAAAGCGCTTGAATAAAGAATAAAGAAATAAATAATATGAAAACCATATATTTTCTGTTCTAAACCATATCTATTCTATTTTAGTGTGCCCAGCGAAGGGGGCCGGGTTTGCTAGTTTATGATAAAAGGTTTGTTCGTGAAGCAACTAATTTTTAACAATTGTTACTAAATATGATGCTTTGGTGTTCCTGTAGCAAAATGGCACTCATTTTGAGGGGAAGTTGGAAATGTATAAAATTTTACTTTGCAAGAAAAACAGCTGATCGCAAAGTAAAAAATTAAAATTGAGTCAAAATTCTAAATTTAAATAAAAATGGTGATTGAAATAGAGAATGTAAGTAAATATATTTTAAATAAAATTTATAAAGTTTATTTGAAGTCATATATTAAATAGGAATTAGCTAATGATATAGAGGTATATATTTCTAAACCACAGCCACCGGTCACCGTTACTGCACTTTTCGAAATACAAATCCGAAGCATTGCAGGTATCTTTTGTGTTTGTTGCTTGTACTTGTGAAAGCAAGGAAAATATGAAGAAAGCTGTGATTGCCAGAATAACACAATTGCTAATGGAATGTTCTTCATCTCACAGCGCTAATGAAATGGAACAAATTACTGTGGATAAAATAGAATCATTTGAAGCTAAGCTTGCTATTTTTCATTTTACTTGCTTCTTTTTTTTAATTTAATACGAGGTAGCTTAACTGAAAAAATGTTTACTATGGTGATTTTTACCAATTTAATCAGCTGTTTGTAGAACTTGTAAATTCTTACTGGTTTTGCGTTCATGCACGATTTTGACATTTTTCTCGTCGAGAGCGAATATTTAGGAAATTAAGTTACTGTCAAGTTACTGGATATTTTATCATGAGCAGACCTATAATAAGAGTAGTCGATGCATGCATGCTGATATATTTTGGAACTTTAGTTTGGGGGATGTCGTCCGAATGGATGCAAACGCCCCGTCTCTGAAAATATCCAATGCGGTATCAGTTGATGGTAGCAGAAAGATCAGGTAGAGGACTTTTCTTCACTTGGTGTGTCCACCTGGCGCAAGTTAGTATGGGAAAGAAACGACTGATGCGCTTTGTTAAACTCGGCCAATTCGCGTAAGGGGTTATTTCGCCAATCAAGAAAAAGAAGTTTGGGGGTTGATTTTATTATAGAACTTAACGGGTAGACAAGATTTTCGATTTGGTGCAAAAGTGACTTGGAAAGATTTTGTTTCGTTTGGATTAATGTGCCACTCTTTCAATCAATTAGTTATTTTGCCAAAGCCTTTCTGTAGTTTTTGGGAGGCCATATTGGGGTGGAAGTCAATTGAGAGTACAATAGTGTCATTAGCAAACGTTCCGACTATTGTTTCTTCAGAAGCTGGTAAATCGTATATGTATAGCAAGTATAGGATAGGGCCCATAAAACTGCCTTGGGATACAACAGCTGAATTTTCACATAGCTCAGACTGTTCCTCGCCTTGTTTGACAAAAAAAATCCATTTTCTAGGTATGACATAATAAGTATATAATAATTTATTGGTAGAGTGTCTTTTATTTTATAGAGTAATCAATCGTGCAAAATTATAATATGAGAACTATTGTACCTATATATAACTATCATTGAGCTACTTTCCATTGAAGGGGATCAAAACCAGATAATTTAACAGAATTATATTTGTACATAAGAGATAAGGTCTTTCTTCTGGGAGTTGTTTCTCCTATTACCAGGTCTTATCCACGGGCGATTTAGAAAATTTAAAAATCCATTGAATTTTTTAACTTCACATAAAACCGTTTTCCTCAAAATTATACGCATTGGCTACTCATGGCTTAAATGCTTGAAAATGCTATATATTTTTTATAAAATAATTGAAGATGCAATTAACTGCTAGATTTTTAAAGTCAAATATTATATTTTTTTAAATACCAAATGTATGTATATGTAATTGCCTTTCAGCGATAGAGCTTTTCCACATAAATTCATTTCATTGGTGGCTGCATTATCTTCCACTATGTAAATATGCGCACAAATATTTCGACAGATTGGCTTTAACTGGATTTCGACGCATTTGTTCAAGTGAAATTTTAACATGAATATTGTAATAGTTGAGCGTGACCATGTACTTGTACATATATGGTATTAAATACCATCTTTGCATGCACATAAACGCATATGTATTAGTACAAGCTCATGCGAAATTACGTCGGATTTATCGGAAGCAACACATATGCGCGAAATAAATTAAACATCATCCCACAACTCTCAGCTTATTCAACATTAAGGTGAATTCGAAACAAAACAAAAATCTAAAAGGAAAAACGTTTTACGGGGTGGAGCTATTTAATAACAAGATTAATGCTGCAAAACATTGTACAGTAATATAGAATCTGTTTTTATGCGGTATATACATTCCGCAAGAAACAGCATAAAAAAACAGCATAAAAACAGCTACCAGTTCTATAGTAAAACTATAGATACGTTTCAAAAGTGCTAAGAACCGCATAAATCTGAAATAATGTAATAAAATCGCATAAACAAAAAATTGTATTTTTGAAAATTATATCTTTATTAAAAAACGTTAGAATCGAAAAATAAATTTACATCGTCAGAAATAGAATCAAACAATACCCGCATGTTGCGCATTCGTTTAGGATTTGGCGTAAAATCACTTCCGTCACTTGAGGAAATGTATACGTCTGATCTGGATGGTGATGCAGGGGGTTCCATACTTATAGTGTTAGCATTTTTTATGTAATCTGTGATAACTTTTTGCTTAGCTCGTTTAGAATCTTGTTTATATGTTTAATTCCCGATAAGTCGACATGATTTTTTTATTTTTTTTTTAAAACCGCACTATTTCAAAATCGTATAAAAAAACCGCATAAAAACAGAATCTACTGTATTTTGATTTCATACATAGAACGATTCCAGTTCAAGTGATCCAAAAATATTGAATATTGTCGTACATTTTTCTGAATATTTGGATCGAATAAGCACATCCGTGAAACGATGATACGCCAATGAATGCAAAAAAGTTTCGTAATTTATTTTCAAATCACACAATTTTTCAAGTTTCACAACGCTTTGGATCGTCAAAATAGACTGGGTACTATCAAAACTATTGAAAAATGTAATAAATACAAATAAAATGTAACCATGGATCCGACTTTGTTAATATATATATGAGTTTTAATGAAAGAGATGGAGATGAAAGAAATAGTGCGGAGGCAGTTAAGAGAAAGGAGCAATCCTTTGGCGCTCCCAAACACAAAATTATATGTAAATTTGTAATTAGTCTAGGTAATTCACAAACGATTCAACCTAGTCAAAGAGGCTTTTGAATTTGTTCTACAGGAAGTAAATTTAAAAAAATCAGGCTCCAAAGCGGTATCTCCAGTGCTACAATTGGCAGTCGCACTGTCACTTTTGGCTAGCGGTGGGTACCAACACAGTAGGCCCGTGCGCAGACCATCAGATTTAGAGAGGGGTTCCAATTACTATTTGAGTGTCTATTTTTTTTCATATCGATTGAAGTCAAATAAAATTTTTAAAACTTCGTCTAGGGGGGGTGCGGTTTGAACCCTGCAATTTCTAGGGAAATTTGCTTACTGTTTTGTTCAAAATACTTAAGAAATTTTACCTTTATTTTTCATTTGTGAAACACACTTTCGCTCATATTTTTTGCTTATTTTTTCATTAATAGCTGAGACTAGGCCCAGTAATCCCTGAAAGTTTCATAGTGAGATTCCTTTAAATTTTCGAGTTATACTCAAATACGTACAGAGCACCAGTAGAAAATCTATGCTTACTGCTCTTGCGAAGCGTAACTTGCATACTCTCATATTACCTTCATTTGCAATCCAGCAGATACACGACTGTTTTAATATGACACCATTAATAAGGCAATCATAAATAATTTTCCAACAAGTGGCAACCAGGAAGAAAGTTTATAAAGTTATGTTCCAAAATGTCAATAGGGTTTCAAAACTTAAGTTAACAAAGTATTAATTTTTAATTGACGCCATGTCTGAAAGCAATATTGATGTATTGTAGTATTGATTCTGCATTATTACATTGGGGTGGTGCAATTTACTTCAAGTGCAAATGGCCTGACAGCATGACATTTCTAAATTATTAAGGGGTAACACCACTGTAGAAATTTCAAAAAATTGATTTTTTTTTTATAAGCTTAAAAAATTCTTTGAACCTTTTAAAATACAGAACAAAAAGTTTTATACGTTACCGAAGACTATTTCATAAATATTTTAAGCTTTTAACCAAGCGTTAGTGACTGCTACCTAACGACTTCTCCAAATTTCCAAGCTTTAAACGCGTTTTTCTCAAAACACGTTTTCTGAAATTGGCACGCAGCATAACTCAAACAATTTTAAATATTTTTAATCAGGTTTTTCACTACGTCTGTATAATAACCTTCTTAAGAGAAGAGCGTAGGGGATTTTCGATAGATTAATTTAAACGATTGTTATAATTATTTAAGTGCCGTTTTTTTAGTCCAAAATAGAGTTTTTTCCTTCAAATGCTTGCTAATTCCACAAAAATAAATATTTTTTAAATCCCCTACGTGTTTCTCTAGCTATTCTTATCTAGATTAAGAAAAAAAGTGTTTCTTTGTTCCAGATTAAAATTTGCACCCTCTGTGCTGCGTGCCGCGGAGCTCCTTCAAGAGAAACCACATTACAAAAATGTCTCCAATGCCGCCATTTTGTAAAATTTTTCGATCAAACTTTGTAGTTTTGTATTTTAGTATATAAGTAATAACTTCCAAAATCAGAGTGATTGTTTCCCCTTTCCTTCTATACAAAAAAATTCTTTAAAAATCGTGTTTATTTTACGCGTCTACAGTGGTGTTACCCCTTAAGGCAAATGCATACATATATACATTTTACTGTTGTGTTGCTATGGTAATTTGCAACTGTTCTTTGTTATAAGCCAAAACAATGTTACAATACGCATTTTACATATGATATATGATGTGATATAGCACCATATTCCAAATTATAAATATGTACATATAATATAAATAATACATCGTTTAAAAGCAGCCAAGATATCAATAGATACGATACATTTATGGGTTTTGTTTTTAACATAAGAAGTTAGAGGGTTCAGGAGCTATACTCGTAATATTAATTTTGAGTTGTATTCAACCATACCTACAACCTGCAGCATACGGACGTACCTAATTTGTTGATTATATTTTCAGTGTACCCTTCAAAAACGCATACAAAATGCATCTAACAAAACAAAAACGAGTACTGCTCAAGTAGCTGCTATGGGAGTTGTAGTAGCACAATAGAAGAAGAGTAAATAGGAGCGGTAGCGGGAGTGCGCATGAATAATTCCGTAATAGCCCGAGAGCCCGGGGTCGATTTTGGACTGCGCTTATATAGGTACCGTTAAATTCTTGACTATACTTGTTATTCAACTTTCATGAATAACGAACTTGTAAAATAAATTAATACGTAAAACTACTTTATGCCGATTGAAATTTACATAATTTTGGACACATATGAAAATATTATATAATAATGATGGTCAGCTGCGTATACTCGTATAGCGGTGGGAGACCGTCAGCGGAAGCAAGAATGTATCATTGCGTTCATACATCTCGGCGGCGCGCGGAATTTTCAATGCTTCGGCTGACGGTCTTTCCACCGCTATACGAGTATACGCAGCTGACCATCATTATTATATTTTCATATGTGTCCAAAATTATGTAAAAAAATTTCAATCGGCATAAAGTAGTTTTACTTTTTAATTTATTTTACAAGTTCACCTGTTCAGCTGACGTATTTTCCCACCTCTACGGCGCAGCTGACCATTTTTTTTTATTCTACTTAATGTCAACAATACACAAATAAAATTTCAGCCGGTATTAAATGAGTTGTTAAACATTTTTTTTCGACACGTTTCGCAGCATCCCCCGCACGTACCTACCGCTACTGGACCAGCTGACGGTTTTTTTCGTCATCCATTGGATGGCTTCTGCCTTCAGTATTCAAATCAGTCGGCATGAAATGATGAGGTCAAAATGACCCCTTGCTCACGGACTATAGGTAGCGCTCCGGCCGATTCCAAGTTTTCCGTTACTACTCCAACTACAGAGAGTACTGAACCTTTTTTTTACTGAGCTACTAGCAGTAACGAAAATTTAGGATATTTCAGGTTTTACTAATAGGACTATGTTTAAGTTCGTGCGGTTTTACAACAGATGGCGTAACTTGATTATTATTCCATCGATCCACATTTCCAAACATTCATTGGAGAGCTACTGTCGTAAGGCACAAACGTCAGTATAAGTTTTTTATTTGAAGCGTAAACAACAATATTTTTACCACACTTGAAAATGTCGAATTTCGTTTTTGCGAATTTTTTGCGGGGAATTTTTTAATATGAAGAAAAAAGCAGCCGAAAGTCATCGTATCTTGGTGGAAGTTTATGGTGAGCATGCTCTAGCTGAGCGAACGTGCCAGAAGTGGTTTGCACGCTTTAAAAGTGGTGATTTTGGCTTGGAAGACGAAGAACGCGAGGGTGCGCCGCCAAAGTTCATGGATACCGAATTGGAGGAATTGCTCGATCAAGATCCGGCTCAAACGCAAGAAGAGGTTGCAAAAACTTTGGGAGTTGATCAATCAACCATTTCCAAACGTTTAAAAGCCATGGGAATGATCCGAAAGGTAGGCCATTGGGTGCCGTATGAATTGAAGCCAAGAGACGTTGAACGCCGTTTTATGGCATGCGAACAACTGCTTCAACGGCACAAAAGAAAGGGTTTTTTGCATCGAATTGTGACTGGCGATGAAAAGTGGGTCCATTACGACAATCCAAAACGTCGGGCAACGTATGGATACCCTGGCCATGCTTCAACATCGACGTCGGCGCAGAATATTCATGGCCTGAAGGTTATGCTGTGTATCTGGTGGGACCAGCTGGGTGTTGTGTATTATGAGCTACTGAAACCGAATGAAACGATTACGGGGGATGTCTACCGACGACAATTGATGCGTTTGAGCCGAGCACTGCGAGAAAAACGGCCGCAATACGCCGATAGACACGACAAAGTTATTTTGCAACATGACAATGCTCGGCCACATGTTGCACAAGTGGTCAAAACATACTTAGAAACGCTCAAATGGGATGTCCTACCCCACCCGCCGTATAGTCCAGACCTTGCGCCATCCGATTACTATCTCTTCCGATCGATGCAACATGGCCTGGCTGACCAGCACTTCCGTAATTACGATGAAGTCAAAAAATGGATCGATTCGTGGATTGCGGCAAAACCGACCGAATTTTTCACAAAGGGAATCCGTGAATTGCCAGAAAGATGGGAAAAAGTAGTAGTAAGCGATGGACAATACTTTGAATATTAAATTTGTAACCATTTTACGTCAATAAAGTTTCAAATTTCGAAAAAAAACCGCACGAACTTAAACATAGTCCTATATTTTTATTCAAAATACGGCTCTTAAAAACTATACGTGAAAAATAGCACAATTTAAATGCCCATCTCGAACACGTCTACAGGTAAAATCCGCCAAACAGTAGATTTATGAATACGTTTATTGATGGGAACGTCGAGATATCGATGTTAAGAGGTTACATACGTCCAGAATTTTCAAAACATCGATTTTTTTACAGATTATTATTTTTTATAGTTTTAGGCGTATTTCTGTGGAAGTCGATTGTAAAAATTCCCCACAGATACAAAGTTATGGTAAAAAATGTAACTGCCCGACGAGAGTTTGATGCGCACAGGTAGCTGTCCTTCGTTTGAGGCAGAAAGTTTCAACTCGTTTTTCTCGAGACTACTTTTTCCGGCATGGTCAGCATGATAACTCATACAGTTTCTAATATTTTTTGATGCGATTTTTTTAAATATTCGAAAGTTTTTTCTCTATAGTCTGTCGAGCCGCATTTCTGATATTTTTATTAAGAATTTTTATAAACATAATTAAAATGTGACATTTATGACGTAAAACGCATACTTTTCTTTAAAATGCCGTAAATTGCAAAATATTTGGAAATTTATAAATCCGGCTCGACAACTATGTATAACTACAACGTTATTTTACAAGAATTGTTTTTTACTTTTTACAGATCTATCAACATTTCAAGGAGAAGTGATGCAGACCGTGCAGCAATTTTTTTTCATTGTACTTTGGGTCACGTGATTTTGTATGTACTAATTTTTGTATTTTGTATTTATTTCTATTGTTATCCTTTCTAAAAACAGTTTTTCTTTTCGCGCATTTTTGGCGCTATGTAACCCCTTAAAGATGATTCAGTAATACCTTGGGCTACAGCAACAATAGCTTCAACAGAACGCCCTGTTTTTGGTCAGTCAGTCCTTTTCCTATCCTCAACAGAATCAGTTTCTTCAAGTTTTTTAACCAATTGTCGACTCATTCGACGAATATTTCTATCAAAAAATCACGAATTTCGCAATGTGTCGTTCTTCAAGATCAACCTTTTTCATATAAATTTCAATAATTTTAACGCGTTGTTCTATCGTCTAAAATTGTACATCTGTCTACATGACAAAAAACCCTTCTAGAATTATTTTCATCTAGGCGTCACTTTTGAAAGGCCATTTATTTTCTAGATAGAGTTTTTTCTTTCCTTAAAAAAATACAGAACTACGGCCCAAATTATAGCGGCCGAAGTAATCGAATGAGTTGGTGCGTAGTTTTGAGTCTCCGTGCATGAAACGCCAAAATGATAGAAAACGTTTTTTCTAATAGCGGTCGCCCTTGGGAAGGAAATGGTGAACCTTTGAGTGTATTTCAGCCATGAAAAAGCTTCCCATAAAAAAATATCCGTCGTTCAAAATCCGTTTAAAATTGTTGCTATCTCTATTGTGGAACAACATCCAGAGGCACCATAAATAGTAGGAGAAACTCGGCCAAATATCTAAAAAGGGTGTAAGCGCCAACTATATAAAGTATGTACATATATATTTACTTATATATATACCTAAAAAAAATACAGAATTATGACCCCAAATAAGTTTAAATACAGAATTTAGATGCCCAGAACAGAAATTTTACATTACTTTGCCATTACACGATTTTGAAAATAAAAAATGATGACCCAGCTGAATAAAGACTACTTAGAATATGTTTCACAATTTTTTCAGAATTTTGGCCCAGAATATTATTTTAAGCAGAATTTAGTAACGCCCCCGAAAATAGTAGACTTTATAAGAAATTAAGCGTCAGAGCTTCCAATATACTTCTAGTAAGAAAAAATCAATTTTTTAAACACTTTTTCAAGAACTTTTGAACAAACGAATATTTTAAAAATGTCTACAATTTGAACGTCATAAAAACTGGGCTGATGGAAAGCATATTCCAACGATCGGTAAACTCGCCAGAAGAATAGAGGCATCGAAGGCTATACGAAAGGAGACATATATGGATGAACTGAAATGCAAAAATTGTCATTATCAGTATCATTATGAGCCAATTGAATATTGAAATGAATGTAAATATCCATTAAGTAAACTACATCATAGGATTTAAAAAGTTCAGTTTGAATTACTCATTACATTCGAAATTCAATCATTTCTCCAAACAATTTCAAACTAATCAGTTTATCGAAGAAATATAATAATATTGTATGTGAATGCTTATAAATACAAACGTGTGCAATACGCATATGTGTGTGTGTTCATTGATAACCGTGACCAAGCGTTAATAAATCTGTTATTGAAAGGGACTTAATTAGAGTAATCAAACACTAACACGTTACGGTACATGCGTGAAAGCGTGATTTGAAAGCGTGCATAGGATTGAATCAGCTCGTTGATGCAAGGTACGTCACAACAAAACAGAAGGTTGAGTTCAAACTAAATTACACAAACTATGTTTACTTATTGATTAATATAATTAAAGGTTTATCGGTGCTTACACGCACTTCATATTGCTGGCATAAGAGTACGGGCACAAAAAATATTGGAAAGTTTTGCTGCATTACTTTATTACATGTGAAAGGATTTCTAAGTAATGAGCTGTCATTTAAAAGGAAATGAGAGTGACTGCTTCTGGTTGCCTTAATTGTGTAATATAATCGTTTATAATTATAGTTCATGCTAATAATACATGGGCACAAAGTGACTAGGACATGGCAATAGCTTTTGCAAAACACTTGCGAAAACTTTCAACCCAACGAAAACCAATGTTACTATAAAAGAACTCAAAAGAGAAATAAAACAACTAAAAGGTAAAAAAGCGCTTGAATTCGATTTCCTTACAGCTGAGGTGCTAAAAAAGTTACCCTATGTAAGTTTGGTTAAATTAGTAAAGTTATTTAATCATTTAATTCATCTTTATTATGTTGTAAGCCTGTGGAAAGTTGCAGAAATGATAATGACTTCAAAACCGGGGAAAGGTCTACATCTGGTTTCCTCATACCGACCATTCTCGTTCCTGCCTCAAATTGGTAAGCCGTTCGAAAAGCTCATCGTCAATCGATTGACGCCAATTATCGAATCCAAAAATGTGTTACCTTCACATCAATTTAACTTTCGCTGTAAGCATTCAACCATCGACCAGGTGCACAGAATCACAGCTGAAATAGAAAACTCCGAGGCTGCACTTGAAAATAAAGATGCACTGCTCTACCAAATTTGTGTACACATTCGTGGTATTTCTCAATACATTTTTATTTGTGCCTTTCTTTCGTTTTGAATAAAGTAGGCGATGACAATCTTTGTGTGCTGACGACTTACTCTGTGCAATGCCAACTGGTCTAGAACTTTATCGAAATCAACTCTTATTGCGTCCTAGGAAAATATACTTTAGTTTCAAGTTTTACTTTAGTTTTTTAAGTATAGATATCATGCATGAGCGGCCGTCGTAGCCGAAGGGGTTGGTGCGTGACTACCATTCGGAATTCAGAGATAACGTAGGTTCGAATCTCGGTGGAAGATCAAAATAGTTTTTTCTAATAGTGGTCGCCTCTCAGCAGGCAATGGCAAGCTTCCGAGTGTATTTCTGCCATGAAAAAGCTCCTCATAAAAAATATCTGCCGTTCGGAGTCGGCTTGAAATATCCACATTTGTGGAACAACATCAAGACGCACACCACAAATAAAAGGAGGAGCTCGGCCAAACACCCAAAGAGGGTGTATGCGCCAATTATATATATATACATATATATCATGCAAGTTAATTGTTATCCCGAAAAACTTGGTCGCACTTTAGATTTGATATTTTAAAGTAAAATGGTTAATTTTTCCATACTTGAGTGTGCTCTATCTATTATAAAATCAGATATGCATCACGTACCACTAGTTTTTAAGCTTGAATTTTATGATTATGCTAAAACTAGATATCGTAATCCCAAATTTTCGTTTAATTTTATGTTATGTGATTTTTTTAAACTAAATAATCTTTTGCTCAAATAGAACTACTGTGGTAGACGTTTGTAAAAGTGTTATTCCTTCGATAACAAAAATAAAACAATATATAGTACCCTGGTACAATGCTGCGTTGATTAAACTTCAAAATAAGAGAAACAAATTTCTCCGTAAATTCAAAACATGTAAAAATTCAAATTTCTTTACTCTGTATAAAGATTGAATGGTATCAAAACGGCTTTAGTGCTACTTGAGTGCACTGAAGTGCCAGACTGGCACTTCAACCATTTCACCTACCTACCTATAAAGAGTATGATAAAAATTTCCGACCGCTATTTTTTCGGTGACAAAGCTGCTAATACTCCAGTCGATGCCGCTAATCTCTACGCTGAGTTCTTTAAGTCCAATTTTGCATCGGCCTCCGAGAGTGAAGAAAATGTTTCCTTCAATATACATCCATTTATTGACTTCGGCAAGCCAGTATTGTCCATGTCTAGGTCTATGGCTATGTCTATTCCTTTAAACTCAGTCTTCAAAAAATCTTCAATCAGTTGTCTATAGCGATGTCCATCGACAGTAACTGCTCTTTCATCTTCGAAGGAAAACGCAGCTATTATTCTACCAGCCCTAAACAAAAAAATATTCCACCAAACTAATTTCTATGAACAAAATCCTTTCAAAACAGTATTGACAACTGATTGTCAATTTTGCAGCTAATCTGCTATATGTGAACGGGTAGAGTAACTTTTATGGTTTTTTGCTAATCACTGCATATGTGAACGAACTTTTATTTTATTTCTCTCGTGTTTATTGAATTCAACTAAACCAGTTCTTTTGACAAATGAAAAGAAAAAAGATTACCTATTCTGGGAAATTGGATATATTTATTTATTTATTGCACCGTCATTGTCAGTATGTTTCATACAGCGGTAGGTAAATGGATTTCAAGTAGAAATTTGCGATTTACAGATTTTCTGTCGAAACGCACCGAATACTTCAAAACACCATATGGTTTTATTGCCTATTCTTATGCAAATTTACGAGTGACACAAAAGTTTTAAATATAATATATACATATACATATATCGACTTTCACTATACTTTCACAGACGACTTATTACTAACTTTATTGAAATCACGCGCTCCTTCGACGATTTCCGGCAATAATTCTTGCTGTGAACGAGTTGGTTTTTCATTGCCATATTCTCTAACCTATTTAAAACTATAAATATGTATATATACATATATATAATTACTATTGAAACCCAGTCCAACTATACATGTAAACCGTTAACAGGCTTAGTATAAAGCTGCTGATATGCTCAGAGTGCTGTAAATCCCTTTTTGACAAATACTTCACTTGAATTAATGTTTTTAAAATGCCTTAAGTCGAATTAAGGCACCATGGTTTATAGCCACGGAGTTTATTCAAGAAAAGTTATTAAAAAGTTAAAAGGGCAATTTCTCTCTCTTACTAAGTTTCCAATAAGTTTATTCAAAAAAGTTACAAAATGGCAGTAGGACTAAATTTTGTACGCAATTGAGATTTTCAGACCAATTTAAGTGCAGAAATATCAAAATCTATAACTTTCAGGGCACTGTAATATTGTTAAATTTTTAAATTTTTTGCAAAATTTATGCTTAGTTCTGTGTAGTCGCAGCTTTAAATAAAATAATATTAAATAAAATTTAACAGCCGCTTAAGGTATTCAAGATATGTTAAATATCCAGCAAAACTAACTTTGGAATACCATAAGTGAAAACTTTCGATACTTATAGTAGGGCATTTAAAAAGAATAAAAATTGTTAACATAATTAATTTACTAATTGCGTTGAATAAAAAATTGTATTTCATCCCTTATATAATATATATATTATATATATATATATATATATATATATATATATATTCCCATAGTTCCTAGATGAAACATAGGGCCTCAATAAACCAGTTATAATTTCGTTTGTTTAGAACTAGATGTTTACTTTGACTCCAGGAACGTCCTGCTCTCTTCGAAGATATTTGGATCTCAGAAAAGATACCTATTGAGCCGAAAGGAAGGCGTTGTTACGCTTTTACCGAAAAAAGGCAATTTATCTTAATGCGAAAATTGGAGAGGCATTACGTTGATGAGTATACTGAATGAAATCATAGCATATAAGTTAAACTACCCGGCCGTGGTGGCTTATAAAAAAAATTGTTCCGGACGAGACCGGTCTTTATTGGTTGATAATCTCTTTACAACTGAACTTAAAATATTTTAATTCTAATACTAAGACTAAAAGCTAAGCCCGTGTGCTTGCAACGTGACCAGTACTTTGCTGAGTAGGCGTTTCCCACGGGAACGCCAATCGCTGCTCTGGTATTTCCTCAAAAGCGTTGCGCGTGTGGAGTGTTGGGTTACAACGACTTTTTGGTTGAGGTGTGTGAAGTATTGCGTTAGCTTATATAATCAACAATGACTATCAGACGTTCTGTTATGATACCTGAGCGAATAACAAGCCGGATTTCGGTCACGACGCTCTTGCGTCGACCAAATTAACACCTTAAGAGTGATCGTAGAGCAGTCTGTGGAGAGGCGCACACCACTGCACATGTGTTTCATCGTAGTATATAGTAGTAGTAGAAGAGTTCGGCACATAGCTACACTCATACTGATTAATAATTTTTTGGGTATTTGTGTTTCAGATAAATATAAGAGCCAAAATGGACAACACCGTCCCGGTCCAATTTAATTAAGTAAAAAGCATAAAGAATTTAAATATCGTTTTTCATTTTTTTATTGTAAAAAAATTTCCTGAAAATACCCTAAATTTTCGAGCTCTAGACCACCGGGACCACTTAAGTCGAATTTAAATTTATTTATTGAGGCTCTTTGTTCCTTATAAGAACTATGACCAAATATACATATATGTAATAGATTGTTATATAAATGTTCGATAAGAAAAACACAATTTTATGGTTTCAAATACACATTATTATTCAGTATCGTCTCCCTGATCACCACTATACTTGCAAAATACGCTTTCACAGCTGTTATGACCTCATCATTTGATGAAAAACGCTTTCCAAGCATGCATTTATTTAGGTCTAGAAGCAGATGGAAGTCGGTAGAAGCCGAATCATGTGAATACGGTGCTCCAACAATTCGAACTTTAATTCATAGATTTTAGCCATTGTCAAAATGCTCTGGTGACTCGGTGCATTGTCCTGATGAAAAATAATATTTTTCTTTTACAAACTGGGGCATTTTTCACTAGTTTTTTTCTTCAGCTTGTCTAAAAGGTTACAGTAATAGTCAGAATTTAATGTTTACTAGTTTACAACTAGTCAACAAACAAAATTCCTTTCGCATCCCAAAAATCTTGTGCGAACATCTTCTTGGCCGATTTCTGGACTCGTTTCAGAGCCGAAGAGCCAGAGCCAGGTTCACACCACTCTTTAGCGTCTTGTTTTGATTTAGGATCGTGGTATAGATCAAAGTCTCACAAAATCTGCTTTATCCTTTGGAAAGCGCTCTAAATGCTGCTGAGAAAGTTGCATCCGAATGTGTTTTTGTTTCATTGTTAGCGCATTCGGCACTTACTATGCACACAGTTTTCTGAAACACAATGCTACTGCCCATTGCGATGCCTAGGGCTCCTACTAAATCACTTTCAGTCACTTGACAATTTTCCAATAAGATATCCTATTATTCTGTATTTTTCTCCGGATCGTCTTCAAGACTTGTACAACCACGTTTAAATTCAGCAACCCATTTGTACTAACTAATGGCGAAAAGTCCTTATACACTTTCAATATTCCTTCATAAATTCTTTCTATTGTAGATCCATTGTACAATTTTCATCAAACTATAAGTGCATACATATTCATGTAGACTTACGCCAAAGTGCCTCGTACCAGTAAAGTCTATTGCATTTATCAGCGGTTCATCAAATGTGGTCAGCAGGAAGGTCTGAGGTTAGCAATGCAAGGTCCCATTCGAAAATAATTTCTCATTAATGCAATTATGGTTTTTATACATTAAATAACTGTAAACATTGCACTATGGGCTGGCATCAAGAAAGGTGGCCAAAAGTCGGTTTTGGAACTGGGACCAATGGAGTATATTTTTGATATCTATACACTTTAGAGCAGCTATGAGCAAAATTTCAGAGAATTTCGTTTAGTAGTTTTGCCATTAAAGGGCGATAACCATTCATACTTCGGCTTTTTTTGCACTTGGTCATATAGTTAAAAACAGTGCGAAATTCGAATATCGCTCAAAATATATTATTTTTGGTAAATTTTACGTTTTTGTATTCAGTTAGAATATTCCAACACAGATTATACTGAAAAAGCTTTGAAATAAAGGAACTTGACGAAAAAAAATTAATTTTATTCTTAAAATGTTGTTTTTTACCAAAAAGTTTTAGCCGTCGAATGCTGGCAACTTTTGGCACTCCATGATATTAACAAAATTTCAATATGAAAATATTCTTTGAAGTATCTATTATTACCTATTAATGCGCAAATGTGCGCTTTTTAGTATTTTCAGAGATAACGGTAAAAACGTATGTGCGCTCTGAACAGCTTTTGTACTGTGTCTATGTTCAAATGCCCATAACGTTTTACTGAATTGACAGATTTGAGTCATTTTTGATATATTAAAAATATTTTTAAAAAATCGTTACACAGCCAATAGAAATGTTTTTTTTGTTTACATTACAAAAGTAACAAAGTAGCCATGATAAATTAAAAAAATCGTTGGGAGAACGTAATTCTGATTGGGGGAAGGTTTTTTTAAATGTCTAGAATTTTGCTTCTAACAACATAGTAGGCATTAAATCAAAAATAAATTTCAGAAAATTCGAAACTTAGTTGGTCGGCTCATTGTTAAATGCAATTTAATCAAAGCTGTTTCATTATAATGGCGACATTCACGAAGAAGGAAATTTTAGATGCCAATGATGCTGAAAAAGGAAGCGGTGTAAAATATATTTTAAATAAATTACTAATTGAAGAAAATAAGGTACATTCTGAGGATCTTAAGCGTTTAGTTAAGATGGTTGCGTCTCTTATTTCTAAAAGAAAGGTTAAATACAAAAAAACCAAAAAAAATAATAAATCATTTACAGAGAAAAATGTCGAATGGATTAATTCACAGTTTCTCATTCCAGAATTAAGAATAAAGTCTAGTTCCGATTCTTCTTCCTTGAAACGTGGTCGCCCATGTGTTGAATTTGAAAAAATGTCAGATCGATCGAAGCGGCGGGCAATTGCAAAAATAAGCCAGCAATGTGAAAACGATCCTCTAAAAATATTATTGGCGGCACGACAAGCTGCAATAAAGTCTCAGGAGTGCGAATTAAGTTCGGTTTTGAAGAAAATCATAGAAAACCCAGAGTATTGCGTGAAAATAAAGCAATCCAGTAAAGCCACGCTTTCACTTATTGTGAAATCTCCTGAAGAAGCTCTGGCTTTTTTGATCGATAATGGGCTTTCAAAATCAGTTTATACAAATATAAGGTTAGCAACAAAATTAAGCGGAGCTGATGTTTGGCCTCCTTACGATCGATTAAAGGAAGCTAAAGAGCAATGTAGACCTCTAAAAGAATTCATTCAAATAAATGAGAATGAAGCTAAGTGCGATCTTCAAGCGCTTTTAAATCATACTGCCAGAAGAATTGCCGAGTTGCAGCAAGAAGTAGTACTTTTATATGCACAGAAGTCTAATTTCTGCGACATTGAAGCTGTTTTTATTTTTTCTTGGGGGTTTGATGGAACCAGTGGATTTCCATTATTCAAACAACCTTATTCTGAATCAAGTGTAGAAAAAGTTGATACAAATTTACTTGCTTGTACATGCATTCCTTTAAGATTAGTAACGTCAAATGGGACCATTTTGTGGAACAACGCTATTTCTCAATCTGAAAAATTTTGTCGCCCAATTTCACTTAAATGGATAAAAGAAACTACTGAAATTATTAAATCACAAAAGCAAATAATGGACGAACAAATTAATAAGCTCGAGTGCTTGGAAATTGAGGTACAACATTTTCGTATACGTTTACATTTTTCTTTGCATATGACTCTAATAGATGGTAAAGTTTTAAATGCACTTACTGACACAACATCATCACAGTCATGTCCAATTTGCCACGCGACACCAAAACAATTCAATGATCTTTCCAATATTGCGACAGATGTTTTCTTACCAATTACTGGCTCCCTGCAGCATGGCATAAGTCCATTGCACGCTTGGATTAAAATTTTGGAATGCTGTTTAAATATTTCATACAGGAAAAATATAAGAAAGTGGAGAGTCTCAAACGAAGTTGATAAAAAAGAATATTCGCGCAGAAAAGCAGAAATACAAGATATTTTGTGGAAGAAATTGGGATTGAAAGTGGACATGCCCAAGGATAGAGGTTGCGGAAACAGTAATGATGGCAATTCAGCTCGTCGGGCTTTTCAAAATTCAGAAGTCTTTGCAAATTGTTTAGAGTTGAATACAGAATTAGTAACCAACTTTTCAATAATATTAATGGCTTTATCCTGCCATCTGCCGATAGATCCTAATAAATTCAATATACTGTGCCATCAGACTGCAAGAATTTATGTTGCGAACTACAATTGGTATTTTATGCCTGCGACGGTTCATAAAATATTAATTCACGGCTCTGCGATTATAGAAAATAGTATTTTACCTGTAGGAATGTTTGCAGAAGAAGCTTCTGAAGCCCGCAATAAAAATTATAAGTGTTACCGTGAGCGGCACAGTCGGAAATGTAGTCGAGAAGCTACAATGCAAGATATGTTCTTGCGTTCTATGGATTCCTCAGATCCACTAATAGCGTCTCATAGCTTGAGTTCACGACTACAAAAACGAAAAAAATTGCCTCTTCCATCTGCAGTAATTGCATTACTCGCATTACCAGAGGTTCCGCAAAGTGAAGAGTAACGGCCACTCCTCAAAAGAGATAAAAAAAAGTAAATCATAAAAAAAATATAAAAATATAAAAAAATTAAAAAAAAAAATCTTAAAAAAGCAAAAAAAAATATTTTCAGTTGAAATCAATTTTATTTTCCTAAAATATCTTTAATTTTCAAATTAAGAAAAATATAAAATAAAAAAATCTTAAAAAAAAATCGTTTTAATAAAAAAAAACCAAAAAACCGTAAAAAAAAATTTAAAAAATAAAGAAAAAATAAAAAAAAATAAAAAAAAAATTAAAAAAAATAAAAAAAAAATAAAAGTGGAGTCTTCTAAACCTGTAACCTCCTCGTGGTAGGCTCTGGAAACTGCAAATGTTCACCAAACTTTGCAGGCTAATAACAGGCTTATGAAAGTGCTGGAATTTTCAACTTAGGCGCTTGGTATAAAGATTTTTCAAATTCTGAGTCCAGATTCGAAATCAGCGACCTCGAAAACCCCTTTATGCAAATATTTGTATAAAAAATTGATTTTTTTTAATTTCGGCCGCCATATTGGATCCGCCATATTGAATTTTTAAATTCTGAGTCCAGATTCGAAATCAGCGACCTCGAAAACCCCTGTATGCAAATATTTGTATAAAAAAATTGATTTTTTAAAATTTCGGTCGCCATATTGGATCCGCCATATTGAATTTTTAAATCCTGAGTCCAGATTCGAAATCAGCGACCTCGAAAACCCATGTATGCAAATATTTGTATAAAAATATGGATTTTTTAAATTTTCGGTCGCCATATTGGTTCCGCCATATTGAATTTCTAAAATCTGATTTCAGATTCGACATCAGCGACCCCAAAAACATTTATATACCAAGTTTCACGAAAAAATGTTTTGATTTCGATTTATGGCCGCTTTTCCTTGATGCCAGCCCATAGTGCATTGTGCACCAATAAATGAGCCGACTCTCTGGTGTCTGACTCTCATAGCTTATGGCAACACATGAACATTCTTGTGTACGTAAATGCCTGTGGCATATACAAATGCATACAAATGCAATATACAATATTTACAATTTTGGTCAAGTGGATGTTAAAAATGCACAATCATTCCCACACTGAACATGAAAAGGCACTCTTGCATTGGCTTTGTTATGCATGGAAATGTATTTGTGAAATTCATTCGCATGGCGGCCAACTTAGCTGCATTACTTTGTGTGTTATTCAATTCGGTTGATTCAAGGTTCAAAACTTACTGTGGGTATGAAACAGAAAATGTTGTTTCTCATAGCGTCTACTACTCAGTAGACAGTTCGAATACTTTGAGTTTATCCCTGCCATAAAGAAAGAAGAAACTTTTCATTAGAAGTTAGCTGGCGTTTGGAAGCGGCATAAAACTGTAGGTATCTCTATTTGTGCGTATGCCATAAATTAGAAGAAAAGCTCGGCCAAACATCTAACGAAGTTCATATGAGTCTGTTATTTACTTTTATATATAAATATGCAAAGTTTGTAAAGTTTTGAGCTGTAGATAAACGATCAAAGGTTATGGAAGTAAAAAATCAAGTAAAAGTGTGTGCGGCAAACGGATATTTGTATGATATGAGTAAAAATAAAAAACATTCTATACTTACGCTAATTGAGTATTTTTTGTGACAAAATAATAAATGAAGTATGAATAGGAGGTAAACATAAGCTAACGGATTACTTTATCAACTGACATGTACATACATCCATATACATATACACATACAGGCACCGATTAAAAAAACACACACATACACATTGTCAAACGATAGTACCGGGAGGATCGGTACTTTGACGGGCGGAAGATTAGTTCGGGTTAGGGTTCCACACTCGTAAACAAACAACACAAAAAAAAAATTGTACATTGCCGATTCCGAAGGCGAGGTGGAGTGCAATTTGGTCAAGCATAGATTATGGCGATTTAATAGCTGTTGGCCTGTAGTTAGAGGGCAAAAGTTTTCGAAAGGCTAGCAAATAAAGAGAAATCGCATGTCTGTAAATAAACGACTATAACTTTTGCTTAGCAAATAAAGTCGTGTATGGTTGTGGGCGTGGGTATGCTAATAATATTATATATTATATATGTTGGGCAATGTAAATTCACCTGTATCCAAATATAGTATATACATATATACACTTGCGCTCACATAACTGAGTAACTTTATCTTTTTTACAATATTTTTTTTACATATTTATTTCTTAACTTTTTCTTTTTATAAAACTATAGTTCATTGCATAGTAATTTTTTTTTTAAATCAAAGTCCGAACCTTTGTATAAAACTCACAAAAATTTAGCAAATTTCCAAAATTTCCATTCAAATTTTCCACTTTTTAATCGCAAATCTTTACAAAATTTCTAGGAATGTAATAACATAGCCGGTTCAAATTTAATATAACAAAGTTTGAAATCATTCAAAAATTAATTTAATTTTTCCAAACTGTTACGACGTTTAAGATTTTCTTCCATATAAAGCATATTTTCGGAAGTGTTTTATGTATATTGCAACATCGATTAAAAAAAAATAAATATATTGTCGAAACGCAACGCAACTTTTGAGCGACTTCACACTGCACTTCATTATAGTGAACTTTAATGAGCTCGCAAACTAGATACCTAAAAAGTGCAATTGTTTGAAGTTTTCTAAGTTTTTTGAATTCCGTACAAAGTTCGAAACTTCAACACAATACAAGATTTTCGTTATGTCGAGGGTTTTTTCGATATCGATATCGATAACTATGATTTGACAGCTGAGAATTGCAACTATGTTAACATTTTTGTTCAGCTGCTGCCGCCGTAGCCGAATGGGTTGGTGTGTGACTACCATTTGGGAGTGCGTGGATGCGAATATCCACGCCATGAACATCAAATAATAGAAAAAGTTTTCTCTAATAGCGGCCGCCCCTCGGCAGGCAATGGCAAACCCCCGATTGTAATATTTTTGCCATGAAAAAGCTCCCCATAAAAAATATTTACCTTTCGTAGTCGGCTTAAAACTGCAGGTCCCTTCATTTGTAGAACAACATCAAGACGTACAGCACAAATAAGTATAGGAGCTCGACCAAACATCTAACAGAAGTGCCAAGCAAGCCATCATGAATCGTTTAACCCCTGAACAACGGATTCAAATTGTGGAAATTTACTTTGAAAAAATTAATCTGTTGGCGAAGTTCATAGAGCACTGGTGGATGGCGAGCGCTATCGATTAATGCTGACTGAAGTTTTGTCTCCAAAAATTAATCAATTAAACAACGACAACATTTGGTCCCAACGGCGCACAGTAGTCTCAAACGGGGTTGCGAGGGACATATCTAATTTCCGCCTCTTAGAGAAGAGCTACGGATATGTTTGATATATCATTTGAAAGGTAATTAAATGTTCTTTTATGGAAAATTATAGAATTTTTTGTTTCTAATAAAGAAACAGTTAAAAAATTCTCCCAAAGTGACGATTTATTAGCCCTTTTTTCTTTTTTTAAGAAAAGTATTAGTGAAATGGAAGTTCTGGAAAAAAATGATGACATTTTCTTAAAGTTCAGTTAAAAAGCTTTAATTTGATAGTTTTTTCATGTCTATAGGTGCTACAAACCCAAAGTTATGATACTTTAAAGATGTCGATTTTTTCATTTTTAATTTGTTTTTCGTTATTATCCAAAACTGAACCAAAACGCTTAATATGCGATCAAAATATCAACAAAATTCTTATAAATACTTCAAAATTTTTGTTATGACTAATCTTCTAAATCCCCTATATTGCTGGTACTACTGAAAAAAATATTAAAAATATACATAAAATTGAATTTTCTCTCAAAACTATCTTATATAATTCTAATAAAGAGATACAAGTATCCTTGCAAACAATTTTAAATAAAACTAGCGAACGTTTATGCGATGTAATCATGTAATGGAACGAAAACAGTTTAGAAATGGAAGTGTCTATCGGATTTGATAGCTCTTCTGGCCATTTGAGTCCACACCAAAACTCTGAAAATGGAGATGCCGATTTTACTTGTGCCCAGCAGTCATTGTTCACAAGCTGTTTTAATATAATTCAAGTTAAAAGTAGTTCAGACGAAAATTGTACGTGGATCAATCCTACACCTCAAAGTGTTCGATTTACTAGACCTTTACGAATGTGTTTTGAAAAAGAGGATGATGCAGCTACACGTAAAGAATATGGGCGCTTACGAAATGAAATTAAGAACTTAAAAATACACAAATTTAAATTGAATAATGGAAAGCGCGTTTGTGTTAAATACCAAGTTCATTTAACATTATTTGATGGCAAATGCGTGAACAGTATTGTGGATAATCCAGCCTCCTCCAGATGTCCAATATGTTTGTGTACAGCACACCAATTTGGAAATCTTCAAAACGATTTTACTCCAAACGAAACATCCTTATCTTTCGGCCTAGGCTTGCTACATGCCGAAATCAAATTATTTGAATTTTTAAAAAACTTAAGTTATCGCATGCCATTTAAACAGTGGGATATTACTTCTAATATACGAGGTTAGTGTTAATACTAAGATAAATTAATTTTCACACTATTCGTGAATGAATTAACTAATGAATTACAAACTCGATATTGATTATGATATAAATATTCTATCTATAAATGGTATAAAACGCTTATAAATATTTACTTCTTATACAATATTATAATATATGAAATATAATTTTATTTACATTTTAACTTTAATAGATGAATTTAATTTAAGAAAACAAAAAATTCAAAGCACTCTTTTCGATAATTTCGGAGTAAAAGTTGATCTGTGTCTGCAAGGTCACGGTACAAGCAATACAGGAAATGTTGCTCGAAAATGTCTAAGACAACCCGAAAAATTTGGGAAATGTTTGGAGCTCGGTGGAGAATATGTCAAAAAATTAACAAGTATTTTACTGTGCTTTAAAACCAAAAAAAAAATTGACTTGGATAAATTAGAAAAACATTGTTTTAAAACGTATGAAGACCACTACACAATATATCCATGGGCCAGACTAAGTCCAACAGTACATAAACTTTTAAGGCATGGATGTGAAATTGCCCGTCAATTTAGTCTTCCTATTTCATATTATTCGGAGGATTCAAGCGAGGCGTGGCATAAACACAACCGTAGAAACATGCGAGATCATGCTCAACAAAGCAGCTGCGTAAACAGAATTACAGATGTCTTTAATTACGCAATATATGTACTATTCTGACCCAAAAATATCGCTAACGTTCCTCAATAATCGATTAAAATTTCAAAAGTTAATGGAAATCCCTAATGATCTGGAGGAGTACATTTTAAGGTAACATACCTAAGCTTAAAATGTAATAGTTTTGAGAGAAAATTCAATTTTATGTATATTTTTAATATTTTTTTCAGTAGTACCAGCAAAATAGGGGATTTAGAAGATTAGTCATAACAAAAATTTTGAAGTATTTATAAGAATTTTGTTGATATTTTGATCGCATATTAAGCGTTGTGGTTCAGTTTGGGATAATAACGAAAAACAAGTTAAAAATGAAAAAATCGACATCTTTAAAGTATCATAACTTTGGGTCTGTAGCACCTACAGACATGAAAGAACTATCAAATTAAAGCTTTTTAACTGAAATTTAAGAAAATGTCATCATTTTTTTCCAGAACTTCTATTTCACTAATACTTTTCTTAAAAAAAGAAAAAAGGGCTAATAAATCGTCACTTTGGGAGAATTTTTTAACTGTTTCTTTATTAGAAACAAAAAATTCTATAATTTTCCATAAAAGTACATTTAATTACCTTTCAAATGATATATCAAACATATCCGTAGCTCTTCTCTAAGAGGCGGAAATTAGATATGTCCCTTGCAACCCCGTTTGAGACTACTGTGCGGCGCACCTTGCCATATAACGCGTTTAACCTTCGGTAGACACACTGGGGAGTGAGTCACCTCACAAAATGTTTCATGGGTTGTAGTTTGTTTAGGAACGCTGATTTTACTATTCAAATTCATACAGTAAGTCCTCAGTAGCTGATGCGCAGCGAATTTATGCACCTATAAAAAAGTGATTGGGTGAAATTTACCATAGTTCGCGTACTTTTTTTGCAAATAAATTCAGCGTTAAAAGAAAATGTACACCATATATTGACAAGTCTAATCAGTATCATCAAAATCAATTATTTCAACATCCAAATCAATTATTTCTTTATCAAAATCAGATAACTATTTTTCCACCTCGCTTTCTGGTGGAGCCCAATTTTTAGACTAGATTGCCATTACTGCTCTAAAAGAAAATCACCCCTTATAGAAATGGAAATTAAAAAGGGAAAAATTCAGCTTTGACAAAACTAATCTAAATATATATACATAGGTACATACTGTCTTCCTCAGAGCAAAGTGGGGTATTGATAAGTTTTGACTATTTATTTATTTATTGTAGTTTTTAATTTTAATTAGTTTTTACTATTTATTTATTTATTTTTTAATTGTATAAAAATATAATTCATAACACCACAAAAACCATATAATGCTACTAACTAATAATTCTATTTTTTCTATTCATACTATTTTATTTTAAGTTTATATAGCTTTCAGAAGCCCAAGATAGTTTTCCGATATGTTTTTTTTAGAACGCAGAGCCTATTTATAATAAAAATTTTCTTTATGGAGTTAGCGGTAGTCAAAATTTAAAGAACAATATTTTTTTTTTTGTGAATCCGACAAATACTTTTCCAGTTATTCAATAATTAACAAAGGGCGCTCGGGCGCTCCGAGTATCGATGGAAAAACTTTAAATGCATTTGAACTGGTGAGCACTGTAACTTAAAAACCGCATGCTAGATTTGAAAAAAGTTTATATTGATTTTGAAAAACATTAAAAACTCGTATTTGATCGAAAGATTTTTTTTCAAAAATTTCGATTTTTTTTAACAATTAATTGTCGGTTTTTTCTCGAAAATCTGAAATATATTTCCTGGGGCCGCCATAATGTTAATTTTGAAAAAAAAGCTTCGATAACGCTCAAGATTATCTGTTAATAAAACTAAATCCTCTTGTCCGATTGATTCTAGATGAATCTCCAAGGACTTGTGATGATCACGCAAGGGAATTCTGAAGAAATGGGTTCCACACAAACAGCGACAACTTTTACAATCATTAATGTTTTTGTTGCAAGTTTGCTAGCGTCAAGTCGGAACATGATGTATTAATGTCACGTTTTTATTTTTGCAAAATAAAGCATCTGACTGTCAAAACAGAATTATTGAAAATCATAATTTTTTGGACCTCTAATCCCTTTTGTGAATAAAATCTAATGATGTTATTATATTATCTGGTATATTCGAATAAATTAAATTAAACAATTCATTTTAAATTTATTTTATCTACTTATAAATTCTTACAAAAAAGGTGTGAATAAAAACTTTAACTTTATTTGTGTATGCCTTGTGGTGAAATTCACCCCAGTGTGTCGTTTACGTAAAAAAACATAGGTGGGTCTACCGAAGATAAACAATCGATTTATTGCAATATTCAAGCCACCATTTATGCCATATGGCCAGATTTATTGGAAATAGTAGTAAAAAATTGGACTGATCGAATGAACCCTGCACCTCGTAACGACAGCTGAAATATGCCGAATTTCATATTCAACAAATAAATGCCATGAAATTCTCCACCAGGTTGTAATACAAAAAATCATTCCAACAATATTTCTGTTTGGTATTATTATTTTATATTCTCAAGCTCTTAAAAAACACCCGAAACAATGAATTATATTTTTATAAAAACATTCAGCACGCGAATATTGCAAAAAGATAAAGTGACTTATTTATATAAGAACAGGTGTGCATATAGAGTATAAATATGTATGTACAGGTATATGTACATATATTAGTAAATTCATGTTTATTGACAAGTGGAAAATCACCACGAGCACGCTGAAGCGCCGCCTTTTCTGCGTTAAATTTAATGAAAGCAATAGTGTACCACCATCACTAATAAATAAAAATACATTTTCCATTCAACACAAATCTAAATAGAAAATTTTACTTGTAAAAAAAATATGTTAAATTCACAGTCATTTAAGTAGCCATAAAGTAATGTTTACTACACACAAGCTAAGAACGCATACACTCACTTCGCACCCAAATAGAGAACACGCACTTACCTTCCCGCAATTGTCCTTTTGGTAGTGGTTGAGCACAAATCGATAGTTAATACAGTTAATTGTCCTGACATGACAGCACTGCACAGACATGAACACCACAAAAGCTACCTACCAACGACTGGCATATCTGCATGAACGAGGAATCACTTCCAACCGCTTTCTGACTGCCAATAATACTCATACTTATGTACTTATACTTGTATGTATGTAGTGACTACAGACAATCATTTAAAGGTACTGTGACAACAATCTGAGTGTGACAATACGAGTACATAAGCGCTGAATGGAGGAAGCACGACATGTATTGAGTGTGTGATTTTGTGAAGAAAAACTATACAGACCCTGTACGCTTTATGCTTGAGTTTTCATTCAAATGGCAACTGTTTCCCGTTGTTTTGAATATGTCGATATGTATGTACGTACTCTTTAATAAGTATTCCTCGGATGACTCTTTGTGCTCCTCCTATATTTATATGTATGTGCGTTTGTATTGACGCGAACTGTTGCTTCTCATTGTACACCATCTTTTGATTCAGTATCGATAAGTGTGCAACAACAATTATACATATGCAGTTGACTGGTGTTGTACGGTGGATAAAGATAGTGATTTTGTGAGAAAATTTTATTTTTCATAATTGAATTTTTTTAGAGAAGCCCAGCATTCCATTCCTCTATTATTGGTCTTAAAACTTTCACTTCTTGGAAATTTGAACTGTTATGAGCAAATCTATTTGCTTCACGACAAGTGTGAAACATCGTTTGGTATCAAGCAGCTTACTGCTTTTAATAATAGTCATTCAACTTATATACCTATGGTCTATATCGCCTACTTCGACCTTTGCCACTCATTGTGATACCACAGTAGCAGTTTACCTGCTACTTCTCATGAAACCCATTGATCTGGCTGGCACTTATATTTGAAGGTCTGCGGCATCAGTCAAGAACGATGAGCCAAAATATCTAAACTTAGTGGCATGCCAGGCAGGTCTACGTCGGAGAAGGTGACAAACTCTTCCTCCACCTCATTCTTGCAGCTTCTGCAATAGTCAAAATGAGGTACGTCCAATCTTTGAGCATTTCGACCTAGGAGACAGTGGCCTGTGATCAAAGCACCTAACATAGAGACGTTTTTGACCGATTGACCGATTAAGTAGCGTCTCGTTTAGACCAAATTCTCATTAAGAAATGGACGTCATTTGCGAGCAATGATTGAATTAGTGACAACCCCACCAAGAGATTTAATCGCCGCTTGGATATCAGAATTAATAAGTTATGTCAATATTCAAGGGCAATATTTTTGATCAATGCCTACAGATTTATTTTAAATTTGTGTTTGAATGTGTTTTCGTAATTCTTCTCCCCCTAAACGGTTTGATTAGCTTAAAAGATTATTTTTGTGCACCTTCACTTGGAGGACTTTCAGCTATACTTGGACCCTATATGCAGCGCTATGGGCGATATATGGTGCATACATATTTTAGAAGAATTGTGTTTGTGGTTAAATTTAATTCGTATTCAAACTTTATATTAAATACTTAGAAGAAATGTATTTGAAGAGAGTAAACTCCCTATCTCGCTCTCGGGCTCAGATACGAGTACATATATGTGTAGGAAAGTCGTATTTACGGAAACATTTAAATAAAAAATATTAGTTATGATTTTGATGAAGTGTTTTCCATTTTTTCTCATTTGTGTAAAGTTTGAAATTGGATTTATATATTTGGTTTTTAGTTAAACATATACCAGCTTGATCCAAAAGTTTCCCGAAAATATTCAGGAAATTCAAAAAAAGGTATATGGTATTCCTCAAAAGTGATATTATTGCCTTCAAAGTACTCCCCATCAATGGTACGCACGTATGCCAGCAATTGATCCAACTCGCGAAACATTTCTGGAACATTATTTTCGGTATAGCCATCAAAGCCGTCTTCGATTTTTCCATTACTTTCTTTCGGCTGTTAAAACGCGCTCCCCGTAGTGGTTTTTTGACTCGATCAAACAGAATTCGATGGCTATTGAATGGTATACGTTTCGCTCTTGGTCAAAAATTCACGGATAATGATCGTGATCACCATCGAAATTATGTCTTTGGCGATATTCGATATCAACGCATGATATTCAGGTTCCTTGAGACCAACTTTGCAGCAACACAGTGCAAACCCAAATCACTAACTACTATGCAATGCCCTGAACAAATCCATAAGTATTGCTCAAGTCCTCTGCCACCTCTCTGATGGTTAATTTGCGGTGATTGATCAACTTTTCTTTCAACTTATTGATGCTTTCATCATCGCTGAGCTCTCGTTGTCTTCTGAAGCATTCCTTCCACTCGTAAATGGCTGTTTTCTTTAGAGTATCATCACCGAAACAGTTTCCCAACATTTCTAAGTCCATCTAAGACCATCCAAATCCATTTTTTAAACTGTAAAAAATCGAAAACACGTACAGAGGTAGATTTACTCAAGACGGCGTAATTTTTGTCAAAAATGTCAAACAATGGTGATACAATGGCGAATGTCAATCACAGATGTGGTAACCTAACAAAATAACCAGAACTCAAATCAATTGACCTAAAGCATTACCTGACGCCTGTTCGGGGAACCTTTCGATCAAGGTGGTATATACCCTATGATCAGAAAGTACCGGGAATGTTTAATTTAAACGAACCGAAGGTGTAGTGCCAGACAGTCAATAAAGAATATTATTTATCCGTTTTGAAACGTTTGAGAGATGCTGTACGTCGCAAACGGCCGGAAATGTGGGATTTTGTATGATGATAACGCGCCATCGCTCCGAGCCCAAATCGTGCTGGATTATTTGACCAATCAAAGAGGATACGACGAAGGCGCTGAAGACCATCCCTTCGTCGCCCTACCAGGGGTGCGTGGAGGACTGGGTGAAACGTTGGCACGTGTGTATTGCTTCAGACGGGTCATATTTTGAAGGAAATTTAACTCTGTTTTTTTTTATTTAAACATTCGCGATACCTTCTGATCATAGGGTATAATTGGCGCTATATAAATGGAGGGGCTTACAATTTTACGTTGCCTCCGAATAGCAAATGGTTCTTTAAGAGGAGCTTCTTCATGGCAGAATTACACTCAGAGATTTTCCATTGCCCGCTGAGAATCGATCGCCAATATTGGTTTTTCGAGCCCGCGGTTCTGTATCTGTTCACTTTCGAATGGTAGTCACGCACTCACCCTAAAAATGGGAGTCATAATCTTCGATGCTAAGTTTTCCACATTGAATTTCTTTGGTGTAACTAAGACGTAACCTTTCTCCCCTATTTATCGTCTTAATAGTAACTCGCTTTATTATTTACTCAAGATTTTAAAAAGAGCTTGAACCCACTTATCGATTACCTAGATGCTTTGAATTAAGCTCAAACCCCTGCTGAAACACTTTGCTTTAGGTTTCATCGAGTTTTGTAAAGATGTAGACGATTGCATTTGCATACTTTTTATAGCTAAATCAATTGATATATTTGTAATTGGTGTGGTAATGGGGTACTAAAAAATTCTTCAGCGGTACAGGATGATTTGATTCCTTCCGCTGTGTTCGAAATCCACTTTACTACAATATTATTCCGCCTTGTGATAAATGAAGCGTAAACTTGATTTTAATTGCTCTAATGATGTCAACTGTAAATGTTTATATGTATGCATTTCTGTAAAAGAAAGTAATAGCTTCTCATATTTTTTATGAATTGCTGAAGCAAATACGTAAATACTTTTATGCTTGTATAGCATGGGTAAATTTTTAGGCTAGACTAAGAGTAATAAAAATAAAAATCAATTGAAAAAATGTCCTAAATGGACTAAAAAATACAAAATAATTTCCCCTAGACTACTAAACTGTCAGCTTAGACCTAACCTTCTATTGCACGCCTACTAATTTGAGATCGCGTTTAAGCAACCGGGATTGGGTTCATGAGTATCACTTCTCATATCAATTGAAGAATGTAAATTGTTTATAAAGACTAGGGTATGGCAAAAAAATTCAATTGCATATCTTTCCATTTTAATGCTGCCAGCACCCCTAGAAATTGCATCGCAAATGAGCTGACTCTATTCCCCATAGTCTCTTTGCTTTCAAGCAAGCTCTGTGCGGTCTACATCGCGCAAGTCAACAAAGAGAATAAGCCTCATTTATTAGAGCATATGTCATTATGTTTTATTATAACTGCTTGATTTTGCTTAGTAGTTGCATAATTTTCCATTTCTAAGTTAATTTCAAGCTTTCAAGAAACACGAGATAGTTATTTCTTAAACGCTAATTCATAATTCTTAATGTAAGTTTTAGCTTTATGAAAAAAATAGATTGAAAATCTTTAATGAAACGTAAAACTAAAATACAGGTCGAAGCTGCAAATGTTGATGATTTATCTAAACATTTTACGTATTTTGTCGAAAACTAAAGGCTTTGAAATATTGAAAAAGATTACAAATTTCTTCAGAGATGCCAATTAAAAAACTCACGGTAATGACTATACTGCTTCAGACCTATCACCTTTGAAGTACACACCCATTACATCTGCGGATACCAAACACTCATTTTCTATGTATACATTTTCCGCCCAATAATAGGCATTATTTTTTTTCGTTCATATGCCACAACATTTTCTTATTAACAGCAATAGTTTGAAATTATGTTTTTTTCTAAATACTTTTTAATTATTTTTACACATATACTTGCTGATTTATTTGATGAAAATAATGGTTTTATTTGTATTATTGCAGTGTGCTTTACATATTTTTTTAAGTTTTATAAAGCATTTATAAGCGCCTAAAATTAGATGTCTACTGTATATTTTGTCTTGTCCTAATAAAGAAATAAAAATTTGAAAATCAGAACTTATCAAGACCAATTCTATAGGTCTAAGAAAGATTTTTTCTAATTTTTAGTATATTTATAGAAAACATGGTACATTAAATATTTTTTTATTTTTTTATTGGATTTTTATTCTCAACTGCAGTGGCCCTTGCTTGAACTCTGGATCATACCAGGGAGGCCAGGTTTTTTTATAAACGCGCCCAGTGCGATCGTAATTTCTGTTCTCCCATATCGTCGTCGGTACTTATCGTCCGGTGTGAGCATTCACGGTACCTAACGCGTACTAATTTTTCTTCGTGCGCATATTAGAAGGAAAAATCTCTCCATTTCATTCTGTACAAATCTGTAAGATTCTTCGATCGGTCAATACTATTTATTTAGCATTTTAGATATTTTAGATATTTTCTTCAGTCACTGCTATCACTGGTCAGTTAGGGAGCTCATCTTCACATGGCTATCTTCTTTATTAGAATAGCCAAGTATTTTAAGGTATGGATTCGTCACGGATCAGTATAAGTATTTTCTGCGTATTTCCTTTATTTATCAGAAATATGTTATTGGAGTAACAAATTGCGATAAGTTCCGATTTCCCTTGGCATATTGTAGTTGTTTATCAAACGCCGCTCGTAGTGGCTACACTATGTGATATTGTGCTGAAAGGTTCCTTTTGCGTTTGCTGGCAAACAAATAATTTATAGTCGTGTCGCTTTTGAGAAATATTCTCTCTTTTTTTCATCATTTTATTACTATAAAATTATTCTTTCTCAGCCGTAGGTACTTACATTCGAATAAGTACTTGCTTTTCTGTTATACGATTTAATTTCCCTTTCACCAGTGCACAAATACATACCTAGTATATTGCGAGCTTACTTATAAGCACGTGTAAGAGTACTCATACACAACATACGTAGCTCCTGTGGCCACTTACATACTTCGGTGAGGGTAAAATCGGTTCAATATTTTCACTGCAGAGTGACAGCTAAAGCAAAGATTTATTTTTAACACGTCAGGTTGGAAATTTATCACTCGCTATATGTGCATATGTGCATGTGTGGGTAAGTGCTAACATATTTACGTCTACTTGCAATTTTACACAAGTGCATTCATATACCCGTATACACATTTTATTGTAGTAATAAAAAATAGGCAAATTTAACGTTCGTGTACTTTACAAAAGCCGCAAGCTCCACAGGCTGGAATCACAATCGATGTACGCTTAGATATGTGCAAGAGTAAGTATTTGTATTTCTAAGGGTGTATGTACTTTAATGGGCGAATCAAAGTATACAGCGTTCTAAAAAATTATGAGTACAGTAGTAACTTGTATGAACTTTGCTACCTTTGTATGCCTGAAGCAGGCATCTGGAAATAATAAGTGCAACTTGGTAAAAATATTATGATATTCCATTTACAATGAGTGGAGATCGAATAAAAGGTTCTTAGTATTCAGGACACTATATTTTTTCATTATTTATTAAAAATAAAGGTTTCTTAATTAAAAAATTAAAGTAACTAAAGCTAATTAAAGTAACTAAAGCTATTTTGATTGTCAACATTACCAAAATACTTTATTTATATCAAGAGCTCCAAAAGTTTGCTCAGTATTGTAATTCGTGCACCTATAGTTTGTGCGCCTAACCCTATAATTTAACATGATGAAAACATTTTGGTGGTGTGGCGAAGATCAGACCATTAACCGCCTCTCAGCGAATTTGAAATAATCAGCTGATTGGCTAATGTCACATAGGTCATGTCAGCAGTTTGTTTACGAAAAAACTGAATTTTGTATTGACGATATACGAAAGAATCAGAACAATCTGCGCTCATTTTATTTCGTTGACGTAGGTTTGCTCTTCAACTATGGTGAAAAAGAAATTTGAGGTGACTTGGGTGATTCAGTATCCAAATTCTCCATGATCATTTCACATGCAGTCACACACTCGTCCATTTAGTCTTGTTCAGATGGCAACAAAGTGTCATTGTTTAACTTTTGTTAATATCACCAACACAATCTCAGTTTTTTTTTGTAAGCACACCCCAAGTGGTGTCAGCTCATCAGCTAATTCTGTCGAATTCGCTCAGAGCCGAATAACGGTATGTTAAGGCGCACATCTCCCTCGGCGACATGTTTTGTTTTACACCAAAGCTGAAGGCCAAACTTGTGACTTCATCGTCCTTGTGTATCCTAGCAGTATACAGTTCCGCTCACTCCTAAGAACTAATTAAGACAAGAGGTTTTCACTAAAGCTCATTATTTATGTAGATACTTATATTTTTATATGTATATTATTTTGTCACTAATATTAATTTTAGAACTTATTTCTACCGTAAATTTATTTAGTATAAAAAAACGAGACTAGCACATTGATATTTATGCAAATTTCGAAGTTACATTTTTGGTGTTTTCTAGCATTTATTTCTTTCTAATTTTCTTTCTTTTTCTTTCACTATTTTCTTTCTTTTTCTCCGGTGTCAGCGATACAAACCAAGGTAGTTGACGCGAATTTCAATATTCTAAATGTTCCGCCCATCTTTAAGGTACCCCTTATCATTGTACCAAATGTCTTGTGTATCATTAGCCAAGTAAAAAAGTGAATGCGAGTCAAGAATGAATTGTTAATGTCTGATTTTCTTATGTATTTTTTAAGGAAAAATTGCTATCGTTAAATTCACTTGGCTGATTCTCAACCCTGGTGTTTCTGATCTGTAATAGAATATTACATTTTAGAAGGCACGTCGGTGTAGTCGGCTGTGCTTGAGCTTGAATAATTTCATCAGAGTTACTATTTAAAAGATAGCATCACGTTCCAAGTGAATTTTCATAACATATTAATTAAATACTAACAATCTGTTGCTCAATGGAGAGAATAATGAGGCGGCGCCTATCGTGGTACCGTTACTTTGGTCTCAGTGAATTTGATAATATCAGCATATTTTCGTGACATCTTCCTAGTGCAAATGGTAATCAGTGTGACCAGATTACCATTTTCGTAACTTGCCATCGCATTTTTTGTTCCTTTTCCTCTGAGTTTTAGTTATTTCTTCCTGATATCTTTCTAGCCTCTTCTAATTAAAATGTGAAGAGGAAAAAACAAAAAACAGCAAAAGAATTTTTTTAGTGTGAAATATCACCTTGTAGGATAAATAATTGTTTGATGAATACTTTACGAGATATCGATCTCTACAACCATCTACCGAGAAAATAATGAATTTGTTTTTCCCCCAAGTAATATGCTTCTTAAGCCCCAAGTAGAGTGAGATTGTTGGAAAATTGCATTCAAATTGATTTTGGTTGCGAGCGTAAAAAAGTTTAACGAAGTTTTGTATAGCCTATTTTATATTTGGCACTTTAGTTTCGTTATTCTGTTGCACAACAGCATGCCTGATGGCAGGTTTGCCAATAAGAGTTTTTTCATTGCAAAAATACACACGGATGTTTGCCTTTGCCTAACTACTACTACTACAACTAGTGTTTCACACCCGGTGTTCCGAATGGTAATCACGCACCAACCCATTAATCTACACCTCTGAGTCATCTTGGAATATAAAATATTTTATTTAAAATCAAATAAATCGAGAATAAATTTAACTAAAAAGAGCAACATTGAATGCCTTTAATTGTGTGGGACACTGCATGTGGAACTTCCACTCCTACTCTTGCATTTAACGATGTAGGTATGTATATGAATTTTTCCACACAAGTAACTATACTACATATACTTGTACATATGTATGTACATATATGAGTTTATTTCTGTTACGACGAACTCCATCGATTACTAACTTGACTGCGTCCTATTTTAGTTAATCCAACAGTTTGAGCTTTTATGTGAACGCAACGACACTAATGTCGAACAAAACTAGCAATAACTATGTATGGTGCTTATAAAAGCAATAACAGCAACAACAACCATTTCTTTTGCACATACATATATCGCATATAAAAGGAAGAGATAAACACAAATCTGCCCATCAATGCGTCCTGTCATATCTTTATGGATGGCTGCTATTCACTGTAGTTGCCCATTTGCACTTCTGGTCCATCCATGAATAGTCATCATTCACCCACAGTACATATTTGTTTCATGGTTCATAGAAATTAGTGTCTACAAAAATATTGATGCGTCGAATTTACATTTTTTAATAACCAAATGCTCAATCGTATAATGACATGTGACATGGCTTTTGGGATGCAGCAATGATGGGTGATTGCATTTCGAATGAAGAACATGGCGAACGAAATACGATATGGAAGCAATACAAAAATAAAGAGAGTGTCGAAATAATAACAATTTATTGCTATCAAAATGTTGATTTAATCAATGTTGGTCTTCCGTTCAAAAATTATTAACTTCAACATTCATCAAGGGATTTCTATCAGTGCCAGCTTCTATCTTTGTGAAAAGCCAGCTTCATATGAAACGATTCAAACTAGGCTTATGTGAATCTAAACTTTTTTATTGCTAAATATGGGCAGCATCTAAACTGATCAAAGGTACTGTATAAAAGAAATATATAAGAGCTCAACTAACTCAAATTTAAGTACTTTCTTGACCAAGTTATTCAATTATAGCTCGAGACAACTTCAAATTATTTAAAACAACACTAGAAAGGTTATAAGTATTTCCAAATTTTCAAGTTTAGTGTGGGGCCAAAGTCAGGAGAAGATTAAAATCAGATTCAGAGGGCTGAAAAATGTATCGGCTTTATGAGTTAATGCAATTCAACTACTATCAAAACTATAGGAGCCCGACAACCATTATATATGTACAGGTATATATTATATAATTGGCACGTACACCGTTTCTGGGAGTTTGGCCGAGCTCCTCCTCCTTGATGATGTTCTACAAATGGAGGGACCTACAGTTTCAAGCCGACTCCGAACGGCAGATATTTTTTATGAGGAGCTTTTTCATGGCATAAATATGGACACTCGGAGGTTTGCCATTGATTGCCGAGGGGCGACTGCTATTAGTAAAAGCGTTTTCTTCATTTTGGTGTTTCACCGAGATTCGAACCTACGTTCTCTCTACGGCGGACGCCGACAACTCTTACTTTTAACTATTAACAAAAATGTAAAGAAAAACAAACCACATTTTGCAATTATTTATTAATAACCAATATAAATCCAATACCCTGGAACTAAATTTAAAATTTTTACAAGATTAGATCGAGATAAATTGAAATCAAGCTGACTGCAATTGGATAATGAATTATAGTCTCGAAGTGCGCGAGCTGCCAAGAGAGGCTCGCAATTTAGACTTAAAATTGTTCTCATAAAAGGGAAAAGATTTGCGAAAACTTCTTTGTAGGTCTTTTAAGCTTACCCACTCAAGTAGAAGTGGGCAGTCAACAGTCGACAAAGCCATTAACAACACAGAAAATAAACGAAAGTAAAATGACTGGCGGCCGCCGTAGCCATTCGGAATTCACAGAGAGAACGTCGGTTCGAATTTCGGTGAAAACACCAAAATTAAGAAAAACATTTTTCTAATAGCGGTCGCCCCTCGGCAGGCAATGGCAAACCTCCGAGTGTATTTCTGCCATGAAAAAGCTCCTCAATATCTGCCGTTCGGAGTCGGCTTGTAGGTCCCTCCATTTGTGGAACAACATCAAGACGCACACCACAAATAAGAGGAGGAGCTCGGCCAAACACCCAAAAAGGGTGTTCGCGCCAATTATATATATTATATATATATAAAATGACTGTACTTTTCTTTTCTCAAGATTTTAGATAAATTAGCTTAAGCTGTGAAGATATAAAATGGAACAGGGCCTCAAATCGTAGGAAACGTAATCCCTTAAAGGTATGCAATTTCCTGCCAAGGGTCGACCGATAATAACAAAAACTTTTCTATCAATTGGAATTTTGAGTCTGAAGTTTCGAACCTTTGCATTTCCGAATGGTATTCACGTAACAGCCTATTCAGCTAAGGCAAAATATTCAAGAGAAAATAAATTGATGGCCCTCTCAATCTGTTGAAATATACTTAAACAGATGTTTGTTTTGGTGTTTTTTTCGATTTTGTTGTTTCGATTATTCTATGAATTAGAAAGAAGAAAAGTATAAACAAATGAAGTATAAAAATAATAAAAAAGCGACATTGATAGAGGTTCCATGTAACCGCAACTACCCGAATTTATATCCGGCCAAGTACTGTCACCTCAGCAGCATTCCCTATAGGTATACATTCTGTCAAAAAAGTAACGGGAATTGTTGAATAAAACGCAAAATAGTTGGTTAATCATTAAAATTTATTTTGTCGCCTTCAAATTAGGCTCCATTCAAAGCAATACACATATGCCAAAGCACCTTTTAACCTATTAACCATTAACTATTGACCCAAAGCGGTGTCCTCGGAGTGGCAATTTAATTTTTGCGAAAGGGAAAAAGTCACAGGGGGCTAAACCCGGTGGTTGTTCGATGATATTTGTCGAGTTTTTAGTCAAAAAGTGTTCACAATATAAGCCTTGTGAGACGGTGCGTTATCATGGTCCAAGTTCCATGAGTTTTCTTTCCACGAATTGGGCAGTTTCCTACGCACATTCTCTCTCAAACGTCGCATAACTTCTAAATATTATTCTTTATTTATCGTAGAGCCATTTGGAACGAATTCCGATATTTCGAGTACACAACACCATCATAATCAAAGAAAACGAGTATCATGACTTTCACTTTTGACCGACTTTGACGTGGTTTTTTGGGTTTCAGCTCACGTGGATAGCGCCATTCAGCCGCCTGTTAACTGGTTTGCATGTCTAACTCATATACCCATGCCTCATCGCCTGTTATGATGCGCTGGATAAACGTTGGGTCCACTTGCTCAAGCATGTCTTCAGCCACCTACTTCCGATGAATTGTTTGAAAGGAATTCAACTTTCTTGGAACGAGTCGAGCAGCCACGCGTCTCATGCCCAATCGATGATGTAAAATGTTGCGAACTGATTCGTGAGACACGCTAAGGTCACAAGCTATCTCCCTCAAACTTAAATTATGGTTTTCCAGCACCATTTCCTTGACTTTGTCGACGTTTTCATCAGTTCACACCTGCGGTTGACTGATATAATTAAATGCCAAAAACAAGCTAATTGACAGATCACGCTCAAACTCTGTGACACTATAGAGGACAGTTGTACCAACATACCTGCAAAAAAAGTTAGACATATCGCACCCTAAATACAAAAGGGTCACAACTCAAAATTTTCCACACTCGAGCTTGACTTGTTTACAGTAGCACAGAAAACAAACTATGTGACATATCACGCTGAAATTTGCCATATAAGATTATAACAGTCCTACCAAAAAACAAAAAATTTATTTTTGCCATATGTCATCCGCGGACCGTTTTATTGATAACGTCTCGTTCATATTTGAGCAGAAGTACATTTTGAGTTGTGACCCTTTTGTATTTAGGGTGCGATATGTGTAACGCGCGCTTTCTAAATGAACAATTCCCGATATTTTTTTAACAGAATGGATGTATGGGGAATGTTTATGTTGCTACAACAACAACAACATGAAGTTAATATACGTAAATAAATGTAGCCTAAGCCAGATTATAGGGCTTCAGAATAGAATAATGAACTGAATTTCTAGACATTCTCAAATTTTCAAAAATAGTTATTTGATATTGAAATATGTATTGAAATTTATTGTATCTATCGTGTGTTGTATAGGAGCTATCAGCTACTTTAACATGGACATATAAAGATGAATAATTTTTTTTAAATACACTAGATTTAATTCGATTTTCCATTGAATACAAAAAAGAGGTCATTGAAAGCCATTGACTACTCAACGAGAGAAACTCAATTTAAAGAAAAATCTGCCGTGATGTCAGCGGTCAGTTGCAGTGCACACAAAGAGCCACAAGCAAGATATTGAAGTGATTTATTTTTCTACAGCCCTTTGCTTGAATAGGCTGACCAACTGGGTGACAGACAGACAGTAGCGCAATATCCCATTGCCACACTTAATTATAGCAAAAACAGTCAAGTACGAGCACCACCTGGAATAGGGGTATACGAGTACAACTGGCAATTACACAACAGAAGAAAGCATTGAATCACTACACATTCCGTATACTTGTACGCAATTCAATATTCACCTACTCAACGATAGACGTAGCTGTCGGAGCGATTGCATCAGACAAAAATAAACCAAAGGAAAGCAAAACATAAATCGGTTTGAAGAACGAGGGCTGCTCCTCACGCAAGTTGGCCACAAAGCACTGCTGCATTGCGATGTTGTGGTGGAACAGACATCAATACAAGTCTGACAAGACTGAAGCAGCAGGAGATCTTTGGCAAAGGCGTGAAATAACCTTGTAAATGGCGGAGAGCACAAACCGTGGCAGACGGTTGTGTGCACGTGCACACACTACAACAAGAAAAACACAAACACAAACACTAAGCCAAACAATAACAGCAAGTGTAATTATACATACAACTACATAAGACCACAGCGTTCACATTGTGGGGAGCTTATGACTGGGTCGACAACGTTGTCGAGGAATGACACATGAAAGGATAGAGTTTTGTGGAATGTATTCCAGATGTGAGGTACCAAGAGTCCATGTGTAATGCTAATATCGAAGACACAACAATAACTACGAGGTGTGTTAAAAAAATGAAGCGAATTTTCAAATTGCGGGATATCGGTTGGCTCATTCCATGCAATCTTTTCGGAAATTTTGGGCATGAAGCGTGTGGAAGCGAATTTCGTTCAGGAATTGTTGAATGATGATTTGCTTAAAAGGGTCATAACTGGGGACAAATCATGGGCCCCAATCGGCCCATTGGAAGAGTCCAGTAGAGCCAAGAGTCGATAGCAGAAAATCGACGAACACCCAAAAACTTGTCTTACTTACGCTTCTCACAAACAAACTATATTGCTAAAACCGTGAACATATCTTCGAGACGAGTGTACGAACATAAAAAAATAGTAATCGAAAAGCGAATTTGAAAACTCGCTTTATTTTTTTAACTCACCTCGAATAACAAAAGCAGAAAAGTAGAAAGTGCACCAGGTGAGTGGTCACGTGATGGAGGTCTAGCGGTGGTGTTATTTTTAAACCCGCCTTGAATTCAAAGATTTTGGATAAGTGGCAATTGGTTGTTATTTGCTGCAAGAAGGTAGTTCGTGGAGTTGAGAAAAAAATTTAAAAGCCGCAAATAATAGTCTGAATGCAGATAAAATCAGACTAATGAACGAGTCGAAAGAAGACTTAAAGTCGAAAGAAAAAGACTTTAAAAAATTAGAATTGTGTTTGGTGTGTCCTTATGAGCCACAACATAAACAAATATCGTGCTTTGTGACTTCTAAAACAGGTTAGGCAGGGAAGGTATATTTGGTTATCACTGTCGGAAGATTTTTTTAATGAACTTAAGCTGATCAGCTTCGTTCGGGCCGAAAACATTAGAATCTGTAGACTCTCTCTCCAGCACAAACATTCAAATTCATCACGCTCCTGATAGAAATACGCATAACCAAATCGGCCTTGTTGAAATACTTGGACCAAAGGTCTACACTCACCTCTACTTTACATCGAAAGCTGCAATTGCGACGGGCAGCCTGCAGATTCGAAATCTTTTGGTTCGGCACCCAAAGAGTAATGGAGTTACAGTACTCACTAACTGCCGTAGAATAAATTAGATTCCTTCGCACCTGGAAAATACTATCTGCTAATTGGTAACAATGGCCGAAGCCCAAGAGAAGATGAATATCTCGAACTGCCAATCATTGACAACAGAATGATTATGATGATGATTGATTACGCGAACGATGAACTGCTGGTTGAGACAGCGAGAATTTGCAAGTTGAATCCCATCATATTGAAGTCATCTGGAGTGCAGAAAAGCAGACTGTTTTTCACTTAATTTTTTAGAACTGATCCAAATATCGCGAATTTAATCTTCGCAATATCCCTATGAGCTGATTAGATCTGAACAGCACGCGCATCATTCCGGCCTGTGCCATTCACTGTCGGACAGATATTCACAAAACAAACAAGTCGTGGAAAAAACGTGTGGAAAAAACGTGTGGAAAAATTCAACACCCTTTTCAATATTACAGCCGCTTTACAAAGCACAAAAAGGAGTTTTATAAGATACTTCATGCCGGCGAACTCCCTACAACTCATGAGACTACTTTAATCTTTTGCTGGCAAATAATGTTTTGAAATGCAAAATTCAATCGCGCTGGCACCATTCTTTGTAAGATAATATTGATGTCAACGGTCCATCATTCATTGAATCTGCTTTTTCAAGTTGGATAAAGAAGGGGAGCGAATTGGTATGATGGTGAACACCAGCAAAACGAGGTATCTATTACATCAAGCAGTGAGTGACATAGAATAGTTCAGCCACTGTCCGGCTAATTAATATCGTACGAATAGATTCAAAGGATCCAGCTCTGAAAGTGTTCGATGTGGTACCTGGATATGGTAATAGGAAGTTACCATTTTCATATAAAAAAAATCATTACATGCAGCGTCAGAGCAAATATAAACGAGCATTCCGTGCCAATTTAAACTTCCATTATATTGTACTAAAATTTAATGGGCGCATCCCAATTTTGGTTTTAATTCTTGATGAAAACGTTTGATGAAAATTTAGCGAATTCATATAAATTTGTTACAAAGTCAAGGCGCATTCATTAAAGCCAGACTAATAACAAAGTTTTGTACATAGAAAGAAAGTGGAAAAATACGCACTATGCTGCGCAGACGACAAAAAGGGCGATATGCGATATGATAGTGCGAATGGAATGGCTTTTCGTCATTTCATTTTATGCTGACAGTCGGATGCACATGGCGAAAAAAAATCAAATAAGCGGGTCTACCGATACCACCTTTGACAAAAGCGTCTTGTGCAAAGTTTGAAACTTTCATTTCTATGAAATTTTATGTAGAGTGAACTATAATTAAAAAAAAATTACGAAAATTAAAGAATCAAAAAAAAAAGTAGTCAAAAGTGCAAATGTTTAAAATACAGTTTCACTATAGGGTTTTGGCGGCTTGTATTAAGATTTATTCAAAAGCATTTATAGCCTCCCCTCATTTTCCTTGAAAAGTCTTAAAAACTCTTTTAAAAATCTCTAGCATACAAAAAAATTAAACTTCTACCCTATTTTACATTCACAATTGTCTACAAAAACCTAATTGAAGAGCCACGTACACGCGACTCACCTGCAGCGGATGTCAAGGGCAATGATTGAGGAAATGTTCTGCCAACTTGCCACCGGCACGCTGCAATAAATGTAAGCTCCTTAGGAATTTGCTAGCGAGTGAAATGATTTCAATTTTCTGATATAGAATTTCACCTAACTAGAAATGTTGCAACAGCAATACCAGCCAATAGTAACTAATGTGCGACTACGTGAAATTTTGTTGGTGAATGTTCGTTTACCGCAAATTGGGGAAAGGCAAAAAGGAAATGTCACATGCCACTGTCAAGTGGAGTGTCGGCGAACAGCGTGCGATGGCACTACTTTCAATTTTTGTTTTTTTTTTTTATTATACTTATTTAAGTTTTTAAGTGTATGCATAGACATTCCACGTTTGGTAGGTTAGTAAAGGACAAATCTGAGGCATTATTACCAGGCATCGGAATTCTATGAAATTTATAATAATATTTTGGTTTGACATCCAAGAGCTTTTCTACTAGAAGAGAAATGTATTTCGTTGAAAATGTAGAGCTTTGCCTCTGCGTGTTTGCATATTTTTTTATATTTTCATATTGTTTTGCTTTTCTTGCGAAAAGTTATTGCTAAGCAAAAGCATGGGCGGGCTGTGACTTATTTATTTATCAGTTTCGCGATTTGTAGCTTTTTCAAGCGATAAACCCAAATACCACCAGTATTATTTATTTATTTATTTTTAACTTCCAAATAATATTCTTTATTTACCGTAGAACTATTTGGAATGATAGGCCCAAATACCATCAATATTAGTATTAAAAAGCCTTTATTTTATCCGAAAGAATATACAATTAAAGAAAACATATAAACTAAAAAACAATTTGTTGTTTGCTAAAGGAGTTTTCTGCGAGAAATTTCTATCTCTATCAAACACTAATATAGTCTACCTGATCACTGTAGCACTATCGTCCAAGTGAAGGTAGCCACTATAACGTAATTTTAAAGTCTTCTTCTTCAGCTTTATTTAGGACGGTGTCCGGTTTTGTAACAACATTGGATTAACAATAAAAATTATACATTGCTTGCATATGTATATTTTTTCTATTCGTATCTACCTGGCGTTCTCGACATATCCGGTCTTTCTAGCATTGCTGCTTTTGCAAATCGCCCATCAGCCATTTTGTTGACGTATCGATTCCACTCTTTTCGACGGTGTTGACTCCACTTAGTAATATCTTCAATTTCTCATATGTGCTTTACCTCTTAGTTTCAATGGTAATCTAGTCTGGCGTACCCAGAATATTACAAAACACGGGCCTAGATGTTGTTTTAAAATAAAATGTTTAAAAAATTTGATTCTTTAAATTTTACCTACTTTTACTCAAAATACGGCACTTAACAATTACATGTGAAAAATTAAATCCATCATGAGCACGTCTGCAGGTAAAATCCGCTAATCAGTCGATTTGTGAATGTTTAATTGTTAAGGATGCCGACATATCAGATATCGATGTTGAAGATTGTTCAGCAACACTTTGCGAGGTTAAACCTATTATTTCCGCAGGGGGAGCAAAACAGTGAAAGCAAAAATAAACTACCTAATTCTTATTCCTACGAGAGTAAGGCAGCTGAATAAAATTTAGAAAACCATTTTGTTATATGTAGTAAAGTTTAATATATTTCTTTTCAGTTTATTCTAAAACCATTAACCAGAAAAACAATTGGTTCGACCCATCTCCATCCACACCTCCATCGGAAGTGACTCGTGGTGCACACCTACCATGCCCAACCACTGCAAGCACTACAACGCGAATCGGCCCTACTACTCGCGATACCAATAGCGCTAGCGCGTCGATGGCACAACCGTCTCCTGCCACCACTAACAGATATGTCTAGATATGTCTCCTCGTCTCAAGTTCCCATCCAAGTAGTTACCACCGCGCATCACCCGGTGAGCTTGATAGGACCAAAGCCTCCTGTGACCAACATGTACGGGGCACTAGCCTCCGCGATGAACAACGATACATCCACGACGCTGCACCCGGCGACTCATTATGTCGTCATAAGTGACGTAAACGCTTGAGCGTTTATGTGCAAGGCAATTGACAGCGATACGGGTTCATTCACCCATGCGGCACCAATGACACGATTGGCTCTCCTCTGTCATGCCACCTCCAGAAAAATAATTGGTTCGACCCCTGCTTTTGTAGAAGAAAGGTTCCATATTTGGTTTCAACGGTATTTATTTAAGATTACTTGAAAAGACTTTCTACCACAATACATATAATTTCGGCTGTTTTTTAGCTGCATGAGAACTATCGATATCGGTAACTATGGTTTGACAGCTGAGAATGGCCAACTTTACTGTCATTTCTATTCAGTAAGGTTTGGCAAGGAATGATGAATGTTTAAATAAATGACATAAAGCTTTCCACCAGATTGTAGTACAAAACAAAATCCATAATATTCCAGCAATATTTTTGTTTTGTATTATCATTTTGAATTCTCAAGCTTTTGGAAAAGTACTCGATAAATTAATCGAAGGCCGTTAGTTGCAGATAACCTAACCTAGTTGCAGATAACTAGATTAACTTAGTTAGGTACCAACTTGGTTTGCGTTTTCAACACTTTACGATATCTACTCCGCACCCTACAATAATTTTTGGTTCGGTTTATAATTGCTTATGCGAGAATGTAAGTATATAAATGCAAATGAATTGAGTGGCCTTATTCGAAATTACTTGAATACTCATATTATTAAATATTTTAGTTTCATGGTAATAAGAACCTCATTCTATGTAATCAACAAATAGATAATCACTATTTGCATAATCCTTGCTCATGAAATGATTTTGTAATGACTCCAACACGCAAATACGATTCTCCGAAGGCTTCATACACACACACACACACACTATAAGTATATTCACAAGGATTTTTACATACAAACTTTATCCGCACGCATAAGCTGGCTTTGGTCACGTTTGTGCTCAAATTGCCTGCGCTTAAGTGGCATCAATTAAATTACAATTGTGCGCAACAATTGTTGCCGACAGACATGTAATTTTGCTTGGCTTTACATTAGGGACTGCCACACCCCCTCTCAACACCTGCAACCACACCTCCTTACTATGGAAAAACTAATGAAATTTTAATTTTAATGCTAATCCGCCACGTGTCTGCGGGCGACCACACCAACAAACCTTCTTAATAATGCATGTAAATAGCTCCTCGGTAGTACATACATGCATTTCAAATTTAGGTACAGTTAGTTTCATAGTAATAATAGTAAAAGGGAATCCTCGGGATAGTTATCTATAGTTATCAGTTTGACATAATAGGTGCTACCATCTTCGTTTCCTTTATCTCCCTTTGGAGTAGAGGGCTTGAATAAAACATTTCCACTTGGTCCTATTTTTAGCTATCAGTTTTAACTCGTTCCACGATGTTCCGCATTCTTCGATTTCTTTTTGTAACGATGAAGTAGTAGTAGTCTTAGAGCGACACCTCTCGTAGCTTCCTTGGGGATTCCAATCAAGAACTTGGATTAATAGCATTAACACAAATTCTCATAGAGCGAAAGTGAGTTACGAAGCCGACATTGGGAAATATTATATCTGATTCGTTCCAAGAGATACGGGCAATCACTTTTATTTGATGACAATTGACGATTTTATAAGTAAACGACAATCTTAGTATAGACCTACGATTTCGAAGAGATTCGGGATTTATGACTAATACAAGACTCGTTAAAGATAGAGCGATGCGCGTTTAATTCTATTGGTGACAAGTTGATTGTCTTGTCTGCAAATAAAAATAGCATTTACAAGATGTGGCCTATTAATTACACAGGCCAATAACCAAAAAACTTTTTCGATAATTTTAACTAATTACTTTGTAATTTGGTGTCCTGATTACGAAAAAAATTATTAAAAAGTTATATCACCCATCAATTTTTCACATTTTACAATTAAGTAAAAATAAAGTTTATGTACCAAAATGTATCGGATATATTTCACAGTCCTGCGAGGTACAGTTTCTAAAGCAGCTGTGGGTGTTTCTTGAAGGTTTTTTTATGCTGAAAACGAATATGACCTTGAAAAGCTAAAGAGTAGTACTTTGCGATGCCGTTGTGGAAAATTAAAAAAAGACTTTACCTTGCTCAAAAAAAAATTTAAAAAATGGCCAAAATCTGCATTTTTTTGACTATTTAACCTCAAATTGCCAAAAATCCTGACGTGCTGGAGCATTTTCAAAGTCATATTCGTTCTCAGCATAAAAAAACCTTCAGGAAACACCCATAGCGGTTTTAGAAGCTGTAAAAAAGCGAGATTTTGCTGGTCTGTGTTATTTTTATAAATAATAATATTATGATTTTGAAACGATGCTCCAATATGTGCTACAAAAGAGCTCAACTACACCGGGAAACAAAAAAGGTTGAATGAGTAAATCTAAATTCAATACCTAAATAAACGATGATAAACGAAATTAAGAAAAACATTTTTCTAATAGCGGTCGCCCCTCGGCAGGCAATGGCAAACCTCCGAGTGTATTTCTGCCATGAAAAAGCTCCTCATAAAAATATCTGCCGTTCGGAGTCGGCTTGAAACTGTAGGTCCCTCCAATTGTGGAACAACATCAAGGGTGTACGCGCCAACTATATATATATTTATATATATAAATGAACGATGCCATGCCAAGTCATCTAAGTATTTTAGAAGTAGTCTCCATTTTTTTCTGAAAATTTGTAGGCTTGAGTATAATAACAAGTAAACTTACAAAATTTTAAACTCAATTTACTAATTTTAAGTTTTAATGCTGAAAATTGAAAATGGGAAATTAAGAAAATCAATGTTGAAAATTTTGGTACAGCGTTTTTTAAGTGAAATATCTTAGGGACTTTTTACCATTTTTATAAATTTTAATTTTCATTTATTTTTTTAGGATCAAATATACTGTTTTCAATTTTTTTTCTGATTAATAGCTGAGACTATTTTGGAACAACATTACGACGCACACAAGAAGGAGAAGCTGGGCCAAACACCCGAAAAAGCTGTAAGCCCCAATTATTATTACTTGTTTTGTAGCTGAGACCAAACACAACTGCTACTACTGGACCGGACAGTATAGACAATAAACGACATTTATCAAGAGGCAGTCAGCACCACCCTAAACTCCCCGGCACCGAATTTCGCTATCAGAGTCCTACCTCCGCCTATTGCAGCTGTCTCGTGAGACCCGCATAACTTTGGCTCCATTAGGGTCTGGATATTGTATAATAGCAAATTGAACTTCCACCTAACCAGAATCGACACCGACATAATCAATATATGTCCGCACGATACTAACCACCTATTTACATGCCCTCTCAAGCCCACTAATCTTACATCCCTCTCCATTAGAACCCAACCTGTTGAGACAGCCTGTTTCCTGAGCGTACCATTAGACGAGCTCTAAGATGTTTTTCAAACGTGGAAAAAATATTTTGTTTCACAAAAATATTGAAAATATTTTCCCCAACAAAAACTTTTTTTAAATGCATATTTTATCGTGAAAAATTAAAAAAAATTATAGAAATGTTAGAGAAAAGAAATTTCACCTAAAAAAAACACTGCACCAAAAATTTCAACACTCAATAAATCTTAAAATGAGGAAATTTTTTTGAAATTTTTTCCCGTTTACTTCTTATTATACTCACGCCTACAAGTAAACCAATTTTTCAAAGAAATTGCATATAATATATTATATTGTTAGAGAACAAGACATGGGTTAACCAGTTAGTAAGTATCGCCATCGGCCTTTTAATCGGTTAAGTATCGTCGAACCTTGAACCTAAGGTGAAATCTGCATTAAGTGCAAGAAAATTAGTTTCAGTGAAAGCTGACGGAGCTGGTAGAAGGAGATGTTCAGTACAGCGTGGAGCATCGAAAGTTTCATAAAGAAGATTGAATAGAGGAGCGCATTATTGAAGGTAGATAGTAATAGTAGTAGATAGTAACATGTAATGAAATATAATTAGAGTACTATCGCTGACTAAATAAATGGCAAACCCCTCCCGGACTTATTATAAATGGATTAAAAAACTAAATGAAACTACGTTTTAACCACTTATCAAATTGTAAGAAAATAAGACTCTTCTATTTCTAATGCTAACGCCTCACTTAAATCTCTATATGCATGAAACTATGTGGCTCTTTTAATATGTACACCACTGTAAATATGTTAATACATATGGTGATTACTTATGTAGTTTACCAACCCATGTGCCAGATGACGCCGAACTCATTCAACATCCCGCAAATTTATAATCAAAGCAAAATGTACTCATGTAGAATATATTCTCTGAATTTTTTTGTGATTTAAAATTCATATGCCACATGTGACATGCACAATGTGCCACATACACATCTCCATAAACATTCATGAGACTCTCTTATACGTAAATCTTCATTAACAAGAAGCCGAAGTCAAGTTGAGGTGATACAAGTAGCGCATATTCGCTTATAACTGTAATAAATATACCATGATGTATGTAGGCGTAAAAATGTATGCTGTACTCCATTTATGTGCTTGTGGGAATTTAGCGTAGGTACTCTATATGAGAGCTAAAAGTTGAATAGTGTTTAACCCTAGAGACATTGCAATCGACAAACTCTGAAGGGGTCAACTACTTTAAAATTAATTTTATTAATCAAAAAATTATGATTTTAAAACACAAAAGGGTTAATTCATTACGTAATAGTAAACATTTTTTATTATTATTTTAGTAACAACAAATTAATATAATATTTTTGTATAATAATAATTCGTTTAATTTTGTATTTGAAAAAAATTAATGCTTTTAAAAGTTATCTAAATGTTAAAATTTTAATTTTTGTATTATTCAGAAATATTCTTCCACAAACGGCGTATGAAAAATGTCTTGAATTGTGACGAGTTCCAGGAGATTTTTCGCAAATTCACACATTTTATGTTAAATAACAGCGAGTGATCCTACATAGGAATTGAATAATGGCTCGCGGAAGACAAAAAAACAAATTTGTGAACCAGTGTAATGAGAATTTATTCGCAATATGGGGCATGCAAAATATCTGCCTTTCCAATTTTGACTTCACAGCCGTAAAATGTTGCTAGCAACACAGATTATCAAATGAGAACAAACATCAATTTATGAGCATCGCCCCAGAAGGCGTGGGCAAATTTTTTTAAGAAAAGTGTTTTTAAACATATTAATATCTGAAAGCCTAAATAAATAAATAAACAGATTAAGACACATATATGTTGATAAAAAAAATAAAGAAGATTTACCTAAACTCTTTGCGAAGACATTTCGCTTAAAAACATAACAAATCTGCAGAGTATTAAACTCAGGCACTTCACTCGCGAACGAACTGTCCGTTTTGGCTCAATTTTAAATGGCATTCATATGCATTACTAATATGTACATGTAAAAAATGTTGCTGGCATTTTGCGCGTTGTTTTCACGGCATGAACTAAGTACTAATTTGGCGTGAGATGCATACGAAACTTCACGTATATTTCCTCTCAATGCAATTTGTATGGATTTTGACAGCCATTCCACGCGAAACGCGAACTTCTGTTACAAACGCTTCAATAGTTTTTGACAATAATAATCTAAAACTAAATTTAATAATTCATCGCATTTGACATAAATTCAATGCAATTATCTCGTTTTCATGCATAAGCAACCAGTTTATCTATTTAGCGCGAAGTGAACTCAGTCTTTGAGTGCTAACTCGCATGTCTTTTCATTTCCTTCATTATTAGTCAAATCTTCTTCTTCTTAATTGGCGCTATAACCGCTTACGTTAGTCAAATCACCTTTAGTGTAATCCAGTGTTTCAAAATCACTAGGATCTTGAATATAGGAGATTTAGTGGCTTTTTGTGTTTCTGCCTCTAAACATGGAAATTAGATTTGCGATTTACATTTGGCGAACCTGTCTCACTATCTTTATGGGCATTACACCCAGAATCAGAGTATGCCATTCTTTTAGCGTAGAGTAGCAAACCCTGCATGGGAGTGTAGCCATATATGTAAAGTGTCATATTTTGTTGACAAATTTGTGGTTATGGAGATGAAGCGAAGTTAGTAGGCACTTCTTTCTATGCGTACAAATACATAAACATATGGATGTACCTGCAAGAATCAGAGTAGAGCAATTCTAAGTGGCACGAATGTAAAATGTGCTGAGCACAAAAACACTGTGTCATATAAAATCATACAATACTATGTTATTAATTTTATTTATACTCGTATGGTCTTCATAGATTGCGCGAATAAATTAAGTGTTAACTTGTATACAAGTACACACTTTGTGGTAAGAATGTTCTTATACTCGTAGTTGCATGGTTTTACGCTTCACATTAACTTGTTTATTTATGCAGCTTAAAGAAACTAGAGAACTCAGACTATACACATATATATATATGTTTACTCATACGCAGTATAATATAATTAACATTACAAAAAAAATCTGTTCCTTGAAATAATTTTTTAGCATCCACAGTTCGAAGTTACCTTTCCAACTGGCACTCTTCGTTGCCTGCAAAAGATTTTGGATTGCTAAATGGTTGTTAAGTGAAGTGCATGACTGAGAGGTTGTGCACTTTATGAGTGTATAGCTACCTAGGCGACATTCGCACTCTCCCATACATATGTACATGTATACATGCATATGAGTACTCGTACAACAGCTAATGTGAATACATATTCGGCTTGTTAATTTTCGAGTGTCACTTCTTGAAGTGTCGCACACTTGAGTTTGAGTACACCAAAGGGATTCTATGGAATATGAAAATGTGTGAATGTAATGGTGGTGATACTTTTTGACTTAATGAAAGGGTCACGGAAAAAACGAAGAGTTTAAAAAATAGAAATTTGCGGTTTGAAATATACAATTTTTTTTTGGTAACACTATTATATGTATACATACACATACATATAATTGACGCTTATATCCTTTTGTTGGCTGTCTGGCCCAGCTGCTTCTACGACTTGTGGTATGCAAATTTTATGGTTTTTCACAAATGGCGGGACATAAAATTTTATGCCGCATGCGAACAAAGATGATAGATTTACCAGGTTTACTCTTTAACCCTCCGTTGCACACATTTGCGTTAAATACACGCCCAAAGTCGAAAGGCCAGATCCGGGTGTCCAACGGCAGCCGCATCGCACATAGAGACAACGATGCCACTTGGTCCACGAAATGGGTCCGTTGTGAGCCGCGGGGGCTGGGCTACATTTCCCCTCCATATTGAACCCTCCTGAGCTTTTGACAAAGCGTAAAAGGTTGTTGACACCTAAAGTGTATAGATTATCTGTATTCATTAAGAAGTAGGATCTTAAATATCGGTTCCTGGTTCTGGCTAGAGCTGATCATGTGCAAAAAAGGTGTTGAATTGTTTCCAACTCCTCCTTATTTCTGCAGCGTTTATTTCCCCTTGAAAAACACTACAGTGATCCGGTAGTTTAAAGGATTCACTAATAGAAAGTTCTTGGCAATATAACCCTGATCCTACACCGCTGTCCATTCTAGATCCGTTCGCGTAAATCTTAACGGGTGAGTTGGGTGTTGGATCCTCTTCAAGCCATTCCAGTCTAGAAAGGATTTTCACTAGGAAATTCCTTTCGAAGCAATGATTATGCTTTTTAGCATTTTGCCACCAATGAAGCCTACCAAGCCCGGTTCTACCCCAAGATCAGTGAGTGCTGCAGTAATTGCCTCCCCCCCTTCGACATTGTTAAAAGCCCCTTCAATATCAAGGAAAGTGGCTAAAGTAAATTCGTGTTTGTGCAGTGAACTCTCTGCCGTGTAAATAAGGTTATGTAGAGCTGTCTCTACCGATTTCCCTTTCGTGTAGGCATGTTGTGACGTAGAGATAAGATTTCTATCTATAGTTAGGTTTAAATGAAATTCTATTAACTTCTCTAAAGTTTTCAATAGGAAAGAAGAAAGAGATATCGGTCTTAATTCTTTTGGATGGCTATGTGAGTTTCTACCATCTTTTGGAATGAAAACAATTTTGACTTGTCTCCACTTAAGAGGTATATGATCGTAAAAAAAGCAACCTTTGTAGATTGCTAGTAGCTGTGGGCTAGATATCCGGCGGCTTTTTGCAGTTCCACTGGGTAAATACCATCTGCACCCGGTGATTTAAAAGGTTTGAAACTTTCAATCACCCATAAGAGCCGATCCTCAGATATAGCGTCTATTGTGACTTCACGACAATGCACCGTATCTTCCATGTCATGCCCAGTAATGTCTGAGCAGCCTGGAAAATAAGTGTCGAGTAAAAGTTCTAGAGACTCTTTACTGGTTGTAGTGAAAGTACCATCACTTTTCTGTAGCAGTTTCCAATTTTAAGGACTTTCCGCTAAAATCTTACGAAGTCTGGAGGTCTCAGTTGCCCCTTCAACCTCTTCACAAAAGGATTACCAAGATTGTCTTTTGACATTTCTGATTTCCTTCTTGTAGATTCTCAGAGCATCTTTATAGACTTTCCACTTCCACTTTCGTGTTTTCTTGGCCTCATTAAAAGAGATTCTGCTTGTTTTTTGAAGCTTGCTTAGTTCATCCGTCCACCACTTAGGCTTGGGTTTACCCCTCAGTCTTCTTAAGGGACAGGCTTTCGCGAAGGCTAAGGCTAGGGCTATAATTGGCGCTTACACCCTTTTTGTGTGTCTTGATGCAATTCCGAACGCCAGACATTTTTTAAGAGCAGCTTTTTCCTCGCAAAAATACACTCGGGGGCTTATCATTTCCTGCCGAGGGTCGACCGCTATTAGAAAAAACGAAACGGAGACTCGTACCTACGTTCTCTTAATGGTAGCCACGCCCTAACTCATCCGGCTGCCGAAGGGTTAACTTTGGTGAAAAAGAAAATTGTATGGGGAATTTTGGTTGCCGCATCACTTGGGGATTCGGCAGCCAAATTTTGCACGATTACTTCACATACCTGTATATTCACATATTCGCCCAATCAGTCATTGTTTAGAAGGATGTATGTCACTAACATAATCTTATCAACAGCCGAAATTTGTACAATCATTTCACACATATTCACACATTCGTTGTTCAGACGGCAACAAAGTGTCATTGGTTGATTTTTTTCATATATCACCAATAAAATGTCAGTTTTTTTGTAAACACATCCCAAGTGAAGTCAGTCCGTCAGCTGATTCTGTCAAATTGGATGCGAGCCGAAGAACGGTCTGCTAAATAGTACACCTCTGAAAATATTTTCACCATGGCCTTCGAATGGCAGATGATTTTTCTTGAGGAACTTTTTCATGGTGAAATACACACGGAGGTTTGCCTTTGGAGCCAAGGAACGGGAACTTTTTCTATCATTTGGTGTTTCACGCCCGGTATTTCGAAACCGAGTAGTTACTACAGGTACTATTTAATAATGAATTATTTATTTTCAATTCAAACGCATTAGCTGCAGTCGGTCACGATCGCCAGTGATGGTTCCAGATGGTTTAAGGAGTTCATAATAGATGACACCCTTCTGATCCCACCATATGCAACCCATAATCTTTGAAGCATGAATTTTTTTTTCGCTGTCGCTTCACCTAGCAGCCTTTTCGATGCTTAGGGTTATTATAATAGATCCATTTTTCATCGCCAGTGACGATGTGATGCAGAAACCCTTTTCTTTTCTGCCGTTCAAGAAGTATCTCACACGTCACCAAACGACTCTCGATATCCCTTTCTTTTAATTGATGTGGCACCCAGTTACATGCTTTCTCGACCATTCCCATCGCGTTTACCAATGGTTGGTCTGTCAACATCCAACTCTTTAGACATATCATCAAGGGTTCGATATGCGTCTTCATCCAATAATTGTTGTAGTTGAGTATCTTCGAATTTTCTCGGTGCCCCTTCGCGATCTTTATCACTTGCGTCGAAATTGACACTTTGGAAGCGTCGAAACCACTCTTTACAAATTGTTTTGGATGGAGCGTAATTACCGTAAATATTGATCAATATACGACATGTTTCAGCACTTTTCTATAAAAGGTAATAATGAACCATGACCTGCCGCAAATGCTGTTTTTTCGGGACTAACGTAGACATTTTTGACATCCATTCCAGCAATATATCTCATCAAACCTTATAAATAGGGTATTAAATTATGAATATTGTACAGCAGCCAAATTCGAAATTAAAAACCTGAAAAATAACAGGGACGTCACATGCGACAATTTTGTTACATTTCACGTCGCAACTGATTTAAGCACTCCCGCTGTTGTTTGTTTTCTGCTTTGCAGATGCACATAGTCCCTAGATATACAAGTATATTGTCCTTTTATGTAACGGTAAATTTTGGTAATCCGCACGTACAAAGATTGCGCAGCATTCCTGGATGGGCATAAACATCCAAAAATGTGTATAGTTGTGCCACATAGTAATATTTGTAATTTAATAATTCAGTAGTCGTCTACGTTTTTGAGAAACAGGACTAACACCTCAACATGCGCCAAGTCATGCTCACTACAGCTAAACAAGCACTCTGTACTTTCTGGCTGACATAAATGTTATCTACGACTTTGTTGAATATCTCAGTATATTCACTAAAAGTGTTGTTACAACATTTCTACTAGCTATCGTACTCGCATTTACCCTACAATAAAAGGGACTGTTTCCTCAAAATGAGTGCATTTTTGAGTGGTGACGGCTTGCGCTTTGTCTTTGTAAAATGTTTTCGCCCCATATATGGAATATGGCATCATTCAAATACTAGCCGCTGCTTCGCACGCAACAATTTCAGTGGTATTGTCTAGACGATTCCAGCTCAGTATAAAAGATCTAAACCTATATAGTAAAGCCTTCAAATCTTTTTGCATACTCAGGAAAATAATACCCCCTTACTTTATGAATCGACCGACGATTGTGTGTGCCACTTTCGATGAAAGCTTTTCTCGTGCGTAAAAACAATCTCGTATTTGATACGAGGTTCTCACTTTTGGCCAGAAAAAGTCATCACGTGTCTGATACGCGGTTCTCATTTTAGGCACGGAAGTAGGATCACATCTACCAAACGTTGTTTGAAGGCAAAGGGTTTGTGACTTTGTTAAACTTGGAATTATTTGCCTGAGTGTTTTTCCAATATGTGGACTTTTTCGTTTTTACATTCTTTGTGTAAAGAATTTGTCTGATAATATCCCTAGTGAACGCTTCTGTTTAATAATTTGCTATGACATTACAACTCTTTCCCGACCTCCCGAATGCCATTTTATTTTTTTAGACTTTCCAAAAAAAAAGTGGTGAGAGATTTAGCGGGTTAAAATATTCTACAAACTTATCCTTCTTGAAATATTATTATGTATACCGAAACTATTCCAGTCTAGCGCTGTCCTTGCGAAGTTATCTCGTGGTTTGCGCAATGTGTGTCCGATCCATTTCCACTTGCGGCGCATAACTTCTATGTGAACCGGAGTTCAATGATTGTGATATACTTGTTGTTAAGTTTCATGTTTCACATTCACACAGAACTACCGACTGCACGCTGGCATCAAATATTTTTGAGTTTTGTGTGCCTGGAGATATGGGTTGATCTCCATACCTTATCTAGCATGCCAAACGCAACGCGCCCCTTAGATATTCGGTTGCGTATGTCAGTTGTTGATCCGCCGTTTTTTGAAATTATGCTCCCAAGGTAGCGAAGTACATCTAAAGGCGACTTCACATAGCCCCACAAGGAATAGTCCAGCGGTGTTATATCGCACGATCTTGGATGCCACGCCACAGGTCCACGGCGCGAGATAATGCGCTCACCAAAAGTTTCCTTCAATAAATCGATTGTTGCGTTGGCTGTATGGCATGTAGCGCCGTCTTGTTGGAACCAAAGGTCGTCCACATCAACATCGTCCAATTCAGGCACGAAAAAGTCATTAATCATGGCTCTATAGCGCTCTCCATTGACTGTAACATTATGGCCGGCTTCATTTTTAAAGAAATATGGACCAATGATTCCCTCTGCCCATAGAGCACACCAAACAGTGACTTTTTGAGGATGTAACGGCATCTCAGCAATGGCTTGTGGATTATGTTCACTCCAAATGCGACAATTTTGCTTATTGACATACCCATTCAACCAAAAGTGAGCTCCATTGCTGAACAAAATTTTCTTGTGAAAATCGGGATCGGTGGCCATCTCGTTTTGGGCCCAAATTTGCACGATTTGCAAACGTTGTTCAGGTGTAAGTCTATTCATTATGAAATGGCAAACCAAACTGAGCATAAATCAAGTGACAGCTGTCAAAAAGACCATCTACGAAAAAAGTAGTGCCAACTTGAAAACCTAACCTCTAAAAAAAACACCCTTTACATCTTCAAGAGGCGTGTCGGCAATTCGAAGGGCTTGCGTTTCGATGGTGTTAATCCACATCGCTTTGGTCTTTGCTATATTAATTTTTGGACCTGTTTGTGCTACTGCATGGCATACCGCTTGTAGTTTAGCTGATGCATCTGAGTACTTGTGCGATAGTAAAAAAATGTCGTCCGCATAGCCTAGGTCTCCAAACCGGCAGCATAAACCCCAGAAAATACCCCTGCTAACCGCACACGCTTGACGCATTGCTAGGTCCAGGACAAGGTTAAACAAGAGTGGAGATAATACACATGCTTGCCTAACACCGGTTGGAACTTCGATACTACCTCTATGGATAGTGTGTGAAAATGAGATATTGAGATTACGTCATTCACATATTGGTAGTCACATTCAACATTAACGTCGTAAGTTTATTTGCCAAATAAAGTCAATTTCATGGGTATTAAGAACATTTTTCTGAACTTCAAATACATTTAAGACCATCGCCTCCAATGAAACACAATCAACAATCAACGAGTACTTTATTACTATTCAAAACTTCATCTACCAAAACATTTTTCATGGCATCAACAATTCCAGAAGAATAATTGAACTCGAATTAGCTCCACGTAACTTCTGAATTTTCAATAAATAAAAAATATAATATCACTCTGGTAACACTAATTCGAGTCCGTAGAAGAGATTTAGAACTAGTCGATTTTTTTTAAGAACTAGTCATTCCATGAGACTGTCCATATTTCTACTCCATGTTACAAAAATATTCCCAGCCACTTATTACACTGCACTGTATTATTTGCGGCATGCGAATGAATGAAGACGTGATTGTGGTTACTTATTCTGCACGCCTGTCACACAAAAACGTGCAAAAGTAGCGGTAATGACAGAGCAACACCAAACCCATTTATTAAATCTACACAACTCTGTTAAGTTGAATTATTTTTCATGTACTGCTGCAAGTTATTGCCCAATTTTAAGAGGGCTGGCTGCTTAACTGCTGATGTAGCAAATTTTCTAGGAGCACTTTTCATTTTTCCTCACATACGTACGTTTTCATGAACTGTACTTTTTTTTTGTATAATAATTAAATTTTGATAGGCATGCCACATGTATTTAAAATACGTAGGCTCATCAATTTGGACCATATTTTTTAGACTTGTAATACTGCGTTTGACATTTGTGTCAAATTTCACGTTAATGTACGTTAATGCGTACGTGCTTTGTGAAGATTAGAGAGTGGATTTAGATAGTTGCATTAAATTTCTTTGCGGAATGAAATATCAGTTGCAAAACATTGAGAACGATGTAGAAGGCTTTCGGCGCCAGATTCAATTCGAAAAAAGAATATTTTTGAATGACACAAACAAGGTAGAAAGAACCGTTGATGCTCGTTCCTGGCGATCATCACCATCTGGGCGATTCTCATAAATTCAAAAAATCTAAGAACTCACGTATTCGGTCCTCAAACAGCATATATATGTCGCTGTAAAGCTTATACAGCTCATTGTTCCATCACCTACGATACTCGCCGTCGCCAACTTGCAAACGTCCAAAAGTCTTCCGCAGCATCTCTCAAATACTCCAAGGGGGTACTTGGTCCAAAGTAGCACTTTTTGGTAAAAAAGATTTTACGTTGTATTTCAAGGTTGACATTATTATCGATGTTAATGTTGGTTCCTAAATAAAAGAACTCTCTTAAAAAATCGCCTTACTTTTATTAACATACCTGTGAATGCTTACGAAAAATTTTAACAAGATAAATAAATAAAAAATGTTGCGCAAATAAATTGTCTATCCATTTTTTCCTGATGACCGATATCGTAAAATGTTACAAATAGCCCAAATGTGCATCACTGGAAATTGTGATAATCTCCTCGATTTGTTAACGGTCATTGGCCAAATATATTGCGTTACATCAAATAAAATTTTAACCGGGGAAAGCAAAATTCATACATTTTTTATTCAATTATTCACATATCTGGTGTCAAGTATAGATGGAACAAAATGATTTAGCTGCTATTGCTAATTTCTTGTTCAATAACATTAGCTACTTTTCTTACCTTACTACAATTTTATTAACAACCTTTAGTTTCAAACCAAAAAATTAATTTTTTTCGAAGAATTATGAAGAAAATCGCTAAAACCGCTGATCTCTGCCTAAAAGGTAAATGACATTTAAAACATCAAAATGTGGCATTTAAAAATACCGAAAGTGAGAGTCTCGAGAGTCTTTTGGATATTGTTGTCACTTCAAATAAGCAAATTTCCAACCAAATAACCCAATAACCAACTACGAAAGCGAATCTATTAAAGACGGTATCGGTAGACCAGCTGATTTATTTTTTTCTTTCGCTGTATGCATCCGGTTGTCAGCATAAAATGAAATGAGGAAAAGTCGTTTGTCCTTTGCTAAAAGTATTATCGTCGTATGATTCCAGCTGCAACTTCATGTAGGCTGTGCAACACAGTTCGTCCTTTTATTATTCGTCCTTATTTTCGCTAAAGAAAGTAGTCTCTTCGCGATAGGGGATTTCACGTTAAGACGGGTTGGACTTCTCGTGGACTTACAGTCCATTTATCAAACACACCGATAAAAATTATGATCCAGTGAGTATAATACCTGCATCAATTGAATTTTTCGGAATTTTCCACATTCTAGACGGGCGCAGCCCAAGCTACTAAGCCCAGTGTCGAATCTCGCAATCACTTCAACAGTGGCGATATCTTATTTAATGTGTAGACATAAATCAGATCAGGACAGCAGCTTTGGTGGACAATTATTTCCAACGCGATGTGTACCAAGAGCTCTGTAAGCTTAAGGAGTAAATTTTGCAAATAAATTTCCACAATTATCTTAGGTTTCAGCAGAATGGCGCATCACGCCCAACAACCAACGCCATTATCGATCTTGTGCGCGTCAAGATTGGTAAACGTGTTATCAATGGTCTCAGCGATGTTAATTGACCACCGCGGAGCTGCGATTTGAAACTGTTACACTTTGTTTTCCGAATTACCGTGAAGCATGGATTGTTCCTATTTATCCTATTAATGATTAAAGTTAAAACGAAAACCAAACGGGCTATTCATGAGCATCGAAACTAAGGTTTTATAAAACTTCACTTAAAGGATGCGCTTTGACGAAGCCAGCCGGGGAAGCTAGATGAACCACTATTTCATTCGAAAATAATGCAAATTTTTGACATTTTTTTGTTTTTAATTAATTAAACTATGTAGACCACCCTGTATACGCTAACTAACCAAGTCAGTACGGCGCTTTTGTACTGATTTTTACGAAGAATACAAATGAATGAAGACAACTCACTGTGCTACAGCAAGCCTGCAATTAACCTAGTTTGAATGTCCTTCTCTAACTGACTCCAAATGCTCCCAAAAACTCTTATCAACATTTGCCATTTTTATGTCTGTTCCAACCTCTTCCACTATTAAAATTGTTGCTGTTATTACCACTTATATTGCTTTTGGTATCTAAGTATGTAAATGCAAATGCATGTGATTTTCACTCGCATACATGCATACATACCTACATATATCTATGCATATCTATTGCGCAGCGGGTAATTGTGGTTATGGTGGTGGCATAATGATTGTGGCCTAAACCAGCGGTCTGCAATGGTTCCGTTGCATGCTGCCTCCATGTCCTAAGCCTGTGGATGATGTGTGGTTTTGTAATGATTCAGCTTTGCGGCCTTTTAACAAGCAAATCCTTTCTGCGACGAATATAAGATCATATCTCTGTACATGCATACATGCATACATACATACATACTAATAATAACTGCATGTTTACGTGCGCACACTTGCTTGTACGATTACTTATACTCGTAAATAGAAAATGGGAGGCAACAAATGCCAGACTTTCTAAAGGGCTTAGATTTTGACGGAGCCTTCCCAGCTGTGTGAGTAGGCTAATGCTCGTATGTATGTTGAGATTTATTGTAGTTGAAATATGTTGGTATTTTTGTTTTAAATTAAGCTGACTGCAAATGCGTTGGAGATTCGTTTTAAATGGACTTTTGTTCTCGCTTCTACACTTCATGCCCTTTATTTAGCCTTTATTAGTATTTATTTTCCTCACTTAAATAGATGAGAGTGAGCTCTTTCTATGGAAAACATTTATGTATGTCTACTAAAGTCGACATGATGGAAGTGTAAAAAGAAATGCAATTGCTTGGAAAGTATACTCTTATACATCGTTTGTTCTAAAACAAAACCGAAAATTGTAAGAATAAAACAACTTATAGCGTCACGTGTAGGAATTTTTTTTTATTCGCTTACTGGGCCTCCTCGATTCGCCAAGCGTTATCGCCACATAGATGAAGCAACTGGTATAAATAAACATATGTTGGTAGCTTTGGAAAAGAGCTGCCAAGAACTACATTTCTTTGGAAGCACTGAGTATTAGTAAGACCGCGTTCATACAGGGACACATTTCAACTACCTTTATGATCTCGTTCTCAATGTTGTTGACTAAAAACTAACGATTGAAAGGTGTGTGAATGTGAGGCGAACATCAAAAGAGAATTGGGAAGCTTAAAGCAACAAAATTGTCCCTATATAAACGCGGTCTAACGAATCTCTCATGAAAGAGAGTCCACAGCATTGAAATTAATGAGTTATATCAGTTTTACGTCATACTCGCTAGCGGCGAATCTTACCCGATAACTTTGTTGTTTCTTTCAAATGCAAATTTGTGGCCTAGGTAGCAGAGCCTAGAGATAGTGAGAAGAGAAGTATCGAATCGAGGGAAATTTAATTAATTCATTGCCATGCTGTGAAATAAAAAGAGACATCTTCGTTAGTAAAATTTGTTTTTGATTTTAAAAATGAGTTTTAACCAAAAAGCTGATTTGGCTTTAAACTTAATATTAAACGTGGTAAATCTCTAACTGCAAGCCGTCATTCGAAAGAGCACGGTTCGAATATCCGGGCATAAAACAAGTATTTTTTTATATTTATATGTCGCTTGGCAAAAACAATTTCATTTGGGTAGAGAATCGTTGTGTGGCGATAAAAGGCGAGATCTTCTTTACTATGTTCAGAAAATTTCAAAAAAAATAAATCTTTAATAAAAATACATATAAAATCACCGCTGGGATAGAATTAGCTACCATTCACACAGTTGTGTACTACATTTTGACCGAGTTGCAAGATTTTCATAAGCTAAATTCAAAAACAAGCTGACAGGCGACCAAAAAATCCATCTAACCGGTCACGAGTTATGAATAGATTTCTAACTCTACGTGATTTGGCACCCTACTATTGTTATACATTCGCTAACTTTCGTGTATAGATTAAAGACATTCAAGTTATTGCGACAGCATTCCTAGCAGAACATAGTTAGCGAATATCTTGATTATATATATATTTGTATATATATATATTATATAATTATATATATAATTGGCGCGTACACCCTTTTTGGGTGTTTGACCGAGCTCCTCCTCCTATTTGTGATGTGCGTCTTGATATTGTTCCACAAATGGAGGGACCTACAGTTTCAAGCCGACTCCGAGCGGCAGATATTTTTCATGAGGACCTTTTTCATGGCAGAAATACACTCAGAGGCTTGCCATTGCTTGCCGACGGCGACCGCTATAAGAAAAAACTTTTTCTTAATTTTTTTTATCTTTCACCGAGATTCGAACAGACTTTCTCTCTCCGAATTCCGAATGGTAGTCACGCACCAACCCATTCGGCCACGGCGTCCGCCAAATCTTGATTAATAAAAAAAATGTGTCTTAAATATATATAAGTATGTACATACACTAAAAGAACTTACTGATAGAGAAGTGATTTTTTTTCGGTTTTTTTGTATTTTTGTATTTTTCATATAAAATATTCTTCCAATTGATTAGCTCAGTCGTATGGGGCAATTGCACTGCAGAGAAGCTGAACCGAGGTAGGCTTGTTTTACGAGATAATTCGTCCTCTCACTATAATTTCGCATTAAAAGCCAGACCTTAGCTTCTTAAGCGGCACGCGCGTGAAAAATGCATGGAAATGGCAGAAGGTTACGACAGCATGGGAGTATAAGCACACGTTATTCCTATTATAATTAAAGGCTGATATATAATATTATATGCGTGTGCATCATTTTTCGAGTATTTGTTCGACCTCCCACTTCGATTTATAGTGCGCGTCTTGCATCTTCCTACAAGAGAAGATCTGTTCTTTTTTTTAAACAAGAGATGGTTTATTTATGAGCAGCTTTTTCATGGCAGAAATGCTATCAGAGGTCAAAGTGGGCTTAGCTTTTTGAACTACTTGTAGAAATTTCAGAAAATCTTCGATAAGATGAATAAACAAAGGCTTCAACTTATCGCGGAATCAATTTTTTTAGTTAAAAATTTTACAATAACTGTTATTGGTTAAAGTTGTAGATATTATAATTAGCTGAAAAAATCTGTTACAAACTATCTGGCAGCGTCACCCGCGAGAGCTTTTGCAGCGCGACAAATAAAGCTCAACCTGAGTGGTTTTCTGAATGGCTATAGAAGTAGTATAAGCAACAAAGCGGAGAGTTTCGTTAACTATAGGCTTGCTTCAAATTCGTGAAGGAAAGCTGTAAAATTAATTTCGAAGAAACAGATGAGATAGGCAGCAGCAAAATTAAGAATTTTTTAATCTACGGAAAAATTACTTATAGAATAAAGATACAAATGTGTTAATTAATTTAGCAATTGTTATTAAAGCCGGGTTATAGCTAATATCTGTTTACAAAATTTTAAATGACACGTATGGCATAAATCCTTAAGAGATTAACCGTTTCGCCACAGTACAACAGAGCTTTTCCACAAGAACTTTATTTTTCAAAACAAACTAAAACAAAGAATTTGGAAGAAAGCGGATAAATTTGTTTTTTTTTAGAAAGGTTATGGTTTGGAAATTATAAATGAAAAATGGTTTCGGACAGATGTCCACCTCGATTACGGTTACAGATGTCGAATCTTTCATAAAAATTGTCAATCTTTTTTGGCGAAACGGATGGTTTATTTCGTTGGCTACGTCAATAATCCCTGAGCGCAAGTTATGGAGATAATCGACTCCAAATTATTCCAATTTGCCTTAACTGTTTGATATATTTGAGTTTTTTCTTAACTGTAGCCCAAACATTTTTCGTAGGGTTGTCATCAGGCGGCTGTCAAGGCCAATTGAACATTTCAATCCCATTTTGCTATTTCCACTCTACACACCGTCGGCTTCGATGTTTGGAATCTCTGTCGTCTTGTAAACATCAAAATTGGCTTTTCGAAGCACCGCTGCGGCTCACGGTAAATATACTTGTCAGTAAATTTTATTCATTAAAACTGTATTCAAATTGACGGTAAACGCAAAAAAAACGGGCAAATAATTTTTCGGAGAAGCAGCCCCAAACATGAACCTTAACGAAGTTCTTAACAGTTCGCTAAAATTGTGAATTATCAACAGTACACCAGGACCGATGTATGCAACTATTCGCCGAGAAGAGAGATTCATACGTGGTATTACGTTTGTCCAATTCCGTTCTGAATTTGCCTTGGCTAAGTAATTTCTCAAGTATTCTGCAAGTCTTTACTCAATGTGTTCCAGAATTTGAGATCTTTTGCAAGTAAAAGTTCTCGCATCAAGTCTTTGGATACATTAACCCCATTTGTCCTTAAAACTGATTCAACTTCACATAACGATAAATTCGGTTTTGTCACTAACAAATCAATGATCTTCTGATCTTGCTTCGAAGAGGTATTCTTTGCTTTTCTGAGCCTCGTCCGGGGAAACCGTCAACGTTTTTAGGTTCGGTATATGGTTCCTCTCATTTATTTATGAATGTCTTCGACTTCTTCTTATATAATATATTGCTTCAGATGCGCATGACTTTTTTAGACCTTTAGGATCTACATAGGAACACTGCTTCAAATCGTTTTTCCAATGCAGAACTCATTTTGTGGAAACAACGTTGCTTTATAAATATCTCGCAAAACTAACAAATTGCACAACGCGTATTGCGCGAAGGATACGTCTATTTAGCAGCATTTAATTTTTTTTCTTTTTAAGTTTGAATTTTGCCGGTCCCACTTCTTTAGGCAGACTGTATGTAGATACTCAATGTGAGAATGTATATCACTCGCGGTAGCTTACATATTAAAATAAAAATATTATAATTAAATACGGAACTTTTATCCTTAAGCACTTTCGGCCCCATATTTATTAGACTCCTTCATATACACCAAAATGCACAGCAATGCAATAAAACGGCTATGCTACTCCTAAAAAAGCCTCCCCCTCCCCCTACTAATACCCAAAGCGTCGTAAAAAAAAGGCGATGGCTTTCATTCTCGCCCCTTAATTGTGAGCTTCTAGATATGCCTTTTTATTGTTGTACGCTTATGCACACATGAAGCTATAAACCAGAAAAGGTTGTCGAAATTAAATATTTAGCAATATGACACGTCTGTAAACACGCATTAAACGTCTTCACAAAACCTCATACATATATGATATTTCGCCTTTTGTGGGCACAAAGGCACAAGCAGCTCCTAATCTTGCATTTGATAGATGAAATTTTCAATAAATAATTACTAACAACAACGTAAATATGTGCATACTGTGAATGTGTATGTAATATACAGTGTCAGCTTTATTGGTTTTATCTACTCGTATGTATTTGCAAAGTTGTTGAATGTATGGCACACGCTACAGAATAAAAGTGAAAATGAAAGGGTTGTAAATTCTGAACAAGAGGCATACAATATGAGTTAAATCCACAACCTGATTTGAAATTGTATGAAGAGCTAAAAATTAATATAAATCTATTAAAATTTGTGTATAAGCACAACATCCTATAAAGAGTGAGTTCATTCAACTCCCAATTTCTATCGAGTATTTATGAAGGAGTGTCAAACAAATTACCATATTTCGAAGACGTTAAGCGATATCAAACAATTTTTTTTCTGAACACAGCATTTCATGTAACAAATGCTAGATCAGCAAAAATTCTCCAACTGAGATTGTCAAAAATTCAATTGTGTAGAGTGACAGCCTTTGGAAACAAGAAATAATTTTATCGAAAACGAATTTCATCGACATTATATCCACTCTTATACATATATTTATTTATGAATCAACAAACAGAATGCTTACAGACTATAAGATATCATAGATAAATACAAATAAAGAGCATTTAACAAGAATCTTATAAGTAACTTCTTAAAAGTAGACTTGGAGTAAGAAAAATGGAAGCATAAGGGAGAAGAATAAACATTAAAATTAGCTACCGTCCTCCTAAAAATCGTATTTATCCCATAAACAGTTTTAGCAATACCCACAAAAGACAATTCATTGCAACAGAAAATGCGTGAAGCAACATTAAAATGATTTTTATTAGGCAGATGCAGGCAATTTATTGAACATGCAATTGAATATAAAACGATTTAGTACAATAATTTAATAAATGATGGCCTAAGCTGCTTGTACTCTATTATAGACATTAAGCATTGTATTTTATATATTACTTAGTTTAATGAGTAATAATAATTTAATAAATGAAACAGAAAATAGTAATTTAATAAATAAATCAGAAAAAATTACAAGTAATACGATTCCAGATATTTGATTACAAGTAGAATTAGAGCTGCAGTTTTTAGTTTAAGATTAATTCCATTGAAATTATTTTCAGTTACAAGAATTTTTAATAAAAACAGATCTAAATAAATAAAATTAGTAAATTATAATAGGACTATGAATAAGTTCGTGCGGTTTTTTTCGAAATTTGAAACTTTATTGACGTAAAATGGTTACAAATTTAATATTCAAAGTATTGTCCATCGCTTGCTACTACTTTTTCCCATCTTTCTGGCAATTCACGGATTCCCTTTGTGAAAAATTCGGTCGGTTTTGCCGCAATCCACGAATCGATCCATTTTTTGACTTCATCGTAATTACGGAAGTGCTGGTCAGCCAGGCCATGTTGCATCGATCGGAAGAGATAGTAATCGGATGGCGCAAGGTCTGGACTATACGGCGGGTGGGGTAGGACATCCCATTTGAGCGTTTCTAAGTATGTTTTGACCACTTGTGCAACATGTGGCCGAGCATTGTCATGTTGCAAAATAACTTTGTCGTGTCTATCGGCGTATTGCGGCCGTTTTTCTCGCAGTGCTCGGCTCAAACGCATCAATTGTCGTCGGTAGACATCCCCCGTAATCGTTTCATTCGGTTTCAGTAGCTCATAATACACAACACCCAGCTGGTCCCACCAGATACACAGCATAACCTTCAGGCCATGAATATTCTGCGCCGACGTCGATGTTGAAGCATGGCCAGGGTATCCATACGTTGCCCGACGTTTTGGATTGTCGTAATGGACCCACTTTTCATCGCCAGTCACAATTCGATGCAAAAAACCCTTTCTTTTGTGCCGTTGAAGCAGTTGTTCGCATGCCATAAAACGGCGTTCAACGTCTCTTGGCTTCAATTCATACGGCACCCAATGGCCTACCTTTCGGATCATTCCCATGGCTTTTAAACGTTTGGAAATGGTTGATTGATCAACTCCCAAAGTTTTTGCAACCTCTTCTTGCGTTTGAGCCGGATCTTGATCGAGCAATTCCTCCAATTCGGTATCCATGAACTTTGGCGGCGCACCCTCGCGTTCTTCGTCTTCCAAGCCAAAATCACCACTTTTAAAGCGTGCAAACCACTTCTGGCATGTTCGCTCAGCTAGAGCATGCTCACCATAAACTTCCACCAAGATACGATGACTTTCGGCTGCTTTTTTCTTCATATTAAAATAATGAAGAAGAATTCCCCGCAAAAACACATTATTTGGCACGAAATTCGACATTTTCAAGTGTGGTAAAAATATTGTTGTTTACGCTTCAAATAAAAAACTTATACTGACGTTTGTGCCTTACGACAGTAGCTCTCCAATGAATGTTTGGAAATGTGGATCGATGGAATAATAATCAAGTTACGCCATCTGTTGTAAAACCGCACGAGCTTTATTCACAGCCATTCAGAGTCACATAAGAATTAGCGTTCTCCCATTCGTTTCCCTAGCATACGGATTCTGTGTTAGAACAGCGTTAGAGAACAACCTTCCTGCTGAAGTTGACACTACACACAAACAGCTCTTTGATTCTTGATATAATAAAGACATCGATAGCAATATTGGATAATGTATCATAAACCCCCTCGTAAAGTAATGACAAACTTCCAAGTGTATTTCTGCCATGAAAAAAGCGCCTAATAAAAACAAACTATCTGCCGATAAGACAGCATCAACTGTAGGTCCCTCCGTTTTTGGAAATACGTCAACACGCGCACAACACATAAGACCAGGAGCTCGACCGAATGCCAAAAGGAAATAGGGCGGCACTCGAAGTGTAGCCAATTAAAAAAGCCATAAATTTAACTTGGAAAATTACTTTTATTCAAGTCAAAGTAAAAAGCATGTGAAAATAATAAAAAATTAAGAATCAATTTATTTTTGCTCGAGACGGTTCAGAAACGAATTGCAAGCTGCCCGAATGTGACTTGCCGGTATTTTGGCCCACTCGCGGACAATGACTTTTTTCAGCGCCTAGAGACTGGTGAATCTTTTAGTTCGGACCTTGCTCATCAAAATTACCCAAAGAGAATAATCATCGGATTCGCGTCTTGTGATTTAGAGAGCCATTCTGTGAACGTTATGAAGTTCCGATCGTTGTATTTTAGCCATTCTTGGTTCACTCGAGCTTCGTGAGACGGTGCCGAGTCCTGTTGAAATGTCCATGGTCTGCCATTGAAATTTTTGTCACTCCATGGCTTCGTAGCAACCTCCAGAATACTTTCCCGATAATATTTCGCATTTACCTTGACGCCAGGCTCGATGAAAATGATTGGAGAGCGGCGATCTGCGGTTACAACTGTCCAAGCTATTACCTGTGGGGGGGGCCTTCTGGCCAAATTCTCGTATGAATGATCGGTTAAATAAGCCCTATAGTTGAGGGAGTTTACAAATTGCTCAATTTGAAAAATTTTTTTGTCAGAAAACACAATGTTCGGAAATTTACCGATTTTGGAATAGCGAAGAAACCCCTTCGCTCTCTCAAGTCCGACTTGTTCTTGCTTTGGTGTGAAATCATTCGCTTTTTGGATCTTGTAAGTCAGATATTTTCAGTTCTTTGGCCATTTGATTGGCACTCCGTCGGGGATTTCGCTCAAGTCCCTTCTTCTTTTTGAACCATTTCACGTGATGTTGCAGTCTTTCCCTGACCACCTACATGACATTTCGCGATTCTTCCAGTATGATTTTAATGGGTAATGGTGCAATAAACAGAAACTTCATTTACTTTAAGGTGCTCGAATGCACGAACAATCGGCGGTTGTAATTTTCCAGTCGAATATAATGCACTCAACCTATTACGTTTGAAATCCATTACTGATTTTCTTTTTTCACGTTTACTTTCGGCAAAATGTTTCCGGGGGCTTGTAAACAATAGCTAACTAACAGATCCCCGTGTATCAGCTGCGTGACCGGTCTGAAGTTGGTTACACTTTGAGTGCCAGACCCTGTATATAGCATAAACAAATATTGATATTGGTATCGGAAGGTCAGGGAGCTATAGCACGAACAATCATGAGACAAAATTTTTGGCAACATAATGGGATATTTACTTTCGATGCCACATAGGCACAAATATATGTAGTACCGCAGTATCCATGCTTGTATCAGTAAACAGCATGAGTTCAATCCTCATTTGATCTTTTCGGGCCTATATGAACCTTCTTTCTTGGTGAACTCAATGCTGCGCTTTTAAGTAAAGTCTTCTAAATGTATTCTAATTTGGATATATAAATAAGAGTGCTTTACAAATAATTAATGTTTCCCCCTCCTCCAAGAACCAGACGATCCAATTCATAGCTAAAATCCGTCGCTGAATCCGAAAATCCGCTTTTTCTGTTTTAACATTGTTTACGAGATATCGCCAAAATCGTAGATAATTTTTAGAACAATATCAAGACACACATCACAAATTGAAGGAGGAGCTTGGCCAAGTGCCTAGGAATGGATATATGCGCCAATTATATAAGAACAGAAAATTGGAAAGCTGAAACCATCCATACCCATCGTCATTTTATCAACACAAAAGAAACATATAAGAGCATGAAAATGATGCTGAAATGCGTAAAATATGCGGATTATAATTTCAAAAATTAAATATTTTTTACACCTACAGGAATCATTTTTGTACTTATGTATTTGTGGAGGTTTTGAAAACGCTCTAGTAATTTTCAAGAGATATTACTAATTTGTGCTTAAGTTTGTGTTCAAGTTTAGTACCTGCATTATTGCTCATCTTGAAAAAATTTTCGAAAAATGTTAGTAATAAGTAAAAACCATTTTCCATAATTGATTATAAAGGGTGGCTAAGTTTTAAGGGCCGGTATTGATTTTGAATGAAAAACATTTTTTTTAGGAGATTATTGTCATTTTTCTTTATTATAGTATTTTAGTATTGGTATGGCTCAATTACGTATAAAACAAAATATCGGTCAAATGGTCGTCGCGGCCTCGGCGGCACACCTCCATCCGATGGTCCAAATTTTCAATGACGCTGAGGCATAATTGAGATTAATATGCCGAATTATCTCATCCTTTAGCTCTTGTTACTGGCTTATCGACGTACACCTTTTCTTTTGAATAACCCCAAAGAAAAAAGTCCAACGGTGTCAAATCACGTGATCTTGGCGGCCAATTGGCATCGTGAGATTATTCGGCCATCAAATTTTTCGCGCAAAAGAGCCATTGTGGGTGCATTGGTTTTTCGGCAATCACTCTTGAATTATCATTAGCCCAAATGCGGCAATTCTGCTTATTGACTAATCCACTGAGGTGAAATGTTCACTGAAGATGATTTTCTTCGAAAATTGGTCATTCACTGTTGCCATTTCCTGCCACCATTCTGACCATTGACGACGCTTAAAATGGTCAAGAGGCTTTAGTTCTTGAATCAATTGCATCTTGTAAGCGTGCAAATGCAAGTCTTTATGATAATGTTCATCAACGACGAGCGTGAGAGGTGCAATTGTTGGGCACGACGACGAGTTGAGGTGGACGGCTCTTCAACCACACTATCGCGAACAGCTGCAATATTTTCTTACGAGCTGTACGAGCATGCACTGATGTTTTCACATCCCCTACAGACCCGGAACATTTGACGTTTAGGTGTGGTTCACATTCAACATCGGCCCTTAAAGTTTAACCACCCTTTAATTTGAATGTGACAGGTATTGACAGATGTGAACAAATGGTTTCGTACAACTCAACACCACGAAAGTATGTCCGATGGTGTCTAAAAATATTTTTCCATATACTAGACGTGTCAATCTGTTGGCTGTATAATTTTGTAAAAAACAAGGAACAACTAATTTACAATTCTGTGAAGATATTGCTTTGCATTTTCTACATATTGAGGCTCAGCCATCTACGAGCTCACCGGCAAGCAAAACCCACATTGCTAGACGAAAATATTTAAATTTTTAGCTCGTCTGTGATGACGGACTGCTTAAGTTCCCTTGGTAGCGAACATGTTAAATAAACACATTTTATTTATAATATAATATCACATCATATCCAATTCAAGCATACAAAATTATAAACAAAAATCATTTTTTCCCAAAAAAGTATTTTGTTATTCCCTTTCTCGCGAGGTACTCCGTTACAGCTTCATCTATAAAATTTCGAATTACAAATATATTATAAAGATAATTCGTATTTTCTTCGGATCACTCGATAGCCTTGTTAAAGGTTGTGACAGATTCTGAAGCCGTTATAATATCTTCTTTATACAATTATTAATGTTTGCTTACTCTACTCCGTACAAGAAAAATTATATGTTCACTCTATCGAGTACTCAATAAAAAAAGTTGGTATTCACTCGATCAGGGAATTTAACGAAGCCATTGTTCATTTAGCCCCGATTTTACTTATTCAAAAATTAATTAACCAGTTGACTCAATTGTATTATTTACAGTTGTATTGAGTTTTTTACTGAAGTAAAAACTATAACTCCTTATTCCTATATCCCGCAATCTTTTAACCCGCACAAATATTTGAAAAATATTAACTACAATTTTAATAATCTTTTCAGATGTGTCTCCGAGTTTGTAACCTTTGTTGGATATGGTGCTGAGGAGACTCTCAAATATAAGGAGCGGTAAGCAATAATATGCAGTATATATAAGCATAAGACTCAGCAAACTTCTCTTGATATGGGTCTTGGATCAGTAATTCATCTTGATCAATATATTCAAGCCTTGCTAACCTAGCCTCATATTATTTGAATCCAGGGAGCTAAAATCACCAATTTAGGAAGATCAAGCATCGAACTTATAAGGCAAACAAATCTCACGTAGCCTTAAATTATATCCTTATTCAATGAAAAAAAGAAGAAGTCTTCGTCTGAATCGGTATTCGCATGCTTTCCTGACTTATATACATATTTTTAAAATAGCTATGTGAAATGCGTAAATCACATTTGTATTCTCTATTATTTAACATTCCATCATAGAAAGACTTAGACCCGCGTCATATATAATTTTTTCAGCTGTATTACGAAAATCAATGCTTAATGCATTTCTTGCTGAAGAGAATAGCATATTTATTGGCTGAAGAGAATAGCATATTTTCGTAGCAAAACCGACGGCGGTAGGTGATTTCCATATCTGAAGTCCTTTGAAGTGAAACGTATCGTCTTGCCAAATATGCCACTAGACAGAGTTTTATTACTATACATAAACTACAAAAATAAACAGATGAACGGTTTAGACTTTTTTCATAAAAATATGCATTCCTTAACTGTATTTTTAGAAAATTATCCATTCATTTATTCTAAACTTATTTAATAGTAATGCTATAATATGAATAATTACTTCTAGTCACCAAATAAAGTCACATCACTTAAATGTCTTATCAGTGTCACCTTAACCTTATAAAGAACAGAGCGAAAATTACGAAAATCGAGACTCAAATGAAATTGTAGGAAAAAAGCAAGCAAAAATGTTTTAATGATGTAAATTTTCAACAACATAAATTAAATTAGTTGCTGCCACGACAATTGCTGTGCTCATTCCACTTTTCGAAAGGACTGACTGATTGTTGTTGCCACCACTCACCTAATGAAATGAAGTTTAGCAACTGTAATTCGCACTTCGCTACAAACAATCAACAAAACATGTTTGCGCAAACAACAGTAACAACAATAACCAATAGTATCTGCAGCTGAGTGGCAAAAGTCATAGTAGTAGCAAAAAGTGTAAAATTTATTCATACAGTTGCGGGCATAAAAGTCCAGTGAATTTGCATATAAATGGTTATAGAGCCAAACAAGGTGCATCACCTTCTGAAAATTGTTAATAATAAAATGTTTCAGCTTTAACTTGAATGCATAATTTGGCACAATAAATGCAAAGCAAGATTGAACGTAGCAGCGGAGAGCTTTTAGAAGAACGGCGTTGGCGAAATGTAAACAGTTCGTCGAAAGCTTGAATATGCAAACTTGACAGCAGAGTAGGTGGTGGTCTTTTCTCATGAAACCTTTTCCCAAAACTGCTCTTTCATTTACCCGATTATTGCATCATTTTTTCAGACTGAAGTTTCAGCTAATGTTGAAATTTTGGAGTACTTTGAAATCAAACATTCAGGATGGATTGTTATAATATATTTCAATAGATCTACCCCCGTGGTCGATTTTTTCAAACAGAAACAGACAGAAATTTGTTTAACAGGTGAGAGTCTACCCCAGTTCATAGGCGAATGATGCCACACAGATGAACATGCAAGGCAAGGATTGTTAAGCAGACCAGACTCCGCCCGACTTGGGTCTCAGTTCATAGAGGGAGACTGCCAGACAGACGCACCGGCAAGGCAAGGTACAATCAAACAAATTCTTCCTGAAATAAAATACTTTGTAAGAAACAAGTAAATTGCTAATTATCTTTATTGCAAAGTAGTGACAGTTGGAACCAAAACACAGCTCGTCGGGTATCCTGGAAAACATAGCCCAATCATGATGGGAGCATATGTGTATACATCTACTGTCATCGGTATTCTTACACAACATTGCCTAATACGGAAATATACAGAAAGTTTAGGCGGGCCTTATCGAAAAGGCTGGACAAGAACGAAACAGAAACAATTTCTCATCATCCCTGCTGCTGGCTGACATTGTTTGCCTGCTAAAAAGCTCTGCTAAAGCTCTGGAAAGAGGGTAGATAGTCAAGGAGGGAAGGAGAAAAGTATCAGAGAAAGAAATTAGAAAGAATAGAGGCAGATATATAGTTAGTTAGTCCTGTGAGAATTTTCCAGATTCTTTGGCAAATCTTTAAATATCCTCCAGTTTTAGAAAACGAATATTACTCATTCTCACGACATCGGAACCCAAAACTCGTAGCCGTCCTCTAGCAAAGGTTAGACACTCACAGAAAAAGTGCTCAGTGCTATCCACCTCCTCCAAGCACGACAGGCCCATTGGGTCCTCAATGATTCCAATGGTGGTCATATGCTCACCCCATGGGTAGTGCCCTGTAATAATACCGACCATCAACCGAACGTCTTTCCTTCTAAGTTTTAGTAGAAAGTTTGACAGTTTTCTGTTCGGACTTGTCACAAAACACTTTGCAGTTCTGCAGCGTTCTAGACCGGACCATCGCTCTTTATGTAGATTGCCTACATAATCGCTGATCCAATTCATGATTCCTGCGGAACTGATTCCGATTATTGGCTCTGGCCCTTGTGGGGGAAATGCTGATGCACGGTTGGCCATTTCATCGGCAATTTCGTTTCCTTGAACACCGGAATGTCCCGGAACCCATATAAGTACAAGCCTGTTTTGTCTTGCGACAGAATTAAGCTTCTTCTTACATTCTTGAACAATCTTTGAGGTTTGCTTCGTGTTCTCCAGGGCCTTCACTGCAGCCTGACTGTCACTGCAAACTCCAATCTGTTTTCCGCTCCATCTCCTCTCGATTATCCATTCGGCTATTCTCAGAATGGCAAAAACTTCCGTCTAGAAAACAGTTGCCATTTCCCCCATAGTGATACTTATTACTATCGTTTAAGTACCATCCGGCTCCAGACCCTATTTCATTTATGGACCCATCGGTAAAGATAGTATCCGTGAAACCTCCCTGAATGCACACTGGATCGCTCCATCGCTTTGGCTTAGTGTGCTGCTGCTGTCCGTGGCAACCAGTCCACCCTCACGCCAACAATTATTTTCTTTTAACAAAATTATTTCAAAATTTTAACACCAGCAATTTAAAACCTTTTTTTTTATTTCAAACTATTCCTCATAAAGCTATTTCATACAATTAAAAAGACGAATTATCCTAAAAGAACTGAAAAAGCTAAAATTTATTAGGCTCTCGAATTTTTGTGCCCACAACTGTACAAGTGCATCTACCAACAGAGCGACAACTAACTTTTAGTATTGTGCGCTGAGTGAGGACTCTTGAAATGTAGAGACCTTTGGGCGAATTCTACTTGATTGTGGTGGGTACGCCGCCCTAACGTTGGCTCATAACGCGTTATCGCAATGGGACAATTTTTTATTATTTCTCTTTTGGTTTTCAAATTCTTTCCTTATTAAATTTTGTCACTTTTTTGTTGGTCACCATTGCCATGACACGCTTTCACCAATAATGATTGCAATCTGGTAGATGGGAAAGGTAAAATAAAATCGGAAATTATTCATTCGCCAGTTGGTTGAAGCGCTCCAGGGGAAACGCGGCTAGGATGGATTGTAAAATTAGCATTGAAAAAATTCAAATAAAAAACAGATGGGGTGAGAAGCCATAAAAGCAAAAGCAAAAAAAAGATGTACGTGATTTTTTACTGCGAAGTTGAAAGAAAAATAATAGCAGAAGAGGCTACACTAACATAACTGAAGTTTCAAGTGAAAGTGAAAAGGAGTTCCAGTGGTAATCTGCCCGAATTCTTGGCAATTTGCTTTTATGTGCACCTTATTTGCATATTTGTCAGAAAATGTACATCAAGCATGAACAAATAAATGTTTTCTGATCCTTTTTTTGAAATCTTGCATATTTTAAGCATAGAACATTTTAAAGAAAATACGTATTATGTAGTTGTTAAGCAGCTTCCGCGTAACGTACCGCTCATTTCTTCAATAGCCTTCAACTTTTTTGGGAGCTGGCTATCATTTCACTTTAAAGTTGAGCCTACACTTCATGTGTGCTACAGAAAAACTTTTGAAAATCAGGTGTATTAAATTAACGCCAATGTGTGACCCGATTGGTGAAGAGAGAGGCAAACAAACCAGATGGTTCAAATAGTGCAAATGGAGTGAAATTCATCAAATTTTTCCAAATTATGCCAGCCTACTAATAAACGACACAAAGGAATTATCCTGACGCACAGTGCTTCGACCCCGTACAAGAAATTGACCAAAATAGGAGGAGTGGTCGAAATTTTCAACAATTTTGAATGACACGCTAGAGGACTTCAGTCGGTATCTCGTGAATAACTTTAGTAATGTTGGCTTCTAATGCCTCAAATCAACTGGTCCGAGACGAGTGATTTTTTGCCACCGAAATGACGACATAGCAAGTAGCGCCGTTTTGTTGGTTGTTGTAATGACGAGCTTCACGAGCTTCAATTTTTGACATTAAGAAGACAATTACCACGGCGCGATAGCGTTCGTCGTCCACTGTTACATTGCGCCAGTCCAGTTTTTGAAGTCCACCCCATAGGCTGCAGCAAACAATTGTTTTCAATGGATGTAATGGCAGCTCTTGAATGGTTTCGGGTTGGTCGTCAGGCCAAATATGGCAATTTTGCTTATTGACGTAATCATTAAGCCCAAAATGGGCCGCGTCGCTGAACAAAGTTCGGGTCCTGGTCCTGAGCGCGCGATTAACACTTTGCACAGAGCGTGGATTTTTGTAATAATATACAATTGTCCGATTTTCCATTTTGTTGAGGCGTAAGCCTTTCCATAATGAAATGTCAATAAATACTGAAAAAAATTATATATTTAATTTAACAGTAGTCACTTATGATCTGTCAAAAGAACCTATTGGAAAAAGTACTTCTAATCTGATCATCCTTCCTTAAAAAGTATGAAGCAAAAGTCTATAGAAAACAACAATTTTTTCCTAAATTAAGAAAATAAAACGAAAATATAAATTGATGACATATTCATTATGAATTATGTACAAGTTTCTGAACTTAAATCCTCACAGAAGATACTTGTATTTGATGCACAGAATTCCGTAATATTATCGGTTTTTTCATTTTCAACAATGCATTGCTTAATACTTGAACCGGAACTCTTTGATGGTTTGTTTCCTTGTTTTAAGTTCTTTTAAGATGAAACTAATGGATCTGACTATTAAAACTTTATTGCTATGTACTCTTCTAATTTTCCGAGCATGAGAAAGCCGAAATTTTTTAAGTATTTATGAAACCTTTCTAAGGGTTCTTCTGATAATAAGCCTCCCGAAACACGTTGAAACAAATAGTTGCTCAAATAAATAGCTCAGAAGATATAACCTATTGGTAAATCAAAGAACTTAATTATATCACACGGGTGTATTGAAACACAGAACTATGCATATTGCACCAACTATAATTTCTGAAGTGCAAGTCTCTTGTTTCGGTTATCAATTTACTGAATTCATTTAAGTTTCAAAAACTGTGACAATTATTTTTGCATCAAACCCGTTTAAATTTTTTAATAAGAGTCAATAAATTAGTATATATTTCTTTCATTATTTCCTATTATTAAAATTTTAAAACAATAGAATAATTTAAAAAAATCTGCCAGCGAATTTTCCTGTTTGATAAGCATGCTAAAATGGAGAGAGTGGGTGAACCTGCAGTGACCTCTGACGCATATGCAACTCCACTAGCTGTTCGAGACTTCTCAGCATGAAAGAGGTCATGCTGATAGGTCTAAAGCTTTTGGAGCTGGTGCAGTCATCTCCCCAACCTTAGGGATGAAAGCGACCCTCACCATCCCCCACGAGCGTATAAGCCAGTGCCAGACATGCAGTGAAGATTTTCTTCATGGATGCCGTCACTGACTCTATGCCTTCCCTTCAGCATGGCGGGATAAATGCCATCTGGTCCGGGGGACTTGTAGCCGCCAAAAGATTCGATGGCAAATTGAATGACGGCTTCATTCACCACAGATCTGGCAACGTACCAGTCACGCCGAGAAGGTGTAGCAGCTCTTACAGCAGCCTGCAAGCATGCAAGCGGTTTAGAAGTTTTCTCGACTCACGCCTCAATGTTTAGAGCTCTCGGTTCCACCACGGAACGAGAGTCCGATCAAGGAGAGGTTCTGAGGTTCTCAACTGCCACCTCAATCCCCTGTTCTTTCCGAAGTCTTGGTAGCGTTACGTCAAGGTCCCGCAACGCCCCCCCTAAACTTCTGCCAGTCTGTTTTTCTGAGGTTTCTTGAGGGCAATGGCATTTGTGCCTCCTCGCCACACTGAAACTCAATATACCTGTGGTCCGAGCACGAATCTTCGGCAAGGACTCTCCATTTCCTGATTGACCGCCCAAATTTTGAATTTGATAAGATGAGATCAATCACCTTCTGCCTTCTAGCAGTAACAAACGTGGGCTGTCTGCCCTTGTTATGTATGTTTAGGCAAGAGAAAGCGATAAACTCGAATAGCCGCATACACGCATGCACTTTCTTGCCACGGCGCCTTCCTCATAAAAACACAAAAAAACTGCATTTGAAGTCTTCATATTAATTGTGCTTTCTCAATTTAACACGCGGTAGTTCATTTTCATTATTTAATTTAATTTAAATCTTCAAATGGCAATATTAGCAAGCCATTCACTGAATTCACAATTCTCTCTGTTCCTTTTGTTTGTATTGCTTAATTGATTTGTATTATTATAGTTCCTGATGTCAGCCGGTTGTCAAAATCACGAAAAATAAACGCGAGGTCAAGCAATAATCGTCACAACAAACTAAAATCAAATTCGCGTCACGAAAAGAGAGAAAACGATCGAAATTTTAAATGTCATGTTTATAATGTGCAAGGCATTTCTTTAAGTTAGGCAACGTTTACGAAAAATATATTATGCTATCTCTAGAGAAAAGGGGAATCATTGTAAGCTTAAAAATTAACTGCGGCAAAACAAAAATTTTAAGTTTATGTAGTAAATATTTCGGGAGCTCTAGTGGAAAGTGTTAGGCAATTTGCATATCTTGGAAGCGAGGTTGCAGCTTTTCGAGGTACGGATGAAGATGTCAAATCTCGCATTGGAAGGCAAAAGCCGCCTTTTGATATGCTCTCTTCTGTGTGGTGCAAAAACAATCTTCGTGATGTCAGTTTTGCGCATGGAATGTTGCCTGTTTTCATCTTTACAAATCTTATGTACGAGAGTAATAAATTTCCTAGCCAGTGCTAAGAAACTAATTATTTGTATAGGGTTATTCAATAGGTGCGCTTCAACTTTTTTCCGATAGGGAGGGCGAACGACGCAATATTTTTTATTTTTCGCTTGTCATTTGTAAACTTCATTAGTATACATTTCATCATGGAAAGCTACACACTTGAGCAACGATTGCAAATCGTGCAAATTTTTTATGAAAATAATCGTTCTGTTGCTGCTACTTTAAGAGCATTACGGCCATTTTACGGTCCATTTAACAAGCCGTCCCGTTTTGGGGTTATGTGAAGTCATTGGTCTACAGTAACAAGCCGGCGACGATTTGTGAGCTCAGAGCCAATATTGAACGCGAAATTGCTGGAATTTCGGCCGATTTATGCAAAAGAGTGGTCGAAAATTGGGTTCAACGCGGTGGTCAGGCAAAAGAAATCGAATTTCATACTTAAATGTATATGTTCAAACTCGATAATAAAAAAAAAATTAGTTAAAAAAGTCAAACCGTTAGTGTTTTATTCAAAAAAGTTCAAAAGTTGAAGCGCTCTTACTGAAAAACCATGTACATGCATATATGATTAAGTAGGATGTGAATGAGATACAAGTGAGTGCATGGAGGGAACCAGAAAGGATGGTTTTCCAGTTTCCCTTAAAGCTTTCGACAGTTGTCATATTCTTCACTTTGAGCCTTTAGAATTTCTCAAATCGCTACATGTGGAACATTTTCTGTATTTTTTGGCAAAAATGGAGGTGGATTGGTCATACTCTACGCAGTGGCGAAAAATGCATTGCCCGAAAGATCTCAAATAATCTCAAAAAAATATTCGCAGTTTAATTCCATTTTTTTTTTGCAAGGTGTATTTTTAAAGTCGCTGTAAACAACACTAATGCGTCTCATACATCAAAACTTTGTGAGTGCTTTTATGCCAAATTATGCCAAACTTCTCAAATGCAAGCATCAGATGGCGCCTGACAACACCAGAAGTACCCAAGGCCAGAAATATGAATAGCAACCCTCGTATAAGAATATTATTTCTCAAAGTTTGAAATAAATCGAAACACGTGTAGCATTTTTCTCACTTTTCGACAGAGTCTTACACTTAATTAAATTGGCTACACATAAAAAGTATTTCTACGAAGGTTGCGTATACGACCCGTAGTCACACAATCGAATTTTACCGCACAGAATAGAAATTATTTCAAGAGGCAGCTGGATGGTGAGTTACTTTTATTAACAGCGTCCAGCACATCTCACTGGATTTCATTCTTTTGAAACTTTCCCAGTTAATTTTCTTGTTTTGCCAATATTAATTTGTACCTTGGCAGAGCAACATACACAAGCACATGAAAAGCGTACACGTACATTTGAGCGCTTAGGTACTTCTTTTAACTTCAACAAAAACTGGAGGTACTGAAAAATCTAAAATACTTAATAAACTACAAAATATACAAAGGACTTGGCAGAACTTTATAACACTTTTTTCGTAACTAAAAAATTGAAATTTATTATGTATGGCGTATATAAAAAGTACTCCTAAGAATAAATGGCACAGCTTGCAAAAACCGTCTGCCATAAAACACTTCTATTCAAGTCATAATATGTACTAGAGCATGCAGCCTGATTAGCCAGCAATTATTTTCAAAGTTCTCGAGTAGCTTTATATAAAATCCACAAGCTTCAGTATTTTTTTTTTTTTTTTTGGAGTGGGGTTGGCGCGTTTGAGCGGAATGGAGTCGTAGCTACTTATTTAAAACATTTCAAATTAGTATTCAAAACAAAAACTGCATACAAACCTAGTCGTATACAGCGGCACATGAATATAAGAAAAATAGAGAAATTAATGATATACATACATACCTATTTAACACTTGTACTTGTACGTATATCACAAAAATTTACGCAACGAAATGAATAATGACCACTCAGAAATCCCTCAGTTACATTTAATCGTTGAGAGCAGATGACTTCTAGAGATCTTCCAAAAATTAAGGGTGACCCTACACCTGCAGCCTCGCTATGCATCGTATTTATAAGAGCAAAACTTTTAGCAACCAATTTTGCATTAAAGCTATAAAATAGAAAGCTTGAAATAAAAAAAAGAACCAGCAGCTTTCAGTTATGTGATTCCAACTTAAAAAGATTAGCTCCAGCCATGGCGTCGTGTAACTGAGAAAAAGGTTAGTAGCGCAGGAAATATTTCAAACCTAATTAAATGAAATGAAACAATCAGGGACCATCAACCACGTTGTAAAGTAGAGCAAGCGAAATTCATCAAACGCAAACTAATTGAAAGGTGTCCTTTAAAAGGATGGCCAGTTGAATTGTAACGACCGCTGCTGTACGTACACACAGAGTCGCACACAATTGCTAGCTAAATGCATACCATTGCAAGTGTGCAATGAATCCTGAAATGGTTATATTGTTAATGAGGATGTCGGCAGTCGTGTAGACGTGTAGTGGTAAATGTAAAAAATTTGCTTTTGGCTTTGTGTTCCCTACTGCTATTGATGGCTGGTCAAGAAATTTTAACCAACATTCCCACATTCACTTGAGGTAAATTTCATTTCAATTGAATAGCTTTTTTCCTTCGCACAGTTTGCTTTTGCATTGATTTACGTTCATTGCCACTGGCTAACATTTTCGATTTTCATGGAGGTTCCAGCAACTTTGCGCTTTAATTAACAATTCTTGCTTTACATATTGATTTTAGTTAAAGGCAGCAATGACTGTTCGCAGCAGTTTCAGTAGGGTTTTTAATCCTTGCTATACTTCATTGTGAAATAATTATAGGAAAATGAAAAAATGTCTAAAATCAGTGAGTGCCAGCGAAAGAAGCCAATAAGATGGGACTCATTCCAACGGAGATGGCACCACAAGTTAAAAAAATAAATAAATTACGTGAATTATATTTCAATCTGTGACAACACTGAAGCAGGTAGAAAAATTCTTTTATCGATTTATTTTTTACTACAATATTTTCTTAATTTTCGCAGAATATGCATGATACAGTAGTTTTTCATTAAAGGGTTAGACTTTTTTTTCTTAATGTACATTAGGGCGGGTTGATTTAAAAATCGCTCATTGCTCTGTGAAAATCGTATTTTAGGGATCAAAATAAGAAACTTTGCCGAAGGAACCATACCTTTAAAACGAATTCTGATGTCCCCCAATTTAAAAATATCACCATTTTTGGCCTTTACATGAAAAAATCAGCTAAATGGCTATGTTTTTTCTTTATTTTTATTTATTTATAATAATATTTATTATTTATTTATAATACTATCTATTTTTTCTCTTAAGAAATTTATTTAATCAGAACATATGTAAATGAAAAAATTAAATTAGTGAGTTATAGAAAAGACACTAAAAGTTCGACCCAAATTGGGGGACATCAGAATTCGTTTTAGAGGTATGGTTCCTTCGGCAAAGTTTCTTATTTTGATCCCTAGAATATGATTTTCACAGAGCAATGGGCGATTTTTTGCCTCTCCACAAATCGACCCGGCCTAATGTACATATATTTAAGAATACACACAGAAAATTTAATATCGTTCCGGTGAATATTTTCAAAGTTATACGCAAATTTGAAATAGCGTTTCAGAGGGCTTGAAGTGATTTTCAAACTTTAAACGCGTTCTTCTAAAAATGATGTTTTCAAAGTCCGTCACCAACATTCCTCGAAAACGGCTAAATTTTTAGTATTTAATTGAAGATTTTTTTCACCGATAAATATTTTTTTAAGCAATTTAAGTCCGAAATTTTTGCCAAAAATCAATATTTTTTTGTTTTTCAGAAAACGCCATTTTGTCAAACAAATTCATTTTTCTTATTTCTTCGATTAACTACTATATTTAACATTACTTTAACGAAATCTGTTTGGTATTTTAATCTCAGAGGATCCAGCTCAGAGATATAGTGGTCACCGCAAAACGTTTTTTTTGAGAGGAGCTCCCGGAGATCAGCTGTAGCTCCTTTCCAAATAAATATTTGTACTAATACTAAGTCTTAAAATACAGTTAAAAGGCAACTTAAAAATAAGACAATTTAAAAATAAAGTTTTCTCAGAAAAAACTCTAGAAATTTCGCTTTTTTCGGCCTTCTAACAGTATATAACCACTTAAGTTGGCAAAACAAGTTATTACAAAAATATATTCATAGTGAGGAAAATATTTAATAATTTTATTTTCTATTTAAAGTTATTGATATTCATACATTTGTATTCACAATAATAGTGTATTTATTTTATTTTTTTATTTCTTTATAAAATTATGGTTCATTCGACATCAAAAACACATAACTTAAAAGAGCTGTGCAAAATTTCAATAAATTGGAAAAAAACCAAATTTAATTTCGTACTTTAAACCTGTTTTCATCGAACTCAGATGGATTAGGATGTTTTAACAATCGAAACTTCTTTCAATATCTTGAAAATGAAACATTTTTAATTATTTTTCAATGTTTAGGTGCGTGACATTCGTAAATTTCCATTGATTTTAATTTGCTTAAAACCAACTTTAGTAACAGGTTGTGGTGGGTTCAAATTTAAATCACGTACTAACTGAAGTAAAATCAAGCTTCTGTTTAACAAATATAGATCGCGTAGTTTTCGTCTATGATTACGCGCCATTGGTTTTCGGTCAATCCATGTACTATGCAATGCTTTGCATCTTTTCGTTAAACTTTTTTGCATTCTAATGATATCTATCGAAATTCTTGCATACACACATATGGTATGTACTAATATCTTAATAAAAATGAGGCGACATATTTTTCCTTAGAACCAGCAGACTGCAACAAACAAAAAAATACAAAAAAAAATAGAAGCCGCAATATTACCATCGTTAGAAATACCACCAAAGCATCATTAATCAAATTTAATGGCGACAAAAGCGGCTTTCGATGCTCTTCGTTCCCTAGCAGCACGCCAACTTGCCAGTCTAATATTCCGCTTAACACTTGCTTTCTATTCTTCATCTTCTTTTTCTACACCTTCTTTCAAATAAGTTTAATTATGTTTTCGGCAAATGTCGCCCATTGATTCATGGGCTCCTTCTGCTCGTACACAATCATACACATACATACACAAGCGCACATACCCTTGAATGCCCAGCAGCTTGTTGAGGCATTTCTAAGCTACTTTGGCTTTACCTTTGAAGAGTATGCACACTAATTAATAAATGCGTTTGTGTGTATGTATGCAGACATGTGCTGGCATTGAGGCATGGCACAAAGCATGCCAGCCGCCTGACACTGTTGCTTCTTATATAGGTTTTTTTTAATATCTATGCAAGTGCTGACATGATGTAATAGTGATAATTTTTATTATTGGTATTTTGATGAGTTTTCGAAATTTAACCGATATCTTGCCCTTATTCAATTACAAATGCTTCATCATACTTTAACGCATACTTTCACTTGAAGCAACTTGTGCATCTTTGATTCTGTTCTACTCGGATCTTATCAGGTTTTACGGCTTTTGTTGTAAATATTTGGTGGTTTTGTTCCGAGCTTTTTTATTTCATTTGTATAGGGCCTTTAAATAAGGGCATAACAATTTTGCATTTAAATCAAAACGTCTTTCAAGGTTTGATTTTTATCAAGCTGAAAATCATGAATGAGCAAGATTTGGGAACTATTCAAAATTATACCAAAATTCCGTTTATTTCAATTTTCGATACTATTGAATGTCCCACCAGGCAGACTGTGCCTGTTATTGTGAACAAACTTGAATCCATTTACTAACTATTGCATGTTTATGTGCCAATGAGTCAACGCAAAGGTCAAAGTCCGGAAAATATCACATCCGTGAGTACCTAAGTTCAAAATGAGCAAAACCAGTGGAAATTTACAGGAATTCTTTATCTCTCAACCCACTTAGTGGTTAATTTCGCTTGGGCTCCGCAAGCGTTATGGCTAAAGAGCGACTGAACATTAATTTTTAAAACCGAATGAAGCCGGATATCAGCATTCAAAAATGTTATTTGATTTATTGACACCGGATATTCATTAAGATAAGGATAATTAAGTACATAAGTTATTTATAGAGAAATATTTTTTTTTTAATTTTTATTACTGCAAATCATATCGCTCTCACGTAAATCCCAAGAGCTTTCTACAGAAGGAAAAAAGATTACGAAATATTCGGTTAAAGGTCGGCTTGTTTTGTCGAAGCCGAACCAAACCCGAACATAACTTTAGCGGTCATACATGGCCGTATCTGCAGTTCGGTAGTTCTGTTGTTATGGATATGTCGCTATTGAGAACCCCTATATGTATATACGTTTACATATCTATTCATATATACACAAATATGAGTACATATATAAACATTTTTTTTGCTAGTGGACACTTTTCTGATAATTTCTATATTTTTATGGTCTTTGCTCGTTCACATCCTAATTTTTTTTAGTTTATGCTTTATATTTAACGGCCTCGTTATCATATTTCCACCTCCTTTCTTTTCATGATATTTTTATGACTCATTGATAAGCCATACAGAAAAAGACTGAACTAGTAAAACAATGTCTAGTTCAGAACTAGTACAAGAATTGACTTGTTCAGAACTAGTACGATGACGCAAGTTATGAATCACTTCGGTGCCTCTATAAGCGTCATGTGTTGTCTTCAGAAAGTAAAAACGAAAAAACAGAAAAGAAAGTTGCTGTTTAGAGTATAATTTAAAGATGATGTGATTTTTTGAACTAAATTCTTTACATAGTTCTAAATTACTTAATTTATATTCACAAACATTTAAGGGGTTAGGGCTAGTCAGAGACCCGAGAAACAGATGATTTGCAATCATTTTTGTTTGCGGGTCAATTGCTTTATTTTACAAAAATAAAAACGTAGCATTAATACATCATGTTTCGGCTTGACTTTAGTAAAATTAAAAAAAAAAATAATAATAACTGTACAAGTTATCGCTGTTTGTGTGGAGCCCGTTTCTCCAGAAGTCCTTTGGGGTGATAATCACACGTCCTTGGAGATTCATCTAAAATCAATCGGACAAGAGAAATTAGTTTTATTAATAGATAATCTTGAACCTGATCGACGCTTTCTTTCAAAATTAACAAGAAATATTTTTCAGATTTTCGAGAAAAAAACCGACAATTAATTGTTTAAAAATAATCGAAATTTATGAAAAAAAAATCCTTCGATCAGGCACGAGTTTTTTGTGCTTTTCAAAAGCAGTATAAACTTTATTAAAATCTACCAAGCAGTTACAGCGATCACCAACTCAAAAAACATAATATAGTTTTGTGAAAAACGCATTTAAAGTTTTGCTACTGCAGCGCCCGAGCGCTCATTATTAATTGTTGAATAACTCGAAAAATATTTGTCGAATTCACTTCAAATTGTCACACAATATTTTTAAGATACTATACTTTAAGAAAATGCAAAAACAAAAAATCCTATTTTTTTTAATTCTGACTACCCCTAACCCCTTAAGAAAAACTATTCCAAAAGACAAAGTTGTGTATGTACTTGACACTCACGAGGGTTTGATATCGAATATTTACCTATGCATCTTTGAAAGAATGAGAATTTAGTAAAAAATAACAAAATATACAATATATAAATTCAGCGCGTGGGCCAATGGCTGATTTTTTTTTTTAGTTACATATTAAAGCAGAATAACACAATTATTTTGCGGGTAAAAACCTAAAGTTCAACAGCATATCTCCTCAGTACAAAATAAATCGCTCTATAATTAAATAACCACTCGAAATATTGAAAATTTACTTTCAAAGCGGGTATTGTGTTGTAAAAAAATTGCTAATTTCTGGAAAAAATATTCCGTCAAGAAAATGCAAAATCTAAACATTGTACATATTATATATGCAGCATAATTACAGCACCATGGCGTGCTTGGCTAATAATACAAAGTTTATCGTAAATAGATTTCCAAGAACTATATTAGCTTAATTATATATATATATATATATATATATGTAATTGGTGCTTACACCCTTTTTGGTTGCTTGGCCGAGCTCCTCCTCCTATTTGTGGTGCGCGTCGTGATGTTTTTGCTCAATTAGCTTTAATTTAAACATTAAGTAGATTTAGTATATTTCCATAAAGAGCACTTGAAATATACCCTACTTAGTGATTATTTTACGCCTGATACACTACATATACATATACATAAATATATTCTATAATTGGCGCGTACACCCCTTTTGGGTAATTGGCCGAACTCTCCTTCCTATTTGTCTCGTGCGTCTTGATGTTGTTCTACAAATGGCGGGACGAACTGTAGGCTGACCCCGAACGCAAGATATTTTTTATGAGGAGCTTTTTCATGGCAGAAATACCCGCGGAGGTTTGCATTGCCTGCCGAGGGGCGACCGCTATTAGAAAAAACTTTTTCTTCATTTTGGTGTTTCACCGAGATTCGCACCAACCCATTCGGCTACGGCGGCCGCCATACATACATATGCAAATTTGTGATTGACAAATTACTGATTGTCTTATTAGTTGACAAAAAAATTGTTACTGTTGCTAATCGTATGTGCGTGCATGCATCCAAAAGTGTTCTACATACATAAAAAACTTTGCGCTTTACTTGACTGGATTAGATTTGGAGCAGCTGGAAGATTGCAATGATTTCACATAAAAAATCTTCCTTTCGGAAGGAATGAGTTTTCATCTACGGAGGCTAACAAAATCCAAACGGAATCGTAAACACAACCAAAAAAAATATTCTAATTGCTTTTTGATGATTCGCTTTTGAGGACCTATTATGAGACATAATGTGCTTCCAATGACACATATGTATTGTACTTCACGTAAAATCATGTATTATTTAATTGTTTGAATAATTCGTAACTTTGGCTAAGAAAGGACGGAAACTTATTCCCATACCCAATATCTTAATATAAACCGGCAATACAAAACAATTCCTTCACTTAAACATAAGAATGGTTTATTTATTTCAAATTTGTCTATCAATTTACATTTCATGCAGATTACACTTTTTCCAAGAGTTCTTCAGAAATCATCAAATAATCTTCAGAAACCGTAAAACGTAATTCATTATAGTCAATTGCACTTAAAAATCCCATTTCGCTAGAAACGCACTAGTTCAGTACAAACGCATTTTCCTGCAAAAAATTGTTAAACAACTTGCTGGTGCACGGCACTCCACTACCGAACTTAGCCTCGTAAGGTAAACTATTGAGAATAATAGTAAGTGAAGAGGGTAGAAAAAACAAGAGAAAGTCGAAAGTGCTTACTGCATTAAAGTTTGCTTATAAGTATGCTTGATTTTAGCATAATAATGGCTTTGGCAACATCCGCTGAGGCATCCCTTGGAGTGTTGGATAGAAACATTTCGCAGAAGATGTTTAGACTTTTACATCTTGGCGATGGAACAATGAGCTCTATGACCTCATTGCACATAGGCATAGGGAGCAAATAAAGATACAGGGGCTCCGCTGGCTGAGTCATATCAAGCGAATGGATATAAACTCTGAAAAGTATTTGGTGCGGTACCAGTTGATGGTAGCAGAGGAAACGGGAGGCCTTCTTTGTATTGGAGAGATTATATAGATAAGGACTTGGCTTGACAGGCCTGGTGTGCCGAACTGGCGCCGGTTAGCATGAGAAAGATGCGACTGGGGCGCTTTGTTAAACTCGGCCACAATCATTCGAAAAGAAAAATGGCACTCTCCCACGGCAGTAGGTTCTACGTATGGGGAATGTTTATGCTGCTGCAACAAAAAAAGAAGACGAATGACAAGGCAATTTTGCAGAAAATAACCAGATAATAAACAAAGTAAAAATAATACAAATTACAATAACCCCAAAAGCAGTGTCTGATGTTTTGGAAATTAATTATTAACATTCAAAAAGGGTTTGAATTATTTGTGAAAGTCAAATAATTATAAATAAAACATAGAAATATATAGGCATAAGTAAGTTGGAACATTTGTTGCTTATTTGGCTGAGCTGATTATCGAATTTTTAGTGCGCGTGTTGATGGAATGAAGGGACCTACAGCTTTATGCCGCTTCCGACCGACAGATGGTTTTTTATGAGTTGATTTTCCATAGCAGAAATATACTCTGCCTGCCAGGAGGCAACCGCTTTTGAAACACTTTCTTTTATTTTAAAGTTTCGTGTCTACAGCAGAGTTCAAACATAGGCAGTACCGAATGGTAGTCACGCACCAACTATGGCTACGCAATGCATAATACAATACAAAAAATATATATATAATTGGCGCGTACACCCTTTTTGGGTGTTTGGCCGAGCTCCTCCTACTATTTGTGGTGTGCGTCTTGATGTTGTTCCACAAATGGAGGGACCTACAGTTTCAAGCCGACTCCGAATGACAGATATTTTTTATGAGGAGCTTTTTCATGGCAGAAATACACTCGGAGGTTTGCCATTGTCTGCCGAGGGGCGACCGCTATTAGAAAAAACTTTTTCTTAATTTTTTGATCTTTCACCGAGATTCGAACCGACGTTGTCTCTCTGAATTCCGAATGGTAGTCACGCACCAACCCATTCGGCCACGGCGCCCGCACTACAATTATACAGTTGAAGAATTTTAAAATAAAATATCAATGTAAATTATTTTCCTAATGATTTCTTTGTTCTTTCATTGTTGTAGTTTTTAAACTTTCGCTACGTTGGTTATCATCAACGCTTGCATGATCACTTTTAAACTCTAGAACCCATGGATATTGAACATGAAGAACAGTTAGAAATGAAGCAGCAGATTAATTTTTCACCATGTTTTTATACATTTCAGTTGCTTATAAACTTCCAAATTGCGGTTCTTTACATTACAAAAAAAATATACTGGCACGTCAACTTGAAATGGATTGTACAGGAGAATAAATTGGCAGAACGAACTAAAATTGTTTATGTATGTGTGAAAGAAACTTTAACATGGGTAATAGGAATCACCGTAAGCGAAAATTTATTTGCACATTCCAAGAAACATCGGTTTAATATACGATAAGTCACGTACGCCACTGCACCGTGTAGAAAACTGAATCTTGCACACCACACGAAAAAATTATAAGACCACGATTAATTTGACGATACCTACTAAGAAATAATAGAAAACCGTCTCAAAATCGCTGTGTTAATTGTGTGTTTACTGCGATATCTCATAACTGAAATTATTCCATATTAATTCCTGGTATTTTAGTAAAGCCCAAACTCTTGTTCTATAAAACTCAAAGCGTTTGCTTCTAATTGAGAAGTGTATAATGTAAATTATTACGTTCAAATTATTATGTTATAAGTGCTTGTGATCGCTTTATCTCGTTCTCATATTTATGTGGTTGTTTTGGCTTACAAACAAAAATATGACGCGCAGAAAAGCTTTGTCTGAAGTTGAGCAGGGACAAATTTTAGCATAGATAGAGAGCCCTTACACTGCGTAATATTATTTAAAAATTAAAAGGAACCTAAGCAGTGATTTTGCATTACTTCTATTTGTAAGAAAAGTACGGTTGTACCAACAGAAGGGGAAGGAAACTAAAAATTAGCAATAAAGACGTTCAAGAAGTCAAACGTTTAGCTATAAATAAGCCAAATAGGTCTGCTGAAATTAAATATCCTCTTACTTTGGAAGTTATTACCCGTCGTCAGCAACAAATTCCAAGCGGATTCTAGTCTGTAAAACGAGTACCTAAACCTAAGGTAACCACACGACACCAACAGGTGGGATTGATATTGACAGAAAAGTACCAATTTTGGGAAGATGAATGGGAAAGAGTAACTTTTTCCGATGAAAAAAAAAGTTGGCCCTGTCTGCACCAGATGGTTCCCAAATGTATTGACATGATAGATGGAACAAGAGAGAATGGCTCGTGAATTCGGTAGAGGTTCTGTCATAGTTTGGGCAGCACTTAGTGCCAAAAGGCAAATCCCCCATATGTTCCATATCCACAAAAATCAATATATGTGCGAGTATATACAATATATAATTGGCGTCCTTTTGGGTAATTGCCCGAGCTCCTCTCTTATTTGTGGCGTGTATCTTGATGTTGTTCCACAAATGGAGGGACCTACAGTTTCAAGCCGACTCCGAACGGCAGATATTTTTATGAGGAGCTTTTTCATGGCAGAAATACACTCGGAGGTTTTCCATTGTCTGCCGAGGACGACCGCTAATAGAAACAACTTTTTCTTCCTTTTGGTGTTTCACGAAGATGCGAGCCAAAGTCTTCTGATTGGTTTTCGGCTACAGTGGCCAACAAAAATGAATGGTTTCAAGTGAATTTCTAGACGAAGTACTTATTACTTTTTTGATAATAATTTCGATGAGGAGTCGATGTCAAGCTAAATAGTTTTTGGCAACGCTTTTAGGATGGCCTGCTGTAGCTCTGACCTTCTCAATCGGCATCAGTTTGATATCGCTAAAAGCCTTAGATGTGTGATTAAGGACGTATGGTCAAAAATTTATCAAAATATTATAAGCAAATCTATGCCTCGATGATTTCAACAAATAATAATGAAAGGAGGACCAAGCACAAATGACTAAGCTCCAAATTATAAGCAAATCCCAAGAATTATATTTGTTTATTTCTCTATTTTGTGGATTTTACTTTTCTTAATAATTAAATTAAGTTTTGTGAAATGTTTGCATATTTCTAGATATTTTCGAAACGTTTATCATTAAGAGTTTGAATATTAAAAATATAAATTGTTAGTCCCAAACTGATAATAAAAATATAAGAAATGTATTTGGTCTCATAATTTTTTCGTGTGTTGTATGTCCATTTGCCTTAATGGCGGTCATAAATGCTTAATGCCAGTGTTTTCTTTTATTTCAAATGTTTGTTTACTAAATAATATCTCAATAGTGTCAACACAAAAAAATCCCTTCACACCCACCTACTGATCTTTACCACAACATTGCACTTACACATAATCACCCATATACAAGTAAATAAAAAACGAAAACAAAGCCTTAGTTCGCGTAACAACTATCGATTGTAGAAATTTAGTTTTTCATACGAAAGTTTCTCCTTTGATTAGTCTCAAAGTCGACTTCTGAATTGTTGAAATGTGTTTTCATACAACGCCAAAGTTTCCTTACTTTTATATGCATGTACATGCAAGAAATGCGTTGCAGCAAGCATTAGGAAAGCAAGAATTCACAAACGAACATAGGACGTGTACAACTACTGCGGTCCTTTTGTATGCTGCTATGCACTCGCACGAATTTTATACGATAATACGCAGTGTGTTTGCACGTCATGTCATGTAGGGCTCGGCAAAGGTAGAATACCACCGTCATCAAGTTTATAACAATCACCTTTTCACATCCTCATTTGCGTCTTTACCTTCACGTCTACCTTCAACTATTCCATTTCTTTTCAATTCACAGGAAACCGCATGCCACACCGCTGCAAACTACTCAGAATCCTTATGCGGACTCTCAACCCCATTTCCATGAAACTTTTTCTCATTTAGTGCAGTCACTTTAGTTTCATTCAGAATTTTCCATTTGCAATAAACTGTGGCGAGAGTGCATAGTACTTGTACATTCTAAATACATTTATTTCCGGTAAATGTGTTTACACTGTGAAAAATAAAGCAAATTGAGTTCGATTAGCGCTTTGGCTTACTTTGGCAATACAGTTGCTATATTTGGTGTAGTTTGGGATGGCAAACACCAAGTAAGTCCTACTATAGCAAATACCAGACGATATATGCAGCAAATATTCAGTATGTCAGCCAATTAATGCACGGATGCGCGTACTAAGTTTCCTGCACGGAATATATGAGGTGATTAATAAATAATGGCATTTTTATTTTGATTTCATGTATATTTTGTACTTATCAAACACGTCAATTTGCGTTCCTCCCCTGCCACTACAATGCTGATGAAAGTCTTTCTTTGCCCGAAACACAGCTGAAAGTCTTCATCTGTCACTCTCTCTTTCTTTCAAAGCTCCTAATCCAGCATGATTCAATAATAAAAGGTTGTGTAAAGTTTGGCAACTGATTTCGGATGCTACTTCATCCATTAGTGCGATTCGGAAGTTATGGAAAAGGAGCTCAAGTTTATCCCCTTTTTGAAAGGGTAGTAAAAAATTAAAAAAGGTTGATGTGAACCATAGAATAACTTTAGGTTATTTTATGAATGGTACCTGATTATTTATATTTATTTTTGACGTAACCATTCCTGTGGATTTCTCACATATGCCATATATTGGCAATGAACATTATATGATAGTTACGGAGTTTTATATTTCATTTTTTATTTATTTATTCATGGTATTTTTGTTTGTAAGCCTTTAATTTAGTAAGGAGCTTAGATTGAAGTGGCTCAAGTTAGGAGAATTCTATAAGTTGACGAAACTAACGGACAACGAATTCTGTTGGGGCGAATTCAAGTACTTGCAAAAAAAATATAAGAAAGCGATGTGTAAAGCAAAAGAGAGAATCTTAGAAAAACTTTTGCGGCGAAAAAGAAAAGACTAATGAGGTAGCCAGCCTCAGGAAACTTATATCAAATAATCCAGAAGTACTAAAATTAATTCGTAATGAGGTTTAGACTAACAATTGTGAGGTGTCGTTGGAAGAGTTAGTCAATGTTCACATCCCAGGGTGCAACAACGATACCAATGAGAACGAAGCTGAAATCCATAGTGTATTGTGCATTCCTCAGGACATCATCACAGCAAATAGAGTATAATAGAATGGGCAATTATTTGCTTTGATCTATTCAAATCTCCATAAATTGATGCAATATTTCCGGCCGTGCTTCAGAAGGTTATAGTACTTGCGGCGCCGTGGCTAAGAAAAAGTTTCAAAGGATGTCTGAGGTTCAGTTATGTGCCACATTCACGGAGAGAAGCACTGGTTATGTTGATACCGAAAACAGATAAATGCAACCCTACTTACTCAAAAAAATATATGTAGACCGATAAGTCTGACCTCGTTCATGCTTAAAACGCTGGAGAAAATTTTAGACGCGTATATTCGAGACTCTTTAACTCCAGGCAGCCAAGGACATAAACTATAAGTTTCCCACAACCTATACATGAATCTGAATGTTGCCTGAGTCATATTGTATTCCAACTTTTTAATCTGCTCCTCTGAATGTATTTCACTGACGCTGGATTTGAATTTATTCAGTTTCACAAGATAGGTCAATTCTTTTCCCACGTGAATCAAACGTCAATAAGTATACGATATAAATCAAAATTCGTTTAAATAAAACAACAATTTTTACATAAAAATTGATTTAGGAGTTTGAGCCAAAGGATGGGCCGTCTCGAGCTCATTCCAGCAATGCAATACAAATTCGATAAGCACCGGAAGAGCATCTCTAGACAACTTTGCCTTCTTCCAAACTGGTCCGGTCTCGAAATCCGTTGCCGAAAAGTGATACACGCAAACCTTTTCAATGCAAAGAAATCAAACAGAGTTTTTTTTTAATAAATACATGGAACTTAATAGAACTGAACACTTGGCTACATCTCTAATAACTGTCAATATGTCTTATTTGGCCCTTAAGAACTAACATATTTGGAGTATAAGATCCAAAAAAATATTATTTTGAGCAGGAAATTCACTGGTAAAAAGTTAATAAATAAAATCATAATAATTACAGGCTCCAATTCTCTCTCTCAGACCTGCAGCCGCAGTTTTTTTTATTCACGTCAGAGAACAAGCTCACGTCCAACCGCGACAAGTGTGTGTGCAGTGCTGAGGGGTGCGAGAAAAAGGTAGGTGTAAAAGTCAATAAGATTTTTCAAAACTAGTGCACAAAAATATTCATGAATATTATCTCGAGGAGATCTATGAGACATACAGTAGCGTTTTAAGGGTTAACACCAAGAATGATAATGATAGATTACAAGGCTTGACTAATAACTATGGTGAAAAAAAAACTTGTGAGGGGAACTTCGGCTGCCACGCCACGGGGGTGATTCGCAATCCGAAATCTACACAGAAATTTCAGACATATTCACACACTCGACCAATGAGTCCTTGTTCAGATGGCAACTAAGCGACTAACAAGCCCATTACCCCTGCTACGTCAGCCCATCAACTGATTCTGTTAAATAGGCTAAGATCCGCCTAACGGTCTGATATTGGCCACACCATTAAAAATCTTTTCACCACGGGTTAACACTTCATCGGCATAATTGATTAAAAATACTTATATATGGATATTTTTTTTGAAGTAAATTATTTACCATACTTATTTATGTTCTGCAACGGAAGACACCCAACTCTTTTCGTCCACATTTGGAAAAGAAGTGCATACATACATGCATACATACATACAAATTAATGCACACACATGCATATACATAGCTATATCTTTTACTAGAGTATATCCAATCGTATGCATGAATGTTTGTATATGTGTGTTCGAGATAAATCGTTGTGATAACAAAGAAAAAGGTGAAATAGCAGGGGTTGCAGCAACAACAAAACAATTAAAGCAAACAAACTGCGTAAAATAAACAAAGAGTTGAATAAAAAATACAACAACAAAATTTACAACAAACAAAATATGCAAAACAAAGCGAAAAGTAAAGCTACGGTGATGGCATAAACAGAAAAAAGGGTGTCAAAGGTCAGATTTTACGAGTACGATTGAATGCTTGATGGTTGGCAGCTTAACAGTTTTCTGACACATCCATGCAGTAAAACCTACTTGTTCCCAACTACCATACTACCAGTTTACTTTGGGGGCGTCCATAAATTACGTGAGATGTTTAAGGGGGGGAGGGGGTCGGGTCAAATCTCATCTAATCTTACGTTGGAGAGAGGGGGGGTCTCGGCAAATATCACGCAATTTTTTTCTGATTGAAACAAAAAAAATTATACTATTTTGGTTCATTATCCAGATTGAACATGCTTAAGATTTAATCTTAAGCGTAATCGTAGTATGATTAAGATCATTCACTAATTCGTTCGAAAGAAAATAATTTCATTCATACTTCGACGTTATATGTACATTATTACTGTCAAACCACCATATTTGTTTTATACCAAATAGCTCAATTTAATCTGAGTTTACAGTACAGTGTAGCCCGTCGTTTGTTTTCGCGCCACTATCAGCCGAACGCGCGACTCAATGAACAAGAGCGTACGAGCTGAGTGGCAGCGACACACGGACAGGTTCCAACCTTCTTTGTTTATTATTGTAAATATTTTACTCGACTCAGTTCATGCTCTTACTAATTTAAAATGAGTTATCCAGATTTTTATAACGCATGCGTCAAAAGATACGTCTATAAGGCGAAGAAGTCCTGCCACGACGATGTGAGAAAATTATGAAATACCTCGAAGCAAAAATGCCCGAAGAAAGAAGAGTTAATACATCACATTAAACATGAGATTGAACGGCTTCTCAGGGAATCCACTGAGATAAAAGTTCGGTTTACTTTAGCATTCCTTCAAAAGGTAGATTAAATATATATGTTTTTAAGAAAATACTTTTTTTATATAAAGTTTATTGTTACATTTAATAGCATAAAAAAAAAACTGAAACAGTGAAATTCTTGATAAAATATGCTAAAATCATAACTACAAAATATTAGCGCGGTCATTTCCTTCACTGTTTTCACATAATTCAAAATCAGCTTCTTGTGATCAGCGATGATGTGGATGAAGCTATGTCGAGCACTACACCATCTAATGTACGTCCCACTCCAGCACAAGATACTATGAAGAAACAGATTGCTAAGCTGCATATGGAGCTTGACCTAAGTGCTGCAGCGCACGCCGGAGTGATCTGCATATGATTCTTCACGACTGTTTTCTGCCACCTCAATACCCTATCACTCAGGTTGATGGACGTTTGACAATTTCGGACTTTAAAGAACATGACGAGCTAAGCAAGCGCGTATGTTCCGCAAAGTGCGACCCTCACGGATTGTCACAAGACGAGCTAATGAGTTACTGTGCGCAAGCGTCAACGGCTTAGAGTGGCTAGATCAAAACGAAGTTGAAGGAGCAGATGATTTTACTGAAAATCATATGGACATGTTGGTCCCAATAGTCTCTCTTGAAACCGCGGATGATTCTCCATGGACTGAATTAGAGTAGATATTTTTTTTTAATCGCAATAGTTACGATTGAAGTCTTCTATTGTTAAATTTTTATTACACTTATAACTCTCAGCAATATTGATTACTAGTCTTAAATAGTCGTAAATAAAAGCACGGAGCAATTTTTTTTTTCTTTTTACAATAACAATCCAACGCGTTTACATAAGAAACCCACATTTTGAAAAATCTCACGTGAGATTGGGGGATGGGGGAGGGGGTTGAATAAAATCTCACGACATCTCACCAGGGGGGGAGGGAGGTTCAGGAAATATACAAAAACACCTCACGTAATTTATGGACGCCCCCTAAAAAAATTATTTTGAGTCATGGAAATCTTTATTTTTCCTTTACACCCTTCATTGTTTGTCTGTTTGTATGCTGCAGCTGTTTAGTTGCCGAGTCGTACAAGTGGTAAATATGATTGGCCTACGACACCATTTGCAAAATGTATAAATCTTTAAATAGGGTGATTAGTTTTCCGCCACCTTGGATAAAATTAAAAAATGCCGGTAGGCAAAACATTAAATAAGGCTGACATCTAAAATTACGTCAAAGATGGAGGCCCGTTGTTATATAAAATTTGTCTAAAATACTCTTCCTTTCCTCAACCGGTATAACTGTTGAATCTCATCAGCACTGTTAAATCGATATTTGCTTGTTTTTAAACAGAGTAAATGATACACTCGTGTTTTTTCAGTCTCATCGTTCTTGCAGCCTTTACAGTAACTTTGAACTTAAATTGAAATTAAAATAAAAAATTGTGAAAATTAAAATTTTTACTGTTTAAAAGATAATATACGAGTATATATAAAAATATATATAATGTAATTAAAAGTATGTTAAAAATAATTTAAAAATGCTCACTGTATATAAAATATAAAAATGGATTTAGAAATGTTAAAAATGGGTTTGACTTGAATCCCAGGTTTTGAGGTTGTACTTGGAATTTCCGGAATACAAATTTTTATTATTCGATTCTTAAATTGTTCAAATAAACTTTTTTGTCTTCCAACGTACGGACTTTCAATGGCAGAACATATCTTCCCTGAGATATTATTACTGCATATTTTTCAGTATTCAGCGAATATTTCAACTGACCGACAGCCCGTTTTGCCCGTGTTGCTCGAATACAGTTGAGAGCGCAGTACTTACGATCTTTCACTGTAAACGTTGCAGTGAAGAACGAGCAATGCTGGCGAATGCATTCGAACACCCGCCATATCACAGAAGATTTGTCCAGAATATGTGCTCGACCATCACTAAATGGGACGCCACAAAAACGTGCGGAGCTGCAGTCGTGACGAGGCTCAACCGCATTGACTGGGAGAGAAAAGCCCAGAAACGACAGCAGCAGTAGAAGCAGCAAGATATATTAAGGTTCAATACTAATCAAATATTTAATTAACTTGGTAGCAAGGCCAGCTAGATTATTTCTAAAGTAGTGTACTTAATCCAACTATGTCATAATTCGGCAATTTTGAGGAAAAAACGAAGAAAAACCAAAACAACCTTATAAATAATACTGTTTATATATAGTCTATTCGCTTATCAGTAAGTTTTTGTACCTTTGCTAACAGGTGGATAGTGGAAATCAACTGTTTTAAACAAACCGACGACACAACAGTACCAAACAGCAGATAAGACAATAGTTTGTGAGTATCGGGCTGTTGCACATTTTCCGGTGTTTCACTTCTTCCACCGTGACCTGAAAAGGCAGTGGGAGGAGTGAATACTATCAATGGCGTAAAGTCTCCGTACGCCCACAGGAGCGGAACCTGGACGCAGGAACCTGTTGTGTGAATTGACATAAACGCGGCTTCCCCTTGAAGATATGTTAACGCGATCCCAGGGTGGAAATCAATCGAGGAGGAGGAATGTTATAGTGTTAGTGGGAGCATGCTCCACTTATCATTGGTGTGGACAGCACCTTTGATGAGTTTCTGACATTTTGCTTTACACCTCCAGGCTTAAAAAAAAAACACTCAGTCAGGAATACCATTGTACTACACTCGGATAGATTGCAGTGGAAAGAATAGAGCGACAGGATAGATGCAGTATAGATGGTAAGACTGAACAATTTTGTTCGCAGCCACTTTCCTACTTTCCCGACTGGATAGGCATATTGGATCGTTAGTTATCCCCATCTAGCCACAGGCGTTACACCTAGCAGTACTCTTAGGTCCTTCCTACTAAGTTTTGGGAGAAAGGTTGCTACTTTCCTGTTTGGTTCTTTCACAAAGCATTTGGCTACCCTACCGGACGCCACCCCAAATCTATGTTTCTATGGATAGACCTCATGAAGTCGTCAATCCACAGTTGAATCAATGCAGAATTCACACCTAAAAAGAGTTCAGGTCTTGAAGATTCTTTATTAGCCAGTTTATCACAATACCCAGGCACCCAAGAAAGACAAACTTTTTTGTGTTTTACAACACTGTTCAGTTTTGTCACATTCACCGACTACTTTCGCAGAGTAGCGTGGGTTAGCAAGGGCTCTTAGTATAGTTTATAAAACTGCTGATTTTCTTTAAAAAATCTGAAACTTTTTTGCATCTATAATGCACTAATTAATAAAGTGTCATGGTGATTGGGATTTGGATAAGTTCTTTAACTGAGACAACACTGACGCTTGGAATTACTAGTTCATTAACTGGTCCCATGCTGATGCAAAGGCTAAGCCGTCGGGCAACGCTCTGTTAAAAGTACCAATTTTTAGCATTGAAAAAACAAAATGTTAGATGACACTATATTTCTGCTGTAAAGGGGGCGTCCATAAATTACGTGAGGTGTTTTTTTATATTTCCTGACCCTCCCTCCCCCCCTGGTGAGATGTCGGGAGATTTTATTCAACCCCCTCCCCCATCCCCCAATCTCACGTGAGATTTTTCAAAATGTGGGTTTCTTATGTAAACGCGTTGGATTGTTATTGTAAAAAGAAAAAAAAAATTGCTCCGTGCTTTTATTTACGACTATTTAAGACTAGTAATCAATATTGCTGAGAGTTATAAGTGTAATAAAAATTTAATAATAGAAGACTTCAATAGTAACTATTGCGATTAAAAAAAATATCTACTCTAATTCAGTCCATGGAGAATCATCCGCGGTTTCAAGAGAGACTATTGGGACCAACATGTCCATATGATTTTCAGTAAAATCATCTGCTCCTTCAACTTCGTTTGATCTAGCCACTCTAAGCCGTTGACGCTTGCGCACAGTAACTCATTAGCTCGTCTTGTGACAATCCGTGAGGGTCGCACTTTGCGGAACATACGCGCTTGCTTAGCTCGTCATGTTCTTTAAAGTCCGAAATTGTCAAACGTCCATCAACCTGAGTGATAGGGTATTGAGGTGGCAGAAAACGGTCGTGAAGAATCATATGCAGATCACTCCGGCGTGCGCTGCAGCACTTAGGTCAAGCTCCATATGCAGCTTAGCAATCTGTTTCTTCATAGTATCTTGTGCTGGAGTGGGACGTACGTTAGATGGTGTAGTGCTCGACATAGCTTCATCCACATCATCGCTGATCACAAGAAGCTGATTTTGAATTATGTGAAAACAGTGAAGGAAATGACCGCGCTAATATTTTGTAGTTATGATTTTAGCATATTTTATCAAGAATTTCACTGTTTCAGTTTTTTTTTTATGCTATTAAATGTAACAATAAACTTTATATAAAAAAAGTATTTTCTTAAAAACATATATATTTAATCTACCTTTTGAAGGAATGCTAAAGTAAACCGAACTTTTATCTCAGTGGATTCCCTGAGAAGCCGTTCAATCTCATGTTTAATGTGATGTATTAACTCTTCTTTCCTCGGGCATTTTTGCTTCGAGGTATTTCATAATTTTCTCACATCGTCGTGGCAGGACTTCTTCGCCTTATAGACGTATCTTTTGACGCATGCGTTATAAAAATCTGGATAACTCATTTTAAATTAGTAAGAGCATGAACTGAGTCGAGTAAAATATTTACAATAATAAACAAAGAAGGTTGGAACCTGTCCGTGTGTCGCTGCCACTCAGCTCGTACGCTCTTGTTCATTGAGTCGCGCGTTCGGCTGATAGTGGCGCGAAAAAAAACGACGGGCTACACTGTACTGTAAACTCAGATTAAATTGAGCTATTTGGTATAAAACAAATATGGTGGTTTGACAGTAATAATGTACATATAACGTCGAAGTATGAATGAAATTATTTTCTTTCGAACGAATTAGTGAATGATCTTAATCATACTACGATTACGCTTAAGATTAAATCTTAAGCATGTTCAATCTGGATAATGAACCAAAATAGTATAATTTTTTTTGTTTCAATCAGAAAAAAAATTGCGTGATATTTGCCGAGACCCCCCCTCTCTCCAACGTAAGATTAGATGAGATTTGACCCGACCCCCTCCCCCCCTTAAACATCTCACGTAATTTATGGACGCCCCCTTATTCAAAAACGAAATTGGGTTAATAATTTTATATTTTAATTAGAGGCGGGCTTAAATTTTACATTACAATATTATTTTGGGCTAAAATTACAAACACCCTAAATTCAATGAATTCATTTGTGATCTTATTATTATTATTTTAATTTATATATGGCTATATGGACCACCCTGTAGTATCAAAGGTCAAATCTCGATATGACAAACTTTGATAAAAACAAAAGGTTAAGTTTGGCAGCCACATCGCACATAGAGACGACGATGCCACTTAGATCACGATATGGGTCGGTTGTGAGCCGCGGGGGCTGGGCTACATTTCCCTCTCCATATTGAGCCATCCTGTGCTTTTGACAAAGCGTAAAACGTTGTTGATACCTAAAATGTATAGATTATCTACATTCGTTAAGAAGTAGGATTTTAAAAATCGGTTCCTGCTTCTGGCTAGAGCTGGGCATGTGCAAAAAAGGTGTTGAATTGTTTCCAACGCCTAATCTCCAGATATCACAAGATATCCGTTGATGATATTCTGTTTATCTTTAACCATTTGAAGGCTTCATGAATAGCGTTTATTTCCGCTTGAAAAACACTACAGTGATCCGGTAGTTTAAATGATTCACTAATGGAAAGCTCTTCGCAATATAACCCTGATCCTACATCGGTGACCATTTTAGATCCGTCCGCGTAAATCTTGACGGGTGAGTGGGTGTTGGATCTTCTTCAAGCCATTCCAGCCTAGAAGGGATTTTCATTAGGAAATTCCTTTCGAAGCAGAGAATGTCATCGCAGTCACTGGGTATATTCATATAGGAGTCTAAGACGGTTGATTGTCCGTGTGTGACAGTCCTCCATTGTGAGCTCGCTTTGAGCCTTCGAAGGCTATACTTTTAAGGAATTTTGGATATAAAACTGTGGATATAAAAAATCATTTGTCCAACTCCTTCAACTTTGTTATAGCGAGGTTTGACTTCAATTAACCTCTCAAACTCTTACTTTTGGGCTTAAGTACTTTTTTTCTATAAAGAAAGTTTTTTAACTTTTTCAAATTAATTATATTATAAAATTATTTAGTTGTAAAAAAGAGGTTGTCTGTAAAGTCGGTTTACTGACGATAGTTTAACGTGACAACGTCATACGAAAATACTGATGGAATGGTTGCATTTTTCAAAAGAAAATTTTAATTTTATTTGTTTGATAGATATTTTGTATGGATATAGAGAAGGAGGTAAATGGAATCGCAATGGAATTGATCAAGTTACATATACTTAAACGTGAAAAACTACGAAACATTTATCAAACTCATGAAAGATATGTTCAATTTCGATTGAGCATCATACGTAAGTTAACAACACTAAGAGGCATCATCATCGATTTGGCTTTTTCAAACACATTACACTCGAAACACTCCCTTTCATTTTCTCCTTTTTCTGTCATCGTCTTATTCTCAACAGAGAAACGGTTCATTACCAGGAACCACACAGGAAGAAGGCATATGCAAATACAAATATGTGAATTTATATATGTACATATGCGCATATGCATACATACATATATTTGCTCACTCAAGTAGGAGAGAGCCAGATGTCTAACGGTGCCGAACGCGGGAGCCGATTGTGCCTCTTTGTAGTTCGTTTCGCGCTCTCTCTTGTAGTTCAAAATAACGACGAATGAGCAAGATAACGACGCATTTTTTGGTGCGTGCAGCCGGCTACATTGAATTATAAGACGTTATCACGTCAAAAAATTTATTTCTTAGTCTACAAACACTAATGTGAGTTGTGATGTATTCTCTTTGCACCGGATGTGAATACTCGTACATGTGTAGTTGATTATTCTAAAATTACGCTTTGTTGATAAATATATATGTACGTACATATACTTATACCCATTATAAGCGAGCATTAGCGCTCGCGTGAAATATATGCATTTGTACGTGTCACGAAAGTGGTTTGCGAAAATTCAGCCATTTCAATTTCCCCTATTTGCAACCGTCTCGTGTATATTTACCTACAAGTATAAATGTACTCAATACACAATGAATAGACGTGTTTAGTATATACATACGTAAGGTGCAAATGCCTCTACACACACTTGCAAGTTAATTTTCAAGCTGATTATGTTGACACAAATTGCTTCTGTTTACGAAAATGAATTTTGCTCCGTCTCAGTCTAAACTCAACTGAACTTAGCTCAAACAAAAGGTAAAACTCTGAGGTTATCTGCCTTTGGCATTCACTGACAGCCAGCGGTTTCCGCCTTCCGTATGCGCACAAGCACACACACACTTCGGGTCTTACACTGGCATACATATATGTATATGCACACACTTGTGTCCATGCAAACGCGTGGCTGACACACGCAGGGCTTTGAAAAGTAGCTGTTTGGCAAAGTTATGCATGCAATCCCAATGAACATTTCGATGATGAAGTTGAGAAGTACGATATTTATTTATTTATTGATTTATTTGTTTATTTATTTACTGATTTATTTATTTTTATTTTTTATTTTTTTATCTTAAAAGCTTAAATAACAATAATAAACAAAAAGATAACGCAGCGCTAGCAACGGAGGCTTTCAGCTATTCATTTATTTATTTATCTATTTGTTATTAGTAAATCTAGAAATTTATTTTATTTTATAAAAGTTTACATAACAATAAAATTATTATACAATATAATACAAACTAAAAGTAGTTCGGCGCTAGCATCGGAGGCTTTCGGCTGAAATCTAGAAATATAATACATGATTTCTTACAGAATACAAAAAAAAATTAACTTAACGAAATAGTTCATACTTCATTCAGTGACAATCGGAAAGTTTGTTTACAATATGAAAAATCAAAAATTTTATTAAATTCATTCAATGTATCAGAGTATAAGCGACAGATAACACGCTCCAGAAAGAATAAATCATTACTCCGCAGGCTTTTTTATGGATCGTAAAAATAAATTTGCTCTAAAAGAAGAGGCCGTCCACTGCACCACTGATGATATTAAAGGTAAAGCAGAGTAAAATAATACTCCTTCTACTTTGTAAAGACTTCCAATTTATTAAAGCACGTCTTACAACACACGAATAAATCGGATCAACAAATATGGCAAAGGTGATGCGGCCTCCGTAAAAACATAGCATATTCCTACTTAGATCGTACAAGTAAGATAAATAGTAAGTTTAGCGTAACTGGATCACTAAATTCGGAACCCAAAGACAATGTAAAATATGACTAGGAATTATAACTTATAATTTAAATGACTCAGAAATAGGACTTTCGAATCAAGTATTACACCCAAATCCGAGACTTGATTCATAATTGTAAGACGTGATACATTTTTATTAATTTTTTATCAAATCTGCAACATTTGCGCTCAATGACACCTCCATTTGAGAACCGTACCATTCTCCATAAGAGGTGTTTGTTGCAAAAATTAAGTTGTTCAACTTGTCCATAAATTCCATCATCATAATAATTCGAAATGCTGCAAATAATAAATATAAGTGAAATAGCAAAATAACAAAAATAATAATGGGAAAATAGTCATTTTTTAAGTTTTGAGCACTTTCGATTAGATACCTTCAGTTAGCCATATCTCAAGATATATAAGTACTATCTGGCAATTAAATAGCGATAGTATACTTCAAAAATATTTCTTTAAAAGTTTTGTATAAAGTAAAGTCGGTTGTGTGTTACAGCGTTCCGAAATGGAAGGAAAAAGGAAATACGTTAAGTTCTTCAATAGAACTACGTCAAAGATGAAAAGTCAGAAAAGGCTGTGAAAATATATTATGCTACTTACGGACCTAACATAATATCGAATATCGAATGTAATAGATAAGTGGTGACTGCCACACTTCCATACTTCTTATTGTTATTATTGTACTTAATAGCATAAACATTAGGCTAACCCTCGAAAATATCATAGAAATCGTTGATTTGGACCGGCATATGAGCTCTGAAGCTGGAACTGAAAGGACTGGTATGGAGTTTTACCTTTATTGTATTGTCCACGAACTAAAGACTAGTCGGAAACTTGATCTAAATCAGATAATCTTAACGATGCTACATTCAACTTCGGGATAGAACGGCAAATAAGGCCTAATATCTAGTGTTTTTTAGCTGCAGGGAAACTATAGATATTGATAATTATGGTTTGACAGATGAGAATGGCAAACTGTGTTGACATTTCTGTTCTGTAAGGTGAATCATGAATCGTTTAAGGCTAGAACAACGTTTCCAAATTGTGAAAATTTACTTAAAAAGAAATAAATCTGTTCCCGATATTCACAGAGCACTGCCGGCATCATCGGTCCTTATTTCTTTCGAAATGATAAAGCGCTATCGAGCCATGCTGACTAAATTAATCAGCTAAACATCGACGATATTTGGTTCCAACAAGACGGCGTAACTTGCCATATAGCGTACTTTACAATCAATTTATAGCCATATTGAAGCCAACATTGACGGAATATCACCAGATATATGAGAAATAGTAGTCAAAAATTGGCCTGATCGAATGGACCATGCAACTCATAGCTACGGTGGACATACGGCGGATATCATATTCAAAAAATAAATACCTTGAAAATATCTACCAGATTATAATAAAAAAAATTCATTTCAATATTTCTGTTTTGTATTATATTTTGAATTTTCAAGTTCTTGAAAATACACCCTTACATATTAATATTTTTTGTAATATACCTTTAATTATTCATAAATTATATTAAAAGAAACCGGAACTCATGTACCTAGAAATGCAGAATTTCATTCTTAACTCACTAGACGGCGATTGGATCATGATTTGGTTTAGGACCAGAAAGTTTATTAAATGCATGAGAGGATAGATTTTTTCTGAAATATTTTAACATTTGAATGCTTTTTATGTCAAATTTATTTTTCAAGTAAGAAAGTCAGTATTTTCCTTTTAAAATAGACTTACGGTCTCAACTTATATAAAGTGAAAGCTCCCATAAGCACAAATGGATGCCTACTCTTTGTTCAGTTATGAGAGATGACCACTTATGGGAAAGTCATAAAAATAATATTAAAAGTCAAAATTTAAAAAATATGAATTTACATAAGTGAGCCGTTGTGGTGTATGACTCATTTGTATGCCGTAAATTTAAAGTCATAACGAATGGAAATGCTTGAATTTCTTGTCTCAACAAACCACTCCAAAGACAACTTATAAATTTTAATAAAATCACTTTGCACAAATTTTATTTTTATGCTCCGAGTAACTTCATTTTGCCACTGGCATTTGATATTTTCTTTGTTGCTTGCAATCAGCGCTGCTTGGTATTTCTCGCTTTGCTAAAGTTCAGAAACTTGTTCACTACCATAAGCGCTAATTATTTCTACACTTTCTCTCAACGTTAATAAATTTTTAATCGATGACGTAATACTTGCACGAGTCAACAATGACCCGAATTGTTCTTGTAAAACATTAAAGCAAGCGCTGCAACTTATTGCTTTACTATGTCATTATATGAGTCAACTAATAAGAAAGGAAAAAAAATTCTTCGAACTATCGAAAAACTAAAACTATCGCACTATCGAAACTAAAACAAAAATAAACCATTCACATTTGTGAAAAAAAGGACAAAATTGTCTTCTTATTATAACTTTGCGTTGATTCATGGAAGAATTTATGTAAGTTCGCTGCCGTTTACAATAAAGTCTGTGTATGAGAATACAATTTCTATAAAAAAATAAAAATAAGAAAAAAGTTGTTTGTTCATAAGAATCTGTCCGTTTAGAGGTTCAGTCCATTGGAACACTCACTTTTTTATATGAAAGAACATATGCCATTCGAATAAAAGTTCATACAGCAGCCCAGCAGATAGCTGTCTCAATTTAGTAGATGAGCGATTCCATGTCAAATGGTACAAGTACTATAGACATTGTCACAATTTTTCTGAAAATTTGTTTATTTTTAGGATTGAGTCCAGGCGAATCTATTAAAGGTGGTATCAGTAGACCAGCTGTTTGGTTTCTTTTTTGTTCTTTCGCCGTGTCCACTGGGATACTAGCACAAAATCAAATGAAAAAAGCCGAAAATCCGTTTCATTAGCATCGTCGTATGCTTCTAGCTCCAACTGCAAGTCGGCTGTTCAACGCAGTTTGTCTTTTTTTGTCTTTTCTATTTTCTTATATCATGACACCTGAATTTAAAAAACGTTGCTGTTGGCCTAGAGTCATCAACTTTAATGAATGGCCGATGTAAACTGAAAAAATTTTTTTAAATATTTGAAAAAATTTTATAATTTTGAGATTTTTTTAATGTTGAAAATGTAGGTGCAAAGTTTTTAAAGAAATATCTTCGGTTTTGCTTTAACATATGCTTTATTTAAATATTTTTTACATTTATTTATAAAAAAATTTACTTAAAAAAATATTTTTTTCAAACTTTTTGGAAAATATTTTTTACTACCTTGGGGAAAAAATTAAATGTTTTTATTAAACATTTTCGATAAACATTTGTTTATCCTTCGTAAACCCCCCCCCCCCCCTCAGATTTTTCTTTTTATTTTTCTCATTAATATTATATCTAAGACTATGCTCAATAATCCCTGAAAGTTTCGTATAGGGGCTCCATTAAAAGTCCCTAAGAGCTACTTTAGCACCGGAATATTCGTATAAATGAAAAAAAAATTGCTATAGAGAAAAGAAGAAGAGAAATGTTTTTGATTATTTTAAACATTTTTATATATTTTTTGCTTATTAATTTTTGTGGATAAAATATACTCCTTTCCATTTTTTTGTACTTTTTTTTTGTTTTGCATAAATTTTAATTTCTTTGTTCTTAAACTTTTAATTTTTGGGAAATAATTTTTGTGTCGTTTTTGAAATAGAATGCCCCTCAGTTTTTCCTCTTTTTTTATTAATAGCTTAAGCTATGCTTAATAATCGCTAAAAGTTGCATAGTGAGATTCTTATAACTTTTTGAGTGACATCCAAGTACATATAGCGAAACAGTGTTACTGAATACCAATAAATATAGCGACGCTTCGATCGATTTGGAAACAGACATACTATAATATGTATAGGAGTGCGTATTCTAGCGCTTTATTAGAGCAGTACTCTCACTTAAACAAAATTTACCAAAATTAATTTAAAAAAATAATGAATAAATCTCAGGCTTAATAAGTTTCCTCCAATTTTTTTTTAATATGCCGCTTATATACTCAAGCCTGCAAATAAACCAATTTCCAAAGCGAGTTCATATTGGTATTCTAAATTCGCGCTGAAACAAACTTTATATACACAGCCAATGGTTCTTGAGTAGAATATATCTAGAATAAAATGATACAGGAGCTTTCTTATATAATCGAAAAATATTTATTTATATTTTATGATGTCATTTTTCACATACACCTCATTGTTTAGAGCCGCATTTTGAATAAAAGTAGTGAAACCTGAGAGAATTTAAGTTTTTCCATGTTTCCTTTTGAAACAACATCTAAGCGCGGTTTATGAAAGACGCATTGCTAAGAATAAAATAACAAAAATCTTTGAAAGGCTATGAAACGCAGGCAAAATTTATGAGCTTACCGCTTATGATATTTATGGGACTTCTAACGAATCTCATTTTCAGTTTGCGCTCCAAAATAACAAGACTAGTTTTTGCCAGATTGCAATCTACACAGTGTATTTAATATCTTGGTTTTTACATACGCTTTTCAAAATCGATCCAGCTATGGTAGTAAATTCAAAAACCAGGGAAGCTGTAATAAATTAATCACTTGGCAAGCTATTGTAGGATATTGCAGTGCTGTTCTTGGTCCTGGAGATTTTCTCCACGTCTTTGAGTAAATCAAAGCCACCGCGCGATGTCGATTGCATAACAGATATGCAAGGCTGAATGTCTAATAATCTCGCTTCGGCCTATGTATTTTGTTCCTTTTTTTGCCATATTTTTTATGTACATGCCTATATCTTTATACTACTACATATTTAGCTTTGTTACTTAAAAATAAAGCAAACTTAATTTCACTGCTAAGCGCGTGAACTGTTTCACTCCGAATTCGTGCTTATATACACCTATAGATGAAAGAAAATATTTTCTGTAGCACCGCATACGTTATTATTTTTTTATATTTTATATTTTCTAATGCAATGATACATACTCCGTTTTTCATTTTTTCATCAAATTAAAGTTTGAATGGATTACTATATTTTCAAAAAATGGTTTAAATATGTATACTCACTCTAAGCTATTGAGATATAACCAGCTATTAAAACAAATTTGTTTACTTTTCAGCTTCGTTCTCCTTGATGTTCTATAGAAACGTAGAAATAAAATAGTTGAACTTTCATCCAATGAAATGTGATATGTAGACGCTGTAATACTAAAAATAATCTATCCATTTGTTAACATTGTAAATATACAAAGCCAACGAAAATTAATATTCTCAACTTCATTTGAACTTGCAAAGCAATGTTTAATGTCAATGGGAGACTGATATTAGATATCATATTGAGATTACAAATTTTTCCAAGGTTAAAGAAATATTATTTTATTGCTTATGGGATTACTGATACACTTACTTACTGGATCATATACCTAGAAGTTTATAATAAACTCGTTTGTGTACGCACGCAATTGTATGCATATAATCACGTACATTTTTTCTGCCTCTAATTCTACCTTCCTCACTTATTATTGTTATTAGTGTTGTTCGTACATGTTTTGCGTGTCTTTTCGCTAGCAAATTTGCATATACACGCGATAATGTGCGTCGCTAAAGCCGTAATGTTTTTGAGGTACACCAAGGCGTATGAGTGTCGGCTTTCTTGGAGGTAATACTCGTACTTGTGCACATTTGCAAATTCATATGCCCTCCAAACTTGATTGAAATGTCATTCTTTAGAAATTGTTTTACTACACTCACACGCCTATAACGAGAAAGAAGTGTTACTTAAATTTAACTATGTTTGTACTTGTTAATATTTGCTCTAGTTAGGTATAGGAGTACTTAATAGTAATGGAATAATCAAATGCTTATTTGCATGTTGTTAAATCTATATTAACGGCATACCGCCTTAGTGTAATTTGTATTGTTCAGTGTTTGATAAAATTGCTAATACGGTAATAATACTAAATTCTTCTTCTTCTCAACTCGTTAAACGTGAATTTATTTGCCCGGAAATTTCAACGTTTATTTGCACGCGTGCCTGTTGAAGTGTTGACGTTGATACGTTAGTAGGTTTTCCTATTTTTCTTTTGTAGCTGAAATAAAATGAATGCTTAGATTTAATAGGGAGTATAGAACAAGCAATAATTTAGCAATTTACTGTTGACTTTTGTGGCAATTTAAATGTGAAATGTGTGCAACATATTAGCAAAAACAAAATAACTCTACGTTCATACGATGTTATGTGATGGTAATAGAAGTATACATTTTTATTCATTTTTACGGTGCCGAGATTTTCGGGATTTAGTTATTACAATTCGGGGATTTCGCGATTAGTTCCGGGACTTCAATATTCATTATTTTGCAACATCTTAGCTCTGAAAAATTGCATCAGTATTATTTGAGCAGTTTTCTACCTTGTAATAAACTTTTTATTTAAAGCCAAAAATATTTTAGCAGTAAGACAGCAAAGGAAAATAATCAAATTTATGCGCATTTAATAATACTTTAGCGAGTACATATCTGATAAAGTAACTTAAGGTATGTCGAAAAAATATCGATGCAAAAAATTAGAAAATAAAACAATTTTCTTGCTTCCTCTAGTACTTTCTGTGTCTCCAAAATTTCTCGCCGATTTTTATATAATTTATTCAGAATACTTCAGAGGTGCTTAAATACTTAAATATCAAAAGTTCAAGTAAGGCAGCGCAGGACCGTTTGCCGGTAGTATAAGCCGAAATCTTGGCAATCTCAGAAATTGTTTTAGTGTTAGATAAAAGCACAGTCACAGTTAGAGAAAGCTTCATAGTCAGGCAGCGCTGAAATCATTTAAACACACGTCTTAGACAATAGCAGGGTGTTGCAAATTATTAAAAATACTTGCACATTAATATTAAAGATAACTTTAAGGCAAATGAGTTAACTAGATTGAGCTTCTCGTTCCCAATTAGTTAGAGCAAGGTCGACATACCCATACCCTTGGCAACATGTAAGCTTTTAATAGACAGAAAGATCAATACTGAAGCAAATACCGAAAATACCGAAAACGTTAGCAAATAGTTCAGGATTTTTTGGTATTAAAAAAAACCAAAATCCCGAGCCCCTGGGATCCCGAATTACAGGTACATTCCGAGTTGGTACCCAATCAACAAACGAAATTAGGTGTCTTAACTTTATAATTTGCATAGGCGTTATATGGCGGGCGATAAAAAAACTGAACTCACTCATCTTATTTACTAGGAAACAAAGAATTCTAGAAATAACTCCTCCGATGCTAGACACATCCCTTTAGAGATGATGCCCGCTGTTTAGATCTTATATTAGATAGAAAAATCAGATGGAAGTCAAATGTCGAAAATAGAGTAAGAAGAGCTACGACAGCATTCTACTCATTGAAAAAGTAAAACGGATTCAGTTGGGATCTTTCCCCTTTTATCGTACATTGGCTTTTTACAAGAACGGCTTTAGATAAGAAATATATCAAAAAGACTATGGAACATGTACAAAAGATGGCTAGCCTTTGCATCTGCGTAGCCCTTAGGACTATACCTACAGAGGCACTCAATATTATGCTCAACCTAGTACTCAAGCGAAGGCGGACAGACTAGTCGCACTGGCACGCACTGCCAGCTGGAGGTCAATATCGCCAAGACCAAGGCTATGAGAGTTAACCACAATAACGAAAGGCAGATATTGGTTGACGGATGCCCGGAGGAATTTGTCCAAAGCTTCCGCTACCTCGGCTGCATCATCACGGCAGATGGTGGAGCAGATGAAGATGTCAACTGCAGGCTAAACAAAGCAGGGGCGGCATTCGGGCAAATGCATACAGTATGAGGGAGTTCGCAAATCTCCAGGCGCACTAAACTTTGAATATTCGGCTCTTGCATGACGTCCGTATTGTTGTACAGAAGCGAAGCATGGCTGGTCTCTAACACCATCACGCAGAGGCTACAATTCTTCGTCAACAAATGCCTCCGCATCATCTGCAGAATATTCTGGCCAAACACCATCAATAACGACGCACTGTGGAGATTAAAGAATGAGGAACCCATCCTTAGGCAAATCAAACGCAGAAAGGGGCGATGGATAGATCACACGTTGAGAAAACCACCAGATAGCATCACGAGAATGACACTGGACTGGGGCCCGCAAGGGAGCAGAGGTCGCGGTCGACCAAAAAAATCTTAGAGAGAGAAGGTCGATGTTGATGGTGATGCCGACATCTCATGGGACTGTGTGAAAACAACAGCACAGGCCCTATGCTCCTGGGAGGAGTGACCAAGGAAAAAAAACTTCCCATAGATCAATTCAGCCAGGTCCTGCCAAGTCAGCTTTCACATTAACAGAAATCGATCTAATCAAAGCGAACCCTAGTGGGCATTCATCAATTTTAGAGAAATTCTCTTGTATTCCGGGTACCTCGGAGTTCTGTAAGAGGAATGGGTTAACGGGCTTATTGCTAACGAAAATGATATAACCGTCCATACAGATGACTCAAAGCTAGATAGCAAAGTAAGCGGAGGGGTTTATTGTATTACAGCGCTAAAAACGAGAGTATTATCCACAAATGAAGTCTTAATTTACTCAGACGGTCAAGCAGCTATAAAAGCGCTAGCATCTAGAACGCACTCGTCAAAAACAGTTATAGGATAGTTTTAACTTCTAATTAAAAATGGCATATCTCAATGCCATAAAGTAAGCCTTATCTGGGTGCCGGGCCACAGTAATACTCCAATAGGATAAAACGTTGATGCGTATGCCCACATCCACTTGCAAATTACTAATAGGTGGAGAAGCCATCCACAGAGTAAATACAATAGCCTACTACATGCGAACTAAGCAAACAGTCATGGCCGAAATGGAGAACGCAGAACCCAGCCACCTATTTTTGTTTACACAATTTTTGCGCAATCTCTTTTTCTTTCTTCATGCATTGAGTGGGTCAATTCGGATGGATCTCTAACTCAGTCGTATTATTTAAGGTTGCAGACAGAGTAGAAGCGAAGAAGAAGATGATGATAAAAAACAGTGCAATAGCAAACATATGCAAGTGAGCATTGCAAGTGAGCAGAGCGACCTACAAACATTGCGCAAGCGGTCAGCTTGATACTTCAAAGACGAATTGCTTGCAGTAGTGAATTATAAGTATTCACATTTCAGCTATAATTTTTTGCAACTGTGAAATAAACACGAGTTACTTTTAAGCAACTTGTAAGCTTCTCATTAAGAACGCATAAATCAGGTCTGCAAATCAAAGATGGATTAGCGTTAACACCTGTGAAATTGCTAGGCAAACATGGCCAAGGATAAATTTACATCTGTCCAAGAGTATTATAAAACTGAATAGACTTCAAACCAGGACCTTAGTAGGGGCCCTCACAGGACATTGTCTCATAGGAAATCATGCAAAGATATTAGGCGTTTACACGCATGATTTCTGTCGTAGCTGCAGAAATGAGGAGGAGTAGGAAACAATTCAACACCTTTTTTGCACATGCCCAGCTCTAGCCAGAAGCAGGAACCGATTTTTAAAATCCAACTTCTTAACGAATATAGAAAATCTATACATTTTAGGTATCAACAACCTTTTAGGCTTTGTGAAAAGCTCAGGATGGTTTAATATGGAGAGGGAAATGTAGCTCAGCCCCCGCGGTTCACAACGGACCCATATCGTGGTCTAAGTGGCATCGCTGTCTCTATGTGCAATGCGGCTGCCAAAACTACCTACCTACCTACTTTTAAGCATTTAATAATAGTAGTTTAATTATTTAGAATAAACTATCTGGGATTAAAAAAATATTGCGAATAGGTTTCAGTCTCATTTTCAAATGGGTCCACAGGTGTCACATAGGGGAAGGGTTACTTGTCTTAAAGCGTTTTCCACTCCAAAGGCCGTGGGGAAAGAAGTAAACATTCCCCATTTGGTTATTTACCTTAAAGTTACAAACAATCTTTCAGAGGTCATTATCGAAGATTTATTGTAATGTTTCTTTTGTTTTTCAATAAATGGCTCAATATTTAGCAAACTGTAATCAAACATATAAGTTGACATTCATGAATATTTGAAAACTTTCTATGCATCTTGCCGTAACTCTTCATATAAGTGGTGAAATTCTCTGGACAAATTTATTTCGTCAACCGATTTTTTTCTTTTAGTTTCATCTTTAAAAAAGGTTTTCATTTAGAAACAATTGGTCATCTGAAGACGAATCCAGACAGTTAGTACATTTTTTTCCTATTCAACTATGAGCACTCACCAGCTTGCCCACAACGCCTGTAATTCGTTTTTATTATTGTTGTTGTTGTGGTAGCAGTAATACAAGCCCTGTCAGTGTAGTGTATATTACCGGTCGTCTTCGTCTAACCCATCTAAAAGTAGGCCCAGGAAGCGTTCTGTTTCGACAGGTTGGGTCCAGAGCGAGAGGGGTGTTAGATGAGTGAGTTTATGGCGACGCGTTAGAGTAGTATTTATTCCGAAACCAGGAAAAGATGACTATTCCCTAGTAAAAAGTTTTAGCCCAATCAGTTTGACATCGTTCATGTTGAAAAGTTTGGAACGAGTGGTGGAGAAACATATTCGAGTGGATTGCCGAGAAGTCCACTTAGTAGAAATCAACACGCTTACCAGAGTGGAAAATGATGTGAATCAGCGACTTACACGATCTTGTTAGCAAGATTGAAGCCGGGCTGGAAGCTGACGAATACACAATGGGCGTGTTCGTGGACAGGGGGCTTTTGATAATGCCACTTTCGGCTCGATATGTTCTTCTGCCGAACGACACGGAGTTAATCAAACCATTGTAAAATGGATATATTCCATGCTCTTTGAGAGGCTGTTAACCGCTGGTGGGAGCAGTGACGGGTCAGTCAGCAAGGATGTCCCCAAGGGGGTGTTCTTTCTCCGCTGCTGTGGTGCTTCGTCGTAGACTCACTATTAGTGGATATGCAAGAACTCGTCCAAGCATATTCGGACGATGTCTGTGCACTAACATCGGATAAATCCTTAAGGAGGCTTTGCACGAAAGTTCAGAGGATTCTTGACAAAATCGATGACTGGAGCATGAGACAGGGTCTTTCCGTTAATCCGGACAAAACAACCCTAGTCTTGTTTATGAGAAAACGGAAATTGGATGGACTCAGTCTTCCAACACTGAAAGGTGTGACACTTGGTCTTTCCGCTGAAGTTAAATATCTAGGAGTAATCTTGGATAAGAAGCTGACTTGGGAGACACACGTTTCACTGAAGGTGAATCGTGCATTGAAGATTTTTCAGCAATGCCGTAGAGCCTTTGGTAATACCTGGGGTCTGAAACCTGCTGTGGTCCTATGGATATACACAGCACTTATCAGACCAATCATCACTTACGCTTCTGTGGTCTGGTGGCGACGGAGCATGGTTAAGTCCACAATCCGGGAACTACACAGGCTGCAAAGAAGTGTACGTTTATGCCTCACGGGTGCCATGAGTACAACCTTTAGTGATGCCCTAAATGCTATACTTGATTTGCTCCCCCTGGATGTTAAGATACAGCAGGAAGCAATAAAAGCAATGCGTAGACTCCATAAATAAGGTTTCTGGCACGAAAATGGAACTTCGGGACACAGAGAAATCTTTAAGTTGCTATCAGAGCAGTATCCACTGTTTTTGGCACCTAAAGATGACCTGATACCGATGGGTCAAAGAATGAAATAGGGTCTGGAGCCGGATGGTACTTAAACGATAGTAATAAGTATCACTATGCTATGGGGAAAATGGCAACTGTTTTCCAAACAGAAGTTTTTGCCATCCTGAAAGAAGCCGAATGGATAATCGCAAGACAAAAACAGACTTGTACTTATATGGGTTCCGGGGCACTCCGATGTTCAAGGAAACGAAATCGCCGACGAATTGGCCAACCGTGGATCAGTGGTGCCCCCACAGGGGCCAGAGCCAATAATCGGAATCAGTTCCGCAGGAATCATGAACTTGATCAGTGATTATGTAGGCAATCTACATAAAGAGCGATGGTCCGGTCTAGAACGCTGCAGAACTGCAAAGTGTTTTGTGATAAGTCCAAACAGAAAACTGTGAAACTTTCTACTAAAACTTAGAAGGAAAGACGTTCTGTTGATGGTCGGTATCATTACAGGACTCAATCCATGGGGTCAGCATATGACCACCATTGAAATCATCGAGGACTCGGTATGCCTGTCATGCTTGGAGGAGGCGGATAGCACTGAGCACTTTCTCTGTGAGTGTCCTGCCTTTGCTAGAGCACGGCTACGAGTATTGGGTTCCGATGTCATGAGAATGAGTAATATTCGTTCTCTAAAACTGGAGGATATTTATAGATTTGCCAAAGAATCTGGAAAATTCTCACAGGACTAACTATCTCTATCTCTGTTTCTATTCTTTCCTATCTTTTTCTCTGATACTTTTCTCCTTCCCTCCTTGACTATCTACCCCCTTTCCAGAGCTTTAAATACAATGGGCTTTTTAGCCTGAAAGTTTTAGGAGCCACTAAATCTGCTGGTGCTCCTTGGCTCGACCTTTTCAAATTTCAATTTCAATGCAGTTTCAGTAATCTAGTCAATATACAGACATCCAGTAAACAATAAAAGTATTTGGTATACAAATTCCAGTTCCTTTCTAGACTAGACTTCTTTACATATTTGAACGGGCAGTAAATAGTATTTTGAATTTTTACTTTACGGCAGGTAAAACAACTCTTAAATATCACAGGCACTTTTAAGTTGCCTCAGCACAAATATTTTTTTGTTTTTTGTTTTGTTGTTTTTTTTGCACAGAAAATATTATGTAAAAACAATAGCAAATATAAAAATAGACAAAGTGAATGTAGAATACACAAACAATGTATTTTAAACAAATATTATATATATGTACGTATGTATATAAATTACAACAACACCTGCACCAACACCCTCAAGCAACTCTGACTGACATCCTTTGTGAGATTGCAAGTGCAGAAACAAAGCCAAACAAAGACATTTACTTGTGCGGCAATGCACTGCAACAGCAATAACAATAACTGTAGCAACACTGATGAATATAAAGTAACCGGCTGACAGAGAAAATTACGCCGTTAATGAGGCACTCACCTGTGCGCTTAAAGGAAATGAAATTGAAACAAAAGCGCACTGAAAGTACGTAAGGGGTATAAATAAATACCGAGTGCCAGAGAATAAAATGTGCGCATAAAAGCCAGTAAGTCACACTGGCAAGGAAATTGACAGACAGACAAGCAAAAGAATTTGAAATGATATGCTGACAGGATGAGTTGTAAGATGTTTGAGGACAGGGGCAAAGGCATATGAGTATTCTTATGAGATGAAAAAGGCTGAATATTTGTTGAATGCGTTAAGAGTTATAAGTCGCTCTTAAAAGGTTGTGTCTTTGATGCAATGCAGTAGTGTATATATAAGTACACATACGCATATATTGGATGTATATGTACAATACATTACCTGGCTACCAGTACGCATGCCTTTACTCGTATGCAGACATGAATATACCTCCATTTTAGCCTTTTCTTTAATAAAATCACTTACATGTTTTGCATATCGTCCCCTTAGTATTAAAATAGCCTATACATTTTTTGATGTTTTGAGAAAATGAATTTCAAACTTTTTGTCGAAAATAGCTCTCACTCAAATCTCGTTATGTCTGTAAATATTTATTATTTTTTGACTGACGTTTTGACCCACTTTGTGGAACTAGAATTTGACAAAATTTTTACCACATATAAAATCGACGATGGAGAATCCAAAAATTAAAAAAAAAAATAATAGCCTATGAGCACATAGGCTATTGTTATACTAAGGGGACGATATTAGGTTTTATTTTATAAATCAACCATTTTTTCAATATATTTCATCTTCTTATCTAAGAAAAACATTATTTTTTTGCTTCATGTACAAAAGTCAATATAATTCGAAAATCCATCGAGAAAAACACTTAAGAACGAACTAAAATAATAGTCACATCTTAAAAAGTACAGGCGAAAGGGAAGTTATACATTAATATTTTGTTGAAAATCCTTGAATTGACCTTATTAAGCCTCTACAACGTTCAAAAGGAATGGATTCACATGCTGCTTTGGTTTTTTCAAATAACTGATCCAAATTTGTGGTATTCCGCGTAATTGTGTTGTAATATCGCTGTGAAATAATCCGGTCTTTTGCAGCTTTACGATTGCAAACAAAAAGTGTGTGTAGCGTAGTACACATAATAGAAGTGAAACTTTCAAGGCAGACAAAGAAAAAGGAAGAGACACGAGTGAGAATGAGAGAGAGAGAAAGAATATATATCTAAATAAATTCACAACATTTGCAGAGAATAAAAATAGACAAAATTTACAAAAAACGCAGAAGGTTCGACCGGTGTAGGTAGGCGCCCGACACAAACAGTGGCAACAACGCGCGATTATCACCCACACAAACGCAGCAATTCAGGACCGCAGCAACGGCACAAATTACCGCAAGGCAATACCAATAAATCCGACACGGGAATGGATAGCACTTTATAGTACGCACAAACACAAGCCAGGAAACGGAAATAAGCGCCAAAAAGTAGGCACCAAAAAAAAACGTTGCGTGGCCTGGTAATTTTACTCTCCATTCTCGCTCGTCCATCGAAGCTTAAGAAGTTTCACTTCAAAAATGATTCAACTCCCGATTGAAACCACTTATTATACCAAACTGTAATGGACTGTAAAACTGCATACTCGAAAGTATTCTAAAATTCTGAATAGAACGTTCAAAATTTAAATGAAAATTTGTTGAATTTTCCAAATGTTTGTATAGATTTTGGAAGTCTGATTTATTAGTCTGAAAATCTGAATAAAATTTAAAAAAAAGGATTAACAAAAACATATTAACTCGAAAAATATAAAAAAAAACAGCATGCATTCTGTTATGTTCGCTACTCACAGTCTCGTGTATGCAGTTTTGGATGTAAGTATGCAAATGCCTTAGGCCACAAATGTTGGCTAACAAAATAAAAACGAATCAAGATATTTGAAAACATTTATTTTCTATTAAATAGGTATTTCATTTTAAACAGATTACAAAACAACTTAACAAAATTTGCCCATATTTGCCTGGCAGCACCGACGGAGTCGTTCTTACCACTTGCCAATTGCCGTATGCGAAGGATGGTGACAGTAAATACAAGTACTTCTTACTGGACAAAAAACAAAAATAGAATGTACTTTCGTATTCCCGAGTCATGTCTCAGCGAAACCGGTTTCAAGAGCTCATCTTTGTTAGCTATAGAGCTTCCGTTACAAAGTCACAGATTAATCTGCATACGAAACCATAGCAATTGCTTTTCCCTTGGTCTCGTTACTGAGCCGACAGCACACTAAATTTACGGATTGAGCCAATTTAGTCATTTAAAATTCGGTTCTTACATATAATAACTGTAAAACTGAAATATTATTTTTCAAATATTAGTTTGGGGAAAAAGAAATACATTATTTTCTGGGTAGATGGCTCTAGCGATCGATATCTCGTAAAGTATTGATCAAACAATTTAAAGTTTACGCTCGTTGTCAAGGTGACATTTCACACTAAAAAATTATTCTGCTGTTTTTGGTTTGTTCCATTCAGTTATGAGTTACAGGGTGTTAACAATCGAAGTCAAAAAAGAAAAAATTCGCTATATTTTACAGTTTTTCTTTGATGAAGGCGAAAATGTAAGCCAGGCCGCTAAAATTGTGAATGGTGTTAGTAGTCGTAGCATCGCCCAGGAGGTAAAAATTAACCATAAAACAGTTTTAAAGCATTTAGGCAAAATAATAAATAAAAATAATGGATTTATTTTTGAAGCTTGCGATTGCTGCATTAGCTGTTTTTGTCCTGTCATCAATGATTTGTCCTCCTAGATGGGTGAAGGTGTATACATTTTCAATGGTTTTCCATAAATTGTGAGCCTAAGGTCGTCTAAATGTTCCATACTTATAGAATTCCAAAAAATTCCGCTGCCTGAGCTGGTATCGAAAGCCCAAACAATGCAATACGCCGCGAATAACTAAATAAAGGTGGCGATAGTATACAGTCTTGTTTGGCACCAGCCAAAAGTTCAATAGGCTCGGAAAGGGCACCATCGTAAAGCACTTGGTATTTGAATTTCAATATTGGGCTTGAATAATATTGGGAATGTTATCTGAAACTCCTCTTCGCTTGAGGCTATCAAAAGCTTTCTCAAAGTCCCTAAGACAACATGAAAGGGTTAATACAATTCGTTAGCTTTTTCTGCAATAATTCGAAGAACGGCTATTTGGTCGACACAGATACTCCCATAAAGATTCCAATAGAGGAAACATGGTTTTTGCTGATGTTTTGAGGTCCACTTTTAACATCACCCTATATCATCCACAAAATGTTTTCCATTTGTTCGGATAATAATTGCAATATACGGTAGTCCTACAGCTTTATTATATCATATGTAGTCATTCAATATTGTTCTTAAATAACTTTTACTAAATAATAAAAATTACCTTGAGTGATGCAGATCTTCATTTTGACTTTTTTGCGCTCCATTGCTTGTATATTTGTATACTGCAGATGTCTTGTTCACAGATGTCAAATATGATTGACGTAGGACGCCATCTGCTAAAATTATAAATCTTCCGATTAAGTAATTAATTTTGTGCCACCTTGTAGAAGATAGATGACAGCCTTTTAAGCCAGAGAAATAAAATAAACATTGCGTTAGCCCAGGGACTTATTGAGGTGTTTTGAGAACTTATTTGTTTCGTATTTCAATAATTTGCTTAAGAGAATATAATTTATGCTCCTAGAAAAGCCTTTTAAATGATTTCAACTCTGTACAACTTAAAAAAAAAAATCCACAAACTTCCTTCAAAATTTCAAATTTTTTTATTAGAACTCTTAGAACAATTTCTGGTGCACAGTTGTTTAGCCTACTGACTTTTGGTGAAAAAAAGTGCAAGTTTCAAGTGGCTCGAAAATCGCGTTGATTTTTGAAATTAATTTTTTTTTTGCTGGTCTTATGCATTTTTCCTTATAACGAATAATAGGCATTTTATTTTTTATGGAAGAATTGTCAATAATCCCCTGTGCTATATTTATTTATCGCACTGTATTTCACTTTTATTGTGAGTGTTCTCACAGAATTTTCCACGAAAATAAAGTTATGCCCAAAAGCATTTTTAACAATTTCAGAAAGGTGTTAATAATCCTTAAACAGCATAAACGAGACGAACAAAGAAATCTCCAATCACGCGTTATCGTTTTGTCACAGCGAAATGTAAACAAAATTTCAATAAAGCAGAAGAGGAAAATCATTAACACTAAAACACGCTCAATCACACGCTCTTATCGCCCCCATACGCTGGCGGGCATGTTTCCACAAACCACACACAAAACCAACGCCTATCCCACGCAGTTAACTTAAAAAAAATGACGAAAAGTGAGTGAAAATGACGGAAATTACTGAATGAAGTGCGAATTGTATGTTAATGTTGATGTTGGTGTTGCGGGTTTGTGGACAAACAGGCGAGTGAAAAAAGAGCATTAGAGCAGATGACACATACTTTGCTGGACTCTATGCAAACAATGAAAGAGCAACAAAGAGACACATTCACAGCAACAAATGTAAACTAAGCGCACATGTGTTACCCAAGGGGTGTGAGTACCTTTCGGAAGCGGGTGCTTGCTTTCCATCTAATAATGTTGAACCCATCAATCTCGGCAGTTCCATGAATAACATTTGAAAGGCGAAACGGTTTGGTTAGACATTTCGACTAGCAATAAAGTAACGGTTGGTCTTGTAGAATTGGGCAGTAGCTGCTGTTGCGCCAATGTCAACGCGAAAACTCATTAAAATGAAATAAAACAATGGCTAATTTTGGATAATTCTGAAAAAATAATAATTTTTATTATTAATTCAGGTAAAATCTAATGTTCGCTTCCAGTTTGAAATTTCTAGAATTTTTAGCAAATATTTGCCATTTAAAAAAGAATGGCATTCGCGTAACTCTAGTTGGTCTCGTTCTGGGGAATAGAAATCTGATGCAGAGATGTGGTCACCTAGCAAATAAGTCTTATAATCTCTACCTCGTCGACTATTTACGTTTCCCCGACAGGCTGATACTCGTGACATCGCGCGACAAAAACCAAAAAATTACAAAACACAAACATTGCAATAATATACTCGCACAACTAGGGACCAATAATAATAAAATATCATTTTTGATTTTTCGGCGGCCAGCGTATCCGAATAGGTTGGTCATAAAAAATATCTGCCGTTCGGAGCCGGCGTGAAACTGTAGGTTCCTCCATTTGTGAAATATCATCAAGACGCACGCCACATATAAGAGGAGGAGCCCGGCCAAGCACCCAAAGGGGGTGTACGCTCCAATTATATATACAATATATGTATTGATTTTTTCAATCTGATGCCAGGATTTTATTTGAATGATATATATATGTATATATAAGTAAATGTATTTATTATTTATATTTTATCCTTAATCCTAAATCCTGTAAAAAAAAATTAAATGCTAGAAGGCGCCGAAGACATTTCACTTTAATAAACTCTACACCAAAACTTTCAACATTGAATAAATCTTTAAATTGTTAAAGCTTTTCAAAAAATGTCCATTTACTTCTTATTATACTCAACCAGAGCTTTAAACCTATCGCCGGTAGTATCGATAGTGGGTGTTATTTTATAACATATCGACCTACTTCTTTATTGAAAGGCATATGCATACTACAGGGTAAGCCGCCTTAAAATTAGGAATTAATCAATAACTATTACATAGAAGGCAAATAAGGATTTTATTTTTAAAAATCATTTGCTCTAAATCTTGACCGGTTAGATACACTCTTAGAATCTAGCCTCCTTACTCCGTGCCACTTGCTGGAATGCCATTAACCTCGCGTACGATATTTTCTTTTAGTGCTGAAACGATCGCAGGGTTTGTTTCATAGACTTTACCTTTGAGGTTGTAGCGACGAGCTCAATAATTTCATTTGCTCTCGGTGTCCGGCTGGGCTCCGGCCGTGGACTGTTTGTCACCGAACTTGTTGTCCGGAATCTTCGCACCCATGAATGAAACAAATCATGACTTGGGGCATCACGTAAATGCCGAATATTGTAACATGAACAAAATCTACGATGAGCAGTTGCACACGAACTATTGGCCTTGAAATACGTACATTGTTCATTCTTCCACTCCGACATTGTGCCTGTAAAACCCACACGAATAATGAATCTCACGCGGTCCTCTCCGCGCTTATACACTCAGCGGTTAGCAAGAAATTTTTAATTTAAAACCTAATTCTGTCACCGAACATCCTGTACATTAAAATTCTCATGTAAATGTGTTTACCTATTCAGGGTATTTATCTCCTAGAAATAATTTAAGTCCAACCATTTATCTACACTCGGAATAATATTTTCCGAGAAGCTTACCCGATGTTGTCGGCACATTTCTATTTATATTCACATATTTCAAATATTAATGAATGAAAGTTTGGCATCATAAAGTGGCCTATATTAGTAAATATCTAGTCATATGTTATGTACTCATATGTCATGCATAATTGGTACATACATCCTTATATGAGTGTTTGGCAGAGATCCTCCTCCAATTTATGGTGTGCGTGTGGATTGGGCAACTTATGATTTTAAGCCACTTCCAAATTGCAGAACGAAATCAAACAAATATCTAATATGTACATTTCATTGAAATCGGAGGACTATAAATCCAAACTAGACGAAAAGGAAGTCATTCCCACGACATTTAGTTCTACCGAAATGCGTCGAGATTTGCCCATCTAAGGACTTTTACAAGGTGGCGCAAAAGTAACCTTGCGATGTTTCTTGGCTGTAAGTTAAAAAAAAATGAAAAAATTTTATTCTTCTTGTGGATTATTTTTATTTGGTCTTTTAGTTTTTTATACATCAAGTCGAGAATATGATGTCATGTAAATGGCCGCCGCCACAGTTGATTGCCATTTGAGCCCTTTTTATGGCATTTTCCATCACTTTGGCCAAAACTTCCGGCGATAGGTCCTCACATTCTTGACGGATATTGTCTTTAAGAGCTGCAAGAGTCTGAGGCTTGGTGACATAAACCCGCGACATCAAAAAGCTCCACAAAAAGAAGTCTGGAGCAGTCAAATCAGGCGATCTTGCTGGCCAGTGCAAATCGCCAAAACGGGAGATTAGGCACCCGGGAAATGCATCCTTCAGCATATCGGTTGTGGCACGTGCAGTGTGTGTCGTTGTACCGTCCTGTTGGAACCACATGTTTTCCAATCCCAATTCATCAATTTGCGGCAGAAAGAACTCGTTGATCATTGCTCTGTAGCTCTCACCATTCACAGTAACCGTTTGGCCCGCGACGTCTTCGAAGAAAAAGGTCCGATGACTCCTCCAGCGAAAACAGCACACCATACAGTGACTTTGAGCGGGTGTAATGGCTCTTCGTGGGTTACACGCGGATTCTCAGTGCCCCAGAAGCGTAAATTTTGCTTATTTACGTACCCGCTAAGATGGAAATGGGCCTCATCACTCATGATTATTTTTGATGAAAATTCATCTTCCTCTTGGTGGTGATTAAGGATGGCTTGAGCGTATGTTAGACGCGATTGGCGGTCAGCAGCTAACAGCTGATGCACCGTCTGGACTTTGTACGGAAACATCTTCAAATCTTGTACCAAAATTCGCTGTAAAGACCGTCGACTGATACCCATTTGCGTGGCACGTCGTCTGGTCGATGTCGACGGCGCTTCCATGACATCCTCGACTACAGCAGCAATATTCCCTGCAGAACGGCTACTCCGGGGTCTGCCACGCCTGACAGCATCTCGTGTTGTGCCAGTCTCTTCGAGGCGAGCGGCTAAACGTCGCAGTGTTTCACCAGTAGGCGTTGGACGGCGAGGAAATCTGCGACGAAATTCACGTTGTGCCAAAGTCACCGACCGATTATTGGTCAAATAAATAGTCAGCAATATTCCGCATTCTGGAGCAGTGTAGAGTAACATTGTTTATTAACGTGTATTTCGCATGTGTTTACTACACAAATGTCAAAACGGAACTGACATTAGGGGCCAATCGCAAAATGTATAGCATTTTCTGATAGGAGGATTACTTTAGCGCCACCTGTTATTTCCCCAACTTAGAAAGATTGAACCCTACAATTTGTTATAAGAAAAAATTTTTACACAATAACTCAAAACCGGGGATAAAAGACTATCTAGTCTAACAAAATTTATTTTTTTGCCTTATTCACTTCATTCTGGAGTATAGAGTCTCGCCAAGAATAGAATAGAGATCTTCATCTGCTCCGCCATTTAACGTGATAGTCCAAATTCCACTGGGCACTCGCCAACCATTACTTATATATGTCTTGCTTTGTATATCGTCTTGGCGATGTTGACTTCCAGTCCGACAGTGAGTGTCAGCGTGATTAGTCTATCCGCCTTCGCTTGCATATCAGTGAGTTTGAGAGGCGGCAGGTGAGTGGTGAATGGGTCGCTAAGTACTGCCGGTTCGGAGTTCTCATAAAGGCTCTGATAAGGAGGATTATCTTAAATAAATAAAAATATCTATAAATACAACATAACTGCAATTATGTATAGCTTTAACTCCAACTACACACTCTTTACCACTGGATAGATTAAATTTTATTAGCAGATTCTGCTTCATGTTTCCAATGTTCAAAGTTCAGAAATCCACAGCAAAATGGAGCCACCGATTTTCAATTGTTTTTTTTTTTTTGTTTTGTTAAATTCAAAGCAGAAGATTTCTCTTTGGCATGGTCATTTCATTCTCGAAGAACTAGTAACGAATCTACGCTCCACCGGTTAATAGTTATTAGCCAAAGTTATTATTATATATTAAAAAGCTATGTAATAATATGTATTTAGATAAACTAAAATTTGTGAGCGTAGCTTATAAAAAAGTCTCACTGTAAATTAATAATCCATCGTATGCAGCGCACATCTGTAACGCCTATTGTTATGTTATTGTTTGCACAGTTTTTTCGCTAAATTTCAACCAGGCATATGTGAAATCTGGCCGTAAATTGGCCTTTTCGGTCCATTTTATAAATCATTATTGTAAGTTGGTCATATATTTTCGTAAATAAAAGCGCACAGCACACAGATGTATTGCATGTGGTCCTATAGATATTCACACTTACACACACATGCATACATTGAAAAAAGTAGTAACATGTCCTTCATATTCCACTCACGTCACGGTGAAAATGCTTACGCAACACTTTGGTTTGCCCCAAGCTCATCAGCTTTTGGTAAGGGTTTCAGGATTTTTGCATTTTAATTACACCACTCATTGACTGCGCTTTTGGCTTATCACTGCTTGCTAATATAGCGCTCGGTTAAAACGAACATACCAACATATGTGTATGTATATAGACATACCCTGCGTGAAAATCCACTGAAAATGAATTGGTGCGCTTTTAGTGCAAGCAAATGCTGAATTTTACATATCTTCTAGGAAAGGCCAATTGTCTCCCGGTGCAGCCCTTTTCGAGGATTCATAATGGGGGCTCGAATAAGAGCGTGTGTGTATGTATGTAAAGTATTCACGAAATATTTTTGTTTTTTTGAATGGCTCAGTTCAGGTAGCGCGGCTCCAATAAATCAAACTTTCAATGACTTAATGCATAGAGCTGGCTTTATTTTGGCAATGACTTGAGCTCTGTTAGCTTTGTGTGCTATTCCGATTGAGGTTTATTATCCTTTGACTTATAGTCTGTCTAAAAAAGTTTAGTGATGTCAAATCACACGACGTTGGTGACCACATCACTTTACTTACGCGATGAATAACCCTAACCTGGGAAGATTAATACTAAAGTACTGTCAATTGCGCATGCGGTTCTAGGTATATAAGTGGTTTAACTTGTCATGACGATTTCTTATCACTGACTGAACCGCAGACTTCTTTTGAAAATCGTTAGTTGTGATCTAGTGCGCTCTGCATGCCTTTTTCAGTAAATAGTTCCTAACAAGCGGTGAGTCTGACAGCTTATATTTAAAAGAAACACAACTGCAACCCAGCTCATACCAGTGTCACGATAGTTGATAAGATTATGATGCCAGGAAATGTAACTGTGGTAGATGGCATTGCTTTGGTGGTAACTGATAAACGTAGCGACTGCCTGCAACATATGTGGAACGATGCCGTTGCGAGAGTTCAGAGGTAGTTGAGCTGGCGGCGCAAAAAACTGAGCTGGTCCTTATCAGCGAAGCGAGAGGCTCACTATTTCGGTTGGGGGATATGACATCGAATCCCAAACATCGTTAAAGTATCTTGAAGTTCACATCGATGAGAAGCTGACATTCAAGTAGCATATAAAAATAACCAGCCGCAAGGCACTGAGAGTGAATAACGCTCTCATGCGTTCGCTCCCAAACGTTAGAGGACCTCATTGAGATAGAAGAAAGACGTGTTCAACAGTTGCTGACTATGTTCTCTTATACACCGCCACAGTATGGTTAGTAGAACGAACGAGACGCTCAAATTTAAGCGACTGTATCGCTCATATCGGCAGAAATCGACGCCTGAAGACAAGATAACGGAGCGCGCATGTTTGATGGCAAAATGGCAAAATATATGAGATTCTTCATCCAAAGGCTGCTGGACATATGAGGTTGATTCCCAAACTATATGAATGGATAAGTAGAAAAAACGGCGAAACAGATTTATATCTTATCCAGATGCGCTGGGAACATGTGATTTTCTTACGTATCTCCACCGTTTCACTGCGCCAGATTTTACGAAGAGCAATCCGAGCTCACAAATGTCCTCGGCATCGTCCCCCTACCAAATGACCGGGTAACGCAAATGCTAAACTTGAAAGAGAAATGGGAAGCAGTAAAAAGTTTGCAGCAAGAATTGCAATATATCTCCGAAACATAGAATGGAAGCGCAAAAGGAAAGCAAGGCGAATGCGGCTGAGCTAGAACATCCAACAGACGCGTCATCCAAAGATGTCATTTTGAAGCAGTTTAAAAATGAAACCAAGCGGACGAGCAACAATATTGCAACTTTCCGATGCCTCACTGGAACAACACGATCAAGATTGGCTAGTTACTTACAGTGCTGGCCAAATAACAATTCAAGAGCAAATGAGCTTGTTAAGGCAACATTTCGTACCAGCATTCTATCATCGATTAGTTTACTAATAACTCTAATGATTTCACCTAATATGAAATTAGCTTAAGTTTGTTATTTGCCATACTACAACCCTTCGAGGTGTCGTTTACCATAAGAATACCAGGATCGAGCATTCGTACAAGAAGCTATGGAGAGTACCTTCGCTCGCATTTTATTTGTATTTATTTCTTTTATTTTTTTAACATATATTTTTTTGTTGTTGTGGTAGTTGTAATTCAAAATACGTATATTCTTAGTTTATTTATACGTTTAAACAGAAAACCACCTCTTTCTCTCAAGTCCAAAAGAGCTTAATTGAGTTCTGCTTTGGATTAGACCGCGCGACTGGAATTCATGCACACAGGCTCTTGTTTTAGCCAATTCATATGATCTATCATATCAATTATCCTATAAGAAAGACGATACGAGAAACGATCGTGTACTGTGGCAATGAGCATAATTCGATTTGGCATTTCTTTACTATCATTAGCGTGGATTTGGTCATAAGGCATGATAATTCTAATAGTGCAGTTTAGCTTACAAGCTTCGCAGATACCTATTAGATACTTCTGCTTGGTAGGTGCTGGCGTAGTTTCCCACACGCAGTGACTGAGTGACATCAAATTGTTCGGAATAAACAACTGTCCTAAGACCACAGTCCATGTTAATCCGCCAGAATACAGAGAGGTGGTTTGTTTTTTAGCACACTTGATCGCGCACATCCATTCCCTTCTGGATGGGAAGTGGATTTTTCGCCACTCTATCAATTTTTCGTCATACTCCGAAGACAGATGTCGTTTTAATTCAGTTTTGACGGAATCGCAATAGTTTTGAAACGAAAGCTTGTTTCTCTAGCTCTTACTTTCCCTACAGGATACATGCTTCTGTATATGCACGCATATATACCTACTCGTACAAGCATTTATATTCACGCGAATGACCACACTTGACGAGGAACTCAACCATGTCAGCCTTAATGAAAGCCTTCCGAAGCTACCCACAAACCTGCAGGATTTGGGTAGGAGTTTAAGCCCCAAACAAACAATCACCAAACTGCCGATGCCACAACAAAAGCACTAACAAAGTCAACAATGAAAAGCTAACCCAAACACAACATGCATATGTACAAAAGTGGAGGAGGACAAAAAAATGTTTTTATCAGTCACTTTTTTCTGATTTCCTTACAATGCGCCGGCAATTCTTTCCAACTTTTTTCCCTCATATCTACTATACGTTCACACATGTTTATATGTACATGTAACCATATGTGACTTTGTTGCATATGACAGCAGAATGTTGCAAACTTTTCTTGTTTCTTTTTTTTCGTTATTTTTTCACTAACTCATAAAGTTTTTTTCACTAGTCAATATAGTGTAGGGGTTTACTCTTTGTTGCAGTGGCACTTAAGTTCGCAATGTTATCACCAGGCTCTAATGAATTTTTCACACTGATTGCAAACACTTTGGAATTCGTTATATCGTACGCGTACATACACGAAAACGTGCTTAAATGAGTTTGCATGTGTTTCGACTTGAAACTCGTTCAGGGAGGAAGATGAGTTTGGTACAACTTTGTATACCCCACGCGCACTGGTGCAATAGAGTAAACAAATTTTTTTTCACATAAGAGTTTTTTTCAACAGCCGAGCACACGAGTAGTAGTTATTATGTAGAAGAAGCTGACGTGAAAGAATTACATCCAGCTGAAGGTGAGCCTAATAAATCTAGTTTAGGGCAGAGTTGGCGAGCATTCAGTAAAATGGGGTATGAAACCAGTTGTAGTACAATCGATATGAGCAGTTGTACGCTACCTCCGAACGGCAGATGGTTTTTTACGAGGAGATTTTTCATGGCAGAAATACTGCCGAGGGGCGACCGCTATTAGTAAAACGTTTTCTATCTTTAGAGTTTCATGCCCGAATCCTAGACTTACTACTTAAGTTACTTTAATAACCAGCTTTCTGTTCTACTGATACTATTCAAGCCAGTTAAGAGCAAATTATGAAGTCTCTCGTTCAAAAACACGAAATTCGTCGCACATATCTGGCAAAGACATTTATGGTATGCCGAATACGATGATGATATCAGGTTGGGGGGAAAAGCAAATCCATTGGTTTTGCGTGTAATTCAAAACTTTATTTAAGATGTTTCGGATTGTCCGATTTGGGCCATATATGCACCGTTTTGCTACATAATTTGTTGTCATTTTAAAGGTAGCTTCTCTCATAGAAGTCTTGTCCCTTATTGGTGAAAAACTCTAGTAATCGATTTTCACAATCTTCTCTTGATACCAATTTCTTATCACTCAGAAGAATGCAATGAGAGATAAAGGTGTTAATCGCTTGGTGCCAGGTCCGAAAAATATGGTGGCTGCATTAAAGCTTCCAATCAAGCTCCCGGAGTTTTTCGGAGTCACCACAGATGTGGCCTTGCGTTGTCCTGATGGAACACAAAACCTCTTCTGTTGGCCAATTCTGGTCGTTCCTGGTCAATCGTTAGCTTCAAACGGTCCAGTTGTTGACTGTAGAAATCTGAATTGAGTGTTTGACCGTACGGAAGCAACTCATAATAAATGATTCCTTTCAAGTTCCACCAAATGCACAGTAGAACCTCCTGGCCGTTAGCCCTGGTTTGGCCACGGTTTGAGCTGCTTTATCAGGCTTTGACCACGATCGTTTTCACACAACATTGTCGCATGTGACCCATTTGTCATCCCAAGTCACCATCGGTTTAAGAATTAAGTCGATCTCATTCCGTTTGTCTAAGGCTTCGCAGATTGAAATTCGATCCATTATGTTTTTGGGTCTAATTGGTGTGGCACCCAAACATCGGGCTTCTTTTTGAGTCCAGCTCTGTAAAAATGGTTTAAAATGATCGATCTATAGCCCTTGGGCGTTGCTACGGTTACGAACAAGTCGGTCAACTTCGATTATTTTTGTGATTTTTTGACATTATCGACAAACTGCAGCAAGGAATCGGCGAAACCAAAATTGCACGTGATTCGCTGTTACAGCATCAACACCATAAATACCATTCATAATTTCAGCGGCCTGGATTGCATTTTCGGCTTTATCAAAGAACAAACTGTAAAATGTAGCAAATTTTCTCTTAGTTGACTTGACAAAAGCATTTTTTTAGTGTGAAATGTCACCTTGACAATGAGCATAAACTTTAAATTGTTTGATCAATACTTTGCAAAATATCGATCACTGAGCAGATAATGTATTTTCTCCAAATTAATATTTCTACTTTTCCAGATTGGTTCAAAAAAGAAAACTGTTCTCTTTTGAAGTCAACTTGAAATGAAATGACGTCACATGATCTCTACATGTGTGATATGGTGTCTCTCTCTCTCTCTTTTTGTATAAACTCATCATGTAATCTCATCATACGTCTGACATAATGTAAATCATATGAAACATTTAAGTACTTACTGATTTGATATCGATGTTTATTATTTGAAATTCTATAATTTTCCTCGCTATGGAAATTATATCAGACAGATAATGAGATGATTATCAGATCAAACGATAGCTTATGCACAAATGAAAATCTTTCTTACTTAAGAAAACTTAAAAATTAAAATTAATTTAGTAATTTCCAATTAATTGAATAGTATACTACGTCAGTATTTTATATATTTTTTTATTTTTATCACTAGAAACGTAACGCTGCTATTTTCTTCCAATTAAACTTCAAATGTAAAATACGAGTCTATCTCGCAATTTGAATATCAAGATTCGATAAAAAATTGAGAAATCAAAATTTTTCAAGCGTTTTAACCAATTTTTTTTTTTTGCTAAGTTGCCACTCATATGCGACCCCATGAACGCATACATTTATTCATACATACATACATCTGCTTTTGCTTTTTCCCCCATATCAGCATACATTGCCATTTTCTGTTATCGAATTTCTGTTTGATTTGCTCCGATGGCTTCCAAATGACGTGTAACAGAGAGAGACGTGTAGAGATTTCATGGCTTTTAAACCCTTTCAAATTCACTTCACTATGTCTTTGTGTGTGTGTTTTTTTTATACCAACCTTTTTTCGCCGTATATACCAACTTGTTTTCTTTGTTATGATATTTGGTTTTTGTTTTTGTCACTGTGGTTTTGTATTTTTAGCTAAAACTAACATAAATAGAAAAGCTATGTTGCTGCAGGGATTTTTCCATGAAATTGGTCAAACTCTACTCTCAAATTTTTGCTGTGGAAAAATGTGTATGATATTTCAATTAACTTTGTGTGTTTGTTAGTAGCACTGATGTGTTCAGGAAAAAATAATGCTATAACCAAACGAATTTTTTCGCACTCACCCAATTTCACACAAACCGTTTTTCATACTAACGGACATGCCGCAATCACCTGTCATTTTAATTTACTGTATTTCTCTTGTATATTTACTCGTCATTCACTGCGAGCAAGGCTTAATATAAGCATATTTTGGACAGGCGGCACGAGAGGTTAGTTTAACCTCACAATGTAATGTCAACAATGAATATACTCCTCACAAATTACATAATAAAGGGTCTTTCAAAAGTTACGCTTAGATGTCAATAATCCCTAGACGATAACTTTTCAATGTCATCTTTGACATTTTCAAGTAAACAGATGTACAATTTTACACGATATAACAACGCCTTAAAATTATTGAAACTTAATATGAAAATGGTCAATCTTTAAGAACAACATATCGAAAAATTAGTGATGGAAATAATTTGGATAAATTGCAAGGAAGTTCATTTTGAATGTGCTGCCTCTGCAAGAGCAAGCCTACGAATTTCGGGTGCCGATGTCATTATAATGAGTAATATTCGTTATCTCAAACTGGAGGATATTATCAGATTTGCCAAAGTATCTAGAAAATTTGTACAAGAATAGCTAGCTGTCTCTGTCTTTGTCTCTATTCTATGCTATCTTGTTCTTTCTGTTACTTCTCTCCTTTCCTTCTTGACTATCTACCCTTTTACTTTCCAGGGCCTTGAATACAATGTGCATTTTAGCCTGAGTGTTTTAAGAGTTACCAATCTCTCGGTGCTTGTTGGGTCGCCCTTTTCAAATTTAAATTTCTTTTGTTCCATCGAGGATAGAAAACTGGCACTGGCAGACTTTCTGTTGAGAATACGACGGGGTTCAATAAGAACCCCTGTTAGAGAGAAATACACTATTTTTCAAACAAAAAAAAATTATTTTTCAACAAAGTCCTCTTTAGAAAGATGCACTTCTACTTTTTTTCAACCCCTCCAAAAAATAGGATTTATCGAACTATACAAAATACGCCCCTGTATCGGCGATGACTTCCTCGTTTGAAATAATTTTTTTTTTCCCGCGAGCCATTTCTTCATGTTAGGGAACAAGAAAAAGTCGCAGGGAGCCAAATCGAACAAATATGGGGGTGCAGCAGCAATTTATAATGCAATTCATGCAGTTTGGCGGGGACAACTAGTACGTTATCGTGATGAAACAGCACCTTCTTTTTCGCAAAACACGGTCGTGTCTCCTTTAAATTTTTGCGAAAGAGGTCCAATAACTCACTGTAGTATTGTGCACTGATCGTTCTTCCCTTTTTTAAAAAATCAATGAGGATGACGGCGTTCGCATCCCAAAAAATCGTCGGATCCCGCTTAAATTACTCCAAACACTGCTTCGAAGTTAACAGCCGCATCCACTTGTTGTCCACCGTGTGTAGTGAGTAATCGCAGCCGACAATATTTTCATAGCCAACTTATCATGTAAAAAATAACTTGCCATTCCGGATGACACACCTATTTGGCGATGAGCGAGAATTATGTCGTACACTTTTTGAATGATTTCCTCGGTAACCAAGTCTGCCGGGTGTCCTGGTCGCTCCTCATCAAAAACGGATGTTCGCCCACATTTAAATTCGTTCAACCAATATCTAACTTTGGTAATAGATCGCGAAGTGTCCCCATAGACAGCATACAACTTTGCTTTTATCTTCCATCCAAAAACAAAAAGCCATTTACCGAACGATACTGCTCTTTTTACATCAAAATCACGAAACAAGTCTTACTCGAATAGCTGCCAAGTCCAAAATAACCTATCAATCAGTCTGAAATTTGTTTTGCAGTCATCGATAGATCGCAGCAGACGATGTTAACACCAACTTCCCTCAGAAACACCCTCTGTCATCAAACACGGGTACTTATTGAACTGCCGTGGTACAGCTGCTGTAGCGCAAAGTGTTGCTGAGCAAACTTCAACATCGATATCTTGACGTTCTCAAAACTTGCATGAGGTATTCATGAATCAGCTATTTGTCGGATTATACATGCAAATACTTTCATGTTGGACATTTAAACGATATCAAATTTCACATATAACAGTTAAAAAATGTATTTTGAATAAAAGTAGTGAAACCTGAAAGAATCTTAATTTGTACGTGTTTTATTTTAAAATAAAATCTAAGTGACCCTTTATCATGTTGTGACAAAATTTGAGGCGTTATGCCATTGTAACAGCGTAAAAACTAAGCATATTTTGTGAACTTTTCTCCAATGCTAAAAAAAATGTATTACTCTATGTAACAAAAACAAACTGTTTTTTTTTATCCAGGAAAAATCTAATATGAGCGTGAAACTATGGATATTAACATTTGAGGTAATGCTGCATACTCAGTTTGTATTATGTCATCAATTTAAATTTTCAAAGATTCAAACGTCTAAATTTTCAAATTCAGACCAACCACACATTTTTTATAGCATCCCTGGGTATACTTTATTTCAACGGTGGAAAGCTCAATAATTTTTTTTAAGTTCTTATAAAATAGCAAGAAGAATGACGTTGAAAGTCCGTTCTTCTTTTGACAACAGCATCGAAATATTCCAAAAATTATATTTAAAGCTCGATTATAAGAAGTAAGTATTTTAACAGAAAATGGCGCCGCTGACTTATTTGAAGCATTTATGAAAATAGATTATTTATGACCCGGTTTATCAAAGCACAGGATTTTTTTGGATGTTCTCTATATTTAAGCTTCCAATAAACTACATTGGTTTGCCGATTTCGTTCTCACTTAAACACATTAAGAGATTTGAAAAGAAAAGTTTCGACTTTATAAAATGTCTTTGCATACACCTACAACTATAACGCCAAAAAATATAAAAATGTAAACTCTTGACCTTGAAATTGAGAGCAAATATAAGCCTAGCCACAGTAATTCAGCTTTGATCTCTTCGAAAGCGACCAGTTGAGCCTAAGAAAAAAATGAGTTTAATTACTCACTTCCTTTATGGGTCTAAGCTCAACAGACCCATAAAGGAAGTGAGGAAAGGACTTCCAGACTTTCCTACATAAGTACTTCGATTGCAGAGAAAAGTTGGGGATGTACACCAAAATTACTGCGATGAATCTCCACGGTTATAATCAGACCGCGGGGTAGTGGTTGGGAAGAAATTCACAACGAAGCCAATTGTAATAAATAAATTAACGAGGTTACAAAGAATTGCGTGCGTATACACATCAGCATTCATGGGTGCATGTCTTACGGCATCAATACCGGTTCTTTCAGAATTCACATCTACCAATATTCATATCCAATCCCAAGCGAGGAAGGCTATTCTAAAAACAACCAAAGCTACCATTGGCTCAGACGTTCATCAAAATCGCAGGATGCTTGATATTCTTGCTGTTGATTTCATTGCCATGGGACATGATACTTCCTATGTACAGTCTTGTCAAAAGCTTCAGGACTGAACAGGGCAGTAAAAAGACATAGGAAGGGTTATCTAAAACCTAAAAGATAAACCGAATGATATCATAGAATACTGACGGATCCCTCACCAAAAAAGGTGCAGGAGCAGGTTTCTGCGGACCGGGGAAAAGATATTCGGAAGCTCCAGGAAATAGAAGCGGAAGTCTACGCAATAGAAAGATGGACTCAATTTAACCTTGAATGCAGCTATAACAACTGGAGTATAGATATCCTTACTGATAGCTAGGCAGCAACTTTTTCCAGGTTACATTAAATCTGATAAGCTTGACCAGAAAAATCGGTACGTACCCTATGGGTTCTAGGCATATTCTAACAGACCAATGAGCCAGAAAAGAGCTGGCCTACCTATTTATAAGACCAGAGCCATTGTGTGGCCTAGGAAAGGGCAACTCCTCCTATCTTCTTTAGGAAGAAGAGGGAAGATAAAGAAAATTATACTGGGGCAATCAACCGGGCTTTCAGCAATCAAAATCAATGTTAGTTAGCTTTAACCTAAAGCGATTTAAAGATTAAATAAGAATAGTTTTAGAATTATCACTGGAGCTCTAACAGAGCACTGTATATTAATCACCTGGGAATATATTACAATGGAACTTGCAGGATCTGAGGAGGGTAAAATGAAATCGCCTAAGAATCTGAATGAAGAAGAGAAAACTCAACAAAATAGGACAAATACTAAAATGTATGGGGCTCAGAGAAACTCTCTGCATCCATGCAGAGGACACAGTTCGCAGGTCGCACTGATAAATTCCCTCGTATATTATATATAATTGGCGCGTACACCCTTTTTGGGTGTTTGGTGTGCGTCTTGATGTTGTTCCACAAATGGAGGGACCTACAGTTTCAAGCCGATTCCGGACGGCAGATATTTTTATGAGGAGCTTTTTCATGTCAGAAATACACTCGGAGGTTTGCCATTGGTGTAATTTTGGTGTTTTCACCGAGTTTCGAACCGACGTTCTCTTTGTGAATTCCGAATGGTAGTCGCGCACCAACCCATTCAGCTACGGCGGCCGCCTCATAATAATAATAATAATATCCATGTGACCTAAAATATGATAATTTTGCTTATACGCAAAAGCTGCTGAGTCACAAATAAGCTTCATTACTGACCGAAAAAATAATTTGGAAATAAATTTCCACAATTTGTCTTTACTTTAAAAAATGTCATGGTTTTGAAATAGCTACAATTTGCGAAATAAGTATTTTTCAATATTTGAATGAAAGTAATAAATTTGATTTTCGGATTTGTTGTGGGAGAAAGACTTCGCCGCCAAGTACTGTAGTTCACTCCGGTGGACGAGCGTCACGCAATAATCCGCATTAAAGCGGTATTTCTTTTTTTAACATCTCGCTCATTTGCGCCCACGCCCCGACAGAAGAGAAGGACAATTCGACCAAAGATGCCTTCTATGAGCGCCTGGAACGTACCTATGAGCGTTGCCTCCACCACGACATAAAAGTCGGGCTTGGCGACTTCAACGCCAAAGGAGGGAATTTTTGGTCCCACAGTCGGAAAATTCAGCCAGCACAACGAAACATCTGGTAAAGGCTGATCGGCTTCGCCCGTGCCCGAAACATAGTAGTCTGCAGCACCAGATTCCAGCATAAGAAAATAGACCAAGCAACGTGGCTGTCGCCTGATCGAAAAACGCGAAACCAGATCGATCATGTTGTGATAGGTGGAAGACACGCTTCCAGTGTTTTACATGTACGTACGTTCCGAGGATTCAACATCGACTCGGATCATTACCTTGTTGCAGCCAAACTACGCACACGCCTCTGTGCAGGAAAATCGTACATCTAACTACACAAAAAATGTTCGACATCGAAAAGCTGCAATCACAACAGACAGCCAGAAGATTCGCCACTCGACTCTCACTCCTGCTCTCAAAGAGTACTGCCCAACAAACCGACATGCACGAGCAATGGACCAACATTTGTCGTTCTCTACGTACCGCCACCGAAAAAGAAATAGGATACCGACGAGCCCGAAAAAACAGTTGGTACGGCGAGGAATGTCATGCTGCCGCTGAAAAAATTATGCCGCCTATAGAGCCACGCTGCGATCGGGCGCAACGCGAGCCATTTGGGATCGCTACCGAGAGCTAAGAAAGGGTGAGAGACGTAACATCCGATAGAAGAAAATAGAGGCCGAAATAAGTGAGTGCAAGAAGCTTGAGATGCTGACCTATTGGAACAACGCCAAAAATTCTACCAGAAAGTTCGGCGGCTTACAGAAGGTTTCAAGACCGGGGCGTTTTCCTGTAAGAACAAAGACGGCGATCTGGTGACTGACATCCAGAGTATACTTAAATTATGGAGGAAGCACTTCTCGAACCTATTAAATACTGACAGCTGCGCATGTCGCAGAGAATGCGAAGGTCCTAATACCCCAATCCTTGACGACGGAATTGTCGTTCCGCTACCCGACCATGACAAGGTGAGAATAGCGATAACGTGGCTAAAGAACAACAAAGCCGCAGGCGCCGACGAACTGCCGGCTGAGCTATTCAAACATGGCGGCGAGGAGCTGGTAAGGTGCATGGATCAGCTTCTATACAAAATATGGTCGGATGAAAGCATGCCTGCCGATTGGAATTTAAGTGTACTCTGCTCAATCCAAAAGAAAGGTGATCCTGCAATCTGTGCCAATTACCGCGGGATTAGTCATCTAAATATCGCCTATAAGGTTCTAGCGAACGCATTGTGTGAAAGGCTGAAGCCCACCGTCAACCAATTAAATGAACCTTATCAGTGTGGCCTTAGACCAGGAAAGCCTACCATCGACCAAATATTCACAATACTCCAAATCTTGGAATGACCCATGAAAGGAGAATCGACACACACCATCTTTTCGTCGACTTCAAAGCTGCATTCGACAGTACGAAAAAAAGCTTCCTCTATGCCGCTATGACACAATTTTTTATAAGAGCGTTCAATTGTTGGCGTATGCCGCTGATATTGACATCATCAGTCTTAATAACCGCGCTATTAGTTCTGCCTTTTCCAAACTGGATAAATAAGCAAAACGAATGGGTTTGGTGGTGAACGAGGACAAACCGAAGTACCTCCTGTCATCAAACAAATAGTCGGCGCACTCGCGTATTGGCACCCACGTCACTCTTGACAGTTATGATTTCGAGGTTGTAAAAGACTTCGTATACCTTGGAACCAGCATTAACACCGATAACAATGTCAGCAGTGAAATCCAACAACAAATGCCAACAAGTGCTACTTTGGACTAAGTAGGTAACTGAGCAGTAAAGTCCTCTCTCGACGAACAAAACTAACACTCTACAAGACTCTCATCATGCCCGTCCTAACGTATGGCGCAGAAGCTTGGACGATGACAACATCCGATGAAGCGACGCTTGGAGTGTTTGAGAGAAAGATTCTGCGTAAGATTTTTGGACCTTTGCACGTTGGCAGCGGCAAATATCGCAGACGATGGAACGATGAGCTGTATGAGCTTTACGAAGACATAGACATAGAACAGCGAGTAAAGATCCAGCGGCTACATTGGCTGGGTCATGTCGTCAGAATGGATACAAACGCTCCGGCTCTGAAGGTATTCGATGCGGTACCAGCTGGTGGTAGTAGAGGAAGAGGAAGGCCTCCTCTGCGTTGGAAAGATCAGGTGGAGGAGGACTTGGCTTCACTTGGTGTATCCAATTGGCGCCGGTTAGCACGAGAAAGAAACGACTGGCGCGCTTTGTCAAACTCGGCCAAAATCGCATAAGCGGTTATCACGCCAATTAAGGCGAAGAATAAATTTGATAGATAGGAGCTGCTTTGCTTGAAACTCATCATTTACCTTATATCAATGATTTAATGCCAAATTTTTTGGATTTTTGGAGAAATACCATAAGGTTACAAAGGCCGAGATAAATCTAAAATTCACACATCGAGAAATTTCCTTAAATATTTACTAGTACATCGTATGTAAGCATATTAGAGACCGGTGTTAATATTTTCGAGTCATCTGAGATCTCAAGTTCTTCGATATACACTTGCGCACACATAATTAAGTAAATTCAACTTTTTATTTACAATATACACAATATTTTTGGTACTAAGTTTTAGTCGATTGAAAAATGATTCAAACGTGCATTTAACCTTTTTCTCTAAACCCTCAAAGCAATGCGCAAGCAATTTTAATTATTATTTATATTTACTCAACTAAATTAGGATACAATTTATTATGCTAACTAGCCTAATAATAAGCATCTTCCTTCTGTACTAACACTCACACGCACACCAATTTGAACACGCCCAAATAACCCACAAACAAAAACTTACGAAACCTTTAAACTCGATAAAAAAACAACCTAACCTTAAAGGTTACCTGCCTTTTGTTTTAAATGCGACCAAATCCCATCCATCCGTGCGCTTACCTTTTCATTTACTCACTCCTTTTCACTCTGAGTTCGAAATAAATATTCACTTTCCTCACAAAAGACAGCTAAATTGATGATATTCCGAAGCGTTTCCTCGTCTGTCCTAAGCTGTCACATTTAGTTTGAAAATTTGTTTATTTTGAGGTAACATGGAAAGTGACCATCTTTACAAACAAAAGCCACAACAACAAAACCAAGTGTAAGTTTGACAACAACCTGTTTACAAAGTGAATGATTATGTTCATTTTGTGAATGATGAGGGCGAATGAAAAGGATGGGAGGAGTTAGCAGAGAAGGTGGTTAGGTAGATTTATGGCAGCTGTAAGGTACATAGGGAAAATTTACAATTCCATACAAGGTCTTTCAAGTTCACGTTTCTTTTTTAACAGTGTTTTGTTTTGATAGTGGTGATAGTTCGATGGTGCTAAGGAGATTATTGCAATGAGTTCGATTGCTCGAGAAATGCCTACAAAAAATTTAAATTAACAAAAAATATTTTTGCTGAAAAAAATTAAATTCTCAGACGAAGCTCGTACATTTGTACGGTTAAGTAGGTTGCAAGGCGAATTGAGTACTATAAGGTTTTCCCAAAATAGTTACTTTACCAATACAAAACAAACAAAAGGAGGAGAAATTACATGTTTGTGAAAACTCAGTGTATGACTTGGTAATACTGTGATTTGTGAGATTTAAGCTAAACAAACTAATGAAAACGAAGACCCCGTGTTAAATTTTGAAAGCACAAATTAATATAAAGCCTTCAAATTCAGTTTGCCTGCGTTTTTATGCGGAAGACGCCGTTGCAAGAAATTGTGCGTCTGTGTATAATTTCTTGAGTTTGGTAGTTTCCTTTGGTTTCGCCTACTCTTCCTCTTCACAAACAAGTAATTCCCCTTCCTTTTGCTTGTTTATTCGTGGGCTCTTACGATACAGCGAAATTCTTGTAAGGTTATTTACGTTTATACCACCCAGCTCTTCGAAGTTCTCAAAAAGCGGTTCGCCATTGGCTTACGTCCTGGCCTTCCCTAGAGCAGGGCATCCACATAGGAAGTGGAAGATAGTTTCCTTTTTCTCCGATTGATTACAACTATTCCCATTTTGGCTGGTTGCTCACCTATAAGCCAGAAACCAGTTAGCACTGCCGTGAGTCTGTAAGTATCCCTTCGTTTCATATTTGTCAATTTTCACGTTTGTTTGTGGTTGTAGGTGAGCCATCAAGTTCTGTTAACTTTGCATGTCGTCTAATTCCTTCATCTAGTGGTGTGAATAACGATTCTGTAAGAATGTTACTCATGGCAGATCCCCCTCTTGCCAGGTCGTCTGCCTTTTCATTTCCTTCAATGTTCCGATGTCCCGGGACAAAGATTAAGGTAGCTTTGTAGTTTTCGCTCAAGGTGGTAAGCCTATCCTGTTGTACAGCTAGGAAAACAAAAACAAAATCTTATTTGGACATTTGCCGCCGTTTTAATCTTATTAGACCATTTTATGTATATCCGTCCCAAAGACAAAGCTTATGTGAATAAACCAAGAAGAATTGAAGCTTTCAGAAGTAACATTCAATAACATTGTGCAAAAACATTTTTGGGAGCTCAATAACTCCAATACATCCTGCGTTCGTAAGTTATTGTGTTACATTTGTTATTTTCAAAACAATGGATCAAAAAGAATTTCGTGTTCTAATTTTTCACCGCTTTTTAATGGCAAACAACGCCGTTCAAGAGAAACAATAGCTTGAAAAGTGTTATGGAGACTCCACTCCATCAGAAACAACAATAAAACGATGGTTTGCTGACTTCAAACGTGGTCGTAGAGACACCGATGGTGCTCAACGCAGAGGGCGTCCAAATGAGGCAGTAACCCCAGAAACTATTTAAAAAATCCGTAAAATCGTTTTGAGGGATCGAAAAGTGAAGTTGCGTGAGTTAGCTGACATCAAATGTGTTAGCTTTATATTGCATGAGCATTTGACTATGAGAAAGCTCTGTTTAAAGCGATTGCCGCGTTTGCTCCCTTTGAAGACAACGTAAGTGTCACAAGTCAATCAAAACAATGGCAAAACTACTTGAATGGTACTTCGAATTTCTCCCATCGCATTCGCCAGATTTGGCTCCCAGTGACTTCTGGCTGTTAGAAAACCTAAAAAAAAATGCTCGCAAGAAAGAAACTTCACTCGAATGAAGAGGTTATCGCTGAAACTGAGGCCTATTTTGAAACAAAAGTGGTATTGAAATATTACATCACGTTGTTCTTGATGGAAATTACGTTGATGAATAAAGCTAATTTTGAATAAAAAAAAAAACTGTTTTCTTTGTTAGACTCGAGACTTTTCAGCTCATTTTTATAAGTAGCCAGTAAAGAAGCCCCGTAGGCCGTTTTGTATGAAATTTTTCTGAAACAAAAACAAAATAAATGCAGTTTGAAAACTTTATACAAAAATTTGCAAAATTTCCACAAACTTTTCATCCCTATTCCACAGTTTTTAGTAAGAATCTGCAATTTTATTATAATAAAGTGTCAGTTTGAGGTTAATGAAAATGTCGTTTTGTTTGCTTGCGCATTTTCTCCATTCAATCCGTGGAACTGAGATAAAAAGTTTGTAGAATTTTTTGAACTTTCTTATAAAATTTTAAAATTGAATTGGCTTTTATAAACAATCACCTATACTTTAAAAATAATGAGCATTAAAAAAAGAACACTCAATATTCAAAAATCATTCAAGAAGTCAAAATATTGTTGTGCTGTTATTTGAGGTGGGCTGTATGTCCAAATGTCTAATTTACACGAAAAAATCAACATCCGTACGACATTTGGCAAATATCATCTATCGCTCATAAATTGCACACATAAATTGTACAAAGTTACAAATAAAAACAATCTTCTTCTTTATATTTTCTGACAAGCACCCAAGTACGAGTTTGACAGGCACCTAGGTGTATGATGGTGTGAGTGTTTGACGTTTTCATTTGAGCGTATTGGCGGGGTTACTATACAAAAATAGAATTTGTATAGTAATATAAAAAATAATCGAATTAGTTAGAATTTTTGGCCAGATTTTCTATGAAATTTAATGATTTTTTATGCAGCCATGTTTCGGAAAAGAGCATTTTGGAATCAGGTGATCTCAGCTGTGAGTATTTTTTGACGACCAGCTCAGAGTGTTTTCACGAATAGATCTATACAAAGACTCATGAACCCAAATTAAGACGAAAGCGAGAGGTAGACAACATTTGAAAGCATTTGTGCATTATGTGCCCAAAGACTGCGCGATAGCAACTAATAATAAAGGGTTTTTCAATAAGGGCGGGTAGATGTTGAAATGGAATAAAATGGCGTTTGCTGTGTGGCACGTAGCGCCGTCCTGCTGGAACCACATGTCGTCTAGGTCTATATGGTTCAATATGGGCCATAAGAGATTGGAAGGGCCACCACGTCTACCGAAAAATGGGCGCAATGCGCGCAACGTTTGCGTTAATGAACACTCATTTTGATAATAAAGTTTTATCATTTGAACGTGCTGTTCAATCGTGTAACTTGCCATGATGATTTGGCATAAACAACTGAATAATAAACAAAAGATTTGACAGATGTCACCAAAACAAAATAGCTGCCACAGGGCGCCAAAATCGACCCGCGCCAATTGAAAACCCCTTTACAATGGCTACATATCTCTCGTTTGCGGGAAGAACTTCACAGCTCAAAAAATCAAAAAGATCGAGAAAACGGTTTCAAAGCTTTCAGTTTACTTCCCTAAGTAAAAACAAATACAACTTTTCATTTAATGAGACACTGTTAATTAATATTGCTATGAATTTTTTACACATAATTATCTGAAAAGATTAGTTTTCTATTATGATGTTCTTCCAGCAAACGAGCGGTATGTCGATAAAGAGATATTGCATCGTAAGCCCAAATATGTGTTTTGGGTTTAAATTTAAAGAAGCAAATAGAACTTGGAGGACTCTGTAGAAATGCTACACCATAATTCGCGCAAATACTCACCGTCGAATAGATTTATTTTTTTTGCAATCTGTCATACTATAATAATACATGATATACTATACTACTTTTATATGTATGTACGAGTGCATGCTCTAAATGTAATGCGTCATAATTATATTTCTAAGGCTTTTTTGGGTATTTGCTTTTTTGTTATTTTTAAATGTATTCCCAAAAAATTAATTTAAGCCATTATACCCTTTTTCTTTACTCATTAAGTGAATCAGACCAAAGTACCCGTATGTATTAGAGCGCATACATCTGCTTGTTGCTGAATAGTAACATCTGCTTCTCCTTGCTATTTAAAAAAAAAAAAGAAATAGAGGCTATTCAAATCCTTAAAAATTGCGCGGTTTGTATTTTAACTAATTAAATACATTTCCCGCCTTTTTTTGCATCCTTTTGTCAAAGTTGAGCAGTAAAATATGCTACCTAAAGTACACATTTAAATGGTGCTTCAAAATGGTGGACTATTTAATTTTTTTCGTACTCTTGCGATTTTTGTTATACTCTTACATACTTCTTCTGCAGTTTTTGAATAAGTAAAGGGTCTTTCAGATGTTATTTTAAAATAAAACATATACAAATTTAGATTATTTTAGGTTTCACAAAATTTATTCAAAATACGGTTCTTAACAATTACATGTGAAAAATGGCATCATTCAATTGTCCACCATGTGCACATCTATTACTTTATTTATTAATTTGAACTTGTTACTCAATTATTCAGTTTCAAACTGAACATAGACTTTATGGCTGCCCAATCTAAGTCGTTGCTTGGATTTGTAACAAGAAATCAAACTGAATTTCAGGATCAGTTAGCCGATATTATTATTATAGAGTATACTCCCTACTTCCTGAACAAGAAAGGAGATGTTACCACAAAATGATTCTGGGCCTACAAATGGAGAGACCGCTCCATTCCTGGATAATTTATCTACCATTTCGTTTCCAGTAATTCCAATGGGCTCTTGAAACCTAAGAAAAACTGGGCCTAAGATATTCAGCTTAACAAGATATTCCAACACCAGTTTTTATGTAACCTGAAAAGAGTTGAAAACCTTGATTGCTGTCTTGCTGTCAATAAGGATAGCTATGCTTTTTTTGTTATAATTGCCGTCAAGGTAAAAGTGAAGACATCTTTCCTTTGCGTGAAATATATACATACTAGGGCGGGTCGATTTAAAAATCGCTCATTGCTCTGTGAAAATCATATTCTAGGGATCAAAATAAGAAACTTTGCCGAAGGAACCATACCTCTAAAACGAATTCTGATGTCCCCCAATTTGGGTCGAACGAAAAATCCGACTTTGACCCATTTAGAGTGCTCCAATCGAGTCCAAATGTATGACCGACCCCCTCTAACTTTGGACGGCCGATCTACCCATGCCAGTGGCACACGCCCTGGAACTCCCCTGGGGGGGTTCCCCATACAATCCATTCAAAATATCACCATTTTTGGCCTTTACATAAGAAAAGTAACTAAAAAGTTCGAAGCCGAATGAACCATAGGCAAAGTTTCTTATTTTAATCCCTAGAATATGATTTTCACAGAGCAATGGGCGATTTTTTTGCCTCCCCACAAATCGACCCGGCCTAATACATACCCATTCGGTTATGGCTGCCACCAAAATACTAGAGAGATATCTTCCCTTCCCTGCTTGGCGATCGTTTGGGCTCACTCATAGAAGGCACCGCTTCGAAATGGGTCGGCTTGACTGCAGCAAAGAATTGCAGGCGTAAATTCGGTCCAAAAAATTCTTTTAAGTCAATTTGTGCAGCACCCACATATGGAGCTTCTTTTTGAGATTAGCCTTCTGTAAACTATTCCAATACGGTTTTATGGCTAATCTTCGGTCGCTGGTCATTGCTTTAAATCCTTAAATCCAGATGCCCCCCTCTATTATGCCTATGATTTTAGCGTAATTTTCGATGCATAGAAGTCATAGAAGAGCACGAGAAATCTTCAAGAACCAAAAGGCGAAATCAAAAAGGGAGGCGATAATTTGGCTAAGCAAGGCGCTGCTTTTCCGAAAAAATAAGTGTCGATCCCATTACAGCTGACACTGTAAAACCGTTCTAATATTGTTTATTAAGGTCTCAACCAAGCCAGCTTCTAATATTAATACATATCTATGCGTGCTTTGTAAACGGATTTTGTTACTAATCACATTCTTTTTTAAATGAGTAAATTTTCAATTTAATTTAAATAACAAATTGATATGTATGAAAATGAGATTATTGGGACATGAAGTTTGAAAGTCTGACATGAAAAGTTATTTGTGGTTTCCTTGTGGTTTCTAAAATGCCACGAATTTGGTATGATCTAGAACTTCCGAAGGTTAATAAAGTTAACTCGTTAACTCAAACTGAAAAATTTGTGCATTCATAATTCTGGCATCAGGGGACCGATATATATAAATATAATTGGCGCCTACACCCTTTCTGGGTGTTTGACCGAGCTCCTCCTTCTATTTGTGATATGCGTCTTGATGGAAATGGAGGTTGTACAAATGGAGGTCCTACAGTTTTAAGTATTTTGGAGTTGCACCGAGATTCGAACCTACGATCTCTCTGAATTCCGAATGGTACTTTGTATCAATTGATTTCAGGAAATATATCTGCTTTGAGAAATTTTTTTCTTGAACATTTAAACCCACCAGCTTCATCTTGAATGAGTATTTGAGAACCTCTTTTAAACGAAACTTTATAAAAAATTCAAAAGCTAGAATTATTTTTAACAAAAGTTTTAGACAGAACATTGGAATTATCGAAGAATTCCTTTCTACTTTAATGTGTCCTTACATTCATTTTTTTAAATAAGTTTTCTTAAAGTATATTAAGAGGCAGTTAGATGACTAAAATGATTACAAAAATTGCTTACCAAAAATTTGACTAGGGGTTATCGAAAAAAAAACTTCTACTGTTAACGGTAGTCGCTAAGTTGGCGCTTCGTAGGAACTCTTGCTGTCAGAGTTTTGAATTTTTGGTTTTCGAATTTCAACATTTTTTCTTATTTACCTGGTCAAAAAGCTAAAATTGTCAATCAAAACTCCACAAAACTCTGCGATATCATCTATGCAAACTGTTTATGATTTTTAGTAATCTTTTACATTTCTTTTGTTTGTTTGAAAATCACTATTACTTACTATTGACGTTCAACACTCCACGTTCGTCATGAAAGGAAATTGCGAAATTTTAAATTTCAGAGCATTTTGAAATACTCACTTCCACTTACCTCATGCACCTAAAGAAGAAACAGGAAATCTTTAAAATGTTTGAGCGGGCACTGTTTGTTAGCAAAATTACTTTATTATTGACTAAAAGGTAAGGAAAATTAAACGAAAATATTTATAAAATTAAACAACTCCTAAAACGCAGATGCCTTAAACTGTATTTCTTTCTGACGGAAAATTTCCAGTTATTTGTCAACACCAGCTTTCTTCGTTCTACGCCATAATTTACGCTATTGAAGCGCCTTTTACAATTTTCATAAAAACAAGATGTTAAGTCAAAAGAACAATAAGAAAAAAAGTTGTTTGAAACGCATGCAAAATAATAATAAGAATAATGGCTCTGTTTTATTTTCTATTTTTTTTTCCGCTCTGTTTTGCTACTTCCTAACTACAAATAATTCGCACGTGCCATTGCAAGCCTGCCAGTCATACCCGGACGGCACAATCTTGGAAATATACTCACCGTAAGCAAAACGAAGTGCACTTCACTTTTAATTTAGCTATTGCTCTTCTTCTTCTACTACAATAAAAACAAAATGTTAGCCATAATGGGTGGCGCATTAGGTCCACGCACAATGCACTTAAATTATAAGCTTTCGTAGACGGTTCGAAGGTGCCGTTATCGGCAAATCACTTTGAATACTCGCCAAGAACATGCGATTTGACGCCTTTAAATTTTATTCTTTGGGCATATTTTTGAAAAGGAAAGTGTACGCCAATAACCCAAAAACCCAAAGCCGTCACTATGCCAATGTCATTGGGAATTTCAATGAAAGTACTAGCGACTGCCGGGTCGACCCAAAAAGGTCGTTGAAGACTTCCTATTGACGTCTCGAGCGGGAGTTTAACGGATGAAGCGGTCTATACAAATATATAGATATATAAATAATTATAAAACAAATATTTATAATATAATATAAATATACAAACATATATGTAGTACAATGAAAAATACAAAAAACAAACCAACTAAGCACTGCAATTTTTTCGAATTTCACAATTGGCGTTCTTAATGGAAGCCCCTACAATTGCGTTTGAAAAATAAAATGTAACTTTTTGTAATATTTGTTATAAATTATAAATGAAGACGAGAATGTTGCAAATTGTTGTGAAAGTAGACAACTGAAAACAGCAGCAACAGCAATGGCGCATTCAGCTTTGCCAACATTAACTGCTGATGCCTGCGTCAGCCATTTTCGTATTCTTCATTACTACTTTTCCCAGCTAAAGAAAATTTTCTCTTCACTTTCTAGCAAAGTATAGTAAGTAAAAATGCAAACATAATAATCCCAATAATAGTGAAGTGCATAAATTCTTGACGGACCTTGCCCTAGCTTCGTTTACTACAAATGACGAATGCAACAAATCCAAATGCCACCCAATGGTTTTCATAAGAATTTTCGCTTTGCAGAAGACCACATCGGTGATTATCATTATACAAATTCATATATGTAATCAAAGGCCGAGTTGAGTTGGTAAGCGATTGGATGCCTTTATCCAAGACTAGTGCCATTTATAGTTATTATGTCGGCGAAGAACTCAACCACCACCGTCCACATTTTTGATATTACTTACCTCAGTTGACTTTATTAGCACCAAAATGAAATACTATATGTTATTTAGACTGCGGTCGAGCACAATCTGCTTAAACTCAAGGCATTCCAGAGTGTTACGGATATGGGCACAGAAAGTGCCCAATAAACTGTGAAGGCATCACCTTACTTCTAGGATGTCCAACAAAATACCTGGACCAAATCCACACATCCCTCTTGGAGCCATCGGATTATAAATGCCAATATTAGAATGCATGCCTTGATGAAAAATTTCCCAGATGTAAGGCGGCCGCCTTCACTTAGTAGTTGGATATCATAGAGCCTCGACAGCCACACGGCGATCTGAGAATGTGGCAATAAATAAGCTTTTCATACCTTTTGCAAAGTCTATGCCAGAATATCTGACTGAAATTTGGTAGGCCAAAATCTGTGGCTATCGCGATAGAAAATTTAATACAACTCTGCACCACTGAACATATGTAAGGTCATAATTGGAAGATGTTTTGTCCACTTCGTTTTCTGGAAAGCCGACTAGAAATTTACTGCCAAAGAAGAGTTCTTTGGTAATGTAGGCAGAAATCCGGTGCAGTTCCAGCCCCGTTTTTTTTCAGAATACCTGCCTGCCATTGGCGGCCGCCGTAGCCGAATGGGTTGGTGCGTGACTACCATTCGGAATTCACAGAGCGAACGTAGGTTCGAATATCGTCCAAACCGATAACCATAGACGCTTTGCTGCTTGTATAAAGAAGTGAGACTTAGTCAGTCCTAAAAGGGATTCCCTCCCTGGAATTGGAAAAGTTCTCACCGATTCTTTTATCGGTAAGTAGGTTAATATCTACAGGGTACTTAGGCGTCACATCCTGCCACAAAGTACTTTCCGGGTCCGTATGGCCTTGGGGACCTTTTATTTACCATTTTGTCTTGACTTTGACACATGATCTGGTCAGTGTTATCAAGCACTGCTTTTTGAGGCTTTTCCTATCTCGGCCCGGTTTGTGCTTCTATGTGAACGAATAGTCATTAGCACGCTGACCAAAGATCATTCGAAGAGCTTGCCTTAATTCGACAGTCCAGCTCTAGTGCAAGAAATATGATGACCAAGCTTGAGCAAAACATCGGCCGTCAAAATTTTATTGATTTAATACATAACCTCAAATATAGCTAATTACGGTATTTTCCGTACTTTTAAGTCGTAATATTTTGAAAACTGACGTTCTGAGGCAATTCTGTTCGAGATTCTGATTATCAAAACCCTTCGCAAAAGTATTGCCTAATTCGGAGTTCAAAATTTGTGTTGACCTGTGAAATCAAGCAAACTATTGTAGGCAACTAAATACAAGTTTTCGGGATATCTCGACTCCCAAAAATACTTATAAATGTGAAGTAAGTTGAACTATGAATACGACCTCAGCGCCGCCGAACTATTCGCCGAGGACATATTTTTTGTAAGTTTAAATGGCCATACTCAAAGAGATATCCATTGGGTAGGAAAGAACTTTTACGCTTGATACAGAAGCATTCAGATTCTACCGAAAGGATACGGAGGCATGTCCAGAACGCAACCGTGTCTTGACTGCAGCCTGACTATTAGAGTAAATATTTATCCCGGTAAAGCGGTCACAGTAACCAAATGGACTGGATATCGGAAGTACACAGACTCGAAACCCCAGGCACGAAACACTAATTCATAGAAAACGTTTTTCTAATGGCGGTCGCTCCTTTAAAATGATCGGATACAGCAACTTTTCTGTAATAGATGCGTGGTTCAAAAGCTTGCTCGAAATCCAGAAAGCGCATTTGTCGAGATTCCGCTTAAGCATGAATATTTGATCCGTCGTTGATGGGTTGGGCCGAAAACCACACTGATATTCGCCTAACTTTGATTTCGCCGCCTTATTAAATTTGACAGCTAGAATACTTGAGAAAAGTTTGTAAGTGATGTTTAAAAGTGTTATTCTCCGGTGCTGTTGTCGCCTTTTTTTTAAATATGCACCAGAATTTAGCACAAAAGACTTCTTTATAAACCTCTTCACCTCCTGCCAACCATCCGTAAACAGTTTGACTGGAGCTTGTTGCCAAATGTTGCACTATGCAAAATCCTCCCTTTTAGTGATGTGCGTAGAGAAGATTATTTTTATGAAAAGCGTCTGCTCTCGAAGGTTTGCTATTATCTGCCGAGTTATGACCACTATGAGAAAAAACTTTTCTATAATTTGTTGTTTACTGTTCACATTGGGGCTCGTACCTGGATCCTCCGTGAATGGTGAATCATTTGTACCTGCTGATATTCTGAGGTTAATTTATTCACCGCTCCAAAGCAAAAATGTTTTAAGGGGCCCGGTGGTCTAGAGCCCGAAAATTTAGGGTATTTTCAGGATTTTTTTTACAATAAAAAATGAAAAACGATATTTACATTTTTTTGGTTTTTTATTCAATTTCTTTTCCTTATGAAAATGGAAACAAAAACATTTTTTTAGTTCTAAAAATGGCGCTGAAGTTGACCCTCCCGAAAAATTGGACCTGGACGGTATTGTCCATTTTGGCTCTTCTATTTATCTGAAACACAAAAACCAAAAATATTATTAATCAGTAGCTGTGCCCCGTACTAGAATAAACAAAAACAAATTGACAAAATGACGCGGTTTTGAATTTCACACTCTAAAAATCGGTTTTTTCAGTTTTTTAATAATAAAAAAACGAAACAATTGAACTAATAATATAATTCTATTAAGGGCGATTGCCATTGATATTGTGAATAACATATAAAAATTTCCGACCATTCCACTATGGTCTGAAATTCAAATTTTTTGGCATAAATTAGAAGGAGTGGTACTAAGTCATTGAAATTTCGCATACAGGTTATATATGATTTAGTTAAGAAAAATTCCAAGAATGAAATCTGTCATTCCCCAGGGGTACCTCCCTTGGACCTATAATAAAAATTTTTGAATTTCAGCTACAAAAATTGCGATATCTTAACGAAAATTGGTAAATATGTTATTCTCGTAATACGCATCGACGATACCAAAAATAGTTGAAATGGGCCAGTCCCTAGGAGTACCTCCCTTGGACCTATAGTAAAAATTTGATTTCATAAAATGAAAAATTTGCATATGATAGGCAAAAGTGGTCAAATAATTTTATTATCCAAATATTTATACATAAAGTAGCTTGCATTTAATTACTTCCTCATAGCTTGGATATATATTGCAATTCCTTTCTTTATTTAACAACCTCATGTTGATATACTGTCTTTTGCTTAAATCATTTTCAAGTAAAAATGCGAGAGCTTCTTCCGGAGTTAGTGGAACTACTTCGGGTTTTTTGGAGGTAACAGCTTTTCTTATTTCACTTTGTTCTGCTTGATGCGCAGTTTTGTTTAAAATAAATGCTAAATCACTTTGTTTTGATTTTTTTGCCACAACAGTAGCTGCATGAATCAAAAAATCAACATCGTCATTGTTTTCACAAGAAAGATCACTTGCCAGCTTCCTCTTAAGCCGATCTTTTGCATCTGTGTAGCTAACCTTTGGTCGTCCTGCTTTACTTGAACAGGGTTTTTCAAAATCATTCTCAGAAATTTCAATTATAGTTGTTGGGAAACCCACTGGGGGTAATTCTCTTTAAATCTATTAACCATCCGATTACATTTTAATAATTTTTCGCTAACATATGCTAATAAATTTTGTATTTTTTTTCTTATTTCATCTTTTTTCTTTAAACTTAACTCATTAGTATTAATTTTTTTAAAAACCCAATCCAAAACAACATTAGTTTTGCTATCGCCCTCCATCCAAACTCCAAGCATTTCTTCGTGTTGGAATTTAAAACTTGCTGAAAATTACAAATATACTTAAATGGGGCGAAAACGGGCATATGTTACATACATGATTTTAAAGAACATACACCAAACTTCCACCGAACATAAAAATCTGGAACAATATGGGACAATACACACAACTTTCACTCCACAGAACACAGGTTAATACGAAATTTTCGGTTAAAAAAGCTATTAAACAAAACTCCACACTATACAGATATGACACAATAAACCAAATTTTTTTTCATTAAGTTAAAAAATAGATACATTCCTTATATTCTTCCATTATAAATTTATTTCGTTTTTTTTCCTTTTTAACTATTATCGAACAGCTGTTTTCTTACAATATTTAACTGAACTGTTTACAAGTTTGTTATTGCTTCATGTTTTACAGCTCATATTTAGAACAGAGTTGCCATATCCAAATAATTTTTTGTATATTTTAGACCACTGAAATGTCTCAATTAATGATGCGTACCTATTTTTTTGAAATAAGAAAAAAAAAATTTTGGATTTATGCCAAAATATTTGAATTTCAGACCATTGTGCATTCGGTTGAATAGGACGAAAAAAGTAGGTTTGAGAAAATTGAGTTTAAAAATTTTAGAGTGGATAATGCGACCATTGATGCCGCCGCGTGGCGAATCTGACTCTACCTGCTAAAACGGCTGTAGAATCCAAAGTACTCAAAATATGCTTCCAAAACTTTGACAGTAAATTCTTAAAAGCCGAAAAAAATATTTTTTTTGTAATTTCTAGACCACCTTTAAGTTCAAGACCCATTTTTAGTAAATCTTATTTATGGTAAAGGTTAAACACAAACATTTATTTATGCGCGTAAATATATTGTACTTGTATACTCACGTTTATATACTTATAAAAGCACCTGTTGGCATGCTGAGAAAAACAGCAAAATTGGCATTTGCCACAGTTGTCTTTTATTTTACAAAAATACTTACACTTCATTTATATATACTTACATGTATATGTCTATTTTATATTTGTAGGAAGCAGATCAATTGCTTGAATGGCAAGAAAGTAGAAAGCAAAGCAAACGTAGAATAATAGGAACCCAAGGCATCATTTCTCTTTCACATCTTTGTAAATTTCTCCCACCCATCAAAAGTATTCTGTGTCACACAAAATGGAGATTACATTCTTAGCAAGGATTTAGGGTTACGTGCAATGAACTGGCAATAGGTATTGGCAACTTCCATAGCTCACTCCAAACCTCCCTTTGTTACTACACTTCTATTCACTCTTTATTCTCCATATTCGAACATTTACTCCCACTGCAGCCAAAATCCTAAGCAGCTTTGCCCTGCCTCACAATCACGCATTGTTATTCAATTGCCGTTTTCACAGCCAACAAAAGTGTGAAGCAAATGGGTTGGGGCCAGTGCTTAATAGGCGTTCACATTTATTTTGTGAAATTGTAAAATAAATTTTTTCCATCAGTAAACTCATTGAACTCGCACTTTTTTGCTCATTCATATTCAAGTTATAGTGTTAAGTTGTAGCTATGTATGCATATGTGTATATGAATATGTATGTGTATATAATATATATTATATATGTATGTATATACATGGAATTGATCCATGTTTTTCATTTTAGTGTAACATCAAAATCCTTTAATGTTTGTCATGTGTCAATAAGTTGGACAAGTTGTTGAAGCGTGAATTTATTTCATTTTACATTTTAATTAGCATAGAAATTGAAAAATTTTATTAAATAACTATAGGTGTGTGTATGTTTTTAATTTTTTTTCAAGTTTTTCACCGCATAATAAAAAGGTGTGAAAATACGATTTTAATTGATTTGTCACTGCTCAACACTTTTGGCCATTTTTTTTATTGGGGGTAAACTTTTTTGACGCAGAACAATCGCATTTTTTATCAACACTTTTTGTGGTTTTTTTGATGAAGTTGTGGTTTTGTGGTTAACCAATATTTGCACAAACAGTTGACGTAAGCAATTTCGCACAATTTCAATATACTTTTGAGCTAAATGTAGCCGGTAAACAAAATGTAAGTTTTAATTAAATTTACTACGAGTTTCATTTCTGCTCTTTCTCAATTTCACATTTAACATCTACTTTTAATACAATAAAACTGTAGGGCCGTCATACAGGGTAACGCGGGAGGCCAAAAATAATAAAAATTAAATAGCTAAGTTTAGTAATATTTTGTTGAGGGCCTATGATCGGCCACTAATTAAGAGAAAGGTTTTTTAGAATTTCCTATTTTAATATGATTGGCGCGATAATCCCTTACGCGATTTTGGCCGGGCTTAACAAAGCGCCAGTTGGACACATCGAGTGAAGCCAAGCCCTTCTCCACCCAATATTTCCAACGCAGAGGCCTTTCTCTTCCTCTGCTACCACCAGCTGGTACCGCTTCGAATACTTTCAGAGCCGGAGTGTTTGTATCCATTCGGACGACATAACCCGGCCAACGTTGCCGCTAGATCTTTATTTGCTGCGCTATATCTATGTCGTCGTAAAGCTCATACAACTAATTGTTTCATCGCCTGCGATTTTCGCCGTCGTCAACGTGCAAAGGCCCAAAAATCCTTCGCAGAATCTTTCTCCCAAGCACTTCAAGTGACACCTTATCGGATATTGTCATTGTCCAAGCTTCTGCGCCATACGTTAGAACGGACATGATGAGAGACTTACAAAGTGTTAAAATTCGCTTCGGGTTCAAAAAATTATTGTTTCGTAAGCTATCTTCAGATGACTGAAGCTTTTTTGTTTATGAAGCAGTTTTCTTTATTTCTTTTAAATCAACTGCGTATTTACTTAGCCTTTACCGCTCGCTCTCTCATTCACTTATATTTTCCCCTTTCCGGAGTATGAATTCAAAAGAAAATGCATTAAGCGCAAATATAGAAAAAAGAAAACCCATATATTCATTTATTCCAACATAACAAGGGACTGATTAAATTTCAGTGTTAAATAGAATATGATACATTTTTAGATATTATATAGGGTGGGCCATGTAAAATTTGCTTTTTGAATCGGCTATAAAAAAAAACTAATCAATATTTTTTCAAACTTTTTTTTTATTTTGAAGATTGAACATTGTCATTTATGAATGAAAAATAATATGACTGCCACGACTGGCTTTACAGTAGGCCATTGGATCAACCCACATTTTCGATTGTTTGGGCTCCAATTTCATGAATGGCAACTTCGATTTCGTGTTTTAAAGCATCAATCGTCTCTGGATGGTTCGCATAGCATTTGTCCTTAACGGCTCCCCACAAAAAATAGTCCAACGGGCTTAAATCACAGCTCCGAGGCGGTCCATTGATATCGAAATTCAAAAACGGTAGCCAAAAGTTCGAGTGTAACTTTGGCAGTGAGACAAGTTGCACCGTCCTGTTGAAACCAAATGTCGTCCATGTCATCCTCTTCAATTTTTGGAAACAACTCGTTGAGCATGTCACGGTAACGTGGCTGTGATGATGCCGCCAGACCAAAAATCGCACCAAACAGTGACTCGTTGTGGATGCATTTGCTGCTCTACAGTAACGTGTGGATTTTCTGAGCCCCAAATCCGAAAATTTTGCTTATTGACGTAGCCACCGATGTGAAAATCAGAAAAGAAGAAGAAGACTCATCTCTTTGGAAATAGATTTTGAATATTTCCCAATTTTGTTCAAGCGTATAGCGTCCCATTTCGTAAATGTCAAACCTTTAAGTAAATTATGAACACATTTGACATGTCATTTGTGTTACCATTCTCAAAAAAATAGGTGGTTCAAAAAGCAAACGCTATATGGCCCACCCTGTACTACATACGATGAAATACAATTTATAGTAGAAACCCATGCGGTATAGGTATTTCCTAAAGCATCCGTGACCAGAGAGGAGCTGTGTCAAGAAATAATTCACTTCCCCAAATTTCCTTTGAGCTCATATAACTATTGTTGGAATGAGTTTCATTTCCATCTACCGCTCTATTCAGTGTCCCATCGGCTTTGCCACCCCTGCATGGGCTCACATCTCCAATCCGCCGCGCTAATGATGGCGTGATTTTTTGTTTTTGAAATTCCACGCATCAATTCGCTTATCACGAAAACTGCTTTAAGGGTTTTAATATGTCGTTTTCTTGTTCAAATTATATGTAAATGGCAATCTCATCTACATTTCCATTTCCTGCAATGCCATTAAGTCCGGGCATCCAACAGATGTGTTACCATCTGTCTGCGGTTAGTCTCTCCATGGCTTCACTGCTCCTAAGAACGTTTTTAGATGAAATTCCATATGATTTTCTTGTCGCTTGACTGTCAAAGTATATATTTATGTTGGAATTATCCGATGTGTTTGCTAGTGCTATTTCTGCAGCCTTTCCTACCCCAAAGACTTCTGCTTGAAAAATACTGCAGTGGTTAGGGAGCTTAATTTGCCGCCTGATATCTAGCTCTGCGCAATATATCCCTGTACCTACCCGACTATGCCCAACTTAATACGTAAATCCAACGGAAACTGGACTGATATTTGTGACTAATCAGTACGCATTTTCCAGGATGCTTAGACTACTTAGGTCAGGAGCCTGTAAGAAATAACGTAGTAAACATCCCGAAAGGCATTATTGCAACGTAAAAAATAAAATGGGCAATAAGCACTTTTGACCCATTTAAATCACCAAGTTTGGACGGAATTTTTCCAGCCGTGTTCCAAAGGATGGACAATTTGTTGGTACCATGGCTAAAAGCGATATACACAGGATCCTGAGGTTGAACTATGTGACAGTACTCTGGAAAGAAGCAAGAGTTGTGCTTATACCGAAAGCAGGTAAAAGCAACCCCACACTCTGAAAGCAATATAGGCCCATTAGTTTGACCTCATTCCTTCTGAAAATCCTCGACGCCCACATTAGAGAAAATACATGCATACACTAAAGGCAGATCCATAGAGACTGCATTAAAGTATCTGCGCTTTCTTACTGTTCGTTAGTTTGTGCTTTCTATACTGCCACAGAAGCATTTCCATGACTCTCTCTTGGCTCTACGTACCTCTTTCTTGTATGTTTCTCGTTGTTCCACTAAGGTGGCTTCGATATGCGTTTTAAGGATAGAGGAGTGCATGCTGCCGGATATGCTTCATTAAGTGCCCTCGTTACCGTTCTAACACTCTCTTCCAGTTCAACACATGAGCTAAACCTGCGAGGTCTCAATGGTTTTTGCAATGGCACTTTCCTAAACAGATCCCAGTTTGTGTTTTAGGATTTCTGAAGATTTTGCTCTTTAGCTTGGGCGAGAATGTCATTTTGAATTGTATGTACTTGCGGTCGGAGAAAGGTGGCGTTTTTAATACTCTCCAATCTTCCACAATCGTAGAGTTATTCGTAAAAAGAGTTAAGTCTAGAACATTTTTTGAGATGCGTCCAATAAATGTTGGTTCTTCACCCCGGTTTGCTATTTCTGGGCTAGTTTGTAAAATGAAGTTAATTAGGTACTCATCTTTATCGTTTATACCATAAATATTATATTATATTTTCCCAATTAGTTCTAATAATTTTTTTATTGTCTAATACAACTTACTGAACTCAAGCTGGAGTTTTATAAAAAAAAAAACACGTGATCTTTCTCTTCTCTCCATATGTACATTAATTGCAGTAAAAATATAACTAATAGCCAATCCCACTGTAAAACAACTTTATCCAAAATCCGCGAATTCAAGTAAACAAATCAATAAAAAAAATGTTTAGAATGTTAGGATTATTTATAAAATAAATTGGTATACAAAATTTTCGCAATAAATAATAAAATTCAATCATTTAAATGTTTCACTATTTCATGTGCAAAATTTACCCCGAGGAATGCTATTCAATCATAGAATACTTTCGGCTAACAATCCCCCAATACCCAACAATGTGCACTTGTAAAGCACTTGAAAGCGTGTGTGAGTGAGCAATGTACCCTGTAGGGTCATTCAGTTGTTCATTTCTAGTGAACTCAAATAACTTCTAGTGATTTTTAAACCAAAATTGCTTTGTATGCGTCTGGATCTGAATTTTATAAAAATTTTATAATTGCATGTCTTAATTCAAAGAAACAAAAACAAGTCATGGAGACTAAATACGGTTCGTACAGAATTATATACAGACGCACATTTTTTGTAAAATTTAATTTGGGCTGGCTGTTAATTTTTGGAATCCAGAAACAAACAGAGTTATACTAGCACAAGAGCGGGCGGAAATTTAGTCTTGACATACAAAAAACAGCTTTAGTTTCGTCAAAGTTGTATCAACGGTTTTCTTTTTTGCCATTATATGGCAGGTGGGTTCGGTTATTGGCCAATTTTGCCCATTTTCAGTACCAAACCACCGTAGGCAAAGAGTAATATGTGCAGCAAGTTTCATTGGTATACATTAATTTTTGATGGAATTATCATGAGCACGGACGGGCTCGACTTCTCTCATCACTCTGATCCTTTTGGTATATACACTAGGCCGGGTCGATTTGTGGGGAGGCAAAAAAATCGCCCATTGCTCTGTAAAAATCATATTCTAGGGAAGAAAATAAGAAACTTTGCCGAAGGAACCATACCTCTAAAACGAATTCTGATGTCCCCCAATTTTGGTCGAACTTTTAGTGTCTTTTGTGGGGAGGCAAAAAAATCGCCCATTGCTCTGTGAAAATCATATTCTAGGGATCAAAATAAGAAACTTTGCCGAAGGAACCATACCTCTAAAACGAATTCTGATGTCCCCAAATTTGGGTCGAACTTTTTAGTTTCTTTTCTCATGTAAAGGCCAAAAATGGTGATATTTTGAAATGATTGTATGGGGAACCCCCAGGGGAGTTCCAGGGGGTGTGCCACTAGCATGGGTGGATCGGGCGTCCAAAGTTAGTGGGGGTCGGTCATATATTTGGACTCGATTGGAGCACTGTAAATGGGTCAAAATGGATTTTTCGTTCGACCCAAATTGGAGGACATCAGAATTCGCTTTAGAGGTATGGTTCCTTCGGCAAAGTTTCTTATTTTGATCCTTAGAATACGATTTTCACAGAGCAATGAGCGATTTTTAAATCGACCCGCTCTAATATACACACATGTAATAGGGCTATGAATAAGTTCGTGCGGTTTTACAACAGATGGCGTAACTTGATTATTATTCCATCGATCCACATTTCCAAACATTCATTGGAGAGCTACTGTCGTAAGGCACAAACGTCAGTATAAGTTTTTTATTTGAAGCGTAAACAACAATATTTTTACCACACTTGAAAATGTCGAATTTCGTGCCAAATAATGTGTTTTTGCGGGGAATTCTTCTTCATTATTTTAATATGAAGAAAAAAGCAGCCGAAAGTCATCGTATCTTGGTGGAAGTTTATGGTGAGCATGCTCTAGCTGAGCGAACATGCCAGAAGTGGTTTGCACGCTTTAAAAGTGGTGATTTTGGCTTGGAAGACGAAGAACGCGAGGGTGCGCCGCCAAAGTTCATGGATACCGAATTGGAGGAATTGCTCGATCAAGATCCGGCTCAAACGCAAGAAGAGGTTGCAAAAACTTTGGGAGTTGATCAATCAACCATTTCCAAACGTTTAAAAGCCATGGGAATGATCCGAAAGGTAGGCCATTGGGTGCCGTATGAATTGAAGCCAAGAGACGTTGAACGCCGTTTTATGGCATGCGAACAACTGCTTCAACGGCACAAAAGAAAGGGTTTTTTGCATCGAATTGTGACTGGCAATGAAAAGTGGGTCCATTACGACAATCCAAAACGTCGGGCAACGTATGGATACCCTGGGCATGCTTCAACATCGACGTCGGCGCAGAATATTCATGGCCTGAAGGTTATGCTGTGTATCTGGTGGGACCAGCTGGGTGTTGTGTATTATGAGCTACTGAAACCGAATGAAACGATTACGGGGGATGTCTACCGACGACAATTGATGCGTTTGAGCCGAGCACTGCGAGAAAAACGGCCGCAATACGCCGATAGACACGACAAAGTTATTTTGCAACATGACAATGCTCGGCCACATGTTGCACAAGTGGTCAAAACATACTTAGAAACGCTCAAATGGGATGTCCTACCCCACCCGCCGTATAGTCCAGACCTTGCGCCATCCGATTACTATCTCTTCCGATCGATGCAACATGGCCTGGCTGACCAGCACTTCCGTAATTACGATGAAGTCAAAAAATGGATCGATTCGTGGATTGCGGCAAAACCGACCGAATTTTTCACAAAGGGAATCCGTGAATTGCCAGAAAGATGGGAAAAAGTAGTAGTAAGCGATGGACAATACTTTGAATATTAAATTTGTAACCATTTTACGTCAATAAAGTTTCAAATTTCGAAAAAAAACCGCACGGCGCTATGGCGGCCGCATTTTTCATTAGTAATATGTATTTATTAATAGCTCTAAACCCGATATTTTTTCAACCAGTTCAAAATTTCCCTGCTGGGTGTGTATGAATATACAAATATACATATATTATTTCTTACTTTTTTGCATGCTCTACAAAACCCACACAATTCATGCCACAAATATTTGAAATTTTAAAATGATTTCCTACTTTTCTTTCCTTACCCTTGATTGTTTTGTTCTTTCGTAATGTTCTTGCATTGTTGCGCCACCGCCTCCCCAGCGTATTGTGTCGCCTACTCAAATATCAAGCATTTGTGCATGTGATCCGCAATTTATGAAGCTTTCCAACCAATCGCATAGAATTCGAAATACTGGCATCATAAAGCGACTGAAAGAAAAAAACAAAAAATAGGTTTACCCATATGCTCAAAAGAAAATAAGTAATGTGGAATGACAATGTACGGTGCCTTAAATTAATCCCATGCCGCAAAATATCGCACTTGTATGCTTACTGAAAGTTGCAAAAGTAGACAGATACAGGGTGCATTTCTTTTTGCTCTTTTTCAGATCTGACATGGAGGACTACAACTTAACTCAAGAAACAATGAGAGAGATTTAAAAAATCCGTTAAGTGCGCCCGTTCATTCGTGCATAGAATAAGCCGTGAATGAAAAGTATCAGGCAGCGCTGCAGAGCCTGTTGCAAAAAGCATAAAATGCGAGAACCGTTCTGACACCACCAGTGAGGAGGACCCTTTAAAGCCAATGAGGCAGAAGGCAGTTTATGTCGGGGCAAACAGAAGAACGGCGAGTTATCCGAACAAAACACCTTCTAAACAAAATTAAACACTCTGAAGCGCCAGGGATTTTAAGATTTTTTTCTGATGAAAAGGATTTTGGTCTTGGTCAACCAACCGCAGAAATGACGGATATCTATGACAAAGTACAGAACAGAGTTTCCTGTTGTCATGTACAAGAAGTTTCCCGCCATTATTAAAGTTAGGTGTTGTCCTTTACTCAAGAATTTCGAGTGAATGCGAGGTTCTACAGACAGTAGTGAAGCCGTGGATTAATAGAGTATGCGGTGAAGCCCATACATCATTCAGCAAAACTCTTCCCTTTCACACAAAGCGATGGCGACACAATATAGGATGGCTGACAATTTCCATGACCACATAACACTGAACTTCCCGTCCAGGGAAGAGTGGAGCACTAGCCCAACGTGGCTACATGGTGACTCGCAAAAATGGAAACTGTGGAAATCGTACACCAAAGAGAGCTCGAAAAAGTAAAAACTAAAATATTTTCGGACAGTCAATCAGTCCTCAAAGCCTTAAATATCTTGACGTTTAATATAAAAGTAATTATAGAGCGTTGCAATGCACTCAACAAACTGGCGATTCTGAATCAGGTGCCCTACTTCGTATACAACAAAATAAGTTCCACGAGGGAAGAAGGAGAAGGCAGACTTTTATGCTAAAAGAGGGGTGGAAGGGCCATTTATTGGACCAACTCCATTTTTCAGCTTTAACAAAAACAGCCTAAAACAGGAAACCAAAAAATGGACTCAAATAAAATAGAAGGAATACTGGAATAGCACAAACGGCCTTAATCACACCAAAAAGTTCCTGAACTTTAATACGAACAGAGCAAAATCTGCTCTAACCCTAGGCAAAAGAGACTCAGAGGACTATTTGGAGAACTTACAGGCCATTTTGCCTGCAATAAAAATTTCAATACAATACCACTATCTAGCATTAGTTGATGCAGATTCTATTGTGACAAAAAGGAGCCCCTGAAACACTTAATCACCAATTGTGAAGCATTAGGTCAAAGGAGACACAGAATCCCGGGCTCGTAACTACTAAAGGATGAAGACCTACAAATGCTCCCTCTTAAAGAGCTAATTCGATAATATAATAAATGAATAAAAATTAAGCACTTAGGGCCGCACAGTAGATCAATTTGGTCACAGTGCATAAAGGTCTTATCCTAACCCGTACAACTATTATCAATCCCCTGGGCTACTATGTATGGAGCATAGTTGCTCGTGAAACCAATAAACATATTTAGAACTCCAATTATTCACAGAATGCTGCAATTAATACTATTATGGCTTCCGAACCCATATCGAGAGGATTATTGCAGCTAATGGAAACTTTATTGAATGATTTTATAGATATATATTGCGTTAACGTTTTTTTTCGAAGAGGGATTCTTACATAGATACCGCCAACACAGACGGCATACACGATTCATACTGATCGCTAAAGGTGCACCTCATTCGAGACCACGCACAGTCAGTATTACTACTAAACTGGACGAAACTTGCAAAACAGTACACCTACGTACTAAACCCTAACTTCTACCTCTGTAGCTTTAGTTTGTCTTACGCTACTGCCGTTTAAGCATTGCATCGCAGGGCCAAGCTGGCCAGTATGGCTCTTCATATGTATATGTTTCTTTCTCTGTCTACTCTTCATTACTTGTTTGTCTTCTGTGCTTACTCCGTTCCAATTCTTTTTTCCGCAGTTCCTGTAACGCATTTGCGAACCATTTTCTCATCTCGGCCCACACCAACTTCGATTGCAGCATGTGTCGGGCAGAGGAAGAAGATATGTTCCGCGTTCTCACTACCATTCTCAGATCGAGCAGTCTGCTGTGTTCTCGTGGCCGAGTCTTTGAAGATAAACTCTGTAGCATCCGTGTCTCATCAGGAACTCAGGCAGGTAGTAATCTGTGTCTTCTTTCAACCCATGCCAGCACACTTCTGATGAGTTTATGCGCCCACCTCCCTTTAGTCGCTAGGTCCCAGCAATTTTGGGACCCTCATTTATGCTCCCCTGTCGTACCTCCTTACGCTCTTTCGCCGTTAGTCACCTGTTTAGGCTTTTGGCTTTGTCGTAGACTCTACCCAGTTCTGAGGCAATTATATCTGGTGACATGATACTCGATATGACATACACTGCTTCATACGACACTGTCCTGCAAGCACAGGCAACTCTAAGGGCACTTAGTCTAAAGACTATTTCCACCTTCCTCGCGCATGTTTTTTGCATCAGGGCTTTCCCCATAGGGATGCTGCATATATGAGTGAAAACTGGGTAACTTTAGCCAGGAGCGCTCTTTTGCTCTGAGTGGGACCACCAATGTCGGCCATAATCCTTGAGTATTACGTTAACGTGGTGCAAAAAATTCGTAGAGTTTCTTTAGAGTTTGTTCAATATAAAAACGTATTAGTTTTACTCTCAAGTTGTCCTCACATACCGGACACACCCTGTATACTCGTATACATATGCACATATGTATGTGCATACGAGGTTGAGTCTTCATTTTCAACCTTCTTCTTTATCTTTTTACCTCATTACACTTTTTACAGCATTTCTTCAATTTTGTATGGCCTTTCATTCAAATCGATTCCCTTCTACCACCAAACCATTTCTGCACAAGTGGAAACTAGTTACAAAATCGGTTTAATATGTAGAATGAGAAAGCAATTTGTAGCACAACTCCAGCGGCTGGTGTGTTGTGCAGGTGGAAGCGAACTTTTTTGATGGCATGCCATAACCAATTCTTCAAACTCATAATACCATTGATTGGATTCTGTGGCATATGTAGTGGAAGCGAGGAAGATCTCAAATACATTGAAAAGGGTCTAACACAGAATTTTACTATCTAGGTTCAATCATTCCAGTGCCTTTTGGTTTAATGTATCCATAGCTCACTTTGCCAGCACTGGTAGAATGAAAACCAATAAAAAACATTTCAACATTGACAGTCTCGTCGGAAAGATAGTTTGGGTTCGCGAAAGGATCAAGTGACTTTTGACTTTCGATACTGAGAGAAATTCCTTTTTCATTTCTTTAAGAAAAAAAGAACTAGTCTATCTTAACCCATATAAATATATATAACTATAAGTATACAGTACAAACTTGATTCATGGCTGCCTCCTCCGATGTAAGTTGATTAGTATTTAGCACCACTTGGCTAATTCTTTCACCGACTATATCATCGTCTTTATTACAGTATTCTTCCTTTAAAGCTCTGGGTTCCAATCCATTGATCGTGTATTAGAGGCGTACAGTTTAGAGGAAAGCATATTGCCGATATTTGGCCATGGGTGGCATGGATCATTATCAACAAGAAGAAGTGATTTTTCCGGAAGATTTTGTGCTCAAAGGAAGTCTTTTACCTGTTTATTTAAGCCATTTTACAAAAATGAGCATACCTCTGGAATAAATGTTCTGTGAAACTATATTCGTACAAGCAAGGAAAGTTATTCTCTCCTTACTGATCTTATGCCTCGGAGCTAAGGTTTCTCATGAGCGCACAAGTGCTTTATCGAGTAAGAGCTTCTAAAATCTGCCAGACTCCTCGGCATTGTATATCTGCTCTTTCGTCGAACTTAGCTCCATAATTGCTTTGTTAAATCTGTCCAGATATGGGTTCATCGAGGCACTCTTATTTGGTAATTTTGCCGCAAATTTTTATCTATCGTCTTCCCCTAAATTCATTCAGCTGATTCAGTTCAAAATATCTCATAACCAGCCTGGCATCGACGCTATTTCCTTGAGCTTCCAAAATACGACGTAAAAAGCAAAACCAAAAATGTTGCAAGTATCAAGGTAAACATTTTCTAATGCCTCAAGTACTGAGTACGCAATGAAAAAAAAATTGTGTCGCAGGTATCGAGGTGTGCAAGAATGGAGTTTCCACTGTACCTATATATAGGGTTTTCCAAACGGAGGTGTTATTTTGATATTCATAGAAAATATTTTTTTATAAATATTATTACAATACCCGGCATCCGTTGCTATGCCTCGTTGAATAAAATCAAAACAACCAATCAGAAAAATATCAAGCAAAATTATTTTTATTAATTTTTTATCTCAAACCGTTTTTGAACTTTGCATTTGGATCATAGTGGGAAATAGGAAAAACTAAGATTTTTTAGATTAAATTTAAACAAATATTCGATTATTAGTGACGAATAAGAGTGGTGGCGCGGCCTGGGGGCTGTGGGAAGGGAGTTTCATCATAAAAACATGCATATAACCTTCTTTGGGTGAAAATATGAATGTGTAAAAATGTTTATGCCATTTGGTGTTGTCGTTTCGTAGTGACGCGCGGGCAACGTACAGACATTCACCTTTATAGTATAGATATATATAGTATATATATATAATTGACTCTTACACCCTTTATTGGGGGTTTGGTTAAGCGTGATGTTTTTCCACCCATATAGAGAGCAAATATTTGCAATAATAGAGAAATAAAAAACTGCACGAATTTTATTGATTAATTATAGACTTTTGTTGGCAGTGATTATTTTTGTCTATTTTATTTTTGGAAAAGGAAAACAAACTCATATTTGTATTGGTTTTCATCACCGCAACAACGCTGAATCCCATTTCAAGCCACAAATCTTGCATTTCCCTTTTGAGAATCGGAGAATTAAGAACTTAAAAACCTCATTGCTAAATCAACTTGCACTCAACTATGAATAAAATTACAGGCGAATAGGAGAAATACAATAAAAACATAGAATTTACAGCCACTAAATTGACTCTGGGTAACCACAAGAAGAAAACTGCATCAGCATCCTACAGTAGAAATGTTATTAAAAATCCTTGTACAGTTTGAATTTTCTAAGCATGCCCACATACATACATACATCAAATCATCGCATATTTCCTCCAACATTTATTGGCCTTGCCCGACTCTAGTGAATGTATTGCAATTTCCTTTGAAATTGCATTTGATTCACACAGTTGAGGCGTAAATTGTACAAACGGCTCAACCCATCAACCATACAGCCAGCAGCCGTCAGCGTCATCCGTCAACTTGGCCAATTGTCAATTACGCTATTTCAAGTTGTTGTAGGGTGTCTGTATACACATATAATATTTATTGCGCCATACATCCTTCTACGTTTGCTCAGTTTTGATGTGTAAAGCGATTTTATTCGTACCAATGAGAGGTGGCAAAATCAAGGTGTAACTTCATTTATCACGCTTGTCGCGATAAGCCACAAATCAGCTCGAAAGTTTTACCAGTAATGCACTGTGGAACAATTGAATTTTGGGTGTTAACTGCATTGCTTTCTAGCTTATATTCTTATATCCTTGGTATAAGCACACACATACAGGGTGAAATGTTGTCTTTAAATGGAAATGTATTACTCCATTTGTGCCAGAAAATATTTAAAAGTTAATAAGATTTTAGTGAATCACAATAAAATGCAGGATTCTATTCTATGTATATATCGTTTGGTTGCGCTCAAACAGGTCCGACTCAAACAGGCTTTTTGCATTGATTACAAAGTTTCCTTACTTATAATTTTCTTTTAGATCATTCGTGGTAGCAAACGAAGAAACATCATTTAATTTTTGAATGTCCATAGTTTTTTCACCGAAAATACTGTAAGAATGCGCGACGTTTAGAAAAAACTTGTTTTTAATAAAAAATGACAAGTAGAATATTATTTGAACTAAATTTTAGCCACACTCAAGATTTAATGTACTTTTTTACGAAAATAAGACCCTTTTTTTGCAGGCAGTAGAGTATTGTGTATTTTCTCCATATAACCATTGCTTGAAAGTTTTTATATACATTTATAAGGAAACATCCAATACTGTCATCAAAAAAAAAAGTTCAAAAATCTCTCTATCTTGAAACTTTACGCTTTATTTTACCAAAATTCAATTGGCTCTCCAACTTCTGATGAAAATTTGTTGTTGTTTTTGTAGGAGAACGAACTGATTATACTTTCATAAAAAATATGAAAGAAATAAATTGTCCAAACTTACCAATAACTTTTTATGCTATAATTACTTAGCGCAGCGTATATGTACTCAAATATGAACGAGACTGATTTAATAAAACACAAACGGTTAATTATTGTTTTTTATTTTATCTCCTTCAAAGTAATCACCATTGGAGGCGATACACATATGCCAACGTTTTTTCCAATCATCATAGCATTTCTGGAAGACCGATTTCGGTATGGATTTCTGTTCCTTCTTCGAATTCTCTTTTATGACTTCAATTATCTCAAAATGTTTTCAACGGAGCGGCAACTTGAGCTTGGGAAACAGGAAAAAGTAAATGGAGTCATATCAGGCGAATACGGTGCTTGCGGAACGATATTAACATTATTTTTGTTCAAATAATCGCGAACAAGACGTGATGTGTGAGCTGGTGCATTATCGTGATGCAAGAACCATGACTTGTTGTCCCACAATTCCTTCCTTTTAAGACGAATGTTCTCGCGCAAACGCTTTAAAACGTCTAAATAATATTCAGCGTTAACCGATCGGCCTTGCGGAAGGAACTCCGAGTTCACTACACCTTCGTAATCGAAAAAAACAGTCAGCATAACCTTAATTTTTGAGCGACTTTGGCATGGTTTTTTGGGTTGATGTACGGCCCTCTTTGAACGATTTGTACCACTGGAAAACACGTGCACGCGATAGAGCAGAGTCCCCATAGGTTGTCTGCAACATTTTTAAGGCGTCTGAAGCCGAAATTTTGTTGGAATAACAAAATTTCAAACAAATTCTTTGTTCAACTTGAATTTCCATCGTTAAATTCGAAGAACACACTCGAGCTTGACTTGTTTACAGTAGCACAGAAAACAAACTATGTGACATATCACACTGAAATTTGCCTTGTAAGCTTATAACAGTCCTACCATCCAACAAAAAAATTATTTTTGCCATATGTCATCCGCGGACCGTTTTATTGATAAAGTCTCGTTCATATTTGAGCAGAAGGTATATGAAGTTACAGAGCTCAGACAAATGTAAATAGTGCTAGCTTAGCCTAGTGTAGTCTAAAATGGTGCCACCGCGAAGATTTAAAAAAATCTTTGCCATTATTACATTCTAAGCCTTGAATAGAATATAAAGTCTAGTCCTGAGAGTTTTTGGCACTAAATTAAATCTAACAAATCGTGTAATGCCTTGATAGAAAATCTGCTAACCCGAAGTTGGAAGAAGTAAATTTCTTCAGAGAATGCTTTTCCATCTAATTTTGCAATTTTATAATAAACAACAAACAAAACCCACACTTTTAAGTCTCTCATCATATTCGCCTATTGTACAACGCAGCAGCTTATAAGATGACTGCATCCGATGAAAAATCCCTTGGAATATTTAAGAGAAAGGTTCTCGGCATTTGCACGTTGACTACGACGAGTAGCACAGGCAATGGAACAATGAGCTGCATGAGCTTTACGAGCACATAGGCAAAGTGCAACGAGCAAAGATCCAGATGCTCCGCTGCTAGTTGATATCCTCCGAATGGATACAAATGCGCTGACTCTAAAAGTATTTAATGCGAAATCAGGTTATGGTAGCAGAGAAAGAGGAAGGCCTCCTTGTCGTTGAAAATTTCAAGTGGAGAAGAGCTTGTTTTCAACTGGAGTGGGAACTGGCTCCGGTTAGCATGAGAAACAAACGCTGGCGTGCTTTGTTACATAAACTCAGCTAAAATCGCTAAAGCGGTTAACGCGCCAATCAGGAAGAAGAAGAAGATTCGATAGAGTCTCTCATAACATTTTATTGTAAAAATTATTTTCGTTTTGATTTTACTATGTTTTCCTGCGGAGGATGAAATCATATTTATGCAAAAGGTGATGGTCCATTCTCTGAAACATTCATTGCCAGTTCTGGTGTGCCTCAAAGAAGTGTTTTAGATTCGCTACACCTTGTGTTAATTATCAACGGCATTAGCAAATTGGATTTTTTCTAATAGTGGTCGTCCCTCCGACTTCCGAGTATATTTCTGCCATGAAAATGCTCCTCATAAAAATCATTTGGCGTATGTTCGGCCTTTTATGGAACAACATCAAGACGCACGCCACGAATAGGAGAAGGCGCTCGGCCAAACACCCAAAAAGTGTGTAAGCAGTTTTTTCTCATTAGTTAATTTCCTGCTATATGCTGACGTCTTAAAAACTTATTCAGTTACACATCCCACGGAATTATTCTAAAGGCACCACGTGCTGTCCATTGTCTTCACTATTTATGTATTTCTCTTTTTATTTATTTATTTTTTTTTTTTAACAAAATATAGTTCATTCCTTAACAAAGACTATATAATAATCCAACTTTGAAACTTTGTACTAGAAAAATGGATTTATAAAAATTCGATAAATTTTCATCAATATTTTTGAATAGAATTTTTTAACAAAATTTGGATATAGGGTTTTTGATAAGTTTTTTTCTTTCGCGATGTTTCGCATTCTCTCCATATAAAAAATGTAGTGCATTTGTTATATGGAGAAAATGCCCAACACCTTAAGCTGTTCTAGGTTGGAATTAGAGAACTACCGATCTTCGGTCGAACTTTGACCGAACATTTCTGTAAATTTTTTCGTTCAAGAATTATATCTACTTTCAGTTTCTTTTGTAACATTTTTTTGAGTCCATATTGGCATTATCGTCCGGGGTGGACCATTGCCTCCTCTACAATACACTGAATTTTTCTCTACATTCCGTTGTCGATAGGTCCTGTGGGATTCTGATCTTTCGTATAACATCTTCTTTGTTTGGTCGTTCTTTCGCTGCTCATTCTTAGGGCGTGTCCATAGCAGCGTAATCTTCGCAAATTTATAAACCGCGTTACGTTTCGCCCCGCAATAAAAACACTGAATTCGTGGTGATACAATATACGGTATGTACCATCTTCTAATCCACGGATAATAGATTACCTGGTTTGATATTTAGTTATGGTGACAAAAAAATTGTGAGGGGAACTTTGGCTGCCTCTTCGCTTGGGAGATTCAGCCGAATTCTGCACGATCATTTCACATGTATTCTCACACTCGTCCAATCAGTCGTTGTTCAGACGGCAACGAAGTATCATAGGTTGACTTTTTTCGTATATCACTAACACAAGCTAAATGTTTGTTAAACAAATCCCAAGTGACGTCAACCCATCAGCTGATTCTGTCAAATTCGCTCAGAGATGAATAACGGTAGGTTAAAAAAATATTTTCGCCATTTCAGGCCTCTAAAAATCTTATAGGGCCGAATAACTTTTGAATACTGGTATCAAAACAAATATGTTTTTTTAATTCTTTTGAAATATCGCGTGATCACCTAATCCTCCATGGAGTGTGAGTAAATAGAGAGCAATTATTCAATGCTGCAAGCCAGCTATATTCCTAAAATACTTCCGATACCTGTGCTTTATATGGAAGAACATTCTTAACATCCTATGCCAAAAAAAAATTTTAAATATAAATAGATTTTTGAGTGACTTCAAATTAATATTTTATTACACTATAATCTATAGGGTCACAAAATAGCTTACCCAAAAATGTTCTACAGTTCTCTGAAGACAGTTTAAATTCTTTTTAAATTTAAGCTTCAAAAATATTGCAAACATTGTAAAACGATAAAATGACTTATTTATATGAGCTTAAGTGTATGTTATGAACTGAAAATATTGTCATTGAAATTTATGCACCTTCTTTGTTTTTTATTAATAAAAATATGGAATGTTAAAAGAATCATTGCTTATACATCACTTGGGCCCTTTAAAATGTTCGGTTCAGCTTGGGCTGAGATTGGCCTAAGTCCGGTTCAGTAAGGTTCGGTCTAAAACTCGATATACGGTCGTTCTCCAGTTGGCATATATGGGCTTTTATTTGTGGTATGTCCAAATTTTAATGAACTGGATCGAACGTGTACTAAAAGTGTATCTTAAGTTTGTACAAAGATCATCAAAGTTTTCTCATCCCTACTTACACCTTTCAATAGTATTAAGGGTGAAATGGTTTAAGTTATTAATTTTCTTACACCTGCAAGAATTCTTGACATTGCTGTTCCTTTCTATCTAAAGAGATTAATACAAAATATGCTGGTATGTTACTATTAAACGCACACTTCGTTATTTTAATGAGATTTCGCATTCTAAATCGCTAGATTTCTCTGTTTCCAAGAAAGAATTTTCTGTGCTATTTTTTTAGTTTCCTTAGACGATAGTTTATAATTTAATTATCTAATTCCATTATTCCTCGTTTTTGGTAGTCAGTTTAAGCTCATGTTTTCTTGGCTTCTTAAATAAATAAAATGTATGCTATTTTGCATAAAAAATTTCGACAAAGAAACCCCAGTTTTTGCACATCCTGTTTAGTATTCATCAAGTCTTATGTACGAAATGCGAGCATTTAACCACGTAGGACCAGACAACATTTCACCTTCAAGCATCTCAAAACTATTACTTGCCGCAGTAAAAACTTTCAAATTGCATTAAAACCAAACCGCACACCAAAACATCTGCTCACAACAACTATCATACTACAGGTTGTTGTACACATCGCAATTGCTCATAGCTATTAGTGTCAATTCTGCAGGTAACAACTGTCGATGGTTGTCGACTTGCGACAGAACTATTCGTGCTTCGCAAATTTAGCGCCCAAAGCAAGTGACACCAGTGACTATCTGCACACACATGCACACACATACATACGAAGTATGAAATCATGAAGATTTTGTTATGTAAGAGTGCATGTGGTAAGGCAGGCTAGAACTCAATGCTCGCATGCCCACATCTGTACCTTAATGGATGCATACTAAAACATCGGCATGACTTAGTTTGTAGAAGAATATTTAGGGAAGAAATAATGTCTACTAGCATTTTTGCTGTTGCAGTTTGTCTGTTGCCTTCTGCCTTTCTCCTTTTGCTTCGTGCTTGCGCCACAAATTCAATTATTTTGCAACATAGAACTAATTTGTCAACATTTGCGAGTCAACTTAAAATGCAGCGCAAACGAAGTTTACGCTAGAAACATAAACAAATTTTCGGCTAATACTTATTTTGCTAGCCAGGCAATTTGAGATTCAAAAAACAGAAAGTGCAAATATATGTACATACACATATGTAGTTATATAAATTTCTCTTTTACATTGCAGATTTTTACATCAAGTTGCCGATGCTCTTGTACTTACTGCCCATCTCACTGGCGTACGACACTTTGCGGTTGCACAGCTAATGATGTTACTACCGTTAATCAACTTTTAGAGAAGCGCATCGAAAAGTATCTGGATTGTAAATTTATCGCCCATTCGCCCATGCTGGTCAAACTCATTTGACGGAGTCGGATACAGTGAATGCAAAAGATGGCAACGCCAAATCAAAATGAGTACACGGACATTGAATTGTCCACACTGGAGGTGGGAAGCAGCAATAAAACCGATCCCATTTACTCCATCAAGCCAGATTTTATCACGCAATGGTTAGTAAACAAACCTCTTTTCATAGCTCTAATTATTATTAAGTAATTTTTCTCTTTCATTCTGCCTCCAATATCATACACAGGCGGCAAAAGAAGGAGCGAGAAAATATTTGCAAGTCTATTTTCAATCGCTTCGTCGAGCACACAGAATGCAAACGACTTCTGGAGGCCGCTCAGCTCTATCATCCCTTTATTGGTGAAAATGGTGAGCTGAGTATGTGGAACTCTGAAGTTGAAATGGACATGATGACGGCCTATACAAATCGTAGTTTGAACCACAGCCTACTGGAGGATTTCACGAATGTCACCACACGCGATCCCACACCATCACAAGTTCTGCCACCTTTTGCACTTTGGCAGAGCATATTGATCGCATTGTGCCTAATGATCTGTATCATATTGACGGTGGGTGGAAACGTGCTTGTGCTGCTCGCATTCATCGTCGATCGAAATATCAGGCAACCGAGCAATTATTTTATTGCATCATTGGCCGCAACAGATGTGCTAATCGGTAGGTTTGAGAAGGCATTAAAATTCACTTAATTTTAATACAAAAATTTTCGACAGGTACAGTCTCCATGCCCTTTTATACCATATACGTACTAATGGGCTATTGGGATTTGGGTCCGCTGTTATGCGATCTGTGGTTGTCTGTAGACTATACGGTGTGTCTGGCCTCCCAGTATACAGTGCTACTCATAACCATAGATCGTTATTGCTCGGTTAAGATCGCTGCCAAATACCGCAGTTGGCGTACCAGGAAACGTGTTATCTACATGGTTACCATCACTTGGATCATACCAGCGCTGCTTTTTTTCATATCCATATTTGGCTGGGAACATTTTACGGGCAAACGTGATCTTTTGCCCGGCCAGTGTGCTGTGCAATTTCTCAAGGACCCCGTTTTCAACACCGCTCTTATTATTGGCTACTATTGGACCACGCTGGTAGTGTTATTTGTATTGTATGGCGGTATTTATCGCACGGCTTACGAAATGCAAAAACGGAGTGAGGCTAAACAGCGAAAAATGCAGTCAATGGTGGCATTGAGTGCGGGCGCTATGTCCGGTATGGCGGGCCATGCCGCTGGTATAGGTGCCATTGAGGAGAAGATATTGAAAACGAAAGTAGAGATTGGCGGTATTAGCGGCAAAGATGGAACTAATTGCAGTAGTCCCATTAAGCGTGGTTCTGGGCAAATGAATCCAATGACACAAGCTGAAGCCCTTAACGGCACTGCAGTCGATACTGTCAATGAGCAACGCCGTATTTCGGAAGACAAAGCGGAAAACGGTAAACGAGATGGCGGTTCAGGTGAAACGGAAAAAAGTGAACGATCCAGTAGTCCGGCTTTTGACTCCGATGAGGAAAGTTCGGTCAATCAAACACAACAAATGATAAATCAACAAAAACTAGCCAACCTTCGGAAACGCTCCTCAATTGGACTGGTATTTGGCGCACAGGCAGCACTTATTGCCACGCGCAGTAAAGGTAATTTAACCCAGTGCTCCACAAATTCTAAATCCAGTGAAGCCATGGCCACAACGGCTACCGCAACTTCCCCCAACCCGGCACGCAGTGGTGTGCTGATACGTGCCCAAAGCAAAGAAGAAGTGAGCGTGCATTCAACCACGAGTGGCGATCGACCCAAACGTACTTCCTGCACAACCCTTTCCCAAATTGTTGAAACTGATCGTCTAGTTGATGAGCAGAACAGAATTGAACCCACACAGCCACGTTCCCGTTCCAGTACCACTACTAGGCTGCAAGCTGAGTCCCCATTATCGCCTGTGGATATTGCCCCGATCGAGGTCCCTCGTGACCAAATACAACCATGCTTGGTTCAGGCTATTCTTCCACCTCCTGAACAGTTCCAATGCCCCTCACCCTTCTCCGAATATTCAGATAGACCACTGGGCGGCACCAGCAGCAACAGCGAACTGAATATGACCTACAACCTGCTCACCAATCACTCCGATCTGCGATTCATGGACGAAAGCTCTATCATGCTAGCCTCGCCTACCACCAATGAGAGCATAACCACCTCCCTACGGCAAGCGATATCACAGCCCGCGCCTGATCGTGCAAATCAAGTCGTCACGAACCCCAAGTTGTTGCAGCAAGCGCTGCAAAAGGCTGCAGCTGCTCAACAGCAACTGCAACAATCTAAGACCAAAAGTGCACGCCGTACTTCCCCACCTGGTGCCAGCAATCCATCCGCTCCACCCAATGGTAACACAAATTCCATACCTGAAAACGATTTCAATAATTTGGAAATTGAACGACATCTTCTTGTTTCCTATACAGGCATGGAAGGTTTTGTCAAATTGCGACGAGAGAGTTGTGTAGAGGCTATAAGCTTGCTAACTATCAACGAACAAGCTAAATTATTTGATGATGCGGGAATCGCAACGGAGATACGACGTAGTTCCAGCCCACTGGAGACGATAACGAAACGCACATCCATCACAACAGCTGGCGCAGATACCACCGTAACTACAGTAGCACTATCAGTGCAAAACCAAGTAACGACAACCGTTGCCACTAATATTGCGCCAGCGCTGCTAGAAAAAATCGATGAACGTGAAATATCGGATACGACAACAAACACCAACAAATTCGCCTCCATCACAGAAGGGGCTGTAAGCTCGGAATCAACGTTGCCACCAGTCACGAGTACCGCACAAAATGCCAACCCCAACAATACGATGTTCGTATCAGGCGCTGGTATCAGCACAACCTACGGCAGCAGTAGTAGCACTTCGAACACCAACAATAAGCCATCGAGCATAAAATCGCATACACAAGCGAGCGGAGATGTGACCAGCCGAAATTCAAGCAAACGTGATTTCATTCATTCGATCGGTAAGCACTTCAAGAGCAAAAAGAAGCTGCCGCTGGTAATAGGTGGTGGACGACAAAAATCCAAATCAGAGAATCGGGCACGCAAAGCGTTTCGCACGATCTCCTTCATTCTTGGCTGTTTTGTGGCGTGTTGGACACCATATCATGTGCTTGCGCTAGTGGAAGGCTTCTGCCGAAATCCACCCTGCACAAATGAGCACCTCTACATGTTTTCATATTTTCTATGCTATGCGAATAGCCCGATGAACCCCTTTTGTTATGCGCTTGCAAACCAACAATTCAAGAAGACATTTACGCGGATACTCAAAGGGGATTTTCACATGACTTAAGGGTATAATGGGGAAGAGTTGAAATGTAGAAGACAGAGCGAGAGAGTGTGAGAGAGAGAGAGAGAGTGAGAGTGAGCTGGTGCGTGAAATGCTAAAATGGTTTTGTTAGGAAATTCACATACAGAGGCAGCTTTTTCAGAAAACGTTTTCGAATAGCTAAATGAATATTATTTATTTCAAACTCTAAGATACAAACGATCATTGACGTTAGGAGAGAAAATTATGTTAAAATATATTTGATAACTACGGTTTGGTGTGATCCCTAATGAGCCCTAGGAACTATCAGATGTCTGAGTTATCAAATATATATCAATTTATATTATTTATGAAGAAAACGCGTCTGAAAAGGCTGCTGCTCTCCGAGCGAGATCTCTAAGCTTCCGAAAAAACAATACCTAAAATTTTGTTGAACGCATAGTATGTAAGAGACAAGAGCTGAAGAGTTGAAGAGTTAAGTATCAGAATTTAATTACGTAAGTTAGCCTTGTATGTGTGAGAGCGAGAGGGGTTGTGCGTTTGAGGGATCCTCTTAGTGCATTATAGTTGGCTCTATTAGGCGAGCGTCAATCCAATAAGCTTTCGCGGAGACGGAGCGGCGCTCGCAGGCCATAATCTTATGCTTGTTTTCAATTAAATAAAATAATAAAAATTAAGTCAAACAAAATAAATATTTTTAATAGAAATAGAAGTAATAAAAATATTTGTAACAATTTAATATAATAACTAAAACTTAGTTGATATTAAATAATATTATTAAAGCTAATTCCAATAATGAACTTGTGTGTAAGTGTTAGTGAAATCAAAAATTTATTTATTAGAATGAAAATATAGAAATATGTACGTCGTTGTAAGTCTATATTTAATAAACGTTTAACAAATTTTAGACAATAATTACCAAAGTAAAATTAGCTGCAAATTCAAATGAATAACCACACAATTAAAATACAGAATAAGTGAATTAACAATAAGCTTAAAAATGATGAGTAAAATTAAATAAAAGTTGTTAAACGATCTGTTGATATTGGAGGAGATTTAACGCAATTATGTGAATACTTATTGATATCAGAAATATTTACCATGTATGTATGTATAAAATAACACTGAAGCTATAAGAATTTGATGCTGTTCATATGTCATAATGAATATCAAATAAGTAAGTCAATATGTACATATATTATGCATACATATGTATGTGAAGTGTATTGTTTTAGGTAAAGAGTTTATTTAAAGTCGAGCAGCTTAACTGCAACATAACTACATACAAACATACATACATATGCTAACTAGCAAAACTGGGAGCATATGTACTTATGTATCTATGTCTCAGACAAATAATCTGCGTGCATACTACGCACATACAATACAAATAATTGAATAGTAACAAAATGCATATATACATGTGTACATATATATATAAGTATATAAGTAAGTGCATGTATAAGTGCTGTCAAGTGCATATTTACAAACTTGCCTATGTGAAAACAATAAATAATATTAAATGTATTCATACATGCTTACACATCTATATATTAGCTATAAATACTTTAACCACAATTAACTTAAGGCATGTCTAGGGTGATTTAAGGGTAATGCAGATATTTCGCAGCAATTATTTGTGGTAAACTAATTTCTATTTTTTTTGTTTTTGTGATAATTGTTACTGCATGCCTCGGCAAACTTCGCGAAAAACTTGAATAACGCGTAAAAGTGCTTCAAGCGCTTTATGAAAACTTCGCGCATTGCGTGATTTTTTCATCATGAGCGGTGAGACACATTCTTACCTGAGTAGATAACTAATCGAGCAAAACCCGGTTAGTTTTGAGGTAGTGATAATCTACAAGTCATTCAAGAAAAATCTATGCACAACAAGTCGGTGTGGTGCGATATTTAGGCTGGCGTACAAAGGCACTCTTAATTTTGGTTTTACTACCTTCTTTCTCTCTTCTCCATGCATTGTTCACAACAACTGCTAACTCATATTGTTTGTCCAACTAACGGAAATTTAGATTGCATGCAAAATTCAACTTTCGTTGTTGTTGTTGTATTTAAATCGTTGCACTTTAAGGCACCTTTCTGGTCTAGAATTTCAAAAAAATCGTTTTTTGTTTTTTTTTCCATGTTATGATAGTTTATAGTTTCAAAAACGTACTTGCAATTTTTATATTGAAATTCGTTGTAGCTTAGACGTTACAGTCCTTTAAAACGAGACCGGTTTGGAGTACGACGTCCGACGGTATAAGCGCGTTAACCGTGTTTTTCTCGAAACTATTTTTTCCGAGTTGGCGTTGGTAATTTCTCAATAAGTATTGAACCGATTGATTTGAATGTTTTATATGCAATTAAGTGGACTTTTGGCTCTACCTGGCAGGTAGCGGAATTATAATTTTATAATCAATTTTTTTATTTCTTTTAAGATCGATAACGTGGAAAAAAATCATTTTTTTTTTTTTGTTTTCCCAATTAACAGGTCAAATATCTGGAAACAATTTTTGTTTTTGTTTTTGTAAATCTGCTACCCACCATAGCGACATATCTCCTGATGAATAATTGACCGAATTTTGTTTTCAGACGTACCTGAGCTGCCCAATCAGTTACGCCAGTGGCGTGTGTTACGTCAGGGGAAGCAATTTTTTTTATTATTGTCATTGAAAAAAATATCTTCTTTTTTTGGAAATAAAGAATTGATCTAATGAATAAAAATGATTTTCAATTGATACCGATTGTTTTTCTTCAATTTCCAACGCCTTCAATTTTCACGTCTCTAGACCAGAAATATACCTTAAATACTACTACTACTAAAACTAAGGAGATATTTGTTTAAACGCACCTAAATAAGAAAGCCGAAAACATTTAAGTGATTCAAAAAATTATAATTTTTTTCAGTTAAATTGATAATTGGCAAAATGCAAAATTATTTTAGTAATAAGGTTTTTAATTCGTATCGAAATGCCAAAGAGAAAATATCTTAATTATACGGAAAAGGTCCAAATCAACCTGTACCATAAGGAGGGCTATTCAAAGCGAGAGATTGGGCAACAATCCGAAGATTAGAGACAGTGGTGTGCTCTTTAAAAAAAAAGGCAAAAAATATTTCGTGAGAAAGGCTATAGAAAACTGTTTAAGCGTTGAAAGGAAGCGAAATTAAAAAGGAAGCCACGAAAAGTCTTTTAAATTCGACTCAAGTAAAAGAGAAGTTGGAATTTTCCAGTAAGAACCAGGCACATCGCACACATTTTACACAACAAAGATTTCGTAAAAGGGTTTTCCCGTGCAGTGTGCAAGCCTGTGTTGGAAACGCATCACAGACAAGCGCGTTTAGACGTCGATCAAAAACGCAAGAAGTAGTAAACTGAGTACTCCGATGAAAAAAAGCTCAAATTCAAAATTTTCCTACAAGCTAACGCTGCCATTCACGTTTCCAAAGAATAGTTGAAATGGTTCGAAAAGCACAATGTCCTACCGCTTATGAAGTGACCTGCATATAGTCCGGATTTGAATCTGGTGGAGAACCGCTGGGGGAGCATGTCGCGCAAAATAAAGCTCAGGTTGGCCATTAAGGAAGCTTGGGAAGGTTTGGGCCTCATTTTACTGCAAAATATAGTGAAATTTATGCCGAAGTGTATTTTTGAAGTTATTAATAAAAATGGAGGACTAATTACAACAATTAAAAGTTCTGTAAATATGTCTATATTAAAAATTAAGTTGATTCGTTTATACGAATATGTGGTAACCGGAATGCAAGTAAACAGCCTGAGAATACGCGAATTCCCTTATTGCAATTACAGCCAATAATGCCGACACCACGATGAAGGTCGCTATTCCTTTTATGTTATGCTTCGCAGGATTTGGTTTGGCAGACGTTGGATAGAAGTGTTGTACTTTTGGCTTTTTGAAATATAAAAATTGTTGCGGATTGATAAGCTGAAGCACCTGCCAAATTTACATTTCGAGCCAAGCCTTTCTCATTTCTTCTTGAGCTTTCCAGTACAGTTTGGCATCAAGTGCTATGCCTAGTCATTGGCCTCGGTGACATATGGGATTATCGAAGTCATTCTTTTAGGGAAAACACTATATGACTGACTTTGTTTAGCTTTATTCTCCATTTGTTAGCCTATGCAGCTTATTCGTTAATTGCATTTTTAATAAGGTTATCGACTGCAAGTATGGCAGTGTCATCCGCGCATGTTGCAGTTAGCTGCTTATTTACCGACGTAGGCCGTGAAAAGTTCGTAGGTATACAGGAGATATAGCAGAGGACCCAAAATACTTCCCTTTTGAATGCCTGTGTTTATATTTTTTAGCGCAAAAAGTCATGAAATTTTTTTCATATGCGCATAATGTGTTGCCAGAAGAGCCGTATTGCGCATTTGGTTGTTATTATGTTTTATACATTAATGCAATGGACTAAAAACACATCATGAAATACAAAAACCTCTGTATCAACAATCTGCATTTTTATTGAATCACCCTATACATAACACGCAAACATACATAGATATATGCAACTGTGTAAGGAATAAAGAGTAAATTATATGGCATTGTGTGCAGAAAATAGGAAATAAATTTTCATTGCTGAATTATTACAGCAACATTTGTTGAAGCCACTTTAGAATACTAACAAACACATTTTTTTTTGAAAAACATATCCACTATGGCGAAGAAATAAATTTCGTATTTATACATATCCACCTACATACTTATACATACACAAATTTACAAAAGTATAACATTACACATACAACCTTAAGCGATTAAAGTGAAACAAAAACGGTTGCAATCGTGTCAAATTTTAATTAAAGTGAAGGTCTATATTTTTTAAGGATTTTTCATTTCCCTTGGTTTGCTATTTTTCATATCCAAACATAAATATATAAATGCTTAATAGCGATTAAAGAGTGAGATAAAGAAACGTAACGGCTGGTTGAAAAGTAAGCAATTCAAAATAAAGGAATGTGAATTTTTTAAACGAAATTAATAATAAAATAAATAATAAATAGTTTATTCAAAGTAAACTTCCTCAACTTCAATAGATTTATTCCAAAGATTATTTAATAATTTTACACCACTTCAATAATGATTTTCCGGAAACTCCACAACTTCTTGTTAAACTTTCAATGACTGCGGCACTAACACTCTAAACACCTTTTCCACCTCCCGATAAACGACACCACAGTTTTTATAATATTATATATTACTATTTTTGTTTTTTTGGTATTTTTTTCTGATTTTGAATGTTCTTTATTTTTATATAAAAGTACAGTTCATTGTCTAACCAAAGCTGCAAAAATTCAATTTTAAAATTTTTATAAAAATATGCGAAAAATTCCAAAACATTTTAATGCTAATCCATTGATTTTTTCATAACTTTTCTTTGATTTTTTCATAGCTTTTCTTTGCCGAATGCGCGATATTTTTTTATATGGAGAAAATGCGCAACACCATCAGGGAAAAAATTATACAAAATCAACCGGATTATTTAGGAACTTTAAACTTGCACTTTATTGTATTAGAATTATAGAAAAGATTTTTTTATATATTCTAATTTAACCTTTGAATTGAAATGAAAAGTTTGTGGAATTTTTCTAATATGCAAATTAAAATTTAAAGCTCTAATTTGAAGGGTTTGACAATGAACTATACATTTGTAATAATATAATGAATATTAAAATAAAAAAATAAAAACAGTTTTGATTAGTCAAAACTGGTCAAAGTATTGATATGCCTGTCGCGAACTGTAACTCTTCATGTAAAATATGGAGCGTCCCCTCATCTGAGACTCCTAAGGTAGATAATTGCTAGTACCAGCTTAGTCAAACTTGAATCTTCACAATCAATTTTATACACTCATTCAATAATTTCTTTACTTACTTATTTTCTCTCTTTCTTTATATTACAAAACGCAAAAGTTTTTACTGACTTAAGTGACAATACAAACTCTTTATTAAGAAAAGCATAAATAACAAGAACTAAGACTAAAATACAACTTGATCAATGAATTCATAAATATTATATATTCCCGACTAAAATGATGCATTCAACAAAAAAGTGGAAAATCAAACGAAATGGAGTTTGAGATCTCATTAAATTTGCGAACAGCCCGAGCAATAGATGCATCGAACTCGAAGTTTGTTTTTTTATATCTTGAGATAAAAAAGGCTAAGAGCTTCGTAAAATTCTCGCGAGAGATAAAGAAGCCACCTTGAAATAAATTTGACACAAACGCCAACAATAGCATCTACTTTCTGCATTTTGCTTTGAGGTGTTTCTTCCACGAATTACTTTTGTTGGATTAAGTTCATTTTGGAACACCCACACTGCCGATTGTCGTTCTATGTCCCGCTCCGGTAGAACCAAAGTTCATCACCTGTTACGACGTAGACGTGCTTTGAACCACCGCAGCTTAATTTCTTTAACATTTCTTTGCACCAATCGACACGAGTCCTTTTTTGGCAATTGTCCAATTGTGCGATATCCAACGAGAACACATCTTCTTGACGACAAAATGTTCATGCAATATTGAATGTATGCTGATCCTATTAATGTTGAATGATGCCTGTATCTCGCGATATGTCACATGACGATCTTGCGTTATAAATTGAAGCATAGCATCGATTGTTTCTGGCACAACAACCTTTTTGGACGACCTTCCCGAAATTCATACAACAAAGATCGACGGTCACATTGAAACTTGCTGTACCAGCGCTTCATAGTGGCTATGTGTGATGCTTCAACGCCAAAAGTCAGTTGATCAAAGCACTACTGTCTAGATAATTCAAGTCGAAAATCATAATAAATCATCGCACGAAAAATTTCATAAGCTAATTCCATCTTCAGGGAAGAAAAAATTAAAAAAGCTCGTAAGTGATAACGTTGTATCGAAGTTTATGCTAAAAAACACTAAACTTTTCGATAAAAATATCGAATTACAGCTAAACACACGTAGGATTGCAAAGGCTCAAAATATAAAAAGCAACTTCCGTACTTTGATTTATGACTTCGGATGTAAGTTTAAATACTAATTTATTAGTTTTTTTTATTAAAATTCTTTAACTTATATAGCTGTGTTATATAGTTTTTTATGAACTGTATAAGTCATAGTCCTTTACACTTCATGCCGGCAGCAGAAAAATCGGTCGATTTAAAATGTTTTGCGCTATGGGATGCCAATGATGTTCCGCACGGAATTTTCTGTGTTTCTGGGTTTTGAAAGAATGGTGAACCACCTTCATTCAACGCGTGTAGCACTCTAGCACAAAAAATACGAATTGCCTGGCATTTTTCCTGATATTTAAATTTATGTGAGTTTTGAAATGAAATATGTATTTTGCAAGTACTGAAATTTGAAAATGAAATTCAATTGGATTTATGAAAATCATACCTTGAGAAGAATTAATTATCATCCAATGCAATCTAGCAAATTTTCAAATATGCACGTCTTCTTCTTTTCCTTTGCTCAAAGTTTGTTAATAAAATGTTTCAGACTTCCGTGACGCCCGCTTTTGCTTCTGATCAAGGCGAATTCATTAAAAGTGGTGGCACTAAAACAACAACAACATTTTGTACATTAGAATGTCACGTCAGAGTAGACTACAAAGAAGGGATTTATTTGTAAAGGCTGAAAGAAAAAAAGGAACAATTATTTGTCGCGGTGAAATAATTTTAAAGTTGTTAAGATTTGAATTCATAAATATCCTCATATACCTAATTCTCTTTTTATAAGCATTCTTTTTTACACGAATTTCTTGGTTCCAACACGATTTTCAATATTTTATAAATTTTCCTTGAGTGAGATTTTTCGACCCAAGTACGAAGCGTTTAAATTAGTGTCTGGAAAAGCGTCTGAGACTTGGTAGATTTTGGACCCGCCGTTTAATAATTTATTTCTTATAATATATTTAATGAATTAAAATGTGTAAGCATGAAATATAATATATTCTTAAGTGAACTCTAAAAAGATTTTTTTTTTTAATTGTTTTTACCTAATTCTCAATTCATAAGAATTTTTTTACGCGAATTCTTTGGGAACGTATCTAGCGTGTGAAAAGAGAATTAGATACATATATGCAGTTTTGAAGCATACTGATCAATCAATTTATGTGTGCATTAGGTGTTTTGTGCAAAATAGAAACCTTTATCCTCGGAAATATTTGGCAAGTACAATATGCTTTGCCTAAGGCACATATCGCACCCTAAATACAAAAGGGTCACAACTGAAAATTTTCCACACTCGAGCTTGACTTTTTACAGTAGCACAGAAAACAAACTATGTGACATATCACGCTGAAATTTGCCATGTAAGTTTATAACAGTCCTACCATCCAACAAAAATGTATTTTTGCCATATGTCATTCGCGGACCGTTTAATTGATAACGTCTCGTTCCTATTTGAGCAGAAGTACATTTTGAGTTGTGACCCTTTTGTATTTAGGGTGCGATATATGTATACCTACATTTGCTTTCAAGCCTCGCATTGTTTCCAACCAAAGTTTGGAGTGAGAGTGAGAGCAAGTGACAGTGGCCTCTCAGAAAGGCAACACAAGCTTTGGGTTAATTGTTAGGCAGCGAGTTAGCGAGGTATATTGTATGGCGGGCGTAATCAAGCCGCGGCTTTTGCTAGTAAAGCTTTTGCTTGACTTCAAGCGGGTAAATAAATAACTATTCAGCAAGTTCAATTGAAAAAAGCATGAGTGATGATGAGCTTTCTTTCTTGTAGATATCTGGATGAAGAGCACAATTGCGATTATAAAGAAAATGGAAGAGCGTAGAGTTGGCATGAAAGAGTGTTGATTGTACACATAAAGTATCGGTTTTTCAATTTCCCTATGTGTTTTGTAAATATTTCACATTAAATCGATACGTCTCAATTTCGTCTAAAATTGTTGACTTACGGCTTTAAAACGTATATAATAAATGTATTCGAGCCTAAACCAGTAAACAAATAAAGAATATTATAAATTTGTTTAGTTCCTTTCTATGTTTCAGTAATCATTATATACATATTTAACTTATTTAAATATTTCTGTATTTAAGAAGTTAGTTTTTGGCCTTTTTTTGGTTTTACAAGTTATTATAAATAACAATAAATAACATTGTATACATAAAATGTGCATACAAAAAGTATTATATATTTTTTATACTATTATATTATTTAATATTATATTATTTAATGGATTCGCCTTGGTTGGTTCTATCAAAGAAGAGGACGAACTACGTTAACGCTCGGCATGAAGTTGAATTAAGGGGACCCGGTAGTTTAGAAATTTCAAAAAATCGATTTTTACTTTTTCGATATTTCGAAAGTATAATCGTACGAATATACTGTGAAACTTTCATGCCGAAATTCCCAATATTATAGCTTCTACAGCCCATTAACTAGGTTGAAAGCGGTCCGCACGTCCTGTACCTCAAACTTTAAACTCATTTATGTCGAAACCACTTTTTTCGGTCTGTTGTTGCCCAAAAATAATTCAATCTAACCGTCTGAAATTTTAATACCTTGTTCACAACATCAATGGCTATAGCCCGTACTGTACTCATATTATTATTTGAATTACTTCGTACTTTATTTATCACAACACTGAAAAAAAAACTATTTTTAGAGCGTCAAGTTCAAAACCGCGCCATTTTGTCAATTTTTGTCGTACTGATTAATAATTTTTTTTGGTTTTTGTGTTTCAGATAAATAGAGGAGCCAAAATGGTGTACTTCAGCGTCATTTTTAAATTATTAAAATTAAAATTTTTTTTTTTTTATTTTGGTAAGTGAAAGAAGTTATATGATATAAAAAGCCTGTAAAATTTAAATATCGTTTTAATTTTTTTAATTGTAAAAAACTACCCTAAATTTTCGAGCTCTAGACCACCGGGACCCCTTAATGAAGTAGAATCATTAGACGATGATGATACGGCTTTCATCAGTAATTTGGGTTTTGTACCTGAGCATACGATGTCTGCACGTGAAAAGTGGTCGCAACAAATGAAACCATTGGCTTTGAGTTGTGTTCGGCATGATCTAGACGATTTTAACTGTTCTAGGAATCTTGGAAAATGGTTCTTCGGCACCCTTCTCTCTTTTAAAATATATTGCGCACTTTCTCATTATTTTATTTACTTATAAAAAGCCTTTTGAATTTAAATTCATTACAAAATTTCAATTTTCAAATTACAAATTTGCATTTAAAGAATAAGTTGCGAAATTTAATTTTGAGCATATCCGGATGTACGCGGCGAAAAATCAGCTGGTGTACTGCTACCATTTTTAATAGATTTGTCTTAGAACTGAAAAAAGTAACAATTTTAACTATTTTTGTCAACCTTCCCTGAAAATGATTCCACTCAAAAATTTTAAAATTTTAAAAAAATTACAAATGTGTAGCAAATGTCGCTTTTTCAACGTATACATGTGCTTTATTTTTGAATAAAAAAGCGACAGGATTAATTTGGAAGAGGAACGTGAACAAAATTTTTAAAAACAAATTAATAAATTTTTTTGCCAAAATAAGGTTGTTAAGGGTGCATATTAGGATCTGGCACACTACAGTAGTACACTTTGTAATATCCGTGTATCTGGATTACTCTATACTGCGGTTTTTTGAAAATGCCTGAAGCTCAGTAACATCTGGCGGGCCCATGTTTTTCAATTCCTAAAGAAGAAAATATCTCAAATTAATATTGAAATTTTTTAGTGCAAAAATATTCTTGAATTATTGAAGTAAAAATGTTATATCACATACAAACTTTAGCTGTTATGGTTATCATTCGAGCGCGCTAATTGATTGACCACCTACTATATAAACTTTATGAAAAATTTACATTTATTTTCTATTTATTTGTGCTATTGAACTAACAAAATTGTGAAATGTCCATATCCATAACAGCATATTTTTCGAAACATTTTTATAATGTAAAACTTGATATAAGGCTTAACCTTATAAAATCAATCACAAATTGATTTATTTATTTCATGAAACGGACGAAGTACAAGTGTATTTAAAGAGGCAAATAGTGAAATTACCGCTCCGATACTCAAGATCAGATTTCACTAAAATGGAAAGTGTAAACACCAATATATAGTATAATACATCTAGACCACTGTTGTCACTGTGGTTATTTTTAAGCAAAGTTGGTTATTTCTATTTCTTTACAAGCATTTTGATTATTTTGTAATTATATTTTTACAATGGCAACAGTTTGATGAAACTTCATAAAAATGCATAGCAGAAATTTTTTGGCTATATTATAAAACTGGTCATTTTATTTTACCCCTTGGCAAAATTTATGTACTGTATCGTTTGTATCGGTTGCACTTTGATATTGAACAGTTGGCAAAAATTAATGGGAATTACTTTTGAATCTGAAACGAAAATAAACGACTGCTAAATAAAAGTCCTCGAATGCCTCAAATATTAAGACTAAACTTCGGAGATACAAACTTTTCAAGGCAAAAAATTAATTAGGGAATGATTAGGGAACCTCTGGAGCCTTTGTATTTGTAGCCAATATTAAAGCGAATTGTTTATAATAATTTTGTGTTGAATTATTATTTTTTAATTTTTGCCCAATTTTTTATTTTTTACGAAATGCATATAATATGTTTGTTTCAACTTAGCATTTGTTTATTTTCCATTGAAAATACTTGTGTGCCTATGCACACTAGTATAGGAAGAAACTGAGCTTCCAACTGTAAATTTGGTCATTTTTTGGTTACCTCTTTTACATAGTTTCATAATTTTTTCGCTTTCTGCACTAACCATATAAGTTTGCAAAGATTTAGTTTCGTGACAAAGCTGATTGTAGGAGTTTTCGTGGTGTTCGAATCAATTTTACCATACAAACTACTTATACACTGGTGCCCAGGTTGAAAGTAACGTATACGCCCTGTACCCTAATACTACAATTGATTACTATAATTTTATAATATGTAAATGTACTTATATATTTATATATACACAACCAAGGCATTAATATTAGTTTTACAATAGAAAAGAGCACGCAAAAAACAACTTTCATGCATATAACAGCAACTCTCTTGCATATAACAACAACTGTGTATTAAGCAAAATGCGGCCAATTTGGGTATGAGAAAATATCAAAGTTCCAAACCGTACTCACTTAGAGTAAAAACTTTGTGTTAGTAAAGCTTCTGGTTTTTTGCTAGCTTTGTAAAATCAAAACTTTTAGAAAAAGCAGACATTGCAAAAGTTTATGCGAAGTGTGCCAAAGAATTGCAAACATACAAATCAAAATAGAAAATTAGCTGGTTATCTGGATAGCTGGATAGCAACTAAAAATAATATCTGTGAATTTTTGTCAAAACCTCTTTTCGGATTTAGCTTTTGAATTATTAACTTATGATATTTCACACTTTTTTTTGTTGGTTTGGATTGATTGAAATGCATTTCCAATCTAAAACTAAAAACACTTAATAATTTATGTATTGCATTACCGCTCCACTTTATTACACGTCGCTTACAGCTAAGTCGACTTAAGTTTTTTGTTGACGAACGTCCATAGATCCAACTCATTTTATAAAGGCAACCATAAACAAATATGCGTTATTTATTTCTTTTGCATCGAGGTGTGTACAAAGCAGAGAAAACAATAAAAGTAAATATTTGCATAGCCACAAATACTAATAAGGATCCTCCACCCCCACCAACACACTGGCATTCATGTGAGTTAAATTTGCTATTAGTGATCAATTCAAATATAAGTATGTATGCAGTTGGAAACAAAAACAAAACACTTCCACCCGTCAATCAATAAATATTTGCCATGTGCAATTACAACGTTTTTAGTTAAGTAAATAACGGTACATACGCATATGTATGTGCATAGTATTGCACTGTAAAAATCTGTATATTTAATTACTTTAAGCTACTACTCTCCTAAACTTACGAGCCGATTTCAACTTAAAATTCTTACGACTTTGATACAAACAAGTTTATATATATTTAAGCTGCTTAGAAATTCGAATACTTTACCCTTTAGAAACGTAGTGATGGTTTGTAATTTTCTGCATTTAGTTATTTTTCTTTTGGATTTACGATTTGCTCCAATTATTAGTACGCATAACCACGTATTTACTTATTTCATTTCTATTACTTGTTTCTTGCAGTTTTGTAAAAGGGAAATGTAACAAAAACAATAATTATTGAGTAAATAAATGATAAATAACAAAAAATATTACTACAGCAACGAATATGAGTTTTATTTGAGACGGAATAAATGATATTATATTAGCTCCAGGAAAAATATAACAAAATATAATACAGTAAAATGAAACAAAAACTCGTATTTAATGTACGATCATATGAAACTTTCATAGAACTTCATCCCTTTGATTGACGTATTAAGTGCTTAAGCGAATTTGGCCGAGCTTAACAGTCGTTTCCTTCTCGTGCTAACCACACCAAGTGAGACCAAGTAATTATTCTCCACTTAATCTTTCCAACAACAAGGAAGCCTTCCTCTTCCTCTGCTACCACCAGCTGATACCGCGTCGTATACTTTCAGAGCCAGAGCGTTTGTATCCGTTCGAGTCAGCCAACAAAGGTTATGTTGGTTTAGGTTGAGCCGGTTGACTTGCAGTCACGCATAGACCGGTTGGGTTCATAGCAATACCAGATGGAGCTTATTAGCTGTGTGTTTTGAAATATTCCACCTGCATAATGCCTGCATCTATTGCGAATTAAAGGAGGCATTTCAAACCCACTGCTGAGATGTCTTCCAATCTGTAAAACTGTGGTGCCCCAAAGTATTTTAAACGTGTTTTGAATAACGCAGGACATCCGCAAAGGAGATGCTCTACAGTTTTCTTTGAGCTCTGCTCCCTAACTTTCCTGCATTCCTCGCTGATATTTCGTTAAAAAGATCCGAGGATGGAGAGACCCCGTTTTTCGCTATATCGTCTACTATCTTGTTCTCTTCAATGCCCTGATGGCCTGGAATACAATAGAAATATAACTTACAATTCACTGCCAACCTTTCGACTGCTTCCCTGCTCTGAAAAACCATCTTTTATGTTATACTACACTTTTATGTTTTATTGCTTTAAGGGCTGCCTAACTATATATGTAAAAATTAACCTTGAAGTTGGTCCCAGCAGTAACAAAAACTAGGTCTGCTAAACCTTTCCAACTGTTAAAATGGCTGGAATACACTGCAATAATGTGGAAACTTATACGACATTCTTAAGTCTAACTCTGCCAAGACCATCTCAACTACTCATTTATAACCGTCCGTATAAAAGTGTATTGCGAGTGTTAAGTGTAGCCAACGAAGGCGCTGGATCTTTACTTGCTGCACTATGTCTATGTCACCATAAAGTTCAATGTGGTGTTGTTCAAGATTCAAAAATGTTCCACATAATCTTTCTCCCAAACACGCCAAGGGACGCCTCATTGGATATTTTCATCGGCCAATGCTCTGCGCCAAACGATAGGACGGGCATAATGAGAGACGGAGATTGCTTCAACATCCTGGCCCCCCTAGCAACTCATAAATAGTGCGGTTTTGCATCCGCCTCAGAGGGCCCTTCGGTTGCTGTCTTTGACAAGTCTACTCCCTCAAAGAAGTGCACAGGTCTTAAAATGCCACCCGAGAGCTGATGGACGCGTACGAGTGGTTACTTTGAAAGCTCTGCGTTGAGAATTGGACCAGCCAATAGTTAAGCTTCTACTTTCGGAAGGAAAACTAACATTATTTGCCCACGAGATGATTTATGAGATGAGTTTCAAATCGAATGCTCGTTTATTCGATTATTCGATTTGATTCAAATGTTCTATAAAGCTGCACTAACTGCTCCTAAAGAGGACACTCAGTGGTCTCATAGCCATATTGTGATCTTCTTAACTTCAAACTTTAGCCTACGCTACTTGAGAGATGTCGGTAATCTTCATGTATGTATTCAAACTTGCCAAGAGGCAATACGTAGACCATATGGGCCCACGAAAAAGTGGGCCTCCAGAAATCCAAAACATTATATTCAAAGTGCTAAATATTCCCTCGAGAACCATGACAGGGCTTTCAGGTCAGGCCAACAAAACCTCTACCCTCCTTCGAAATCAAAAACAAGAATTTTATATTTATTTCGCATGCATATAATAAAATTTCGGCAAGGCTGAAGTTATCGAGTTCATACGGATTTAATACGAAATTTCTAAACTTGATTCAATATTAATTTTTGAATCTATGGCAAAACAAATGAACGCGCCATGGTTTCGAAATTTCACATGCAATCCATCCTTGCAGAATTTTCAAATATTAAATTTCAAAATTTTCCTGAGTCATTCGAGGTGTTCCCTGAAACATCTTTGTAGCCTACACAGAATGGAAAAAGTAAAAAAAATACTAAAAATGTATATTATGATTGTTCATAAACGAACGCAAATACCGGGTGGTTTCATACAGTGGTTTCTTTCCAAAGATTCTAAAAATTTTAATAAAAAGCAATAACTTTCGGTATATTGTTGAGTTATTCGAAAGGGAAAACATTCGATATCATTCATGTCGCTGCAACGGCTGGCTTCGACTCCGCAGTTTTGCTCGCAAAGGGGGAAATGCCGCCGTAACCGAATGGACTACCATTCGGAAGAACGGAGGCTCGGATCCCCGTGCATGAAACACCAAATGAAGTAAAAGCTTTTCCTATTAGCGGTCACCCCTCGGCAAGCAATGGCAAACCTTGTAGTGCTACCCTGAAAAATTCTCATATAAACTGTTGCCGTTCAGACTCGGCTTAAAACTGTTGGTCCCTCCATAAAACAAAATCAAGACGCACTCCACAAATAGGAGGAGGAGCCCGGCCAAACACTCAAATATGGTGTAAGAACAAATTATTTATTTATATTTTTGCAATCCCAGCTATTAAAGAAAGAAATCTGAGTGGAGATGTTTGTCAAATATGTCAAAACAAAATGTTTACAGAAATTTTGAAAAAGGTTTTAGGATAAAATAAAAAAATAATAATAATAAATATGTTAAAAAAACCGAAGATATTTCTCTTTAAATACTTTGTACCAAAGCTTTGATTTTCATCATCACTTTTATTAAATTTTTTGGAAAGTTTTTCAGTTTACTTCTTATTATTCTCAATCCTACAAATAAATCAATTTTCAGAAACATTTCTAAAACCAATTCATGGATCACTTGACGTGGAATCGCTCTCAAACGTTGCAGTGAAAAGATGTCATGCAAAAAAATTAAGTTTTTTTTATTCTGTGAAGTCAAAAGTTATGATTTAGGAAGTTCGGGATAAACTACATCTCATGATACCAAATTCACATCGCCTTGAATCAGTTTCAAAGCTTTGAAATTAATTAGAACATTGGGCCATCTAAAAGGATATACCGAAAGATAGCCATAAACAGGAATACATACATGCAAGTTAGCACACCACACATTCTACACACACAATACAACAACAACTTAATATTAAGCATTTATTAGCACATCGCACTTTCTACAATTAAGCATTTTTATAAGCACACCCAATAAAACAACAACAAAACTAATATTAAGCATTTTTATAAAACAATAATGTAAGCTTAGGATATAAAAAGATGTGTTAGCAAAAATATAAATTATGGCAAAGCAATAATACAAAATTAAACGGAAATGCAAAAAGCTGTGTAAATAAAAATCTAATAGCAAATAAGCGAAATTATTGAATAAAAGTAAGAATCAAAAATCAATAAAGCAAGTTCAGTTTCGACTACACTGATTTGAGTTGGCGGTGCGCGGACTAACTTGCATACATTGTAATATACGCCTAAAGTGCACCTGGTAACACTAAAATAAAACAAATTATCAAATCTTCTTTTAACGAAATAATGTTCAGTTCAGTATGAACCTTGAAACAGTTTTTTGCTACAAAAACTTTAATATGAAATTTGCCAAAAACTCCCAAAATCTAAAAAGAAAACACAAATCCATTTTTCGGATTCTTGTACAGGGCCGTCGAGGTTAATGCGGAAAACATTTCGAAAGCTCTGAAGCAGTAGCGTTAAGTCTAAAACCGCTGATAAAGGGACATATTTTTAGTGTATTGTTTCCTGATTGACATTGGTGTGCGGGAGTAAGTGCTAGTGAAACGATGAGTCGAGAGCAGGACAGAAGAGCTGCGATACTAGAGTCACTTCGCGCCGGAAAAAGCCCTAAAGAGATAATTGAGTGGTTTGGCTACAAAAAAACGCAAGTTTACGAAATTGCGAAAGTTTTTCGTGAAACCGACTGCAAGGATGATGTCTTTTCTGATCGAGCAAGCCATACAAAGACTCAGGCTTGGCTCCAGAATAACCTACCCTACCACTGGTCACCAGATTTTTGGCCACCTTCAAGCCCATACTGCAGTTGTGAGTATTTCTTTGTTTAATAATGGCTCTGCCTAAAAAATTAGAAAATATCCGCGATCCTCGAAAAAAAATAAGTTGATTGGCTTTACTTCTAAGACTACTGGTTAACACAAAAACTTTTTCTGATCGCAGTTAAACTTATTTGTTCAACAAAACTTTTCGAAAGGTAAAGTATTTTTTTCATTTTTTTATTTTGTATTTCGTGAAAGTGGAAAATTTAATGAAGTTCAAATAGAACGATGTTTGTCAATCAATTTGAAACTGTCTCCATAAATAACACTATTATTACACGTATTGGGTGAAGTAAAAAGTGCTGAGCGTTTCCTACTAGCTACCTTTGGTGAGCCATATCTCATAATATAAATATATTTACAATGGATCTGGGCACACAATATGACAACTGGAAGCCTATATTATGTTTAAAATAATTATTTAACAGTTTCGTGTTTGGGGAAGCTAATTGTGTATAAGGGTCCGGCACTCGAAGTGTAATCAATTAAAAAGTGCATACATTTAGTTTGGAAAATTCTTCTTCTTTTTCTTAATTGGCGCTAAAACCGCTTATACGATTTTGGCCGAGTTTAACAAAGCGCATCAGTCGTTTCTTTCTCGTGCTAACCGGCGCCAGTTGGACACACCAAGTAAAGCCAAGTTCTTCTCCACCTGATATTTCCAACGCAGAGGAGGCCTTCCTCTTCCTCTACTACCACCAGCTGGTACCGCATCGAATACCTTCAGAACCGGAGCGTTTGTATCCATACGGACGACATGACCCAGCCAACGTAGCCGCTGGATCTTTATTCGCTGTGATATGTCTATGTCATCGTAAAGCTCATACAGCTCATCGTTCCATCGCCGCTGCCAACGTGCAAAGGTCTAAAAATCTTGCGCAGAATATTTCTCTCAAACACTCCATGCGTCGCTTCATCGGATGTTGTCATCGTCCAAGCTTCTGCGCCATACGTTAGGATGAGAACCTTGTGGAGTATTAGTTTTGTTCGTCGAGAGAGGACTTTACTGCTCAGTTGCCTACTTAGTCCAAAGTAGCACTTGTTCGCAAGAGAGATTCTACGTTGGATTTCAAGACGGACATTGTTTTCGGTGTTAATGCTGGTTCCTAAATAACCGATGTATTTTACAACCTCGAAATTATACCTCTTTACAGTGACGTGGTTGCCGATACGCGAGTGCGCCGACTCTTTGTTTGAAGACGAGAGGTACTTCGTTTTGTCCTCGTTCACCATCAGACCCATGAAAGATTTAAAAAGCCTCGGACGAGACCTCCCTATACTAACGACGACCACTGCAGTTTGGAAAAATACTTTTATTCACTTCAAAGTAAAAAATGTGTGAAAATAATACAAAATTAAGAATCAATTTGCTTTTGCTCGATATCACCACCTTTTGCCTTGACTATAGCATTGAGACGATCCTGAAACTAATCGGAAGCAGCTCGAATGTGACTTGCAGGTATTTTGAACCACTCGCGAACAATGGCTTTTTTCAGCGCCTCGAGGCTGGTGAATCTTTTAGTTCGGACCTTGCTCTCCAAAATGGCCCAAAGAGAATAATCCATCGTATTCATATTTTAGACACTCTTGGGTCACTCGAGATTTGTGAGACGGTGCCGAGTCCTGTTGAAACGTCCATGGCCTGCCACCGAAATGTTTGTCTGCCGACGGCTTCAAAGAAACCTTCAGAATGTTAAAGAAGTTAAATAAAAAGGCTAAAAAATTTAAATATCATTTTTCATTTGTTATTGTAAGAAAATTTCCATAAAATACCCTATATTATCCAGCTCTAGACTACCGGGACCGCTTAAGTCAAAAAACTATTTGGATACAGATAATTATTGCTATGTTAATTTCATTGTTAATGAATCTAATATTATATTTTATTCAAATACATTTCCTTATTTTGTCTGGTTTGGCCTCGCTGATTCCGATTACGATAAGCTCTTAGCCTACAATTTATTAAAACTTAATAGGTATTTTATTAATAATTCATTTCGGCTCATAGGTTAAATATAAATATTATTTTCCTGAAAATCTAGCCAATTACTTACTTGTACGTAGTTAAACACTTTACGCAATCGTAAGTTTGTGGTTGACAGAATCGGAATCATTGCTGACACAAAAAAACACACACATGCGTGCGTTATACGTAAAGATTTTACTGGCTGCTTAAAACCGCAATCCGTAGTCGTCTAACAGTCGATTACAATCAGTCAACTGCACATTACAAAATTGCTTAACGTCATTAATAACAGCATCTCGTTGCTAAGCTTTAATAATATTCATAACTGTAAAGATTACTATGTAATATAATCATACATTTATTTATTACTTTTATTCGAAATAATAAAAAAATACGGAACAGAACTCAATAGAAAAAAATATTTATTATTTTTATAAGTTTCTTGTTAAAAACACTTTTTGTGAACGTAAATTTAAAAAATAAATTTCCTGGGTGCCGTTTTACAAGTAAGATCACCTTAAATTCACATAATTTATTTAATCATAAATCCAGCTTGAATTTAAAGTATCTAATAAAAATTAACCGCCGTATCCGAATGGGTTGGTTTCGTGAATATCATTCGGAGTACGTAGGTTCCAGACACCGGGCACGCGAAACATCAATAGATAGAAAAAATATTTTCTATAGCGGTCGCTCCTCGGCAGACGATGGTAAACCTTTCAGTGTATTTCTACCATGAAATACAGGGTGGGCCATATAGCGTTTGCTTTTTGAAACACCTATTTTTTTGAGAATGATAACACAAATGGCATGTCAAATGTGTTCACAACTTACTTAAAGGTTTGACATTTACGAAATGGGACGCTATACGCTTGAACAAAATTGGGAAATGTTGAAAACCTATTTCCAAAGTGTTTAGTCTACTTCTTCTTCCGCGGTTACAGTAAATGGCGAGCGTTACCGTGACATGCTCAACGAGTTTTTGTTTCCAAAAATTGAAGAGGATGACATGGACGACATTTAGTTTCAACAGGACGGTGCAACTTGTCACACTGCCAAAGTTACACTCGAAATTTTGGCTACCGTTTTTGAAAACCGAATAATCAGCCGAAATTCCGATATCAATTGGCCGCCTCTGAGCTGTGATTTAAGCCCGTTGGACTATTTTTTGAGGAGAGCCGTTAAGGAAAAATGCTATGCGAACCATCCAGAGACGATTGATGCTTTAAAACACGAAATCGAAGTTGCCATTCATGAAATTGGAGCCCAAACAATCGAAAATGTGGGTTGATCCAATGGCCTACTGTAAAGCCAGTCGTGGCAGTCATATTATTTTTCATTCATAAATGACAATGTTCAATCTTCAAAATAAAAAAGAAGTTTGAAAAAAGATTGATTAGTTTTTTTTTATAGCCGATTCAAAAAGCAAATTTTACATGGCCCACCCTATAGCTCCTCATACAACATATCTGACATTCGAAGTCGGCTTAAAACTTTAGGTTCCTCAATTTGTGGAACAGCATCAAGACTCACATAAACTCAAATAGGAGGGGTAGCTTGGCCACACATTTAACAGAAGTGTACGCGCCAATTATTTATTTATTTATTTTTTAATAAAAATCAATAAAAAACAAATTTTTATTATGGCACGGTTTTGGGCCGAAAAGTAGAAAATAATTTTTCCCAGACATAGACGTAGTTCTAAGTAGACGATATAAAACTTAAATGCGCTTTATGCAAGGTGGCGCAAAATTAATCATCCAATTTTGTTCTTGAATAATTTGTATATTAAATAAAAAAAATTATTTTGGGTGACCTTTACGCATTCCATCTTTTATCTGTTTTTGTATGGTTCAGAAGTGTCAAATATAATTGACGTACGACACCATTTCCAAACATTGTAATAATTCTTTCGATAGGGTGATTAATTTTGCGCTACCTTGTATCGGGCGTTTTTTGGCTGCATGAGAACTATCGAACCGTTATCTACTGCATCGAGTGGTGTAGCCACTAAAACAATCCCTCCTCCTCTTCTGGGGAGACTCCTTTCCCGTGATCTTCGCTGCTTTAGTAACCGCGTACCAAAACTTAAGCCTGTGGGATGTGTCGCCTAGTTGCATGCTGACCTCGAGTGGCATGTTTAGGCATCAAGATTACTTTGGTCTTATGGCTTGTCAGCTGAAAATGGCAAACTGTGTTCATATTTCCCTTCAGTAAGGCTTGGCAAGACATCGTGAATCGTTTAACGCCAGAACAACGCTTACATATTGTGGACATTTATTTTGAAAAAAAAAATGTTCGCGAAGTTCATAGAGCAAAGTCGTCGAAATGTCGATTCCTCGTCGTTCTCAATTTATCGGCATTTGTCCTTCGACTACGTGTAAAATTTTACGTAAGGTCATGGCTTATGTGCCTATAAAATACAGCTCGCACAAGAATTGAAGCCAATGACCATTGTTTGCCTCGCATTTTTGTTTAAATTTACCGCATTTAAATTTTTATTCAGGTTTATTGGAAAATTAGTCAAAAATTTGACTAATCGAACCATGGACCATGTATTACAACAATATTTCCGCCTATTATCATTTTTAGTTATCAGGCTCTCCAAAAAACACCCTTCTTGTATAATCTGAACTTTGAATGCAAGAATTTAGTCAACTTATTGCCAACCAAATCAAGTGGCATTTTTAATGGATTATAGCACTTTAATTCTATTGCATGCCCCACGTTTTCATGTTTAATTTTAAATATGAGGAAACATTATATTCACGTTTTTGTTTCAACAAATCACAAAAAATATGAACAGCAATTAATTTCATTTCAAGAAATGCATACATATTAACATTTACAGTTGGAAACATTAGAACACAACGCCCGATGGTTTTTACGTGAGTAAAGACCCACTGTGCTCAAAAGCACGCGGATCAATTATATTATTGATCGGAACCCAAGACATTTATGGAAATATTATCTTATTGTTCTAAGTAATTATACAAGAAGGTCTTGGTACCGATTGGCAGTGCGGCATGAACACACTAACCGCCTTGGTTGAACTCAAGGCCCAACTAAACCTTTGTCGTTCTATGGGTCCCGGCACCCGGTTGGATATTGAATACAGCGCCATCCAGCAACGGTAGGAAGACCGAAGACCAATGGCGGTAATGCTGTAGTCTTCCTTCTTTCGAAAAAAACAGAAGTTCCGATGATGACCCTTTGGTAAAAACCGTACCAAACAGTCAATCTTTATGTGGATTGTACTCGCTCTGACTTCGGAAAAGGGTCACGTCCGGGAAGATGATTTTCTCCGCATCTCTGGGCAACATTTTCAGCGCTCAATTTATGAACTCACGGCATTGTCTATGGTCGCTCGGCTGTAATTTTTGCATCAGGGCCGAATCTCATTCATTGGATATCTCAAAGAGCAAATAGGGTAAAATGTAAATTAAAAAAACAAAAAACAAAGTTGCGAAAAATATTTTATTTATTTTCTTACAGATTTTTTCCAATCATAGACATCGCGCTTATATTTTTTCTTATATATTTTTTGTATTAATAGCCTCAGCTATCCGAGGAAGTTTCATAATAGAGTTCCTTTAACTCTTCGAGTTATGCTTCAAATAAATCTGAAAATAATAAAAATTTACAATTTACTTATGACTATACTCAAGTCTACAAATAAACAAATTCATAGAACATTTGACAACAGTGTGCAAAATACTTAAATCACTAGACAGGGAATCGCTAAAATGCTTTAAATGGTAATAATCGCCAGTACTAAATAGCCTCCCATTGAAACTATCGAAGTTTCTAAAAATGCGGCCTGTTGATGAAACACAAAGCCTTTCTAATTCGCCATAGCTGTAGTTTTCGGACAGTTGTTTATCCATTTGGGCCGAAAAGGCCGATGCGAGCAGCTCATAGTGGATAATTCCCTTCGAACCCCATCAATCTCGCAGAAAAAATACTTATTGCGACAATTCGGCTTTCATACATCGAGCACTTCTTGAGACCAAATAGTTTTATGGCTAATCTTTAGTTCCTGGAAAATGGAATACATTTAAGTTTATAAGTGATCACATGCTGATTCGACTGCGAGGTCACCATGATTTTTCATCCCTCATCTTCGACATTTACATTGCCAAAACGGAATCATTGAAACCACAGCTTTGCTACCGTATACAGCATATACAGCATGATTTTTTTGTTTGACCGCTTGCTTCGTTTTTTACCTTGGCCGTTGATTGGTTGGTTGGATGGTTGGTTGCTGATTCACCAAGAGTCCGATTAGCGTTTCAGCATCGTTTTATTGTCACATTCTCGGTACCAAACAGTTATACGGGTTATTCCTACACGACTATATCCAGTCTATGTGAATGAGAAACCTTATAAGATTTTTTATGTCTGTACCAGCCTCTCAAAAAGCGGTTTGCCAAGCGTTAACAACCTCGCCTTCCATAGAACAGGGCATTCACAGAGGTAGTGGAAGATAATTTCCATTTTCTTCGGTTGATTATAACTATGACAGTATGAATTTGAAGCGATACCAATTTTGGATACTTGCTCACCTATGGGCTGGATGTCTGTTATTACTGCTGTGAGTCTGCAGGCATCCCTTCGTTTTATATATAATATATCAATGTTTACATTTGCTTATGGTTGTGGGTGAGCCATAACGTTACAGACAGTGGTGTGAATACCGATTCTACAAGAATGTTATGGTTTATATGCTTTTTCGTTTGCTTCAATGTTCCGATGTCCCGGGACCCAGATTAAGGTAAAGTTATGGTTATCGCTCACGGTGGTAAGACCTTTGCCGTAGTGTTTTCTCTTTTTTTCCTACATTTTGGAACGTTGTAACACATAACCATGCCATTATTGCTGCCCTTTTCTAAGCTGCCAAAATAAGCAATGTATGGGCCTGGAGTAAGCTCACTCCCGTATTTATCAGCACAGCAAAGTCACTGTGAGAGTTGAAAAGAATAGCGGACAGCGTTCACTTAGAAACCGGCATTAACACCGTCAATAATGCCATCCCATCTTTACGTCCAACGAAGAGTCTCTCAACGCCAACAAATGCTACTTTGCACTTCATACACAACAGCTCGACAAACAAAAGCCACAATTTATAAGTTTCTCATCACAGCCTTCGTACAAGTGTATTTAGCATGGCACAGAGCCTTGGAGGAAGACTACAGAAAACGTGGCGGCCCTTGAGAGTTCGAAAGAAGATTTCTCCGAAAAATGTATGAGCCTGTGCATGTTGGCGACGTTGAAAACACGAACTGTAAAAAGTTTAGTGCGACATGTCGAATAAAGATTCAGCGGCGGCATTAACTTCCTTGGTCATATCCTACGAATGGATGCAATTCATATCTCCTAATCGTGGCTAAGCAAAATAATTACCTACTCTGAGCTGTATAAGCTACTCCACTTGGTTTCAGCTTCACTTGGAGTTTGTAAGTGGCGCGGTTAACACGAGGAAAACGTTCGACCGAAATTGCTTAGATGGTTACCAAGCAAGTCGAGAAAAAGAAGAAGTTCATCATTTTGATTCTTATTTCCGAGTATATACAGGGTTGGCCATATTAAACTGACCCATTGAGTAACCCTATAACTTTTTACTGTAATTTCAGATCAGCTAATGACATACCGCGTTGGAAGCGTCAGTCGAAGGAGATTTATACCATGAAACAGTACACCCCAATAGAACGCGCTGAAATTGTTCAGCTGTACATTCAAAATTCCTTCTCGATTGTAAAAACGCAACGTGCGTGGAGAAAAAAAAAATAAAGTGAAAAGTGCGCCGTCAAAGAACGCAATCAAGCAAATGCACAAAAGATTTTTGTCTTCCGGCACTGTGGCTAATACCCGACGTCCAAATAAAAAGCGGCCAAGACGATCTAACGAAAATATCGCGGCCGTACGAGCCAGTATCGAGTCATCGCCGCGAACGTCAGGTAATCGTCGTTCTGCTCAGTTGGACATCCCTCGGACCACTCTACGACGTATCATTCGTTTGGATTTGGGGATATTCCCGTACAAAATACAACTAAATCAAAAACTGTTGCCGGCCGACAAGCCTCGTCGCTTGGAATATGCCAATTTTGTCGTCCGAATGGCCCAAACTGATAAGGATTTTTGGCATCAAATCATTATGAGTGATGAGGCCCATTTCTCCTTGAACGGAACCGTAAATAAGCAAAATTGCCGTTTCTACGCCACTGAAAACCCTCAAATTATTGAAGAGGTACCTCTCCACGACCAAAAAGTTACAGTCTGGTGTGGCATTTGCGCTGATATGGTCATTGGGCCGTTCTTCTTTGAAAATGGTCAACACCAACCATTGACCGTCAATCAAGAGCGTTATCGGGCCATGATAACCGATTTTGTGATGCCGATTGTTCGTGAAAATGGTATGGAGCACTTCTGGTTTCAGCAAGATGGCGCACCACCACACACAGCACGAGCCACCGTCAACTTATTGAAGACTGGCCGCCACGATCACCGGATTTGACGCCACCGGACTTTTTTCTTTGGGGCTATTTGAAATCTAAGGTTTACGTCAACAAGCCAAAGACACTAGGCGCACTTAAGGCCAATATCCGACGGGAAATAGCCGCCATATCGGCCGAGACGCTGGCCAAAACTATGGAAAACGCCGAAAAACGGGCACATTACGCTATACGAGCTAAGGGCGACCACTTGCGCGATATCATATTCAAAAAGTGATGTAAACGAATCTCCTTGAACTAAATTAAATGTTTTTCACAATGAAACACAAAAAAATGTTTCTTTTTCCATATTTTTTTAATAATCACATGGGTCAGTTTAATATGGCCAACCCTGTACAATATTTATATATATGTATGTATATACTCATAATGTGCCGGATTTCAATAAAATGCCAGATAACAAAACAGCAAACTAAATATTTATACTCGTATGCATCAACTCCTTAAAAAACGTAAAAACACAATCAAATAAATGCCAGTTCTCTAGCTTCACCTAATTTCCAATTTACTCATCTAAAAATCACTAGATGCATCATCGAATGCTGATAAAATGCTGCTAATGCAAGCATTAACGATAATGATAAATTAAAATCGTTGTAATTCCCCTACAGCCACCAATACCCCGCTCCCAAAACAACACGCAATGTAGCCGCATGCGTGCACTTGAACTTTAGCCGCATAGCCGGTCATTAGCGCAAACAATTTTTCCGCTTTATCGAAATAGTCACAATAAAAACAATAACAAAAACAAGTATTCTCGTAATTGCAAATATGTACATAGTAACGACATTGTCGGAAATATTCAATAAATGCTTGTAAACCGTGATTTCGCTAATTTATGAACGGAGGGTAAAAGGGTAAGAAAGACCAAAAATTGAACTTTGCCTCCGCATACAAATCATACGCAAAAACATAAATAAAAAACTTACATTATTTTCACTTGTCCGGGTGCTCGTAAACGTAATCGTACTAAATTTGCAAGTACAAGTACTTAAATTCGAATATATATGTGCGTATGCGTGTGTGAGTATATCTTGTGTGTCCGATTAAAAGTTGTGTTGGCGCGGCTGGTGCTAAGCTTAATCGCTTGCACCTCAGTACTGGGCGCGCACCAGATGTGGGAACAACAACGCTACGGGCGGAATACACGGTTCGAGCTGGTAAAAAGCATCTGGTTTTTATTGCGAATAAAACGGTAGCGGTATTTCGAATAGTAAACCGTCGTCTATGTTTGGCTGATAGTTTAGAAGTAAGGATTGTCACACACATACATCCATAGATGTGTTGTAGGTGGAAAGGCGGCAGATTTCAATGTTATTAAATAGACGCCCCAGAAAAGATTTCAATATAAGTGCATATGCATGTATGTGTGTATTTATGTATGTGACAATAGTGCCCATAATCGAGGATCACAAACAAAACTATTTGCAACGCTTTCAAAACACTGTGGGTGCATATCTGGAAAGGAAAAAAATCAGTAGCAATTTGCAAGCAAAAAATGGCAAAAAAAATGTTTAAGAGATGATATTTTGATATTTTGTTTTTGTATATTAATTATACTTTTCATATTTGAGAATAGTGTTTAATGCAAATAGCAAAATATATTAAAAACAAATCAGTGAGATTCTCTGATGAAATTTATTTCATTGTTGAAATTTCTTACTTATAAAATTAAGAAAAGTTAAAAAAATACAATAAAGACATATTGATTCGAAGTATTTGTAAGTAAAAAACTCAAAAATTATTAAAATATGTGTGATTCAGTGTAATCCCAAAGTGAAAATTTATTTCACCGTTGAAAGTTCGTATCCTCAAACATAAAAAAAATAAAAAATGTTTTTAAAAATATATAAATTATATATAATAGAACTATCGATATCGATAACACAAACTGTATTGACATTTCTCTTCAATAAGGCTTGGCAAGTCATCATGAATTGTTCAACAATGGCCGTTGAGTTGTTCTTTTTTCAGCAAGGCAGGACTCCAATCAAAACTCGATTGAATTGACTGGGAAAGTTCAATAAAGTCTATTATAAGCTAATAAAATTCGATTTAAAGTTAAGTTTTCTCACACCGAATTTTCTTCAAACACAATAAAAACACTTTCAGCTGTTAAATACAAATTGGGTATGTAAGCTAATTTATACTCGTATGCGTGTGAACACCAAACTCAATGACGTATTGCCTCGGCTAACTGGTATGTTTGAACACATTCTAAAGGTTTAGTTTCGTCAGCGTGTATTGAAGAAATGTTTTGGTAAAACTTAAATACGCATACATACCCCCTTGACGAAAAAATACCCGAAATATATTAAGAAATTCAAATATAATAATACAATATAATATAATTCAAAATACACGTTTCCTTCAAAGTACTCCCCATCAACTGCAACGAGCCTATGCCAGCTTTTGATCCAACTCTCGAAATATTTCTTGAACTCTATTTTCGGTATAGCCATCAGAGCCTCCTTCAATTTTTCCATTACTTCCTTTCGGCTGTTAAAACGAGTTCTCCGTACTGGTTTTTTTACTCGATCAAGCAGAAAGAAATCAGAAGTGAATTCAATAGATGTTAGATGGTATTCGTTTCATTCTGTTATTGTTCTGCCACAAATCTTTTCTTTTTAGGCTAATTGCTTCCGGTAACGTCTTATAACGCCCAAATAATAGTCCTTATTAACTGTCTGACCTTCTGGAAAAAATTACGGTGAGCATCGCTTTCTGAAAACCAAGTGGTTTTTTTTTGGTCTTGGTTCATTCTGAGCCTGATGTTTGGATTGTGTGTAGTTTTGTTGATGAAATTTGGGGCAACACGCCGCTGTCAGCTCTCTGAAGGATAATTTGTGGTTATTTATCAATTTGTCTTTCTCTTTATTGATGTTTGCATCAGTTTTCGATGCCGATGGTCTGCCACTACGTTCGTCATCCTCGTTCATGCCACTCGTAAACGATTGTTTTCTTTAGGTTATCTTTACCGAAACATTTTCCCTACTTGTCTAAGGTTTTCGCTCATTTTAATCCATTTTTAACGCAAAACTTTATGCAAACTCATCGTTGCAATTTCAAATCCCTTTTTAAAACTGTAAGCAATCGAAAACACGTGCAGTGGTATGGTAGATTTACTCAAATGGCGTAACATTACAAATGTCAAGCAATGGCAGGAATATTAATCACAGAATATTAAAAACAGAAATCAAATCAGTTGACTTGGAGCGTCACCTGTTGGTTGTTCCCGGAATTTTTTATCAAGGTGGCACATATTGAAATGTTAGCTACTATGCGGGCTCGACACCCCGGGCATGGAACACCAAATGATAGAAAAAGTTTTTTCGAAAGGGATCACCTCTCAAAAATGGGCTATATTTCCGTCATGAAAAAGTTTTTTGCCGTTTGGAGGCGGCATAAAACTGTAGGTAAAACATCAAAACGCACACCACAAATAAGAACAGGAGCTCGGCTAAATACTCAAACAAAGGGTAACGCATAAATGTCAGTAGTGGCATTTCGAAGTTCCCAACAATTGTACAAGTAAATTCATGAATCTACTGTTTGGCGGTTTTTAATACGTCTACAGTTCATGGTGGACATTTAATAAATTATTTTTCATATATAATTGTTAAGATCAGTGTTTTGAATAAAAATAATGAAACCTGAAAGAATTTAAATTTTTACTTGTTTTATTTTAAAACAACATCTTGGCGCTTCTTTTAAAAGATCTTTTATACTATATACAGGGTGCGCCATCTTTTATGTCGGTATGTAAACGCTGAATAACTTTATCATTTACAAGCAGATCGACTTCAACATACATGTTTTCGATACGACAATTCACTTTCAACCATGGATCACACAGAAACAACCGAAATCGATGCTATAAAACCCGAAATGCTTGACAAGTTGATGTCAAACGCGGAAAAAAGATCGCAGTTTGTGACTGCTAATAAAGGTGGACACTTGATTGATATTGTATTCAAAAAATAGTTTTAATAAATTGTAAATAACCAAACCAAAAAAAAATACCTTACTTATTTTTTTTTTTTCAAAGATATTCAATATTTTCATACCTAGATAAAAAATGCGCACAAATCCGCGATATTGTAATTTCCTGTCAATAATTTTTTATAATTTATAATATAAATTTAAATAATTTTTTAATAGTGCTTATGTAACACTTCCTATTGATATTATACAAAAATAATTCATGAAATGGAAATGGTTGTTGGTCGATCTTTCGACCATGGACGCACTATAAGTACAATTCATAGAATAGTTAAATATTATATTTCTCCGTATAGCAAGTCTCACAAAGTAGCGTCGCGCGATGTGAAAAGTTAATCTAATTAATTAATGAAAAACAGATAAATGCTTTTTTTTCATATTAATTTCATATTATTTTTTTCATTTTAATTTCATATTATAATTACTCACAATTGTTTACAGATTAATGCCTTTTTTAGACACTGAGCTGAAGTATTCGTATGAACCGTATGAACCGTAATGCGCCAACGTTTCTTATTGGCTATATCAAAATGTGTACCTTTAAGAAAATAAAACAAAAATCATCCGAGATATCCTCATTTCTAAATTTTGGTAATTTGGACATCTCATCTGATGATATTTTCAAGGGGATACTTTCTCTCAAACCTTCGTCAAATCTTTATATATGGACACTTTCCTAAAATAATGGAAACTTACAATCCTCACACTTTTTTTTAAAGCGGAAGAAAAAGTGATGTTTGTAATTAGAGGCCGGCTTCCAAGCTATGAAGGATCTCTAAACTGTTTGAGTGCCAAAGGCAAACCAGCATTGTTTTGTAACTGGTGACTCTGTTGTTTTTAGTGAGTTCTGTATGTCATCGTTTTCCAAAGGACTCCAAGTTGATTGCGTTTATACTCACTTCTCTAAGGCATTTGACAAAGTGTCGCACGAGGTTCTAGTAAACAAGTTAGCTTGCTTGGACTTTTACTCCATCCTTCTGCAATGGTTTAAGTCATATTTGACAGACAGACGGTGAGTGGTAAAACTCAATAGAGTTTTATCGAACCACATGGAGCATCTTAAGGACACTTCTTTTTGTCATTTTATCAATGGCACAAACAAATGTTTTCATCTGTTAAGGGCTCAGTGATGCTCAGAAGTTTCCACTCGACTTGAGCAATCTTCATTGTTGGTGCATGAGGTCGCGTTTGTCTTCAAATATTGTGTTAAGAAATGTTTTCATTTATCATTTTCAAGGCGTCAATACATTTTTAACACGTCCTAAGCCATTTCTAATAATGTACTGCAAAGTGTAACAGAGTTTAAGGATCTTGGAATTTTATTCGATACGAAATTTCCCTTCAGGGGAAATCGTATTCGATTCTTGCCTTCATTCGTCACAATACGAAGCGAAATCCCCGACGAAGTGCCAATCAAATGGCGAAAGAACTGAAAATATCTGACCGTAGCATCCGCCGCATACGGAAAAATGATCTCGAAGTCAAGTCTTACAAGATCCAAAAGGCGCATGATCTCACACCAAAGTAGCAACAAGTCAGACTGGAGAGAGCGAAGGAGTTGCTTCGCTTAGCCGCAAGCGGTCAATTTTCGAACATTGTGTTTTCTGACGAGCAATTTTTCAAATTAAGCAAATTCGTAAACTCCCAAAACGATGGGGCTTATTTGACCGACCATTCATACGAGAATTTGAGACATCGATTGCCCAACAGGCGGCAGAATCCGCCACAGGTAATGGATAGGTTCGTTGTAACCGCAGATGGGCGCTCTCCAATCGTTTTCATAGAGCCTGGCGTGAAAGTAAATACGAAATACTATCGGGAAAGTATTCTGGAGGTTGCTTTGAAGCCGTCGGCAGTCAAACATTTCGATGGCAGACCATGGACATTTCAACAAAACTCGGCACCGTCTCACAAAGCTCGAATGAACCAAGAATAGCTAAAAAACTAAGTTTCGAACATCATAACGTCCACACAATGGAGCTCAAATTCGCCAGACGCGAATTTCAAAAAAAAGATTTGGGAACCATAGAGACCGAACTTCTAGTGGAATAATATATCTTGAAAACTTCATCGTTTATTGGAAAATTAAATATGAACAAAAGATAAGAAATTTTATTTCCTTTAATTTGATTTAACACCGCTTTTGATCAGCTGACGATTTCTTCAAATATTAGACTTTTCATCATCTGCTTTTTTTCTTTAAACCAAATCTATGAGCCAGCGAAATCTCGAAAACTACTTAACAGAAAAACAAGCATATAGATCATCGAACTCAGTGACTGATTTTACATAACAATTGGATAGTCTGGGTTTTGGGTTTTTTGGCTTTATAATTTAGAACTCGATTGTAATCAATCAACCTCTAAGAGTCAAAACTGGGGACAGAAAATTACAGTTGTTGCTTGCTTTTTAGAAGTGGTAAAAAAACGACGTCCGTGGTATTGATGGATTGGAGGTGTTGTCTGAGTGACACAGCTCAGACCGAATGAGCACAAAAGATGCCATTTGGTACACTACTTGTAGAACTATTGCTTTTTATTAATCGAACCATCTAGAAATTAACTATGAATCTGCCTATGTCTTATATTTTCTTTTCTGCAATTTCTTTCAATTTAACCATCGATAACTCTCCCAGTATTCTACGTATGTCGTGGAGCACTCAGTTTTGGGCACGCACACAGATAGGGAAGGACTGTTTCCTTTTATTCTTGATTATTCTTGATTTCAGCTTCTACATCTATCGTTATACGGCTCTCCCATCTTCCCGGCATGGTCTGCCAAAGGCCAGTGGCTGGTTATTATTGACGTAATTCGGAATATGTCTACTCGTGGCTTTCTTAACAACTTGTCAGTTCTGGATTTATTGAGATTGGGCCGCGTTTGTTTAGTTATTTTGCAGATATCCGTGTTAGTCCATCTGTAAACGGGTTGCTTCTTGAATAGCGAGAAGATCTCCCTTTTGCGCATGTCTACGTCCGTAATGACAAAGCAATATCGAAACTCTCGTAAGTATCTAAATTGATTGAAAATATTGCCCAAGAAAAAATTATTTTCAAACTAAAAGTATCATATCACCATATCAACACGCTTTTGTTAAAGTTGCCACAGTTTACAATTCTGAATTTTTAAAAGCGGTCGCTGAAGTACGGCACACAATTTCATTAGATAAACTCCTCTGTCTGGGTTTGCACTCAGTTTTTCTATATTGGTTGTGATCTTATGTTACTTAGGTAATAGACATTGTGTAGTTTCTGTTGATGGTGCCTCGTCTGCTCCTTTTTCAGCGTCCTGCACTGTTTTTCAAGCAAGCATATAGGGTCACTTCCTCTTTGTTTTATTTATCAATGATACGAGTATGGAGTTGTTTTTCTTTTGTCAATTTTCTTCTATATGCGAATGATTTCAAACTCGGCGGGTGTACATAAACTTCAAGCTGATGTTAACCGTTTAGTTATAATAATTGGTGTAGTGTCTTTCGATTATCGCTTACTATTAAAAAGGTTTTAAACTCACGTATTGAAAAATAACTAACACTATTCCTATTTACGGCCGCCGTAGCCGAATGGGTTGGTGCGTGACTACCATTCGGGATTCGGAGAGAACGTAGGTTCGAGTCTCGGTGAAAACACCAAAATTAAGAAAAACATTTTTCTAATAGAGGTCGTCCCTCGGCAGGCAATGGCAAACCTCCGAGTGTATTTCTGCCATGAAAAAGCTCCTCACAAAAATATCTGCCGTTCGGAGTCGGCTTGAAACTGTAGGTCCCTCCATTTGGGGAACAACATCATGGCGCACACCACAAATAGGAGGAGGAGCTCGTCCAAACACCCAAAAAGGGTGTAGGCGCCAATTATATATATATATATTATATAATAGCGGTCGCCCCTCGGCAGGCAATGGTAAATCTACAAGTGTATTTCTACCATCCAAAATCTCTTCATAAAAAATATTTGCCGCTCGGAGTCGGCTTAAAATTGGAGGTCCCTCCATTTGGGAAACAACATCAAGACAAATAGGAGGAGGAGCTCGGCCAAACACCCAAAAAGGGTGTAATCGCTAATTATATGTAGATATACTATATATATTCCTATTTGTTATAAAATGGCGGATGATATACTTCAATTTGTTGAAGGAATCAATAATCTCGGCTTTTATGCTATCTAAAGCGTATTCTGTTCTTGGCTTCATAAAACGAAATAGCTCGAACTTTGCAACTCTTATGCTCTTAAGCTCTATTTCCTGCTTTTATTCGATATAAATTAGCGAATGTCGCGTGTATTCAGAGATCTTACTACCAATTCTCTATTGAGAGGGTGCAAAAAGTTGTTCTTAAATATGCTTTCTCCTCCCTGAATTTATCTGATCCTGTTTCATCCTCTGAATCTCGCTTATTTCTACTTAATCTAGAAGACCCATTTTGTCACTGTATTTTTTATATAATATTATCAAGAGCGAGATTGACTGTTCGTGTATTTCAGAAGGATTAACTTTTCAGTCCCTACCAGGTTTTTAGGCAATAAATATCCGTTCTATTTGAATAGATTTAGAACAAATGATGCCTGCAATACTCCTATTCTTCGATCTCTTCATGAACTCAATGAGATCTCACATTATCTAAACTATGAATTCTCCTCACTTATGTATTGCAATATAATTTTAGGATTTTAATTTTTTCGTCAAATATCCTTTTTTAGCGTGATCACCATTCGGAATTCACTGAGTCGTTAGTTCGAATCTCGGTGAAAACACCAAAATTAAGAAAAACATTTTTCTAATAGCGGTCGCCCCTCGGCAGGCAATGGCAAACCTCCGAGTGTATTTCTGTCATGAAAAAGCTTCTCATAAAAATATCTGCCGTTCGGAGTCGGCTTGAAACTGTAGGTCCCTCCATTTGTGGAACAACATCAAGACGCACACCACATATAGGAGGAGGAGCTCGGCCAAGCACCTAACAGAAGTGTACGCGCCAATTATTTATTTTTTATTTTTATCCTTTTTTAGTCAGGAAGAAAATTTTTTATTATTTTCAGAATAAAAAAATGAATTTTAATTTTAGTTTAAAAAATGCTGAATTTACATACTAAATTTTAGGATATGTTCAGCTTTATCCACATTCTTATCGCCATTGGCACTGCGTTATGTTTCATTATGAACACGCTAGTCAATTGGTTTATATCACGTAAACGGCCAACCTACCCACCAATTCAGGATGAGTTGCTAATCAAATCTGTGGGCGAATTGGTTGCCGAGCTGCGACAAAAAAAGGTATAATAAAATATTAAAAAAAAAAAACTAATAATAATGCAACGTTATTTCCGAAATAATTTTTAGATCACTTCACATCAGCTAGTGCGAGCGTATATCAGCCGCATACAGGCAGTAAATCCTAGCCTAAATGCAGTAATTGAGAATCGTTTCGAGTACGCACTGAAAGACGCACAACATGCGGATAGCCTGATTGCCAAGGCGAACAACGCACAGTTGGTGGCACTCTTTGCACGCTACCCCCTACTTGGTATACCATTTACAGTGAAGGAATCAGCAGGGCTAAAAGGTGAAATAATTAAAATGTATTAAATATGAATACTTACTTCAGGTATATTCTTAACTTTAAGCACTTTTGCAACCGGTTTTTATAGCTTTAATTTTAAGTGATTTCAGCGTAAATAGCTATTAATTAAATTGGTTTTATATGTATATTTTGTATTTGTGCTTCCAACACTTGCTATCAAGTATATAATATGTATGAATACACTTGACCCCCAAGGTCGATTACATGGAGTCATTAAACAGCAACGACTGCACTATACGATTTATCAAGAAAGTGTCATTAAAAAATAAAGTTTTCAAGTTTAGTATAATTGCGGGTTAGTATCGGAAATTAACATATATCGTTACAAAAAAATGAGAGTTGCTACTTAAGCTTGCTGATAGACAAGTAAAAATTAATATTTACTTATATAAATCGGTCAATAACCAAGGATGATAAAATTCGCCTTCATAGATTACCAGGTTTGCTATTTAGCTACGGTAGAAAAGAAAATTGTGAGGGGCACTTTGGCGGTCACGTCACTTGGGGATTCGGCAGCCAAATTCTGCACGATCATCAGTCGTTGTTCACACAGCAACGAAGTGTTATTGGTTGATCTTTTTCGTATATCTCCAACACAATCTCAGTTTTATTGTAAACACACCTCAAGTGACGTCAGCCCATCAGCTGATTCTATCAAATCCGCTTAGAGCCGAAAAACGGTCTGTTAATGGTATTTTTGCCATTTCAATAACCACGCACATCTGCTATATAAAGGTAATTTTCAAAAAAGAAAAAAACTTCAAAATACACCTCTGTCCGTCCGCCTAATGTTACAAGTTGTAACTCGCTTTCTTACTTGTTAGTGTTAAGGCTCAAAAAATTATTTACTGATAGTTTGGATGGACTTTTATGCTGCTTTAAGAATGCTGGCAAACACCAAGTAATTTCTTGTTGTTATTTTTATTAGCTTTAATTATTACTTCGACACTCGTCCACTTCTTTTCCCTATCACTTTTATATTCTCAGAAATTAAGGCCAAGATTTGTTTGGTTCAAGGAAATTGCATTTTCCTGGCTTTTTTTCACCTCATACTTTTTATGAATAAAACCTAAAATTGTTCTTAATTTCTAGGACTCTCTTTTGTTATCGGCAACATTTATCGGCAAAATATGAAATGTGAACACGACAGTGTAGTGGCAGAGCGGCTACGGTCTGCCGGTTGCATACCACTTTTGGTCTCAGCAAACCCAGAGTTTTGTATGAGCTACGAGACGAATACTATAATGAATGGAAAGTGTCGCAATCCATATGATCTGAACAGAGTGTCTGGAGGATCATCTGGCGGAGAGGTGGGTATTTAAGAAAAAAAAACACAATGTCAAACTTCGATTTATATTTTTTTATTGCTTTTAACTCCTTTTCACAGGGTGCTCTAAATGGCGCCGGTGCGACACCATTCGGTTTGGCTTCAGATATAGGCGGTTCAATACGTTTACCTTCAATGTTTTGTGGTGTATTTGGACATAAAGCAACAGGGGGACTGATACCAATTAAGGGGAGCTTCCCCTACGTAGAAGATCCGAGATTTGCACAATACCTGACAGCAGGACCAATAACACGTTTTGCCAAAGATTTGCCCATACTGCTGCAAGTGATGGCCGGCGATGATAGCAATAAGTTGAAATTTCATGAACCAGTAAAACTAAAGGACATTAAGGTCGAATTTCAATTCTAGATTTTGTTGCGAAATTACAAAATTTATAGACCTCTCTTGCAGATATACTACGCATATGGTTTCAGTGGTTGTGAAGCGCTAATGCACCTGCCAACCGCATTCGACATACAATTAGCCATAACCAGAGCGGTGAAGTGCTTCGAAAAAGGTGGACTCACCACAAAGCAGGTATGAGTTTCAACGTTTCAGTAAGTAACACATTGTAAAATGGGCTTGGCTTCTTCTTCTTAATTGGCGCGATAACCGCTTATGCGATTTTGGCCGAGCTTAACAAAGCGCGCCAGTCGTTTCTTTCTCGTGCTAACCGGCGCCAATTGGACACACCAAGTGAAGCCAAGTCCTTCTCCACCTGATCTTTCCAACGCCGTGGAGGCCGCCCTCTTCCTCTGCTACCACCAGCTGGTACCGCATCGAATACTTTCAAAGCCGGAGCGTTTGCATCCATTCGGACGACATGACCCAGCCAACATAGCCGCTAGATCTTTATGCACTGCGCTATGTCTATGCATCGTAAAGCTCATACAGCTCATCGTTCCATCGTCTGAGATATTCGCCGTTGCCAACATGCAAAGGTCCAAAAATCTTACGCAGAATCTTTCTCTCGAACACTCCAAGTGTCGCTTCATCGGATGTTGTCATCGTCAAAGCTTCTGCGCCATACGTTAGGACGAGCATGATGAGAGTCTTGTAGAGTATTAGTTTTGTTCGTCGAGAGAGGACTTTACTACTCAGTTGCCTACTTAGTCCAAAGTAGCACTTGTAGGCAAGAGAGATTCTACGTTGGATTTCAAGGCTGACATTGTTGTCGGTGTTAATGCTGGTTCCTAAATAAACGAAGTCTTTTACAACCTCGAAATTATAACTATCTGCAGTGACGTGGGTGCCGATACGCGAGTGCGCCAACTGTTTGTTTGAAGACAGGAGTTACTTCGTTTTATCCTCGTTCACCACCACATCCATTCGCTTTGCCTCTTTATCCAGTTTGGAGAAGGCAGAACTAACAGCGTGGTTGGTAAGGCCGATGGTATCGATATCATCGGCATACGCCAACAATTGTACGCTCTTATAAAATATTGTGCCTGAGCGATTAAGTTCTGCGGCTCGTACGATGCTCTCCAACATCAGGTTAAAGAAGTCACACGACAGCGAGTCACCTCGTTTAGTATCAAACGGCTCGGAGAGGTCCTTCCCAATTCTGACGGCGCTGCTGGTGTTGAGCAACGTCATCTTGCATAGCCGTATTAGTTTTGTGGGGATACCAAGTTCAGACATCGCGGCATACAAGTAACTCCTTTCTGTACTGTCGAATGCAGCTTTGAAATCGACGAAAAGATGGTGTGTGTCGATTCTCCTTTCGTGCGTCTTTTCCAAGATTTGGCGTATTGTGAATATTTGGTCGATGGTAGACTTTCCAGGACTAAAGCCACACTGATAAGGTCCAATCAGTTGGTTGACGGTGGGCTTCAGCCTTTCACACAATACGCTTGCTAGAACCTTATAGGCGATATTTAGAAGACTAATCCCGCGGTAATTGGCACAAATTGCAGGATCACCTTTCTTATGGATTGGGCAGAGCACACTTAAATTCCAATCGGCAGGCGTGCTTTCATCCGACCATATTTTGCATAGGAGCTGATGCATGCACCTTACTAGCTCCTCGCCGCCATGTTTAAATAATATAGCTCAGCCGGCAGTCCGTCGGCGCCAGCGGCTTTGTTGTTCTTTAGCCGTCAACGATTCGGGTATCGGGAACTTCACATTCTCTGTGACATGCGCAGCTGTCACTGTTGGCGCTTACATCCTTTTTATTTGTGTTTGGCCAAGCTCCTCCTCCTATTTGTGGGGTCGAACCTGCTACCTCCAAACGGCAAATGCATTTTTATAAGGAGTATTTTTCATAACAGAAGTACAATCGGAGGCTTGCCATCGACTGCCGAGGGGAGCCCACTATCATATGGTGTTTCATGCCTCGAGATTCGAACCTGTACACTCCCGTACTACAGCCGCCCAACTGAGCATGGATGTACATACATATGTATATTGTATACGTATATAACACCCTCCAGTGTACACTTATATTTTGGTTTCAAAGGTCATTCTTTAAATCTGTAGTAATCAACTAAAGTTAATTTTACATGAGGCTGGAGAAGTTTAATTTCACTCCTATGTAGCATAGAGAAGCCTATTAAAGTTCACCTTAACTAATCAGTTCTTCAGGCGTAAAATTTTTCCGATATGGTAATCAGATCAACTTGATATAACCAAGCAAATCCAAAAAGATTGAGAAACTGAAAATTATCCTAGACATCTGACCGTTACCTACTTAGCGGAGGAGGAACCCGTCTCGCATGAGAAAATATACAAGTACAAAGTCTATTGACTTCCAATTAAATGACAAGGCTCTTAACTAAGGACTTCGATAGTATCATAAGCCTAACATAAATCCTACAAATTACCACATTCTCTTCAGCGCGCTTCAGAAGAAGAGCTACGAAGAACATGCTTCAAATATCTGGAAGAGCATTTCTTCGAATGCTTTAACAGTCGAGGTACCATTGCAACTAAATCCTGCTACTTGGCCTTTTTAAAGTAGCAAAGTCCGCGCAGTTCCTCTGTTAACACCAGCGGTTATTGACTCGAATAACTTCAGAGCTAAAATGTTTGCATCCATTCATGAAAATTGCCCACCCAGTTGAGCTGCTAGATTTTTATTCGCTGCCCTACAGTTCACACAGGTCATCGTTCCACTCATTGCGATGCCCTTCCCCAACACATAAAGATCCATAAATCTTCCACAGAATCTTTAATTCGAACACTGAAAAGCGTGTTGTTGTTGTAGCAGCTTACTAAACCCTTCCGATGCGGCGTAATCACCGATCGTCATCGTATAACTCATCTTATGGTAGAATCAAGAAGCGTTCTGTTTCGACAGGTTGGGTCCACAGGAAGAGTGGTGTTAGGTGAGTGAACTTGAGAAGGCATGTGAATAGGTGGTTAGTATCGTGCGGTGTGCCTTCACATGTCAGACATAGGTATATTGAGTATGTCGGTGTATATTCTGAATGAGTAGGAGTTTAATATACTACAATATCCAGATCGTAATTAAGCGGGTATCGTGAGGTAGCTGAAGCTCTTCGTCGGAAATAGCTGGTGGTTGATCTCCGATAACGGCATTCGGGGATCGGGGGTTTAGGAAGGTGGTGAAAGCGTTCCAATTAATGTCGTTTAACGTCTGTGTGAATATTGTCCGGCCCAGTAGTTGTAGTTATACTTTGTCCTCGATCTCGTCAGCGTAGTTGAGGAGATGCCTTCTGACACGCCTAGGAGGTGGCTCAGACTCTAGCAAAGGTCTACAGGGGTGTGATTTCTTCGATAGCACCCAAGTAGAAACTGCTTGCTGAGCATTTTGCAGTATTTTTTAACTGAGAGCTCGGAAACCTCGTTGTAAAAGTGCATGTTGTCAGGGTACCCCACTATAGAATGTGCCGGTGCAAGATTTCAAGGCTCACATTGTGAATAACATTATAATTACAATAAACACATTAATTCTGATTTTAAGTTGTTCTCTGAATCTCAAATCCCCAACTGGTGTTTAGCCGACCTTCTCCTCTAATAAATGGTGTGCGGGGGAGTTAGCTATGCTTTTCCATGACAGAAATTGAAATTTCCATGACAGAAAGGTGATCGCGATTAGAAGAAAAACATGGCCTGTCATTTAATATTTCACGCCCATATTCAAATTGGAGCCTGAATCAATCGAATAGTGTTAACGCCCAAACTCATTAGACTACAGTTTATTATAAAATAAAACTAAAATTACTTCAAATATGAAATGAACTGTACCAGTTAAAGTTGGCCACAGAATTTGTAAAATATTACTGTACGATTTACACACAACTTGGCTCCCATTACTAGAGTTATGGGTATGAAACACTTTGAAGTCTAACTTAATTTTGAAATCTCATCAAGAGTGTAGAATTTTATATACACCGTACATTTTCTGAAACAGGTAAACTTAAACAAATTTGGTAATGCCAGAGAAATTGGTATACGCGCTCTCTCAGAGTTACACGGCATACCGAGCGTAACCACTCAAAGTCCACCCAAAATAAGAACATTGATTTGGCAGCTGATTCTCTCGCTTATTGGGAAGTCGGTGCATAACCGCGATGCTGTCTTTATGGAGTGGATGCGTCTAGAGAAGGCGTATATTTCTGATAAGCAAGCAGACGAATTACGCGCTGAAAGCAAAAAGCTGAAAGAAGAGTTGGTGGTGAGATAAACAGTCATTATCTTATTGGCTTAACTTTTTTCATACATTTTTATATCCCCTTAATAATTTCTTATATTTTTCAGCAAATGCTAGGCGAGAATGGTGTACTCTTCTTGCCCACTTTTCCCACTTCGGCTTTCGCATTCAACACAAGCACCTTGAATTTGGTCGGAGTGGGTCTAATGCTATTGTTCAACATACTGGGCTTGCCTGCAACACATGTGCCAATGGGTCTGGATCATCGAGGCCTGCCAATAGGCTTCCAAGTGGTCGCTGCACCATATCAAGACAAATTGTGTCTACAGATAGCAGCTGAGTTGGAAGGCGCTTTCGGCGGATGGGTGCCGCCGCTGTCGCATGACATAAAAGCTTAGTGTAAATAAGCTACTTGAAGCTTTTTAAGTTTAGCATAAGTATAGCGTGCTTTGTGCTTACGTACTTACGTAGTTTGGTTGAAATTCTTTATGTATACTTCTCTAGAATATTTGCAATGTGATTATTGATTGAAGATTTGTATTTTTTGTTGTGCGTTGTAAAATTTGCTTAAGCGGTCTCTCTCATATGGTATAATAGAGATGTATACATCTATTCACATAATTAAGTCGTTCAGCTTTTCGCATTAATAAAAACATTCTTAATTAAAGTGCCAAACATTATACAAAAGTTAAAACATTTCAAAAAAAAAAAAAAAACTTCCGAGCATCTGATTTATATGAAAGAAAATTCTCAATATCGTATGCAAAAAAAATTATCAAAAATTAACGCGATTTTTAGACGACTTCAAACTTACACTTTTTATTACTAAAACTAAACGGAGTATAAAACTGTATACCAAAAAGTTCTGATTAAAGATCAAAGATTCATTTTTTTTTTTTATTTATTTATTAAGTTTTTGTGAATTTTGTACAAAGATTGGAGCTTTAATTACTTGATTTATAAAATTTTTGCTATGCATAAAACTATATTTTTATTAAAAAATAGCGAAATAAATTTCGCGTAAAAAGGCGAGTATTATAAAGAGATAAAGTGGCTTCATTATGAGAGCACAAGTGTAAAGTACGAGTATAAGGATATACCTCTACTAGAGCTGTCAAACTATCGATAGCTGATGTATAAGCTGTAGATACTTTCGAATAATTACACAATTAATTAATTTTGATGTCCATGCATTTATATTCAAGTTATGTATTTACGGGCAATCAAATCTCAATTAAATTTTTTTAATAAAAATCACCGCAGATTATTTACAATTAAATCGCCTTGCTGAAAATTCGTTCTGACTCCTCTGAAGACAGGAGTACAAAAATCTTTCCTTGCCAAGTATTTGATGGCAGTCTCGACACCTTGAATAACAAATGTAGGGTCAGTTGGAGTAATTATGAACAAATTTTCTAAATTTCAGGTACTAACAGCCACGAAAAGTCTTTCATCCCTGCAGAAATTCTTCAAAGTCACCAAAAACGAATATTTCATTACCCTACTTCCTTCTGTTTTATAGTTGCAGCTAAGAGACCCTAAAATGCCTGTTCATAATTAACCCATATGTTCATATTTACCCGAATGTGTATGTGTGTTTGTGAACATTGATTCGGGTCTTGAGATGAGATATTTGAAAACCGAGACAGACGATGTTCATAATTACCCCGAACAAGGTCCCAAAACAAACCTCTCCAAAGTAAGATCGTTTATTTGTTTGTAACAAATTCGTACTTATCGTTGCGTGAAGCTGAAGCACTTTTAAGAAAAAATTGTAATTATGTATCCAAGGACACGACATGCTTACATCCAAAAGACGTCCAGACGTCCAGAATTTTCAAAAAATCGTTTTTTTGTTTTTTCGAAATTTCGAAAGTATAGCACCTTAAGAACAGACTATGAAATTTTCATGCTGAAATCTCCAATATTATAGCCTCTACAGCCCATTAACTAGGTATAGAACGATCCGCGCGCTCCTGCACCTCAAACTTTAAACCAAATTTTCTCGAAACTACTTTTTCTCTGCATAATAACTTATATAGTTTTTAATATTTTTTGATGCGGTTTTTTTAAAATTCGAAAGTGTTTTCTCTATGGATTTGATTTTTAATATTTTTATAAAAAAGTTTTATAAACATAATTAAAGTGTGACATTTATGACGTAAAACACTTATATATATTTATATACCTGGCGCGTACACACTTTTTGGGTGCTTGGCCGAGCTCCTCCCCTAGTTGTGGTGTGCGTGTTGATGTTGTTCCACAAATGGAGGGACCTACAGTTTCAAGCCGACTCCGAACGGCAGATATTTTTATGAGGAGCTTTTTTCATGGTAGAAATGCACTCGGAGGTTTGCCATTGCCTGCCGAGGGGCGACCGCTATTAGAAAAATGTATTTCTTAGTTTTGGTGTTTCACGGAGATTCGAACCAACGTTCTCTCCGTGAATTCCGAATAGTAATCACGCACCAACCCATTCGGCTTCGGTGCCGTAAAACACTTACTTTTTTATAAAATGAGGTAAATTGCAAAATTTTTCGAAATTCAAAAATCGGGCTCGATTTTACAAGAATTTTTTGACTTTTTACAGATCCATCAACATTTCAAGGAGAAATGATGCAGACCGTGGAGCAATTTTTTTCATTGTACTTTGGGTCACGTGATTTTTTATATATTAATTTTTGTAAAAAAAAAAATTTTTTAGAAAGTTTAAGTACCTACTAATAAACAATGTATAACATTTTTTTATATTTATTTCTATTGCTATCCCTTCTAAAAACAGTTTTTCTTTTAGCGCATTTTTCGCGCTGCTGGACGTATGTAACCCCTTAAATTCCGTAACACATTGAAAAAAGACTTGCATGGGCTAAAGCAAATTCAGAACAGAATTGGGTAAATGTAATGACCACGGCTGAATCTTTCCTTCAGGCGAATAGTTGCATACGTCAGTCCTGGTGTACTGCTGAGGGGCGACAGCTTCAACGAACTGTTGAGCAGCCAGTTAAGTTGCATGTTTGGAACTGCTTCTGCGAAAAAGGCTGTGACCTTTTATTTGTATTGACCGCCAATTTGAATGCAGTTTCGATGAATAAAATTTACCAAAAGCCATTACTACCGTCAGCTGAAAAGATGTTTGCAAGAACTAGCCAACCTTGGATTTTACAAGAATACCACGATTCCAAGCATCGAAGCTGAAGGTGTGTAGAGTGGAAACAGCAAAATTAGACTGAAATGTTGAATTGGCCTTCACAGTGGCCTGATGCCCACCACATTGAAAATATTTGGGCAGTGGTTAAGCAAAAACTCAAAGGAAAACAAATATAGACGGTCAAATAGTTATCGAAGCAAACTCGGCTAATTTGGAGCCGATTTCCACCACAAATTGTGCAGAAATGAACACAAGTTATGACTGAAAGATGTGAAGTCATTATCGATAATGACTTACAATTTATTGAATATAAGCCCATACAATGCAGTTTGTTTGAATCGAATTCGTCAAACAGTTTCTAGGTTATGGCGGTCACGCTTCTATTAGACAGACTGTAAATAAAATGTTTACCTACAGTAATATTTTTTTGGGAATTATTAGTTTTTTAATGAAAGTAGTTTTTTACTTAATGAAAAAAACTGCATGTTATTGAATTGAAATTAAATTTTTTTATGGACTATGAATAAGTTCGTGCGGTTTTTTTCGAAATTTGAAACAAATTTAATATTCAAAGTATTGTCCATCGCTTACTACTACTTTTTCCCATCTTTCTGGCAATTCACGGATTCCCTTTGTGAAAAATTCGGTCGGTTTTGCCGCAATCCACGAATCGATCCATTTTTTGACTTCATCGTAATTACGGAAGTGCTGGTCAGCCAGGCCATGTTGCATCGATCGGAAGAGATAGTAATCGGATGGCGCAAGGTCTGGACTATACGGCGGGTGGGGTAGGACATCCCATTTGAGCGTTTCTAAGTATGTTTTGACCACTTGTGCAACATGTGGCCGAGCATTGTCATGTTGCAAAATAACTTTGTCGTGTCTATCGGCGTATTGCGGCCGTTTTTCTCGCAGTGCTCGGCTCAAACGCATCAATTGTCGTCGGTAGACATCCCCCGTAATCGTTTCATTCGGTTTCAGTAGCTCATAATACACAACACCCAGCTGGTCCCACCAGATACACAGCATAACCTTCAGGCCATGAATATTCTGCGCCGACGTCGATGTTGAAGCATGGCCAGGGTATCCATACGTTGCCCGACGTTTTGGATTGTCGTAATGGACCCACTCTTCATCGCCAGTCACAATTCGATGCAAAAAACCCTTTCTTTTGTGCCGTTGAAGCAGTTGTTCGCATGCCATAAAACGGCGTTCAACGTCTCTTGGCTTCAATTCATACGGCACCCAATGGCCTACCTTTCGGATCATTCCCATGGCTTTTAAACGTTTGGAAATGGTTGATTGATCAACTCCCAAAGTTTTTGCAACCTCTTCTTGCGTTTGAGCCGGATCTTGATCGAGCAATTCCTCCAATTCGGTATCCATGAACTTTGGCGGCGCACCCTCGCGTTCTTCGTCTTCCAAGCCAAAATCACCACTTTTAAAGCGTGCAAACCACTTCTGGCACGTTCGCTCAGCTAGAGCATGCTCACCATAAACTTCCGCCAAGATACGATGACTTTCGGCTGCTTTTTTCTTCATATTAAAAAATTCCCCGCAAAAACACATTATTTGGCACGAAATTCGACATTTTCAAGTGTGGTAAAAATATTGTTGTTTACGCTTCAAATAAAAAACTTATACTGACGTTTGTGCCTTACGACAGTAGCTCTCCAATGAATGTTTGGAAATGTGGATCGATGGAATAATAATCAAGTTACGCCATCTGTTGTAAAACCGCACGAACTTATTCATAGTCCTATTATTAAAAAAGTATGCTTAAGCTAAAGATAAAAACAAGTAAATATAGTATACATATAAATAACGTCCCTTTACTTTTGACTATGTTTGAGTTATCTATGCATTCAAATCTCTAGCCATTGAAAAAAGGCTTGCATGGGCCACGTAGTTCATACGTGGCAACTCTCCTGTGAACTTATATCATCGTTAATTAAAATTGCTTTCGATACATTTTTGTATTCATATAATTTTCTGTCCATTAATACGCGGTATATATATATTTATCGTAATCAATTGAAGTTAAATAAAGTTATATTGGTACTTTGCATTTTTACGAGGGGTGCCTTTTATATGTCGGGACTTGGCAACCCTGGTATTGCAATCTGCCAACTGACAGGTGTATCGCAAAGTTTGACATTTTTTGGCTTTTACGTACTCAGAACGTTTTTAAATACCAGCGCTATTTGTGTTGTTTACAGTAACTTAAAAGATTCATCTCGGTCCAAAAATGGAATTAAATCGTGAACATTTTCGTGCGATTATTTTTTACAACTTTCGACGTGGATTAGCTCAGCAACATTGCATGGATGAACTTAATTCATTTGTTGGCGATGAAGCTCCATCAAGGACCAGTGTTTATCGATGGTATGGTGAATTCAATCGTGGTCGTAATATAGTTCACTCCAAGACGAATTTCGTGAAGGTCGTCCAAAATCAGTTGTTGTTCCGAAAACCATTGATGCTGTGCGCGAACTGATATTGCAAGATCGTCATGTGACCTATCGTGAGATTGAGACAATCTTAGGCATTAGTGGGACCAGCATACATTCAATATTGCATAAACATTTGACTGTCAAAAAAATTTGTTCGCGTTGGATCCCACACAATTTGTCAATCGCTCCAGAAAAGGCTCGTGTCGATTGGTCGAAGGAAATGCTCTAAAAATACGATCGCGGGGTTTCGAAACACATCTATGACATCGTGACAAGTGATGAATCATGGATTTACGCGTATGAGCCCGAAAGTAAACAGCAGTCGCCTGTATGGGTGTTTCAAGATGAGCCAAATCCAACAAAAGTTATTCGCGCACGAAGCACTTCCAAGCAAATGGTCGCCTGTTTTTTCGGAAAAACTGGACATGTCGCAACCGTACCACTAGAACAACGCAGAACAGTAAATTCTGAGTGGTACACTACCATTTGTTTGCCAATTGTCTTCCAAGAAATTAGGAAAACCAATCGCCAAAGACGGATCACTCTTCACCAGGACAATGCGAGCTCTCACACATCGGCTCAAACAACTGCATTTTTGAGCACCCAAAACATCTAATTAATGGATCATCCGCCGTATAGTCCTGACTTGGCACCGAATGACTTCTTTTTAATCCCGTACGTAAAAAACAAACTGAGAGGTCAACGTTTTTCGACACCTGAAGAAGCGGTTGATAGAGCGACACCTGAAGAATCGTTGATATTAACTTATCTGGGTAGGTAGGTATATAGATTTTAAGTTGAAGTAACACTCTGGCACTACCACTAATGCGCCGTTTTGATACCATTATGAAATCTTCAGCGGGAGGATATCTAGAGTGAAGCAGAGCTGTTGATATAACGGAGAAGTTTGATGGAATTTAGGATGGAGCACTGCCTCAGGCTGTCGAAGAAAGGAGCACCCAGTGTCTTTAATCGCCTGGCTGGCAAACTCGGACGTTTACAAAGAAAGTGCTCAACAGTTTCCTTCTCTAAAAAGTCCTTACAGCCACTGTAACGGGGACTAAATGCTAAACCCAGCTTTTCTACGTGAGTGGTCCAATAACCGGTAAGTTTGGAAATTGAATGGCGGGGAGTCCACAGCACTATCTACGTTCTGCTTCTATTGTACTGCAGCTAAGGGATTTTCAAAATTGCATACAAAGAAATCGGACTCCATCTGATCTACTTTCCAGAGAAATAAATTGTGCAATCAATTTCCCTTTACTAACAGTCAGGAGGATGTCGCGAATTCCCTCTCCCTGACAATCTCAACAGCATTTTTTCCGTCTCAATGTTGCTATATCCTGTAACTCATATCAGAGAAATTGTATCTGCACTCCCAAGAGATTTGATCTTCTCCTTACCAATAGTTAACCAATTTGGTTGTCCACTAACCTAGCGAACAATATTTTCTTTTAGTACTGAAATGGTTGTTGGGTTTGCTCCATAGACTTTTCTTTCGAGGTACCCCCAAAGAAAAAAGTCTATAGAGATAAGATCGAGCGTCCTAGGTGGTCAGATGTGCTACCGAAACGGCTTATTAATTTGTTAAGGAAGAAATCACCGAGTAGCGCCATCGTCTCTCCGGTCATGTGCGGCGTAGCGCTATCTGATGCGACTGTGTGTACTAAAGGAAGGATGTTCTGTTTTTATTGTTATTATATTATTATTGGCTGAAAATAACCCTTCAAATTGCGCCGTTTGGAGATACCGGTAGCAATATTAGACTCCCCGAGAGAGTGACAACTCTTTCCCGCTGGATATCTTGACACATTTTTAATTATTCGGCCGTCGTAGCCGAATGGGTTGGTGTGTGAATACCCTTCGGAATTCGGAGAGAACGTAGGTTAGAATCTCTGGAAAACACCAAAATGAAGAAACAAAATTTTCTAATAGCGTTCGCCCCTCGGCTACGAATTCGCTCCTCTTAAAAAACCATTTGCCATTCGGAGTCGGCCAAAACTGTATTTGGGAGATGCCACAAATAGCAGGAAGAGCTCGACCAAACTTCCAAAAAGGTTGTAAGCGCCAATTATATATATGGGGCGTTCCACGTCAACCGGACCAAAGCTCTGTCCAAAATTCTATGGGATGAAAATAATCATATAATATGTCAAAATACTCGTAAACTCATGCCCTTTCAATTGCAAAGTGGCAAATTTGAAAATTCAAAATGGCGTCATTACTGTGTCACCTCAAAGACACTAAATTCCAAAATTTGCAAATATATCGATCAATTACTTTTAAAAATAGGTTCAAAAATGATGACTCATGATATATTTGAATGTTTTTGGGGTCGCTGATGACGAATCCGATGTCAGTTTTTCAAAATTCAAAATGGCGGATCCAATATGGCGGACATTTTTCGAAAATTTTTTTTGATTCGCTTGAAACTCATCACTTGGGGGTTTTCGGGGTCGCTGATGACGAATCCGATGTCAGATTTTCAAAATTCAAAATGGCGGATCCAATATGGCGGACATTTTTCGAAAATTTTTTTGGATTCGCTTGAAACTCATCACTTGGGGGTTTTCGGGGTCGCTGATGACGAATCCGATGTCAGTTTTTCAAAATTCAAAATGGCGGATCCAATATGGCGGATATTTTCGAAATTTTTTTTAATTTGCTTAAAATTTGTTACTCGGGGGTTTTCGAGGTCGCTAATGACGAATCCGATATCAGTTTTTCAAATTCAAAATGGCGGATCCAATATGTCAAATCAATGTTGTTTTATAGCCCTAAAAAGGGCTGATTGATGATTTATTTTTTGGTGTTTTAGCTACTTTATTAGCCCTGAAAGGGGCTGATTAAAGGTTTATTTTTTGGTGTTTTAATTAATTTATTAGCTCTGAAAAGGGCTGATTGATAGTAACTCTTTTTAAATGGTTTTATATTTCAAAACGGCTGATTAATATTGGACAATGGCGAGCGGTTCATGGTCATTCGAGTACCTATAAACGTTGACTTTATTATGTGGTGTAACTATAAAACAATGTGCTGATTGGATTTTTGTTACAGAAGGTGCCGCGGAAAATCTCTTGTTTAGCGAACGTTTCATTTTTTCATGTTGCTGTTTTGAATAAATAAAAAATTGAATCGATTTAATGTGCTCTTTTGCCCAATCAAAAAGAGCTTTGGCATTCAAAATGGCGTCTTGAGGTTTACGTTGTAAACTGGCACGCGTTGCTTCTCTTTTTAAAACTGCTCCAACGCCATCGCATGCTCCTTTCCCATGAGCAGTTGCATGGAAATGCCACTCAGCCTTTACATTAAAATCTTTTTCGTGGTTTATTAAATTTATTATTTGGTACCGATTTTTGTAGTGCTGTTTAGCCCCGTCAGTAAAATAGTATATTTTTTTAACATTTGGGCATACTTTCTTTATTTCCGGTATTACTGTCTGCTGTAATATGTAAACTGCTGCAGTATCATGCGTTGTACAGTCTGACAGTAAAACAATACTGCGGTGCTTCATTTCATTCCCTTCCTTGTAATAGAAAACTGCAGGATGTACTGTGCATTGATCATTATTATAATGAAATAAGCATAGTTTTCAGAAAAATCACAATGCAATATTACTTCGCCGTCTTGAAGATTATTTTTTTTTTCCTGAAAGTACTCAGACTGCCTCTTAGCAATAAAATGATGCGCTAAAAGTTTCTTAAACTGAGTGGACATTTCTCCTATAAAATCTTCTGAGGAAAAGAACATTTTCTTCAGAGTACACCTATCAGTCGATTGCCAAGATCTACAAATAATTTCACTAATTTCATTAGCTTCTAAAGCAGTTGACACTTTATTTAAAAAGGTTTCAATTCCAGGACATGAGGTGCATTCTAAAAGAAAACAAGAGGGCTGAGGAATTTTACATAAAACAAAATTAAAACAATGTTTATAATTTTTAATTAAAAGGTCTGAATCAGGTGCCAGTTTTTCAAAATTCAACTCATCAATCATTAATTTAAAATTTTGATGAATTAAGCAGACGCAAACGCTATGAGTGCCAGCCGATCCCGCACAAACACAATTTGGCCTCAAAGCAGCAAACTTTGACATGCCAATCGGCAAATCAGGATATTTTTCCTTAAATTCTGCATGCATTACTTTAATATCGGTAAGCAAGAGTCTTTTTTGTAATAATCGTTTTTCTCCATTGACTTTAGCGGAGTAACAAATTTTAAGCAAATTAAAAAAAATTTCGAAAATATCCGCCATATTGGATCCGCCATTTTGAATTTTGAAAAACTGACATCGGATTCGTCATCAGCGACCCCGAAAACCCCCAAGTGATGAGTTTCAAGCGAATCAAAAAAAATTTTCGAAAAATGTCCGCCATATTGGATCCGCCATTTTGAATTTTGAAAATCTGACATCGGATTCGTCATCAGCGACCCCGAAAACCCCCAAGTGATGAGTTTCAAGCGAATCAAAAAAAATTTTCGAAAAATGTCCGCCATATTGGATCCGCCATTTTGAATTTTGAAAAACTGACATCGGATTCGTCATCAGCGACCCCAAAAACATTCAAATATATCATGAGTCATCATTTTTGAACCTATTTTTAAAAGTAATTGATCGATATATTTGCAAATTTTGGAATTTAGTGTCTTTGAGGTGACACAGTAATGACGCCATTTTGAATTTTCAAATTTGCCACTTTGCAATTGAAAGGGCATGAGTTTACGAGTATTTTGACATATTATATGATTATTTTCATCCCATAGAATTTTGGACAGAGCTTTGGTCCGGTTGACGTGGAACGCCCCATATATACATATATATTTTTATATCGGCGGCTATATGAACAAGCAAAACTGTCACACCTACGGATTATTAAATCCGCACGTGAGAGGCCAAAGCAATCGCATAGAGTGACAGTTTCGTGCGGATTTTGAAGCCGTTGCATGTTCGACCCATTTTTCTTCGAAAATGTTGCTAGGAACGCCATTTCAGTTGAACACTAAAGAAGCATAATAAAGGATTTTCTGTAGCCGGAAATTGGAGCCATAGACTTTGACCATTGCTAGTTTCAGCAGAATTGCGCGCACCCATTCCATACTCGATCTTTTGCACACCAAGTTCGGCAATTGTGTTGTCACCCGTCTTGGTAATGCCAATTGGTCACCTCTGAGTTGCGATTTGACGCCGTCAGCCTTTTTTATACAGTGCCATGAAGAACCAATATTATGTGGACAATCCATTAACGATTCAGGCCTTTAAAGTGAACATCAAGCAAGCTATACATCAAATAGAACTCGAAACCGTCACCAAGACCTTGGAAAACTGGATTAACAGGACGTGCTACTGTGCCAACTGAATTAGCTACATGAATGAGGAATGTTTCCTCTTTTGAAAAAAAAAAGTAATAAACAAAAAAATGTATTTTTGCAAATTTTTTTGAACTTTTAAAAGGAAATTACTAGATTCTGGATCACCCTACAATTGCGTGTTTCTAGCAGACAACATTTATCATCACTTCGCACTTCTTCGATTTAATTACTAGTTTTTCATCTCGCGCCCATATCATTTGCAAATGTAAATGTATTAAACAAACAACTTTTTTCTCTCTTTATCTTCTTTGTTTACTTTAACTTAAGAAAATTTGTCGATTCTATCTCACACTCCTCTAGTCATCAAAAGCGTTGCCACTACGTAAAATTTCGTTAAGCTATTCTGACTCGAAAAATACCTGAATTCATGATATAAAAATTTTTGCAATCACCAATAACACGAATCAAATTCACAGTTCTTAAACAATTGTACACAAACACAAAATATCATAGAAGCAACCGATACGGCGGCCGCCGTAGCCGAATGGGTTGGTGCGCGACTACCATTCGGAATTCACAGAGAGAACGTCGGTTCGAATATCGGTAAAAACACCAAAATTAAGAAAAAAAAAACACTTTTCTAATAGCGGTCGCCCCTCGGCAGGCAATGGCAAACCTCTGAGTGTATTTCTGCCATGAAAAAGCTCCTCATAAAAATATCTGCCGTTCGGAGTCGGCTTGAAACTGTAGGTCCCTCCATTTGTAGAACAACATCAATGCGCACACCACAAATACGAGGAGGAGCTCGGCCAAACACCCAAAAAGGGTGTACGCGCCAATTATATATACATATATCTATAATTCCGATAACTGGTAATAGATTTGGAAGGTTACCAAATCCGACCTTGGCAATTATACATCAAAAACATCATTAATATATCGAAATGAACATTTTCTTTCTATTCTAGAATAACAGTACAACAATAGATGGATCGCGGAGCCCACTTGTGAGATACCTACACAGACCTTATCTAGAATGGAAGAAAACAGATTTATGTCCCTCATCTAACTCGATCGACATTCCATCAGTATAGTAGTTGCTATCATCACTGGGCACTGCTTAATAGAAAAACATGAGGATCTTATGATCTTTCCTCCAATGACTTCTGTCGCAACTACGCTGAAACGCTGATTGCTGAGAAGTAAGTGCTAAGTGGATACCTTAAGTACTTAGAATTCACAGCCCTTCACAATATTTTACAATTTATGAATGATAAAAAGTGGTTTCACCACTTAAGTGAAAACTTAAGTCCAAATTGGGCCCCTCTACAATCTAATGGAGAGTGATAACCGTCGTAATCTAACCTTCGACAATATTTTCGAAACACTTATTTCAAATACGGATAACTGGATAAATTCGTGAACATGACTTCACTAACGAGCATTTTCACAATTGTTCACATCTCAACTTTATATGTACTTAAACCAGGGCTATTGAGCATTGAGCAAATGAGTTCTAACTAAACAAAATCTTTGAGCAAAATGCAGGGAGTATGAATGCAAATAACCTTTTGCTTTATTATTAATTCATTTTTCTTTTATCTTCATTATTAACTCATTGATTCGTAACTACCCTCGCACATATAGCCTAGATTATCATACTTTTGGATGATAGGCACAGCTTTGCCGACCTAGTCAATTAGCCCAATGCCGAAATAATCGAGATGAATTCTGAAAAAATTAGTTCACAAAGTATTTGCTGTGCGTCCCGAATTTATTTCGCGAGAGAGTTGGGACCCTCTACGTTGGCTGCTTTGCGTGCGTCGTATCGACTATTGCGCTTAACCTTGACGATTTCATAAGAACCCAGATATTCGCTGGCCAATTTTTTAACAGCCACAAACTGAGTGCGCTTGATCCCCAACCGTGTAACCTATTTCCGCCTTTCTGCCCTTGTCGAAATTTCGCTTGTAAGTAGTTTGAGTCTGCAGAATTTGTGCCCTCGCGTCATCACGAATTCGCTGTCTGTCGATATCCAAGTTGTCAACCAATTCATCTCGTAAAGCATTTGGAATCTGGCTCTCAACATCAACTTTCATTTTGATGCCGAACATAATTTCGAATGACGATGCCTTTGTCGAGCTGTGAAAAGAAGAGTTTATTATTTTTTTTACTTCAGATACAAACTTGCACCATTTTGCAGGATCAGCTGCCGAGAGCTTTGAAATAATAGATAAAATCGCCCTGTTGACCCGTTCTACTTGTCCATTCCCTCTTGGGATGCCAGTGGTGGTCAAAACGTGGCTTATGTTGTTCTTTGTAACAAACTCGTTAAAATCATTAGATGTGAATGCAGCACCTCTGTCACTTATGATGCGTGTTGAATTGCCGAAGATAATTGACCACTCGCTCAGCTTCCGGATAACCTCTTCGCAGCTTGTTGACTTTGTGGGGTATAGCCACACAAACTTAGTGAACCCGTCGACTACAGCAAAAATATATCGGTAACTTTTTGATGACGCATCCATTGGATCGTATGCAACGGCAGGTCCCCTTTATCAATGCAATTATTTAAACCTTATTTTTTCCCAACTTCTTGTTGTACAGGATGCACTTATGCAATTATTGACGAACTGTTAACCTTACTCTCCAGTAAAACTCTTTGATCGTGTGCATCGTCTTCTGCGTGGCAAAATGTCCTGGTTCGTACGCGTTTCTGATAACTTCGGACTCCATCGATTTCGGTACTGCTAACAACTCCAGACCGTCTAATACTTTCTATATTATATCGCCCTTAATTTTGAAATTTTCATATGATTTGATTTTCAAGATTTCGTGAACTGCTTTGAGATGCCTATCCCGTTGTTGAGCAGCGCGCATGAGAACTGTGACTTCTGAAGCAACTATAAGAACTTGCTGTGCATATCGGCTTAAACAATCAACATGTTTCATCTTGTCCGCACTTCGATGTTCAGCTTCGTAGTCAAATTCTTGGAAATGGAGCCCCCACTGTGCAACTTCACGGGGGACATCTTTTTTCTTAAGGGTCTGCTTAAACGCTGCACAGTCCGTGACAAGCTTGAATTTCGTTCCCAGTAAATAGTGTCGAAACTTTTTTAATGCTAGATACGTTGCTTTAACTTCAAGAACGTAGCTATGTTGAGCGGATTCCCTCGGCGACGTCTTTTTACTCCAGAAAAATACCGGATGGAGTTGATTTTCGACCTGCTGCAGCAACATGGCTCCAAACACGTCTTTTGATGCGTCAGTATGCAGTTCTGTGTTCGCATCTCGACAAAAAATGTGTAGCACTGGTTCTTCTATAAACGCTTCCCTCAGTTCTTGTACAGTTTTCCGTTCTTCGACTCCGAAATCAAACTGCTTATTCTTCCTTAAAATATTTGTCAAAGATCTTTAGAACGTAGTTCGGAATAAACTTTCGGAAGAAACCCGTCAATCCAAGAAATTACTGGACTGTTTTTATGTTCTGCGGCGTCGAAAACTTTTTTACGGCTCTAGTCTTTTCTTCTCCTGGTGAGATTCTTCCATTCTCGACTGTGTGATCAAGAAAGTTTATCCTTGACTGTAAGAAAGTGCACTTCTTCCACTTGATATTTAAACTCCAACTGCTGTTTCTAAGACCATTTTCATTTTGTTTAAACATTCTTCTGTCGTAGAAGCGTACATGATTATGTCATCGATATACAAATCCATGATATCGTTGTTAATCAAGTCTTGGAAGATGTGATTTACGTAACGGCTGAAAACTGCAGGCGAGTTGCAGAACCCAAAAGGCGCTCTATTGAATTCGAATAAACCTTCTTTGGTGATGAACGCCGTATATTTTTTACTCTGTTCGTCTATCTTGACATGAAAAAAACCTTTTTCCGGATCCATAACTGTAAAAAACTTTGCTTTCTACAATTTTTCAAGTACAACGTCAATAACTGGCACCGGAAACCGATCTTTCAGCACCATCGAATTCAAGTTTCTATAGTCGATACAGGTCCTTCTGCCACCGAAATGTTTGTCTGCCCACGGCTTCAAAATAACCTCCAGAATACTTTCCCGATAATATTTCGAAAACGATTGGAGAGCGCCCATTTGCGGTTACAGCAACCCAAACAATTACTTGTGGTGGGTGCTGCCTCCTGGTGGCCAATTGATTACTCAAATTCTCGTATGAACGGTCGGTCAAATAAACCCTATTGTTTTGGGAGTTTATGAATTGCTTGAAAAATTGTCTCGTCAGAAAACACAATGTTCGAAAATTTACCGCTTTCGGCCAAGCGAAGTAACTTCTTGTTGCTGCTTTGGCGTGAGATCATGCGCTTTTTGGAACTTTTAAGGATCTTTGAGATCATTTTTCAGTATGCGGCAGATGCTTGAGTCAGATGTTTGTAATTCTTTCGCCATTTGATTGGCATTTCGTCGGGGATTTCACTCAAGTCGCTTCTTGACTTTTTAATAATTTCACATGACATTGCAGTCTTTTGATGACCAACTCCATGACGCGTAGCATATCATTGTAACGAGTAATGGTGCGATAAACAAGAACACCTTAAAATGAGCTGATTTTCCAGCCAAATATAATGCAATCACACTATTACTTGTACGTTTCAAATCCATTACTGATTTTCTTTGTTCGCGTTTACTATCGGCAAAATGATTCCGCGCGCTTGTAAACAATACTCTGGGCTGTCATTTAGCTAGCCCGTGCATCAGCTGCGCGAGTGGTCTGAAGTTGGTTACACTTCGAGTGCCGGACCATGTAATGTAAAATCTTTGATCTCTTTATTTAATAGTATTTTGCTGCTTTGAAAAGGGCCCTTTGTGTTATTAAAAATAATTAAATAAATAAATATTTTAAATGGCTCACATGACAAAGAAATTATTATGCATTTTCAAAGTGTGGAATGTAAATAATAAAATTAAATATGATTAAACAATTAATTTATGGTATTTTAGGTCCCTCCATTTGTGGAATAACAGCAAGACGCACACCACAAATAGGAGGAGGAGCTCGGCCAAACACCCAAAAAAAGTGTACGCGCCAATTATATATATGGGGCATTCTTTCTCAACGGGAGACCCCTATCCATCCAAAAATGTTTTTGACCTAGAGAGTTCTAATAGGGCTTAAAATTTAGCTCTTTTTATTTACTTTTCAATGCAGAGTGGCCAAAAACGAAATTCAAGATGGCTCATTTAATATGGCTAAAAATGTAATCAAAATTCATTAAATTCATTCCAATAACCTATGCCAAAAAAATTCATTTCAACGGAAAGAGTTGTACGAGGTCTCAAAATTTAGCTAATAAAGTTTACTTTAAAATACAAGTGAAAAATTTAAAAATTCAAAATGGCGGATCCAACATGGCGGACGGATTTTTGAAAAAACTCATGAATTCGCATGAAACTCGTTACTCAGGGGTTTTTTTAGTCGATGATTACGATCCAGACAGTTAAGGCAAGACTAGTTTTGGTCCAACCAGCAAGGGTAAGAGAAAATCATATTCCAGATACTTAGGGCAAGAATATTTTTGGTCCAACCAGCAAAGGTAAGACAAGATTATAGTCCAAACAGTTAAGGCAAGAATATTTTTGTCCCAACCGGTAAAGGTAAGGCAAGATCATAGTCTAGACAGTTAAGGCAAGACTAGTTTTGGTCCAACCAGCAAAGGCAAGACAAGATTATAGTCCAGACAGTTAAGGCAAGACTTGTTTTGGTCCAACCAGCAAAGGTAAGACAAAATCATTTTCCTGACAGTTAAGGCAAGAATAGTTTTAGTCCAATTCACTTAACCTTGTAGTTTAGTACAATGCCATTTGGAGCGTTTGAGTATCTTTTTATTAATAATTGTTTATTCTCACAGACCAAGAAACCGTGATTTTTTATTATTTGTGGGATCCGTCCGCCATATTGGATCCGCCATTTTGAATTTTTAAAAACCAACATCAGATTTGTAATCAGTGACTCCAAAAACCCCTGAGTAATGAGTTTCATGCGAATTCATGAGTTTTTTCAAAAATCCATCCGCCATATTGGATCCGCCATTTTGAATTTTTAAATTTTTCACTTGTATTTTAAAGTAAACTTTATTAGCTAAATTTTGAGACCTCGTACAACTCTTTCCGTCAGCCATCTTGAATTTCGTTTTTGGCCACTCTGCATTGAAAAGTAAATAAAAAGAGCTAAATTTTAAGCCCTATTAGAACTCTCTAGGTCAAAAACATTTTTGGATGGATAGGGGTCTCCCGTTGAGAAAGAATGCCCCATATATATATATATATATATATATGAATGTATATATCGTATATTGTTTGGATACAATACCTCTCCTTAGAAATTTCTTATTCGAAAAACCTAATATATTTGCTAAAACGCGTTATTGTTAAATGCACAAATTATTAATAAACTAAAGGGTTTTTCAATTGGCGCGGGTCGATTTTGGCGCCCTGTGGCAGCTATTTTGTTTTGGTGACATCTGTCAAATCTTTTGCTTATTATTCAGTTGTTTATGCCAAATCATCATGGCAAGTTACACGATTGAACAGCACGTTCAAATGATAAAACTTTATTATCAAAATGAGTGTTCATTAAAGCAAACGTTGCGCGCATTGCGCCCATTTTTCGGTAGACGTGGTGGCCCTTCCAATTTCTTATGGCCCATATTGAACCATAAGGACCTAGACGACATGTGATTCCAGCAGGACGGCGCTACGTGCCACGCAGCAAACGTCATTTTATTCCATTTCAACATCTACCCGCCCTTATTGAAAAACCCTTTATAAGTATTTTTTACCCATATTAAACTCCATCTCATTTTTGACGTCTTCTGTTGAAAAATGCGTTATGCATAAGTCGATACAACACCTCCTTTGTGAATGTCCTGAACTTCAAACAAGCCGTGCCAAATATCTTGGCGATTATTTTTTTGAGGGCTTGGGAAATTTGCAAAATGTCTCATTGGAGGGACTAGTTCCCTTCTAAAAAGATCTAAGTGGTTTAAGCAACTTAGTTAGGGCAAGGAAAACAAATGCAGGTACAATAATGGACCCTAGAGCCACTGATTGTCTTATCTTAAACAAGCAACCTGACTAGCGCAACCTAACTTAACACAATATAAATTTTGTTAAGCACATACCAAGTGGCGTCAGGTCATCAGCTGATTCTGTAAAATACGCTCAGATCCGATTAACGGTAATTCGAGCGGAGTTTTTCTTTCATTTCTTTTTTCTCTCATTAGAAATGATATCAAAGTATTTAGGTACAAGAATAATCTCTTTTTGTAGCGGATTGCAGCCGTCATTTCCTCTTTAACCGTCGGTGTTTCGACATCCCTGCGGATTTAGGCATTGGAGACATACCACGGCAATTTATTATAATTCTTTAGACTGAAATCTCTGTAGTATTTCGATAATTAAGTTGGCTGCAGTACCACATATAATAGCTCAATTGAGATTTTTTGTTTAATAAACAGCGAAGAGAAGTAAGTTAGAGAGAAGAGAACCAGTTTAGGGAAGTGAGTTTTAAACCCAGAGTTCTTCTTTTGAGGATGTGAGTTTCCCAAGTGAGTTTTGAGAGCATATGGATGCCTAAATACTTAGTTTCATTTTGTTTAGTTAACATCCAAGTTTCAATTCCTATCAACGTTTTGGTTAAAACCTCAAGGAATAATACGAGGCACAACCAAAAAGTAAGTTTAGTGAGGCTCTGACGGACGTAAGGTTAAAACTGTTTATGGTAATGAGATTATGAGTGTATAGAAGTGGTGTCGAGTTTGAAAATACCTCATTTCTATGAATGCTATTAAGAGGGCCGGAAGACATTCATTCCCCTGATTGCACTAACCTGGCACTTTCAAATTAACATCTGTTCACTTTCTGAAGGTGCACATGCGCCGGAAAAGGTTTTTTTACGGGCAAGAAAGTGAATAAGGAGGCTGAGGCGACTTTGCCGTAGAAGACATCAACTAAAATTTTTCCACGCAACACATCTGCAATTATGCTGAAAAATAAATTATAATTTTTAACATGCATATATTTTCTTTTTATTATAATATATATATTTTTCTTAATTTTGTTGAATTGATTTTGTATGTAAAAGATGAACTTATAATTAACTATTAAGCGATCAAATTATATTTAATATTTTATTACTATGAAATATTATAAAGTACCTAAAGCTACATAACATGATGGAAAGAATAATGAGATGGCACCTATCGTGGTACCGTTACTTTGTTCTCAGCAAATTTGACAATGAGTGACATCATATTAGTCCCAGTATGGCCAGATTACCACTTAATTTAGCATTTTTTTGTTATTTAGCCTCGGAGGTTTAGTTCTTTCTTTATGACACTTTTCTAGCCTATTCTAACTAAAATGTAATGTTTATAATTTTGTAAAATATTAATTTTTTTAAAAATAATTTTAATAATTCACTCAGTTTTATTTAGCTTTCCCTTTTTTAAGATCTGGTCACATTGCCCGCCATTGCAGTTATTGTTGATGTTCTTCTCCTCCACCAGTCAAATTTCACTCTCACTACTGCAGTGTTGCCTAGCTTTGAATATAAAAACGCGCTAAAATGACCATTTAAAGGCCATAAGATAACAAATTTTTATTGAATTACATGAAGAAGTTTGTATGCGTGACAAATTGTTTTTAAAATGTACTTTTTTTCATATACAATTTAATTTATAATTTTTTTGTTCAGAGAAACTCTTCTGTTAAAAGAATGACTTCTTTGTTATATTTCAGCTTATGTAATAATATAAGGTACTCTTTTTGTAAAAATGTCGTTATGGTTGCGCATTTTCTGGTATTTTTTGCTTATTTTTACTATTATAATACACCCCTTTATGCCCGATGTTCCACTAAGGATTGAGGACCGGAATAACGATTACACCTCTATGGTTTGAATTCGCATTCAGTAAATTCATACGCTTTCTAAAATGTGTAAAAAGGTTTTCAATATTAAGAAGAGTTGAGAGAGAAAAATTTATATTTTTGCATAACCTTAAAAGAATCAAAAAATTAAATTTAGGATCAACAAATTTTCATTAGCACTAAACTCTGCTCAGAGTGACATTTTTTAACATTCTTTTGTTTAATTATACAGTTTTTTTATCTTACAGTTTCGGTAGCGTTAATTTAAAAAAAGAAACAAACACCAGACTTAAAAATTTTCGTATTTTGTCTATAGAAAGCACTAAATTTATTGCGAAGAGCAATGGCCTGGCAACATTGCACAACTCAGCCAATGGGACGTCACGCACTCTCTGATGGGCGCAATCTTGTTTCTATCATTCTTGGGTACACACAAATTAGGACACCCCTACTGTATGTTTGTATGTAATATTTAAATGAATTGTTTCGCTACTCAGCTCAACGGCGACGGTATTGTATAAGTAGATTGTGTTTGTCGAATTGTGATCAGTTGGTATCGCTCATGCGCTCGTAGTACTCGTAATTGCGCGCGCAACGACATATACATACATTGAGCTGTAGTAGATTTTTTCGAAAATACATTAGCATATTTATTTGTTTTTTGTTTTTTTTTGTTTGTGAATTTGGTTGTATATACGTTTACCTTTGGGTATTTGGTATTTTGTTACACTATACAAGTGATTTTATATGAATTAAAAATGGAATTTTTCTTACGCCTGATACAATTTATTGTCAAAATCATCTATGCGATAATTTATCCACTTTTGCATATTTTATTACCGCGTAAAAGTCCATCCACAATTCCACCTATTCGTAATCAGTTAGTGACACTTCCACTAATCGATCTGGTAAAGCTGATGCGGCAAAGAAAGGTAAATAAATTATGTTTTTGTTCAACATACAATCTTTAAAAGTGTAAATACATCATTAACTACATAACAAAGCTTGTATTTTCTGGTATGCAAGTAAATATGTTATTTTCAAAAGAAAATTATAAAAAAAGTATTGTATAAAATTTTTTTTTTCATTTGCGCTTAACTGCCAAATTCACAAATATTTAATATGAGTATATAAAATTAATATATGCGAAGCAACTGAAAGACTGGTGGTTGAGTAGTCTCAAATGTTCGGTAACATACATACATACGGATATATAACTTTAAACTTGTATATTTTGTGTGTGTGTATTTGATACCACAAAAGTGATATTGTGTAAATTTGAATTAAAAATTAGAGTTGAAAGTTACCGCTAAACAGTTTTTTTTTCATTTTGTTTTCTTGGAAAAAGTGGAACACTGCAGGCTGCTACAAATATTTGTGATGTTTATGAACAAATGAATACCCCATGTATCTAACAAATAGAAGCGAAATACTTTGCTGATTTTCTTCTAAAAATTTAGGTTTGACAGTTAATAAAAAAATTGGGGAAAGCGACAAGAGAGTTAAACAGCTACCACCAAACTGGTTTGCAACAATTGAAAAAACTTCAATCACATCGAGCACATAGTGTACAAAAATAAAGGTTGCGCCTTCCAAAAACCGCTATTTTATTTCCGCGAATTCGACAACCGGTGTACGTTTTCGCTTGAAGCTGGCGAATCTATTAAAAGTGGTATTGGTAGACCAGCTGATTTGGTATTTTCGTTTCGTCGTGTGCCTCCGTGTGAAATGACGAAAAGCCGTTCAATTCGCACTATTGTCGTATGCTTCTAGCTCCAACTTCTTGTCGGCTATGTACAATGTTCGTTCTTTTCTTTTTCTTTTATACTATCTTTTGTCATGAAATTACAATGTGCAAAACGTTGTTATTCGCAAATTGAGTACTAAAGGTGGCGCTATTAAACAACAGTTAGTTTAATCTGACGTCAGCTCCTTTCGCAATACAAAACAAACGAGCAAAACAAACAAAAGTAGGAGAAATTACATGTTTGTGAAAATTCAGTGAATAGTTTGGTAGTATTGTTATTTGTGAGATTTAAACTAATCAAACTAATGAAAACGAAGTGCCGTGTGTTAAATTGTGGAAGCACAAATTAATATAAAGCCTCAAAATGCAGTTTGTTTGCGTTTTTATGAGGAAGACGCCGTGGCAAGAAAGTATGTGAGTGTGCGTATAATTTCTGGTGTTTGGTTGTTTCCATTGCTTTCGCCTAATCTTTTTCTTCATAAACAAGTTATTCTTGGTCTAGTACCACCACTTTTACTGAATGCGCCTTGGCTTGAAGTAAACGAAACAAATAAGCAAAATAAGCTAAGGGAAGAGAAATTATCTGTTTGTAAATATTCAGTGAATCGTTTGGTAATATTGTGGTTTAAAGATTTTTGATTTTTAAATGAAACAAGGTAATGAAAATGAAGTGCCGCGTGTTAATTGTGAAAGTACAAATTTTAAATATATTGTACTTCCGAACCCTAGATAGGCACACTGCATTATATATGTATGTACTGCATTACAAATAGCAGTAATTAGTAAAATTTGACTAATAATGAAATTTAATTTACTTTTAGTTACTGGTACAGGTAAACTTTTACTGATTACTGGATAAACTTTTCAGTAAAAATATTTTTTGACTGATTACTGAAAGAAATTGCAGTAAAAATACCAATAATGTAATTTGATTTGCCTTATCAGCAAAATATTTAATCTTTACTGGAAATAGTTACTGGTAGTATCAAATCAATACCGAACCCCTCTAGATTAATGAAATAATGATGAAGACGCGAATTTTGTTTTCTTTGAAGCAATTATTTTATACTTGTCATTCGCTATTAGCTTTTCTTAAAACAAGCACAAAAGCAAACACAAAGCCTAATGTTTATTTAGACAACTTGTTTCATCTCGTTCATCCAGGTATAAATATGTGTCCTGAAGATAAATTCCCGGGCCAGTGGAACCACGCTGTGTGTTAATATATATTTAAGTAAATATATGCATAAAACATATATCTAATTGAAAATCAAGTGTAAAACTTTTACCATTAGTTTCATCCTGGAAATCAAAGAATGTTTTTTGAGGTGTTTGAGACAGAACACGAGTTGCGGCATCGGCTATCTTTCCATACTTCACCATATAAGAATTGAAAATTTGTTTGACTCCATCTTCTGTTGTTGTTTCACATTGTTGCTGTTTCTAAACTACTCACTTAGGTGGCGAAACAATGTCGTATGTCGATTTTGGCCGAAACCAACATAGCCTGCCAGCTGTTTCTGTCCTGGGCCTGCTGGTGCCAGTTAGAAGTCCCGAGCGCGGACAGGTCCCTCCAACAAAGATGTGGTCTTCCCCTTCCTTTTTCGGGTACCGTTTCGTTGGTTCGCCTAGACACTCCAGTCTTTGTTCATATTTGTTTTAAAATTATATTTCATGCAAGGTGGACTTTTTATTAATAATCTCAATCTGTTCATAATGCTAAATAAAGGGTGGTTAAGTTTCAAGGGCCGGTGTTGATTTTGAATAAAATACAATTTTTTAAGAAATTATTGTCATTTCTCTTTATTATGATAATATTGGTGTAGCTCAATTACGTATAGAACAAAATATCGGCCAAATGGCCGCCGCGGCCTTGGCGGCACACCTCCATCCGTTGGTCCAAATTTTCGATGACGCTGAGGCATAATTGAGATTGTTTGAATTGTTGCTGGCTTATCGACGTACACCTTTTCTTTCAAATAACCCCAAAGAAAGAAGTCCAACGGTGTCGTTGACGTTTAGGTGTGGTTGACATTCAACATCAGCCCTTGATATTTAACTACCCTTTATATTTTCACTTCATTTTTATTTCAGCCTTTGCTAAATATTTTCGGTCAAGCTCTGACTCTTTTGTATTTATGTTCCTTTTCTTTTCCTGAAGATAAGCCAAAACCCAAAATATTTATTGAGTATAAATATAAATGATTTAATTCCCCTGATGAGAGTGCATTACGTTTTAACTACGAATAAACAGTAAATATTTTTCTGATAATGCAAATCAAATTATATCATTAATAATATACTTTTACAGCAATTTTTTTTCGTAATCAGCAAAAGTTTACTGGTAGTGTAAACTAAATTGCAATATCAGTCAAAAGTGCTCAACTAGCCTCCGAATGCAGTTTTTTGCTTTTTTTGCCGATGACGTCGTGACAAAAGTGTGTGTGTCTGTGGATAATTTCTTGTGCTTGGCAGTTTATATTTCCTTCGCCTACTGTTCCTCTTCACAAGCAGGTAATTTCCAAGGCGCTCCTATTCAAGGTGGTGGCATTCGAACAAAAACAATTTTTTTTAAATTAGAGCTGTCAAATGAAAGAGAATAGAAGAATGAATGCATAACAAATAGATAAAATTAGTTTGTCGCACATTCAATACACAACAACAACTTTCCGTCATTCCATTTTACTGGCATTTCTAAATCAAAGGCGAGTTAAAAAACAAGAAATGAACTACCCTACACACCACTTTCTATAGATACGCCTTGGTAATTTCCCTCCCTTTTGTTTGTATTTCCTTGGTGTATGAAGTCGTTGCGAATTCGGAAAGCGCAATCTTGTATTCTATCATCCTTGGGTATAACCATACTCGCTAGCGTCGAATCTTGCTCGATAACTTTGTTGTTGCATTCACATGCAATTTTTTGTCAAACGAACAGACCCAAACACCAACGACCGCCAGCTGTTCAAATCGACAACTTCTCTATCTCACTTATGTAAACTATTAAGTATAGTCATAGTCGTCTTTAGCATTGGGTTTTTGTTTTTGTTCGCCCGTTAATTATGTATTGGCGGTTAAGAGGCTTCCAGCCAAGTTCGGCTTCCCAGTGTAATGGTGCTCACACTATGTAATCAACGTATCGTAGTCCCTTACCGTTGCCCGTAGGATACATAAAATTGAGCAAAATTTATCCCGTAGAAAACAACTTTTAGTTGCATATTTACACAATACATCGGTTTGTGTGTGGTTTACACACATTCGCGTTATCAATTTCAATTTTTCATTATTTAATAAAACCCAAGGCAAAAACCAACAAATGCAAATAGTTCATTTATCATTTATCAACATTGTTTTTAAGTTATTTTAATAAAAAAATACAATTTTTCTAAGTTTATTTTGTAAATGATTTCGAAATGTACTTTTTGGTAACACTGTATGGAGAGAGAGAGCAATCAGCTGACACGATTCTACGGAAAGAATCCAAAATCCCACGTCAACCATCTTCGATACTACGGAACGGAACGGTAGTGAGAATTCATTTACATGTGGCTCCCATTAGTTTCATCGTGTCCGCTGACACGGGTGCGCGTTTACATTGGTGAGTGTGAGCACCATTCGTGCCGATAAACACACGGATACATCTGGAAGGGAGACACTGGAAATTCTTTTTTCATGTTTCATTCGCGGTTACACCGGCAAAATTGTTTTCGGCAACATTTTGACGTTTACTACTTTAGCATCTTCTGGTTCGGATATATTTTACAACCGACTAACATGTAAAGCGGAGAACTTTCGTCAACAGTTTCTTAAATATCTCATTGAAGAATGCAAACTGTTTAAATAGCAATAATTTGTTGTTTTTTTATTTATGTGCATATACAGTTTGACAAGATTATCTTAGCATAGTGAAGAAAAATTTTAAATTCTAGCTTTGATCGAGAATTTCAACATCAAATAAAAAAGCAAACAAATAATCTATACACACATTCCATTACTGTACTTGTCTACGACTATTAGGCGCCAACAGTTATCAAATAACACACACATTACAAAAACAACAATAAAAAAGATGTTTACTCTATTTAAAAAGTGTCAAAAGAATCTTTTCATAACTGATGAAAACAACAAAAAATTCAGTCTTTTGGGGTTAATATTTTGTATGTCCTCCTTGGGCATCAATTACCGCTTGAAGACGACTTCACATTGATTTAATTAGTTGCGCAATATCATATTCCAATGGTATTTTTTCCCACTCTTCTCTGATGAATCTTATTAATTCACTTTTATTAGTTGGCGATCTTTTTCCTACTTTTATTTTTAAATGAACCCACAAATTTTAAATTAGGTTAATGTCGGGACTTTCGTCGGGAGTATAAATAACTTTTGTGCAGTTGTACAGTAACCAGGACCTGCATAAATAAGAGTTATCTTTGGGATCATTATCTTGATAGTATTTGTATTTAAATTTGTTCGAATTTTTCGGGTCAACAAAGTCGAGTTTTCTAATACTGGAAGTCAATTCGTTTTTTAAAATATCAAGATATACTTCCTTGGTCATTATTTCGTCCAAAATTTTGATTTCACCCACTCCCATTGTTGATATACAACCCCAAACCATTACTGACAGTTTTCCAAACTTTACGGTAAGGATAACATTTTTGTTTTGTAGTGCTGTGAGAGGCTTACGCCAAACTCTCTGGGGTCCATCATGGTAGTAGAGCATCATTTTCGTCTCATCTGAGAAAATAACGTCATCGCAGTACTCTGTGGGAAGTGATATGTGCTCAGTGGTAAATCGCAATCTCTTATCAACGTTTTGTACTGATATCAGGGGTTTTTTCCTAACCACTCTTGAAGAATATTTGTGGTTTTACAACACTTTTCGAACAGTTTCATGAGAAACTCTTAACCCGTAGTCTTTTTCACTCGATAGATTAATTTATTTTTTTTAGTCCAAAATAGAGTTTTTTTCTTCAAATGCTTGCTAATTCCACAAAAATAAATATTTTTTAAATCCCCTACGTGTTTCTCTAGCTATTCTTATCTAGATTAAGAAAAAATAAATTTCCTTGTTCCAGATTAAAATTTGCACCCTCTGTGCTGCGTGCCGCGGAACTCCTTCAAGAGAAACCACATTACAAAAATGTCTCCAATACCGCCATTTTGTAAAATTTTTCGATCAAACTTTGTAGTTTTGTATTTTAGTATATAAGTAATAACTTCCCAAATCAGAGTGATTGTTTTCCCTTTCTTTCTATACAAAAAAATTCTTTAAAAATCGTGTTTATTTTACGCGTGTAGAGTGGTGTTACCCCTTAAAGAGGTAATATTCTTCTATTGCTTTGCGGGCTATTATAGTTTTAATAATTTTACGTTCAATTCGCTGCGTCACGTTATTTTTGTACTTGAATACAAAAAAATTAAACTAAAAATACTTCATGTATAAATAATTTACTTAAAATTAACTTGAGTATCTAGAAATGGGGAAAAAATTAGAATTCAACATAAACATGTCGCATAACTTTTTTAAATTATACCTACTTTAGTAGCAAAAATTATCCTGCATTTCCCAAGCAGCGTTCTGATGTTTATCGTCATTGATGTCTTCCATTCGGTTGAAAACCAACACATAACTCAGAACTTTCTCCCACAAAAGAAGAAAACACAGAAAAAAATGAAACAACTGTCAAAAATTGGGGAGACAAATTCTCTTCTCTCTTCCCCGGCTGTCCTTCCCCCACGAACAAAATGTTTCCCTGTGTAAATGGGCACTTAGGTTGCCTACAGAGTGGAAACGAGGCCAGCGGGCAAGTTGGCGAATATTCATAGCGGAAGACGAAAAAGATTAACTAATTGTTCAAATGAATTCGTCTTCAGATGACCAGTTGTTTCTAAATGAAACCCTTTTTTTAAATAAAACTAAAAGAAAACAACAATTCACTAAATAAATTTGTCTAGAAGATTTGGCCACTTGTATGAAATGTTTCGGCCGAACAGAGAATGTTCGAATATTCAAGAATTTCAGTTAATGCGTTTGATTACATTTTGCAAAAAAATTAGCCATTTATTGAAAAATAATGGAAGAATTTCAATAAAACTCTGATCATGGCTTTCAGCGGCTTTTGTAACATGTTTGTACCTGTAAGGTAGATATCTAAATGGGAAATGTTTACTCACTTGTGCACTGCCTTTCGGGTAGTTGGCGGAGATTGTTTTGCGGATGAGGACATTTAAAATGCCTAATGCATCATCAAAGCTTCCGTCGCAGCAATGGTATGTCTGGGACTAGAAAACTCCCCCTCGCTTGGAACTGTCGCCCGCTCTGGAACCGCTTTCGCATTACTTCAGAGTAGCATTTCGTCTTCCTCATTACAAAGGTCTATGCCTATGTGCCTGCGTCTAGGTCCTCATCCGAAGATATTTTTCCGCGAAACTACTGATGATCTCCACGTTTTCTCGCTACTTAGCAACTTATCGATTACATTTTCAGTGGTTATGTGACCGACTGCCTTCTCCAGCATTCGACGTTCTTGTTCCCAACGCATGCATTGGAAGAATGTGTGTTCCACGCCATCTCCGGCGGCATCCCCGTATATGCATGTGGAGTGTTCGCTTTCCCTTATTTTGAACAGTAATTTCGGAAATACCCGTCCCGCGAAAGCATTTGGGTTGTATAAAAATTGACTTCGCTGAAGTTCCTGCTGTACCGTGTGCCGACGGCTTCGTCTTCGCTTGCCTGTGATTACTTTTATATGTTTACTACTGCACTGTTTTTCGTCTTCGGCTTAGTCTTCATCTTTGGTTTCGCTTTCAGTCTGTATGCAATCTTAGAACTACAGTCCTGAACCGTGCGCAGAACAAATTGTATCGTGAAATTCACATCAAAAAACAATATTTGTGTTCGCCGAAGCTGTGAAAGGGCGGAGAGTTATATGTACATACTTATATATTCATTTAGATAATAAGTAAATATTTCTGAAAGCAAAATAAAATATTCTACATCGCCAGTCTCATATTTTAATGGCCTTATCTCGTATATCTAGTTTTTCAATTTGCATATAATTCACTTCAAAAATTCCACCATTAAATTCAAAAGTACATTTGTTGGGTTTTGCAAATCATCATTGTGCTACCTGATAAATGCATAAAAATTATAAGAGTATGAAAACTTGTACATATATTTGTATGTAATTAAAAATATATTCCGTACAGTGGATTAAAAATAATATACACAGCTTATATGTAATACTTAACCTGGGCACAAAGTGCACTGCACACATGAGCCATTTTCTTAATGTTTTTTTTCGGGGGGGTGAGGGATGGTATCCCGCAGTCGTGAAATCAAAGGTGGGCTTTGTTTTTTTTTACTATACTGGATTAAATAACTATAGCACAGAGACTTATTTGCAAATTTTGACAATTTATTTATTTCGTTATTCATTTCGTTTTACAAAAGTCGTGTGAAACCATCATTCAGTAATAAAAGGTTGTGTAAAGTTTGACAACTGGTTTCAGAGGCTACTTAATCCGTTTATGCAATTTAGAAGTAAGGGAAAAAGGGCATAAGTTTAATCCCTTTCTGAAAAGGTAGTAAAAAGTTGAAAAAGTCGGCGCAGACCATAGAATAATTTTATGAATGGTACTTAATTATTTATATTTTTAACTTAACTATTGGCGCGGATTTGTAACATATTGACATCACATGTGATGAGCATCTACATATATGCGCTAGCAACCTCGTTTTTTCATATTATTTTTGTCTGTAAAGCTTTGATGTAGTAATGTTTCCCAAATGTACTATATTTTTGCAGATTTTAGAAAGATGAGTATCCAAAATCCAATCTCGTAGATTGATAAACAATTGTGATAACCAAAACAGCATAGAAATAAAATACGCCTTATCTTAGTATTTTAAACTTAACACATGGGCTGCAAAGTCCCAGGCCTAACAAAGAAAGCTTGTTGTGTTTAGTCAAAATTAGCTTTCATTTCAGCGCCGCTCCAGCATTTCAATACCACTTTTGTAGAACGATCTATATTTTGCCACAAAATAGGCCTCAGTTTCAGCAATAAACTCTTCATTTGAGTGAGTAATCGCTGGGAGCCAAATCAGGCGACTACAGTGGATGGGCCATTGCTCAGAATCATCAACACGTTCTAGTTTTTGGTCAACAGCGCGCAAACGCGGCACCCACTTTGAACAGAGCATTCTCCTAGGCAAATGCTCATGCAATATAAAGCCATCACGTTCTTTTGATATTTTTGCGATGTCAGCTAACTCACGCAACTTCACTTTTCGATTGCTCAAAACGATTTTGTGAATTTTTTCGATATTTTCTGGTGTTACCGCCTCATTTTGACGTCCACTGCATGCTGCATCATCGGTGTCTCTACGAAGTCAGCAAACCATGTTTTTATTGTCGTTTCTGATGGAGCGGAGTCCCCATAACACGTTTGAACGGTATATTTCCCTATCAAGAAACGGTGGAAAATTAAAACACGAAACTCTTTTTGATCGATTGTTTTGAGAATAACAAAGGTAGTGTCAAGTCCGTAATAACAAGTCCAAGCAGTAGACCAGTCAGTAGACCATTGTACTACACCCGGATAGATATCAGTAGAAAGAATAGAGATAGGAAAGATAAAAAGTGGATGGTAAAACGGAAAAATTAGTTTGAGGTCACTCTTCCACAAATCTCTTGGATTCATTGATGAATTTTAAGAGATCCGGAAGAGGAAGAGTATGAACTTTGTCCATACTCAGTATATCGCAACCCAATATCCTGAGTCTAATTCTGGAAAATGCAGGACAGCTACAGAAAAAATGCTCTGCAGTATCGTCATTCTCAAGACAGAATAGGCATATCGAGCTGTCTACGACGCCCATGGTAGCCATATGCTAACCAGTACTCTCAGGTCCTTTCTGCTGAGTTTTAGGAGAAAGGTCCTGTTTGGTTCTTTCACAAAGCACTTGGCTACTCTGCACGAGCTCAACTCAGACCAACGATCTCTGTGGGTAGACCTCATGAAGTCGTCAATCCATAGTTGTATCGACACCTAGAAAGGGTTCAGGGTAGGGTTTCTCATTTCCCGTCACATAATGATTCCCGGGAAACGAGAATATTCCCGGGATTCCCGGGAAAATCGAGTTTTTATATTTACTAATTAAAATAAATTTATTAATTTAAAAACAATTAAAAAATTCATTTTCACATATTTTATTCATATTCACAAAACAAAAAAATTCATATTTATTCAAATTCATAAAACAAAAAAAGAAGTTATTTATTAGAAGAGTTTTTAAAATGAGTTCTGAGACAAACCAGCGCATTAACTGAATTGTCGTTGAGTCTTGTCCTAATTTTGGTGACAAAACGGCCAGCAGTCGAAAATACTCTTTCACTTTCCACTGAAGTTGGTTTAATGCAAAGAAGAGCATCTAAGAGCATTTTAAAATTTTTGGTTAACTTTCCACTAGCTTCAAATAAATTAAATTCTTTTAATATAGTCTTATATTCTGTATCTCCAGTACTTTGTTTTTTGGCGCTCATACTATTTATAGCACTTTCAAGCTTTCGTTTCAAAACATTCGCGGGCATTTCTGCTTCTATATTGTTTTCCGTTTCGGAAATCAATACGCTTTCTTCATTTTCAAGTACGGTGGTGTCTTCAAGGATATTAACTGGAAATAGGCGGTGTAACAATTCTTTAGATAATTTAACCATTTCAGACTTCGACGACATTTCAAAAAACATATCATCTTGATTGGAGTACAATAAACTTGAATTATTTAGGTACTTTACCAATGAAATTAAAATTTTGGATCTTCAAGTTGTCATACGGAATTTAAAATTTTGTAATAATTCTCGAGATATTGAATTATCTAACGCATTAAACGTTTCTATTAGGAACGATAGTATTCCCTCACTCTTTATTAAATCCATATCACGTCGACATAATGCATCGGACGCTAATTTTACTGGACGTAAACAAGTAATTAATGTGCTTACAATTCGGAACAGCTGATCTTCCTTTTCAAGTAGATGTGTAGCATTAACTTCGCATAGACTTTTTTTAATCGGAATTCTTATTTGCTCAAATCTTTCCAACATATCTAATAAGCTATTCCACCTTGTCGTACAGTCTAATGATAGGTTTAATTCTTTACCATATTCTAATTTGACATTTTGCTGAAGAATCGTGTTACGTACTGGCGATTTTCTGAAAAATGATGCTATCTTGCGGATTTGTTTTATTGCATCCTGGATATGAGGTTTTAGATCTTTGAATTTAAGGTCACTTATATTTGTATCATGTTCATATGACATCCCTTCAAATGTTGTATTTTCGTCTTTGTCAAGACAATCATAATTATCAATGTCGCTATCATCATCTGAATCTAATAATTGGTCTACTTGGTGCTGCTGATTTTTTTGCAATAATAATTCTGTCTTAGTAGAACCAAAAAGGGTATCCAGAACAGCCAAATGAATCCCATGTGTGTAGCATTGTAAATGGAAGGCAGGAGCTAACTTTCCAAATTTCACCATAACGGCTGATCCATCAGTTATGATTGCAATAATATCTGTAGATAAATTCAAGTTAAATTCCTTTAACCGCTCATTAACTAAATCTAATGTTTTTTCAGCTCCACAACTTCCTTCAATTCTTATTAATCCCAAATTTTCAAATATCCCACCATTGGACATAACATTGATATTCATGTATCTACGATTACGGCTGCTTGTCCACTCATCTACAGTTAAGCAAAATTTTTTATTTGCATTTAGAATAGTTGAAAATCTATATTTAAGTTTTGATTTAACTTCGGCATAATAGTTGAATATAAGATTCATTATGTGTGAAGGATTTTTAGGAAGAAAATATCCTTTCGCACAAATATATTAGATTCACGAATGAACGTACTTTTCGAAATAACATTGATGGAAATTCCCTCTACAGCTGCTAGTTTTGCAAGAATTTCTTCCAATGATTGTTTCTTTACATATTTTAAAATGGAATTTTGATTTCCTGAAATTGATTTATCAGATTTGTCCGGCGATGAAGTACTTGGAGCGTCGAATTTATTGTTCTTGGTAACCAAATCTACTCCATGTTGGATTTGCATATGACGATTTATTCCACTTGTGGAACCTCCCTTTCTCATAATCACTTGATTACATTTATTGCATTTTGCTTTGTCCTTATTAGTAGAATCAATGGTAAAATAAAATCTCCAATTTCTTTCTGACGACATTCGTATTTTTTAATAACCCTTTAATTTTAATATTTAAAATATCGGAATAATAACTAATTGTTATTAAAATTCAATTAAACTTACTTTAATTCACAAAGAAATCTTTTAACCACTTTTAATATATAACTTTTTAAAATATAAAAAGTAAAGACACCCAAACGCTATGACTTTTCAAATATTTGTGTTGCACAGCTGTATAATCACGAAAACAAGAAAGTCAATGCTTGCTTAGCTTACTTTGTTTTTGAATATTTTTAAATAAAAAAAGTAATTTGAATTTTTCATTTTAAATGATAATAAATGTTAAATAATCCCGGGAATTTACGTTTTTTTCGGGAAATCGGGAATAGATATTTTTGCGGATTACCCGGGATATCGGGAACGGGAAATCCCGGGAGAGAAACCCTAGTTCAGGGCCTAGTGGCGTACTTGTTGAGCCTTCATTTGCCAATTTATCATCTATATGAATTAAAAAACCAATGAAAAAAAAAATCGCTTAAAAAACGCGTCTAAAGTCGGCAACGTAACTATACCTCTCCCAGCGCTCGAACGCAAAGAATAGAGTCGTCACGGTTGACAATCTATAATATAAGAAATACTTAAATTTACGTTGTAAAATTTTTTTTGACATATTCTTAAAGGATTATATTAACATTTTATGAAAAAAAAAATTATTTTTTTTTCGAAATTTTACAGGTATTTGTCCACTAAACGAAATTTTTTAGAAAAATTCTTATATGATAACTACATATTATACAGCTCATTAAATTTTGGTAAAGTGTAAGTTTCGAGTGACCTAAAAATCGCATTGATTTTTGGCAGTTTTGTTTTTTTTTACTGACGATCTTGTACATTTTCACCAAATACCGTCAGCGAAAAAAAATTGCTATGGGAGTCAACTAGACATAACAGATATTCAGGGTGTTTGTTTAAATGTTTTATAACTTAAAATGATTATTAAAAACATTTTTCTAATAGCGGTCGCCCCTCGGCAGGCAATGGCAAACCTCCGAGTGTATTTCTGCCACGAAAAAGCTCCTCATAAAAATATCTGCCGTTCGGAGTCGGCTTGAAACTCTAGGTCCCTCCATTTGTGGAACAACATCAAGACGCACACCACAAATAGGAGGAGGAGCTCGGCCAAACACCTAACAGAAGTGTACACGCCAACTTAAAATGATAATACAAAACATAAATACTGGAACGAATTTTTTTTATTATTATCTGGTAGATAACTCATGGTATTTATTTTTTTAATATGATATGCCTTATGCATATGTCCGTCGCGACTACGAGTTGCATTGTCCATTCGGTCATTTCAATAAATTGATTGCTAAGCGCGTCTTGTTAAATCCAAATGTACCCCAATGTTTAGCTGATTAATTTTTGGAAACAAAAATTCTTCGCTTGCCATTCACCGTAACGGTAGTTACTTCTTCATTTCGAAAGAAATAACGACCGATTATGCCGCCAACTTTAAACAGCACATGAAATGGACGACGTTCTCCATGAACTTCTTTGCGAAGTAAATTACCACAATTTGGAAACGTTGTTCTGGCGTTAAACGATTCATGATGACTTGCTAACTCTTACTGAACAGAAATATCAACATCGTTTCAGATTCTCAGATTCTTCTCTCGATAGTTCTCATGCAGCTAAAACAACACCCGATATATAAACGGCATAAGCGCTTAAGAGGTTAACACTTTTAATTAAATATGTAGTACATTCTTCTAAGTACACGCCGTAGATAGGTAGGTAGGTTAGATGGCAAGAGTACACCAGGTACACTACAAGTAGCACGTACGTGCCGTTTTGATACCATAATGTGGACCACTATCTGCGAAAACATTTAGGGAAGAGCATACACATAACAGGGCATACATACCTACAACAAATTTTATAGATTCTGCATCTTTTTCGCCCTCACAGAAATCGCAATAAGTTCGCACGCGCGGTCAGATGTTCAATTATCCAATGAACTTTCTTTCGTACTTCCGTGAAGAGTCACACCCTTTCATTTTTCTTCCTGTATTTCTTATCTCTTTTAATCTTGTTTCTAGTGCATGACTACTATCTCGCTAGTCTTGCCTTCGACGCCCACTGTTGGAAAGTTGCGACATCAAACAATAATTACAAAATTTATTTGTGTGGCTAATCGTGTAAACGAATAGCATTTTGTAGTCGTCGTTGGTTACACAATTTGCTTTTTGTATGTGTGTATCTAAAGATCCAACTTTATGGCCCCTATTATGAGTTAGATTCGATCTTCGATATTCGTTGGCTGTCGAAGATCGAAAATCGAATGTCAATTTGGTATTATGAGCGGTGCAGCCCTGTCGAAATTTTCGTTGAATACCGAATTTAGAGTCGAATGCAATTTTGCTTTCGATTGTGTTGCGTATTGTGGGTAAACTTATTAAAATGTAAGTTGTTTGCGATTATTTATGGTTTTATAGTAACCAAATAATAAATATATACTAATTTTGTTAATTTTATGTAGGTCGAAAGTCGTGAGTACCAAACAACAATTAGAAAGGCGAATCCACAATTCGCAAAAGGGATTTGCACCAAAGTTCAAGCAGCAAAAAAATGGGAGGAATTTACAACGGAGCTGAATTGCTTGGGATCACCAGTGAGAACGGCAGCAAAATGGATTAAGCTTAATAATGTTTTTTTTTGTGATGTTTATAGAAATACATTTTTATTTTCCCTTGGTAGGTATGGGCTGAAATACGTAGAGGAACTGAAATACATATTTTTTTCGAATGACGAATAATTGAATAAAGAAAATTTATAACAAAAATAAAACAGAAACTGTGGCGTAAAGGTTTCTATTTAATACTTTTTAGATTTTGCTTTGATATTCTAAGAATTTCATTTCTTATGTTTTCTGCTTCTCCGTTATTTGACTCCACTTCAATATCTTCAGCATCATCGTTGAGGGTCTCATCGGATAACTGTAAGGACATTTCTGTAATATTAAGTATGTCAACACATTTTGAAAATTCTAAACTTACTCAGTGGAAGCCATTTCTAGGGGGTTGGATGCGCCCCTCAACTGTTTACTACTTCTAGCTAGTTCCACTAATCTTTCATCGGCCGATGAATCGTGGAACCACAACTCCGTTGTACTCATTTTCACAAAAAATACTTTTTTTAACTTTTAAAAATGTTGTTAGCAAAGAATTTCAACACAATCGGTTGTTCTTTTATTTTGATTTGTTGTATCAGCTGAGAAATAATTATCTATTGTAAATGCGTCGAGCGATCGAAATTCACAATAGTCCTATTCTTCAACGAATGAGCACCATAATACCAAATGAAAATTCGTTCGATCAGCACTTTCGACTACAGTCGAAGATCGAATGTTGCTCATAATAAGGGCCTATAATTCTCCACAATGTTATCCTAGAAATACCCAAAAGAACCACGACGAGTGGATTCAACTGGATAATTTGCTAAACTCTACCGCACAACTGCCACGTTGCCTTCAGCGTGAGTATTTCGATGATCACCTCTTCCAGGATGGTCAGCTACTGAATTCAGTTCCTCAAAACGACCAACTAAAATTCTAGTCGGCGAAAGCTGTGGCAGCTGATTTTGAATTAAAATATTGGTAATAATTTCGCTGCGTCATAACAATTTAGCGTGCACAAGAATAGAAAAGGTCGAGGTATCTATTATAAATTTTCCAGAATTCAAATATAACTTGCAAAAGGAAGAGACATTGACAGACCTTTTGGTTTACATTGTATAGATATATAAATATATATAGGTACGAAATAGAAATAGATAGGATACAAAAAGAACTTAGTGATTTTATTAAAAATGCTTTTTAAATTATTGAAGCTTAATCAATAACCACTGCGTCCACCAGGATTGTCAATGACTTTATGTATTCGACTTGGAATTGATAATCCAACGGCAGATTTCTGTGGGAGTCAAATACCATAATTCTTTTATTTTTCGCCACAAATCCTTCTTATTTTGGAATGTTTCCTTCCGGATTCGCTTCTTTAAGCCTCCCTAAAAGTTTCAGCGAGGCTTAGGTGGGCTGACTGGCTTAGCTAAACCATAACTTTAGCAGTATGTTGTACAAACTATTTACGTACTAATATTGAGAAGTGATTTGGAATTGGCATATTCTCCTCAGCAAATGGAAACATCAGTTACCGAGGAAATCATTCATCATTCATTCTCGCTGATCGACGAACTAAAGTGCGCGAAGTAACAGAGGTCATAGGTGTGTCGACCGGAACGGCAATTAATATTTTCCATGATAAGTTAGCGATGAGAACGGCGTCATCCTCATGGATTTTTTAGAAAAAGGAAGAACGATCACTAGAAATACTACAGTGAGTTATTGGACCGTTTTCACAAAAAATTGAATGAGACACGGCCGCATTTGGCGAAAACGAAGGTGCTGTTGTAGTCGCCAAACTGCATGAATTGCTACCGCACCGTGTATCTTTCTAAGAGGGGACTACAGGGTGGGCCAAATAAGACCTACTAATGTTAAACACAAATAACTTTTGCAATAATCATTTATTTTGGTTAATTGTTTTTATACATTGAATATATTTTATGGAAATTATGTATGAAATATTACATCAGACAAATGTCCACCATTTTTCTCGATACAAAGCTTGGCTCTTTTTCACGCGTTTTCCATTACACCACATAATGTTTCTGGTTGAAGGCTCAGTATTTCGTCACGAATATTTTTCTTCAGCTGTCTAATAGTCTCTGGTTTATCAAGATACACTTGACTTTTAAATATTCCCATAAAAAGAAGTCGGGCTCAGTCAAATCTGGCGAACGAGTTGGCCAAGGGAAATCTGAATTTTTGGAAATCAGACGTTCGTCAAAAATTTCACGCAGCAGGTGCATAGTTTGCCTAGTAGTATGCGCAGTTGCTCCATCCTGTTGAAACCACAAATTAGGATACTGCTCCGCCATTGGCCGCAAAAAGTTTTCAATCAATGTTTTGTAAGAAGCTCCTGAAATCGATTCCGGCGTTTCATCCTCATTTTCGAAGAAATATGGACCGATAACTCTAGTGGCCATATCACCGCAACAAACAGTACATTTAGATGGGCGCAACTGATGTTGGTGTGTTGCCCTTGGATTTTCAGAGCCCCACAATCTACAGTTTTGTGTGTCGACATAACCATTTAAAGGGAAATGCCCTTCATCCGACATATGCCGATATTTACGCTGCGTTAAAAAAATTGATCGTTGACAAGAATAGAAAAACTCGATAATTTTAACGCGTCGTGTTGTACTGTAGGGTTCCATAATAAATTTCCAACAATTCAATTATAACCTACAAAAAGAGAAAAATAAATATGTCAAAAAAATAAAAAAGTTATTTGTGCTTAACATTAGTAAGTCTTATTTGGCCCACCCTGTATGTTGAAAAATAAAAAAAAATAGCACGGGAGCGAGGATCGTCATTCACATCATCTCGACATTCTGTGAAAAGCTTGTACCATTTGTAAACATTTTTTGACTCAGAGTACTCTCACCGTATGCCGCTGTCAATATTTCAAGTGTTTTTGAGCGCTGAATTCCATTTTTTACACAAAATTTGACGCAACTTCTTTTATCCATTTTTTTCGATAGCAGAAAATCACCGAACACGCAAAACACTTGTCTTATTTATGCCTCTCACAAACAAACTAAGCAAGCTATGTATATTGCTAAAACCGTGAACATATCTTCGAGACGAGTGTGCCAACATAAAAAAAAATAATAATCGAAAGACGAATGTACGTAGCCCGCGAAATTTGAAACCTCCACCTTATTTTTTGAACACACCTCGTACTTCCTGGAGGAACACCAAAAGACGCAGAGAAAGGTGCAGATGAAGCACCATCGACGGAAAGTGTGCAATGTCTATTACAGGGCCCGGCACTCGAAGTGTAACCAATTAAAAAGGCCATAAATTTAATTTGGGAATTTACTTTTATTCAATTCAAAGTAAAAAATGTTGGAAAATATTATAAAATTAAGAATCAATTTACTTTTGCTCGGTATGACCACCTTTTGTCTTAACTATGGCCTTGAGATGGTCCAGAAACGAATCGCAATCTGCCCGAACATCTGCCTGTAAATCGCATCTTATCTAGACAAACCAAGTGGAAACCCAGATATAGAACCCCATTTCCACACTTACATACATTCTAAAGCGCAAGCAACGGGGCCGTCGGCTTGATAAAATCAACATAGACGCATACCTTTTACATTGTGAGAATATGTATGTCTGCCATAAAAACGCTGCTGATGGACATATAAATAAATATAAAATTCTTAACTGGGATTGGTTACCACAGCTCTTCTTGTTCTCTCCTCTTCCAACTGGAGAATTTCACACCGCTATTGTGCCGCGGTGCATCGCAACTTCTATATCTCAATGCTCTACCAACCCTCAGAGAGAGCTTCACTGATCTCTTACGTTGAATCTTTGCTCGATATTGATTACGTTCGCTTGCATTTGAAGTTACACAGTAATTTCTCTGATTGTTCTCGCTCCTACACTGAACGGAGGGTAACAGTGTCTCCCTTAAACATGGATTGCAACATGGATGAAGGAGACGAAACTCCAACTGAAGGCACAAGTCGGCGTGACCACGAACGACCTTATACAGTATATTCTTCTTCTTGGCACATACAATCGCGATCACCGCTAAAGAAAGAAGCCGCAAAAAGGTCCGCCGGCAGGCAGCACTTGTCACAAGAACAAATAAACGTTGTTAGCAACATTTTGAGCGATCGGTCAGCCGATTCTAAACTACGCAGTGCCCACCAGATTTTCGGAAACTAGCAGGATGCAATATTTAAGGCGACAGAACTGTTAGAATACTGCACTTAGGACTGCAATGGGATGCCTTCTGATACAATAAGTCTACTTGCACCCAAAGAAGAAACATAACACCATGCTCAGCAAGCAGTTTCTGCTAGGATGCTAACGCTAGACGGATACTTGCCGGAAACAAAACATTTTCGTAGGCACCTGAGAAGTCATTTCTTTGAAGTTACTGACGAGATCCGGTCTTATATTAAACTACACCTGCATCTGACGAAATACAAACAGACCTTAAATGAGACTCGGTGCAGGCCAATCATCACCTTTGTAAGCTCTTAGGTCCTAATTACCTTCGTCGGAAGAGAAACCCCCTATTTCTCAGCTGGTGCGTGAGTTCGTTGATGTTTTTTCACAAATGGTGGGGCCTCCAGTTTTAAGCCAACTCCGAACGGGAAATGGTTTTTTATGAGGAGATTTTTGATAGCAGAAATACAGTCGGAGGTTTGCCATTACCTGCTGAGAGGCGAACGCGTTGGAAAAAGCCGTTTCTATCACCTCTTCACGTGCCCGCTCGAACCTACACATCAAACAGCCGCCGAAAAGTAAAAAAAAAAATTTAGTAAATCAATCTATTCGCTGCCTTTACGCGCAAAAATTTTTAAAAAGGCTAATGAGATTAGAACAAACACACCTTTTTTAAATTTCTCATTTGATTTTGTAATGTTGCCTTTGCTAAGACTTACTTTAAGTTGTACTTATCATCTATAAAAAAAATATGTATAGCTGGCTAATTGCAGGCACTAAACCGCACGCCATAGATATTTGCATTATTTCACTTGCATGCGATAAGCATACATTTGGCATTATACTATTGTAACTGATGCAATATGAGTACGAAGTGTTTCGCAATTAGCGAAATTGTTCCCGTTCCGAGGAACGTTCAGTTTCCCCTACTAATCCTAGAACCGGTCTAAGCACCACAACTGCTGTGAGAGCAATTTGTTATTTCATAATAAATAAGTATTTTAATTGCAAAGCGTGTTGCTTCTTTATACTATATAAATGATATACTTACATGTATCGGGTGTATTTTTAGCTCCATGAGAACTGTCGGCATCGATAACTATGGTTTTATAGCTGAGAATGGCAACCTGTGTTGCATTTCTAGGCAGTAAGGTTTGGCAAGTCATCTTCCAACAATATTCTGCTCCAGCTTTAGCGACTTTGTCGCTAGAATTGACGACTTTTGCTTGAGTCTTGGCGACAAAAACAAAGTTTTGACGACAAAAATGATTTAGCGACTTATCTGGCGACTTTTGGAGAGCAAATCAAAACCGTTTTAGGCAATAGATACTTTTCTGTCAACTTGATTACCCGTGAATGCCCTTTACCTTCCATACTCTAGAGTAACATCTAATCTATAATTGAAATTTTAAATTTATAAATTAATATTTTTCTATCAAAATTTAGGATGACAGTCTTTAATGGACACTTAATAAAATAAAAAAAATCTGATCCACAAATTCCTTCATTTTCCCCCTAAAAAAAATCACTTATTTCTTTGGCTGTTACTGTGGTGTTCCCCCTTAAGGGGGTAGTATGGTTAATTCGGTGTAAAACAAGCATATTTTTCGAAATTTTTTTTTGTCGACACAGTTGATTTATTCAAAATTTTAAAATTACTTCATTATAAAGTCATATTTAAAGAATATTGATTTTTATGAAGAAATGAGTTGGTGGCAGCGAATCTTCGCGGACGTCTCATAAAAAAGTTTTATTGCGGTGTCCCTCAGAGCTCATTACTGGATCAACTAAAATCAAAAAATCAAATTGATTTCATCAGCTAATAAAGTTTCGCAGGTAACAACGTCGAATTTTTTTTTTTTTTTTTTTTTTTTTTTTTTTTTTTTTTAATTTTTTAAAGCGCTTTGAAGTCAAAACACCGATTTTTCATAAAAAAAACTTGAAAACTTTGTTGTTTTAAAATATGACAAAATTAAAAAAAAAATAAACTCGACGTCATTACCTCGTGAATAAAGTAAAGAAACAAAAAAACCAAATTTGAAAAGAATCGGTGCAGTAGATATGAATCTACAGTGGACACCGACCGTAAAAAAGGCAAGTGTGAGAAAAACGCGTTTAAAGATTTCGGCAGCGTGAAATCCGGTTGGAGAGGTAGATACTTAATCCTTTGTGTCTTTGTCAATTTTACTCTAATGCACTTCAAACTTTCACACAATAATCTTAAGATGTTATAGAATAATTTAAAAAAAAAAAAAAAAAAATGAAAAAAAAAAATACCATACTACCCCCTTAAAGCGTTGCTTTTTAATGCCACTTTTTCTTTACTATGCTTAAATATATTTTATAAATCCATTTCAAGACTTTAATTAATAATAATATAGTAAATTATTGTATGATTTGCCCGGTTTTATTATAAAAGCGTAATAGTTAATATTATTAATTTTATAAATTTTCAAATTTCCATTTGAATCCAGTACTGGATCAACTTCGTAAATAACTTTTTCAATATTTCTTAATTCACTCATGCTTTCCAATGATATTTTAAAGACACGAATGTTTTTCAGAGACAAATTAACAAAGCGTTAGAAAATTTGGTAGTTTTATCGAATCATAATAAAAAAACAGTATTTAAGAAGATTGAAACTAACGTCCGTTGATCTCAAATTTCAGTAGAATTGGTATTACTGGTTTAATTATTAAAAATTAACTAAAAATTTTAAGTCCGCAGCTGGCCTCTTGTGCACCTCTCAGAATGAAATTTAGGTTCCGCCCCTGGTGGAGTTAGCGACTTTCTAGCGACTTTTGATATTGGACCTAGCGACTCAGATTTATTGGCTTTGGCAACACTGGCTCCAGCCCATAAGGCAAAAACAATCTGAATCCATTGGCCTACAGTTTGTGGTCAGAATTGGAGAATATGGCTCGTCGAAGACCTCATAAAAATTTGGAGAGTCTCAAAAAATTTTTGGTTCGGCAGCGACGTCAACCTCCACGGAAACTGCTCTTGCTGCAATAGCTGAATGGCCTAATCGTTTGAAGACTTGTGTAAAAGCAAATGGTGACGGCCATTTCAAATAAAAATAAAAATTTTTTTTCTTTACTCATTTACATGATTTAATAAAAGTAACTTGATTAAAAGAGTATTATAATTTCATATCTAAGTTAAGCTATTCAAGTTAAGCAGAAATAACTGCTGGCCACCTTCATACACGAATATGCTCTCTGATGTGTTCCTACCAGCGAACATCTTAAGCATACGACTTTACAGCGCTTCTACAGTTGCAATGCAAGTGTGAGTCGACTGCTGTGAAAGCGAGTTCAGTTAACAGCGAACAGCACACGCATTACTTGCAGTTACTATGAAAGTGTGAGGCGACTGTTATGAGAGCGACCAGAGCAATTAACAGCGATGAGTAATAAAGTGTGAAACTCACTATTGTCCAATTAGAATTTGTAAATGGGAGTTCTGTTGAAAATGGATCTTTCTTTTTAGCAGAGGACTCCGGTGGTAAAGGTTGTGTTGAATAAAGCTAATAATTTTTATATTATACAAAACTTATTGTATAATTTTATAATTAGGTTGTGTTGAATAAAGCTAATAATTTTTATATTATAAAAAACTTATAATTATATAATTTCTACAAGGGGCGTAACTTGTAACAGAACTTATGGCAGAACTAAGTATAATTCGTGCTTACATCTGCTTTGTTGGTTGTTTGGCAGAACTCCTCCTCAAGTTTGAAGTGTGGTGAACTACGATTGGTTTTTTTATGAGGAGTTTTTTATGACAGAAATACACTCGAAGGTTTGCCGGCAATAACAAAAGCAAAGGGGGGCCGCTATTAAAAAAAACAGGTCTATCATTTTCTGTTTCACGACCGGAGTTTCGAACCCGAGCACTACTAAATAGTAGTCACGCACCAAACCATTCGGCTGTTGGGAAATGTAAAAACCGAATTTTCTAAAAGATGATTCACCAAATTAAAAATTGAAAACATCGATCTTTTTCGAACATCCCTAGTTCACGTATCTTATAAAATATATTTCGAATACTGGCGCACTGACCTTTGCAAATTGATTCATTGAGAACCACGTATGTATGTAGTTTCCAAAGCTACGTTGAATTATCTAATCTGAAGCTTGCACATGTCTAAAAAATGGGCCAAATTATACAAAAAAATATAGACATAAATTTCAAAGATTCATTTGGATGACGACATTTGAATGCATAGCGTGAAAAATAGCTAAATCTTTATCTACGAGACTTAATAACAAAAAAAATAAACTGCATGCACGTTATCAGCGCCACGAGGCACTCAGCAACCAACGAAACTTTAGACTGAATAAAATGAATTGCACTTAATTTTTTATTGTCCCCTAGTTGAGTGGATTTATGCATTAATTGATACTCGTAAGAAATGTGTTTTTAAGCGGCTGCCGTAGCCGAATAGGTTGGTGAAAGTGCACAGGTTCGAAACTCCGGGCATGAAACACCAATTAATAGAAAATCTTTTTCGCTCCTCGACAGACAGAGGCAAACCTCCGAGTATATTTTCTGCCTGGAAAAAGCTTCTCATACAAACTATTTGCCATTGAAAGGTGACATAAAACTGTAGGCTTCTGCGCAACAAGTCGCAAACTGCAAAATAGGAGGAGAATCTCGGCCCAAATAAGCAAAAGATGTGAGGAGCGTATATGTATATTTGTATATACATAACTTATATACTTATATGTGAGTGTATGACACTTATGTACACGTAAATGTGAAAATTTATTGCTTTACTTGCTTTTTTCTGTAGTTAGACTCCTAAGGCTTTAATTGAGTTGTTTTGAGTACGTCTGAGAAGGTTGACGAGCTTGCTTGGACGCGCTGTGTGGTAGTCGGAATATTACAAAACATTTTATTAAGATCCGATTTAGTGCATACTTGGAATATGTCTACATTACTTAACAAAACATTTTCAGAAAAACTGCGCCCATTTTGAATGGCTATGGTCCAGATATTCCCAAAAATCGTTTTTATGAGCCGATGTGAGTCATATTGATTATCTGCAAAGTAAAGCGCTTGAGAAATGATCATCCTAATTTGTTTAGATCCACAAGGTGACGCTGGAATCGACATACATATTTACAGAAACCAAGTTAATGTTCGATTCATCAAAGCTCTGAGTTTTTGCTTGGCAGGGAACATAAACCTCCAAACAAACTGCAATACTTTGCGATCCCATGCTCGCTTGGACAGAACACGAGTATTTATGAGGGAAGAGAAGGGTAGTTGAATAGATAAGGTGATATGATCTCCTATATTAAAACATAACAACTTTATAAAATTACTTTTGGCACAGACTGAATTATAGTGTCAAAAAGGGCAAAATTACGAATCTTATTTTGACCTTCATGATGCGCTCATTCTAAAGAATATATTTCAGTGGCATTATGTTCGTTATATGAAAAGTACATCTCCTTTAAGGAAAGTTACATTAATAAATATAAAAAACACCGAAGGCCAATCCAGCCAGTGTGTTAAAATTGTTAGTGCAATATTTTATATTTCTCTAATCTATACTAATATTATAAAGAGGAAAACTTTGTTTGTTTGTTTGTTTGTAATGAATAGGCTCAAAAACTACTGGACCGATTTTAAAAATTCTTTCACCATTCGAAAGCTACATCATCCACGAGTAACATGGATCATATCTTATTTTGGAAATAGAGCTCGAGATATAGGTCAAAACGTGGACCCGGGTAACCTTCGGATGTGTATGTACAATATGGGTATCAAATGGAAGCTGTTAGTGAATGCTTTAGTCCAGAGTATCTTTCATGCCGCTCCGTGACTAGGGTCTCGAAATATAGACCAAAACGTGGACCCTAGAATGTGTTTGTACAATATGGATATCAAATTGAAGCTGTTGGTGAATGCTTTAGTACAGAGTATTTTTCATGCCGCTCCGTGACTGGGGTCTCGAGATATAGGTCAAAACGTGGACCCGGGTAACCTTTGGTTGTGTATGTACAATATGGGTATAAAATGAAAGCTCTTGATAAGTGATTTAATACGGGGTAATTTTCATACCTATTGATGACTAGGGTCTCGAAATATATGCCAAAACGTGGACGTGGACCCCCGCCGTGTCTTTGCACCGAATTAAACCAAACTTACGCACATTGTTAAGTAAGTATTGAAAATGGGTTTCGTAAAGTTTGGTTGTAATCCGGAGCACTGGCAACGGGTACAGCGTTCTTTTGAACCAGCCATAATGTCGCTTACTTTTTTAACGCTTGGGGCGGAACTGAACTGTCAAATTGACAGTGTGAGTTACAATGTGTCAATATTTCTTTCTGATTTGGATGCCATAAAGAAAAAACGTAAGTGCAACATGTAAAAATTGTTTGTGAATTTTTTCTATTTAATGTGAAATCCGAATGAAATTATGTGTTCGTGGAAAAAAAAAATTTTTTCGTTTTTTTTTTTTTGAAAAATATAAATGGATAATGGTTAAAAAAGCTCCAATGCTTAATAAAACATATAAATTGAAACGAAAAATTCATGGATGATCAGGAAAAAAGACGATTGTTTATTCATATGCGTTGATTTGAAATTTAAAAACAATCTTCTTTTTTCCTGATTTTCAATTTATATTTTATATTTACTCAAAAACAAATAGAAAAACAAAAAAATATTGTTTATGCCAAAGCGCTTGAATAAAGAATAAAGAAATAAATAATATGAAAATCATATATTTTCTGTTCTAAACCTAAACCTGTTCTATTTTAGTGTGCCCAGCGAAGGGGGCCGGGTTTGCTAGTAAATAATAAGAATAAATATAAGAAAGCACACTTTGCATTTATTAATTACCTTAGGCCGCGGGGCTCTATTCACAGTTGCTCGTAAATAATTTAAGTGTGAAAACTTTCCCCAAATGAGCTTCCATTGTTTAATTATTTTTTCAGTTGAAATCGGTGGATCTGGTAAAAGCCTACATTGAACGCATCAAGGAAGTCGAACCTCATATCAATGCAGTGGTTCAGGACCGATTTGCCGCTGCGCTCGATGAAGCAATTCGTGCTGATGGACTCATCGCCAAAGCTTCAGACGAACAACTACCAACACTCTTTAGCCGCTACACTCTACTTGGTATACCATTTACGGTGAAAGAAACTTGCGGTGTGAAGGGTAGCTAAAAATTCTAAAAATATAAATCAAATGGCCTTAATTCGCTCTCGAAACTTTTTAGGTATGCCAATACATGTTGGGAGTCGCCAACGTACCCATCTAACAAGTCCTGAGCATGGTGAGGTGGTGAGCAATGTAGTGGCCGTTGGTGGTATACCATTGTTGGTCTCCGTAACACCCGAATACTGCTTTAGCATAGAATCGAATCCGACTACGCAAAAACGATGCTTGAATCCCCATGATAGTAGACGTACACCTGGCGGCTCTTCGGGTGGAGAGGTAAGAAATTGAAATATTTCTGGAAAACATTTGTGTACTTATAGTTATTTTGGCATGCAGGCTGCTTTGAATGGTGCTGGTGCCAGTTTATTTGGCATTGGTTCCGACATTGGTGGCTCTATACGTATTCCAAGCCTATTCTGTGGTATTTTCGGACATAAACCCACAGGAGGTATCACCTCGATTGAAGGACATTTTCCTGGCAGTTCGGATGCAAATTGTCGTCAGTATCTTCAGCTGGGCCCACTAACACGCTTTGGGCGCGATTTAGGATTGCTAATGCTGGTGATGGCTGGCAAAAATGCGGATAAATTGGATTTGATGACACCAGTGGAAACAAAGAACATTAAGGTACGTCTTTATGCTGGCCATTAAGTGGGCGCATAAGAAAAATATCCGAACTTTACATAGCAGGCGCTTGTTCTAACTTCTTGGAAATAGGCCGATATTTTATTATAACCTTTCTGAAAGTACATGTTCGGTAGTTTTTTATTTAGAAGAAAATGCTCAGCAGCGCAAAAACAGATTTAAAAAAATCGACGCGATTTGCGCGCGTCTTCTTTATCTTTAGTCGCTGCGCTATGTCTATGACGTCGTAAAGTTCATACAGCTCATCGTTCAGTAAGCGGGAGTTAGCAGGCAAATCAAAGATGTACATACATATGCTTTCTGATTTCTACTTACACGTACTTATACTTTAGGCCGGGTCGATTTGTGGGGAGGCAAAAAAATCGCCCATTGCTCTGTGAAAATCATATTCTAGGGATCAAAATAAGAAACTTTGCCGAAGGAACCATGCCTCTAAAACGAATTCTGATGTCCCCCAATTGGGGTCGAACTTTTTAGTTTCGTTTCTCATGTAAAGGCCAAAAATAGTGATCTTTTGAAATGATTGTATGGGGAACCCCCCAGGGGAGTTCCAGGGGGTGTGCCACTGGCAGGGGTGGATCGGCCGTCCAAAGTTAGTGGGGGTCGGTCATACATTTGGACTCGATTGGAGCACTCTAAATGGGTCAAAGTGGGATTTTTCGTTCGACCCAAATTGGGGGACATCAGAATTCGTTTTAGAGGTATAGTTCCTTCGGCAAAGTTTCTTTTTTTGATCCCTAGAATAAGATATTTCACAGAGCAATGAGCGATTTTTAAATCGACCCGCCCTATTATACTTATACATATATCTCTTGATTTGTTATTATGTGTCTTAACAGTAGAACAGCGCATGCCGATTTAAATTTATTTATAATTTTTAATTTAAATATTTATGCAAGGTGGCGCAAAATAATCAACCTATCGGTAGACTAAGTAGACTAGACAGTAGCGGTACACAAACACACAAAGAATGGAGCACGTAAAAGTCCATCACTGATAATAATTTCCTTTTTTGTTTATTTAGTAAAAAAGTTATTCGAAAACAAAATTTAATAATTAATTTTGCGCCACCTTGTATTATGGGCAATTAATTAAATTTCCATTCCTCAATACTTAGATATTTTATGCATTCGGATATGATGGCCTCAATGGTTTCTTGCATTCATCACCTGTATTTGAAATGAAGCTTTCCATTCTAAAAGCTGTAAAGTTTTTCGAGAGTCGCGGCTGCCAAGTTGAACGGACTTCAATGAAAGCTTTTAAGAACTCACTTGAGATATCCTTAAGTTCTCTGGTACTGTTGAAAGACTTTCCTTATTTGATCAACAGTTCAAATCCAAATAAAGTACGCGAACATTTGATTGAATTTCTGAAAGCAATTTTCGGCAAGTCAGAGTATAGTAAGGAGGCGGTACACTTCGATATAATGCGACGAGTAAACGCTTTCATGAAATCGAAGAATTTAGAAAAATACAAAGCAGAACTCCAGACGCTGAAAGCTGAGTTTAGTGTAAGTCATTTGATAATATTTTCCGAGATTTTGTTTACCTTAATAATAACTGCTTTTTTTTCCTTCATAGCAAATGCTGGGCAGTAATGGCGTTCTTTTCTTCCCCACTTTTACTGTTCCCGCTTTGCATCATCATACCTCTACCCTAGCGCTATGGGCTGTAGATTATACTCTAATGTTCAATATTCTCGGCTTTCCGTGCACACATGTACCCATGGGTCATGATGATAATGGCTTACCCGTAGGCTTTCAAGTTATTGCTGCCCCTTATAAAGATAAGCTGTGCATCCAAATTGCTGGTGAATTAGAAACGGCATTCGGTGGTTGGATTATTCCTACGCCACATGAACTTCAACGTATGGATTAGTCGAGGTAACTAGTTGGACAGGTTTTGTGATAAATATTCCTACTTGTACATAGTAATAAATGTATAAACAATAATAATAACAATAATAACAAAATAAGAAATATTTGTAATTTTTTTATTCGTAATATTAGTAGATACTATGTGAAAAATATTGGTAAGCTTTTATTTTAATAAAATTTTCTTTTAGAAATAAAATAATAATAATACGATATTTGTAAGTGAGTCATGGAATGTGTGGTACAGAAAAATTTTGGTGAGTAGTACTCGGGCAACCGCCGAGCCGAATGGGTTGGTGCGTGACTACCATTCGGTATTCATAGAGCGAACGTCGGTTCGAATCTCGGTGAAACACCAAAATTAAGAAAAACATTTTTCTAACAGCGGTCGCCCCTCGGCAGGCAATGGCAAACCTCCGAGTGTATTTCTGCCATAAAAAAGCTTCTCATAAAAATATCTGCCGTTCGGAGTCGGCTTGAAACTGTAGGTCCCTCCATTTGTGGAAAAACATCAAGACGCACATCACAAATAGGAGGAGGAGCTCGGCCAAACACCCAAAAAGGATGTACGCGCTAATTATATATATACATATAGTACTCGGTTACCACCGTATGTCTCCGAGCTTCGTACAGATCTCTCTATCCGCAAACTTTCTTTCCAAATATGCAGGATTGGATCGAGGGGAAAATCTGTGCCGAAGCTTGCAGCACCTCTGTCTTCACTGACGGTTCCACCACTTCACTGGAATCGGGAGTCGGAGCAGTGGTTTTCTCTAAATCAGCCAATTTATCTATCTCCTTTAAACTGCCGAATACTGCTTTTTTCAAGCAGAAGTTTTTGCGAGGGAGATATTAACATTTTCCCCGATAGTCAAGCCGCGATCAAGGCTCTGACGACGTCATGGTGCAGAACGAAATTAGTAAACTCCTGTAAGGAGGAGATCAAATCTCTTGGGTGTGCAGGTAACTTTTCTCTGGTCTGAGTTCCAGGAACATAGAGGGAAATGTAATTGGTGATGAAATTGCCAGGAAGGGTACTGAATTGGCCTACCCGGTCATCGGCATCCCCTTGACAGTTCTTAAAGGGAAACTGCACAAATTATTTCTTATGAAATTGCCAGGAAGGGTACTGAAATGACCTACCCGGTCATCGGAATCCCCTTGACAGTTCTTAAAGGGAAACTGCACAAATTATTTCTCAGGAAAGCGCAGAAAAGATGGAGCTCCATTTCTTCATGTGCTATTTCGAAAACCCTTTGGCCCCAGTACAATATACGAATGACTCAGAAAGTCCTTTGGACTCCTCGCCATTCAATTTCCAAACTTGTAGCTGTGTTTACCGGTCACTGGACGATCGGCACACACGCGGAAAAGTTAGTGTTACCATTTAACCCATATTGCAGAAGCTGTGGGGACCTTCCAGAGAAGGAGACTGTAGAGCGATTTCTCTGTAAATGTCCGGGTTTGGCATCTAGACGACTAAGGTCACTGGGCGCTCCTTTCTTCGAAAGCCTGGGCCAGTGCGCCAACCTAAATCAAATCAATCTCCTCCATTATTTCAACAGCTCTGGCTGGCTGTAAATATCTGCCTGTTGGAAGTCTCATAATGGTAACAAAACAACGCTTCAGTGCTACTTGAAGGGTGCCAGATTGGCACTTCAACCATTTCGCCTACCAAACCAACCTGCCATTGAACGATGTCTGATGAAAAGTAAGTATTTATAATAGTAATTTTTTTAGCTTTTTATAAAAAAATATATTGAAGACACGATAGTTAAACTATATGTCATTATATTTTCTTTTGTTTTAGCGATTATTTTAGTACGAGGGGTGCCTTTTATATGTCGGGATTAGGGAACAAAAACAAATTTTAATCATCGAAAATCACTTTATTGTTTTTCAAAATATTCTCTATGAAGATCTATACACTTTTGCATGCGTTTGAACCAATTGTTGAAGCACTTTTGCCAATCTGAATGAGGTAACTCCAAAACATGCATTCTGAATGCCGCAACCGCTTCTTCACGTGTCGAAAAACGTTGACCTCTCAGTTTGTTTTTTACGTACGGGAATAAAAAGAAGTCATTCGGTGCCAAGTCAGGACTATACGGCGGATGATCCATTAATTCGATGTTTTTAGGGCTCAAAAATGCAGTTGTTTGAGCTGATGTGTGAGAGCTCGCATTGTCCTGGTGAAGAGTGATCCGTCTTTGGCGATTGGTTTTCCTAATTTCTTGGAAGACAACTGGCAAACAAATGGTTGTGTACCACTCAGAATTTACTGTTCTGCGTTGTTCTAGTGGTACGGTTGCGACATGTCCAGTTTTTCCGAAAAAACAGGCAACCATTTGCTTGGAAATGCTTCGAGCGCGAACAACTTTTGTTGGATTTGGCTCATCTTGAAACACCCATACAGTCGACTGCTGTTTACTTTCGGGCTCATATGCGTAAATCCATGATTCATCACCTGTCACGATGTCATAGACGTGTTTCAAAGCCCCGCGATCGTATTTTTTGAGCATTTCCTTCGACCAATCGACACGAGCCTTTTTTGAGCGATTGACAAATTTTTTTGACAGTCAAATGTTTATGCAATATTGAATGTATGCTGGTCCCACTAATGCCTAAGATTGTCTCAATCTCACGATAGGTCACATGACGATCTTGCAATATCAGTTCGCGCACAGCATCAATGGTTTTCGGAACAACAACTGATTTTGGACGACCTTCACGAAATTCGTCTTGGAGTGAACTACGACCACGATTGAATTCACCTTACCATCGATAAACACTGGTCCTTGATGGAGCTTCATCGCCAAAAAATGAATTAAGTTCATCCATGCAATGTTGCTGAGCTAATCCACGTCAAAAGTTGTAAAAAATAATCACACGAACATGTTCCGATTTAATTCCATTTTCGGACCGAGATGAATCTTTTAAGTTACTGTAAACAACACAAATAGCGCTGGTATATCAAAACGTTCTGAGTACGTAAAAGCCAAAAAATGTCAAACTTTGCGATACAACTGTCAGTTGCCAGATTGCAACACCAGGGTTGCCAAATCCCGACATATAAAAGGCACCCCTCGTAATATTGTAAGAGCCACCATTCTCTCGAAAATCCATTATGGATTATCTCTATACGGCGCTACCTCACAAAGAAATCTTTCGAAAATTTCATCTATATACTATTCTGCGATTCGTCTGGCGTTAGGCGCTTTTCGCACCACTCCCTTCTTCAATATTCTCGCCGAAGCGGGATTTCCGCTAATCAAAGATAGAATCAGTTATATATCCGGACGATATAAAAAAGAAAAAAACTTCGGTGCCCCTATTTCTGCAAAACTTTCAACGCATACACAACAATTATCATCATTGGTCCACACTATATACTGACGGCTCCAAATATGAAGATGTACTCGCCTTCAGCGTTGTTAACGAGAATGCAACACTATCTTCCGCCTTATTACCAGATTATGCATCCGTTGTCACAGCAGAAGCAAATGCCAGCTATAACGCCTGTAAAATAGCAAAAAAAAGACGAAGGAAAATTACTTATCTGCAGTGACTCACTTTCAACTTTGACTTCAATAAAAAACATAAACAACAACGATATATTGATATCTCAAATCAGAGATACGCTAATATCAAACCCCGAAAAAATAAAGTTGTTTTGGATCCCTAGACATATTGGAATACGTGGAAACACCGTAGCAGACGTAACAGCAAAACTTGCCGCGAAGTCCCCGTTACACACAACATACAGCTGTAACAAGGTCGACCTAAAAAACGAATCAAATCTTAAGGAAACGAACGTACACAACTGGAGAGATGAAGCCATGGAAAGAATAAAGTGGACAAAAAAGATAAAGCTATGGTCCACCACGGACTGTGAAGCTAAGAAGAAAAAGAAGATGTTTCATTCGGTAGTTCAAGACATGCTTTTGGAAGAAAATTTGGTGCATATATCAACTGCATTGGATTCTTCTGACGACGATCTGTGGTAGTTTCTCAATAAAATTATTATTATGTCTCAGTTTTTCAGCATTAACTTATAATATAGAGTTTTGAGCACGTTGCGTACGATTAAAGTCACTAAGTATGACGGGTCAGCAAGTTTTAGTAGTGGGCTTGCTGATGAAGTTAAAAAGTCATTCAATTAAAAACAAAACATATTTACTTGTTGATCAGTGTTCTCTCCTAAAATAAGGTCATGGTATTTTAAAAAAATCGCGTGAAATGTACATTTTACATTAATTCGATATGTATGAAGCAAACACAATGTGTGACGGTTGAATTGTTCAATTTAACACGCAACCAATTTTGTAGATCGGTTGACAATTTTCATTTTGCGTTATTTGCTGCCGACAAGGATGGACATGGAAACATGGAACGCGGAAAGAAAATAATTGCCATGAACATTAGTAGTTACCTCTCGCTTTAATCGCGAACAAATCAGTACACCACAGCCATCCGAGTATTACACCGTCCACTCAATTCGCTGTACCGTAGCGATGAAAGAAGCGCTACTTGTCCTAAAGGAGGAGGTAATAGAAAGTTACCTTCAGTGTTTCAAACATGATTTGTATGTAACATTCGAGCGCCGTAGCCGAATGAGTTGGTGCGTGACTACCATTCCCTAGTGCCCAGTTTCGAAACTTCGGATATGAATCACTAAATGATTGAAAAAGTTTTTTTCTAAAAGCGGTCGCCCCTCGGCAGGCAATGACAGACCTTCAAGTGTAGTCAATTTTATTCAATTCCACTTGAGCTATATATTGTAACTATGTAATCATCAGAGAGAGAGAGAGTGTGTGTTTGTTTGTATTTATCAGCTCCAAAGGCATTTTTAAATTTTTCCTAAAATATGGCGGCCGCCGTAGCCGAATGGGTTGGCGCGTGACTTCTCCCTCGGCAGGCAATGGCAAACCTCCGAGTGTATTTCTGCTATGAAAAAGCTCCTCATAAAAAATCAATCCACCGTTCGGAGTCGGCTTGAAACTGTAGGAGGAGGAGCTCCAAAAAGGGTGTATGCGCCAAATATACATAAACATATATACCTATAAAATATGGCAATTTGTCAATGCCACGATATGAGATTTAAGTTTGTGTGAGATATGCCACGCCCTCTTTTCCAATACTTAATGCTTTTGCTCTAAGCACAGCATTCGTAAGTATACGCAGTTTCAGAGAAAAGCTGTATGAAGGTCTCGGTTGGTTGGTTTAAGTGGTGATTCGTCCAGAATCCAACTAGCGCTTCCGCACCATTTTATTTCCACATCCTCATTACCAATTTGTTTACCAGTTATTTACAGCATGACTATATCCAGTCTGTGCGGTTCAGGAACCTTATCATGTTGTTGAACATTTAAGCCCTACAGGTGTTCGAGACTCCCGAACAGTGTATGACCAATGGTTTAACATTCTCTCCTTCCATAGGGCAGGGCATTCACAGAGGAAATAGAATATTGGTTCCTTTTTCTGCGGTTGCTTGCAACTGTGACAGTATGTGTCGTGAGGGATGCCCAATTTGGCTGGTTGTTCCCCGACAGACTAAAAGCCAGTTCCGACTGCCATTAGTCTCCAGGCGTCCCATCGTTTCATGTTTATCAATGTTGACGATTGCTTAAGGTTGTAGGCGGGTCATAATGTCCTGCTAATTTTGCGTATAGTCTGTCCTCTCCAATCCGCAATTCGGAGATATTTTAGGGAAATTGTACTCTTGACTACACCTTATATTGTGAATACTGATTCTACCAGATCGTTATTCATGACAGATCCCCTTCTAGTTCAGCTGCTTTTTCTTTACCTTCAATGCTCCGATGCCCCAAGACCCAGATTAAGGTAACTTCATGGTTTCCACTCAAGGTGGTAAGGCTATTCCTGCTTTGCTCCACCAGTTTGGAAGTTGTTGTCGCCGAATACAGTGGATTGCAACTTGGCTATCCGAAAGAATACCGATATTGTCCTTAAAAGAGAAATATGCGATTAGTAACCTACAAAACATTCTCCACTCACATCCCGTCAAGGGAAGAGTGGACGGGGGGCTACACTTGGGGGCAGGGCCTGGTGAACCTGTTCACGGATGGATCGAAGTTGGAAGGAAAGGTTGGCGGAGGAGTCTTTTGCGAAGGGCTCCCCATCAGACTTAAATTCAGGCTACCGGACCACTGCAGTGTGTTCCAGGCAGAGGTAGCCGCAATCAAGGAGGCAGCTGATTGGCTGCTCAAATGTGTACTAACAGTCAAGAAGGTAAATATTTACTCCGATAGCCAAGCGGCAATAAGGGCCCTCGGGTCTATGACGGTGCATTCGGAATTGGTCAAGGAATGCTTGACCTCACTTTCGACTGCGTCCGAATTCTTTGACATCAGCCTCATCTGGGTTCCCGGTCACAGCGACATTGCGGGAAACTGTGAGGCGGATGAGCTGGCTAGACAAGGGACGTGTGAGATGATTTCCCCGCGGAGGGAGAAAATTGGAATCCCCCTGACTACCTGCGGTCTGCTCCTGGAAAGATGGGCATCGCGCAAACTCAGCGAGCGCTGGGAAAATGCACAAACGTGCAAAGTCGCGAAATCCTTCTGGCCACGTGTGAACCGAAGGCGCTCGGGTGAGCTTCTGAGGCTGACAAAATATCAGCTCTCCAATCTAATGGGTTCTCTCACAGGATACAATGCGCGAGGAATGCATGCTGTGAGACTTGGAATCACCTCAAGTCCTTTCTGTGCTGGATGTATGGAGGATGAGGTGGAATCACCTCAGCACCTTCTCCTTAGCTGCCCTGCCCTGGCGGGGCTAAGATTCAGGCATCTTGGCTCTTACTTCTTTGCCACGCCTGCTGAGGTAGCTGGCGCTGACATTAAAAATCTGATGAGTTTCATCAGCAGCATTAAGCGGTTGACGCAAACATAGTCATCGTTCATAATCCGCACGCTCCTAAGCTTCCCATCACCACCTCTCCCCGCCCTCTCCCTGCACCTCATCGGTCCTTCCCCTCTCCTCACCTCCTTGAAAATGGTATCACAAAGGACGAATATCTCTTCGTCCAAGTGTGCCCACTCCCTGGGCAACCATACTAACCTAACCTAACCTACAAGCTTCGCCAATTGTCAGTACTTCCGCTTGAAAGACACTGTAGGCATTAGGGAGACGGACAGATTTTTCAATTTTAAGTCTATGAAAATTTATACCAGCTTCAACACCACAGAAAGAGAATGACAAAATTCCTTTTGAATGTTACCGTCGGGACGATGTAGTCAGTCCTCTCCGAGGTATACTGGATTTGTCGCAAGTAAAAGGCTGGCATGGCCTTCCTTCCAGCGACCCGCTTCATTTAACCTAAATGCACTCATGGTTGCCAACTTCTTGATATGTAGATCTACCGGGATAACGTGTATCAGTGCATTCAGAGTATCCCTGGGACACGGGCTGATTGCACCGACTGTTATTGCACAGGCTGATCTTTGTATTCTGCCAAGTAATTTGATGTTGTATGATATGAAAGTCTCAAATTGTAAGATAATAAATAAATGTTTGAAATCAAAATAAAACTTTTAATATCGTCAGATTCATTATCTAATAACCACGACTCCAATTCCATTGGCCATGATGACTGGGAAATTTGAATCTAAATATCCTTTGTTCAGTACTCTCTGGTTGACAATTACCAGCCCAGAAATTTTCTTCTTGAGTTTGTAGGTATAATTTTCGAGCACATTTCTAAACTCTTGTGATTTATTTCGTCACCTCTTTTATTCTTCCGAGAAGTATGTCTGTCTCAACTTCGTGATCACAGGCCCTTGGATAGCATGGATATCTAAAATACTAATGTTTTCTCCTTGTGATCTCGTATAAGTTGGTGGAAATTTTTATAAGAAAATCTTCGATATCAATGGTTTTTGTTATTATGGTTTAAAGGTATCACTAGAATATTTAAGCATAGCAGGGATTTTCTGCAGTCAAGAAAATGATAACGTAAAACTTGTAGCTAATTAAACTCATGCATGGGCGAGTATGCATCTAGGCGCCTAGCCCTGCGTAACAAAACAAAAACAGTGTTGTTTTTAATTAAAAAGTTATAAAACTCACTAAGTATTTTAGCTCAACACAACACCGATGTTTCCAATTTTACACCATTGGCTGAAACATTATTAAAGTTTAAATAGAAAAATAAAAAATTGAGGTTTTCTCTTCGACCTCATGGTCTTTTGTGTCCTCTACTCATCACCGAACTTCACCCAAACAAAGTTCCCTTAATAAACTTAATATAGAGTTGGATTGGGCTGTGGTATATGCCTTTCTTCTGGCTGCATTTGGCTGAGATGTTTCAACCTTCTCCGCGCTAAAGCGTTTCATACAAGTCGAAGGTATGTTGGAGTATCCGAGAACTGATCACAGAAACGCCAGGAGTCAGTGAACCATATCCCAAGCTGTGCAAATGACTATGCAATCTAGGATCGCCTTTGAGAAAGCCCGGCAACATTCTCCGTTTATCTTTAGGGAAGGTTATGAGTTACCTGAACCTCTTTCGTTTTGGGATGAAGTATTTATGTGGGAAGTATGTCGTCCGACTTTTGGTGTCAAGCCTTCCACTCTGCAAGCCTGAGTGCCACGCTTGCAAGTCACTCCGCGGACTTCTTGTCCTTGCAGTCAACAAGTACATCAAAAGCCAGAGAAGAAGTCCAACCTTTAAAGATCTTATGCATTATAGTTTTTCTAAGCACAGTGAGATCTTCTGGCGCTAGAACGAATGCCTTGGAGAGCCTTCTAATAGCTGGTGGACTGTCCGTTACTATTTCGCGGGGCTGCAAGAGGGGAAATATGGCGATGGATGCGCTCACTGCCTCTTAGTTGTGGCACTGGGATCATCTAACTCGTCAGGATGTCCAGGCTGCGGGAGAGTTGGGCATTTGCCTCTCCCCCACCAACCCTTCCCCTTCTATAGTCGGACGATTCCCCGGACTCACTGTGTCGTCAAGATTTGTGGCTACTGCTTACTGCAAATGGCCCCCAGTCCCGCTGGTGGGATACCTCAGATTCGTTACTAGCCCGACCAGTATCAGATCTTATACTTGGCAACAACAGCACTGATGCTCGTTGGTGAGAACTGCTTCATTGGTAACTAAAAAAAAATAAATAATTGGCGCTTACACTTCTTTTAGGTGTTTGGCCGAGCTCCTCCTCCTATTTGTGGTGTGCGTCTTTGATGTTGTTCCACAAATGGAGGGACCTACAGTTTTAAGCCGACTCCGAACGGCAGATATTTTTATGAGGAGCTTTTTCATGGCAGAAATACACTCGGAGGTTTGCCATTGCCTGCCGAGGGGCGACCGCTATTAGAAAAATGTTTTTATTAATTTTGCTTTCACCGAGATTCGAACCAACGACCTCTCTGTGAATTCCGAATGGTAATCACGCACCAACCCATTCGGCTACGGCGGCCGCTGAATGCTGATTCTGTGATTACTCACCCACTCAATCCCAGTGCGTCTTAGGCTGGGCCATGGTAAACCCCACATGGTAAACCACACGTAGACGGTTCATCATCCTCGAGGGCGTGTTCCTCAAAGAGTGACACTTTCGCCTCCGTAAGCCCCGCGAAGTGGCTTTTGGCAAGCTTCGGTTCGGAGGAGGTGCCATTATAATAAACCACACGTAGACGGTTCATCATCCTCGAGGGCGTGTTCCTCAAAGAGTGACACTTTCGCCTCCGTAAGCCCCGCGAAGTGGCTTTTGGCAAGCTTTTGTTCATATTCATCTTGTTTGAGCGACTCCCTGTCCGACGAGGCAAGCTTAGCAGTGTCTAAATGTATTGGAGATCTCATTAGGTCCGCCACGCCAGCGCCCCTTGCCGTGATAAGGTCACCGTTACTCCACAATTGGCCCCGGTGTTAAGGAGGTGCCATTATAATAAAGCCAAATTAACCTCCTGCTTGAAAATCTTCCAATGGGCATGGCGACGTATAAAACCCTGGATTAGAAGGTGGCAGTTCGTGGTCATCGTTGTCAAGTGGTACCAGACATCAGGGTGAATTGTCGCCGAACGACAACTCCTCTCGGTGTCTGGATGCGGTATGAGATACGATTAAGCCCTGCACCGCGTCTAAGTACTTTTTCAACTTCAATCTACATAATCTTGTATATTATCATTATTGGACTAGGTTAATGTAGACATGTAGGATAATATAAAGAAAAAATATTTTTAAACCAAGAAATTTAAATATATTTCTATAATTACGTCAGCATCAGAACTGATGCTGTCCAATGAACTAAGAGCTGATTAGCGATATTGCGGTATGTGTAACTTTCTGTTTTCTCCCAACTGTGCATAAATACACTTCCGCAAAGCGACGCCTGTCGTCAACTCATAAACTTAAATGCAAAGACTTCTATCCACCGTGACTTTAACGTAATGGTGAATTCCACAAATACTGTGGTGTATTGGTGAAACCTTAACTATTCACAATAGAAGCGGCGCGGAGAATGCATTTAACTTATTGGTGAATAAATGAAGAAGTTGATTTGTCGTTTGCTTTCATACGAATTCGAAGAACGTAATCGAGAGGGTATGTATGTCGGAAGAAACGACGGAAGTTTAATTTATGCTACGACAGAGAAACGGGGGAAATTAAGAGCTAACAGCTAGAAGAAAAGCAAACAAATAGCTAATTTACATAAAAGTGCGAGTGTTATGTCGACTTGTATTCAAGAATTCAATTAAATCGGAAAGTATTTTATAATTGTGTAAAGTGAGCGAAGAAAATGTGATTACAATAGTAGACGCGACTTCAACGAATTTAAGCAAAGTAACATAAAATGTAAATGCGGATTAAAAGGAACGAACAAGTGCCTTTTACACAACAACTACCAACACCAAACCGACTGCTACTAACCAACAACCACGCATTTGTGAAAAAATGTTTTTAACAAATAAATAGAAAACAGAATTCAATAAAGTGTTCGAGCGACCGCACGGTGAACTCATTTTACGTTTTTAACCAGCAATAACGCTCCTGTTGCATTCTTTCAATGACATAAAGCTATATATATTTGTGCGTGTGCAAAGCGAACTACAACAAATATTAAAAAAACGAAAAAAACATTACCATTCAACCTAACCATCAGTAAGCCAACTTATTAACCAGGAATTTCGGCCACGAAAAATGCAGCAAAGTGTAGTTGAAGAGAGGGAAAATAATACAGAGAAAAAACATACTGTCTAGAATAAGAAAAAAAAAACAAAGTAATTAAACAAAGTGCATATACATATAAATAAAAGAACAACTAAAACAAATTGTGCGGTCTTTGAGTATTTCAAGAAACGAATAAAAAAGAATTAATCTAGACGAAACAATATACAAGGTGAAAATACCATAGTTGAAAAAACGTTGAGAAAACAGGGAATCAAAAAATCAGCAAGTGTTTCGCGATTTAAATTACCACCCGCCTCCTATAACTATTGCCCATATACATATGTACATATATTGCAAGTGAATGCCCACGAGTTTTCATAAAGTTTTTTTCGAAAACGAACTCAACTCGAACGATAGATAATAAAATAAATTTTTAATATTCGCCCAAAGTGCGCTTGCTTCATATTATCTAATAAGCCAGCAGAGACAAAAGCAATAACAAGCACAGCTAAATTTTTACAGCAAAACAATAATAATAACAACAACGAACAAAAAATTTGTTTAAAATAATACGAAAAGCAACAACAACACCAAGCTAATCAGCAGCAGCAGATAAGTAAAGCATAGCAAAGCGAAAAAGCAACACAAATCTCACTGTAAATTTACGTATGTCAAAGAGAGTTGAAGAGACGTGAGTGAAGACCTCAACAACTTGGCAAACAACAAATCTACAAACACACCCGTGTGTTCAAGTGTAATTTTGTGATTCACTTCGCTGTCGCTAGTACTGCCGCTGCTTGCGTTGCAGCAGCAATACAATAATAATAAAAAAGACACACAAAGTAGTGCGAATAGTCAAGCGAGTGTCGCGTAGCGCTGAGTGCGAACGTGATAGCAAGAGCGTGAGTCATAAAAGTGAAATGAAAATGCGGGTAAAGAGAGAATCACCGCTGCTCGTGCTGAGATTTAGGACAATCAACAGCAGAAATGGTAGGTACAAACGCGTGTGACGTGAGTATGAGCCTGTATGTGGTGTGAGTGTATGCTTGTGTGAGATTTTTCATGTCATGTACACAGTTATTAGTACGTTAAGTATTGATATGAATGCAAGCTGACGGCTGCTGACAACGATGGGTTGGTTAGTTGCTGGGTTGAGAGTGAGCAGACTTTTCCACCACCCACCTTTGTGCCCAACCAAATTCGAAGTATCCACGAACGACATTATATACACATATGTATGTACATATTTCCTTTTCACGCGGACAGTTGGGAAGGAGAGAATCATATTCTATTTAATAATGGAAAAAATTTCCCCCACATACATACATACAAACATGTATATATATCTACATATATGCCTAATTTGCCGCCCCCATCCATGACCGCCCACGTTGCGCATTTTCTAAATTTTCACATTCATTGCCAGTTTAATTATAAATAAATTTCTTTATCCGAGTTAATAATAGTGAAAATATGCGTGTAAAATTAGATATTTGTAGAAATACCATGCGCGATTAATCAGCGTTAAATTCCTACGCGATTTTGAGGCGAAAAATATATGAATGTTTTTTTGGATTCACATAAGTTAAACTAAGAGGCTGCAAAATATGCACGAATATATACGTACACATATACATATAAAAGATTTATAAATTCATCATCATCGCCATCACTTGTCTCAACCTCCGCTTTTGCCGTTGGGTCGATGATGTTGCCACTTCTACGGGTGCGAACTTCACCCCTCCTTCACGGACCATTAACATCATAGCCGCCGCGGTAAACGTAAATTCATTTTTACTTATACATGCATACATACATTTGCATGAACCGAAGCATCAAAGCTATTTTTGACAAATATTCATGACGTCGCACCGCCCGGCCAAGCACTAAGCAAGTTGTTTGTTCAACCAGTTGATCAACCTCCAAGTCAAGTCAATCAGCCTGCCATTTTTTTGCGTTTCTTTCACTATCAACAAAACATTTTGTTGTTTATCAGCTAAACTCTATTATTATATATATTATTTTAAAAATAAAGCTGACTTAAACTCTCACTGGCAAACTGGTGCTTATTGGTTTACCAACTGCCCATCGAATATTTTCGGAAAATGTAAATGTATCTTTTATTACTGATTTAATTTTTATACGAAAATTTCGGTTCCTCTTATTTTTTATGTATTGAAGTATGTGCTATATGTGTACATAAACACTTTTGTAAGGAAACTAGGCCATGCGAACAAGGTAAACAACTCCAAAGCAATGATTAACGTAAAGCAGATTAAAAAGACTCTCCTCAAAATATATCATTTAACTTATTTTTCTTCCGATATTCAATTTCATGTTTCTGAACAAATCATTCCCTTACCAAAAAAAACAAAGGTGGCAATTTTTCCACGCTTCCCAAAAGGTTTTTTCGTTGGTGTTTATAGACTTCCTTGGAAAATATTCATTAATTTTCTCTCTTCGAAAATGAGTTCGGCTCAACTCAACTCAACAAGCTAAAATTAAAGATTAGCTTCTAAATCTTGCAATATAATAAGAATGTAGCTCCAGATAGTGAAATATAGTAAGTAAGAAAATGTTTACGTTAAAACATAGAAAGAAAAATGATGTGAACAAATATAATTTAGCATTAGTATTGCATTTAATTTCAAATATTTTAAATATTTACTACTTCCATTATTTTTTTATTATTAAACTCTATTTTATTTTCTGTCTATACTTATAATTCCAGAAGACATTTTTCAAATATTTGATTACATCTGAAAGTGACTTTGATTTTAGTATTAAAGGTATATTTCCTACTATTTGAGTAATGCAAATGACATATTTGAGGTAGTAATTCCAAACTTTAACTTGAACAGAGAAATCAACACCTACTAATTTTTAGTATTCTTGAGAAAGTCGTTGGCTTCAATGGAAATATTTGTTATAAATCATCTTAAAAAGTTTTTTTCGGAAAAACAGTACTTAATATTTTTCTAAATTTGTGAAATTTTTTTAGAAATCATCTTAAATTTTTCTTTTGGAAAATCAATATTTAATATTTTATTATTTATTTTTATTAATATTAAATAAGGAAAATCAGATCTTGAGTGCAAATACTTATCTTCCTTTCGTACCCTGCAAATTGCATGCACGTATCATTTTTTTAAGATAATTTACGAATTTCAATTTGAGCTTTCGTTTTATACACAAAAACTCAATTAAAATTAAATTGGTAGTAATTGTTTCCTTCTTTAATGAGTCATAGTTCTAGATGTCTAACCATCGATTAGTCAAATGATATTTCATTAAATTAGTTGCGGGAGTCCCAATTATCAGCAGGTATAATGAAATTGTCAACTTTTTGTACTGATGATTCAATAAGTTGTAATTGGTTTTCAAAAATACAAAAAATTGCATTCAAAAATTAATCCAATAAAAATTCCCTTTTATTCGTAAAATTGCAATAAATATTTATATCGTTTCAAAAAATCATGCTTTCAGCCAGGGAGAGTGTATATTTTGAGAGATCGGTGCGTTCTTGGAAATGTTAAATATTCATGCATAAGTTTTTATCACAATATTAAGTTAAAAATATTGTATATATTACCGAGATGCCATTTATCAGACAATCCCTAGACCTATGCCTCAAAATTTTGGTTGAGAGTGATCGTCTGTTACCCATTATCCGTTCCTGATTAGCTTTTGCATTCACGTCATCAGTTTTAGATTCAATTTGTTTCATATACTTCTATACAAATATCAATACTTCTATTAATCTTGCCTCTACACACCACCTAATCATGTCCATGCGGAGTATGTACGTAATTATTTTACTCTTCAATAATAATGATCTAATCATTTAGATTTCGGTTCTTATTAGAATTTCCTCTTTTGCATATTTTGAAGCATTATGTCTCATGCGATTCTTTGGAATTTTATGCTTTAAAGTATCTACAATATATATGTACATACATATGTAGACAGGTATATTCTCAGGTATTTATGTATGTAGGTACATATATAAATGTACCTCAAATTAGGTAAGCTTGCGGAAAGTGGTAGTGATTCATCAACGTTTTTATTTATATTAAATATTCTAGTGTCTCACACGATTAGCACAGCTTAAACAGCTGTTTAAAATTAAATTTAATTAAAGCTCACTTTGTGCCAGCGTTTGTTTAGCAAAGAGTAGTGTGAAATTTTTAGTGACTGATTTTTTTACAGTGGAACGAAAAATAAATTCAACAGGCTTATTAATATGTGCATACATACAAATGCAGTTTTTGCTTAATATTGCCAGTTGATTCTTATTTAAAATTACTCCAATGCACCTCTGTTAGAGTAGTGCTTTTTATGTTTCCCCATTGCTCACGCATTGCATTTCCTGCATAGTTACCAATTTGCTCTTCGTCTTCCTAATAAGCATACGAGTAAAAAAAAAAAAATATCCCTCACAATTTTGCACAATAACAATACATTTTTCCCCCACTTCAAAGTCGCGCTTATGCTTTCGCGCCTTTTCGCAGAACATACATATGTATGTATGTGTATGTATGTATGTGAAAAAAAGAATCTAACAACAATAGCAACAATGAAGAATGCGCTTGAAAATAACAAACATTTTCGCGTGCAACAAACAACAACATCTTCATCTTCAATCGAGAGATCAACAATGAAAGTACTGCATCATATCAACAACTATCCAACACCAGACGCATATGTACGTATGCGTGTATGTATATGTGTGTACGTACTTAAGTACTAATGTTGATGGGGTGTCGTTGCAATGTGAGTCACAGAGCCAAACGAACGTTTCAAATTAAAGAAAGAAGACTCGAATTAAAAATGAAAAACTCGAGAAAACAACAACATTGTGAAACCCCTACTGCTGACGAATAAACACAGCAAACTAAACCAGTAACTACAAAAACAATAACACCAACAGTCGCCGTTTCCAGCAGCAAAAACGAAGCAGCAACCAACACTCGAGCTACGAATTCACCGCCAAGTCACGGCAAGACATACTATAAGTATATATGTACATACCAACGTACAAGTATGTAAGTAGACAAGAGAGCCAAAAAGAAAACGTGCGCCTTGTGTTAGTGCTTTTTTACGTGGAGTTGGCAACACTGTTTTTGAACCCGTTTTGAAACGACCTTTCGAGTACGAGTTCGAGTTTTTGCTACACCGACAGCAACAATTGTTGTTGTTGCTGCAGAAACTCCGGTTGCTGGTCGCGGTTTTTTTTTTGTCTTCATTCTGCTATTGTTGTTGTTGTTACTGAACTGCTGATGACTGTTGCGTAGAGGTGACGTTGCTTGGTTGGACTTCGAGAATTGCTGCTGCATATATTTGTTTCTGTGTAATTTGGCCTCTCTCCTATTTTTTGTTATGTTAAGCTCTGCTTGTTGCTGGCTTGTTTATTAGTTGAGAGTGGGTATGGGAGTGTGTATGTATTGTTACTTGTTGAGACGGTTGTTGTTGGCATATGGTCTGCATTGTCTCACGTTGTTCTTGTTGTTGAATTGTTTTCTATAGCCCCTTATTATTATCATTCCTGAATTGCATTTTTTCTGTGAGCCAAGTGATTTCTGGCGTTAAATTTTTATTTCATACATGCAATTTTTTTTGTTTGCCGGGGCCAACGATTTGCCAACGCAGCTGCCAACGTGTAAATCGTATTACACAAATAAAGCATAACTAAAACTTTACAAAAAATAAACAGCGTCAAACAGTAGCTGCCAAAACACGTTTCCTGCTTCCTTTGACGTCAGCCAAAAGCTAAAACGAAAAGACTTAAGTACAAAAAAGTACTTGCAGTTAATTTTTGGTTGAATTTGGGCTTGCACTTTATATTCGTATATGCATGTTTTGTTGGCGCAAGCACAAATTTCAATGCAAAATTCAAGTTGAATTAGCTGCTGTTTTATTTACATAAAAAGCATTAAACCAACTCAATACTGATAACGTCAACTATTGAAGTGAAAACTTCTTTAGAATCGTTGGGAGTGATTTGAGAAAAAGTGAAACGGAAATAGCGACCCTCTTGGCTACGAAGCGTTATATTATATGTTGATATAAACGTAGCGACGAACTAAATAACTTTTATTTTTTCTTGTGATTCGAACCAAGGATTTTGGATCGGAAGCTCACATTGCTAGCCGCTCGGCTACCGCGCCATGCTGTCGGCGCTGGCCTAAAAGTTATTTAGCTACGAAGCGTTATATTATATGTTGATATAAACGTAGCGACGAACTAAATAACTTTTAGGCCAGCGCCGACAGCATGGCGCGGTAGCCGAGCGACTAGCAATGTGAGCTTCCGATCCAAAATCCTTGGTTCGAATCACAAGAAAAAAAATTTTTTTATACAGTTATTTTTTTTTTTATGCTATGTTTATGAGGAGCTTTTTTTCATGGCAGAAATACACTCGGTGTTTTGCCATTGCCTGCTGAGGGGTGAGCGCTATTAGAAAAATGTTTTTCTTAATTTTGGTGTTTTCACCGAGATTCGAACTGACGTTCTCTCTGTGAATTCTGAATAGTAGTCACGCACCAACCCATTCGGCTACGGCGTTTGTTTAATTTTACTGATGCAAAAATGAGGGAAAATATTTGAATAAAGTTTGCTTACTGTTTACACATTTTCCAAAGGTGACGGAGAACCAAAATCAATAAATAGCATCACGGAATTCATTCACGAAAATTTAATAAAGTATACACCAGAAGTATCGCGGATACGATAAAGTTCCAATGATTTTAAGAGGTGATTTCAACGTAAATTTTGCATTGGACACAGCGGTTCCTTCAATTGACTTTCTCAATACAACATTCAATTTAAAAATGTGTAACAATCGCACTGAATCGACAACACGATCAAAAACAACAATTGACGCGGTATTTCAAAGATATGTTGACAACATCGAAACCAAAGCATTTGTATCATATTTTAGCTATCATAAGCCACTCGTATCATTTGTTGAAATTGAAAACATTGAGGATGAATAATAATAAAATGAAGAAAATAAAATATGAACTTTATATCAATATTATAATGAACCTATAATTATCCCGCCCCTAATGCTGTTTTCGTCTCATTCTCTCTCAGTTTGTTTTACGGAAGGTTTCACTTCTATCGCGTCTAACCGTTAGACTGGTATTTTTTTTTTTTTTTCACATATTCTACTTTGCAATCGCATACTTTTTTCCAAAGTCTAGCGTTTCCTTTATTTGTTTATCGCTTAAAAAGCGTGTAAAGCCGCAAATAAACTGATATGTCAGACTATCAGCATACTCGCATACTGAGGTTTTCAATTGCTTTTCACAGAACGCGTAAAGAAAACGGACGCACAAAGAATCAAAATATATGCATATATACTTATATATGCATTATTGTACATAATATACATATGTATATAGCAACGAATATTTGAAGTTGCCTAAATCAAGAAATTATATTTGGGCAATGTTTTTATATAAAATTTTATTCGCTCTGCAAGAGAATTTTTCCTGTGCTTTCTCAATCACTACTCTTAATTTCCAACATAGCTGCAGATCTGCAACCACAGGATCCTTAGAGCGTATACATAAGTGATATCCACTAGATTTCAAATCATTCACGCCCTACAGCTGCAGCACTCGTATAAATAAATTTAAAGCAGTGTCTGGCAGCCCACGAATATTTGGATGTGCTTTCAGCCAAAAATGTGGAGCATTGCAGAGTGAGTTAAAATTGTTATAGAAATCTACACTGTAGATATTAAAGTACAACATACGTAAATACATACATATGTACCTATATGGACACAAATAAGTGTAAAGCTCTTTGTCATGTTCTCTGGTGATAACTACTCCATTAGATAAAAACAAAAACCTCTTCAACTTTCAATAGTCACCTCAAAGAGTTTCCCCATGTACAAATATTCAACTTTACATTGTTAAAAATGTTAGGGGTATTTAGACTGAGCTCGGTAAAGTTACGATTCGGTTTTGGTGTATACTTTCCATGTATTTCAGACCTAGAAAGTTTACTGTATTTCCGCATAACGAATTATAATTTTACCGACTCGGTCTGAAGACTTACTTATATTTTACTTATAATTTATATAATTTGCTTCCTATGCTGACGCTTAAAAAACCGTTGTGCTCGTAGCTAGCTACATGGAAACATACACATTTATGCATATATAATATGTACACATGTATTCATTCAGTTCAGTTCAATTCTCGCTGATAAGCATAATTTCTAATCAACTGTTGTTATTCGCTCGACCCAAAGGAAGTTTCTCAAAGAGTATCAACAACAAGCATGTTTGTACATGTGTATGTACATCTACTTATATGCAGTTGTATGAAACAGCTTTGGCGCTAGAGTGTATGGAGGGCGTATTGAATGGCACAATTTACAAAATTGATGAATTGAAATTTAAAATTCATGAATTAAAAGTGACCCGCTTGAGTTTTCAAGCTATCGTCGAGCTGTTTGACTTGAGTTTCTGCTGGCGTAGACATATTTTTTATCTAGATGAGAGCTTTTTTGCATACACAGATTCAAGCGGGCGGCGAAATTTCATTGTTATTTTTGTAGGTACATATTGTATTTTTTTCTCTTGAATGCCTCCATATTTTTGACAAATAAAAAAATTTAACACCAATATGTAAGGTGAGTTTTTAAAAGAATGTGATATTTTCATAAATTAAAAACAAAGTGGTTTAGAACAAATACTCGAGACGCTTGCTTTTACGATGATAATTAGAATAGAAAAAATTAAATAAATAGAAAATAGCGTCGATTGCTCTGACTGATTGTACGTATTCAGGATTTTTTTTTTTTGAAAATCGATAATGAAAAAATGTTATTCTTAAATACTTTTGGCAATTGTTTGTCTGTAGTTCACGATATTAATGTTATATATACCTATTAACTCTAATATACCTACATATATATATCTATACCTATTAACTCTTGACGAAAAACTAAAAATTTCTGGGCAATCTTTTCTCTATTAATTATTTGAGCTAACTTTTCGCACTTTATGCCATAAAATTAAATACTAATTGCTAGATAAGATATTCAATAGAAGTATGCACCTCAACCTTAAACCCCCTATTGTGCCTTCTATGCTGGACTGAGCGTTCGAGCCTCTTCCGGCCGTACGAGGCCGTGATGTTTACTTATTTTTCCCGCATCGCATCGTGCAGCAAGTGTGATAATGCAACTGTAGAAAAGTCACAGAATCGCATATCCTGAGCCTGTGCAGCTTACGCCCAAACCTGTTAATCGCTAAAAAATTAATATAGTCTCCATAAAATAATTAAAAAATGCGAAATTTTATTGTTCTTTGGTGACCTGTTTACAATAAAAATAGATTGGAAAATTAGATTAAAAATTTGTTGAAATGGATTTTTGTTTTAAATATAATCCGGCATTTATTTTTTGAATACTATAGCGTGCCTACGAGTTAAATGATCTATTCGATCAGTCTAATTTTTACTACTTTTCCCAATAAATCTGGCTGCATGGTGGTCAATGGTGGCTTGAATATTGCAATAAATCGGTTGTCAGTCAGCATAGCTCGATAGCGCTCGCCATTTACCGAAATAGCAGCGCCTTTCTCATTTCGAAATAAATGAGAGCCGATGATGTCGTCAGTGCTCTATGAACTTTTCGTCTACATTTATTTTTTCAAAGTAAATTTCCACAATCTGGAAGAGTTGTTCTGGCATTATTCGTTTCATAAACCTTACTGAACAAAAATGTCAACCAGTTTGCCATTATAAGCTGTCAAACCATAGTTATCATATCAGTTACCGATATAACCAAAATTTTCGGTACTAAAGAGATTTTACAAAACCATATTTAACTACATATGATACATATTACATATGCATACATATACTATGTATTACATATTATGCCATTCGTGGCATTTTTCCCTCCTATTATTTCTGCCATTTTCGGCATCAAAATAAATTCTTAGTACTTTGTCAAACACGCCCATCACTAATTGCAAATAATAAAATATTCTTCAACACAATCTGCTTAATCAGTCAACCATTTCAGCAACTTATTGCCAGCCATCAGATAAACATCGATCAGTCAAAAAAAAGTTCTTTTTTGTTCTTTTTAGTCAACAAATTTTTTACTTGATATAATCGCATAGTGAGCGAATTTGAAATCTCTTCACGTTGTTGTATAGATTTATATAAGCATACCTAGGGAATGAGTACTAATGTATGTATATAGTCACTTTATTCAAATACATACATACCTACATATATTACAATAATTTCTCAATTCAATTTTATTTTACTCCACTTTCCACCTCCGGACGAGCGCCTTTATTGAAATTCATCAAAGCTTAGTTCAGGTGATGCAGCAGCATTAAATAAAAATTATAATGAAATTCTTAAGTGTGTATATTCTACAACTGGAAAAATTCAATTCCAAAACCAATAAAAACAAATGTTGACGTCATGCCAACGCGCGCCGAATCGAAAAGAATCATTTGCGAATACGTCGCTCAGGCGTAAGCAATTCGATTAGAGTTCTGTTATTACTTTATATTGGCTTGTGTTGATTTCGAGCTGCGTGTTTGGCAAAAACTATATAGCATATTTTCGTTTGAACACATGTACATAGGTTTCTACTTATGTATTACAATTCGATTGGTTCAATTCATTAAATCAAATATTCGATTTGCAAGGTACAAACTGACAAGCAATCAAATGTATGCCAATATACGCAAGCAAATATGGTTTCAATTTAGTATTGTTGTTGTATTCGTATGTAGTACCTACCCCATAGGAAAATCTGTAATTTTTTGAGACGGCAAGTTTTTAACAAATTTGGAATTGTAAACATATTATTAGTAAACTGCAAAATTCTTAGTTATTTTTCATTTATGTGACAGAATCTCTGTGTGTGTGACGTCGCAGTGTGCAATTTAGTCGTGTGTTGTTTGTGTAAGTTCTTCTTCTTGCATTCTTGTTCGCCTTTTCATATCTCTCTGATGGGTGCAATCTTGTTTCTATTATTCTTGATAATATATGTACTCATTTGGTGTTTGCATGGTCTCTCACCAGAGGCCTGCATGGCTCACTGTTTTCTTGAGTTGTTCATACGCTAAATTTCTTGCTCACATTCAGTCAATTGAACCAAAATATTTGGTCAAGTGCAGTCAGCTCATGCAGGCGAACGCGTAGTTTAGCTCAGTCAACACGTATGATCTAATGCCTTCGGCTCAAATCTAATCATTGACCAAAAAGCAGCATTGAATGAAATTAGCATCGGCCTTTGCGTTCAAACTATCAAACTTGTTCAAAGAAGTAATTGTCATTATTGTAAATAGCACATGTTCGAGCAAACGGGCGTTGGCGTACAATGTACGCTGTAAATTGCGTTTCGTATTTGAAAGGATTAGTTGGTTTCAGCCGTTGTAAAATAATGTTAAACGATTTTATATGTTTTATTATAAATTTTAAGGAAAAAAAACATATATGAAAATATAGTGTTTTTGCTTAAAAATTTTGCTTTTACTTTGCTATCGTTACATGCAAAAACTCATGCGGGATCATACGTGCTCAAACCGGCTCATTTGGCTCTATAGTCCTTTTATTCTTGCTCAAAAAAATGAATGTACAGCCGAACGAGCAAATACCCGAAACGGCTGCTATGAAGACGATTGGTGATAACATCGGAGAGCTAAAACGCAGCACATGATTTGATTGAGCTGAAATAAACAATGACAATAACTTATTTGAACAAGTTCGATCGTTTGAACGCAAAGGCCTGTTTTTTTGTTCAAGCGAAGCGTATGAATGTTTTACACTCAACCGGTGCAATTCTCTGTCTCTCACTTGTATTGTTATTCACGAACGAATTTCCCCTACAATCCCGTTCTCTTTCTTGTTTGTTACGTTATTGCCAGAATCACTCTCACGGTTGTCGCAATCTTGTAATCTATCAATCGGGGCAATCTATGCTCGTTGTTTTCTATTTCAATGCATTCACTAAAATCTTTTCTGTTTCGCGTTCAATTTTATCAGTTAATTTTCTACAATTTCTGCTCTTTAGGGGTTTTGGTTGAGTTTTAAATAAGCGCCTTCAGATTCACTATTTCTAAACCCATCTCTCATTTATTGCTCCAGCTGTCTATTCTGCATTCAGTTTTTCATTACTTTATTAGTTCACTCTTCCTGCAGGGCCTTTACCCTGCGCATAAAGCTTGTATGTCTGTGTGCGTATTTGTGCAATTCATTTGCACTCCATTAAATTGATTTTGATATTGACAATTAAGTCTAGTATTCTTTTATATTTTCTTGAATTTTTTTATTAATTATTTTTGCGTCTTATTAATTATTGCGTCTTATAAAAGTTCTAATTTCTTTCCAATTTATTGTATGCTTGCGTAAAAGTTTGTTGTGTGAACTTTTTTTATTAGATTCAGTTATGGAGTTCATTTGAAGAAATACTTAAATTAAGAAAAAAGTAGATACCCATTCTTTCCATTTTTTCTTTGATTTTAATTTATTTTTATTTGTTCTGTATTAAGCAATGAACTGATTCCGCCTTTTGTTATAATTAATTCTTCATATTTTATTTTAGAATTCTTTACTTTCTTTGCATATCTACGTATCCTAATTTTACCAATATATATATATATATTTTTTTTTTTGTTTTTTGCAGATTGTAAACGATCCACAGTTTGCGATACACACGGCACAGCTTCGGCACCAGAGGCAATGCCATCAGAAGACTGCAACGAGGATTGGTCGTCAACGGCGCCGCAAACAGGCAATCGTTCACCGCTAATGAGAAGTTGCTCTACACCAGCTGTTTATGGTGAGTTTGATAAAATACAATAATAATAAAAAGCGATGTTTTTATTGAAAACAAACAAAAAAATTCGATTGGAAGCAACAACAAAATTCTTGTATAGGTGAAATATTTTGAATAATACGACAAGAACAACGCGATTCACAAATCAAAATAATAGAATGCAAATAAATTATTAAAAGAAAATAATAACAGAACAATTAGAACGTAAATACTGATTAAAATACTTGTTGATGTACCTGAATGCGACTGGGAAGTCACAATATTTATCTTTGAAGCTTTGTTGCGCTATAATCGAATTCTGTCTTAGGATTTTTTAAACTTTTAAGTAACAAAAAAGTACTGCGTGAATCTAGTGCCCTCGAATCAGTGTCTTTAAATAGTAATAAGTGTATGAGTTTTTTTAAGCAGATGCATTTTAAGCGTAAGACATTTGCATTAATTTCTTTGTTTTCAAAATTTATGTTATCGTCTTCCAAGTAAGTACATGCATACATATCACATTAAAAGGCACACCGTACGCCACTAACCACCTATTCACATGCCCTATCAAACCTACTCACCCAACACCCTTCTTCCTCTTGACCCAACCTGTCGTTCTACCCACGTTTTCTTGACCTACCTTTAAATGAGTTCTTTTAACTTGGACGATCGGTGACTACATCGCACTGGCAGGGTTTAGTAAATTGCTACAACAACGACAACGACGACCATACTGAAAAACTCGCTGGTTGCCTACATGGGCGTAGCACAATGGGATTCTGCGACTTTAAGAACATAAAATTTAATTTTGCTCCATGCTGAATGAAATTTCACCTACTTGCATGAGACTAAATGGGATTCCACAACTTTTAAAGCAAACATTTCAGTTTGATAGAAATCAAAATGTTTTCCCAATATTAACACCAGTTTGGTCGCTGGATTTTAATTTTGGCTCATTCTTTTCTTTATGCGCTTAAAAAGGAACTTTGGATGCTGCCAATAGTAAATTTAATTTTTTTTCACAATTTTTTACCTACTATTAATATTAAATGTACAATATTTTATTTATGAAATAGGTGGTTTAAGATAATTCCATGCAAAGTTTCCTATCACATTTCAATAAAGCTATTTATTTTGCTTACGCATTTCTCCATCTGGCTAAAGTTAAGCAAGTTGCAGCTACACGCGATATGCGTTTAAATTTTAAAACATTTACATATGTATGTATGTATGTGTTAATGGAAATATGTAGCGATTGAAACGTGCACTGCATACATTTTGTTAAACATGTTTCGCATAACTGGCATTAAACAAGTAAAAGAATAAAACAACGACGAACGATATCAGAGTTGGCGGCAGTATCTTAATGCTTATCCAGTTTAGTTTTACAGCTTGTATAAAATTCACTACTTTTGTCACGCACCCCTACATACGCATTCATTTGGATAGACATAGTGATATACTCTTGTTTGCATGTGATTTAAATGAATATTTATTTCCTCATCAACGCACCAACAACTGACTGACAACAAACTACAAAGTACAAATAATATTAGTAATAAAAATCTGTCAGTGCCAAGTTGACGTACACCAGCAAATTTGTTTGGCGTACACCAGCAAATATTCAGTGAGTGATAAAATAACAAGTAAATAAGTTGCGACGCATCGTGTACAGTAGCTGTCAATTAAAAGCACATAAAACTCGTCGTCAAGCCAGTGTAAAGGCAAATCAAACGTAACAGTAGTAGCAATAGCGTTTTCCCCAGCTTGAGCTGAGCTCAGTCCGAGCATACGCAAATTAACCAATAATGTAATTTAAATGTAAACAATTTATTAATTTTTTTGCTCACTTTTTTTTGCTTTTGCTAAAATATGTGCATAGTTTTTAACATTTCAAATTGCATTCGCAAATTTTGCTGTGTGTGTGTGCGCGCGCGCGCTTGTTGTTGTTGCTTATTGTTTCTTAATAGCATGTTCGCTGCATTGAGCACGTGCTGCATGCACGCTAAATTCCAACGCCACCAGCTACAGCCAACACTCAGCAGCACCGCTCTGCACTCCTACACTTTAGCGCTCTACAAATTGCTCATACGCCGCGTAGTACTGTTTGCGTAGTGTTTGATTTGTGCAAGGCAACTCGATGCGCAGTGTGCGCTGATAATTGCATCACAATCATGCAAATCAACTACTGCATGCATGCTAATTCTGCTGTTGGTGTTGTTGTTGTTATTGTTGCATTTTCACCTTCACAAACCGGCGCGAAAACAACAGAATAATTTACAATTTCTTTTTACGCAAAACGAAAAACTTCCGTCACTTGAAGAAAAAATTGCAACGGAAAAGAAATTTACAAGCGATTTAAATATGTCTATATGTATGTATATATGTATATGTATGTATATACATTGGCATGCAAATACTTTACATTGATATTGACAAATATGTAAAATGTTATCATCATTGCGGGGTAACTAGGGGGGGGGGCGCTTGTATATGTATGTATGTATGTATATTTCATCTATGGGGATCCGATTATCTCTTATTGGTGGCGCTGGCGCTGTCGCTGTCGCTGACTTTGGCGTTGCTGATGCGCGTCACTAATGGCCCTCGGTGACACGACTGATAAGCAAATGTTCAATAAATGAGTAAATGAAAATACAATTTGTTTATTACCATATACATATGTATGTGCATACAAGTATGCTTCTATTTACAGTCACTTGAGTAAATAACAGAAAAAAAGTATTCCTTCACATTATTGCCTTATTTTGCACTTGAACGCTCAACGTCGCAAACATGATTCATTTAAAAAGCTTAATTGCTGATTTAATGGTGTTTTTGTTGTTGTTATTATTATTGCGATTAGTCTAAAGTGATTTACCTTTGGTTTGTTGATGGAATCGAATAACTTATTGAGGGTGGCTTCCATAGCAGTAAATATTAGAGTATTTCGGCATACAATTAGTGGGCGGTTACGCCCACATATGCAAAATTATGCATACAAATGTGGTGCGAATACCACTACTTTGCAAAATATCTCAGTATAGTTGTTGGTACAGTTATTACGCTTTTGCCTATAGTTTTTAGTCATTTTGTTTGCCCAATCGATTATCAGTTCAAGTTTTTATAATCAAATAATTTGTTTCCGTGTACTCATGTCCATATACACATATTCACATACGTACTAGATGCGTGCGTTTTTGCCCTTCATTCAATATCGTGTGCCATTGTGAAATTATTCCTCAATAACAAATTGTTGCTAGCTGTATTCCAACTGCATTACTCAGCAGGATCAGCCGATGACGTGTCAACCACCAATCTCACCTTAAATGATCATGCATATATGTACATGTATTTGTATGTAGTTCATAAGAATTAGCACAGTTTTTTATTAGTCATTTACTAGGATGTGCTGGCAAAACTGTTGCAAATAATGAGTTGACAAAGCGACATTCCCAAACCATTTGCAATCTTCGGCTGAATCAGCTAAATTGTGGGTTGGTCTGGAAAGAACATTTAGGTTATCAATCAAAGGTTGCTAATACAATCCCATAATATCAGTAATAAATTGGAAAGCAAGCGACAAGAAACGGTTTTAAAAATTATACGCACTGAGGTCTTAAAGAAAAAGTCTCAATTTTTATAAATTTTACAGGCTCGCCTTCTAAAGTCTACTTGTGAGTAACCTTTTTTGTGATTGGGTTACGTACACACAAATATATTGTGCATACCTAAACATTGGAACATATTGTCTATAAAAAATACTAATTCTTATGAATTCGGCACCGCTTGCTAAGAATCTTCAAAAAACAATAAAAGCTTTTTATTCCTAAAATAAGCATACCAAAGTAGTACACTCACTGACTACTAAAATATATATCTTCCATATATACATTCCTATGTTCATATATACATACATATTTTTCTAACGAATTATGAATACATAGAAGTACTTCCTGTGAGCAAAACATTATTTCAAAGTGACGCGGTTTCTCAATAAAATGCAAAAAAAGTTGTAAAAATTATACTCAAATGTATTTAAAGGGTTTTCAATAGGGGCATAACATACATTTTATAGAGTTCAATCGGAAAAGTATGATATGATATGATCAATGGGAATCACCTTTTAAGTTATTTCGGTTTTATAGGAGAGTATCTTTATGCCAAATATGCACTTATCTTATTGGCACACATACATAAAAGTGAGTAACTTGGTTACTTCATTCTCTTTCTATCATTGGCGAGCTGATTTTATGAGTATGCGTGTGTTAGTAATTCCATCAGCAACTTCTTGTAGTGAAGTTAAGTGTTATTAAGACAAAACACAAATTTCGTGCCTTGTGTCACCATTGAGAGAATAAATGGGGAAAGACAGGAACAAAATGGCTACTGTAGGGAGGGTTATGGAGAAGAGCGTTTTATACCACTAATGAAATTTAAAAGATATCTAAACCTGCTATGTACGTGGGAGTAAGAAAAAGTGAGTGCCAAGTTGTGTGAATATCAATCAAGCGAGAGCAGGACAGCAGGGAAGTTATTGTCCTCAATTAGCAATACATACATCCACTTTTATTAATTGCTTATCAAATCGCATATGCCAAATATTTCTCTCGAGATGATAGGACAGTTTTTATTTTTAATTTTTTTTTTTTTGTTGTTGTGGGACTATTGGTATTAACTAAAACAAGAGGTGAAAGTTTGAACTTTTTCTTGCAGGAACATAGGAAATTTTTTGTAATTTTTTGTGGATGGAGGAAAATTGTGTATTAACTAAAACAAAAGTTGGATATTTGAACTTTCATAGAAAATTACACCACACAACCCTATGTACATCAAAATTTAAGGCCTACGAAACGAGAATCTTCAGCTATTTTCTTTGACGAAGACATTTTAAAAATGAAATTGATAAACAAATTGCTTGCAGCCTATGCAGCAGTTGCCTATTCAAATGATATTTGACAAGTCGACAACGTGACCAAATCAAAATCCAAGCCTTGAACAATGGAAAACAAAATTTGGTGTTGTTTCTCTTTTAATTTCGGGTTAAACTCTTTAATTATTGAATAATTGAATTAAAAAAAGTCTACGAAAAATGATAAGAGAGACGCGAATAGCAAAAGTTCACAGCCGACAGAATCAAGTTGGATTAAGCAACGCATCTAGGGCACTACAAGAACAAATATAATATCATATCGACTACAACTAGACTCTTTTGGGCCTTAATTTGGGGTTTACTTTGGCATTGTTACTTATTTGGTATTTCCAGCACGACTGGATTTTTTCCCCTCACTGTCATTCTCTACTGATAAGATTAATTATATTTACAATTTTCGTAAAAACAATCTTTTAGGTTTTTTGTTTTAGTTTTCCCCTTTAGGATGGAATAATGGGGATTTTTAAACTATAACTTTCGTTTCAAAACTAAGCTAAGTTTTCTACTGCTCCGAAGCATAGTCTATAGGTTCAACTAATAACAATCGCTATGGATGTATGCATGTTGTATTTTGCAAGCCCTTAATTATTCTATTGTCACATTCAGCGTCATTGCCTCTTCCCCACATTTATCAACTTATGCAATTTTCCACAATTCCCGTTCAACATGCAGCAGTAGTTGCACCAGCGTAATTATTGTCTCGCATGCCAACACAAACGAAATCAAAATTCAGCAGTCAAAACAAAAACTGGCGGTCGTCATAGTAATCCCTAGTCATAAAAGGGGCATAAACAAAAACGTGCCACTAAAGGAGAGAAGAATGAAGAATAAAATGGAGAACAAAAATAGAAAAAACAAGAAAATGCATGATAACCCAATTAGAAGCTTTATGACTGAGAAGAAAATCAATATTTGCCCAAGAAGCCAAAAAGGTTGCTATTTGAAAACTTTGAATGAGACATAGAGGCAAACAGACATAAACAAAAATGTTGAAACTGCTTGGCTGCGTACATTGTAAATGTATGTGTGGCTACGTATGTTTATACAAAAATAGGTATAATAATAAGATAAGGAGGAAGAGAGAATAAATGAATATATTTCTTTCAACATTTTGCTTGCAACTAATAAGGAAAACGGTAATGGCGCGCAAACCCCAACGTCGACAACAATAACACGCAGCATAGCTACTAATTATTATAGCATTACCGCATATGCGCATATACAAATGTATGTACGCCTGCATATATTTATGTATAACTGCAAATCTACATCACTATTAAAAACTACAAATTACAAGCAAGCAACATAAATTTTTCATGCTAAGCAAAAATATACAAAATCCAAAAAACAACGACGCCAAACGATGCCCCACCACCCATAGGCAGCGTTTCCCCAAAACTAAATACTTACATATGTGGATGCATACATCTGCACCTTACATCACACATGCATACACACATGGTAACTCATAGGCTAGCCGCAATTGGGCGCCCTGCCTGAACACCACTCATCAGCCTAAATTTTCAACGCCGCTGTCAGCCACAATTGTTGCGTGTATTTGGGCTGTTTGTTGTTTTTTGTTTTTTTTTTCCTATTAATTTTTATGTGTATGGTTATATGTTCTACTGTTGTTGTAAATAGCTGCTGCCTCAATTGAAAGCACTTAATAAAAATTTACAACAATTCTCATGTACGTATGGATATGTATGTGTATATGTATATATACCCGTAAAAGAGCCATATGGAGAAGTGGGAAAGGAAGAGGGGTAGCAAGTGGCGAAGCGAAAATAGTACTCATAAATATATTTGTGTGTGTGATGTGATAGGAGCGATTAAAACGCACGCACATGTCGTTGGTGTTGTTGTTAGTGTTATTGCTATGGTTGTAATTTTTAGCTACTGCGTGTAGTGTTGTTATTTTTACTTCAGTGTGTACTTATACATACATACGTATACGTATGTATATGTACAAATTATTCACAGTGCGGTCGATCGCATCGCTTGCATGACTCATGCAAACCGCGTGTATTTATTGCGTTGCTTTGAAAGAAAACACAAAACGTAAATGTAGTAATCCAACAAAAAAAAAAAAAAAAATTAAGAACAACAGCAATTACAACAAGACGACCGCAATGCCTGTAGACTTGTAAATACGCGTCAAATTTCAATTGCTGCTGGTTTGTTGGTTAAAGATACATGTATACGTACATGTTTATACAAAAGCATACGCACAGACATTTGCAGAAGTTTTTGGTTATTGAGTTTTTTTTTGCTTCTCTGATTGCTTTTATAGTTTTATAATTTGGAGGCACAGCCAAACGAGCCTCTTCGTAAGTTCAATACACATACATACATATTTATCTGCATATGTAAATACGTGTGACTGTTTCTGCTCAGTCTCTACAGAAAATCGCTATTTGCCTCCAAATGATCACCTCTCCATCTTCTCTTATAAAAACACCTGCCCGTCTACACTCATTTACTCCTACCAAGCAATCAAATATATAATTGGCGCGTACACCCTCTTTTGGGTGTTTGACCGAGCTCCTCCTCCTATTTGTGGTGTGCGTCTTGATGTTGTTCCACAAATGGAGCGACCTACAGTTTCAAACCGACTCCGAACGGCAGATACTTTTTATGAGGAGCTTTTTCATGGCAGAAATACACTCGGTGGTTTGCCATTGCCTGCCGAGGGGCGACCGCCATTAGAAAAAACTTTTTCTTAATTTTGATATCTCACCGAGATTCGAACCGACGTTCTCTCTCTGAATTTCGAATGGTAGTCACGCACCAACTCATTCGGCCACGGCGGCCGAATGTCAAGCAATCAAATACTCGTAATTTATTTATTGCTCTAATGAGAGTCGAGACTCTTCAAACGCTATCATCATTTCAAAGATCTGACATTTTATCAAACATTTGTGCGTTTAAAATATTTACATATATACATATGTATGTACGCCTATTTTTAGTGCTAACTAACTTTAGTGAAACTAGCTATGTATATCAGTTTATTTTAATTTAGGTTTCGACTAAAAGTGTGAACATTTTTGTTAAATAAATATGTGACTAAACCGAGCTATAATAAGAACGGGGAAGAATAATTAGATTTGCAAAATCCCACAATAAAATTCTACACTTTCGAAAAATATGTGAGGAAATTTTGTTAGGCTAAGATATTATATGGTATGGCTATACAATAAATAAATAAATGATGTTTTTAAAACCTCTCTATTTTATTTAAAAAAATTAACTGCAACCCTGCCAATAGATATTTGAATCGTAAGTTAAATCCTATTTCGGGATATTTTCAAAACAAGTAGCATTAGTTTGTAACAGTGGGTTACATTCAAACTCATGCTCAATGTGATGCCGCGTGGGGAAATTGCCCTTTTCTCTCTTAAAACCAATGTAAACCGCTCAGAAACTTTAGATGGTCCCCGATTTTAATCGAGCAGATTCAATTTTGCTTGTGTATTTTTTATCCTATTCTACTAATTTTCTAAATATTATTTAGTTATACATACACCATTTTTTATTTTAGTATACATATATTAATTTTTAATTTATTTAATTTTTCAAAGTTTGATGAAACCAAATACTCATATCACCTTTGTGCCATATTTGTATCTCATTATTAGGATTGGTTATTACCCATATTTTGTCTATTTTCAATACCGATCATATTTTTTACTAAAAAAGAGCATGCATACTGAATTTTGTTGATATATCTCACGTTTTACTTGAATACTCGTAACAAGCAAATACATCCGTATTTTCAATGGAATTTTACAAATAGCGTAAACTCACGAAATTGCTTATACTTTTATTATAGTTGGAAGGATTTTCTTGAACATCTAAATTTACACAAATTTAAAACTTGAAATGCGAAAATGTGCATGTTTAAATATTTTTGTTTTTAGAAAAATACAAAAAAAAAATCAGACAACTTCTACCTATTGCAGTTTGGCCATTGATGTGAAGGAAAAATTTTTAAGGTTATTATTATTTCTGTCGACTGGCATATGTAAGTAGATAATTAGGTAAGTATTAGTCATTTTCATCGGTTGCCTCCTTAAAAAATTTAAGCAAAAAACAGTATCATTAAATAATTTTTTTTATTGATTTTCGGTAGTTTGTCGATCGAATTACGTAAGAAACAAATAGTGTCAGTTTGGAATGAAAATTCATTTTACAAAGTGTTCGTCAGTGACTCCTTCACATTTCTGCTCTATATGTCATGGTTGTTGTTGTTGTTGTTGTTGTAGTATAAACATCCCCCATACACATACGGGGAGTACTACTGAAGTGACAGTCCTTGGCTGAATGTACTTATAAATCCGGGTCGCTCCGGTTCCATGTTACATTGCCTCACTTCTTCGAATGTTCATGCTATGTACCTACGCCTTTCTTTGTCTATCCATTTTCCCATATTTTCTGATAACAAACCATCGCGAATTGGAGATCTGCTGTCTTCCATTCTGAATAGATGGTTTACGTAGAATTTTCCATGACCTCTTATCATAAATGTATCCAACTTTCCTTGATCAAGTATCCCATGTGCTTTAACAAGGCATGACTGACCTCTGCTTTGTCGGCTTAAGCTTCAAGTTTAAAATCTAAGGAAGAATGTAAGTCGTATGAGTTAACGAGAGGAATTAAAATCTTCCGTATATGTTGGCAGTTGTTATCGTTGTTGTTTTTTTTCGAGTTATTGTTGTAATAGCAAAAACATTCTCCGTAAATAGTTGGGGAATTTTGCTGACAGTTATTGGCCGGCTATAAACCCGGGTCGTTCCGGTAACGCAGAACCGACTGTCTTTTGAACGCACATTCGAGTGATGTTGAAAGAACTAATCTACTGAAGTCTATGTTTGTTTTTTTATGCTTCAGAACAAATAATCATAATCTAATAGTGGTCGCCCCTGGGCAGGCAATGACTAACCATAGAATGTATTCTGCCATAAAAAAAGCTCCTATTAAAAAATATCTGCCGTTCTAGACGCACACCACAAATAGAAGGAGGAGCACGGCCAAACACCCAAAAAGGGTACAAGCGCCAATTATATATATTATTGTACATATATATTACATATATTAGAATTTCAATTATAAAGTAATAAGCTAACGAAGCAAGTAACTTACAATGAAATATGTCGCTACTTTAATGCCTTTACTTGTATCCACTAGCTGGTTGTTGTCATCTCTCAACTCCCGAAATTGTCTAGTGCGCCCAGAGGCGAATGCATTTACATAATTAAAATGGCTATTGGACTTTTTTCTTTTTTTTTAATTTTTTTTCTCAATTCAACTTGAGGGCAGAAAAGACGTCAGCTACAACGTTAATTAACATGAGAAAATACAAAAAAAACGCTTACTTGATCCTCAAATCTCGACGAACGATTGCTCACACATTTGCGCTAAATACAATTTATGACAAAATTTCACTGCAATTGAGTAACACGGGCTGTCGAATACATTGACCGCACGTCTCAAACGACCGAAAAAAAACTCAGGGCCCAAATGAGGACAGCTTTCTGGGGCTAAAGCGTAAAGCATACAACAATTTACAGCTGTGATTAAAATTTATTTATAAACATAATGGGTAGTGCATTTCTTACATTGTTTGTATGCTGACAATCACCGAAAAACTGGGGAAATAAGAAATACAAAAGTCTCCGATTCACAGCTGATTACTACACTTCTCAACTTCTTTGAGTTTGACCCTAGAAATACAACTTGAAAGTAAGATAAACAAGTTTGTGTGAAGAATAAAGCAGCGACAGATAATACTACACATATACATACAGAAATACAGATATGTACATACATGTGTATTATAGATTATTGTACGTATGATTACTTGTAGATTGCTTGTATGTAGGTGGAGCAGTTTTGCCGATGAGGTGATGAGCGCATAATAATGTATTAATAAGCAGTATATATTCCATAAAAGCTGAACTGCGCTGGATTGGGCGCGTGCGACGCAAACCACATTCGCGCATTGGCTCGCGGTGTTAATTCAGATATAGTATGTAAATATAAATTTTTTATGTACTTTTCCGTAATAAGATCATTCATCAACAATACAATTTTCATTTCATTTACTCTGGTTTTTTTGTTTTGTTTTATTTTGTTTTCAATTACATGTGCAGGTATATATTTTTAGGTATGTCTCAATTGCGACGCAATAAAAGGCAATTTTGATACAGCTACATACGTATGTATGGATGTATGTGTGTTAAGAAACTTTCAAAGATTAAAATTTTTGTTACATTTTAGATATTTTATTTTAAATTTCCCTCCTTCCATAGCTGGAAATATTGTGCACACTGTTCGTGTAATCTCATAGGTTGTTGTGCTTTTTGAAAACTTAATATTTTTACTACCTTTTTCAGTCTTTTAAATACAATTTCATTACTTTTTATTTTCATTTTTTTTTTCACAGATATCGAAACCCATCCCGCGTCACCAGTTTTCCCCCATTTACTATTGGGCAACGGCAAAGATGCCAGCGATCCGAGTAGTGTGGGCGCCAATTGTGTTTTGAATGTTACCTGCCAAGCACCCAGCTCAGGACCTACGCCGGGACTTAAGTATAAACAGATACCTGCCAGTGATACACCGCATCAAAATATAAAACAATATTTTCAAGAGGCCTACGATTTTATTGGTGAGTAAAAATACAACTTTTAATTTTTCTAGAAAATTTTGTGTTTCAAGTACTTTTGTATAACGAAATCGGGTTATGAGTCAAAATATGGAAAGTTTGTTGCGCTTGAAGAAAAAAGAAAAATAATAAAGGCAATAATTAAAATTGGATTTTCAGTTTACATATTTTCAGCGATATCAAAGAGTAATTGTTTCTAGCATATATGTGTATAGGTATATATATACATACGGATTTCGATGACTCTTTGGGAACATTCCAATCGACGAGGCTTGTCAATCAATGCGGATAATTCGTTGTAAAGTGGTCCGAGCAATGTCCAACTGCTGAGAACGGCGATTTTGCGATGTCCTTGGCGACGCCTTGGTCGGTTTTGATTTGGCCTCTTTGGATTAGAAAGAGCATCACCAGTCGAAAACCTTTCGTACAAACTTTTAATGGTGTTCTTAGAAGGTGCACTTTTCACATTATTTAATTTTTTATACGCACGTTGAGTTTTCACAATTGACTTCTTTTGTTGAATGTAAATTTCAACAATTTGCGAGTGCTCGCGTGGCGTGTACTGTTCCATGGTAAAAATCTGCTTGAACTGGCGCTTCCAACGCCATTGATGTCATTAAGCGATCTGACGTCTCTGTCAAAAGATACAGGGTTGCCAGATAGGTCCGTCGAATATTGGCAACCCTGTATGTATAAATATAAAATATCCTTCGCTCATACATAAGATTGGGTAGAAAAAAAAGTTGCAAAGTTCACTTCTGTTTATAAAGCAAGGATTTCGGCACCATACAGTTTTTTAATTTCTATTCTTCTAAAAACCGTTGAAATGGTTTTTTCATTATAACTTGGCTATGTGTTATCCAATTTTCAAGAACTTTCTTTTATGGTGTCGAAATACTATCCACCTTAGCTTTCCTGTATAGGCGGCCGCCCGGTCTAATGTGCATTTCTTCTATTAGAAAAAAATAGTCGCATAATCTTACACAGTATTTTCTAACAAAATTTTATGACTTCTGGTGCATGTTTATTTTACTAGAAACTCAGAACACAAGCACAAAATAATTATTGGCGCAATATCAGACACAAAAATTTAGTTTGCAGCTGTTTGATTGGCAATTTAAAATAATGTATACTTTTGAGTGGGAAATTAATCAAAAGTACTCATATCTGAGCCAGTTAAATTAAAAATTTTATCATTTCAATTAAATTATTTATTCTGGTTCATAAAATTGAAACATAAAATAATTTTTTGCTTATAACAAAAAAAACTTGTGTTGATTTTTTTGTATACTTTAAAATTTATTTCCCTTACTAAGAGGAATCGTATATGTATATCGATCTTAAGTACAGATTCTTGTATCTATTAGAAGGAAAGCACTTATTCTGAAAAATTCATATGCATACAGATGTATATATATACGTATATGTGTGTGTATGCCAAAATTCCAAATTTTCTTGTTTAGTCAATTAGTATCTTGCGTTTGTTTTTTTCTCTGGCTTAGTCATTTAGTTTAACATAATTTTTAATGCCTTTATTTAATATATAATTTTTCACAGCTTTAAGCAGATTTGTTTACTGTCCCACACAACATAACCATGGGATTAAAAAGTAAAATATTCCAACGAGGCTAATTTCAATGGATTTTCTTTTAGTGGTTTTTATACTTTGTGGCAAAATTTAAATAACTAATTTCTTTTTAGTTCTTGACTCGCAGTTGACGTCAATCGCTAGAGTTCTTTTTATTATTTTCCATTTTAAAATTTCCTTCTATTTTAATATTTTTTCTATTATTTAATTACTTAGTACTTTCGAGCGGCATGAAACAAATTTGTAGGTACGTAAGTGCATACGTACATATATTTTCTCCGCTGATTAGCAAATATACTGCTCCTTCCACTGCAGCACAAATGTTTCCGTTGCATTCTATTATATTTAGCAATTGAAACTTGTTTTTGTTTTTTTGTTGCTTGGTATACAAAAGTCGTCATCAGTGCGTCAAAGCGACGAAACCTTCAATTTTATTTAATTAGCAATATTTACAAGAAAGTTTTGCAGTTTTATTGCCTGTTTTTCTTTCGTCATTCCTGCAGCAAACGACAATAAAAGCTACTGTCTGACCGTCCAACCATGCAACCAATAAACTGGGAGTCTCTGCGCATCGCCTGTCGTGAGCATTGTTGCTGCCGCCAACACCGCTGCAGTCGCCTTTGCCGTTCGTAACAGACAGTATGGCTCCTAGCGACACTAACATAAACACAAAATTACATAGATGTTTGTATATTTACCGGCCGACCCTTCAGACTGCAGCAAGTGCGCTTACCATTGCAGACAGGCCAACGGTCCCCATGAGACGGAATGGCTGGGAAAAGGCTGACTAAATGGTAGCCTGGTTGCCTGGTATGGCTATGGCTAACATTGACAACAAGAGACGAGAGTCAACAGACGAATGTCGGCAGGAAACGAAGGCAGTCGTTTGGAGGTGACTCAAAACAGTTTCACGTGTATTACTTCATCGTTGACAGACGGCGTGCGAACTGCTGTTGACTTACAATAATTGTTATTGCTGTTTTTGCAGTTACATACATACATACATACAAATGTATGTACAATATTTAATGGCTGTTGCCGCAAAGCGTGTCGGCCAGCCGTTTGACGCTTTTAGGTACCTTTTTTCTGTGTAAGTTTTCTCTATACTTACTTCCGTACATACAAATGCAGATATGAGAACATTTCGCCCGTCTGTAACACTTTTTACTCGCCCTTTTGTATACTAGATTTTCCACCTTACTCCTTGCGTTTATCGATAGCCCGCTTGCTTCGAAATGACGCATCGACGCAAGGAAACACAAACAATGAGGCATCCCCTCGGCAGCTGAATCAACGGTAACCACAAGCCTTCTTCCTGCATGTGTTTGTATGTACTTCGGTGACCAACTTTCTTCCGTTCTCCTCACACCGCACTTTTCTCGCCACTTATAAGCATTTCTACAACAGCCCACTCATCCTTCCCCTTTCCCCCTTGTGTTGGTTGATCGTTGAGGAGCATGCTTCCTTTAATATAATATTTGTTTATATCGCATACACAATGATTAGTCATCCTCAGTCTGGCACACTCTCACTCTCTCGCTCACACACTTTTTTCGTTCTCACGCAACGAATTCGGTCAGAGGGGTTGGTACCCTCATATTTCATTGCTGTGTTTGCTTAACAACATTGTTTCAATTTGTGTTTCCTTGTTGTTGGTTTTTTTTTTGCGTGTTGTTGCACGCATTTTTTTCGCCTACAACTCACCGCTTTACGTCACGTACACACTTTTGTCCTCGTGGGCTTTTATGAACCCACTTACACGCACTGTAATGACAGAAAACAAAACAACCCTGTTGGAAAAATCTGATTCTTACCTTCCCCTTAAAATTTATCTGTTCTTTAAATAAATTGTCGTAGCCTCGACTGCTTGTTTTATGTACTTGTATGTGTGTGTATGTATGCATATAGATGTGGTTATCGTCGATAAACGTTAAAGGTTAGTGCATGACCCTATTAACATACCTTGCATCGAGGGCGCCAACTACTTTACATTTGTGAAGCTAGAGGAGCTGACAGCCAAACTTTTCATTTTACGTTACCCGCATTCCGGTGCTTTAAGTTGTGAAAGAGTGTTTTGTGCTCCTCAGCTACAAGAACTACTCTACCAACTTACGACTACTTTCTCTTTGGCAGCTAAATGTTTGACACTTTTTTGCCTTCCTAACTTTTCTTTAGCTCTTTTATTATCTACAATGGTCAATCTGTCGGTTTTTAAACAGATGATTTTAATAGTTTTAGTTATTTTGCTCTGCGGTGTTGCCACGTATTCACTAGAGAAAACAGCCCTAATACTGAGCTTCATTACTATAGTATTTTGGCAATCAAGCGAAAACTGGCACTCCCTAGAGCATCGATTTTTAAAATTTACCTAGTATGCACACCAGCGCTTCAATCTCTTTGTAAAGAAGTGTTTTTAAAACAATTCCATATAATAATAATTCTCTAATTGCATATAAAAAAAAAGCAATTAGAGCTAGTTGTGTTTCTGACTTCACTAAAAAATTTACCAACTCGGCACCATTGACTTTTTCTACCGGAAAACTGGCAAATAAGAAAAAACAGTATATGAGCAGCCACGCATTTTCTCTAAAACTCCTTCATTCTGCATTCAGTCCAAAAATAACAAACAGCACCGCAACTGCTACCATTTTCATTATTTTCCGCCTTCTTATTGTAGTTGTTGTCGTTGTCACAACAGCTGCCACGAGCACGAATATAGCCTTTGGCGCTGCATATCCATATGTATGTATAAGTATATACATATGTATGGATGTAGTTCTGTTGGTAGTGGCATTATTATTGTTCATCATCGTATTGGTGCTGATGGCGCTGATGATGAGGATGGCGTTGGCGATAGCATTGATGATGAGTCATCGCCTTGCAATGCAAATGTGGCACGGAAATCAGCCGCCCGCAATTGTACCACCACCATAGAACACCTCTTTCCTTTACTATTATTATGACTTGTATTTTTTTTTTGTTCCTTGTAGCCATCGCACCGACATCTCCGCCCCGCTTTCGCTGCTTTTATTCGCCTTTCGGCTGTCATCGATTCAGTTTATTTTCGCTTTATTGCGTCGCACACTCAACCGCTAGTACGTCTGTCCGCTCTTTTGCCTGCGACCACCCATTTTTTATTTATTTGTTTGTCTGCCTTATGGCAAACTCCCCAACCCTTATCTTATTTATACCACCACCACCACCCATAATCATATATAGCGGTGGTTTATCGCCGTTGTTGGCCTCGCCAGCCTGCAGCGGGTGCTCATCTCCATATATAGTACATACATACATACATATACATAAGTACATATAATATTTTTGGAGGTGTGCTGAAAAGTAGCAGAAGGACAGTGAGCATTCTTTTCTTACTCTTCTCCCAAACATAAATTCTCTTCTTTGGCGGGACAACGACCGTATAAAACTAAAATGAACTACCTTGGGGCTAAATTGTTGACACGCGGCTTTTCTACTTTCCACTTCCTCACGCCACCTCTGCACCTCCGGCCCAGCAGCTATTCATAGCCTGCTTACTCGCCTTCATACATACATACATATGTACATCCAAACATGCTTGTATTCCTTTGCTTTTGCTTGTTTTTAGTAGTTTTCCGATTTGCCTCTCGCATTTTTTGCGTGTTAAATTTTTATTTCTTTGTGGGTTTGTTTTGGCGGTTTTACATAAACCAATGCCTGCGGCCATTAGCCCGGCTGGTCATTAGTTGCTGTTTCCTCCTACGATATGGCGATTTTATTTTATTCGAGGAATTTTTTTAATTTTATTGGCAGGTTTCACTAAAATATTCTCGTATGCTTTCGAAAATAGCCGAGCTCTGGCATGAATAGTTTTCCCTTCCATTTATTACGATATTTAGTTCATGTACGTGTCCTTTTTTCCTATTTTATTTTTTATTATAACCAGTTTTCCCCATTATCCAGCTGCTAATGGCAGGTGCGTGCGGCTTGGAAGTATGTTTCCATTGCGTGTTTTATCTCTGACCCTTGTTTTACGTGTCCTTTTCTAATTATACTGTTATATTCAACTATTATTTCTAATGCGTGGGGAAATTGTGTCATTAACAATTTATTGAATACATGCAAAGCGAATATTTTGGGTGCGTGTCGATAAAGTTTCGTAATTGCTGAATCGTTCCTTAGTAAGCTTGTATATAAAAATTAAGTACTCGAGCTAAACTAACTCAAAATATTCCAGAATTGGAATAATTATTCAAGAGATTCAAAGAGGCATCTGTGGCTGGTTCTAGCAAATCCGTTGACTTCGATCTGCTATAACAAGATGAAAGCTCATTTTAAATGTCTCATGCTCCTAGTGTGGAATTGTATACCAGAATCCATAGAGCTGCCCATATGAGAAGCTAAGTATAATTCAATTTTACTTTGATTGATTACCTAAAGATGCTAAAAGTACTTGCCCATTGTAACTATTTCCGACTGAGATATGGTTGGTTGATTTGCCGGCCGTAATGATAGAATTATACCAAGTACTTCGGAATGTAGAGTCCATTTTGGACCTGTCAGCGTAGAGAGTGCTAGCTTCTTTATCAACAACTTCACTTCTTTGCCATTATATTTTGGATGAGGAAGGTGCCTAAAAGATTTTGTTGAAGTTTGAGTTGTCTACCTCATTATATAAGTACATTAGTGGGCCCTAAAATGAAGAAATATTAGGGATTTCTTGGAACAGCAGTTTTTATTGTAGCTTACGCCATTATCGTAGATTATACCTATTTACTTACGTACGCACTTAAACGCATTAGTCATTGCCCAGAATCACTCACCCTAATTTACTAAAATTACATACAATGCATCTACAACTTTGCTTATGAAAGCCAGCTGAGTTCCACGTACAGGCCAGCGTCCCTTTCATTCCCGCTGGCATATATAAACTCAATTGGGATTTTCTTAGATTTCCATACATTATCTTCTGCTTGCAGTAAATTAATTGAAAACTTCCAAAAATTACTACAAATCAACAGCAATGTATGTAACAGTGAATGCTATTACGTGCACACAAACGAAGAGCACAACAATAGCAAACACAAAACACAATAAATTCGCACACGGCACGAAACAATTATAATCTCATTCACTGACAGCCTGCTAGTCGGTCTTGCTGCATCCCACCAACCCACCAGATCCACCACCCAACACACGACAGCACACGTATGCACATATGCACATACATATGTAAGTCCCTTCTAAAACACGCTCACCAATACATACTTCATTCAAAACAGTTTCACACCGACAATTGCCTACAACCACTCTACGAGTACCTTTCTCGTGCACAACTCCGCCACCCCCTTTTCAACTCACACCAGTGCAATAATCGTCATCGACGTCAGCCCATGGTTATGTTTACCTCTAAAAGTACTATGTTGCCTCTTCTCATTATTCCTCAAGCCTTTTAAGTACAAACTGAAAAATTCAACAAAAACAACAATAAGAAAAATTAATGAAAGCAAGAAAATTTTTAAATGCTAACAACACACAGTAATACCTGGCAAATATGCGCATAAAGACGAATACACAGCTAGGTACATTTGAATAGCGGCGCTACGTACATACATATGCCTCAGTAAATATATGTACATTCACACATACAGACATATATACGACGAGTAGTAGAACTCTCGACGTATCTAAGAGATTCGAGAGTGCGGGCGAAATTTCTCTCTCTACTTAACCGGCCCGATTGGGTCTGCTTCTGCTGAAGCAACAGCTATAATGGCCAAGCAACAATAACAACATGACAACAACGATCATAAGTAAAGAATCAACAAAAGCAATGGATGACTGGCTGACTGACTGCGACTTCCCTGCGTACAATTCCCTGCCACACTCCAAGTCAAAACACCAACAACAACAGCGTCAACAACTCGCCCTGGTTGTTTGGTTGAATGACTATCTGGCTGCCTGACTGACTGACTGCCTCGTTCGCTGCCGGCTGCTGGCTGGTGGTTTGCGGCTGTCGACTGCCGATGACTCATCATCATCCATTTCGTTTTTATGCCATGAAATTTCTGAAGCAATCGCCGTGCGAGTAAATATAAATGTTTACAAATACATACTTGCATATATATAGATATGTATGTATGTGCATTGTTTATATGGCGTTGTGTTTATTTTTATAGCACTCATTTGCGTGTGTGTTGATATAATATATGTGTACATGTGTGCACTCTGACGTTTTTGCCTCGTCTATACTATAGCAATTATTATTATAATTTCTTCTTTAATATTTTAGTAGTAATATTTTTATGAATTTCAGTCAATGCGCATGCTATTTTCATTCATATGCGGAGTAAAATAACTTCAACAAGCCAACATGAGTATTTACCTACACACATACATATTTACATAAGTATAAATAATGAAAATATTGGCTTGACTTGAAGTAAGAAATGTTTGAGCAAGCAGGCAAAACGACTTACGCCCTAAAATACCAAGCAATTTGGCCAAAAATATCTAACAAAAGGTTAGCTGCATGCAAATTTTTCGTTATTTTAAAATCTTTTTAATTAGAAACAAGTAATCGGCCGCTTTGCTCTACATTTTTCATATACCTATACTTGTTTTGTTTGTTTTTTACATTTTCTAAGTTATTTATACCATTGCGGTGCTGCAAATAACTTATAACTTAACTTATATAAGGGCTTGGAAAATTTTAAATAAGAGAAGTGCCAAATTTATCGTTTTCACACAACATACTTGAATTTAATATTTACAGTTTCCTCGGCTTGAATCTCCTACGAGTACGAACATGAGTTTATTGTTTTGAATAATCTTCATATTTTAATTTAATTTTTCGTAATAAGTAATTCGCTCTGACATGAATAATTACTTCTGTGCCTACTTAGTATGAATGTTTTAGTGACTTCATGGTTTTATATTGAGATATTTGTGTGAAATATACAAAAATCTGCAGAGTCCGAGTTCCCCTGATGCTTAAAAAGAAACAGTGCCGCACATAATTCGCTAAATAATAAAAAATTAAACTTTATTTCTAATTCCATGTACAAAATTTAGTTACTTAATTAAGAGTTAATATTTAAATAATGAACTTTGTGATTTTCGGAATTTTCACTTCGAAGTTTTCATAATTAATTTGTATGGCCAGAATTTCATTTTATGCAGCCATAATAATTAATTGGTAGCTTGCCCACTTTCGAAATGCCTCCTAAAATATTATTCATGCTACAATCTTTAGTAATTTGAGGAGCTTAGTGAACTCAGGTTTCTAAAGATTAGGAACCGTATAAAATCACATTGAGTACAAATTTGTTTTAGGGTAATAAGACTGACTTATAAGTCACATAAAGGGCGCGGGGCCTAAGTGATTTCCAAGAACATCCGCCTAACTTCAGTTAAATCACTAATTAATAAAATAATTATTTTCATAAATAGTCCATATGTTACATGTTTTCTGCCTAAAGTTGCGGTTTGAATTTTATAAAAAAAATTGTTTCGTTTCCTTTTTTAACTTTGCATTTAACGCTAGTACTTTATTTCAACTTTTTCCACAGTAGCCCTTAGGGAACAAAGTATAATCATATTAATTTTTTTTTTTTACTTTTCGTTTACCTTTTAGTTTTAAATTTTGAATTTTTTCATTGCAAGTATTTACAAAATAATTATACTATCTTATGTCCTTGTCTGTTTTTTTAACTTTTTTTTCAACAAAATGTTGATATTGGCTTATTACCTTATTTATAAATATATGAATTAAATAAATAGTTTCATAAGACAAATTGTATGCGATTTTTGATTATAAATTTCTTTTTTGGAAAATTAGTACAAAATTTCTGTGTTTGGAAATTAGTACATAATTTTTATGATTTTCTACTTATTGTCTTATTAAAAAATTAAAAATTTTACTTCAATTTTGACAATTCGTAGCTAATTTTAAGCTTCTAGTTTAATAAATATTAAAAAAAATGTTTACGGAATTTTATGGTTTTTTCTTATTATCTTATTCAAAGATTGGAAACTTTACTTCAATTTTGTATTCAATTTTTAATAGTTATAAATATAATTTTTTTTTGTGGTTGTCATTTTGTGTGCAATATTTTTATGTTTAGTATTTAAAATATTAAGTTCTAAACTTTTTTTTTTTTAAATGTTACCAGTCTTCTTTCTTTTTCTTTCTCTTTACTGTTAAAATTTTACAAATTTTTATTTTCTTATTGAAAGATTGGGAATTTTATTTATTTGTTATTTATATTTTAGTTATTTTCTTGTTGTAATTCTTCATTAGCAAAATTTTCCTTTCCAAAATTTATGCAAATAAGCCATTAAAAATCCATTTTCCCTCAAACCCATTGTTGTCGTCAGAAATGTAATTATCCATATTCATTTAATACTTCATTAACTGTTTGCGCATGTAAGTATTTGTTTTTTATTTTATTTAATTTTTTTTTTTTAAATTTTACTTTTTTCTATGCCATACTTTCAACTGCCATTTGCCGACTCATTCATTCAACAATTCATTGATTTCTTTACATTTATCCATTCACGCATTTTGCTTACGTGCTATCACTTAGCTATGGTGTGAAAACAGATTTTTTTGTATTACACATTTGCTGGTTCACACACAACTACTTACGCCCCTACATGTTTATGTGTGTACTTGTATTCACCAAACATACCAAACCATATGTAGCTTGCGTTGGTTGGTTGTGTTCGTCTTTCTTCCGTCCGTCGTTCTTGTCTAGACTGTAGTTTGTTGATTTTTTTATAATTATTAAACATTTTTCATTTTATATACAACTTACTCTTACTACGCTACATAGCATTTTTTATATTTTTATTTTCCATTTCTGTCTTCGCATTGCCCACCTGTTTCCGCCACTTCCACTTTGGACATTTGCTTTACGCTAACAAAAGATAATAGTGACGAATAGTGTGTTCCCTGTTTCGAGTGCTGCTCTACTTCAAAATTCAAAACTTAAATAATTAGTGGAGCTTTTGTGTAAAATCTGGCACTTGACCTAGAAAATTTCAACAGCTGACGAACTTGATCTTTTGTAAATTGCTAGTGGTTTATCTGGAGTTGTTTAGTAAGTTGCACTACAGACGGTTTTGGTACGATCTTTAATTTCTGAGATGTGGTCAGTTTATGATATTCTTTCCAAAACTTGCGCACTGTTGTCTATAACTCTTTCACTTACTCACATTTTTTCTGCGTCCGCTCTCTCATTGTTTCTTCTACTTCACGTCTTTTGTACATTACTGTTCATACATTAATAGCTTGACTTACATTTTATTCACGATTATTTTTATATGCTTTTTCTTCTTATTTGTATTCTCATAATTTTAAAAGCTAGCTGTAAATTAATCGGCGTATCTAATTGTTTGAAAGTTGACCTTTTTCGATGGCCCGCTGACATCAAATCGTTGCGAAAAGGAGTCATGATTTCTATACATTTTTGATAAGCACGTGATAATCACATAGAAGCAAATGGAAAAGTTAAATTTAAAGTAAAAAAAAATAAATACATATGAAAATACACCAGGAATGAAGATATAAATATGTATTTTTCAAGCGATAGTTTCAAATACGAAAGTTTGAGCTCGAGTTCACTTTTACGAAGGGAATAGATTTATACTATACTTATACAGTCAAGAAAAGCTTAAGCTAGAAAGTTTGCTTCATATTCTTATATCAAGTAAAAAATGATACAACTTATTTTTGTGGTATGAAACGGTACTAGTTTATACATGTAAATATGTATAATGAATATGGATTATCTAGTCCAAATTAAGTAATGATTTTTCCTTTTTGCAACAATGCAAAGCACCTGAGCTTATTTTAAGAAAATATGAGCAAATTTAAAACATAAAGTTAGAACTGACTAATTGAAAAATATTATATTATATCAAACACGTAATCTTGTTCGGTGCAACCAAATCTTAATCTACTACAGTGCATGTGTATTTGTAACAAGTGAAAGTATAGTTATTAGAAGACTTGTTTGGAATTGAAGACTATTGCGTAAAGTTAACAAAAAATTTGTTTTTTTATTAAATTAAATTAAATTAAAAAAAAATTACAGGTTTTAAAAAATAAAATAAAATAAAATAAAATATGAGAAAAAAATAAATTATAAGAAAAAAATAAAATAAAAATCTGCCGTCAGACAAAGGAGGACAAAGGAAGGTGTTTTTTCAACTATTTTTGTTGCTAAAATGTATACATTCCCGTGTCCACGAACGAAAAGTATTTTGTTAACCAACTTTTCGTGTAATTTGAAAAATTATTTTTAATTAATCCAGTTTAACAGACTTGCTGAAATCATACTTGATACGTCTGGCGACTTCTTAAGTTGCCTCTTCACAACTTTTAAGAACAATTATAGATATACGAGTATGTACGTGAAAGGCATTTAAACTGCTAAACTAATTACAAACATAGTATGTAAGCAAACGCATGTATATTTAAGTAAAGTACATAAATGTATTCTTACACAAATGTTTTTTTTATTATGACACTATGCCAACACTTTTTCCAAGAAAGAAAAGACGCAGTTTTCAAAACGTTTTTCTTAAAGTTTTTTTATACATACATTGATATTTAGATGATAAGAAGATAAGCTGACAACAAAGCAAAAAAGATAAGATACTTGGGGGGAAAGTAGCAAAAGGAAAGTAACAGCGTTCGGAATGTATAGGCAGTTAGCTTGAATTTGCCTGGCAAAGAAAATTAAATAAATATTTAATGGAGAAGTAAAAAAGTGAATATATATTGTACATATATTACATATGTAAATTAAGATTTTTGATGCCTATATAAAGAGAAAATTTAGTTTAATGCTATTGACAAAAAACTACTAGCTCGTCAAATATGCATAAGAATATAAAAAATACCCAAACAGTACACTGTGCAATTCTTGATGTGAATTTTTTTGTAACAAATTTATGGAAATTTTCATTCGAAATTGTAATTAATTGTGGTATTTATATGGAAAAAAGGCCAATAGACAACTTCTGTCACAATTTACCCAATGGTTGAAGTGTCGGTGAACGCTTCGTGTCTTTTAGTAGTCTAAACAGGACGCCGTTTTGAGCTTCGGCAATAACAGTAAATGCGCAATGGAGAGTTTTCTAAGATATTGTGGTTTGAAACATTTTATATGACTGTAAATGTAAAAAAGCTTTTTCGTCATTAGTCGTTTTCAAATAATATTTACGGTAGCCTTAAACTCCTGAAGGCCGCCCCACACAATAGTGTTATAAGACATACTGGAATTCGCGGACCGATTTGTTTCTGTTTTGCTGTGCACTTTTTAAAATATATACTGCAAGAGTATTGAAACATTTTCGGGACAAATAACTATCAATTTCGCGACACTATAAAGTTGAATTTAATAGGCAATCATTTTGTTTGAATAACTAGTGACCATAACTCTGGTGCCAAGATTTTTTCGGGACAAATATCAGTTTCGGGACACTTAAAAGGTAATCATTTGTTTTTAATAATTAGTAGCCTTAACTCTGGTTGGTGTTCCGATTTTTTGTGATAAAAAATTATCCTTTATTAGACACTAATTTTTTTAAATAACTAATAACCTTAACCCTGATAGATGTCCCAACTTTTTCGGTAAAAATAATTATCAATTTCGTGATACTATTAAGTTAGCTTTAGAAGGCAATCATTTGCTTGAATAACTCTAAATCATAACTCTGCTATGTGCAACAAGCTGCACCTTTGGTCAAAGAATGTTCAGCCTTTGCGGGATAAGTTTTTCGCCTGCTTCGAAGATCTTTTCTATTTCGACGGGGTCATTCATTACTGTTTCTTAGATAAATATTATTCACAATAAATATTTACTACTACTTTTTGCACTAAGCACCACTTATTTACCTTCACGTACTTATTTTTTTATTTTTATTTTATTTTTTTTTATAACTATTTTTTATTTACGCAAATTAGCTTCCTCTACGTACACCTTTACTAATACAAATTTCATCTAATGACAGCAGAGCTGTTGATTATCACTTAAGTACTGATTAGATAAAAAGCAACAAAAAGAAGTTTAGAATATTGTTTAATTCATTCATATATGGATATGTACCTTTCAGTTACTTTTCGTCTCCCTGTTTTGTAATAATTCTTTTTACGAAACCATAGCAACAATGAATTTTACCATTTATTTATAGTAATCCCGCGAATTATTCATAGAAATGATGAAATCATAACATAATCTGAACTTCATCAAAAATAAAAAAAATGATAAGACTAGTTTGCTTGGAAACTCATATTTTCATTTACAAAATAGCAACATCACAATGCGGATATTTGAGGGCGTGTGCACAAATAGTGGTATAACCCTATGCACGTATGTCTGTTTGTATATAAATATTTTATGTACATACCATAACGTAATTTTAACGCATTTGTCATCGCGCTAAAAATAAATGCTGTTGAATATTGAAAAGTCAAAGAAATTTTAAGAAAGCAAAGGAATGTGCGATATCAATTTATGACCCAGGAATTCCAAGAGATGTCGTATATGTAAATATATTTGCGTGGTCTTCGGTCAGCTCGACGAGTTAACCGCATTCATACTCACCCACATACGTTCATACATTGGTATGTAACTGCAAACTGATGTACAATTCATGCCTCAACAATTTAAAATATAAACAGTTTATTATAAGTCATAAATATGTAACAGACGCGTGAGCTTGTACAAATTCCAGCTTCCCGCAAATTACGGCGAAACGTTTTCTTTCACCTACAACTATATGTATGTATGTATGTGTATAAGTCATTGGCGTTGATATCACCCTGCATTTCGCAGTAGAGAGTAAACAACTCAAAGACGACCAGACTTCTCTAAGCGGGAAAGACACAGCCACGGGCACACGAGATTCATTAAATTTTATGGCGAATTTGTATAATTCGCAGTTTTTGTTTACATTAGCATGAGATCACAGCGATGAGATTTTTGTTGTTGCTGCTGTTGTCATTGTTGACAACTCACGGGAATCCATTCAGCCATTGAAGCGTGCAAACAACGATCAAGCTGTCAGTCAGTCAGTCATTCATCAAAACAAAACAATTGTTAGGTGTGTGTACGCATGTGTGTGTGTGTGTGACTGCTTGAATCGTTAGCGTGTGCGCAGGCGCTCCCTGTAAAGGCGCGCGTTCCGCGTTTCATTACGGATGAGTCACCGTCAGCCGCAAAGCCACCCGCTAAACATGAAAGTGAAGGTTTATTTTTGGTTTATTTCTTTTATTTATGTATTTAATTTTTTTGTGAGATTTTATACAAAAACTGTTTAATTTGAACTGCATGAACTTCGCTTGAGTACTTTTGGGGATATCGCATTTAATTTATAGTCTAATTACAGCGTTTGAATGCACCGCACCGCCACGGCGACAATGACTCGCTAAAGTTAACAAAATTAATTTTTTTGCATTTTGGTTTTATATTTAAATATTTTTAAATTTAATTGCTTAGCTTTGCATGCATTCCATTTAACAACTTTTTATATTAACGCAAATGAGCCAATCAACTGCTTGAGTGCGCAAGTTGAAGGTCAATCAACGAAGTACCAGAAGCTGTCTCATACTAGCTTCAAATAAATTTTTTCTTGTTTGCCAAAAACTGAAAAACGCCAAAAATCGATCACTTCCAATTGACAGTGTACTTTGTTCGCAGTCAGTCGCAAACGCGACTACTGGATGGCAGAGCAACTCATTGTTGTTAATGGCAACTGACTACCTCCTCTCTCCTAACGCTTGTTGCGGGGATGCCACTTGCTGAGTGAAGGCTGCGAATTGCGCGTGCGCACCGCAGCAGTCCTCTTAGTAGTGACCACTTGTATTATTATTATGATTTTTTTGTTTTTTTGTTTTTCTGCGACTTACTTGTTTTGAGTTCAATTCACTTGAATGAAGTGGAAACTTAAAGTTCGTTTGAGGCAAGCGCGCACTTGAACTTTGTTGTCGGTGGAGGTGGAGCGATAGCGTTGGCGCCCTCAAAAGTTTCACATGAATCATTGGCAAAGCTTGCGATTTATTTACTGTTTCTGTTGATTTTGATCGTTTTTATAGCTTTTGTTTTATTCTTGCTTTGTTGATCGCCACTTATCACTCAACCTCACGCATAAATACACAGTCGACTGTTGGCAAGTTTGCAACTGCAATAAATATTGTTTGGTCAATGGCTCGTCAATAACAAACGCTGCTCACTCGTCCAAGTAGTGGAAAAATTATTATAAATAAATTGTTCTCCAAAATTAGGACCCCGTTATATGCACCATTGGTTGCCTTTAAGTATGCCTATGAACATCATCCTAAAAGTATGCACAGATGTAGTGGTTTTCTTCAAAGTGCAACATATTCGGTTTACAAATTGCATTTTCTTATAAATACAACACTGGAAATCGGAATCCCAACTAACTTCGGGACTGATTCGAGATTGAATGGCTTAATGTTGTCAAAATTTATAAATGTATATTAATAAAAATTTTTTAAATACAAAAAAAAAATAATAATTTTGTAACTAATGTGCAATATTTTAGCCAAGCTACAAAATTTAAAGTTCATAAAGATTTCTCCAACTTCACTGTAGATCGTATTTGTCATTGCGAGAAACTATCTTCTGCATACTTCACTAATCTCTACCTTACTCATTTAACTAACTTATACAGTTGTATGTACATACATATGTACGTGCTCATACGGCTTTTTTGCATAATGGTGTGAGTTTCGATCGGTTGGTGTAAATTTACCTGCTTTTGGTAACTACTTCGGCGCCATTTCGCACAATTCAGTCATCTACCTATCTTCACACAGACTTATGTATGTGGGTATGCTTGTTCATCGGCTGACACCTGCTTCATTGCATCATTGTTGTTGTTATTTCTTCATAAAATCTTCACTTTACTGACTTTACGGTTTCTATGCTTTTAACATTTGCCATTCGTACGTTTTCATTACTAATGCCACTTTGCATCTTGTCTCTCTTGAGACAACCAAATGTCGAAAAAAGCGTCAGTGCCAAAATTAAGCTGCTGCCAAAACGTGTTTCGGCCATGACTTATTCAAAAACAAAGAAACTAAAAAAACTGAAGTAAACAAAACAGGGAGAATAAAAACCACGCAGTAAAGATCAAGCGAAGTAAGGAGAAGAGTAGCCGTCACTCAGATAATAAAAGTATAAGTAAATCGCTGAGGCCATCGAGTTAGCGTGGATTAAATGCTTTATTTTGTTAACTCATTTGTTTACGCTGACGAGTGGATTTTATTGTGAAAGAGCGAAGAAGAAGAATAAACGTGCTCACAAAAATAGCAATAAATTAAGAATAAAGAACAATTAAGCCAATGAGTCAGCGCCGTATATGACTTGAAATTTATTTAAAAAAAGAAAATAAATTACTTAGCTCGCAATAAGCATACAAAAGTTTTCAAAATAAACCTCCGCATGCCACAAATTACATGCAATATGTACGTATGTACATACATATGTACGTGCGAGTATGAGGAAACGCTAAATACTATGACGTGTAAATGGCGGACAGATAGCGCCAGCTGAAGGACATCGGCAGAGTTGGCGGCATAGACAGGCCAGCAATATAACTGAAATATTGTATATTTGTGTGTAAAGGTGTATCAAGAAGAAAAATAAAATTAAAGTGGCAGCATCAGAAAGTGCGTGTCTGCGTCATGCTTGTGTGTCGCACATGACGCGTCACACATCCTCACCTCTGGCTGCTATTTAGTGGCCAGCTGCTAGTGTTTGTTTGCCTTTATGCGTCAGTCGGTCAAAGTAGCGGCGACCTGTTGTTCGCGATCGCCAATTGCTAGCACCAACAACAAAGTCAAAACGTATTTACACTTAATTTTGTAGATATGTCTGTTCGTATGTGTATATATATGTATCTTTACAAAGTAGACAGCTCATCGCCTTACTAACACTGATAAGCAAACATCTGAATGTGTTTGTTCGTATTTGTGATATGTTGCAGCTGCAAGTGAAAAGTACATGCATAGCGTACGCTAAGAGTCATCCCCAAAATATTCTTAATCATCACGCTCAATTAAAACACACAAGCCAATGCACATAAACATAAGATGAGAAATGAAAAAGACTTAAAGAATTCACGAAATCGAAACTGAAAGGCGCAATCTTCTAGAATGCAACAACACTTGGAGAGATGACACTGCAACACGTCATCGGTGGTGCAACAGCCGTTTAGCTGCCAGCCAGTCCTTGCGTCATCCAAAATCGTTGCATTCTTTATTGCCGTCGTGATGCTTGACATTTCACGGTGTGACAGAATACATACATATGTAGCTAATAAGTCACCTTGATTAAGATTACGCATCGCGCGCAATTACGCATAGAACACAAAGTCATACAAGCCATTTGAAAACTCACAAATTAAAAGTGACAAAAGGTAATGGTGTGCACATACCAAAAATTCCATTACAATGACAATCTCGCCAGTGCCGCCGAAGCCGCCGCCGCCACCCACCATTTGTTCACTGGTAACTTGTCAATATTCATCACTCATGTGAACCGTTTATTCAATATTTACTTCCGATGCGTTGTCGCCGCTGATTTGTTCATTCATATCCAGCGCTGAGTGTGAGTAACGCAATCCAGTCAGTTGCGCATGCGCATCATGGCACTTCCTTTTATAGCCGCCTTTAAGGCTTTTTGGTGGCACTTAATCATCGATTAGTAATTATTTTGTTACTTATTGTATCGTAATATTTTTTTTATAGAAACATTGAAAACACATGAAAGAAACGGTGAGCCGCAAGCGTGTGAAAGTGAATTTTTCCACGTCACTGCGCAAATTAATGGGAATCGACTTATTATGCGCCAACTCACCGGCATTTTTTGTGCATTAACTTAGCAAAAACTGAAATAAAATCAAATCCTATGCTGACTAATTCAAGTACGGGTTCGGGTAATTACTAGAACTAGGCACATTAACGTGTAACATTTTTCTATGTATTTTCTCATGCGACCTAGCGCTTTGCAATACTTTTTCACGATTCGATTTTGTGCTACAAAATTTTCTGCCAAGCAATTTCCTCTGCCTTGGCTCACATAATAAATCAGACGCTCAATCGCATTTTTTTTTTTTTTAATTTTTCTCTTTTTTGCACATGCAAAATCATAATTACGATTGCCGATAGGCCACACCGCTAAGGAAAACAAAACTGCAACAACAAAAATATTAAAAAAATTGTGCAAATAAATCCAAAAATATTGTGGAAACACCAGCAGAAGCAACAAAAATATTGAATTCAATGAACGCATAGATTTTGCCAAACAATCGTACATACATACATACATATTTACTTTTGAGGCCATTAATACTCAACACTTCAATGCTTTGGCAAACATTATGAGTCAGCAATGTTATTGCTTCTTTATGCCTGCATACATACATATCTATGGGTATGTGAATAGTTCGTATTGTATTAGCGACACTCTGGCAAGCAGACAGTATGGCAGTCATTTAATGTACATATATGCATATGTATGTATATACGTACAAATGTACATAGCAAGGAAGTCAAACAGTTAGATTTGTTTGAAAGACAATCAGCCATAGCCCTCAGTTTTTTTTTCTTTTTTGTTTTTTTTTTAAACACATGCTTGCTAATATAGATGTATGTATGTATGTTTGTATGTACCTAAGTACACCTATTTACACTTGCATGTGCATGGACTAATGCTGCCTTATATGGCACACCCCTCACGACGCGTGAATCACACACTTCCAAAGGTTTTTAACCATTTTGCTATTTTGTCACATAATTTTAGAAATACAAGGTGGCGCAAAACTAATCATCACATTTTGATTTTGAATAACTTTTTTATTACATAAAAAATATTTTTAGTGATGGAAATCTTCATTTTGCCCTTTAAGCGCTGCATTGGATGTCTGTTTGTATGCTGCGGCTGTCGAATTCTATTTGCAAAAATTATAAATCTTTCGATAGGGTAATTAATTGTGCGTCACCTTGTATATGTGCATATGTATTTGTGCATACATACATCCATATTATACAGATTAGTACATTTGGCAAAAGAGTGTGCGGCGAATCATAAGGAGCTTAAGCGCCATACCCTTTAGAAAACTCATAGTTGTAAGCAGAGATTTTTGCATAGTTGGGTTGGTCAACAAAATTTATGAAAATTATTCTGTTTTGTTTTTTCTGAATGACTAGCTACACACATAGTATAGGTATTTGTCTTTTTACAATGGTGGCACTATTTTTCAAGCAATTTTTTTTATTGTATAAATTTTTATAAAGCTATAACAGATATAAAACTTTTCAAATTTTGTAGAAATTTCACAAAAATTTAACAAATTATTTATTTAATTAATTTAAAATATTATCACCAACATATTCAGCTTTAGAAGAATTCTGGTTATGCAATTTTGTTGCTCATTCTAATTTGGAAATTATTTTTGAAATTTTATAGATTCACATTGAGAAGCCTACACTTTGATGCCACCTCTGACTAGTTGATGATTTTTGTGAGATATTTTTTCGCGGCAGTGACTGCATTCGGCGGAGGCTTGCAGAGACGCGGCCGTTATTAAAACAAAATCAATTTTTCCATTGTAGCCACTTGTCATAAAAATATTTTATACAAAGACTGGTTGGTGTCAACAGCAGATGGAGTTCAACTGGGCAAGCCAGAGCTCTCGAGCTATTGAACTGAAGTAAATAAATATTTTTATATTTATAAATCCTTCAAAGGCTCCTCACTATTGCCCTGCATTCTAGCCTCCGTCAATCGCAAGCATAAAGATATGGCAGATTATTTCTGTGATTTAACTAGCGCTACCTCCAAAAGTAATAGAAATACTGTCAGATGCCATGACTTCAAAATAAATACACACAGAAACCCTTCCATTGAATTATTAAAAATATACCAGAAGTTAAGATTAACTAACTTCCGTTCCCATTGGCTGTCACTCCAGCAGCATTCTCCGTACATGTAAGTTTATAAGAATTCGGCAAGCCTTGAAAGTTTTTTAGAATCAAACTGTCATTCAATGTAATAAGCTTTGCTGTTGTTGTATTATGTTGTCTTTAATGTTTTTTTTTTTATTCTATTTCTTTCTATTTAATCTTTTCTTCAGCTAATCTCGTAAGTTTTCAAACAAAAAATGTTTCGCTCATTTATTTAGAACACAGAGATGATACGTAAAAAAAATTTCTCAGAAGCCTCTTTCAAACCAAAACCTATTTAATCGCACTATTTAAAAAATGGTGGCCGCCGTTGCCGAATGGGTTGGCGCGTGACTACCATTCGTGGTGCGTAGGTTTGAATCTTCGAATGAAGAAAAAGTTGTTTTCTAATAGCGGTCGCTCCTCGGCAGAAAATGGCACCTCCGAGTATATTTCTGCATGAAAAAGCTCCTCATAAAAAATATCTGCCGTTCGGAGTCGACTTAAAACTGTAGATCCCTCCATTTGTGGAGCAACATCAAGACGTACACCACAAATAGGAGAAGAAGCTCGGCCAAACACCTAACAGAAGTGTACGCGTCAGTTATTATTATTTTATTTTTTTTTTTTTATATTTCATTTCATTTAAGCGTCGCACTTTAATCGCAACCTCATTGGCATACGAATGGCTTTGGCGCTTGCAATTCGTAGCTATTTCCTAGTAAGCTATTTAAATAATTATAAAACTGATTTCTTACAATTCCATATGCATTTCCTCTCAGCTGTTTTTGTAAATATTATACAATCTTACGTTCTGATATATGTAGTATGTTCAATATATAGTATTTATATATCTGTGTACTTAAAATATAATTTCCATAATGTTCTATAATCATTTATAGGGTAAAACCATATGCCTAAAGACATCGATGGTGTTGGTACCTATTTTATAAAAAAAAAATTATCAGCGAAAATTTAGGACAATTTAAATTTTGTTTTAATTTGTACAAATCATTGCACAGAAATGCATACTCGTACACCCATATAAACAATAATAGCAGCGCGACAATTTTTTTTTTTTATAATACAACAAAAATCATTTAACTCAAAACTTTAAGCTTTGCACATAATTATAAATTATAAAAAATTCCACAATTTGTAGTTCGAATTTTTAAAAAAATTCTGGATGTGCAGTTTTGTAGCCAATTCCATTTTTGTACAATATGGTGCGCGAATGAAGTGTCTCAAAATTCGCGTTGGTTTCTGATAATTTTTTTGCATGCGGTCTTGTGCATTTTCTTCCATTCTCCCTTTTATTGCAATAACCTTAGAGAGAATTGTACAGGGTCTGAAGAATTGGTTTAAAGGGATCGTGCGGTGTGTTGGGTCAAAAACATTGAAATTGTTTTTAGCATAATTACTTCTTCAATATATCCACAATATGTACATATGTAAAACGATTTTTCCAAATTCACATCCGTGAAATATGATTAAGCCCTTTGGTTCGGCAATTATTTGTTTGCCTTGATTCGAATTTCACTTCTAACTTAACACTCACTTTTCTTCACATATTAAATTTATTCTAGAGTGTCTAGACAAAGTTGCAAGTCGCTACACTACATACTTCGTTTGGGGGCTATGAAAGATTACTTGTGAGCGAATTCAATCAGTGGTGTTATAAAATTTGCTAGGTAATTTCACAATAAAATTCATTAGGCATTAGGATATTACTGGTCTGCCTCGGAAATGCACCCGAATTTAGCAAATATTGAAGGTAGTAATGAGAATCTTAAATTGTTTTTTAATAGTTTCAAAGCATGAATTACAAGCCGCTGACGGAGCAGAATTTTGAATTTTTTTTCTATTTGTAGGATTCAAAACATTTCACCTGCATTTTCTCTGGACTTTCTAAATGACGGTTAAACTTGTGTATGTATATTCCCAGTTACTAGTAGTCTCCTTTACGTGAATTTCGCTTAAGCCTTATTGTTGTTGGTATTGTATCAGTCTAAAATACTCTCTGCTTGCTATACGCAATAGCATTTGAAGTAGGTGGATCCGATTGAAACAACAAATAGTTTTATTTAAGAAAATATTGCAACTACCCTTCTACCCTTGGCACAATATTCCTGATAAGATTGCTCATAACAAACCACCTTTTCTAAGAGTATGACCAACCAATGCATGTATGAGTAACTGTTACTTTGTCATAACTACTGTTACTTTGACATAACTATTTGTCCTAAATATTCGTCGCACTCTGCAGTACTCGATAGGTAGTGGGTATTTCACAATTATTTCATAAAAATGTTGGATGAGTGGTGTCACCTGTATTGCTAGCTAATGTAATATTACTTGTATATAAAAAGGGTATGCGTGCAAGCTGATAGCTTCATGGTATAATATAATATCTATAGATTTGTATCTGTTAAATGTAGCTAATGGTATATTAAGTAATAGTGTGTAAATATTGGCTTATTCATATCTAAGTATACACTTATAGTATACTATATAGTATAGATAGTAACGAAATGGAACATTAAAACTCAAACCGCTGGTACTACTCAATTAGCTCAATGGCAAATATTCGTCAATTTCATTACTCGTTTGTGGACAAACGAATTAAGTATTGTAATATTCGTAGTTATCTTATTTTGATGTCTGTATTTTAATCTACTTATACTAGTATGTATGTACAAGGTGGCGCAAAATTATTCATCCAATTTCGTTCTTGAATAACTTTTTTACTAAATAAAAAAATAATTTTGAATGATGGAAATGTTTATTTTGACCTGCCATTCACGAGTGTCAAATATAATTGACGTACGATGCCATTTACAGAAATTATAAATCTTCGGATAGGGTAAGGCCACCTTGTGTATACAAAAAATCAATGTTTTTATCAAGAACAGTTAGTAACAGTTTTTGTGAAAAACATTTTCACAGCAGAATTCATTCGGAGGGAGGACTACCGTTATTAGATAATATTTTTTCTGTCATTTGATGTTTCATGTTCATAGTAGGCATGGAACTTGAGATTAGCCGATTGATAGTCAAGCAAAGCGACTACTTGTGTGATTAGCGAACAATTTTTCCTAGACAGCATGCATAAGAAATTAATTAATATTTATTAAATAATGTTTTTGTAAACTATTTATTATTTTTGAAATCGATAAAGCAGAGTTGTATCGTTATAATCTGAATCTATAGGCCTCTGCTTTCCGCCAAGCGTTAGCAAGTGGCGAAAAGATGAACAACTCGTATAAATAAACGTGGCTTAGTAGCGCTTGAATAGAGATGTGAGTTACACCAGTTTTATGGGATATAACCATACTCGCTAGCGCCGAATCTTGCTCGATAACTTCGTTGTTGCTTTCACCGAGCAGAGAGGTAGCTAGCAGAGAAGTGGCTTATAGAACAGACTTTATTTTATACAATATTTATATTATATACTATATATGTACATATGTATGTAAGCATTTAGCAAACCCTTTTCAAAATCACTCAAAACAGCAATTCCCAGCATAGGCTGCAGCTTCGTGCATTCGTCACGTAAATGCCTTTGAAAGAAAGAATAAAAATTATTGCATATCTCAAGGGGAACGATTTGTTATTCAAGCTCCTATCGGCTTTTACGCTTCCTTTATGCAGATTTTCTCTGAGAAGACCCATTGTGAAATTTTTCTAAAACAATTCAACCCTCCAGCGACCTTTTTAATGCATTGTTTTCAAACTTCTCCAAAAAGGGTCAAAATACCCATATTTTTGGGGAGCTAACGGGTTAGAACACTACAAAAATATTGCTCGTGAGATTCTACTGTATTCGTTCGGGCTAGGTATTTCGCTCAAAGAAGTACTTTAACGGTTTTTTGCACTTTTTCGAAAAGCGCTCAAGTACATAAATTAAAAATTAATTAGGCTATAAAAAAAGTATATCTAAGAATGCATAAAACTTTTGGGGCTTTTACTATGTGGCTCTAATACTTTCATCCTGATTGTTGCACCGCTAAAATGGCTGTGGCGCTGTGTAAAACTTAACCACAGTATAGTTAGGTGTCAAATTCTGCAGAGTATAGCTTAATTTAAATGCTCAATACGGTTAAATTCGCGCTTAAATTAAGGGCAATCTTTGTTTATTTTACGTGATAATTTTTCGTCTTCATAAAATTAATTGTTGCATACTTTTAGGCACTTGAAAAGGATAAAACCAGTTATAATCCCAAATCAAATACTAATTAAATTTATTTGCAAAGAAAGTGAATTTGAAATACATATGCCATGCGATAGTTGTTTTTTTTTATGTAGTATTGGTTTATAAAATCAACATTTTTCAGTTTAAGCGCCGATACGTATTGCTAAATTTGTTTGACTAATAAATTAAGATTTTCAAAAATTTCTCTGTAATACTATTAACTATTTTTGAGTTACTATTTATTGCCTATTCTACTACACTTAATCAAGTCAGCCAGTTCAAAGGCATCGAAGTACTGAGCATTCGCTGATCTTTCGTACATACAATGAATTCATTAGTTTCATTGAAATAAGTTTCTTATCAAACCCGCCTAACCCTGAACATTTGCTAAATGAGTATAGTGCATTGCACTGAATTGTTTAATTGACTTCAAGGGCGAAAAATGTTTTTTTTTATAATGGCGCTAGTATTCAGTGGTTACTGGATTATTGTTAACAAACCTAAACTATTGTTCCTAACAAATAGTACTCTTATACACAATAACTTGGATAACAATACGAATATAGCTTGCCTATTTAGCTAATAAGCAATAGGCATGTACTAAATACATATAATATTTGAACTTAAAACAATGATATCAGCGGAAAATTTTATTTCATTTGCTTGTGATAGCAGGGAGCCCTGTAAATCGCGCCAAAGTGTTCTGTAAATGAAAATGCTACCAGTGACGGAAGTAGCTACTTGACGTGCACACAAAACCAAACACTTTTTGCATTCATTTTTTGTTTGTTTTTTGTTGCTAGTGTGACTGACGAATATACCTACATACATACATTGACGGCAATAGTCGAAGAGTAGCAAACAATAATATAGCAGTTCAATATCGTATCGTGATGGTATTGATAAAATTGTTGTTGCTTCATTTCAATTTTGATGACTCACAAACGTACTCTGCTGCCTGCCTGCCTAGCCTCATTGTCTCGACATACATATTTGACTTCTCGTTGCTACTGACTGACTTGACTGGACGTTCGGTTTGGCTGATTGACGAAGGTACTGAGCGATTGCTTGTGTTAAAATGGTGGAGGGTGGATAAGTTGAATGAATAGGCGAAGCATTTATTGACGCATTGAAAATGCACTCACTTGTGCGATTATACTTTAGTATGTACATAAATTTTTATTTTTTATGGTATATACATATTTACTGGCTTTGATATTTATGCTTATCCAAAAACAGTTAAAAACGGTTGAAAAAAATATATCTTTGAATATAAGAATACGCATTTGTATGTATGTTGAACAGATGTATAAATACATGTACAGAAGCGAAAAGCTAATAAATCAGCTGTCCATACATTAATGAAAATATAAAAATATCCGCATTGAGTTTCAGAGTTGAAATGGAAGTGTCGTGTTATTTTTTTTTTAGGTATTTAATTAATCTTTTTTCTACGCCTCGAAAAATAAACGAAGTTTTTTTCTGAAGCGTAACACTCTTCATGTTTTTTACAAACTTTCGATGCATATACTTGTATATGTATGTATGTATATCTAAAACATTGTTACTTAAGGGGGTCTTCTGGTCTCCAGCGAAAAAAAATCGATTTTTTTTTTTTGCATAATTTTGTTGTATGTGTATGCGAGAATACGCCACAGAAAGGATTTTTTGAAAATCGCATTTTTTCACATTTTTCTGGGCACCGAAGTGTACCCTCCTCCGGCCGTTTTATCATAAACTTTATCTTTAAACGCGTTTCCCCGAAAATCGTGTTTTTTAAGCATTTTGGTCACACTTTTCATAGTAGTTATACTCCGATTTCAATGGTTTTGGTCTTAAAAGGTTCGGAAAACTTACCGCTAAGTTTCCCCGTGTACGATTTTTGAAATTTTTTTCATTCCATTTTTATAACCTTTTAAAGTTCAAAAAATGAGCAAAAAAAAATTTTTTTTGCAAATTGTTGCATAACTTTTGAAAAAAATTAAAAAAAAAAAAATCTGTCACGGGAAAACTTAACCAGGGCAACTCTGAAGACAACGCATATCTAATTTTTGCTTTCTGATTACCCAGGTGGAAAAACCGTGACCAAAATGGAGACCTGTTTCGTTTGGAGGTGGACGTCTTCAGCGCCATTTCAAGGTCGCGGGTGTTAATTTTTTTCAAAGTCAAAACCATTTTTTAAAAGCCAAGACATGTACCTTTAAAATAAAAAAAAAAATTTTTTTTAATATTCACAGGATTTGTCACAATCAATCCCCAAAAAAACCCTTCATTTCAGGGCCTCGAGACCAGAAGACCCCCTTAAACAAGTGTTCCAAATTTTTTTTTTTTATTTATTTAGTAAAAATTTGCGCTTTATGTTAATTTTTAAGTGTTACTTCAAAGTATGACAGGATGAGTTCTTTGACAAACTAAAACTAAAAAAATAATATTTTACTGAAATAGGAATTAAAACTTATATTAATATAATATAATAATAATTAATTTCAGTAAAAATCTGAAAACTATAATACTGCTTTTTCTCAATATATTACGAAACCAGGGTCGACGGTACTGGGTTTGAAGCCTATTAAGGACATGTGACATTAAATTATAGAAAAAGTGTTTTTAGTAGCGGGCGCGCCTCAGCAGGCAAAAACAAATCATCTACTGCATTTTTGCATTTTTATCATAATTAATATTGTCATAAAAATTATCTACCGTTCAAAGTAGGCATTTTCATCATAGCAAATGCGACCATCGTACACACACAAACTGAAAAAAACACGTCATTTTGACAGCAAGCTCAACTTAAAGAACTTAATTACTGCTATAATTTGTTGTTTTCAAGATAATTACAAAAAACCAAAGCATTCGCACCGAACAAAAACAGAAGTGGTTTTCGCGGCTAAAATTTCAAACAAGCGACAGCAGCGAACCTTAGGCTATTTCTATCATCGTCATTGTTGTCTTGAATCGCTAGCGGACATGCACCTATGCGCCAACTCGTCCAATTACTGGATAACGCCTTCACCTGCTTTCAGCTTAACCCAAGTTGAGCTGCCTCGCGATCCACAGTTCTTTTCCAACTTTCCCTTGGCCTACCAGGCGCTCTTCCTCTCGCTGCGAGTGGGTTCCATTCTATTGCCTTCTTCGCTATGTTACCGTTTTCCTTGCGTAAAGTGTGACCAAATACACTTCCACTTCTGTGTTTTATTCCAAATGTCTAGCGGCTCCTTGTTTGCCTGTTCGAACAGTTCCTTGTTTGGCATTATTTTTAACCAGAAAATTTAAATTATATTCTTTAGGCAGCTGTTGACAAATTTCTATTTCTATAACTATAACTAATTATTTTTAAAATTTACCCGCTAATGACTTTACTCAAAAATTATTTATACGTTTTTCAAAACTGAATTTCAACCACTGACGCATGTGAAATTTTTCCTTTTTTTTTTGCTGTTTTTACGAAATTATTTATAAACAAGGTTAGTAAAAAATTTTTGTATCAACAGAAATATTCAAAGTATTCACTGTATTTAAAAAATAAAATATTTAGTATGCATTAAACAATGTATAGTATTGCTTAACAAAATAATAAACAAAAATAGATTTAAATAAAATTAAATAAAAATAAATAGAATTTGGAATATCTCGAAATGGGTTATGAATACATGCACCAAATGAAAACATACTAAAATTGCAGTTTATTAACTTTTAATATTTTGTCTGCGATGTACTTTTTGGTGGAAGTGTCCATCATTTGCCGTTCGACTGACATGTCCCATAAGTACTATTTTTGAGCAGTTTATTTTTATTTTAAAATATCGAAATGTTTCGCAACTCTCGCGTTATTTCCACCTGTAGCATTGTAATACGAAAATTTTCGAAATTGAATCACTTGGCAGTTTGAATTTGGCAGTTTTACACTCATCATTTACTGATAACAATGGTTAAGAAAGAAAAATATCAAAGAGCAAACAGCGAAATTTCAATATTTCCATTGTGCTTTCTAATGTGCTAATCTAATCAAAAAAATATTTGCAAAAATTACTACGCCTATGAATTGTTCAACCTGTATAAACGTTCGCATGATTTGTTTTATAAAATATTTATTTATGTATGTACATGCGCACGTTATAATGCTATGTACATATGTACATCTCTACATACATACATACCTACTCGTACTATTGGCTTATTTACGTAATCTAGATGAAATGTTACTGATAATACTCGACGCTTAGATCAGCGCCGCAAGCAAATTGAACGATGAGCGCATAAATTTAATAATAACGATTTTATGAGGTATTTTCGATAAGCACGAGTGCGTACACACGCTCATATTATGACTCCACCCATCGTCTACAAGTACATATTTGTATTATAAAAATCTTCAAAAATAATTTATATACTCTATTAATGTCTCTCATTCCTTTCTGTTTCTTTATTTCACAGAGGATGCACGCAAAACCGGCTCCCGTGTACTGTTGCACTGTCATGCGGGCATTTCGCGCAGCGCTACCATCGCCATCGCTTACGTTATGCGTTACAAATCGCTTTCGCTCTTCGAGGCTTACAAGTTGGTTAAAGTGGCGCGACCCATAATTTCACCCAATCTCAACTTTATGGGCCAACTGCTAGAACTCGAACAGAATTTACGTATGAGTGGCGTTTTGAAACCCGTCTCACCATCCGCCACTGCACCCACTACCCCAACATCTAGTCAAGTCGAATTTACCAATAACTCTGTGCTGAAACCCGCCTCGGCTGAGGACGAAGACGAAACCGATGCGTCGTTATTACGCAAGCGACCTGGTGAGGCCAAGCGTAAGATGAGCGCCGACGATGATGATGATGCCGGAGATGATTTGTTTGAGGATGCGCACAGTACGCTTAGCAGCCACAGCAGTTGTGCCAGTAATAGTCAAGCGCTACGATTGACATGGCCGCCACCTACAGGAACGCCCGCAGCTCTTCTCTCGCCCTCCACTTCGACGGAAGCGTCCTGCTCTTCTTCGGTATCGTCATCATCGCTATCTGCCTCTTCATGCGCCTCATCTTCAGCCTCAACGCCGACTTCACCATCCGTTTCTTCATCTGCAGCACAATCGCCCTTCCTATGCTGCACACCCACCGCCATGCCGAAACGTCATTCGCCCGCCAAACTGCGGCTCAACCTGCGTTCTACCTTCGCGCCGATACGACAGTCACAGTCGTGCATGTCGATACGCGAAGTGGCTGACGAAGCCTTAGCCCCGACTGCCAGCGAGGCAACAGACACGGCGTTGGCGATAGCAGGCGCAGCAGCTGCAGCCGCTAGCAGCGCGAGCAACATGCCCTTGCCCGTGGCGATGGACCATGAGAACAATGTTGTATTGGCAATGTCGACCAGTGAATGAAAGCACTAATACATACGTAATACGGTTACAACAATAAGGATTCACTAGTAGTAAAAATAAAAAATAAAACAAATAAAAATAGCAAATGAAGATAACTAAAAAAATTAACAACAAAAACAAAAGCAACGCAAGCACTTTGAGAAATGCTGTGAATATCTTTTAAGTGTACAATATAGCGAGCGTACCTACCTAACGATAGCATACATACTTGTATATACATATGTACACAGTTGTGCGTATATATATTTTGTGTATATTACATACATACATAGTAAGTACACTAGCATACCGATCGAACGAATAAGCGATCGAAATAACACCACGCCTACCATTATTACGTAAATACTGCGAGTACATATGAATTTCTGTAAAAGATCAGGAAAATTACTGACGAGTATATCAATTAAAAAGTCTTAAATGAATATAAAGCGGGATAATTAAAACGAAGAACAAACAAGTAAACATGCAAGTCATGTACCTAAATAAAGGCATACATATTGATACAAAAAGAATGCATATTATAAATTCAAAACTGAAGAATTGTGAAAATATTTACTTTTTGTAATATTGTACCTTTTTACCTTTTGAGAAAAACTAATAAAAGGGAGCGCATACAAATGGCGTTCAGAGAAATTGCAACTATGCATTTGCCTAAGCTTAAGGCTAATTTTCGAGTATGAAAAAAGTTTACTTTGAAAAGATTTAACTATGAAATGTTATTTATTTATTTTCAAATGATTTAAATTAGTAAAACGCTTACTTGTAGACATTATTGCCAAGGAGCTGTTTATATATAATATAATTTTCAGCTTAAGAAACATTCAGTAGAAGAAAAATTCGCTTTCGAAAGTCATTAATAAAATGTATTTAATATAAATGTAGAAGAAGTTTTTGTGAAATATTTAATTATCTTTTTATTTTGCAAATCCAAAAATTTTCAGCATAACTTGCTTTTTTACGGGAAATGATATTAACGACCGACCGACCGAACACCATTAAGTGGGGCAACATAGTGCATACACTCATGTCCACTTTATGAAGTTCGCTTATCTATGGACTTTTGGCTTTTTCATAGACTTCCACTTTTGTAAAGATGAATGCCTGCTACATCTGTGAATGAATAATAGTATAAATATTATTTTTATTATATGAAATACGAATTATAGTATAAATATTACTGTAAAGCCCAGCAACTAATTTAGTGATTGACAAATATAAAGTGCGAAGTCGATTAAAGTTTCGTCAAAAGTCCAGATATGTACATACATATATGCAATACTGTAATAATGTAGTTCACTGGCTGAAATTACATTTTTATAAATTTTTTTCGTTAATTTTTAATTTTTTTTCATTACTTTTTAATTCTTATTTTCGTTAATTTTTACATTTCCTCATGCCCTTCTAAGTCACCGGGTTCACATATATACTTAACCAAGCTGTAGCACCCCGTACGCTACAACATTGTGGTATATTGCGAGCATAAATTTAATGAAGAAAGAAAATCATGCATATACATAATTAATTTTTATGAGAAGTGAAAAATTTAGTTATTATAAGTAATAAAAATAATGTTAAAAAAACGATTTTTTGCAAATCTACACACATTCATATGTTTGTCCTCCCGAAAAAAAATGAAAAATCCTATCTTTTGCCTAGCATAATTTGTAAAAAAAAAAATAGTAAAAAAACCATGTACAAAACAAAAAACAAACTGTATACATATAAACATATTAGCAAGCGAATATTTATTTTAATGCCAAACTCTTTCTATAAAACTGTTTTAAGTTTTTCCTTTACGCACACACCTACAATAAGCGAGAAGTTTTCAAAGTATACAGTATGTAAACTTAATTGAAATCAAAAGCCTAAATCAGCCGATAAAAAAATTACCCAAGCATCACAACACATTGGCTTTTCCATATATTTCGTATATGAGTAATATAATTTAAAAACAAAAAAAAATGAAATATATATTTTTTAATTATAACATTTTCTATTCTCGTCACTACCAGAGTTTAATTTAATTTAATTTAATTACCTTACTAAGTACATATGTATATATGAATATCATAAGTTTATATTAAATTTTAATTCAAGTCCAAATGTATATACTTATGCATAATATATAAATTATTTATACACGTTATAAGATCATATTAAAACAGAGAAAAAACATAAAGAATATCCTTTAATTTTTCTTCGTTTCTGCTTGGCTCAAAAGCAATGTTGGGACTTAATGGACTTTATGTACCACTTAATTATGAAGAATCATACATAAACACACACCTGCATATACAATTCATACATACATACATTAAATGAATGTTAAATGTAATAATACTGTTCTTGCACATACCTGCGTACATACAAACCTATTTTGGTAAGCTACAAAGCCACAATAAGTTTGCTGTGGAGTGTAAACATAACAAGAAAAATATATGTAAAACATAATACTTTTAAAAAGAAAGTGAATGTGTATTTTATTCCATGTACCATAAAATGAAAGGTGATTTTATTTATAAATTTTTCAATTTTTATTTATCTAAAATGAAATGAAAACTCGCAAGCCGTTTTTTCCAACATTCTGGTCTTGAAAATGTTGGTGATTTCCGAGCATATTTACGTTGAATCCGCTGGGAATGGGAAAAATACCTTAACCCTTTACTTTGAAAACTAATTTTATTTAATTATCGATAAATCATTAAATATATCGATAAAAATAAATAAATAAATACATAGATGGCAGTAGTGATCGATATCTCGTAAAGTATTAATCAAGCCGTTTAAAGTTTATGCTCGTTGCCAAGGTGAAATTTCACACTAAAAAAATCGTTTGCTGTTTTTTGTTTGTTCCATTCAGTTGTGAGTTACAGGGTGTTAACAATGGAAGTTAACAAAGAGAAAATTCGGTAAGGCGAAAATGCAAGCCAAGTCGCTGAAATTTTGAGTGATGTGTATGGTGCCGATAAAGTAACAACTAATTACGGACAATTTTGGTTTCGCCGATTCCGTTCAGGCATTCGATAATGTCGTTAAAATCAGAAATAATCGTAGTAGTCGTAGCATCGCGCAAGAGCTAAAGATCGACCATAAAACAGTTTTAAACCAAAAATAATGGATTTGTTTTTCCACACTATAAAAACTAATTGTAAAGTATAGAAAACAATTGAAAAGCGGACAAATTATTATCCATCGATAAAGATGAATATATCGACTCCACGAAATAATTTTTTTTCGTCAAAAAGTACTTACGTTTTATTCTGTTATCGTTTTTTTGGAAAATCATGGCTGGAGATAAAGGAGTTAGCAAAAAATTGAACTCGGTTCAGATGCTCCCCCAGGAGTTAGAGGAAAGATGATGATGATGATCGTTTTTTTGAAAATGAATCACTTGCACTTCAATTCTGTTTTTTCACCCACTTGCACAAAAGTGAGGTTATTTCAAAATGGCACAAAATAACCGATTAATTTGAAAATACTAAATAAGGTGCATTTTATTTCTGTGTCGTTTTGGTTATCACAATTTTTTGTCAGTCTACGAGCTTTTGGATTTGAGATATTCATTTTTCTAAAATCTGAAAAAAATCAGAAAGATTAGATTACTAAATTAAGGCTTTACAGGCAAAAATACCATCAAATATGGTATATAAAAAACTCGGCAACTAGGCCTCACATGCATTCTCAATATAAATAATTAAGCACGATTCATAAAATTACATAAAATTATTATATGGTTTGCATCGACCTTTTTTCAACTTTTTACTACCTTTTTAGAAAGTGGATAAACGTATGTACCTTTTTCCTTACTTCCAAATTGCATCAATGGATTAAGTAGCATCCGAAATCAGTTGGCAAAGTTTGCACAACCTTTTATTATTTAAACATGTATGAATACGTGCTAGATATGTTGCTTAATTGTTTGTGATATCAAAATGAAGACAGAAATTGCCGAATACACAAATTCACATGGGAAACAAGCAAACGAAATGGGTCAAAATGTAAACAATCAAACCATTAGCATTGATGCTTCGGTTTGCTATCTATTCTCACTGATTTGATTCTTTGCAACGGCTGCCGGTTAAATTTCCAACCAATTTTGATTGAATGTCAAAAAATCGACTAAGAAATCAAAATCTACCCATTCACATATGTCAAATTACCTGCTAAATTGCCAATCAGCTGTCAATACTGTTGTGAAAGGTTTTTCTTCATAGAAGTTGCTTTGGTGAAATATTTTGGAGTTTTTGGTTTGTTTAATTACACTGGTTTACAGCCAAAATGCACCAGAGACGCCGTTATGAAATTCCTATGTAAAATCACCGTCTGATTCCGAAAATCAAGGTTATTTTTCATTCTATGGTAACGTTTTTGAGATATTTACGAATTACCGTTATTTCAAAAAAACAAAAAATTGGGCCCACTTAATCATATATATCTCGAAAACGAATTGAGCGATTCCAAAACCGTTTAAAGCTTTTAAAAGGTAATAAAATTTCCTATAAACTGTGTGTAAAACACTTTTTGCTAGGCCCAGCAGATTCAAAGATAACGAACTATCATAACGGATTTTTTAAATTTTTAAGTAAAAATATAAAAAAATTTGTACTTTGAGAGAAAGGATCTCGAAAACTTTTTACTTTTTCGTATATTTTTTGTTTTCACTCTAAGCTCTGTTTTATTACAAAAAAAATAAACTTTGATTAAACAAAATCGATAAACTAATACAAAAGTTACAAGCATTCAAGTAAATATATCCATATAGTAAAACTTAAGTATCCTACAAATAATAGCATATGTACTGTATCTATTCTGTCTTAACTCTATGATCTTATTTTATAATTGAAAAAGTTATGTGTCTTGTTTTGACGCTTATTTATATAAGGATCGGTTTCTCTTATGAGAAACCAACAGTAGTCACCCATCATAGCGACATCCCAGAATCCTTGATACCGACTTTCAATCATTTTCATTTGCTGGTGAAACCTTTCGCCATGCTCGTCACTTTCGTCGCCAAGATTTTGCGGGAAAAAATTTAAATGGGAGTGCATAAAATGAATTTTTAAAGACATATTTACTCCTGAAAGAAAATTAAAAAAGGAATTAGATAAATACATAAGTGACACATTAGCATATAATTTTCTTAGGCTGGGTTAATCTTCCAATTCAGAACAAATTTTGGTCGTTCTTGTTTGTTCGGAGCAGGGCAATAAATTCAGATTAAGGGCTATATATTCTCATGTAAATTTAAAAATTTGCTTTCAAATTTTTTGTTTAGTTTTAAAGTTAACTGAGAAAACGGTCTTATATACATATATATATATATATATATATATAACGGTCTTATATGTGTTTTTTATTTACCCATTTCCGCATTGTTTTTGATTAAATCGTTCTCTATCAGCTCGAAGGACTTTTGTGTTTGCCTAAAAAAGAAGTAACGACCTTTTCAAAAGAGTCCCACGCCGCTGCCTCCACTGGTGACAATAGTTCTTTGAAATGGGTATTGGACGTTATTTTCCTTATTTGCGGCCCCACAAAAATCCCTTCCTTTATTTTTGCTTCTGAAATCTGTGGAAAGATTGTTTTCAAATAATGAAAAGCTTCGCCTTCTTTGTCCAAAGCCTTGATAAAGTTTTTGATAAGGCCGAGCTTGATGTGGAACGGAGGTAGAATTATTTTTTCCTTCTTTATAAGTGGTGAGTATTTTATGTTATCCACCCCAACTTGAAACGCGATTCGTTCTGGCCAATCCTTTATGATGTAGTGGTCTTGACGTGCTCGGCTATCCCATTTGCATAGAAAGCAACAGTATTTTGTGTATCCAGGTTGTAGACCACATAGGTTTCCAACGACTTTTAGATCGGCACATATTTTCCAATCATGTTCTTCGTATTTAATTAATTCAAGCAATTTTTGCATTGTCTCATATGTTTCCTTCGTATTTACTGCATGCGCGATCGGGATAGATGGCTTTTGGTTGCCAATATGCAATAATACGGCCTTTAAACTTAATTAATTGCCGTCTATGAACAATCGCCACTCTTTTGAATCATATGGTTCACCAAACTGTTTAAATAGACCAGCAATGTTTTTGCAATAACAAACACTGTCCTTCTTCGTATAGTACTGGGAGAATTGTTCGCGACGAGTCATATAATATGTTACCTTAACATCGGATGAAACAAATTTAAATTGTTGCACACGAGAGGCGTGTAGTTCGGCCTTTTCTTTTGACAATTCCAAATCCCTTATCCAATCATTGAGTTGTGCTTGTGACAAAGGGTTTCTTTCGTTTTCCGTTTGCAATTCAGTACAACATGATGCCGCGTAATCAGATACTGCTGTTGACAATGAAACTGGAGCCGAAACTAAAGTTAAATTTGATTCTGGCAATGTAGCTTCCGTTGAATTTAGTTCTGGTAATGACACTGTAGATACGCTCGCATAGGTTACTTTTCTTGACTTTCCAACCCCAAATACTTTTGTAGTACAAATATAGCAGTCCGTTGAATGGCAAGTTGGTTCCCTCCTCTTCATTGGTGTAATAAATTTCATATGTCGCCTAAATAGATAGTTTAAGAATCATATGTACATATGCTACTATTTGTAGGGTACTTAAGTTTTACTATATGGATATATTTACTTGAATGCTTGTAACTTTTGTATTAGTTCATCGATTTTGTTTAATCAAAGTTTATTTTTTTTGTAATAAAACAGAGCTTAGAGTGAAAACAAAAAATATACGAAAAAGTAAAAAGTTTTCGAGATCCTTTCTCTCAAAGTACAAATTTTTTTATATTTTTACTTAAAAATTTAAAAAATCCGTTATGATAGTTCGTTATCTTTGAATAATAATTATTAACGATATAAAGAAAAGACAAGGAGAAGGATTAGCTGATTTAATTGAGCAATTGGCTGCTAATAATAAACAGTTGGAGGAAATCCGTATCTTGTTAAGTGATTATGTCGTATATATGCGTCAATTTCAAAAGTTCATTTTTTAGTTAATGTCGTATATGTGCGTCATGCCGAAAGAGGAAACTGCATTTGCTATGAAATTTAAAGTTAAGCAAAAAACGAAAATTTCCCTGTTATTTTGATATTATAAAGAAAGCATGAACACTGAATTTCCTGATAATCGTTATCATAATCGTTCAGCCTACGCGCACGGTGAATCCAATATTTGGCTGAAACCCGGTTTTGCATCCCGGTCTTCGCTTGAAATTAATTCAGCACAGTAAATCGAGCTGTCTAAGAAAAACTAATCACTTAACAGGGTATGTGACGTTTACTGAGGTTGCAAAAAATTATGACAACAATGCGCATGGGATATTCTATATTGCATTTTATAATAGGTAATAAGAGGAGAAACCCTTCATAGGCACACGTTTTTTTTCTGTAAAATGAATCCATAATCTATATATATAAAAATTAAGCCGAAAAAAAGTGTGCATTTGTCCGGGGTAATCTCAGCAACGCGTGTAAGGAAAACAATGAAAGTTTCACACATTGTTGGTGCTGCTTTGGCAAAGGTTTCTGTGAAGTTTGGTTGAAATCTGGCAACGCGTGTGTGTGCGGTGCGTCGGTTAAGTGAGTGTGTTTTTACTATTTGCCGCACGTATTTTTTGTACCGCACATAGCATTCATTAGAATTGAATACATTTTGGTCGTGTGTGTCTGGGCCGATTATTATGAAATTTGGAATATATATATATTTTTCCACGGTGAAGGTTAGTATGATATGCTTATTGATTCCACTCGCCACCAGGTGGCGCTGCCGAAGGCCAAAACGAGGACCCGGGTAACCCTAGGATGTGTTTTTACATTGTGGGTATCAAATCAAAGCTACTGATGAGTGCTTTAATACAGAGTATTTTTTAGATCTCTGAGTGACCAGGATCTCGAGATATAGCCGAAAAGGTGGACCAAGGCACTCTTGGATGTGTTTGTACAATATGGGTATCAGATGGAAGCTGTTGATGAAAGCTTTTAAGTGAAGTAATTTTTACTGCCCGTTTCCGGGATAAAGAAAGGAGATGGAGCTGGAGATGGAAGAGGAAAAGGAATAGCTACAGGAAGAGGAAGAGGAAGACCACTTATTACTAAAAATTAAAAAAAAATTCTAAAAATATTTTAAAATGTTACATATACGCTTATTATATAAACTTTAATCTGAAGTCAGTTATAGTGAAAAATTCATTGTATCATTGCCGGCGTGATTGGTGATCGTTTCCTTAATTTTTTGCAGAAAGGTTATGCTAATATGAGATATTACCTATATCATTCATATATTTACGTATTACCTGTGTACTCACAAATATACGGTTGAAGCAAATATATGTCAGTTTTTTTATTTCGCCTGGAAAAGTTTATATAAATTTAAGAAGAGTAAATAGAACTTATTTTATATCAGACTTCACGCAAAAAAGTCATTTGCACCTGAACACAAAGCTGGGTTAAAGCGGAGGGGAATAGAACAGTTCTCTTCTCCTTCTCCGCTTTTTCGTACACGACGAAGTGTATGTATCATACGATTGATATTGTTGTTTATGTGTAAAGGGGAGCGCATCTATGCACATGCTAAACTTGAAAATAGGAGCACCGATTATTATGTTGAGAAACATAAATCAACCACGACTATGTAATGGCACTCGATTAACAGTTAAGAGATTGATGAATAACGTCATTGAAGCAACAATTTTGAATGGAAAATACTCTGGTGAAGACGTTTTAATACCGCGAATACCAATGATACCATCGGATATGCCGTTTGAATTCAAATGTCTTCAATTTCCTGTTCGCCTTACATTCGCCATTACTATTAATAAGTCACAAGGCCAAACTTTATCAATTTGTGGTATTGATTTAGAATACTCATGTTTTTCTCATGGCCAACTTTATGTTTCATGCTCAAGAGTTGGTAAGCCATCGGTATTGTTCATTTATTCAACAACGCATGGAAAAACGAGGAATATTGTATACCAAAGAGCATTACAAAAAAAAAGTAATAAAGTAAATCACATCAAACGTTTTTTAATTGCTACTACTATTTAAAACTTCTTTCATTACTATTCATGCGCGAGAATTTTTATAAAATACACACAGTATTTTTCGGCTTAATTTAATTAATTAATCTAGATTTTTTTAAAGACGACCAGCGGAACGGGCGGGTTTTCGCTAGTCTATACTATAAAGGTGAATTTCTGTACGTTGTCCGCGCATCACTACGAAGCGACAACACCAAATGGCATAAAAATTGTTATGCATTCATATTTTTACCCAATGAAGATTATAGGCATGTTTTTATAATGGAACTCCCTTCCCACAGCCCCCAGGGCGCGCCACCACTCTCATTCGTCACTAATAATCGAATATTTGCTCGAATTTAATCTAAAAAATATTAGTTTTTTCTATTTCCCACTATTTATAGCACACTCTAGACTTCATAATCCGCATAAGCTGTTCAACTATGACCCAAATGCAAAGTTCAAAAACGGTTTGATATTTTTCTGTTTGGTTGTTTTGATTTTATTCAACGAGGCATAGCAACGGATGCCGGGTATTGTAATATTATGGTTATTAATAAAAAATTATTTTCTATCAAATTATTGTTTGTAATTCTTTTATATACATATCCTAAATCCCTCAAAACTACTCCTACGTGAGCGCGGCCGCGGGTTAAAGCTAGTTAATAACATTTAACAAAAATTGTATTACAATTATGTTTACAGACCCGTTTTCTTTGCCGACGGTCATTTTATTTAATTTTTACTTTGACGTTTCTCATAACATTCGTAAAAATAATTATCGATAACACAAGGTTGTATGTAAAAAAGTATGGTTATAATCTAGGATTATTTTCAGATTTCGGGAGAGAAATTTTGTATTAGTAATCACCCTTTTTAATTACGAATTGGAAGTTAAGCACGAAAAATGAGATAATCTACTTATATGTGAACCTACGTAACGTTTGCGCTTGAATATATTTGCTGTGATCAATTGCATTTAAAGGCGTTCATTTGTCTACTTTACTTGAAGGGTTCGCATTAATTTTTTGCGTTTTAATAGGAGCACTGATATTTTTCAGAGAAATGCTTATACGTAAGAACGATTCGGTCTTCGTCCAAAATGTTGTAAATTGTTTTCTGTTTTATAGGTTTTTTACTTCAAATTAAAGTTTTTTAATTTCAAATTAAATTTTTTTAAGTTCAAGTTAAAGTTTTTTTATTTCAAATTAAATTTTTTTTTTATTTAAATTAAAGATTTTTAATTTCAAATTAAAGTTTATTAATGTAATATTGAATATTTATAATATAGTAAAAAATGAATACTAACAAGAATAAGAATTAAAAAAAGGTAAATAAAGCAATTTGGACAAAGCATTTAATGCAACGGTTGTTCTGCTACAGCCAGCGGTGGTTTCCTAGACATGTCAACGTAACAATTGTTGCAATCAGTAGAAGCAACAGTGGTCATTGATTCTTCAATAATCTGTACCAAATTTTGATTATTTTGTGGATCGGCCAGCAAATTTCGTGCAAACAATTTTATTTTTGAAAATACCTTTTCTATAGGATTTAACAGGGGGGAATATGGTGATAGAAACATTTACGTTTGATTAGTCTAATCTTTTCGCGTACCTCCCGAGTTTTATGGATTCTGGCATTGTCCAGAACCAACCATGCTTCTACGATGTTACTTCCAGCAAGTTTATTAAATAATCCATCAAGAAATGTAATAAAAACATTTGAATTTACTGTTGAGTTAGAAATTACTTGAACATGTATAATATCTTTTAAATTCATGGCTAAAATTAATGAAACATTGTGTCCTCTTGTTGTTGGAACAATTACATGGGCTTAAATATTTATCCTCGATCGAGCTTTATTTCTGCGAAGAGGATAGTTGAAACCGGACTCATCAATTTAGTGCATAATTTGTGCGCTGTTCAATTGTTGATTTGGAGTTTAAGCGGTCCAGGTTGATTGTGGCGGTTTTTAGTGTTATTTTTTAAGTTTTTAATGCATTAAATACCGTTGTTGTGGTCATGTTGACGTTTTTATTTTCAACAATTTTTTTTTAAGTAATTGATAGAATTTCTTCAACTAATTTGTCCACATAGTTTTAAATCTCATCACTTGGTTTAACATTTCTTTTTCCACACGATTTCGTCTAATAATCTCACATCCATCCGTCTTATATCTTCTAATTATAGAAGTGGCTGTGTTTTTAATAATTCCAGCTAATTCTGCTGACTCTGCAATAGCTTTACCTTCTTTATAATATAGCATTTTATCAAAATCTCGTTTTCGTCAATACTCGGTATAACATAATTTCCCCAGCGGTTTCTGCAACCAGGAAAAAGTAAGTTCTCTTCATTTTTTTAATTGCTATCATCAGAATTTTCTGTGACTTGCATTATTCGCCGAGAATGACGTTTATTTACCGGACTTCCTGTATTCTTCGAAAGTTACTTCTTCAGGTGATGTATTCGTGTTCATTATCATAATCTTATTTAAGGCTTTTAAGGATTTTGAATTTTTAAATATTTATTTCAAATTAAATAATAATTACACAGCAAGAAAAGATAAGTTTTATTCTGCGTTTACTGCGATTGCAAAAAAAAGTTTTATTTTGTGATTACTGCAATTGCTAAACTTTAAACAATTGTTTAACCTTATTGTCAGCAAAATAAACATATTTGGAAAATAATAATTAATTATTATATCATATTTCATAATCTTTAATTTAAATATCTTTAATTTGAATTTAAAAAAGTTTAATTTGAAATAAAAAAACCTTAATTTGAATTTAAAAAAATTTAATTTGAAATCAAAAAACTTTAATTTGAAGTAAAAAATCTATATATTGTAACTGGTAAGTAAGTAAAAAAGAAAATTCCTACTGCCCTTTACTTTAGTTGAATCGATTCAATAATGCAAAGGGAAAAATTGCACCCCCAGCTCTTCGAAAAGTAATCATAGAGTTGCAAAAGAACGGATTATCTTACCGTGATACTTCCACACAATTAAACATTGAAAAAATTATAGTTTTTAATGCTTTGAAATATTTTTCTGAGTACAAAATAGCAGAAAAAAGTTCCCAGAAAAAAAAAACAAAGTGCGAAAGACTACTCGCCAAATTGATAGGATGATCTTTAGATTGTAAAAAAAGAGTGCTGCTGATATCCATCGAGAAGTTTTTGTTCACCTGGAAAAGGCAATAGTAAAAAGAACAGTTTCGCTTCGATTGGCAGAAACAGGGCTTCACGGTCGGCTGGCACGGAACAAGCCAATGGTAACGGCATCGCAATTACAACGCCAATTTGAATTTGCTCAAGAGCCCATATTCTGCACTCAAAATCCGTGGTGTTATATTGTATTCAGCGATGAATCGAAAATAAATAGAGTTAGTCCAGATGGTAGCAAGTACGTGCGGCGGCCGCAACATGCAGCGTTTGACCACAAGTTGTCCCACCAATCATAAAGCATGGCGAGGTTCAATAATGGTGCGGGGATGCTTTCGTAGAACGCCAATTCATCATATTGAAAGTAATATAGATGCGGTCAAGTACGTTCAGATACTTAAAAATGTAATGCGACCTTATGCGAAGAGAATTTACCGGTGATTTAGATATTTCAACAAGACAATGATCCGAAGCACACTTCTTTGACACACGAAAAAGACAATTTGATCACTGTTCTGGATTGGGCATCTTCGAGTGCAAACTTAAATCCAACAGAACATCTTTGGAACGACGTTAAAAATACACTCAGTACGCAAAATATCATGCATTTGGACGGCAATACATTCCTGTTAAACGTGGTCGAGTTCTAATAATGCCAATGCAAAGGCGTTTATGAAAATGTTGAAATTCGCCAACTGTAAGTATGGAGATGTGGGTTTAATATTGTCAGCGGTTGTCGGAACCTTCTGTAGCGTCATAACTCTAGACCCAAAATGTTGAGAAAAACGGCTTCGAAATGTTCAATTCACTATGACTCCTTAAATAAAATTAATATTATAAGCTAATGAAATGTTATTAAAAACAATGATCAAAATAAAAAAAAAATATTTTTAACTTCCAAGTCCGCGTACTGAAAACGAATGTCAGTGCTAAATGACCCATTTTGTATCAATGCACTATGAGATCCTGTTAACAAATATCGCCATGAATTTATTGCACAAAAAAATTCCTTGGGATTATGACACTATGGAAATAAAAGTAATTAAAAAAATGATTTTATGTTTTAATTCAATTCATCACGTTTTTAATGTATAACGAAGCAATTCACGATATTTAGTGCGACGAATTTCAATTCCAGAAAGGATATTTAATAATAATCGCGACGCCCTCGTCCACCACGTCCACCTCCACCATTTCGATCACGGAAATTATTATTGAATTTTGACATCTCGTTTGCACGTCGATCCTTCATCGCTTTGAAACGACTTGCCATATCACGAAGTTCAGTTGGTACTTCCTGACCAGCTTCTTCCAAGATGCCTATAAGCTCCTTGGCAACACCCCACTCGTTGCGAGTTATAAAACTAATCGATGTTCCAGTACGGCCAGCACGACCGGTACGTCCAACCCTATGCACATATTCCTCAATGTTGCGAGGGAAATCATAGTTCACCACATGTCTAAACAGATAATTTAAAAAACATAAATACCAGTATTACTTATGTAAAGTATAATCATACTAACGTAATATCATCTATATCTAGACCTCTGGAAGCGACATCTGTTGCTATCAACAACTTGATATATCCTGTACTTATGTCGGCAATGGCTTGTTCTCGATCGGCCTAACAATAATATTTTTATAAAATTAGAAAAAAAACACTACAGTTATAACATCAACACATAAATACCTGCTCTCTAGAGCCATGTATAGCGGTGCACGAAACACCCTCCAACAACAAATCACTAGACAAATCATCTGCACGAACTTTCTTTCCACAAAAGATGATCGCTTTGTCATTTTCTCTCATGTTTCTGATAAACTGTTTAATCTGTAATCAAGGACAAATATTAGTAGAATTAATTTAATTTGTATTACAAAATATAAAATTTACCGCGAAATATTTATCTTCTTCGTCCAGTATTTCTATCACTTGTTTGACCGAATGCGTTGCGGCCAAATCAAGCGACCCTACACATACTTGTATAGGATTACCCATATAGCTTTGTGCCAAACGTCTCACCCCTGGGGGCCAAGTTGCACTTGTCATCACAGTTTGTCTATCAGGTCGGATATCCAATAAAACTTTTCGTATTTGCGGTTCAAAACCCATATCTAACATACGATCAGCTTCGTCCAAAACCAAATACGTTACACTAGACACGTTAATAACATTGGCTTCAATGAGATCATTAAGACGTCCTGGAGTACAAATAATGATTTCAACACCGTCCTGAACGTTGCTTATTTGTTCTCGACGATTGCCTCCGCCATATACGCACACACTAAAATTTAAAAATTTACATGCGATTAAGAACTCATTAGAATGGAATCTTAAATGCTTACGCCTTCATGCCACGAAATGAATATTTGTTGACCTCTTTTTCAATTTGTAGAGCAAGTTCTCGTGTCGGAGCAAGCACCAATACATTGGGCCCCCCACGCTGTGACCGTGGTGTGCTTTGGTACTCGGTATGAATCATAGCGGGCAACAAAAAAGCTAAAGTTTTACCTGTACCTGTTTGTGCTATGCCAATCATGTCCTCGCCCCTTAAAAGGATCGGCCAAGCTTGTGATTGTATGGGAGATGGCTTGATAAATTCTTGTTTGTGAATTTCGTGCAATAAATCAGGGTAAGCCCCAAAGCACTGCTCAAATTTCCATATTGGATTCGGAATATCTGAATCGTCATCTTGTTTAAACACCCGTGACACCGATATATCATTGTTTTCTTTTCGTATGCGAGCTACCTCTTCTGGTGTTAAATTTGCTACTTCAGGGTCTTCTTTGTAGAAGTTTTTGGTAAGAGGTGGACATTTAGCCCAGCGTTTTGTGTTTTCTTCTTTCTGTAACATTTATGTCTATATTATATATTTGTACTAACAATTTGCTTTAAAAAATGTGTGTTACCGCTCTACGATTCGCGGCATCCCAATCAATAATACCGGTAAATTTGGACTCGGTTTGTTCTCCAGAATAGCTTGACTCCTTTGTAGTATAGTTATTGGAACTACCCAATTTCCTTTCTTCGTTTTCCTCACTTTTGAAGTGATAATTACCACTACTTCCACCGGCACTGCGAGAACCTCCATAGCTATCCCGTCCACCTGAATCCATTTGATTCTCAATATATTTGTATGCGTCATTAACATCTTGCTCATTATTTCCACTAATAGTGGCTACACCACTTATTTTGTCAAGATCTACTCGGACATGGAAATCATTCTGTACACGTTTTATGTTGGCACCACTCCGACCTATAACCAAACCAATACAATCCGATGGAATATTTATGGATTGACTGTGTTCATGCCTTTGGTAGTTATTGCGTTTTCCACCGGTATGACCGCGATCTGAGTTATGTTGTCGTCCTTTGGCAAAGGAGTTATTTTGGTTGTCATTATAACATACATATGGTTTAGCGGGAGTTCGGTCGTCGTCGTCCCAGTTTTCTTCCACCCATTCGGTCATTGTAGTTATTTTCCTATTGTAAAATATTTATTAATTTTATATCAAAACAAGGACACTTCCGTTAAATGACTTATAAAGATATACTGCACCTGAAAACTAGGAAACTTTCAGATGTTCAAATACGTATTAACAAAGATGATAGAAATATTCTACAAATACAAACCACGGTTAGAATACAGAAAATTTTTGCGTACAAACGATGCAAACGGTATATTCCAAAGAAAGTTAAAAAGACAGGCACAGTCGAAGGCGAATCTACTAAAATAAAGGGTATTTCAAAAGACACGCCTAGATGTTGTATTAAAATAAAACATGCAAAAATTCAGATTCTTTCAGGTTTCACTATTTAATTTTAAAATACGGCGTTTTTAAAAGTCCACCATGGCGGGAAAATCCACCAAACAGTCGTTTCTTGAATACTTAACTGTTCAGAACGTCGATATATCGAAGTTGAAGGTTATTCAGCAACACTTTGCTCTACAAAAGCAATATTCGCAACAGAACGATCAGCTTCCAATCTGCCAGTTCTATGCTCATCAAAACCAGTTTCTTAAAATTTTTCACCAGCCTTTGAATTTTCAACTCATTCGAATGATTATTTTTTATCAAAAAGAAAACGAATTTTGCGATATGCTGTTTTTAAAGATCGACCATTTTCATAATAAGTTTTAATAATTTTAACGTATTGATCTATCGTGTAATATTGTACATCTGTCTACAAGACAAATGTCAAAGATGACATAAAATGTAAGTGTCATCTGGAAATTATTCACTACTGACGCAAAGGCGTCACTTTTGAAGGACCCTTTGCTTACAAATACGCTTTACACAGTCGAAATGTGACAAAAGTTGCCAGACTTAAATAAAATATTTTGAATCCTCGAAGCCAAAGCGGATCTATAAATATGTATTGTTGGAATGAATTTTTTTTCTATAATCTAGTAGATCATTACATGGCATTTATTTTTTGGATATGATAACCGGCAGATGTCAGCTGAATATTAAGCGCGCAGTATGGCAAGTTGCACCGTCGTGTTGGAACCAAATGTCGTTGATGTTTTGCTGATTAATTTTTGGAAACAAAAATTCAGCCAGCGGGAATCGATAACGCTCGCCATTCGTCGTAACAGCAGCTCCTTTGTCATTTTGAAAAAAAATGCCGCCATTGCTCCATGAACTTTATGAACGCATTTATTTTTGTCATCTCGGGCAATGTGGTATCCATGGCGAACTGAATACCGAAGGTAGCATCTTCCAAACACCGTTGAAGTTTGAGTTTGAAGTTGCTTTATCCACCTTTGTTTTAAGCTTTGATCTCGAAAGTGCCTGATGAATATCGATCCACTCAGATAGTTCGAGGTCCACCTCTTCAGTCCTGGCCGGAGGGTCGACTGTTGTTAAGCCCGCGGTTGATCTTGGGGCTTGTATCAATCGTGCTGGGGTGGTACGATGCACGCTGCGAAAGCCATGCTGATGTGTTTCTGGTATCAGATGTTTCATGTAGAGTGGGAGTAAGAGGGCCTCAAAAGAAAGAGGAAGGAAAGGTATCGGACAATAGGACTCCGCTTGGTTGGAGGATATTGCAATAATATTAGGTAAAAAAATAAGTTATCGCGCATTCACAACACAACAACAACTTTGCGACATTACGTTTTACTGACATTTCAAAATTAAAGGTGCATTGAAGAACAAGCAATCAACTATTAGTTTAAATCTTACAAATCACAAAACTACCAAGGCAATCACTGAATTTTCACAAACACGTAATTTTTTCTACTTTTGTTTGTTTTGTTCGTTTGTTTTGTATGCAAACTGAGCTGACGTCAACTTGTCGAAATCGCGAAAAATAAAGTAACTGATTTTCATGTCGCCACCGTAGATACTCAATTCGCCTTGGTTCATAAGAATAAAATAATAGTTTGGCCGTGGCCAAGGTGGATTTAATAAGGTGACAGCATTCACCCAGCTGAATTTTTCGCCGTAGGTATGGCTTACGTCAAAATGATATGCTTTGTTTGTATGTATTGGTATGTTTACATTCGTATGTTTACATTTGCTTGCTGATTTTGACATGATGCTTGCACCAAACGCAACAACAAATACATGTAGGGTTTTACTTATATGTGTTTGCTGTCACCTGTAATAAATTCGCCTTGGCCGTGGCTTTACGAAAGCAAAGTGTGCGTAAAATTGCCAAGTAACGAAGCAAAGCGAAGGCCCCTTTATATTTTTCTGCTAATGTCAAATTCACCCGCCAATTTTGTCAATGCACGGGTGCAGTTGAATAAGTAGTAAATATTTAAAAAGTGATAATATAAACGATTTCCCTTTAAAATGGATTTTCGACGCAAATCACGTCCACGTTTAGAACGTAAACCTCAATTCGAAAATCTCGAATTACAGTACCCACACAACGTTGTACTTTACCGATTGCCACCAACGGAAGATATCAAAATACATGAATTCGAGGACTTGGCTCTGGAACGGCTTAAAGTGCTACGTATTCTAGAACAGGCGACATCTAAAGGTTTACGTTTTCTGTCGGATGAATGGAAGGAGTCTGTTAATACAGAGTTAACTCGCGAGGGCCTGAGAGGTTATTTGCGACTTTGTACGAACAGTAGCACTAATACTGCAGTGAATAGCAACAAATATGAGCTGGAATTGCAGGCAAGACGGCGTGATTATATTTCGCATTTTATATTGCGCTTAGCCTACTGTCGCACTGAGGAATTAAAGCGGTATATACAAATATATTCATTTAATTAATTTCTCTAACTTATGCAACTATTGTAGTTGGTTCCTGACACGAGAAATGGAACTTTTTAAATACAAGTTTTCGTCCATGACTAGCGCCTGTATCAAACATTTTCTAGAGCTGAATGAACTAGAGTATACTCCCTTGACTGAGGCACAAAAAGACGCAGTTAAAGATGGACTTTATGAAAGTACAGTTGGACAGAGTGTATCCAAAATTGAATTACTCGACTTTTACAAAGTGCCATTTACACAAGTATTGGACTTGGTGCGCTTGCGACGATGTTACTTGAAGGATGGTTTTGCATATGTCAACACGCATGACTTTGTTTCCGTTATTGCGGTCATTCAGCTAAACGAAATAGAACATGGTTTGCAATCGGCACAGAAACTTATACGCGAGGTGGAGACAGATGAGCGTATCTTTCACTTGCTTAAATCGTTACATACTTCATACACGGGGAAAGACTATGCGCTTAGCAAGGAAGGCAATGTGTCGATTGAATCATTAGACCAACTTTCGAAAAAGTCATTCCCGATCTGCATGCGCACTTGCCACGAACACTTGCGCACACATCACCATCTTAAACATGGCGGTCGGATGCAATACGGTCTTTTTCTGAAAGGCATCGGTGTAACGTTGGAGGATAGTCTTCGTTTTTTCCGTGAGGAATTTACCAAGAAAATCGATGCTGAACAGTTCGCAAAACGTTATGAGTATAATATTTATCATAATTATGGCAAAAAGGGTTCAATGATCAGCTATACACCCTACTCTTGCCTCAAGATAATTCAAGAAAACCCAGTTCAAGATGATTGTCGCGGCTGTCCATATAAATCAAGTGAGCCTAGTATATTGAAAATGAAACTCGCATCATATGGTTTATCTGCTGCACACGTTCAAGAGGTTATGAACTATGTATCAAAAGGTCACTATCAGCTAGCGTGTGGAAAATATTTCCAAATAATACACGAATCTCCTATAGAGATGGCCATTAACCATCCCAATCAGTACTTTGAAGAAAGTCAAAATCTGATGGGAAATCGGGTAGCCAAGAAAACAGTAAATGCCGCGCAGCGTAAATCGATGAAGCGCGGTGCGAATGACATTACAAATGTAATGAATGCTGACGAAGATGATGAACTGTGGAACATTGCTGAAACTCAAGAGAGCACTTACATTAGCCAAGCTGCCGAGAAAAGCGCCTGGGATGAAGATCTTGACCTAACAGCTATCGATTGTTAACGAGCAAAATATAAGAATTAAGATATTTATTAAAGCGTATACTATACCCCGTACGAATTATAACTTAGATTCAAATCCAATATTTTCAGCATTTTGGTTACCAAATCTCAAATTACTTATTAAATTAGTCTGTATAATGCTCTACGGAATACAATATTAGAATGATCTTACAAAATTTGATTTCTTTATATTTTAGCTAGTCGGACAATATAAAGTTGTTTTAACTATACTTCCTTCCATGAGAAAAATTATACCACCTTAGAAACAAATAAATTATTTAAATATAACTTATTTTCCATCAATAATATTTGGGAGATGTTGAGTCAGCTTTCTTCGTAAGGTTAAGATTCGAAGAAAAAATGCAAATCGAAGTTATTAATATATGGTTCGTAGTAGAGCGTAAGTAACTTTTAGTTAAATAAGTAACTTATATACATAAATGAATGTATTTATTACATCTGTATAAACAAAATTTTACTTCATATTTTGATTGAATTCATGACCTTTTGAATATATATGTGTAGGAAGACAATACGAAAATTGAGATTTAATAATAATCGCGACGCCCTCGTCCACCACGTCCACCTCCACCATTTCGATCACGGAAATTATTATTGAATTTTGACATCTCGTTTGCACGTCGATCCTTCATCGCTTTGAAACGACTTGCCATATCACGAAGTTCAGTTGGTACTTCCTGACCAGCTTCTTCCAAGATGCCTATAAGCTCCTTGGCAACACCCCACTCGTTGCGAGTTATAAAACTAATCGATGTTCCAGTACGGCCAGCACGACCGGTACGTCCAACCCTATGCACATATTCCTCAATGTTGCGAGGGAAATCATAGTTCACCACATGTCTAAACAGATAATTTAAAAAACATAAATACCAGTATTACTTATGTAAAGTATAATCATACTAACGTAATATCATCTATATCTAGACCTCTGGAAGCGACATCTGTTGCTATCAACAACTTGATATATCCTGTACTTATGTCGGCAATGGCTTGTTCTCGATCGGCCTAACAAGAATATTTTTATAAAATTAGAAAAAAAACACTACAGTTATAACATCAACACATAAATACCTGCTCTCTAGAGCCATGTATAGCGGTGCACGAAACACCCTCCAACAACAAATCACTAGACAAATCATCTGCACGAACTTTCTTTCCACAAAAGATGATCGCTTTGTCATTTTCTCTCATGTTTCTGATAAACTGTTTAATCTGTAATCAAAGACAAATAGTAGTAGAATTAATTTAATTTGTATTACAAAATATAAAATTTACCGCGAAATATTTATCCTCTTCGTCCAGTATTTCTATCACTTGTTTGACCGAATGCGTTGCGGCCAAATCAAGCGACCCTACACATACTTGTATAGGATTACCCATATAGCTTTGTGCTAAACGTCTCACCCCTGGGGGCCAAGTTGCACTGGTCATCACAGTTTGTCTATCAGGTCGGATATCCAATAAAACTTTTCGTATTTGCGGTTCAAAACCCATATCTAACATACGATCAGCTTCGTCCAAAACCAAATACGTTACACTAGACACGTTAATAACATTGGCTTCAATGAGATCATTAAGACGTCCTGGAGTGCAAATAATGATTTCAACACCGTCCTGAACGTTGCTTATTTGTTCTCGACGATTGCCTCCGCCATATACACACACACTAAAATTTAAAAACTTACATGCGATTAAGAACTCATTAGAATGGAATCTTAAGTGCTTACGCCTTCATGCCACGAAATGAATATTTGTTGACCTCTTTTTCAATTTGTAGAGCAAGTTCTCGTGTCGGAGCAAGCACCAATACATTGGGCCCCCCACGCTGTGACCGTGGTGTGCTTTGGTACTCGGTATGAATCATAGCGGGCAACAAAAAAGCTAAGGTTTTACCTGTACCTGTTTGTGCTATGCCAATCATGTCCTCGCCCCTTAAAAGGATTGGCCAAGCTTGTGATTGTATGGGAGATGGCTTGATAAATTCTTGTTTGTGAATTTCGTGCAATAAATCAGGGTAAGCCCCAAAGCACTGCTCAAATTTCCATATTGGATTCGGAATATCTGAATCGTCATCTTGTTTAAACACCCGTGACACCGATATATCATTGTTTTCTTTTCGTATGCGAGCTACCTCTTCTGGTGTTAAATTTGCTACTTCAGGGTCTTCTTTGTAGAAGTTTTTGGTAAGAGGTGGACATTTAGCCCATCGTTTTGTTTTTTCTTCTTTCTGTAACATTCATGTCTATATTATATATTTGTACTAACAATTTATTTTAAAAAATGTGTGTTACCGCTCTACGATTCGCGGCATCCCAATCAATAATACCGGTAAATTTAGACTCGGTTTGTTCTCCAGAATAGCTTGACTCCTTTGTAGTATAGTTATTGGAACTACCCAATTTCCATTCTTCGTTTTCCTCACTTTTGAAGTGATAATTACCACTACTTCCACCGGCACTGCGAGAACCTCCATAGCTATCCCGTCCACCTGAATCCATTTGATTCTCAATATATTTGTATGCGTCATTAACATCTTGCTCATTATTTCCACTAATAGTGGCTACACCACTTATTTTGTCAAGATCTACTCGGACATGGAAATCATTCTGTACACGTTTTATGTTGGCACCACTCCGACCTATAACCAAACCAATACAATCCGATGGAATATTTATGGATTGACTGTGTTCATGCCTTTGGTAGTTATTGCGTTTTCCACCGGTATGACCGCGATCCGAGTTATGTTGTCGTCCTTTGGAAAAGGAGTTATTTTGGTTGTCATTATAACAGACATATGGTTTAGCGGGAGTTTGGTCGTCGTCGTCCCAGTTTTCTTCCACCCATTCCGTCATTGTAGTTCTTTTCCTATCGTAAAATATTTATTAATTTTATATTAAAATAACGACACTTTCGTTAAACGACTGAGCCTCAAAAAGTAGGAAACTTTCAGAAATACAAATTCATACAGGTTAAGATTAAGTACAAGCCACGATTAATAAAATATAAAATAGAAACCAATAATGAACGCACTGTGAATAGAAACGGTATATTACCAGGCAATTACCAAGCAAGGCGAATTTAGTTCATATTCGCCTTGAGAAACACAGTAGTATGGGCAGCCCTGCCAACTTATCAATATTTCGCGTTTTGTGAGAAATTTGATTCGTGAACAATGTACAAAATTGCAAGTGAAAACACTTTTTTCCAATTTTTTCGAGTTCCCTGGATGTGAGTTTAACAGGCACTTAGGTGTGGGATGGTGTGAGTGCTTGGTCTGTTTGCTCGATCGGAATGGCGTGGTTGCTATGGCAAATTCGAACTTTTATGGTAACATTAAAAGGCATATAGTAACGACAAAAAAAAAAAAAAAAAAATTATATATATATATATATACAATATAATTTCTTTGTAATAAACAAATATTTTTAACCTATTCCGTAGCTTTTTTATTGAGAAATATCTTCATTTGGTAATATTTTATATACCGGGGAACTTTATTTGCATATTCAACAAAAGAAAAAAGTTTATTAAACAAAAAATTAAAAATAATGTCGGTAGCTCAATCTATGCACTGCTTTATTGCCCTAAACATTTTAAATAATCTAATAGTCTTTGAAAAAATAAAGTAAAAGATCAACCTCAGGCAACAAATACCGGTATTAGCTTCCCTGATACTAAAAAAATAATTATTTATTAAAAAAAAATTAAATTGCAATTTCTCAAACTGCTCCGAAGTATCAATACAATTAATGTAACGTGCAACGTGGAACGTGTCTTGGAACAGTCTTTTTTATTTGTCTTCTTAAAAGTTTGATAATTTTTCATTAAAAATAAGTATAAACTGTCGTTTGTCGGCAGTATTGTCGTCGAAATAAATTATGGGAATTAAGTCTAGTAGTTCATCCGGATTATGGGCTTAATTTCTGAGATAATTCCGAAAAAGTCGTTAATCCCCGAAACTTAACTTGGCGCTTACATGGCACACTTTCTTACTAATATATTCACAATTCTATTGTTGACGTCGACACTGTCTACGAATTAACCTAACCTAATGAAATAAAATGCTCTTTTTAAGTTTTCTTGCTTTTTGGAAACCAAAACTTGACAACATCTGTCATAGCTCACCGAGACAAGGATGACAGAATATAAAGTTTGGACATGGCGAAGAGAATGCAGCTTCCATATAACAGACCATAGATGACTAGATGCGAAATTCTTTTTCTCGTGAGAGCGCTGTGAAAATGTGAATTTTTTATAATTGAATGGTTATTTTTTAAAGAAAAATTGGGAGCTTTTAGTTTCCACACCACCATTGAGGTTAGTATTTAGTGTGCGGTTACTCAGTAGGTTTATATCACCCGTATACACCTACATATAATAAAAATAAGCACAATCAGAATAAAATACATGAATAAGCAAAAAATTCAAAAATTGATATTGAAATGAAATGTTCAAAATTGAATTACAAAAGTAATATAATAATAATAAGGTAATGAAACCGAAAAACATAAGTATCAATAAATACATAAAATATTGCAATTTTTACTATAACATAAAAATTGGTTAACAACAAATTGTGAAATAACGAATACAATAAATTAAAGGACCTTAATTTTTATAACTTACAAATAGTTGACACAAGAATGTTTGTAAATTATCTCAGATTCAAATGATATCCCCTTACCGCTTTTTACCATAAAATATTTGCAGATATTCAAATTTTTAGACATAAACCAAATCGCAGTTTTCAATAAAATTACATGTGCATATGTAAAATTTATTCATATACAAATGTATCCAAGACGAATTAAAAGTATCAGCCGAAAGGATATAAGAGGCTTGGAAAAACCTGAAAACCCTTCAATCTGAATTATTACGTTTCAATTGAATTTATTTTAAAACTAATCAGTATAAATATTTAAATCACTAAATTTTTCCATTACCGCAAAAACGAACTGTTTTCGTTAATTATTTTTGGTGGCTTACTTCTGGCAGCTCGCCATTTCGACATCATCATTGAATGCTGCCAATTTTTAAATGAGAGGCTGGGTGCGCTCTCACACAAAATGAAAGAGTTTCGCATCTAATTATCTATGTAACAGAACGTGGTAAGAACTGAGATTGTGATGGTCCCGCACGAAATAATCAACGCAGCTACGGCCAATGTTACTTCGTTGCCGTATGACAAAGTTGCAGTCTTACCCTGTATAAACGTAGTATAAGGAGAGCCAGGGTTGTAGTTTTTTTGTAACTAAATTGCATAGGAACCTTTTCATCAAGATACGGTTTTTTCTAAAAATTGTACATCTGTTATTAAAGCTGCTAATATAAAAAACATTCCCCATAAATGTCTGGTAGATACTGGTGAAGTGACAGTCCTTGGTCACATACAAGTCCGGATCGTTAGTGATGTCGAAATGACTCCCGTAGGAACGGGGTCTATTATCCAGTATAATATCGCAAAATAAATTAATGTTTCCTGGAATGAAGCTCGCAAATCTAAATAAGTAATTTAATAGCCCCGTAAATGGGTTCAATACTAAATAAGTTTCGCCTGCAATATTACGACCTGAAAATTGCAACCCTACTAAAAGTGCGTCGACCCATTGCTCCCGTACAGGCGAAGGAAGTTGTGGGCCAAACACTTATTTTGTGCCAATTGAAGTAAAAATAAAACATTTTTTTATAAAAAAAGTTAATTAAGTGTCTAAGGGATTCTAATATATTCTATAGTGTGTTCCTTAAAGTATAATTTATAAAGGAAGAAAAATTATCTATGCACATAAAATTAACGTTCTCTGCTAGCACCAATCTCAAAGGGAAATAAGCAATAAAACAAAAAAAAAAAAAATATAAACGAGTTGCGATAGCTGTGAAGAGCTCAAGAGCGAGTGAAATGGGGGCAGATCAATTATCGAATAGAGTTTTGCTTCTTTGACAAGTGTTTGGCAAGGCAAAAGTGGAAAATTCAATACCGTCTTAAAACGAAAACAAAAGCGAAACGCAGTAATACATAGAAATATACAATAAATAGGAATAACAGCATAAAGAAGGAAAGGTGTAAGTGGAGTTAATGGCGACTGCAAACTCCAAGTGGGAAAGGAAAAAGGCGACGTCGATTACCGAAAATGGCGTTCTACTCGGGTTGGTCTGTAACCTTTCCCTTTTGATCGGTTGCAAGGACTGGGCATAGAAAACGGCAGTGACTTAAAAAGTTGTATATATATATATAGTAAAGACTTTTGTAATGTGTAATATTTAATATTAATTCAAAATGGATATAAATTGTGTAGTGTAAAATCAGTAAAACAGTGAGCTCTAACAAAGGACAGTTAAAACAAAGGAAATTCACAATATCTGAATGTATGTATGATTATGTGAAAATTATTAAAATTATGTAAATGATTTCATTTTAGCTAGGCACTATTTTAAAATAATACTTAAAAGGATTTGTACCTAGCAATCTTCTTAACAACATATAAGGAAAAATGCCCAGTGCTTCCTTCACTTCGTCGCGCTCGTATGTGCGGCGTTCTAGACGTAAAGGTGCCAACCGCATTGCTTTACCCAATCGTCCATCCGGTTAGTTCTATATTATTAACATATTTATTCAATCATTTTGAAATTCTTCCATAATAAGGTAACATAATGGATCCTATGATACAAAATATACCCGGTTCAAGTGCTTCTTCAAACGCTAGTGCAGGTGCCAACGCCAATGCTATTGCACCGTCACTTCAAAATAATACCAATCCGCCAAACTCGAGTGTCATCTCTACAACTATGAATGTGTCATCAGCTCCATCTGGTTCACTTTCCACACCACAATTATCGTCGTGTTCTTCAGGTGACACATCATCGCAATCGGCTGCTATTGTTGTTAGCGCATCTTCAGCAGCTATGACAGCCTCAGCAGCTGCAGGTGCAAATTCATCAGAAATGTTTACTAATGTTTCTGGTGCTTCATGCTCGCAGTCATCAACTACTTCTGGACCTTCAACGTCCAGGTCTGTTGCTGGTTCCTGCAACCTTGGAGCCGCAGGCGGACAAAAAATGCTTGGTGCCACATGTTCCAGTAACTTAATAAGTTCGTCAGTTTTTAACACAGGAGGCGGTTTTGTAGGAGCACATTTGATGGATACAGAAACAAGTAATAATTGTGCAGGTGAATGAAAATCCATAGTTTTCTCGTAAAATTACCTAGTTAATTTTTAGAACAAATTTATGTAGGTTCCTTTAGTAGTTCAGTGAATATTACTGCCGACACTTCCAGTAGTAAAAATAATACTGGCTGTAAGTTAATACAAATTTCAATTTTAATTGCATCAAGCAAATATCTATTTTTATACCCGCGCGCACTTATGCACCCTGGTTGTATGTAACAGCATATGTAACATATATACCAAAAAGCTCAGAATGATTTCAGTAGTTGATTCAGACATGTCTGTCCTCCTGTCCTTCCGTGCGCACGATAACTTGAGAAAATATTAATGTATTTCTATGAAATAGCATAACGGTAATTTAAAAAAAGCTATATGTCTTTATAAATAAAGCAAAATTACCTACGTTTCCTACAAATCTAACAACAGAAATATGGCGCAAATAAAATTTTGAAAAGGGCACCATGCCCACTTTTGGATAAATGTCTGTTTCTCAATAACTACTTTAAAAAATTTAAGTTTGCTTCAAAGAATTAGAATTATATTTAACTAAAATGTGCGCGGGTATATAAAGTTCGGTTCTGACGTAATTTGGTACTTCCTTACTTAATTAAAACAAGCGATATTTCCCAATTTCAGCAAGCAATTCAATGTATTCAAGTTCCGTGCCATGCAACTCATCAACTATGTCAAATGTATCTGCATCCACATCCACATCTGTGGCCAGTTGCTCACATCAATCACCTTACGATCTTCGTCGAAAGCTGCCCGCTAATGGTCATGAACAATGGTTCCCGTCCGCTTCCAATACTCTTGCCAACAACAGTACGTCTAGTGCATCTGCTAATACTAGCAATAGCAGCCCACAATCCGTTTCCTGCGGTCCGTCACACATGGGTGGAAGCTGCAACATCTCATCTATATCTGCCATGCCATCATCGTCATCTTCAACTTCATCCTCAGCCATTGTTCACGCGCCATCAACTAGTGCCACTTTTCCTGTGAATTCAACCGCTACCGGTGCTCCACTGGGATCATCACCTACAGTACACAGTTCCATACCACAGCAACATTGCAGTGCTTTGCCGATTGGTGGCATTGAGGATAATAATCTTATGTCGCCAGCTCGCAAACGGTCACGCCGTTCATATGCACAAACGGCTGACATGCCTTGCATGGCAGCTTGTACGGGAAGCACCACACCGCCCGGTCCAACAGCAGCGCAATATTTACAATATGAACTGCCGGACGAAGTTCTACTTGCCATATATTCGTATCTTTTAGAGCAGGATTTGTGCCGTTTGGCAATTGTTTGCAAACGCTTCAATACCATTGCAAATGATAATGAATTGTGGAAACGGTTGTATCAGTCTGTGTTCGAATACGATCTGCCACTCTTCAGTACCGAACAAAGTAAGTTTGTCTTTGAAAAGCCAGAAGAATCCGAGTATTCCAATCCATGGAAAGAGAGTTTCAGACAACTCTATAGTGGAGTGCATGTTCGTGCTGGCTTTCAGGTAAATAGATTGTGTTTTTGCATATTTGCTCTCTAATTTTCATGAATTTACTTGCTTAGGACAAAAAATATCCCGGACGTAATATATTATTCTTTAACACCATACAAGCTGCACTTGATTACCCAGAACAAGCGGCCGCAGCCGCAATTGGCGGGTATACAAATGTTCCTGCATCTGATCCTACCACGACCAATGATCTGATCTCGATCTACCAAGACAGTATTACACCTGAAGACCATCCGGGCCCACTGATTTTCGTACATGCTGGCCATTATAAGGGCGAATACTTGTATATTGAATCAGATGTGACATTAATTGGGGCGGCCTCTGGTAACGTGGCAGAGTCTGTGGTGTTAGAACGTGAAGCGGGTTCCACAATGATGTTTGTAGAAGGAGCTAAATATGCTTACGTTGGCTATTTGACGCTGAAATTCTCACCGGATGTAACATCGACAGTCTCCCATCATAAACATTACTGTCTAGATATTGGAGAAAACTGCTCACCAACTGTAGACAACTGCATTATACGTAGTTCATCGGTTGTTGGCGCCGCAGTGTGTGTAAGTGGTGTTAACGCTAATCCAGTCATACGTAATTGCGATATAAGCGACTGCGAGAATGTCGGTCTTTATGTCACCGACTACGCTCAAGGAACTTATGAGCACAATGAAATCAGCCGCAATGCTTTGGCCGGTATTTGGGTAAAGAACTTCGCCAGTCCTATTATGCGCGAAAATCACATTCACCATGGGCGCGATGTAGGCATATTTACGTTTGAGAATGGCATGGTGAGTATAGGAGAATTAATTCATATAATTTGGCTAAAATCACCTAATCAATCAACAATTTGGGCCGTAGGGTTACTTTGAGAAAAATGATATACATAATAACCGAATCGCTGGGTTCGAAGTGAAAGCTGGTGCCAATCCTACCGTAGTCAAATGTGAGATACATCATGGCCAGACAGGCGGAATTTATGTGCATGAGAATGGCTTGGGTCAGTTCATTGAAAATCGTATACACTCGAATAATTTTGCAGGTAAACCATACCACATTAGGAAGTATCCCTTAAAAAAAAAAACTATTTTATTTATACCAGGTGTTTGGATAACTTCGAATAGTAATCCCACTATACGAAAGAATGAAATTTACAATGGACATCAAGGGGGTGTTTACATCTTTGGCGAGGGGCGTGGGCTTATAGAACATAATAATATTTATGGCAATGCATTGGCTGGCATACAAATACGAACAAACAGTGATCCGATAGTGCGTCACAATAAAATACATCATGGCCAACATGGAGGCATTTACGTGCACGAAAAGGGTCAAGGTTTAATCGAAGAAAATGAAGTATACTCGAACACATTAGCTGGTGTTTGGATAACTACAGGCAGCACCCCAGTTTTGCGACGAAATCGCATACATTCCGGCAAACAGGTGAGGAAAACGAACAATAAAAAGGCAGAACAGTTATAATTGTTTTGCTTGTTTTTAATGTTTTGTGACAGCAAATGGAGTTTATTACATTTAATTTTGTAAGGTACACTTTATTGGAAGTGTTGCCTGCGAGAATTCTGTTTAAGGTTTTGATAGCTGTAGCAGACAGATTGATATTTCTAAACCATTTGCCTTTATTAGTATAAAATAAATATTGTACAATTCGTTATAGATTCTTTTTTTTTTGACAATTTCGTCCGAAAAGTTATTCTGTATTTCTTCTCGAATGTAATGGTATAGCGAAAAGAAGGATTAGCCGTATGCCACCGGACATACAGTCAGCCCAACGCAGCTCCATCTTAGGTTCATTGAGAGAGCTGTGTTTGGATAAGGCACTGTGATGATTAGAGGGCACAAAAGAATTTGAGGTCGAAGTGCAATCCTTTTCATTTAGTCATTCATTCAAGTATATTTTTATGGATTCTGGATTAATTAATTGCATGAGAAGATACTATTCTTTCATATGCCATATATGATTTTTTATAAGGGTATTGTCAAAAAATGTAACCCTTATCCCATGTCGTTCCATTTGGCACCTTAATCCCATGTTGATGGGATAATATATAACGCCAACAGAAAATTAGAAAAAAATCATAAGGTATCTTCTAAGCTTTAACTAAACATATCCGAAGAGATTTAAATTTTTTTATTTTTTATTTTAATAATAGTTTATCATAAACAAATGGTATCAAACATGCACCGTGCAGTAGTTTCATAAGAAAAACGGGACACGAAGGACCATCAACTTGGGATTAGGGTTAATTGCAGGTTTCAGAAAATAAATGCTAATTGGTTTCACGCTCAACTACGCTCCATACGTAGTAATCCAAGGGATTAAGGTCAGGAGAGTTAGGCGGCCATAAGTTCGGTGTTATGTGGTCATGTAAATTTTTAGCTTTCCAATTTTGTGTCGCCAACGCTTTGTTTGAAGGAACAGAGTCTTGCTGAGAGATGTATTGGCTGTGGCCGTGTACACTATCAATTCAGCCATCGGCCATTTCTGCGGTTTTGGTTTTGGTAAACATTTTTTTTCATCAGAAAAGGAACCATAACGCTTTTCAGGCGCTTCGGGGTGTTTCATTTTGTTTAAAAGGCGTTTTGATCGGATAACTCCCTGTTCTCATGTTAGCTTCGACATAAATTGTCTTCTGCGTATAACCTAGGATTTATACCGAAGATCTGCATGCACAACTTGACGGATAAGATCCTCAGAAACAAGAGTCTTCGTCAGAACGTCAGAACGTGTTTTTTGCGTTCTGCAACAGATTCTGTATCGCCGCTTGATGTTTCCAATTCACGGCGAACCTTATGAACCAATGAACGGCAGCAGTTAAGAAAATTAGAGATTTCTAAATCGGTGTGATTTGCACATATAACGACGATAACTGCGTGTCTCTTCATTTCCTGAGTTAAGTTATAGTCCTCCATGCCTTATCTGCAAAAGAGCAAAGAGAAAAATAATGGTTTCGGGAAGTTATAGTCACATATTTACATGCATGCTCTCAAATACCGTATGCACCCTGTATGTATATGTATTTTTATTTATTTTCTCATGTGACATTTTAAACGATTTTCCATTTCTAAAAAAGATAGTTTAAATACAACACTCCACATTGGTTATTGCAATTCAAAATCAAATCTTATAAAAATCCTTATATTTTCTGAAGAATTTACACATGTTTCTAAATGAATCTCTTGACATCATTTTTCAAATATGAACTCAAATCACTGCAAATTTACTTCACAGGTCGGCGTATATTTTTATGACAATGGGCATGGCAAGCTTGAGGATAATGACATTTTCAATCATCTTTACTCTGGCGTACAAATACGAACTGGCAGCAATCCCGTTATACGTGGCAATAAAATTTGGGGCGGACAAAATGGTGGCGTATTAGTATACAATGGTGGTCTGGGCTTATTAGAACAAAACGAAATATTTGACAATGCCATGGCTGGAGTTTGGATAAAAACTGATTCAAATCCGACGTTAAAACGTAATAAGATTTATGACGGGCGTGATGGCGGCATTTGTATATTTAATGGTGGCAAAGGTATTCTTGAAGAGAACGATATCTTCCGCAACACGCAGGCTGGCGTTCTCATATCTACGCAATCCCACCCGATTTTGCGACGTAATCGTATTTATGATGGCCAAGCAGCTGGAGTTGAAATTACAAACAATGCATCTGCTACCTTGGAGCATAATCAGATTTTCAAAAATAAATTCGGTGGCTTGTGTCTAGCTAGTGGCGTACATCCCGTGGTACGTGGTAACAATATATTCAACAACGAAGACGAGGTCGAGAAAGCAGTCTCAGGCGGTCAGTGCCTGTACAAAATTAGCAGCTATACATCATTTCCAATGCATGACTTTTATCGTTGCCAAACTTGCAATACGACTGACCGTAACGCGATTTGTGTGAATTGTATTAAACATTGTCATGCTGGACACGATGTAGAATTCATTCGACATGATCGGTGAGTAAATAATTATATATATAAATAAATTAATTAAAAGATTTGCTGGTAATGTGTCTGATTAGGCTGTATAATATGTATTACATATTCAATATTCTGATGGTATGCAAAAAATAGATATTTTGGAGGATAAATGTCTAATTAGTTTGAAGTGAGCGTTAAGTAAATGTAGGGGAATGTTTCTGATTAGATTAGAAAAATTTAGCTGTTAGGCGCATCAATGTATAAAATAGATGAATTTCTTTAAGTTTTGTTACTAAATATATGTTTTCTTTACCCCTTTTAATTAGCTTCTTTTGTGATTGTGGTGCTGGTACGCTAACAAATCAGTGCCAATTACAAGGCGAGCCGACTCAAGATACGGATACACTGTACGATTCGGCAGCACCTATGGAATCTCATACACTTATGGTGAATTAATTTTGCTAGTTTATAAGTATTTCATTAAGGCCTACATTCGAATATAAATTTTCTGAACGGGAGAGATAGTCAGATGATTTGAGCTAACATATAATGTTGCATCATATATGTTATGCTATTTTTATGTTATCTTGTGAGGATTCTCTCTGCAATTCCTGATATTTCCTGTTATGAATCTAGTATTTTGTTTTTAAGTTTATTCGGCTTTATCCTTATTTTCGTGTGAAAAAATCATTGCTATAAATTGCAATAAAATAGAAAAAAAAAAATGTTTTGTAATTTATCATTTTATTTTTGTTTAGCATTGTAGTTTATGGGAATGTTTCGTTCATATGTAATTCACGTTAAGGCTGAATAAACCAAAGCAAAACATTATGCGAGTGGAGTGTGAGATAGATAGTTTCGTTGGTAGAATACGATAACATATTCAACACAATTCTCTCAAATGGGGACTTTAGTGGTTACCATTTGGCATACAACCAATTATACTTACATGCTTACGTTTTGCTTTAATAAAAAGAAATTTGTAGATACTTCAAGATCAAGCATTTGAAAGTATGTACTATTAATTTTGACGCAGGCTTCTGTTAAGAAATCGATTATTACTATTATTTTTTATGCAAACATCATTTTAAATTAATTTTGCGTTAAAAAAACTATTTTTTAAACTAATCATTTTATATTCCTGAGCAACTCCGATAATATCAGGATGAACTGGGATATTTCATCGTTTTTTTTAAATACTTCTAATTTTTGTTAATTGTAATTAAAAAAAAAAAAACTTACCAAACATTTACATGACGTTTCGTTTGATTAGATTTGAATTGCTTGAAATATAGCATATAGTGGTCCGACGAAACAAATTATTCGTAAGTTTTAAAAAATGTTATAAAAATTACATCCCTTGCGAAATGTAATTAATTTATTCATATCCCATTCGTCCTATTCATTTCTATTGATATTAGGCCTACAAGCAATATAAATGAACTGAACTGAACATTAGTTAGGTATCTACTCAAATCACATGTGGATGTGTAAAATAATTTCTGCATTATTATTTCGTAAACTTGCAAGTCCAAGTTATATGTTCACTTTAATCACGCATGTACAGCAGAGGATGGACGAAATAAAACTTCACGTCCATAATACAAATTGCGATCAATTTTAAAAGAAAAAAAGAAAAAAGAATATAAAGTCATGAGTTTATGAGCATTTTGTCACATGGCGTAGAAAAGGAACACAAGATACTAGAAACACGATAATACAGAAATGAAAAATTAACCTAATCGGTTGAAAGCAGAAATTGACAAGTACTCATATACAAAGTTAATTTAAGTTATATGATTTTTTTTTACAATTTATACTCATTGTATATTATAAAGAAAAGTTAAATTGCGAAAAACAACTATGAGCGATGCATAAATACACATATACAATGTGGTAAAGCAAAATTTAAAATGTGCAATTAGAGAGAACTAATCAAACTACTAGAAGGAATGATATCTATGAAAATATATAAACCACATTAGAAATTGCTTAGGTACTAGCATAAAAGTACATACAAACTCTACGTATATGATTATCATGGTTATATGTAAGGCAACCACAGACGACACGCAACTCTTCTAAAATATAACCAGTTGAAGAGAAAACTAGGAAATTTTAAATTAGTTTTCGACTACGAGCGTCTCGCGCGCATCAATTTCATTTCATTTCATAGAAGCAGACGTTTTCTTTTTTATTTTGTATTTTTTCATGCAGTTTTTATATGGCAAATTATAACTATTATTAAGTTAAGTATATTGTAATAATTGGAGTTTTCACACTGAATCCGTTAAAGTTGTACTCGTTATTCGATAACTCGGTAAACTTTTCGAATACCGCTTCCCCCTTTTTACTCGTTAAAATGATAACTAATTTTGTAAATCTACAGATAGTACATTCACAGAAGGAATAAATTTGTGTCGGGTATTTTATTTATTTGAAAGACACAATTAAAATAGTATACCCTATGATCAAAAAATACCAAGTAAATGCCATCGTGCAAGCACCGTATTTACCTGATATGGCGCCGTACGACTTCTTTTTGTTTTCCAAGTTGAAGTTACCACTTCGTGGAAGGAGATTTCGTCGGCCTGTCAGCGGTGCATGGAGGACTCTGTTAAACGTTGGCACATGTGTGTTGCTTCAGACGGGTCATATTTTGAAGGAGATAAAATAAATTTGGTTGAAATTTAACTCGGTTTGGTTTTATTTAAACATTCCCAGTATTTTCTGATCTTAGGGTATCGCGGAAAGTGAAAAGTCAAAAACCTCTGACTGTGATAACCAATTCAGTTGAGAGCATATCAACATGCTCGAGCAGATAGTGTAATACTTTGTAGTACGCAACAATGCGCCTGCTATTGAATGTTCACTAAAATTGTAATAATTTAAAATAAATTTAGATAAAATACATTCAATTCTATTCTATTTAATTCTACTCATTATTTTTATGCCCAAAAGCGAATAAGCCACATCCGAATGGGTTGGTGCGTGACTACCATTCGTTTGAATCTCCAAAAATCATGTGCCGTCCGTAGTCGGCTTAAAGTTGTAGATCCCTCTATTTGTCGAAAAACATCAAGACGCGCATCACAAATAGGAGGAGGAGCTCGGTCAAACACCAAATAAAGGGCGTAAGCGCTAATTATATATATATATATATATATAAGCATATACACAAAGGCGAATAAGCACTTCAAATGAAGGACCACACAAGTCAGGTGGGCTAAATATTCTTTGCAACGTTATCAGACTTGTCATCTCGATAACTCGTTAAAATTCTGTTCGGTAAATCTGCATGCATGTCAGAAGTTAACAACTAACGAATAACAACTTAACGGACAGGGTGTGAAAGTCCCTAATATTAAATTATATCTAGTGAACTGTTTGCCAGTTACATGCCAATCGAACACGTAAACCAACATAAATCCCAGTACACTATTAAATGACAATGTGTATGTAAAACTACTTTTATCTCGCGTATGTTTTAATATACATATATATTAAATATATAATAGGCATGAATACACACATACACGTATTACTTATTGAGTAATAACTAGACATGAAAGAGCAGAACATTGTGTACTTTGCATTAACTTTACATACCTACAATATTATAATAAATTAAAAATTACCATATGAATATGTAGATTACTCTTTAGCTGTAGTATAGATCTTGTAATTTGTCTGTATGCTCCGTTCGGCAGCCATGACAGCCGGATGGGTTTGTGTGGAACTGCTATTCGGTTGGTCTCGGATAGGATGCCCAGTGTAGACATGAAACATAAATTATAAAAAAAGTTTTTTGTTGCCTTTCAGTATGTGATGGCAAACTACCAAGCACATTTCCGTCATGCAAAAGCTTCTCATAAACATCACCTGCCGTTCGGAGGCAGCATACAGAGTTAGGCCTCTCCAATTGTAAGGCAATATTAAGACCCATATCACAAATTGGAGGAGTTGCTCGCCTAAAACAATTAACAAAAAATATATTCGACAATTATATATGTATTTATCTATACTTATATATATGTATATATATACATATGTGCTTTGTTTAATAGATATTGTCATTTTTTACTATAGACATTAGTGAATGAGAAGTGATTTGTAAGTATTACAATAATTTTTTATTTTACGAAATCAAAATTTTTATACACTAGTATTGTATATTTAACTATACAACAAAAACAAAAAAAAACAGTGGAGTAACATAACTTCCTGCAGTAAAGGCCATAAATTGACTCACACACTCACAATGAATGAGTAATATAATGCTACTATGGGCGTTAAAAAGCACACACTTCTTATAAGGGACATTTTTTTTTTTTTTTTGTTTATTAATCAGCTGCAGCTATAGTTATAGTCATAATAATCGAGTACCTATGTGTGAAATGCGTTGGAAATAAAATTCTGCACCTAATGGTAATGCCACGGGTGTGTATAATTTTTATACTCTTTGCTTGTTTGCTTTTTTGTTGAAATGTTCATTAACATACAAGCACAAATTATGTGTCTTGTAGATATATGTTTTAGTATTTTCATTTTATATAAATTTGTATGTATACGAATATTTTAATTCACTCCAGTGTGTCATTTAGTACTGTAAGTAAAAATATGTGTAGAAAAAGGCGATATGTATGTAAATGCCGAGTTGCACCACAATTATACGTACAACAATACCCCAAGGCTGCATGGGATTAAGGAAGTGTGTTTAGACGGTAGATAACTAAATTGAATATTATATTTTCTTTAAGTAATTTCGTTAACATTCATTGTTTATAGCCAGAACTGAAAAAAATATTTTGTTCTGCGTTACTCCCCATCTGCTATGGCATAACTTCCCCGCACACTTGAAAAGGGAGAGCCAAGATAGCTCAGGAGTAGATGCTTTACATGCTGACAACAATATTTTTTTGTACTTGTTCCACGTGCTGCCGGCTAGTAGTTTGAAGCTTTTGTTGCAATTTACTCTACTCTCTCACACTTAAAAACGCCGTCTTCCTTAGCTGTATGGGAATAATTTTTGGAATGTACCTTAGTCTCTTTCAAAACCCCGAAAGTTTGAAGTTCTATTAAGAGTTAAAGCAGTTTTTTTTTAATTTTGCATATAAAAAATTTAGGTAAATTAACAAAAAACTATATATTATTGATCATCGTGGCTAATAAGTTCAGATAGATTTTTTGTTTAAAACGCGCAATATATAATCAGATATACGTAGAATAAAAAAAATTAAATTAAGCTCTTAAATTAGAAACAGTGGAAACCTTTTTAGTAATCCAATTTCCCTTTTAAATCATTTTACGTAATTCCTCTTTCACATAATTAATTAGTTTTGCCATTTTTGTTTTTGAAAATTAAAAAAAGTAAACTTCATCCCAACACGAAACACACGCGAGTCTCATGGTGGCCCACACCCATTCCCACCACAAATCTGATACACCGCCATTGCTAGTAGTAGAGTTGGCGAATATGAAATTAAATACCGGAAACTGTCAAACTGTCAATTTACCTATAAATTAAAACTAATAATGCACTATATAATTGCACTAATTTTTTAGTGGTTTTTTCAAAGCTATTTAAAAACTTTTGTAACTACGTGAGGTTACAGCTTATGTTTTTGTTTAGTCATACATAAAATTGTGTACATGTTCGCCAGCTCTTATAGAATATTTAACACTAGATCGATCGCAAATTTCCGTTAGCTAATAAAGTTTTTAACCATTTTCTATTTGAAGTAAATCACAGATAAGTGAAATGACAATTTATATACTTATTTGAACTACTACTATTGTATTTGTAATACCGCATTATTGCAGCTGTGCTGCGAATTTCAAGTTAGCGTTTGTTTGTCGTAAATTTAAAGAAGAAGAAAACAAATACAAATATATGCAACCTTACTCAACTATCTGTCATAATTAATAAAATAATCCTAACGATAGATGCGCAAATTATAGTGCAATCAAGAATTATCAAAATTAAAAAGAAAAAATAAGTAGCAGCAAAGAAAAGCGTCTAACAACACTGTTTGAAGATAAATGAAAATGCAACTGGCCCAAAGCGAAATTTCCGATTCGTCTGGCGTTCATGCTGGACCAACCAGTTTGAGGCGTTGATTTCTTACAACGGGATAAGAATTGAAGCAATGGATTTACTAATGTATTACTTACCTACAACATAACCACAAACTTTACATATTACTCATAAATTAGAGTTTAAAATGACAAAATTAAATATATATATAAAGAAATAAATGCATATTAAATACTACACATACGCAATGACGTATAACTATAAATACATACATGCATACATAGATATAATACTGATTACAAATCAAAGTTTATGTAAAACGAAAAATAATGTTGTTTTATTTTAGCATCGAACCATCAATGGGATCAAATATTAGTTGGCTTAAGAGGTGGCCAGTATCATCGAGCGGTGCTTCTCATATGTTTGGTATGCTAGAATCTACTGCGGCGTCATTCTTAATGTGTTTGCGAGAGTGTTACGAGGAGACCCGATCTCTCTTGCTGCGATGGGTGAGGGGTGGATTCCGAGCACAGAAATGGCTTCTCATATGTCTAGAAAGTGGCTTGGTTTCTAATATAGGCTAATTGGATTGGTCCAGTCTTTCAGCAAAAATTGCCTGCATTTAAGTGGAGACATAGAGCCTTGCTGTCTCGTTATGTTCTTTTAATTTTTTTCTCGAACACTCGAAAGGTCGCCTGGATTTCAACGCGAATTTGCTATATACAGTCACTAAAAAAATACTAAAGAAAGAAGCAAAATGAAAGTCAAATCATAAAAAATGCAGGCGAAAGGGAAAAGTATAAACTAATATTTTGTTGAAAATCCTTTTTGCTTTATAACTGCTGCACAGCGCCTTTGCATTGGCATTATTAGAACTCGACCACGTTCAACAAGAATGTATTACCATGCTGCCTAGGCCTTTTCAAATAACTGATCCAAATTTATGATATTTTGCGTACTAATGCATCTTTTACGTCGTTCCAAAGATGTTCTGTTGGATTTAAGTCCGCACTCGAAGATACCCAATCCAGAAAAGTGATCGAACTGTCTTCGAAAAACTTTTTTTGACACACGAGAAGTGGGCTTCGGATCATTGTCTTGTTGAAATTTCCAAATTACTGGTAAATTCTCGTTCGCATAAGGTAGCATTACATTTTGACGTGATAACGTCTTATAATTCGATTTAGCCGGCTGCACGCACGAAAAAATGTGTCGTTACCTTGCTCATTGCCGTTACCTTGAATGAACTGCAAGCGAAAGCGCGGAACGAACGACAAAGCAAACGAACGGCAACGTTCGACATCTGGCTCTGTCCTACTTGAGTGAGCATATATTACATACATATATATGCTCACTCAAGTAGGACAGAGTCAGATGTCGAACGTTGCCGTTTATGTTTATCTCAGTGAAAAATTAAGATATTTGAGCAAACTCAACGGCATTTAAAAGAGGAAGACTTATACTTTAAAATACTATGCTTACTTTTTTATGAAGAGTAAAATCTGCGTAGCTACATAACCTCAAAAATGGACAAAAACAGCGTTTTTTGCACTTTTAGGTTAGGATATCTCAAAATCCTGACGTGATAGAGCAATTTAAACCCCGGATTCGGACTCTACGCAAAAAATTACTTCGGAAATGACACTACACTTTTATAGGACATTCCGAACTCATTTTTTTGCAGACCTGTGTTATCATCCAAGAATTTTTAAATTTTATCATTGGTAGTCGGTTCTATGTGGCTGGTCGCCAGTCCAGTGCCTGACCCAATCTGAGGATTTAAAGAGCGAGCCGTTTGCTGCAATTAAAAGCACCGCTTTCAGTCGCATCTACTGGTCTCTAGCCGATTTTTATGCAGAACATGTCGAAATTGAACCACCACGGTTCGCCTTTTTACTTTAGCCCCACCCTTTGTGTAGTTGGTTCACAGAAGGCGAAAGTTGTGAGATGCTTGAAGCGTATGCAAAAGTGAAATTTCCTGTTACTGCCAAGTGAATGCTCGTCAATAATGTATTCATCATCCTATTGGTAGGAACTTTTTACAACATCGTGTAAATAAATATTTTAAAATTCTAGGCCAAGTTAGCAAATGCGCTCCCTAAGGGAGTTTTAATAAAGTTTTCCCTCCAAATTTTTGGGTGTTGTCCGCAAATAGAGGATCCTATAGTTTGATGTCTCTTCGGTAAATTTTCTTTTTTAAAAGAAACATTTTCATTATTTGGCAGATGGGTTTCGATTCCTCTAATTTGAAACATTTTTGGCTATGTACATATACTTTTGTACCAATTTTTTGCGTAACGCATTTTGATCAAATATTTTATTTATCAAGTTTGCGTACTGATAAAGAATGTCATTGCTACTGGCACTCTTTATATTATTAAAAAAATGGTTTTACGACCTTTTCTATTTTCGCATAGAGATTTTCGCTTATTTTTCCGGTTCATGTAAATGTAAATACAAAATATTTGCTTTTATCCCATAATTGAATAATGAAAAGATTTAAAAATTGAAGTGCATTCGTTTTGAATGAAGCTGCGGTTCTTTCGTAGCCACGTAAGTACTGCTATTAATATCAACATAACTGTATATAAATTTGTATTTTAAATATTCCCTGTATTTTCTAAATGTTCCAATAAGACGAATTTCGTATTTGTTACCCTAGAAATAAAATTTCCCTTATATTTTGGTGGCAACATTGATACGTAAATAAAAAGCAACAACGTCACTTTTACTGCAAGGATTTTCCATTTCCATTTGCATTCCATTTGTGAAACATCATAGATTTTAACTTTAAATATAGTGTACAAAATAATTTCCATATCAAAAGTGAAGTGTTACTTACAGAGGAGATATCGCAAAGTTCACCTAACATACGAATGAAATGCATTTACACTGACATAAGGTAAGCAAGCGCTCTTTGTTGTGTCGGAATTTCTAGAGTGACCACGATAAAGGCTGAGGAGTATAGTGGCAGTCGAACCATCTGCACCACTATCAGCAACGCGATGAGCTACTATGCGCACAGTGGCGATCTAGTAAATCTAAATGTTGGAGGACAGCGGTAAGTCGCTTGTTGGTTGGAACGAATGTCGCTCAGCTGGCAAAGACATACATACATATAAACATATTTATAGGCTTGATTTGTTGTGTTGTCAATAAACGCTAATGTATGCTTACCAGTTGGCGATTGTGCTTTATTTTGGCAGTTTTTGGGTTTATTTTATTATAGTTTGACAAATACATTGTAGATTTTCTACTTCACGCCAAACGCTGACGTGGATACCTGATACATTTTTTACGGCACTGTTGAGTGGGCGAATTTCCAGCTTACGCGATGAAACTGGCGCTATATTCATTGACCGAGACCCCACTTTGTTCTCAATCATTCTCAACTATTTACGAACCAAGGATATCGATATCAAAAACTGTGAAATACGCGCACTGCGGCACGAATCTGAGTATTATGGTATCACGCCGCTTATCAAGCGTCTAGCACTGTGCGAAGACTTAAACCATTCATCATGTGGTGATGTGCTCTTTTATGGATATTTACCACCGCCGTTGATGCCTCACAATGATGCACTTAATGCAACAGTTGTTTCGTCAGGCACTGCTGCCCCAGAAGATCGTCCATCTGCTGGCGCCGATTTGCCCTCTTATAGAACATCCAATAGTAGTGGTATAAGTGCTGCGTGTGCAACCAACGCATACAGTTCCACAGTCCCACAGGAACCTTGTTTGCCTTCGACTTCATCAGGTTTGGTATCGGGATCACCGGCAAATGCGCGTCCTGGATCGATGGTTCGCGTGCCCGAAACTGCTTCTGCATCCAGCAGACACTCATCCTCACATTCGCGAAACTCTTCATGGGATTTGAGGTGCGGTCGCACAAACAACAATGTTGGTGGTGAAATACGTAATTGGACTAATGCCGGGTCCTCGTCGACACATTCACGCACCGCTTCACTCGATTTCATGCGGCATTCGCGTAATTCATCAGCCGATCTGAATAAGCTTATACGAAACGATGTAGGATTGGTATTTAGTCCCACATTGAACTCCAACTGGGTCGATCCAATGCGTGTTCAGATAATTAAGGCGCACCAGAATTGGATTGCGGTGGCTTATGCCCATTTTGTGACTTGCTATCGCGTGAAGGACTCAAGTGGTTGGCAACTAGTGTTTACGTCGCCCCATATAGATTCAACTATTGAACGAATGGCGATTAATTCAAAAGTGAACACTTCTACGGCCGAACCAACTCCTAGCAAAATGGTGGCAATTTCATACGGCAGCCAAATACGTTTATGGAGCATACACGAGGGAGGGAATAAGACCGATATTGGAACATTCAATCTGAATGTACGAGTAGAATATTTGTTTTTTATTGGCAGCCAATTAGTGGCGTTGTCTTCGTCTGGAAAAATAGGTGTGTGGCACGCCATGACTCAGCACTGGCAGATTCAAGATTTGGTACCGGTTCTATCTTTTGACTCAGCAGGATCATTTTTGCTGTTGGGTTGCAATAACGGCTCAATTTATTATATAGGTGAGTTGAAAACTGAATAAAACGTAAGAAATAATAGTTTAGTGATTTCAAATGAAAGGTTTTGAATATTTCTAATGTTGAATTTTTTCTACCGATTTAGATATGCAAAAGTTTCCTTTGCGCATGAAGGATAATGACTTATTAGTGACTGAATTATATAAAGACCCGATATTGGATCCCATTACAGCTATTTCTGTGTATCTTACTCCAAAAACTTCAAGTAAGTGTTTGCTTTTTACTTTTTAAAAAAGTTAATGTAAACAATTCCGGTAATGACTCAGGCATAAGTGGAAATTGGATAGAGATAGCTTATGGCACGAAATCGGGAGCAGTACGTATTATTGTACAACATCCGGAGACCGCCGGTCACGGACCACATTTATTTGAAACATTTAATGTACACCAAAGTCCAGTAACCAAGGTAAATATCTGAGTTGCCATTGAGTCATTGCTACAGTTAGTTTAACTATTTTCAGGTTATACTGCTGGAAGCATATCTGGTTTCCGTATGCAATGAATATCATCACGTACGCACCTGGTCACTGACCCGCTTTCGTGGCATGCTTTCTACACAACCGGGCTCCACGCCTGAGGCCTCCTTTAAAATTGTATCACTCGAAGCCACTGATTCACATTACAGCTATGCGGCCGGTAACGATTTTGGACCCTATGGCTATTACAACGAAGATATTTTTGTGCAAAAAGTAGTGCCTGAAACGGATCAGCTTTATGTGCGCTTGGCTTCGAATGGTGATCGCGTTTGTATTATAAAATCAGTAGATGGCTCAACTATTACTTCATTCTGCGTAGACGAGTGTGAAGTGTCATCACGTATGGGCTCACGTTTCATTCTGACGGGTCACTGTAATGGTGCCATTCAAATGTGGGATCTTACAACGGCGTTGGCGTTATTTTCGAAAGGTGAACCTCAGCAGAAAACATCCGGCGGACCCGACACACATGAGCTTCTCCGCCTACTTGACCAATGTGAGATCAGCAATAGCCTCAGCTCAACGCCTTGTATGTCACCGTGTCTATCAGTGGTTGGAGGCGTGGCAAATGCCACAATAGCACGTATGAAATCGAGCAACGTAGCTTTGTTGAATCAATTGCACAACACGCATCAGCAACAAGTTGCTCCACTGCAGCAGCAACCCCAAGCTCAAGTACAGCAATCAGTTGTCAATGCAGCAGTGCAACTGTTGCAGCAACAGCAGCCGCAACAACAGCAATTGCAGCAATTACAAACGCAACAGCAGCAACAACAACATCCTCAACAGCAGCAGGGAGCGGCAAGCAATGGTAGTAACGACGAATGAAATGCGGAAGCGGCGTGTGCAGTAGCAGCGGTAGCTATTGCTGCTGCTGAGGCGGCGTTGGTCGGGCGCGTTTCATCGTTTCTCACATTTAGCTTAGAGTTAGAGTACATTGTCGAAATGCTGCAAATACTGCTCTGCTCGATTATATATATTTTCATATTACGGTATACGGCGGCAACTACGGTGCGACGTCCTTAAACATACCATGTCTTGCCCCGTGTCTGGGGAAGAGGGTGGAGAATGTAGGTAAAGGGACAACCCCTTCTTCATTTTTGTTGTCTAGATGTTATTTATCGAGTTTTTATGTCTCATGGTTTTTATACATATATTTCCTTAGTTTTCTCTAAGTGATTTTAAATGCGCTTCGCGACAAATCATTCGTACAATATTTACTTATACAATCACTACATACATGTTTGAGATTTATTGCGCACAGATTTGCCCGAAATATATCGAAATATACACATAAAAATAGGTTTATTGCTATTAGTTCTAAATTTTTGCATGTGTTATTTATTTACATACGTATACACGTTATCTTAAATATATAAAAAAAGAAAATGAATCTGCTCAAAACATAAAATTTCAGATCGAAAACGTGTGTTTGGAATAAGTGGAATGCTTTATAAAGCAACATGTGTATCTGTATTTTGAAGTGGTTAATAACAATGGAAATTCATAAAAAATCGTAAAATCCATAATTTTATCAGATGTTGACGATCGATGATAAGTTTCAACTTGAGAAGTTTTTTGATGCAATCACTCTAGACGTAAACTTAAGTTACGTAAGAACTTTAAGATGTTTACTTAAGCTGTCAAATCAGCTTACCTACGGATCATCATGCCAAGTAAATAAGAGCCCGCAATTTTTTGATTTGTTTTTCTTCAATTAAATGCGAAATCCAATTAAATGCCTGGCATTTATACTTTTAAATTTGCGTTTTGAATATTTTTTATGTTTTGCTTTAAAATGCAAGCACTGTTAGATCTTTCTTCCAAATTTTTCGTTTGGTAATTAGAATTTTGTGAAATCCAATTAAAGGCATTCATTTCTTTGCTTGTAAATCCATTCAATTTTCGAGTAATTCTAAAGTGCTGATTTTATTTATCGCTCGGCATGGGCCTGAGCTCACTGGTTACTGGCATGACTAACATACAAATTGCCAGTAAAATGAAACCCTGAGTAACAGCAATAAATAATATCGTTAAAATTAAAATTAAATTTGTTTTACACAAACCTGTCAAACAAGAAAAACCAAAAGTTATGGGTTTGTTCGAGCCGTAATAACTGTCGCAGTGTTACTTTTTATGAAATTGCAACGTTCTGCAGCAATGCCAATGTCATCGTTCTGTCAGTAAAATGCTGAGTCATCTGATGGTCATCACTAGCTAATCAAGCGCAATATACAAATTTTCCCTATGGAGGAGAAAAGTAAATTTTTATTTAATAAATACCGTTTTGAAGTTTAATATTGTTTTTTTTTTTTAACGTAAAATTAAGTCGTGATTAACAGTGAGCTGAATGAGCTTTACGACGACATAGACATAGCGCAGCGAATAAAGATCCAGCGGCTACGAAAGTTTTTGATGCGGTGATTTGGTGTTTCCAACTGGCACCGGTTAATAGGCCAAAATTGCGTAAGCGGTTATCACGCTAATCAAGAAGAAGAACTTCTTGATTAAGTTTGTTTAAAACCTGTCAATCGCAAACTCCATATTCCAGCAGATAATGTGGAGCAACCTTTGTTTTCGAGTATACGCAAGAAGACGTAAGTTGCAGTCGCTAAAAGAGCTGTGTAATGTCGTTATGGAAGAATGGTTTCGAATACGCCTCTCAGAGTATTGTTGTTTCGATGCCAAATAGGATTTTTTGAAGGGATAAATAAATCTGGGCTGCCCCTTGGAGTTTATTAATTTAAGGTTTTTTTTTACTTTTAATCGTATTCCGCATTTAAGGTAAATTTTTTATTTGTTTCACTCCTAATAAATATTGTTACATAATATAAACAAAATTATGTTTTAGAGTTTTTAATTCAAAAGTTTTGAAGGAAAAAACAGGTGCCTTTAATTGAATTTCTGGAGTGTACTTCTAATAAAAAGTAGTCCCTACCTCCCGTAACTCAATCCTAACTCAATACTTTTAAAATATCGACATTAATGGTAAAAAATTTGAAATTAAAAAAATGTATGAAAAAAATTAATATCACAAAAATTATGTAAGGCTTTTTGAATTAAAAACAAAAATGTTCATATGTGAGCATGATTGTCTTACTTCAAAATCCAAAATCAGCACCTCAAGTTTCTTAAGGCTGGAGTAATCATTTATATGTATTTTTTCCGCACGTTGCTCTTAAGTTTGTTAAAATACGTTTAAATCTTGGGTAATTACACACATACATTAATGTAGTTAGTTGGTAACAAACCAGAGGTGAAATGATTGATCTTTACGTGATTTCCTCATTTCGCCATCTTATGTTGATGCACCAGTTATAGAATTTAAATTTTGAATGTGATTTACACTGTTTTGCTAAAAATACCGGTTTTATGCGGAAGTTAGGGGGTTTGATTTACGGGATGAGCAGAAGGACACTTGAAGCTCGGTAAAATTGATTTGTCTGTAGGAATGGAATAAAGCCGAAATTAGCGCTGCCGTAGCCATAGCCATAACCATAACTATAGCCGCAACATTAGAGCATTTGTCGATTAGACACGTCGTAACCATAAACAGCTGATACTGAAGTAGAATTAATGACATTTGCATTTTCTCATAAAAACACGGATAATTTTCCACTAAGTCAATTAATTTATCGCCGTTCATTTCTTATATTCAAATCTGTATTGCAAATATCGAAACAAATGTAAAGTACTTCACATCTGTTTACGGTTACGGGGGAAAACCAAAATTAAATAGTTACATACGGCTACGGTTATGGTTATGGCGTTATGGTCCGGCACCTATAACCGTTTTCAGTGATGCCCATTTGTTGGATCAGAACAGCTGATTTCTATGGTTACGGTTATGGCTACGGTACGGCACTATTAAGAGCAACTTAAGCGTGATGATCGAGGAATACTAAGTTGCTACTATTATCTCACGGGTTTCCGTCGAAAACGTTGATATCAGCTCATTTGAAGTGTAAGTTGTTTTCAAGGCACTGGATTGTTCATTAACTCTGAAAGAAAATTCTACTTTCTTCACTGAATCCGAGGTTCTCACGCCACGTTTCCCCCTACTTACATATTTGTGTACTTTGATAAAACAATTTAAGTCGCCTTCACATTTATTTTATAGAAGGCACTAGACTGATTGCTTTCTCGAAATATTAAATCAATCATTTATAATGAAAAAAATCTGCGGTATTCTACGCTAGATTGAAAGCGTACGGACATCAAGAGATCAACTGCGATGAATTTTTAGCTGTTAAAGGAACGTTGCTCCAGCAGTTGGGTATATTGCTGAACTGCTCCTTCCGTATGTGATACTGTTTCACAAATGGAGGGATCTACAATTTTATGCCACTTCTGCACGGCTGGTGAGATGATTTATGAGAAGCTCTTTCGTGGTTAAAATACATTCGGAAGTTTACTATTGCCTCCGAAGGGTAGTCATGCATCAACTATTCTGTTACCGTTGCAACAAAAGCAAAAACCTAAAAGTGAATGGTTGCTACTAATATTATGTACCGTTACATGCCAGTAATTTACAATATGAAACGTGGTTGTAAATAATTTATTTTCGTTAGGCTTAATACCGGACACACAAATAAATATATGTATGTATGTTGTAGTGAAATAACTGACACGGTAATAATCTGCATGAAAAAACGGAAGAACCAAATATTTAATTTTTAATTTTCAAGTACATACATATAAATACATTTCAGTTTGCTGTTTTATTAACTAATTTAACGTTAAACTAAAACATTGTACATACATTAATTTGCACAAAAGCACAAAAGATGAAAACAATGTGACATATAAATACACAAAAAAAAAACTAACAAATTTTATTTTTTAATAAAGTCAAACTAAAATAATAAATTGTGCTATATATGTATGTGTATTAAATTATTTCATTTACAACAAAATTAAATAAATATTGCATAATTGCATTAATATAGAACATTCACTTTCTCATTTTTTGTGTTTTTTTTTTACCTTGATTATCAACAATAGTGATAAGCGCAAGGCTATTAAATTAATGTTTTCGGTTTTTTCTTTATTATACACTTCGAAAGTCGCTAGGCGATTGGCGTGATAATTTTTTGGGCTCAAACTACTTTTACATTGTTGTTGTTTGCATTGTTTAGCTTTTTGTATAATACTTTGTACAACCGAAAAAATACTCGTATTAAATTAATTTATAATTGTATTTTCTTTCTTGTAGAATGTAAATTTATAGGTGTGGGTGTATACATTTATATATATAGATATATGTACATACATACATTTAATATATTTAACGGGATCACCGTTCGAAATTTAGAATTGCAAGGCCTTACTACTAGAAACAGCTTCTATGTATAGCTAAACGGTATTTCCCTTGAAAGTACTTTGTTTTTATGCGCAACTTTTTTGGCTTATCTATGGAATAGTATTTGTTGGAACAGTTTTTTTTTATATATGCATGGATGTGCAAATAATGTGGGGTTTTTTTAACAAGAATGAAGTTTCAATGCAAAAAAGGTAAAGTCAATTCAATACCAAAGACCATTAGGCAAAATAAGTGACTATTGATCATTATAGCGGTCACTAACTGTTGTCTTTTTAAACCATGAATGCTTGTAAAAAGTTATGTCATACAGTTTTTAGTAAAAAAAGAGTAATTTCTAATGCTGACCACAGAGTTTTTATATAATATTCCCTATTAGCTCATATATATATGTATATATATATATATTTTTTTTTTAAATATTTAGTATGAATTTCCGCCAAATTTTTATGACTTGTGCACGGGATTGCGAACAACGGTAACTAGTCGCGATAGCGTTAAATAGCAACTCTTATTATTGTATCAATTATATCAGTGTAGTTTGATAGCCTTTTTATAACAAAAAGTAGATTTTTAAATTTAAAAAGGCTTCGAAAAGGAATATGAAAATATATATTTCTTAACTTGACGGAAAAACATGCAAGCATTTGAAAGCACGAGGGTATGAACAAAACAAATAAAATAATATTTTCCTTCTTTACACTATAAATAGATACAATAATAAACAGAAGTCGAAAATTAATGGACAAACAAACAGGAGTTTTTAAAAAACCGGTATTTCTAATAATTACCTATTATCGGAAACGAATATCCTTCGTTCACTAATATACTTGTACTATGAAAATTTCATAACAGTATTTTTATGTTATTGGTACTAAAGCGAGCATCGAGCAAACAGACATTGTTGTTGTTGTAACAATATAAATTAGTCTCCAAACAAAATTTTGGAGAAACTGTTGGCCGAGTTGTTCCGATAGCGGGACAAGAAACCGACTTCTAAAAATAACTTAAGCTTGGATAGTGCCTTGTATACATACATATATTTATCTAAAAGGCGAAGAGGCTTAAAAGGAGTATGCAATATATTTAAAGGCACTATTGTACAAAGTCCATATATAAGAAGCTTCGTAATGTGCGATAGAAAAATTGCCGCACTCTGTGCATGAGGCTACAATTTTATTTTCAAATGCACGCAGAAGCGAATGAAATATATAATATGTTTTTTCTACTATAGTACATAGAAATGATAGTTTCCCTGTTTCTTCCCGAATACAGGAATAAGCCCTGTGGCCTCACGATTCATGAACTGTTTGCGCAATGCAAGGCGTACTGACCTTATATGTAGATGTATGTACGTAACCTCAACGTGAGCGTAAAATTGTGTTAGTAAAAGCTATTGAATTCAGGTTGCTAAGATGTCCAGAAATAAGTTTCTTTTGAATTTTGGTTTCGTGCGGTTTTACAACAGATGGCGTAACTTGATTATTATTCCATCGATCCACATTTCCAAACATTCATTGGAGAGCTACTGTCGTAAGGCACAAACGTCAGTATAAGTTTTTTATTTGAAGCGTAAACAACAATATTTTTACCACACTTGAAAATGTCGAATTTCGTGCCAAATAATGTGTTTTTGCGGGGAATTCTTTAATATGAAGAAAAAAGCAGCCGAAAGTCATCGTATCTTGGTGGAAGTTTATGGTGAGCATGCTCTAGCTGAGCGAACGTGCCAGAAGTGGTTTGCACGCTTTAAAAGTGGTGATTTTGGCCGCGCCGCCAAAGTTCATGGATACCGAATTGGAGGAATTGCTCGATCAAGATCCGGCTCAAACGCAAGAAGAGGTTGCAAAAACTTTGGGAGTTGATCAATCAACCATTTCCAAACGTTTAAAAGCCATGGGAATGATCCGAAATTCAAATTTGGAAAAAAAACCGCACGAACTTATTCATAGACCTATTATTTATATGATTTACCTGTGAACAATTATTGGATTTCTCAAATTAGCCTGTGTTAATATTTGTTTTTTTTACTTACATATACATAAATGAGCTTTACATTTAACTTCGATTGCCTAGATTGGAATTTTGGTTTGACTTTAAACTTTAACAAAACTAAACTGAGTTTAATAGCTGTAAATCAATAAATCTTTTTTTCTATTTCATATGAGTTTTTGTTTTACAAAACGCAACAAATAAAAGCTTGCACAGAATTTCCTAATCCCTTGAATGAGAAAAAACAATTCAAACTTGTAAAATTTCAAGCAGAACTACATTTAAAGGAATAAACATCAAATTTCTGTAGAGGAATTTCAATTCTGGGCTTAAAAAATAAATTAAAGCAAGCAATTTGCTCATCGCCTAGCCATGAAAACCTTCCGCAAACATTTTCAGAAATTTTATTACTTTCAGATATCCAATTTCTCTCTAAAGATCAATATATTTTTAGCGGAAACTTTCAAATGCGGTCTTTCTAAATTTTACATGCAAAAAATATGAATGTTCCAATATATATATACGCTCAATGATATGTACACACCACTAGTGATTCCAACCAAATGAACGTAAAAAAATTACGAATTTGTTTGCGGAGCTGCGCCAAATCCAATGCATTCTTTTCACACTTTTCTTCACATAAATTTTAACATCAGCTTTGCTGCCTATATTCATGAATGTAGGTATATAAAAAAATACATACATATATAATATATATATATATATATGTATGTGCTCTTACTTACGATAATAATAAATACATATTCAATAATTGCCACAAAAATGCGCTCTTAGCCCAATTACATATTAATTAATTAACTAAACTTGAAAGTAATCATCGACTACCACATCCGTGGCATTCAGTTCACTGGTATTTTGCACTTTAGTTGCTGACCCCCCTAGTCCCGCTTTTGGCGTTAGTCCATTTGCTGTGGTTTTTAACAACACCGTTGTAGCTGCTGTTGAATCAGAGTTCGTCGCTGTCGTTACTGATGATGAAGCACTTGTGCTACCACCGGGTGTTGCTATTATTGCATTGTGCGTATGCGCATTATTCTGTTTCTGTTGATGTAGTTGTTGCTGACGTAGTTCATCTGGCGTTATTGGACTACTACTGCTTAGCTGCGTCTCAGAGTATTCGGTCTGTAGCCTCTCGTAAGGATTTTCACGTTCCGTATTTGTATAGCAAACAGATTCGTAGTTGGGATCGGTTTCACTGCCAGTTAGCGATTCATATTGCGACGATGTCGAAGGCGTTTGCCGTGAACTCATCGTGCTGGTGGTGCTGCTGCTGCCGGTCAGCGCATTGGTGATTGACAGTGTTGAACTGTTGGTCAACAACGATGACGAGTTAATTGACGAAGGCGAAGTAATTGCTAGGGTGTCTTGTGTGCCGCCAGAAGCAATGCTTACACTCTGTGGCAGTTTGCCCGTTGGCGTATGCAAGGTGCTGATTGGCAGCTCGGAGGCTGATAGCGGTATTCGAGGTGCTTCGGCGATACGTGCATAGTGATCGGACTCTTCGGTATCGGGTGTAGCGCCACTCATTTCTTGTTTTGTTTCAGCGATGCTGGCATAATTGTGATTGGCATCTGTGGCGATAGTACTATAACCACCAGTTGAACCTTCTTCACCTTCCTCGCCTTTGACTTTGCTGTATCCATCCGTAGAGTCCTCGTCAACGGCCAATTTTTTATTTTCATTGATTTTCGCATAGCCATCGTCGGAAAGACCTGTGGATTTAGGACCTTCGAGTACTTCATAGTTGGGATCGTAGTCAGATGATTTCTTCTCGTTTTCTGGATCGGATTGATTTAGTTTGTTTGGCTTTTGGAGGGTTTCATAGCCCGGATCGCTGTTGTTTGTAGTGTCAAGCGGTACGGCAATAGTCTCATAGTGCTTATCACTATTTAGATCTGAGTCTATCGGTGGTTTTGCATTTGCTGCTGGTGGTATAGGTATTTGTACTAAAATAGTTAGTTAACGATAGTTATTAAATAATTTATTTTCTTTATAATTCATTATTTAAAGCATTTAAAGAAGGTAGTGGAGAGGTGCGGAAGGTTAGAGATTATAAAGAAATATATGAGAGCAAGTTTTAGTGCGAAAGAGCATGCAAACGAGGATATTTGTTCCTAAGAAAATCTCCATTTATTAAGTTGTGGAAAAATACAGCTCCATCAATCAAGTATCAGTAAAAAAATTTTGTTACAGAAAATAAATGAAAAAGTTCTCACCTTCCAGTTAAAAAATATTCTCACAGATACAGTTAGTTTTAAGCATATTCAAAATATACAATATTTCTAGGGACACCGACAACATATTTTTTTTATTTTTCTAATAATAGAGATTTTATGATTTGAATTGTTTTTTAATTATAATAACGTCATTTCAATGGAACTGTCACAACAATAATAAAATCTCCACTTCCGAACACAAAGAAAAATGTAACGTTAATAGATTAATTAAACTTAATAAATAATTAATGCTTGACAAAGCCGATATTGGTTTAGCCACCATTTATTTCAATGTTTATGATGTTCGCTTTACAGATTTGATGCTCAGTCTATATTGTGTGCAAAGGAGAAGGGCAAATACTCAGATGCCTTAACTAATGAGAAGAGAAGTGAAATTGCTGCTGGAGTGGCATGGATATGAAACCCTTTAGTTGAGTCAGTTTACTTATTTTCCACATGTTAGGCATCATTACAGAGACTCGTGACTGATTAAACAGAACATTGAGAAGTCACCACACGGGGGAAACAAGTAAGGCATTGTTGTATTTAAATTTGTGTAGCCGTTTAAGGACTCGCGATGTGGACTTGTCTACATGCCGGATTTATTCCGGCTTGCATTTACCAAGAATTTTTATTATTCGTTGGTATCATAACTAAAAACTGTTTACCATTCATATAACAAACATATAAAATGTAATTAGCAAAAAATTAACATGCAAATTTCGTGTTAACAAAAAGTTTTATATTAAATAGTGCAAAACACGTAGGATTAGTAAAAAAGCCTTTATATACTAACCGCTGCTTCCAAATAAAAAATGCTGAAATTTTCGTTGATTTAAAAGCAAAACTGCAGAAAGATCTCATTTACGCACAACTAAAAACGGTTTGTTACAAATTTTACACATTTAGAATTTTGATTTAGTTTTTGTAGAATTTGCATAGTTTATGGTTTTTCGCAAGGTACACATTAAGTTGGAGGGGTAGGAGAGAAAAGGAAATAAATAAATAAAAAAATACACAGAAGATTTGAGATACTCGTAATATAAAATTGCCAAGACAGTGTGAATAATATAATAGATAGATAGCGTAGAAATCTCTATATGTATGTATAAACGCATGCTACTTACGAATCTCTTTCGGTCGCTCTTTCCGCAATAAACTACTGTAGCAGTCCGATTTGCGATTTTCAAGTGCTGATGGCCGCATTGCTTCGGCAGGTATTGTTTCATAGCCATGATCCTTGGAACCATAACTATTGCTCCGAAGGCGACCTTTGTCGGTAGACATATTTGGAATGGTAAATACACTAGTACGATTTGTTTCCATTAGTTCAGCAGCAGCCATGTCCAATGGGCTAACGCCTAACACGGCGTTGTGATCAGCATATTTACGCGCCATTACGGGAGAGTTGTTTTGTGAAGAAGGTGAGTGGCGGGATAATTTGTTCTTTTTCATTACCTGCAAATAGTAATAGTTGAATTTGACAATTTTGATAGCAAAAAAAATTTACTTGTCTAAGTTACATACTTACCTTTGCATACATGCCTTCGATATCTTTGGATGGACTAAGGCTTTTACTTTTATTTTTCTGTGGAGATATGTCAGTCGTATTAGTAGCTGTGGCTGTAGCAGAAATGACCGTGTTCGAAACTGCTGTTAGGATACCACTTAAATTTAATTCACCAGCGCCACCACCACATTCGATCACAGATATAACTGAACTACGGCCAGAGGTAATGTTCGATTTGGGCGTTGGTGGTAGCGGTGAGTTGGCTTGTCGCTTTTCTGGCTTTGGAGAACCTAAATTGCAAATCGAAGAACTGTTGTTCGAAGATGACGAAGGCTGTCGTGAGTGCTTTTGTGTGCGTAGACTGTCGACAGGTGGTGGTATAGGAGTGGTATGTTCAGAAATAGGCCTCGTTTGTGTGTGGCTACTGTGTGCAGTGTGTTGATGGTGATGTGACATAGACGTTGTACTCAGTATATTGTGTTCTGTAGACTGCACATTATTTGTAAGAGTTGCATTGGGGTTAATATGAGAGTTGATATTATTTGTATTATTAATTTCTACCGATACCACCATGGAATTTATTTGCATAGGCTGAATTTGTGCATAAGTCTCTGAGCCGCTTGTGTAAATGTCAGTGAGAACATTTGGATTGCTGCGATTGTTCGGATCTTCGATTGCCGCATATGTTTCATCTGTCAATGGGAGAGCAAAGATACATATATATATATAGTCCGTTATTAATCAAACTGTAATCATTTTATCTAACCAGAATCATCTGACACGGTGGCATAATGCGAATCATTTGCATCGCGAGTCAGTGTAGCTATGCGTTGTGTTTGCTTCGGCGGCTGTTGTGCTAGTATATTTGCAAGTGGCTCCCGCACACTGATGCTGGTATAACCTTCTGAAAGAAAAGTAAAAAACATTTATGTTATAAGTATTTATGAATTAAGTGTGGTATCATACTTGAAGAGTCCTGTGAATCACCACTAAAGTGTTGATTTGTTATAGGCGGCGTCATATATGGAAGATCTTGACTCGCTGAGATCATACCTGCGATGGCAGAAGCAGCTGGAATTTCTGCTTGAGATATTAAATCGATTTGCGATGTGTTGCTATGGTTTGAGTTGCGCGAAAGTGTGCCATTAAGCACTGGCGGTTGGCTGTTGTAAATGGCATTACTGCTATTGCCGGCAGCTACCACGGCTGCTGCGGCAGCCGCTGCTGAGGTCGACGGTGGATTTACTTGAGCGTAGGGATGCTCCGTGTTACGTACCTGTTTTAAGAGCAAATTATGTTGGGGAAATAGCCAAAGTTAATAATGCATTAGAAAGTTCGATTTTTCAGCTTAAGGCGAATCAGTTAAAAGTGATAGCACTTGAGCAACATCAACATTTACAGGTATTTTGTTCTTAATGTCAAGTTTCCCATGGGAATGTAAATAACAACAATGCAAATAACAATTGACAATCAAGACATTAGATCGCAAAATTAGTTGCTTGAGTGCCATCATTGTTAATGAATTTGCCCTGGCGTAACAATCAAAAAGTGACTATTGGAATTACATATGTAATTGCTTACTTTGGCGTAATCATGAGGAGGATTACGTACTCTAGAATAAGGCGAACTAACATCATCTGCTTGACTGATGGAACTATGCTGAGAGACACTAGTTTGTTTTTTTAGGCTTGGAGTGGCTGAAATTGGAAATATATAGTAAAAAAGTTTATATAATATAACATTCTCAGGGTACTAAGTAATGCGGCTGCAGTAGCGAGTAACGTAACGGTAATAATAATAAGTGTATTTTTAGGGGTTTAGGAAAGACGAAAAATGGTGTTATTTAAGAAATTTTAATTTTTATACTTTTAATACATTTGCAGGAGCAAAGAATATGTAAAAAGTTGCTGGGATTTTTACAGGATATAATGCTGCCGTAGCCGAATCAGTTGGTGCATGACTACCATTCGGAAGACGTAGGTTCAAATCTCCGTGAAACATCAAAATGAAGAAAAAGTTTTTTCTATTGGCGGTCGCCCCTCGGCAGGCAATGGCAAACCTCCGAGTATATTTCTGCCTTGGAAAAGCTCCACATAAAATATATCTGCCGTTCGTAGTCGGATTAAAATTGTAGATTCCTCCATTGGGGGAAAAAATCAAGACAAAGTTGGAGGAGGAGCTCGGCCAAACATACAAAAAAGGCCGTAAGCGCCAATTATATATATATATATATGCCGCTAAATTACTTTATTTTAACTAACAAATTAACTATAGCGGCCACCGTAGCCGAATGGGTTGGGGCGTGACTAACATTCGGAATTCTCAGAGAGAACGCAGGTTCGAATCTCGGTGAAACACCAAAATTAAGAAAACATTTTTCTAATATCGGTCGCCCCTCGGCAGGCAATGGCAAACTTCCGAGTGTATTTCTGCCATGAAAAAGCTATTTATAATTCTAACTTTTCCTTTGGTATATATTCTCAATTGGCGCACTTTATCAGTGTATGCCCAAGTTGACTTTAACAATTTTTCAGTTTCACCCAAAGATATAAATTGTCACTCCTTTCTCCATCATACGTCGCCCTGTTTGAGGAGGCCTTGGAATATTTTTTCCTCTTGAAAATGCAATAAAAATTATTTTATTTCCGTTTGTATTGAAAAATAAATGCCAAGCACAATAAGAAGCGTGGAAAGTATTCTGTGGATAATTAATTTATTTTAAGCATTATTGGAAGATCTGTCGGTACGGTAGAAGTGATTTTTTAATTATTCTAAATTAAAACTTACGACTTTTATTGCCATTATTGCCTTCATCTAGAATACGTTTGTCCGCCACTGTTTCATATAGTTCAGATCCATTATCGCCATTGGCATCTCCAACGGGTATATCTGGGAGACTTCTGTGAGCTGCAGTGCTTGCTCTGAAAATTTTTTTAGAGGAATGATTGGCACAAATATTTTATACATATACATACGTACGTATGTATGTTTATCCAAATATTTCTACCTTTTTTCCGAATCGGTGTTCGAAACTGCAGAAACGTTTAAATCCGTATGCGATTCACTAATTGCAGGCACTTTAACCACGATTACATCGTCGGGATTAGTCATTTTTACCATACCCTCCAAACCCCCCAACTCATCCCTAAAAATAAAAATAAGAAAAACATCAGACATAAGGCTATCATAAAACGTGAAAACTTATGTTTACATTTACTGTAATTTCAAAATGAAAGTAAAATTGCATAATTGATTCAAACGATTTAAAAAAACATCGCATGAAATACGTGACCCTATATCCTCGCTTTCATGAGGCTCATTTGTTGACGCAGCCATTGTGGCGGCACATCGTTGTTGCATTGAATGCAATCTGCTAGCTTCGCTGTTGATTTTGTTGGCGCAGCAGCATTCCTTCGACGTCAATTACCTTGCTTAAGAACTATAAACTGCTATAGCCACCCACTTCCTCCCAAACGTACAAAAACACAGGCACAAGCTCGTGGTATTCATATAATAGACGATAGGTCTGCCAAATGGCTTGTTTGGCAAAGAAGCAAGTCTACTAAGATCGTTACTTACTCATCAATGGTATGTATTTTCGACTTACTTTGTAGCTTGACGCCTGCACCAGAGACACGCTGCCAACAGCACCATCGCAGTCAAAGTTACATTCACAGTTAGCAGCAAAGCGTAGTAAAACGCCTGAGTATCCGCGTATACAACCCCTGTACCGTCCCTCAACTCCATTTCTCTTACTGTAACTTGTGCTGCAGTTTACTAATTTGCACAATTTTACGTTTTTCACGGCTATACGCTAACTTTGTATAGATTTTTTGTCTTACTTTTAGATTACTACATTGGAATTTGTACTAATACTTGTAGTTATGTACACTGGCTCAAAAGCTTGATGCACCTTTCACTGCGCTATAAACGCAGCAATATATGTACCTCAACAACTTATTTTTCTTATTTGCTATTACTGCAGTTGTAGCAAAAACAGTTTACTTATTTCACTGCATCTTTTTTTATCATTTTCTCTATGGAAACACATTTTTTAATTTGCTAAATTGTCAAAAATACGCGAAAAACTAAAAAAAACAATTTCCTTTCGCTTCGTTTTGCATTTCGAACACGCACACACCCAGCGATCGACATACGCTGACTGCAATGAGCTGGCGTCGACGCCTCTGCTTGTCAAATCGCAGGCATCGTCAGCTTTCACTGGTGCTGCCCCATTACGTAAAACGACATTGAGGAATTTTAGAGAGATTAGTTCTACTGCCAGTTGTTTTCTTGATAACATCTCCTTGCTGTAACCTTAGGTTTACATAGGACAATCCTTTGAAGATAATTGAAAATACGTATTAGTTGTCGAAAAGAGAAATAAACTGTTTACGTAACTTACGCGTCCAGGCTGTTCTCAATACAGTAACTTCGATTATTTTGCGAATTACAACGAAACGTCGCCGAATTTGCCAGTTATGTCAAATCAAATAATTTCCGGGGTTTTTTTTAATAATAATTTCTTAGTATCAGGGCATCTAATACCCGTATTTGTTGCCTGCGGTCCACCTTTTACTGACAAAACTATCCAATAACCAAATCACCTATTCGCTAATCCGCGTAACAATCGTCTGTCACAGTACAAATTTAATCAGAAATGCCGATTAACGCCGTTTAGGCTCTAAGGTCATAGTTGACTAATCAAGCTTAAAGTAAATGTCTATCACCGAACAATTATATTTTTTCGTTTTATTTTCTTAACAATTTAACATAATTTTTTTACCAAGACAGTTGGGGCTGTATAGCATATAAAGGGTGATTTTTTAAGAGCTATGGGAAAGTTTTTCAAAAAAACACACGTAAAATTCAGAAAAATGCATGAAATTTTTATTTAAATCTATAGTACAGTCCATATAATTTAATGTTGAAGATTATTTCGTGCCAATGTTGACCGCCACTGCGCTTCAAATGGTCCATCCGCTTAGTCCAATTTTGGCATACTCTTTCCAATGGTTCGGCCGCTATCTCACATATAAATGCTTTGATGTTGTCTTCCAATGCGTTAATTGAAGCAGACTTGTCTGAATAGACATGAGCTTTAACTTAGCCCCACAAAAAAGAATCAAATAATCTAAAGGCGTTATATCGCACGATCTGGGTGGCCAATTGACAGGTCCCTAACGTGAAATAAAATGTTCACCGAACTCGCCTCTCAACAAATCCATTGTTACGCGTGCTGTGTGGCATGTGGCATTTTGGGCAAAAAAAAGGTGGATATCATTTCACGGTAGCGCTCACCATTCACAGTTACGTTACGACTCGCAGCATCTTTGACGAAGTACGGTCCAGTGATACCTCCCAGGGCCGTGGAGAGAGTATTCGGGCCCCGGGGGAAACTTGAGATGCCCCTTCAAATTTTTTTTATTTATCAAAATGCGTATTATGTTATAGTGATATAACATTTAAACATTGAAAAACTCATTGATAAAATTTTTGATGGAATTAATTATGAAATATTGATTAAAATGAATTTTAGAAAACTCTTCAGCAGATCTGAAATAAAAAACGCAGCTGAAAAAAGTTAAAATTTTTTATTAATTTTGTGAGCCTTACAAATATTTGCTTTTCTTGCTTTAGCTGAGGCAAAAGCTCTTATAACATCATCGAAGTCGAGTTTCCTTGCTAACTCAGATTCCAAATACAAAGCTGCCAATCCTGTTACTCGACTCTGAGTTGAACAAGAACGATGGTAAATTGCTTTAAAGAATAACTACGTTTCAAAATTGGTCTTCATTTAAAATACAACTATCTAAATTTAATCTAATCATCACTATAATTATTAATTACCTTATAAATCAGTAGCTTAAAATGTTCCATATTAATAAGAGCTCAATAATATACACTTTTGTATCACCATATTATATTTATTCTTCGTAATCGTGATCATAACATTCGATATGGTGACACCAAAAAAAGTCTGTGACGGAACTCTGGTAGAAGTATTATTTACTATATTTTTTCAAGCAGGAAATTTCTTGGAATTACCCTCGAGTCCGGGCCCCTCTGAAAACTCCGGGCCCGGGGGAAAAAGTCGCGGCTCCGTGCGGCAAAAGTTGCACGAAAGAGTCTTCGATTCACGCAGAGCTGAGAAAACAACAACAAGCACAGCGACAAAGGATTTTGAGAGCAACTGAAACACCTTTTCAAGCACAAGTTCGCTCAGAAAGACAAGCTGAGTTGCAGGCAGCTAGAAGAGCAATAGAAACCCTAGAGCAATCGCAGGTGAGAAGAATTCATAATGCAGAAATGCAGAGCACGCGCCGTAGAAATTTTAAAAGTAAGGATTGGTCTGTATTTAATGGTACTGGATTTCAATATGATTCTTCAATTGAATATCATAAACTCAGCCTGAAAACGAATATGAGAGTTCATCTTTATAATGACATGGACTCGGGACTTTATGCAGAAATGTTGTTGAAAATTGGTGATGGTTGTTTAGACGTTGACAAAGAAGGCAAGAGAATTTTGCAATTTAGTAGAAAATGATGTGAATCTCATCGCCCATGTTTTTCCGGAATTGCAACAAAATTTGAGTTGTGATTAGTGGTTGTGCGCAAGAGCAATATGAACGCCAAAAAATGAAGTAGTTTCTAGGATCAACACTGACATTTTAAAAGAGGTGCAAGGAGAAATGAAGGAATGTTTGTCAATGGATACAATTATGGATACGGAACTAAGTACTCTATATCCTATGGAATTTTTAAACTCACTTGAACTGTCGGGTGTACCGTCACATAAAATTCAATTAAAATTGAATGTACCAGTGATGCTTATGCGAAATCTAAATGCTCCTCTGCTATGTAATGGAACAAGGCTTCGGATAACAAAATTGGGGCAAAATATACTTGGTGCTACTATTTTAACAGGTAAGGGTAAGGGAAAAAGTGTTATCATACCTCGCATTCCAATTATTCCCACTGAACTTCCATTCCAATTCAAAAGGGTTCAGTTTCCCGTCAAGCTTAGCTTTGCTGTTACCATAAACAAAGCACAAGGGCAGACATTGCAGGTAGCAGGAGTGCATTTAGAAAAGCCATGCTTCTCTCACGGTCAACTATATGTAGCATGTTCGCGCGAGTCTAATGCCCGGAATTTACACATATTTGCAAAAGACGGAAAAACTTATAATATACAATAGTCTACAAAAATATCCTAGATTAATACTCTCCATAATATCTTTTTGAATTATAAGAATTTAAAATTATTTATTTTTGTTACAGTGAAATATATTTTAACATTTGTTGTTGTAATTAAATAAAGCATATTTTAAGTTTTTGAAACTCATTGTATGCAGTAATTTTTAAATACTAAATCAAATTGATTCAGTCCTATTGAAATGTAATGATCTTTGATATTTATTTAAGGGATTCAACGCGAGCGAAGCCGCGGGTAACAGCTAGTAAAACTATAAAACTCAAAATTTAAAGGATTACAAGACACACACCGTTGATTATTATTATTCATTTAAATTTATTTTACTTTTAAAGCTTTCAAAAAAATTGTGAGTTCAATCTTTAAAATTCAGTCTCCTATTCAGCAATATATACATATATAATATATTTAAAAAGAGAGATTAATTAAATGGAGTCTCATCTCTTTTTTGAACGCGATTGAATGCACTCACAAAAGAGACATATTGTATGTATGTAGGTGTATAGGATATGTGTAGAAGAAGATCATCGCTTATTGACCAAAGAAAAGGCATAACCCTAAAATTGAAAGTCTGGTGCACATAATGGTGTGAGAAACAAGAAATCACTTATCAATAAACAAAACGTATTATGGACGTATGTATGTATTATTTATAAGTATTATAAAATGTGTAAATATACATATATTATAAATGTTGGACCCAGAGCGTTTCTTTTGTAGATGAATAAAAAAATTCAGAACAACTGCATAATTCTAAGAAAAGAAGAAGTTAAAGGCAGTCGCCGTATCCAAGAGGGTTTGCCAAAGAATGGAAGAAGTTTTCTTTATGAGCTGTTGTTTCACCGCAGGCAATGCCAAACCGCCGAGTGCCCTTCTGCTATATGAAAATTTCTCAAAAGAACGATCTGCCGTTCGGAGGCGGCAATAAACTATCAGTAATTTCAATAGCACGACAACATAAGGTTCATAATTATAAAGGTCATTTCCAAAGAAGCGAAATATGTAATATTCTCATCGCTATGAACGAGGAATTCTTCAAAGTAGTATCTGATCTGATTACTTAACGTCATAATCTATATATATATGTATAAGGGAGAATGGGGAGTTGTGAGACGGGTTTTGTTTTTGGACCCGTATTACTCAAAATCTTAATATTCTGCATATAGTATGTCAACGATGGAATCTTTAGTCAATGAATACTGGAAGCTATTGGTATGGCCTATTTAACAAAACTACAATTTTCCTTAAAATTAAAATTGTATATAATAATATAAAATATAATACAAAATACAAAAATGTGGGAAGTTGTGAGACACCATGGTTTAAATCAATAAAAATGACTTATTTTAGTTGTTAGTTCTTTATTAAGATGAAAAATGATTTATCTATATCGTATGCCCGACCAACAGATCGTATTGCCTTTTTCTCAACCAAAATTTCCTTGATTGCAACCAATAATATATTTGCATCGATCGTTGTTTTACTTGACTCACTCACATACCTATGACGCGGCATGATAAATCTACGAAAAAGCAGAAAAACAATAAGAACTCAAATTTAACCAAAAATTTCATGATATATATACAAACAATTCATGAATATTGCGAGGTACTTATGAAAGATGCGTTAAAACGTCGAAAAAACGGTGTCTCACAACTCCCCACATTTGTTGTCTTACAACTCCCCAAATCGGTTTTTTTATAAATGGCCGCGTAGTCATAAACACATCGAACGTTCATGCCCAAGTGAATGTGTAAATTCAAAGCTAATAGGACAATTAATAATTTGTATATATTAACATTTGCAATTTGCTTCAACAACTGATCGAATGTATCGCAAAACAAATGATGAAAAAAACTTACCGAGAAATTCCGAATCACAGTAACTGGAGAGACGCGTCGAATGCGTGTAAATATGACCAATGCTAGCTGAAAAGTGAGATCGCATCGAGAACACTTGTTGACTCTTAAAATCGAATGTAACCAAATGAATAATGCCGAAAGGTAACAATGTCTCACAACTCCCCATTTTCCCCTACTTATATATTTTAGAAAATGGGCGTGATACTTTTTCAAAGCATATATAAGTAAAGTCTTGCTACACGCATCGAGTTCGATTTCAGGTTAGGTTACGATGGTTGTCACTCTCCATAAGATATAGGGATGCCCACTTAGGCCTGAAGGCCCATTATGATGCCACTAGTTAGCGCTTAAGTTCCCTCTCTAATTAGCAATGCGGTGAAACCACTTCGTCCCTCGTATAAACGATAAAATACTGTGAAGACCTGCGGATTCCAAGTCTGTCAGAAATCGGAAGAAGTAAGAGCTCAGAAGAGTGATATCGGGTACTGGCAAGAGTGGGAGAGTGGCAGAGGAAATGTTCTACGCTCTCAATTTCCTTCTCGTTCCTGCAGCTGCGTGCTGCAGCAGAAGAAGTGAGGGAAACCTTGTACATTTCCGATGAATTCCGATTAGGCAGTGCCCGGTTATGAATCAAACACTGTTCTAATGAAAGTTCTGCGTTCATTTCTTCTAGCCTAGACCTGCCTTGTTACCTCAGAAGTGTGCTTTAATGTGTGTTTCATGGTATGCCTTATACATACATATATACACAAAAATCAAGCAATGGCGTGTTACGCTCTTTTTGTAATAAATGCGATACATAGTTTTACTTTTGAAATTGGCTAAAATTAGAAAATGTTTTTCTCTGCGCTCACACAATTTTATGGCCCTTCGAGAAATTACCGTACATAAGTATGTATGTACCAGACGTATTTTGATTTCTGATTTTAGCAGTACGCGAGCGTTACTGAAGTTTTCCGGAGGCGAAAATAATTTTCTCTAGACATACTTTTTGCACAGACATACATATGTTTGTAATTGAAAGTATTAGCCATATGTAACGCGTCACTTGCTGACAACAAATATTTAACGACGAAGAACAGGGTTTTTCGGGTGTGCACTGTCAAAATTATATCATTGAACGGGCTAAAGAGCAACAAGTGAATTTGATTCAACAGTAAAAACGAATAGTATTTCGAAGCACTCGTATTTGTATATAACATAAAATTACTATAATTAACTAGAAATAATGGCAAAAGTAGACAAAGTGTCGACGGAAAAGCACGAGGGCGATGTTACCTGCCTGGCCTACCACAACAACCAAGTGTTTTCTGGTGGTGCCGATGGAAAAATCAAAGTTAGTATAGAAAGTTTTATACAAATAAAAATACACTTAAAACTCACATAAAAAACCGGCAACAAGATACATACATGCATTCATATATGTATATATATATATACATATATAAATTCCTTTAGTGTGTGGCTAAAAGTACAAAATGGTACCCTTCGAAATCCATGGAATTCCAGCGATCCAGCTATTGTTACTGAAAATATTAGAAAAAGGCTGCAACTCCAACAGGTCGTCCTAGATACTTAAGGATATTATTGTTTAGGTAATGATTGAGTCCATATAAAAATTTCCGGACATGCGCTTTGTATGGAAAATTCTCAACATCGTTTGCAAAATAAATTGTCAAAAATCAATGCGATTTTTGAACGACTTCAAACTTACACTTCTTTATACTAAAATTGAATGGGCTATAAAATTGCATAACTAAAAGTTTTCTAAAGAAGTTGAAAATAACAACTTTTTTTCAAATTTGCTAGAGCTTGGTGAATTTCGTACAAAGTTTGGAACTTCGATTTATGAGGTTTTTTTTATGCAATTAAATTAATTCTAAAAAAAATCTAGCATGAAAAAATACAAATATTGTAAATAGATAAAGTGACTAAATTAAATTAAGCATAAGTGCACATACATGTATAGGGAAATCCATACGTACTGGTGCGTTTTTTTTAAATGCAGAATCACGACCAGTTTGCGTTGCTTTTTTCTTCCCCATTAGCAAGTAAGGAACTTTTCTTAGTATTGTACTAGAAAAAAGCAATTGTCTGCTATTGTAGGTATACGTTTTTTGATAAATCCAAAATTGTATATTACTAAATTTAACAGATCCCTTTTCCGAGCTAGTGCACTGTGATTTCGATTGTTAAAAGTCGCTGAAAGATGGAAAGGAAAATAACAAACGGACTCAAATTCGTTGTTTAAGCTGTCAATAGCAACAGAACTTTTTCGGCAAATAGTGGAGTGACCATGTCCAGTAATTATTTGTGATTGTAATTGTAGAAATTTGGTTAACAGGGTGCTCCCTTATGCGTTTGGAAATAGAATGATCGATTTTTTTTTAATTTAACACCTAAAGTAACATCTGTGATAGATCAGAAATGTTTTTAAGGTTAGGTATTTTCAAAATGGTTTTTTTTTTGCTTTCTTAGAGACCGAAGAACGTTAGTTGAAGATGAGTATTGTTGCCGGAACATCACCTTTTCAAATGAATTCCATTTTCACATCGCCGGCTATGTTAACAAATAGAATTATCGCACTTAGGAGTCGGAAAATATTCGCAACGAGCGACTGTTTGAGGTTGAATTTTGGTCGAGCGGCATAATTGGATAATTTGTTTTCTTTTTAATTGCAATCAATGGCGCATGTTAGCGCGCATTGTAACAAATTCTTAATTTCTTCAAACCAAAGAGGGTAAAGAAGACGGCGCAACAACATGGTCAAAGGTGTGGCCAATATCAGACCGTTAGCCGCCTCAGCGAATTTGAAAGAATCAGCTGATTGGCTGAAGTAACCGAGCTGATGACAACGGTTTGTGTACGGAAAAACTAATTGTGTTAGGAGGAAAAGAATCAACAGGGCCTTCGCTCATGTTACTTCGTTGGCGTCTGAACAACGACTGATTTGATGAGTGCGTGAATGCGTGTGAAATGGTTATGGTGAAAAAAATTCAAAAGGTGTGGTCAATATCAGGCTGTTAACCGGCTCTCACCGAGTTTGAGAGAATCAGCTGATTGGCTGACGTAACCCGAGGAGTTACGCGAGGAATTGAATACTGATGGTGGCGTCTTCCCAAACAATTACTTTATTTTTGGCGATTTTGACAAGCCTGACGTCAGGCTCTTTTCCAATACAAAACAAACAAAACGAAGAGAACTCGCATGTTTGTGAAAATTCAGTGAATGGCTTGGTAGTATTATGCTTTGTGGAACTTAAACTAAACCAACTAATGAAAACGAAGTACCGCGTGTTAGATAGTGAAAATGTTTGGGTTTTTATACGAATGACGCCATGGCAAGAAAATGTGTGTGAGCTGCGTATAATTGCTTGTGTGTTTCCATTGCTTTCCCCTCTTCACAAACAAGTAATTCCCCTTCTTTTTGTTTGTTTATTCATGACCTCTGACAACACAGCGAATTCGGAAGGCGCAACCTGGTATTCTATGCTTCTGCTACCGAGTCCCCGGTGACGTTGCAGCCAAACCGAGTAAAATTGTTTTTCACCACAGTTGAAAGCCAAGCCTGTTAACCTAGTCAACTATGCTCCGTATTCGCCTAATTTGGCATCATTTGCTGTTTAGTTAGTTAGGAAAACCCATTATACACGTATATGTATGTATGTATTGTATATATAGTACGTAGGTATGTATGTATATTTTTACATAAGTCATTGCATGACCCTTACGAGCCATTAATGCAATTAATTTTCACTTTTATAGATTTGGGATAATGATCTCAATCTGATTAAGAGTGTGGACGCACATGAGGCCTACATGTATGCCATGGCAATAAATACACGCAACGGTAAACTTTACTCCAGTAGCTGTGATGGATGTGTGAAATTTATGGCACCACCCTACGATCAAACGGAACAGCTTTTCTCTTGCGAGGATGCCATTCAAGCGATGTACTGTGATGGCGATACTTTATATACGGGTGATGAGAAGGGTGTGGTGACAAATTGGATCGATGATAAAATCAAATTTAAATACAATCTTGTTGAAGAGGTGAAATCGTTGGCTGCTGAAAAATCTCTCATATATACTGTACGAGATTTGGATGTGGTTGTATCGGAAATGAGTGCTGGTAAATCGGGTAAATATAGCAATAAAGCGGTATTGCCGGGGAAATCTCCAATGACATTGGTTGGTCCAGTGGTCGATGATAAACGAACATTCCTCGCATTTGCCGATCGCACCGGTAAGGGATTGTCATTTGTGAAAAATTTGCCACAACAGAAATTCGAAAGTGTGTGGAATTTACCGGTAAGTGTGAACAAAAGTTAAAAGTTTTATTTGGGAGTACCGAAATTATGTTAGGTTACTATGACTAGCAGGGGTTTTTGGAAGGAATCAGGTATGGTTTCGTCTTTACGCCTTTCTAAATTTCACATTAAAGCGTATGCAGTGATTATGGAGTTTATTTGGCGTACGTGAATGAGTGGGACCCTTGAGACCGTCTTGTATCCATCATAAACTAGATTTGCCTAGCTGTGTTGCAATTAGGGATTTCTACCTAAACCTTGTTTTCATGTTCAAAGGAGTTATTTCCTTGAATTCCGCTATTTAAGATATACCCTATGATCGAAAAGTACCGAGAATATGTAATTTAAACGATTAAACATTTGCAAAGGCATAGTGCACCATGAGTACCTTCATCGGGCCAGACAGTCAATAAAGAATACTATTTATCCGTTTTGAAGCGTTTGAGAGATGCTGTACGTTGCAAACGGCCGGAAAAGTGGGCAAACAATTCTTGAATTATGCATGATGATAACGCACCATTGCACCGAGCCCAAATTGTGTTGGATTATTTGACCAAACACCAAGTAAATACCATCGTGCAAGCTCCGTATTCAGCAGATATGGCCACGCGCGAACTCTTTTTGTTTCCCAAGTGGCAGTTATTACTTCGAGGAGAGAGATTTCAGTCAATAGAGGAGATGAAAGAGAATGCGACGAAGGAGCTGAAGCCATCCCTTCGTCGGCCTACCAGAGGTGCATGGAGGACTGTGTTAAACATTGGCATATGTGTGTTGCTTCGGACGGGTCATACTTTGAAGGAGATAAAATAAATTTGCCTGAAATTTAATTCTCTTTTATTTTATTTAAACATTCCGGGTACTTTCTGATCATAGGGTAGGTAGAGACCCAGTGTAAATAAATACACTTCTTCAACAGCGATCGCTTTTTAATGCGCTCAGTCCAAGCTCGTATGTTGCAAGATCATCATGTGAGATATCGTTAGATAGAGCATATTTGGGCATTGGTTCCACACACATACATACATTCCATATTGCACTAACATTTGGCCGTCACAAAGATTTGTTTACGCAGAATACCGTATAATTTGACAATCACTTAAAAAAAAATTCTGGGAAAATTCAATCCCAATTCATCAAAAGACGTCTTTGAGATTCTGATAGGTAAAAATATTATTATTATTATTATATGTTGCTATCGCGCCGACTGAAGGCGCATATTGCTGAAACAAAAGATTATCAATATGTTGTAGATTTTTCTTTTGCCTTGGACAATGTTAGGTTTTCATCGATGTTAGGTTTTCGGCAAAGCGAAGCAACTTCTTCGCTCTCTCAACTCTGACTTGTTGCTGCTTTGGTGTGAGGTCATGCGCCTTTTGCATCTTGTAAGGCTTGACTTTGAGATCATTTTTCAGTATGCGGCGGATGCTATGGTCAGATATTTTCAGTTCCTTCGTCATTTGATTGGCAATTCGTCGGGTATTTCGCTCAAGTTTTTCACTTCTTGAACTATTTTACGTGTCGTTGCAGTCTTCTGATGACCACCCCCATGACGTTTCGCGATGCTACCATTATCATTGTAACGAGTAATGGTGCGATAAACAAAAACTTTATTAACTTTAAGGTGCTCGAGCTCACGAACAATCGTTGGTTGTGATTTTCCAACCAAATATAATGCAATCACATTTTCTTTTTTCGCGTTTACTCTCGGCAAAATGCTTCCGCGCGCTTAAAACGAATGCTTTGAACTGTCATTTAGCCAACTAACAGACAGCTGATGCACGGCCACGGTCTGAAGTTGGTTACACTTCGAGTGCCCGACCCTGTATACATAATTGCTTGATGGGTTTATAAATGGGTTTGTAGATAGATATGACCCCAGATATTGCGAAGATATTTTGTGCGGCCGCCAGAGCCAATTGCATTTAAGCCGTACTACCAATCGACTGGTTTCGAGTTCGTTGGTCCATGTGAATATTAAACTTCAAATTATGAAAGTCCATGGCAAAACTTTTTTTATATTTCTGGAAAGAAAAAGCTTCTTATAGTAAACATCAACCAGCGGGAACCGCTATTAAATAGAGGACTTATTTTCTGGTTGCTTCCTTTTTGATGTTTAATTCCTGAAATACGAGCCGAATTCAAAATATTCAAATTATTTACCGGAAAGTCACCCAAAACTACTTTTTCCTACGAGGTCCCCTAGAGCTCCTTCCCGTTTGAATCATTTCTAGAATGTACATAGCTTCTGTTCAAATATGAACGAGACGTTAACAATAAAACGGTCCGCGGATGACATATGGCAAAAATAAATTTTTTATTTTTTGGTAGGACTGTTATAAGCTTACATGGCAAATTTCAGCGTGATATGTCACATAGTTTGTTTTCTGTGCTACTGTAAACAAGTCAAGCTCGAGTGTGTTCTTCGAATTTAACGATGGAAATTCAAAGAATTTTTTGAAATTTTGTTATTTCAACAAAATTTCGGCTTCAGATGCCTTAAAAATGTTGCAGACAACCTATGGGGACTCTGCTCTATCGCGTGCACGTGTTTTCCAGTGGTACAAATCGTTCAAAGAAGGCCGTACATCGGTTGAAAACTTGCCTCATGAACGTCGTCCAGCAACATCAGTAAACGACGAAAACATCGGAAAAGTAAAGGAAATTGTGCTTGAAAATCGCACAAATCGCAAAATCCGTTAACGCTGAATATTATTTAGACGTTTTAAAGCGTTTGCGCGAGAACATTCGTCTTAAAAGGAAGGAATTGTGGGACTACAAGTCATGGTTCTTGCATCACGATAATGCACCAGCTCACACATCACGTCTTGTTCGCGATTATTTGAACAAAAATAATGTTAATATCGTTCCGCAAGCACCGTATTCGCCTGATATGGCTCCATGTGACTTTTTCCTGTTTCCCAAGCTCAAGTTGCCGCTCCGTGGAAAACATTTTGAGACAATTGAAATCATAAAAGAGAATTCGAAGAACACACTCGAGCTTGACTTGTTTACAGTAGCACAGAAAACAAACTATGTGACATATTACGCTGAAATTTGCCATGTAAGCTTATAACAGTCCTACCAAAAAACAAAAAATTTATTTTTGCCATATGTCATCCGCGGACCGTTTTATTGATAACGTCTCGTTCATATTTGAGCAGAAGGTATTTAGGTTTCATAAAAGATATTCTTAAATATTACATACTTACTTTGTTCTTACCATTTCAGGATTGCCATGAGTTGATCGTTCAAGCGATTTGCGGCGACGATAAATTTCTTTATAGCGGTGGCTACGACAATAAAGTCAAAGGCTGGACGAATTTCGATCAAGCGAAACCGACGCCTCTGGGTGAAGTGGAGGTTGGGAGTTGTGTGAATGCAATAGTTTGTGGCGCGAACAATTGGGTTTATATTGGCACATTAGATGGCATTGTACGAAGGGCAAGATTTGTTTGAAACCCGTAAAATTGAAAAGAGTACTTAGAATAATTGAATTTATCTACATAGGAATATGTTTCACAAGTTATATAGGCACTGCTGAAAAACTGCCTTTATTTATTAGTTAATTAATTTATTTATTAATCTGCCGTTAAAATTAGTTGCCCTTAAAGTGATAAAATATTGTATTAAGATTTCAAGAAAATAAATTTTGTATTCGAAGAACGTACATAATTTTTCGGGCGTAAAAAGTAATTCTTTTACAGTCATAAAGTAATTATTTTACACATACAGATACGTGTATCTATAATACATATTTAAGCACTGTATTCTCTTCAATCATTAAATATAATATGATATGTCTTGGGTGAAGTTTAAAGAGTTCCCCTTTCTGATTTTCGTTCCCCTAAGCAATTTAATCCACGGGCTATACCAAAATCCTTCTTTCCAGTAGCTTAAGGGAGGCCTTTCTCTCTCACTAGATCGTTTCAGTCCATTCGGAAGAAATTATGCAATGGAGAGGTTAAGACACTTTCTTGGGAAGCTCGTTTACAACATTCTACACCGATGGCTCCAACACTGCCAATGTACTGAAGGGAAATGGCTATTGGACAGTAACTCAAGATGCCTTTGCAATACTCAAAGTTGCATACTAGTTGTTATAGACACCCAAGCTAAAGGCCTCATAAACAGATGTAAGTTGAAGAATGTAACTTGAAGCTAAACTCCGTTGCAAGGTGGAATAAGCTTGAGCTAATGTGGTGTAGGAAAACTGTGGTGTTCAAGGTAACGAACTCGCATTGCATCCATACTACATCGGGTAAGAGAACGAGAAATCTGGATAATTGTAAGTTTGATATTATACAATTTATAGAGTTGTAGTTTATATTATGAGTCTGGTGATGAACGAGGACAAAACGAAGTACCTCCTGTCTTCAAGCAAACAATCGGCGTACTCGCGAATCGGCACCCACGTCACTGTAGACAGTTATAATTTTGAGGTTGTAAAAGACTTCGTTTATTTAGGAACCAGCATTAACACCGATAACAATGCCAGCCTTGAAATCCAACGTAGAATCTCTCTTGCCAACAAGTGCCACTTTGGACTAAGTAGCCAACTGAGCAGTAAAGTCCTCTCTTGACGAACAAAACTAACACTCTACAAGGCTCTCATTATACCCATCCTAACGTAAGGCGTCGAAGCTTGGACGATGAAAACATCCGATAAAGCGACGCTTGGAGTGTTCGAGAGAAAGATTCTGCGTAAGATTTTTGGACCTTTGCACGTTGGCAACGGCGAATATCGCAGACGATGGAACGATGACATACCGCAGCGAATAAAGATTCAGCGGCTACGTTTGCTGGGTCATGTCGTCCGAATGGATACAAGCGCTCCGGCTTTGAAAGTAGGAGGAAGAGGAAGGCCTCATCTGCGTTGGAAAGATCAGGTGCAGAAGGACTTGGCTTCACTTGGTGTGCCCAATTGGCACGAGAAAGAAACGACTGACGCGCTTTGTTAAACTCGGCCAAAATCGCGTAAGCGGTTATCGCGCCAATTACGAAGTAGAAGAAGTTTATATAATATTATACATTGTGGTGAGTAAAATTTCATATATGCATATATCAGTATTTGTATATTTGATACTATTTTTGTGTTCGCTCTAGTAATATACTGGTGATTTGAAGGTGTATATGTGAGGTCTCGATCGTAGTAGTTGCCATTCGTTTGAAGCGTAAATATCCGTTTTTATCTGACGCCAAAAATGTCTACGTTCGTTCCGAAAAAAACTGCATTTACGGGAAGTCATGCTTCATTTTTATCTTTTAAAGAAAAGTGCAGCTGATGTTGACAGATCAACTGTCATTAAACGTTTGCACGCGATGGAAATGGTCCAGAATGCAGGTAACTGGGTGCCACATCAATTGAAGGAGAAAGATATCGAGAGGCGTTTGGTGACGTGTGAGATGCTTCTTGCTAAATCGGTTCAGAAATATTCAGAGGGACTGAATTGGGAAATCTTGCCCCACCCGCCGATTTGGTTTGGCCGTTGTTTTTGGCTTGTGGCCGGGCGGACCATACGATCGTGTACGCTTGGGATTGGAGAAATACATCCGTTTTGCATCACCCGTAACGACTCGATGCAAAAAAGACTTCCTTTTGAACCGCTGCTCTTCCATTTCGCAAGTGGTTTTTCGGTTCTCTTGCTGCCTTTCTGTCAGTTCATGCGGCACCCATCTTCCGACCTTTAAAATCAAGCCCATGTCTTTCAAACGTTTGGAAATGGTTTTTTGGGTCACTCCCAACTGCTCTGCCATCATTTCTTGCGTTTGCCCATTATCTTCATTCAACAATGCTTGCAATTCGGCGTCCTCAAACTTTTTCGGTGGCTGGCCACGGTCCTCGTTCTCCACGCTAAAATCACCACTTCGGAATTTTTTAAACCACCTGAAGCACTGTGCTCCACTTAGAGCATGTCCACCATAAGCTTCTATAAGCATGAGCTTGAGAAGGCACGAGATTCGACATTTTTAAGAGCGATAAAAATGCATTGTTGTATGAAACGTAACAAACAATGAACTGAATATTGTTGACAGATGACAGACGAAAAAAACAAGACATTTGGGAAGGTTTAAAAATACTCCTAGCGACATCTATGGACTAATAGCTGAAAGTCTCATTTCATAGGTATCCACCTGGTAGTTACAATAGGTTACAATTTTGATGATAAAATTTACATAGTCATTTTAATATGCAAATAAAAACCAATCAAGTTAATATTTAAAAATTACTCATGAATTAAAATTATCTATCTTAGTGCTAGTATATCTCTGAAGTTCGCGTCTAAATGAGCTCATCTTACTTGAAGATACAAAATTTGGGAGAGAATCTCAAAGTCGAGTCACATGCCCCAAGAACTCTCTTTTTGACGTTAGTATTTTGTATATAGTAGCGAGAAGTTTAGAGTTTCTCATTGACTTCGAGGCTTTTATTCACTTATTCGTGGCATTAATAGGGCCACGTACCTATGTAGGTCCTTTCCAATAGTAGATTTTATGCTCAATATAACTCATTCTCGACATATCAGGTGAATACGGAACTTGCATGATGCACAGTGGTCAAGTAGCCCGACGTTTTGGTCAGAAAACAATAAGTCAAAGAGATATAGTACGATTTTGATGAAATTTTTACATATAGGGTTTTTTGTGTTGCTGATTCTGAAAATGAAATCAGAATTTCAAAATTCAAAATGGCGGACCCAAAATGGCGGACATTTTTCGCGAAAAGTGTTCAGATTTTACTAAAATTCACACTACCAAGGTTTTTGGGGTCGCTGATTGTGAATATGAGATCAGAATTTCAAAATTCAAAATGGCGGACCCAAAATGGCGGACAGTTTTTGCGAAAAGTTTTCAGTTTTTACTGAAGTTCACATTGCCAAGGTTTTTGGAGTCTTTGATTTCGACAGTAGACGTACGATTTTCAAAAGATATGCCACATTAAAAGGGGGGAAAATATATCGTGAAAAATAATACACTTAAACTGAAAGTGACGTATCATACATTTATTTATGAAATTAACTTAAATTTTAATAGGAAGAACATACATTTATTCATATCTCCTCCTCATTGTTCACATCAAGGATGCTGTCTGAAAGCTTCATTAATGTATATAAATTAATATAAATATATTTATATTAATGTAAATTTATGTAAGCTATTCACCGTTACACTCGTTGAATCGTCCAACCAGCTTTTAGTATTCTCCAGGAAACGATTTTTCGTACTGCGGCATTTTTCCATTTCTTTTTCAAAACAGAAATAACTTTTTGATTTTTCTTCGATAACATATGAAGGTGTTGCGTCGTCCATTAGTTTATTACAGATAATTTGTATTAAATTATCAAATTTTTCTGACAGAAAAACATCATGGATGGCATCAAATATTTTCCTCCTTGTCCGAAAAAATTTTTCTCTTGAATCCTACTAAAAAAAAAAAAATTACTTTAAAATAATAATTTAATTACCATTTAAAAATACTTATTATATTAATTATTTCATTATTATTATTATATTATATGATTTTTTAATATTATCAAAACATGATTTTTATCACTCTTTTGCATTTATTAATAATTATTTATTGTTTTAATAACAACATTCACTATAGAAATTGAGATAAAAGTAGAAATAAACACTCTGCATATATTACATTCATTCCTAACATTTCCCAGGCATACACACAAATAAAACCAGTTTCGATCGCCCCCCGCGGCTCAAATGCCCCAACACGCGCTTCAAGCTCGGCAGCGACCTGCTGCAAAGAAAGCGTATTTTTGACGAGCGGGGATAGCGCGGGAGCAAGATCTAAACGGATTCGAAATCTGTATACTTTTCTGCACTAGGAAACGTAAATATCTCCGCGGCAATTCGTGGCAATAAAAATAATTATCTACGAGAAGAAGTGCAATTGAAAAAAAAGGTGAAAAAAGGCTTGTACTGCGTCATTAATATTGCCTCTAAAAATACAACAATATGGTTACAGTCAAGTATTTTCGTAATGTACATACCTTTCCGAACAACATCCATTTTAGTTTGCCCTTTTTCGTTGAAAAATGGTGAATCTGCAACTATTTTTGTGTGGCGTTCGAAAACGTGCATGCGTACTGTCTCGTGCGAGTCCCGACAAATGGCACTTTTGAGCGTTCACCACGGAACATCTGTTCAATGTAAACATCTGTCCCTTTGGATTTTAATGCTCCAGTGCCATCTGTTGACGAATATATGAAGCTTTACCTCAAACGGTAACTTTCGATTTTGGGATTTTTGGCCAAAACGTCGGGCTACTTGACCACTGTGCGATGGTAAATATTTACTTGGTGTTTGGTCAAATAATACAGCACAATTTGGGATCGGTGCGATGTCGCGTTATCATCATGCATAATTCAAGAATTGTTTGCCTACATTTACGGCCGTTTGCGACATACAGCAGCTCTCAAACGCTTCAAACGGATAAATAATATTCTTTATTGACTGTCTGGCCCGATGGAAGGTACTCATGGTGCACTACGCCTTGGCAATCGAAGAAAACAGTCAACATCACCTTGCCGGTACTTTTTGATCATAAGGAATGTATGGAGTGGCTTAGGTTTTAGATCCCACTCTGGTCCGTAATATCCCGCAATTAGAGCAAAATACACAGACCTAATCGCTATCAGTAAAGTGTTGGACGGTGATAGAAAAGATGCTCCAGGTGCTTCCTTACATCATGTGTTAATTTTACTTTGTACTACTAGAGAGAATCAGGATTTTGACAAGATGTTCGCCTTCGATACTGCTATGTCCCATAATTTATAGAGAAAATAAAACATTGGGTTTCATTTAAAGTCATTCTTTATTATTCTTGAAATTTTCTTTGCTGCATTTTTTCGCAAAAAGAATGGTTATTTATTAACAAGTTTCAGCAGTTTATCTTTATTATACAATTGAAAATGATGAATTCAAATTAATTTAAAAATATTATATTGTACATAAATATGTATGCAGTAACTACTTAATTTAAATATTTATCCAAATGTAGTCTCAGCAAGCTATTCGCACCTACCAATTCCGTTGTACTGGCATTTCTCTACTATCGTAAATAAATTTAATAAATATCACAAATATACAATATGCAAAATTACTTAGAAAGGAGTAGGAGAGGAAAACTAACCATTTTCATGTGTGTGTACGTACACTGGTGGCCAAAACTTAAGCAACTAAAAGTAGTCATACATTGTGACATATTAATGTACGAGTATTGATGTATATTTATGTATCTAAAGTATTTGAGAGAACGTTTAAAACAATGTAGGTTCAACCTTATGTGCTAAAATCCGCGAAGCAAATTTTACTTCTACTCAAATATGAACGAAACGGTATCAATAAAACGGTCCGCGGATGACATATGGCAAAAATACATTTTTTATTTTTTTGTAAGACTGTTATAAGCTTACATGGCAAATTTCAGCGTGATATGTCACATAGTTTGTTTTCTGTGCTACTGTAAACAAGTCAAGCTCGAGTGTGTCCTTCGAATTCTCTTTTATGACTTCAATTGTCTCAAAATGTTTTCCACGGAGCGGCAACTTGAGCTTGGAAAACAGGAAAAAGTCACATGAAGCCATATCAGGCGAATACGGTGCTTACGGAACGATATTAACATTATTTTTGTTCAAATAATCGCGAACAAGACGTGATGTATGAGCTGGTGCATTATCGTGATGCAAGAACCATGACTTGTTGTCCCACAATTCCTTCCTTTTAAGACGAATGTTCTCGCGCAAACGCTTTAAAACGTCTAAATAATATTCAGCGTTAACCGATCGGCCTTGCGGAAGGAACTCCGAGTGCACCACACCTTCGTAATCGAAAAAAACAGTCAGCATAACCTTAATTTTTGAGCGACTTTGGCGTGGTTTTTTGGGTTGATGTACGGCCCTCTTTGAACGATTTGTACCACTGGAAAACACGTGCACGCGATAGAGCAGAGCCCCCATAGGTTGTCTACAACATTTTTAAGGCGTCTGAAGCCGAAATTTTGTTGAAATAACAAAATTTCAAACAAATTCTTTGTTCAACTTGAATTTCCATCGTTAAACACGAGCTTGACTTGTTTACAGTAGCACAGAAAACAAACTATGTGACATATCACGCTGAAATTTGCCATGTAAGCTTATAACAGTCCTACCAAAAAATAAAAAATTTATTTTTGCCATATGTCATCCGCGGACCGTTTTATTGATAACATCTCGTTCATATTTGAGTAGAAGATACTTTGCTAAAAGAAAAGACTCATGTCGCCCATGAGAAAAATTTCAATGTAGCATAACCTACAAATAGTACTGCAAAGTTACTGCGAAGTATGAGAATGGCTCCATTATTGTTTGTAGGCGGAGGATGCCGATTCCGCTGAAACTAATGTGCGCAAATACATATGTGCGAAAAACTCTTTTTCATTTGTAATATACCCACTATTTCTTTTAAAACTCTATACAAATTTTGCGCACAATTATTTGTTTTACTTTCGAAACTTTATAATGCTGCTTTTTTAAATTTTTTCATTTGTTCATTTTTTAAGTAACGAGATTTTCGCTATACATATGTATATAATAACGATGCTGTCTAAAGTAGGAGAATAAAACTAATGTAACTTTTAGAAAATACTTTGAGCTATTAGAAACGTTGCAAACCATCAAGAAAGATAAGAGAACACGGAAATTACAGCAGCTTGCAATTAATTAAAAATATTGTTTTTTTTTTCAGAAGATGTTATTGATTTTAAATAATTCACTTTGAAGTCTCTAAAATGCATCTAATTTTCACGCTGTTGAAAAAGTATTATAAGAGGTGGCGCTAAATCCTAAAATCCTCCTATCAGAAAATGCTATAAATTTTGCGATTGACCCCTAATGTCAGTTCTGTTTTGACATTTGTGCAGTAAACACATGCGAAATATACGTTAATAACAATGTTACGCCACACTGCTCCAGAACGCGGAATATTGCTGACTATTTATTTGACCAATAATCGGTCGGTGACTTTGGCACAACGTGAATTTCGTCGCAGATTTCCTCGCCGTCCAACGCCTACTGGTGAAACTCTGCCACGTTTAGCCGCTCGCCTCGAAGAGGCTGGCACAACACGAGATGCTGCCAGGCGTGGCAGTCCCCGGAGTAGCCGTTCTGCAGAGAATATTGCTGCTGTAGCCGAGGATGTCATGGAAGCGCCGTTGACATCGACCAGACGACGTGCCACGCAAATGGGTATCAGTCGACGGTCTTTACAACGAATTTTGGTACAAGATTTGAAGATGTTTCCGTACAAAGTCCTGACGATCCATCAGCTGTTAGCTGCTGACCGCCAATCGCGTCTAACATACGCTCAAGCCATCCTTAATCACCACCAAGAGGAAGATGATTTTTCATCAAAAATAATCATGAGTGATGAGACCCATTTCCATCTTAGCGGGTACGTAAATAAGCAAAATTTACCCTTCTGAGGCACTGAAAATCCGCGTGTAACCCACGAAGAGCCATTACACCCGCTCAAAGTCACTGTATGGTGTGCTGTTTTCGCTGGAGGAGTCATCGGACCTTATTTCTTCGAAGACGTCGCGGGCCAAACGGTTACTGTGAATGGTGAGCGCTACAGAGTTCTTTTTGCCGCAACTTGATGAATTGGGATTGGAAAACATGTGGTTCCAACAGGACGGTGCAACGACACACACTGCACGTGCCACAACCGATATGCTGAAGGATGCATTTCCCGGGCGCCTAATCTCCCGTTTTGGCGATTTGCACTGGCCAGCAAAATCGCCTAATTTGACCGCTCCAGACTTCTTTTTGTGGGGCTTTTTGAAGTCGCGGATTTATGTCAACAAGCCTCAGACTCTTGCAGCTCTTAAAGACAATATCCGTCAAGAATGTGAGGACCTGTCGCCGGAAGTTTTGGCCAAAGTGATGAAAATGCCATAAAAAGGGCTCAAATGGCAATCAACTGTGGCGGCGGCCATGTACATGACATCATATTCTCGACTTGATGTAAAAAAAATTAAAAGACCAAATAAAAATAATCCAGAAGAATCAAAGTTTTTCATTTTTTTTTTAATTACAGCCAAAAAACATCGCAAGGTTACTTTTGCGCCACCTTGTATGTATATACCACCTTTATCTAAAAGTTCCCGGAACCAGGTGACGTTCAAAGATGACTGATTTGAGTTAGTCATTTGAAAAAGCTACGCCGTCTTGAGTAAATTTACCTCTGCACGTGTTTTCGATTTTTTACAGTTTACAAATGGATTTGAATTTGCAACAACGAGTTCGTATTAAATTTTGCGTTACAAATGGATTAAATGGTGCGAAGACCTTAGACATTTTGGAACCTGAAGAAAACAGCCGTTTAGAGTGGCATGAACGCTTCAGAAGAGATCTTGAGTTCATCGAGATTAGTGGCGAACATAGTGACAGTCCGTCGGCGAAAACAGTTGAACCCATCAATAGAGTGAAAGAAAAATTGATCAACAACTGCAAATTAACCATCTCAGAGCTGGCAGAGAACTTTCACATTGCCTTTGAATCCGTTTAGGACATTATAATTAATGATTTGGTTTTACGACGTATTGCTGCAAAATTGATTCTAAGGGACATGAATTTCGTTCAAAAAAAAAAACTGCGTTAAATCGCCAAAGACATGACTTCTAAGGTTGAATACGACCCAACATTCATCAAGCAAGTCATTAATGGAGGCGGATGGGTAAGGACACGCAATCCAGACATCCGGCGAGTAAGTGGAAAGATCCGAATGAACTAAGACTAGAAAACGAAACAAAAAAGAAAACGATGCTCACGGTTTTTATAGATTGATGGATTACAGCGGTAATGTACACCACAAATTTTCGCAAGAAGATCAGACAGTTAATAAGCATTATTATTTGGGTATTATGACATGTTTACGTGATGCGATTCGCCAAAAACGAATCGAATACCACCCAACAGCCATCGAATTCTTTTGATATGGCTCCTTGTGATTTTTTTCTGTCTGATCGAGTCAAAGAACGCATTTTATCAGCCGAAAGAAAATAATGGACAAATCGAAGGCTGTGGTGGCTATACCAGAAATAAAGCTCCAGAAATGTCTCGAGAGCTGGATCAAACGTTCACATAAGTATGTGTACGTTGCAGTTGATGGGGAGTACTTTGAAGGCGATAATACCACTTTTGAGTGATAAACTTGTTTTTTGAATTTTCTATTTGTGTTGCGCGTTTTGATTTTTTTCCACAAATGGAGGGACTTATAGTATTATGCTGCTCTCGAGCGGCAGATTGTGGTTCATAAGCAGCGACCGTCATAAGAAAACTTTTTCTACAAATTGCTGTTGTGTTGCATGTTGGAGGTTGCGTACCTGTGCAATTTCGCATGGTAGTCACGCTTGAACCCATTCGGCTACGACGGCCACAAAAATGTTTCGGAATTAGTAAATTTATGGTATTTAAAAATCCAGTGATCCTTTTTGCTGCGGTAACACAAAACAAAAAAATTACATTTAGAGTTGCCTTATTTCTGGCCGGAAAATTGAGTGATATTAATTTGATTCTGTGATATACATTAACTTTATACTTTTTAAGTTAATACGTGTCTCAAATTGCAAACATTATACACTTTCTCTGTCGATTTCAGTACCTCCCGCTTCTGCATCGAGCCTTTAAAGGCATAGACCTCGTTCGCCTTAGAGTTGTTTTATTGCGTCGAACGAAGAATGTTAAGTCTAGGAAATCTTGGAAAAATCACTACTCAAAAAATTTATAAGATATTTTATTAAAAGAAGTATTGACAATATACGACATGCGACATCATCATCATTTCCTTTATCTCTCATTCGAGCATAGGGCCTCACAACATGCGACCGCCATAGCCGAACGAATGCATTGGTGCATGACTACCAATCGGTAGTGCCCGGGTTCAAAACCACGGACACGAAACATCAAATGATAAAAAAGTTTTTCTAATGTGGCAGGTAATGGCAAATCTTCGAGTGTAAAAGCTCCTCATAAATAACCATCTGGCATTTGGAGTCGGCATAGAAGTGAATGTCTCGCTATTTGTTGAAAAACATCAAGACGTACACCACAAAATTCGAGAAGGATATACTTGTATGCACTTATATGTACATATGTGTGATTAGTTTTGAAAAATGGAAGATACGATTGGAGCTTTGTATTTTGAAGTTGATAATAAATATAAAACAAGTAAATAATTTAAGGTTGGGTTAATTTGTTTGATCGAAATTGATCTCACATTGATTTTTGATGTTTAGTGTTGCCTCTTTTTTAACACACTTTTATTAGCTCGGGTTGTATGTATGTATGTATGCATGCATGCATGTAACGGAATCTTTGAGCTTAATTTTCACTGGCTTCTAAACATCTGATCGACTTGGAATTTTGCACACCTATCAAGGACCGATGACAATGCAATAATTTGATAAAAGTTTTCCATTATCCTTATTAGGATTGCCAGGATTAATATTTTTTTTTTTTACCTGTGGGCAGAAAGTAAGGTGAATTTGGTTGTAAAATGAAAAATCTTTATTTATTCTTGTAAATCAATTTCATCCCCTTCAAAACAATCCCCTCTCGATGAAATACACTTATGCGAACGATTTTTCCAATCCCCGAAACATGCCAAATAGTCCATTTCCGGTATAGCCATCAGCACCTTCTTCGATTCAGCTTTTATCTCCTCAATCGACTCGAAACGCGTTCCCCGGAGTGGTCTATTGAGTTTTGGGAATAGCCAGAAGTCACACGGAGCCAAATCAGGCGAATACGGTGGTTACGGAACGATATGCGTGGAATTTTTGGTGAAATGGTCACGAAGAACGAGTGCAGTGTGAGACGGTGCATTATCGTGATGCAAAAATCAGGAGTTGTTGGCCCATAATTCTGGTCTTTTTAGATGAATTGCTTCACGTAAACGACGCATAACGCTCAAATAATATTCCTTATTAACAGTTTGGCCAGGTGGAAGGAATTCATAGTGCACCACACCACGAAAATCGAAAAAACTGGCCAATGGAGGGGGGTAGCCGTTTCTCAGGCTCCCTCCACGAAATAAGTTCTTCATCCCGATTACTTCTTTATCACGGCCGATAACTGCATAGCTTTAGACTCACAGTCGATAGGAAAGGAATTAAATATAACACGAATATATCGAATCATTAATTCACTGACTGCAATGATAACAATGATTTTCATTCATAATAAAAAATAGTTAAAAAAAAAACTAAAAAACACGCTTTTTTGCTAATCGAACTAAAAAGTAGAAAATAAAAAATAGTTTAAAAAACTAAAAAACACGCTTTTATTGCTAATCGAACTAAAAAGTAGAAAATAAATTTTAATGACAAAGGGACCCATAATGAAGTAATAGTAAATCGAACGATCAGTCATAGTCAACTACCTCAGAACAAAATTATAACAAATATTAAGATACAAATAGAATAATTCAAATTAGAGTTAAAAGCGTGGGATGCATTTTGCTTCACTTTCATAACCCTCTGTACATAGGTAGTTGCCAATAGAATGATTGTAATATTTACTATATCAAGCATCCCACGCTTTTAACTCTAATTTGAATTATTCTATTTGTATCTTAGTTTTTGTTATAGTTCTGTTCTGAGGTAGTTGACTATGACTGATCGTTCGATTTGCTATTATTTCATTATAGGTCTCTTTATCATTAAAATTTATTTTCTACTTTTTAGTTCGATTGGCAATAAAAGCGTGCTTTTTAGTTTTTTTAAACTATTTTTTATTATACAATACATACAAATAGCGAACTTGGGGAAGAACATATGAATGTATGTATATAGGTATGTATACATGCATACATACATATGTACATATGTGATTTTAGTTGCTTTTCGTTTTGGCCACCAGTGTATATACGAGTATGTTATTTTTGGCCTGATTTCCTGGGACTTAATTATAAATTTAACATTTCTGTAGGCGTAAAAATTGCGTAGTCTATTTCAATTTAATTTTTGTTTTAAATATGCACATATGTTTGCATGCAAATGGATTTGCAAACTGAGTGAATTGCTGTCAAATGCATGCACATATGTACATACATACATATGCGTAAATACATCTGTATGAAAAATTTATACTATGCCAATATTTTTTTCTTATGAAATTAAAATTTCTTATTTTTGTTATTCTCTACGCAGCTTCCTTGTGTTTACTTACATATTTGCCAGTTAATAAAACACACATCTACATACATATGTACGTATGCTTCTACACATTAAAATAATTGGTACTGTGCTCCTTAATATTGTATTTTTGCTGTTTGTAAGGATTGTCTTTCTGCATGAGTTTTTGTGTAAATATTTTTGATGATTGAATTGTTGCTTTTTCTTTTAAATTTTCATCCAAAAAAAGAAATATATAAAATAAATAAAATATCAACTGAACTGCATCATTTTCATATTTCGTATTCATTAAATGTGTGCGTTTTTGTTTTTTATTAATTATTTTCAGCTGAGTATTTTCTAATTAAATCTGTTTTGTTGCTCTCCAATCTATACAAATAGTTTTTGGTCTATTTGCCATTATTTATTTATATCTAAACACATGTAAACAGTAATATATCTAACACACTTAAGTATCTAATATTTATACATAATAGTTATTGTTATTATAATATTTAAACGAAGTACTCATGACACTTGTTTTTTCGTTTTTACTGATTCCTCTTTATTTGTTTAAAGTATGCACATTTTTTATAATACTTTGTTTCTGCATTCAATCATTTCTTTAGCAATATATTACACACATACTAAGGTATTTACGACTGCATTACATAATAATTTACTGATGTTTGTTTATTCAAGGTCTATATGCACTATGTGTATATGTATGTAGGTGTGTGGGATTGAAAATACCCGTATTTATCATCACTTTCAAAGCGACTGCCCACTGCTAACCATTTGGCCTTTCAACTCGCAAATCGTATGCACTGTATGTTTTTTACAACAAATACCAGTAAATTGTTTGCACACCGTACATCAATTTAATTACAGTGAAGCCTCGATATAACGGTCTTGCAAAGGATATATGTACTAGAATACATGTCACGTAAAAACTTCGAAATAATAAAATCAGATGGAAATTCTAAACAAATGCGTTATGATTAGAGTCTCTTAAAAAATAAAAAGTGCATAATGGAATTATAATTACACTTTCAATTACTGGAAATGAAATGGCAGATAAATGAGTCAGGAAATGCGCTACCCCATTTATAAGCACAGAGCCATTTTGTGACCTAAGAAAAGGTCAAGTAAAGGAAAGACATAAAGTCAAAAATCATACTGGGACAATCTACCGGGCTTATGACAATCAAAATCAGTCTTAGGTAACTTTAACATAAGCCGATTTAAAGTTTGTATGAAATTAAATAGGAATGATTCTAGAATCATCACTGGAATTCTAACAGCGCATTGTAGATTGAATTATCATTTTACTAAACTGGGAATATACTCCAATGGAACTTCCAGGTTCTATAAGGAGGAAGATAAAACCGCCAAAAATGTGTTCACTGATACTTAAGCAGGACAAATATATTTTACCAGAGGAGGAAATAAATCTCAATAAATATTGCTAATATTAAAATTTATTGAGGAAGTTGTGCTCAGAGAAATACTCTGACTCTATGAAGGGGGCACAATAGATCTTGCAGGTCGCAGCGCTAAGTCCTCTCATAATAATTATATTACAATAATAAGCTACATATTTTTTTTTTTAGTGTAATATTTTATGCATAGAGATAGCATAGTTTTTACAGAGTTACTTATAAAAAAAGAACTATTAGGTGGATTAAGTTCCAAGTTATAATGAAGTTCGTCGTGAATTGGAAGCTTCAAGCGGCGATGCAGAATCTTTTGCAAAACGTAAAAAACACGATACTCTCCAATCTACAGAATTTACTCAAAAATCAATGAGGGTCCTTGCGAGGGAGCTTCATCTTACGGAGGGTCCTATCCGTTGAGTTGTCCATGAAGATATTTGGTATAAATCTTATGTTATGCGCAGAAGACAGTTTATATCGGAGCAAATACGAGAAAAGCTAGTTATCCGATCAAAATGCATTTCTAAACAAAACAAAACACTCAGAATCACCTGAGATATTATGGTTTTTTTCTGACAAAAAAAAAGTTAGCCAAGACCATAAGGCCAACCATAGAATTAACAGATGACTATGTTCTAATTCTACAGGGGTTCCTGTTGAAATGCACACAAAGTTTCCAGCCACTGTTACGGTTTAGCTGTTGTGAGGACATGCCATGCAACCACACTTATTTAGTTAAGGATTTCGAGTGAATTCTGTCGCATTTATCGAGATTCTAGAGACAGCAATGAAACGTTACATTGATAGTGCCTTCGGTGACAGTCCATATACTATCTTTCAGCAAGATTCTGCTCCTTCACGCAAATCGATGGCGATACAGGATTAAATGTCTAAAAATTTCTATGTCCACATAACACCGAACTTATGGCCACCTAACTCCCCAGACCTTGTTCCCCTAGATTACTACGTATGGAACATAGTGAACGTGAAACTAATAAGCATCCTCATACCACCATTCCTTCTCTGGAGGCTGCAATTAATGCCATTGTAGTCAATGTGAATAAGGAGCTTTTGAGACTCCATGCATTCAACTTTATTTTTAAATTTTTCAGGTTTTTTCATTCCATTTTTTCTAATCGTTAAGGTAATCGTTAAGGCAACAACGGCGTTGTCTGTAGGGGATTCCGTAAGTTATATTTACCGTCTTTTAGCTTTCAAGGCTTTGTATATGCAAATATATACAGCTCGCGAAAAAAATATAGAATCTGAACATTTTGGCTGATTCTGGCTACTTTTTTTAATATTTATAATTTTTTTTATAAAAGTACAGCTTATTGTCTAAGAAAAACTTTCTTAATTCGATTTTCAAACTTTAAACATAAATCACAAAAATTCTAAAAAAAACGTTAACGTTTTTATTCAGAATTACTAAAAAAATTGGGCAGACAGTTTTATAGGCCATTAAATTTTAGTGCAATAAGGTGCAAATTTGAAGTGGTATTCGTTACCGACCGTGTGAGGGAAAAAGCACCAAAAATAAACGAGAGTTTTAAGGCACTTGAACTTTATTATATAAAAGTTGAATAGCCTATAAAACTGCTGCTAACTTTTTTAGAAATTTTGAGTGAAAAGTTTGAAATTTTTGAATTTTTATAAATTTTATGCAAAAGTTTGTAATTTTGATTTATTAATATCTCTTGTAGAAGGAACTACGTTTTTATAAAAAGTAAAAGAAAATCTGTCAAAACTGGTCCAAAATTTTGAGGTGCTACCTCTTCAACTGTTGATAGAATACTGTAGTACGAGGGTTGCCTTTTATATATTGCGCCTTTGCTACACTACGTTCGATGAGCTGCAATTCAATATTTTTATAGAAAAGTTTGGTATTTTTTAGCATAAACTTTCATATAAAGTTTTTACTTACTTTTTCAGTGAGTCGAAAAATTCATCTCTACTGAAAGATGGAATTAAAATAATAGAAATAGCACTTCAATGCCAATTGGTTGCCTTTTTCCGGAGAATCCGGTCATGTCGGAACTGTACCAGTAGTGAAATTTAAAGAAGTCAATTCTGTGTGGTACGCAAACATTTGTTTGCCAGAAGATATCAGAGAATTAAGGAAAACCAACCGGCGAGGACAAAAGCGAGAGACAAAGCGAACACTCACGTATCAGCTCACACAAGAGAGTTTTTAAGCACTCAAAAAATCGAATTAAGGGGTCATCTGTCTTACAGTCCTGATTCGGCACTAATGATTTCTTTTCATTCCCGAACATCATAAATAAAATGCAAAGTAAATCTGAAGAAGTTGTTGAAGCGTTAAAAACACTCGTTTTGGTGGTATCCACTTCTGAGTAACAAAAGTGCTTTGAAAATTGGTTCAAGCGAATGCGAATGAAAATAAATAAAGCCATTTTCATTATTTTTTTTACTGTAATATAAAATTAAATATAAAATATAATATAATATAAAATATAAAATATAATATAAAATATAAGTCTCGCGTAGAATTTTCTAATAGCGGCGGGATGTTGACGATTTACGTGATTGTTTATTGACAGATCACGTAGATAGGTGTAGTCTATAGTGGCCTGTCCAATATGTTCTTTATTATTTTAGTTATTGGAACTTGCCAAATATCATGACAAGTTATATATGTAAGTAACTATATAAGCCACAAAGATTGAGCGACTTCTCTTTTTCTTGTAGACGCACGTATCGCATCAACAGAAAATCAACGTAACGTAAATCATCGCCAGGTCTATGCAGCGCAGTGCATATTATCGTGCCAATGATGATCATTGTTCAAACCCAGTCGATATATGGAGCCATTGAAAATTTTACTTCTCGAATCCATGTCACAAAGCGAAACTGTAGCGAACATATCATATTCTATAAATATTGTCTACCTATTGCCTCGCACACAGCTTGTTTCATTCCATTATAGTAATAAACTTTTTTAGCAATTACTACTTAAGCAACTGATTTATGCTTTGCTTTTATCCGCGACTAAACTGAACCTCCTGTGCGTTGGAAATATGAGATGGAGAAAAATTTCATTTGATGTGTCAAACTGCCGCCGGTTAGCATGAGGAATAAATAACTGATACTTTCAAAATCTCATAAGCTTTTAGCACACTCCTCAGGAGGAAGAAAATGAAACTGCTAATATAAAATTTCTGTATAGAGACTTTTGATAACGGGACTTTGGCGATTTACTGGGTGTTTATTATGACCCACTTAGAAATAAATTTGCCTATACATTTTCTTTCTTTTTTATACTTATGGAGTATTATGATGTAAAAAAACAAACCGGCAAAATGATTTTTTTTCATGGCATACAGTAACTATTATACAGTATTATAAAGTACGTTATACCGAGGTTTCCCTGTAGTTACGTGCTTGTTAACATACACATCTATAGATATCTCATCTATATTATATATTCACTCAGCGCTACGTTACTATAATAGTTTTATACTAAAAGTATATTTGTCTATAATAATTACATATTACTCTAGTTTAGTTGCAAAATGTTATATTTTGGTTCATTAATCATAGCAGATTTAGAAAATTAGTAATTATTTTAGCAATGACCGCATGTTACAATAAAAAAAATTATTTTTATTATTATTAAATTTTAGCTTATCTCAACACTTTCTATTGACATCAATATTACTTTTTTTCATCTACCCTAATGTTACTGCTAAACCGTATTGGATTTTTATAATGCTGGTCACTCTATTCTTCTATCTACCATATACAGAGGGGCTTATCATCCATCATTGGAGCAATTAAAACAAGTTGGTAGCAATTAAGTCGTGTCTATATAAAAAGCGGCTGGTTCCAGATGCGATGCAAACTGATGATTTAAGCATAAAAAATTATACGATAGAAAAATATTTTCCTAACAATGGGAAACCACTGAGTGCATATCTGTCATGACAATTCAACTCAAAACATCCGTTTACCAAAATAGCCTTTGTTATGTGGAAGAAAATGCAAAGCACCGTCAAAAGAAAAAAAATAAAAAATTATTACAAATCGAGGCGAATTTTGAGCTTCTGGCACTTTATTATACCAAATTTCAATGGAGTACAAAATTGCAATATGTGGTAATTTTTCAATTTTTTTATTAATTTTGTTTTTTAATATTTTTGTATCTGCATTCTGGCAAAATAGTACCGGGAATTGTTCAATAAAACGAAAAATAATTGTTTAATCATCAAAATTTATATTATCGCCTTCAAAATACGCTCCATTCGAAGCAATACACATATGCCAAAGATTAGTCCATACATCAATACACCTTTTAAACGCGTTTGAAGAGATCTTCTTCAGCTCCTTCATCGAATTCTCCTTAATGGCCTCTTTCGACCAAAGCGGCGTTCGCGGAATTTTGGTAAAAGGAAAAAGTCACGGGAGGCTAAATCCGGTGGTTGTTTGATGATATTTGTCGAGTTTTTGGTCAAAAAAGTGTTTACAATATGAGCCTTGTGAGACGTTGCGTTATCATGGTGCAAGCCCATGAGTTTTCTTTCCACAAATTGGGCCGTTTCCTACGCACATTCTTTTTCAAACGTCGTATAACTTCCAAATAATATTCTTTATTTACCGTAGAACCATTTGGAATGAACTCCGAGTGCACAACACCATGGTTATCAAAGAAAACGATTGGCATGACTTTCACTTTTGACCGATTTTGACGTGGTTTTTTGAGTTTCGGCTTATGTGGATAGCGCTATTCAGTCGCCTGTTGACTGGTTTGCATGTCAAACTCATATATCCACGACTCATCATCTGTTATGATACGTTGGATAAACGTTGGGTCCGAATTCACTTGCTCAAGCATTTCTTCAGCCACCTTCTTTCGATGAATTTTTTGGAAGAAGTTCAACTCTTTTGGATCGAGTTGCGAATTGATTCGGGAGACATGCTGAGGTCACGAGCTACCTCCCTCAAACTTAAATTATGGTTTTCCTGCACCATTTCCTTGACTTTGTCGACCAGATCGGGGAAAGTTTTCCACGACTTCATGGCCCTCTGCAAAAGCCTTATGCCGCTCGAAGACCCGTATTTTGATTAAAGAACACTCGCCATAAGCTTTTTGCAACATTTGCAATGATTTGGCACACGAAATCCCGTTCAAAACACAAAATTTAAGACAAATTCTTTGTTTCATATTTTTATCCATAGTGAAAATCGTAGAGCACACCTGCACACCTGTTGACTGATATAATTAAATGCCAAAAAGAAGTTTATTGACAGATCACCTTTAGAGGACAGTTCCACCAACATTCCAGCCAAAAACAAAAAAAGAAAACGGACGCGCGCTTTTTAAATGAACAATTCCCAATGAACATTGAGAAATGGTAAAATATAATATAATATTTGTTAACTGTAGGCTGGCCTCGCAAACAATTAGGAAATTGGAGCTAACAGTAAACTTCCCTAAAAAGGTTGTTCTACTTCTCCGAAGATGATTTTTATGAAAAGATTTTCCATCAGCAAAATTGTTTAGAGCGCTTTTCTTAAGGTACTTGACCACCTTATAAGTTTCAAAAAATTAAATTTTTTTTTTTTACATTTTTTCAATCCTTATACTTTTAAAAATCATCACCTGAAACTGTTTTTTTAAATTCGAATTCTAACAAAGTGAAATCAGTGAAAATGTGCAGGCGCATCCTGCACTCATTACTTGCTGACTCAGCGGAAAGAAAATAGCAAGTTTTAACTTTAAACGCGTTTTTCCAGAAATTACTTTTTTTCGAATGGCGGACACTTTATCTCCGAAACTGCTTAGCCGATTTTAATGATTTTGGTCTTGTTTTATTTGTTAAGATGTTTTGTATGCCAATTTACCACATTTTGCAAAAAAAAAGTTAATAAAGTATTGCTTTTTAAGCATAACATTGTGAAAAACAGGGGTGTTTTCTTAACTTTTTTTCAAACATCCGCCATTTTTTTATTATTTTTTTTTTTGTCAGTTTGTGGTAAATTCTCACGCAAGGAACCTTCCTTTTGAAAATTTTGTTTCTCTCTCTTGTTTTAGAATTACCATTTCTAAGATTAACTGTCCGCCGCAAGACATGATTTTCTTCAGGCCTCGACTTTGGCGCCTCCTGGATATATGTTAAAAAAAGAAATTTTAATAAATCAATTTTTTTTGTATTATATAAGCTCTAAATAAAAATTTAAAAAAAAATTTATTTTAATATATTATACAGAACATGAAAAAAAAATTATTGAATATGTTGTACTTTTTAGTTTTCCAAGGTGGTCAAGTACCTTAAAGAAATGATCAAAAACATAGTCTTGCGAAATTGTAAAAACAGAATCGATTTTAAAGATTACTTTATGTTTTTAAAGTAAAATAGATTGAAGCCCAAAAAAAATATAGTTTTTTTACCGTTTTAGAAAATCTGCGGCGCACTCTTTCATACGGTTCGACTAAAGAAACACTGGTTGTTGTTGTTGTAGCAGCATAAACATTCCCCATTCTTACATACGGGGAATGCTGCTGGAGTGGCAATCATTGGACGGATATAAATCCGGGTCGTTTCGGTAACATAAAACCGACTGCCGTGGAAACGTCTCAGGCTATGCTGGATTAGTAGTCACAATATCTCTAGAGACCAAAAAGGTTCAACTTAAAAGCATTTACTGAGCATAGTGCGGGAACATACATATGTTCTCGTACATACTTTCCAATATATGAATTTGGTGATTTGAGAAATAGGAAATTATGTAGGGCAATTGCATAGAGCAATAATTTTCTCTGCGGTCTACGAGGGTGGAAATTCTCATTATCACACAAAGTGTTTCCTGAACCCTGCAAAGCGCCCCCGCCCGTGCGCACGGGCCTGCTTGGCGACAACGAAGCAGTGTGAAAGTCCGCAGTCGTAATATAGGGTGGGCCATGTAAAATTTGCTTTTTGAATCGGTTATAAAAAAAACTGTTCAATATTTTTTCAAACCTTTTTTTATTTTGACGATTGAACATTGTCATTTATGAATGAAAAATAATATCGTTCAAATGAATGCCACGGCTGGCTTTACAGTAGGCCATTCGATCAACCCAATTTTTAAGCACATTTTCGATTGTTTGGGCTCCAATTTCATGAATGGCAACTTCGATTTCGTGTTTTAAAGCATCAATCGTCTCTGGATGGTTCGCATAGCATTTGTCCTTAACGGCTTTCCATAAATAAATAGTCAAACGGGCTTAAATTACAGCTCCGAGCCGGCCAATAGATATCGGAATTCAAAAACGGTAGCCAAAAGTTCGAGTATAACTTTGACAGTGTGACAAGTTGCACCGTCCTGTTGAAACCAAATGTCATCCATGTCATCCTCTTCAATTTGTGGAAACAACTCGTTGAACATGTCACGGTAACGCTCGCCATTTACTGTAACCGCGGCTCCTCGCTCATTTTCGAAAAAAAATGGCCCGATGATGCAGCCAGACCAAAAACCGCACCAAACAGTGACTCGTTGTGGATGCATTTGCTTCTCTACAGTACCGTGTGGATTTTCTGATAGCGTCCCATTTCGTAAATGTCAAACCTTTAAGTAACACTTGAACACACTTGACATGTCATTTGTGTTACCATTCTCAAAAAAATAGGTGGTTCAAAAAGCAAACGCTATATGGCCCACCCTGTAGCAAAATTGCGTGAAATAGTTTCAGACTTCATGCAGAATTTTGAGAGCCTGGAACTAATTTTCTTTCTAAATATGAAAAAATGCCTCGAATTTGAATGGGGTCAAATTGAGAAATGTTGGATGAAATGCAGGAGCTCAAAAGAGGAAAAAGGCGAGAAACTATTTGCTGAATATATTCCTTCTTATTTCAAACCTACTTACACCAAACCATTGCCTATTGACCGCACGGAATTCAACAGCGACCTGAGATATAAAATTTGTGGAAAAACAAAATGGAAAACTTAATTAATAAAGTTATGTACTTATAAAGAATATAGTATCATAAATCAATCTATCATAAAATAGTTTTATTCTTAAATAAGAATGCATAAATCGCCAGCAGCTTTTCTTTTATGCTGTGAAAAAAATTCTTGGCAATATTTTTCAACAAAATCTCATTATTAATTTTTTTCAGTTATGACGTTTTTCCAGTAAACGGGCGATATGCAAATCTGGAGGAGGAGCTCTTGATTGAGAAGTAATATTTTAATTGGAATTTAGAAATTTATGAGAAACAGCTTTTGTGAACTCCAGTTAATTTTAAATGCCGTAAATTTTTGGATATCTTTAAAATAATTAAACAAAAACTATACTCGCAGGTAAGTATATACATGGCAAGTTATTCAAAAACAAAATTGGATGATTAATTTTGCGCCACCTTGTACATGTCGATTTTTCGATGGTCTCATAGCAGACAAAATATTTTTGTTTTTTAGATTTTCTTGGACAAACTACCATTCATTGGTTTATACATATTTCAATAAGCATGCATATGCACATATAAAGGATTCTTCCAAAAGTTACGCTTCAATATGAGTAGTGAGTAATTCTGAGTCTGTACCTCTTTTTATGTCATCTTTCACAGTTGTCAAGTAGACAGATACACAATTTTACTCGATAGAACAACGCGTTAAAATTACTGAAACTTATTCCGAAAATGGTCGATCATTAAGAATAACATAATGCAAAATTCGTGAATTTTTTTGGGGGAAATAATCGTCCGAATGAGTCGACTATTCAAAGGATGGTGAAAAAATTTCAAGAAATTGGTACTGTCGAGGACAGGAAAAGGACTGGTAGACTAAAAAGGTTTGGCTGAACAAGGAGGAGCTTTTTCATGGCAAAAATACACTCGGAGATTTGCCATTGCCTGCCGAGGAGCGACCGCTATTAGAAAAAACTTTTTCTTCATTCTGGTCTTTCACAGAGATTCGAAAATACGTTATCTCTGAATTCCGAATGGTAGTCACGCACCAACCCATTCGGCTACGGCGGCCAAATTAATTTCATCATATTAAAATCATAACTCGTCTTAGGCTATGTACGACAAAATATCTCAAATTTGACGGACCCTTATACCCTGGAATTGCTGTTTACTCTATTCGTTTGCTTCAGGTTTGACTACGCCGCCTTTATTTGGAGGCTATACCATAAATTTTCAATCGCCTGGACCGATCGTGTACAAAAGGTGTCTCTGAAATGAAAGAATCTGTATTAATTTTTGTGTGAAAAACGAAATCAAGTGCGCTTATGCATTCCGAATGTTGACTGTGTCATACGGATGAAGTGAAAAAATGGTATTGGCCAATCGTCCAATAACCGTTAGAGAAGTTCCTGAGGACCTAGATATATCGATTGGCTTGTGTCATTCGATCTTTTTCAATGATTTGGGCATGATTGGGTCATAACTGGTGACGAATCGTGGGTTTATGGTTATGACATGGAAACCAAAGCTCAATCATCTCAATGGAAGCTGCCGCACGAACCAAGACCGAAAAAAGCGCGCCAAGATCGGTCGAATGTAAAAGTTTTGTTTACCGTTTTCTTCGATTGCAGGGGCCTTGTGCATCATGAGTTCTTGACACAGGGTAAAACGGTCAATAAGGAATATTACCTGCAAGTTATACGCAATTTGCGCAAAGAAATCCGTCAGAAACGGCTGGATTTGTTGAAAAACAAAAATTGGTTCTTGCATCCCGATAACGCCTCTGCTCACTCATCGTTGCTTGCGCGCGACTTTTTGGCCGAAAACAACACACTAATGATACCACAGCCACCGTATTCCCCAGATCTGGCCCCCTGTGACTTTTTCTTGATCCCGAAACTGAAGAGGCCCATGAAAGGACGACGCTACGCTACGATTGACGAGATAAAAACGGCATCGAAGGAGGAGCTGAACAAGATAAAAAAAATGATTTTTTGAAGTGCTACGAAGATTGGAAAAAACGTTGGCACAAGTTCATAATATCTCATTGGGATTACTTTGAAGGGGGCAAAATAGGTATTAATGAATAAATAAATAATTTTTGAAAAAACACAAAATTCGCGATACTTTTTGAACACTCCTCGTTAGGGCGGGTCGATTAAAAAATCAATCATTGCTCTGTGAAAATCGTATTCTAGGGATCAAAATAATTAAGAAACTTTGCCGAAGGAACCATACCTCTAAAACGAATTCTGATGTCCCCCAATTTGGGTCGAACGAAAAATCCCTCTTTGACCCATTTAGAGTGCTCCATTCGCATCCAAATGTATGACCGACCCCCACTAACTTTGGACGGCCGATCCACCCATGTCAGTGGCACAACCCCTCGAACTCCCCTGGAGGGTTCCCCATACAAAACATCACCATTTTTGGCCTTTACATGAGAAAATAAACTAAAAAGTTCGACCCAAATTGGGGGACATCAGAATTCGTTTTAGAGGTATGGTTCCTTCGGCAAAGTTTCTTATTTTGATCCCTAGAATATGATTTTCACAGAGCAATGGGCGATTTTTTTGCCTCCCCACAAATCGACCCGGCCTACTCCTCATATACTAGGATCAGTAAGATTTTCTGAACATATCCTATCTTACAAATCACGTTTGCTTTTGATCAACTTGAAGTCATTAGTCGTTACTTTTCAATGTTATTAAAGGCGACTTTGATTGCCCATTTTTGCTTCAAAGTATTCAATTTCTTACACCTCCTTGAATTCTTCGTAACGTTCTTCCTTTCTTTATAAATAAGTTCAATACAAATTATGTTCGCAATATTCCTATTGATTTTAAAGATACCTCCAATTCTAATTTGCTAGATTTCTCAATTCCGAAGAATGAATTTTCTCTACTATCAAACTCATTCTTTTAGGTAGTGAGATGTAAGTTTGTAATTGAGTTATGTTTATATTTTCATTATTCTTCAGTTTTAGTAGTCAGCCTGAAGAAAAAATATTCTTGACTTTTTGGAAATAAATATAATAAATAAATAAATAAATAAATAAATAGAGCCGTATGTTGAAGAAAAGAGTGAAACCTGAAAGAATCTAAATGTTTACATTTTTTTAAGACATCTAACCGCTTCTTTTGAAAGACCCTTTACTTGCATGTGTATGCTCATTGGTATCTGTTAAAATTTTCATTAATTTCACACTTTCACTAACTAAAGGCTAATCCATAGCTAACCAACATATTCGTATCTATTCGAAAGTTTACAAAGTCTTAGATAAAAATGTAAGTATACCCCTTAAAAAAACATACAAATTATCCTAATTCAGCATTTTTGCACTCCATTTGTAGGAGAGACATTGTATACAAAATGAATCAACAGAAAATTTTAGTAGCCACATAAAAGAAAATTTTCAACTTCAAAGTATGTGTGTATGTATGTGTCTTAAATTACATAAATACTTTTTACAGGTATTGCTTTTTGAAATCTTACGAGTAAACTCTTTAATTTGAACTAACATTTCATAACTACATCAATTGCTTTTTTGTAACTACATACATACATATATTTATACTACTTATCTAAAATTAATTATTTATTCATCATGAGGTGGTGATATTGCTGCTTGCTTACATACTTAAACATATGTACATATATTCATATGCATGTATATGCACATATGTATGTATAAATACAAATACAGGCTCATTAAATATTATTTCATATTAATGTTGCATAAATATGCCAGCATACGTATTTATTTATTTAACGTACGGCGGCAAATGTTCCTAACATTTTTTTATGCAAATTTTTCAGCCGTTCTTGCTAAAGGGCTTTGTTGGTTTTTATTTTTAACTTACATATTCATATCACATAAACTGTTTTGAAGTGTTTACTTTTCATTTGCCATGCCTTCACACATACATATGTACATGAGTAGAAGCGGGAGCTATCAATAGTATTTAGATTTTTTCTTTGGTATATAGGGCCAGTGCTTCAGTGTTAGTTAGTTTAACTATGATTTCCCGTTAAGCTCAGTTGAAACGCCCAATTTTGCAGCCGGTAACTCACTTTAAAAAATTCACCCCAGGTAAACTAGCACTGAAACACCGGCCCATAGAGTATACATAAATGTTGAGGAACACAAAACTTACAAATTTCCAAGTACGCAAATGGGCTTGCTTCTTTTAGCTCCTTTCACACTGATTTTTTTAATACTACACATAGTAGGCATCGTAGGGATTGCGTTTGCGCAAACAGGGTATGACACACTCGAGTGTATTGCGGAAAGCTTCACGAAAATCACGATTGAAATAGGCATAGATGAGCGGATTCAGGGTCGAGTTGAAGTAACCAATCCAAAATAGTACAACGACGACCACATCGGGACAGGGACAGGCGGGACCACAGAGAGAAGTTATTACGTACCTGCAAAAAAGAGCAAAAGGATAAATAAAAATTAATAACAATTAATAATATTAATGACTTTCGAAATTATGTAATAATTGTATCATAATTATATCAATCCGCAGGATATGCCAAACACTAAAACACTGGCTCTGGTTTATTTATGTAATATTATCAAAGGCATTCTCTTAACAAGGATTTAATAATTTAATGCACATCATACGACCTGTCAGATCAATTAAAAATATTTCTACAATAGCAATTTTTCGTGCGCAAATTATTATTTAGTATATTATTTTACAGCCTTTCATCGTCGCTATACTTTTTCAATGATCCATTTTTTCGATGTCCTTTAGAGAACCGTACGAATACTTGGTTTTGTTCGGGTGCGCTATAGTATCACTTAACTTGGAAGGGAGCAAAGGACTGCTTGTATTGGCATCACCGGAGTATGTAGAACTTGTCCCATCGCTTCGCAAAGTGTGATCAGGTTAAAGGAGGTTGGCCTCTGAAGGCAATCTATCAAGGGACATAGTTGCATTTTTATTCAATCAACATTGTATTCTGCGAACTTCGCCGGATCTCCCTATACAAAAACTAGAGTTCGACGATCAAGGCCAGGGAAATCTTTCCAAGTAAGCAGAATTTGAATAAAGGGAAAATTTGTATCGATGCTGGTACATCGGTCTTCACTGATGGCTCCAAGATGAAATCGGCAGTTGGAGCAGGGAGTTTCTCTAAATTAGCCAATTTATCTATTTCCGAATACTGCTAGTGTTTTTCAATCAAACGTCTTTGCGAACCCGCAGGCATATAAAGTGCTTAGGGAACATGGGAGCGAGGGAGATATATATATTTTTTCCGATAGTCACGCCGCAATCAAGGTTCTGATGCCGCCATGGTGCAGATCCATACTGGACAATCCCTGTAATGAGAATATAAAATCTCTTAGGTGTGCTGGTAACATTTCTCTGTTTCTAGGTTCCAAGTTTTCCAAATCAGCCAGCATTTCGGTCTCCTTTAAACTGCCGAAAACGAGCAGCGTTTTTCAAGCAGAGGCTTTCGCGATCCTGCTAGCATGCAAAATGCTTCGGGATCACTGTTGTGAGTGAGACATTAATATTTTTCCGATAGTCAAACTGCGATCAAGGCCCTGTCGTTGCGGTATTGCAGCTCTCTTCTGGTGAACTCCTGTAAGGAGGAACTCAAACGTCCCGAACTTGCAGGAAACATTTCCCTTATCTGGGTTCCTGGGTATAGGAATATGGAGGGAAATGAAATTGTCGATGAGATTGCTAGGAAGGGGTCGACAGAACCCTTTCTAAGACATCGTTGTCCCCTTGACCGTTGTTAAAGAGAAACTACACAATTTCAAACACAAAAAAGCGCAAGACAGATGGTGGTCTGTCTCATTGTGTGCTATTTCGAAAAAAAGGAATGCTTAAGAATGCTGGGTGATCGGTACTCATGCGGAGAAGCTTGGAATTCCGTGCAACCCCTATTGCAGAAGATGTAGGGATCTTGCAGAGAAAGCGACTGTTCAACCCTTTATCTGCCAATGTCCGGCTCTGGCGGCTAGGCGCTTGAGATCCCTTAGCGTGCCCTTTGGGGGCGGCTTGAAGAAATTTTCCAGCCTAGATCCCTTTTCTCTCCTTCACTACATTAACAGCACTGGATGGCTGCAGACGGTTTTCTCTTTTTGAAATATTTTTATATCGCAGGTAGTGCTCCACATTATGGTATCAGCACGTAAGTGCTACTTGTAGTGTACCTAGTGTAATCTACCTACCTACCAAGGTTCCAGGACATAGGAACATAGAGGGAAAGGCAATTGCTGATGAGCTTGCCATGAATACCCGGTAATCGGAATCCCCCACAACTCATTTCTCAGGCAGAACAGATAGAGCTCCATTTCTTCGAGTGGTATTTCGAAAAAACCTTGGCCTCAGCATAACTGACGCAGGAGGCAGAAAGTCTTAGGGACTCCACGCCATTCAATTTCAAAATTCGTAGCTGTATTTACCGGTTTTTGAACGATCGGCACACATACAGAAAAGCTTTTCGATCTCATCCCCATTGTTGGAGCTATGGGGATCTTTCAGAGAAGGATACTATTGGGCATTTTCTCTGCAAATGTTTGGGTTTGGCTGCTAGACGATTAAAGCCACTGGGTGCTACTTTTTTCGACATACTCGGGCAGTGCTTCAAGCAAAATCCCATTCACCTTCTCCGTTACATCAACAGCTTTGGTAGGCTGTAGATATCTGCCCGTTGGAGGTCTCATAATAGTATCAAAACGGCGCTTTAGTGCCGGGGAGTGCCAGACTGGTACTTCAACCATTTCACCTACCTACATACCTAGAGAAACTCTATCCATTCTTTTAAAAATTCAGATTTTCTAATAACACGGAAAACATATCAAATGTTTAGCATATCCAAAGATTTAAAGCACGAGCTTGTAGGCTTAATACAAGTTTTTAATTAAAAGCCGACATGGGTTGTTGTTATGCTACAGCTATAAAACTTCATGTAGGTATAGTAAAATTGTTAAAATAATTTGTTTACGAAAAATTTAAATTTAAAACTTCAATGCAATTTTGTGAATGCTTCCTAATTCAATCTAAATATTTACTTACCATAGAAAAAATGGCAGCCAGCAGAGTAAAAATACTCCCATTATGATGCCTAGAGTACGCGCAGCTTTATGTTCGGCCTTCCAGCCTTTTGTCGGTCGTACTGAACCGCCTAGAAAGTGCGAAAAAATTGCGTATGCAAATGTAAATAAAACTAATTCAATTAATTTGTATTATACACAGACATACTCGTACATAAATATTTTATAGTGTATGTAACAAAAAATTCAAAGTATATTTGCAAAATGTTCAATATTCAGGAACACAACTATACAAGTTTTTAGAAAGAGCATTTTCTATAAACAATTTAGCAAATAGACTTTTACTGTTTTGCTATTTGGCATTTTGCAGTAAGGCTGTGATATGCGAAATTAATTGCTGACAACACCTAGAATAATTTATATGCAAATAGTTAAACAAACAAAAGTGCGCACAGAGATAGCATTTGAATATTTGTTGTTACATATTTATGTAAGGGCAAACACATGAATGCAAGTTAAGTAAAAACGCTAGTTGAATAAATACAGAGAGAGAGAGAGAGAAAGTGAGTGAACATGATTAAATTACTGTATGTATATGTACATAGTAACACATATACAAAATTGCATGTCGATAAGTATGTGTAAATGGGATATTATTGGCGCAAAATGTGCCTAAATTCGCAGCACTGCACCAATTTAACCGTTGATAGTATAAGTAAAAAAGTCTGTATTGAATTCGGATGTAATGAAGAGCATCCTCACACATGCACCCACTTACGTCACATTCCCACCAAGACCGCCATTATGCAAAAGGTCAGTGTTTCATTTGGTTTTACGGTGGTACGAAAAATGCTAATTAAACATTTTATAAGTTGATTGACATTCCTTTGCTATCTTTTAATTTCCATTCCAACATTCATTTTACACATAGTTTTTTACATATATCTACAATGATGTGCATAATCATAGCAACCGAAGTAGCCACAGGCAATTAGTGCAGGGCATTTTAAATTAATCACATTGGTTTTGTTTTTGTATTTGTATAATACTTGTATACTTATTAAAACATGAAATAACAAATGATATCAGATGTTTTTTGAAATTGATATCTTGGAATAATCTTTTTGCTATAAGTAGATAACGGTATAAAATGCGATTTGCGTAATCCAGATAGCATACACTGCATTAAATAACCTAGCATTAGAATTTAATATATTAAAAAAACATTTTCAAGCTATTTACTTCTTTTTAAAGTTTAACAATGTTTTTTAAAACTTAAGTTCTCGTAAAAGAAATATAAATAAAAGTTTCAAACTTTGAGCAAATTAAAGAAAAATACACACTTTTTAAACAATATTTTTAAAACAATTTCGAGTACGCAATTTAATACCCTAATGAATTTTGGCTATTTTTTTAATTTAAGTACAAATATTGATTGGTTAAAAAATCGTGTCGAGCATTTTTTTGCTTCTTTCCTTTGATTCTTCAATTCCGTCATTTTCTCCCATCGCCCCAATTGAACCTAATATCAAAATATTCGAATGCAATCGTTTCTCTCTCGAGAAGGTTTTCCCGACCAATTTCGAATGTACCAACAACGAGCTCAGGGCCCTAGTTGCCGATGGGCTGTCGGAGAAAATGCTCCCTTACAGTAGTTATACAAGTAAGCAACCAATCCAGTTCTTCTTTAATTGCGGCTAGCTCCGCTTCAAAAATACTTCAGTAGTCCGGTAGCCTAAATTTGAGCTTCGCATTATATTCCTCCACTAACCCTTCCGTCCAACCGTTCAGCCATCCGTAAACATGTTTGCCATGCCTTGCCTTCAAAGGTTGAAACCCGTCCACTCCTATCTTGAGGGAATACTAAAGCAAAAAGTACCGCTCGGACGCAGTGACGATGTCCATTGATCAATCACCAAGAGGATGAACTGGACCTAATAAAAAACTAGAGTGTACGGAACTGAAGTCTAGCTTGTAGCCCGAATGTGATGCGGAACGTGCAGTTTCAGTGTTGCATTAAGCGTCCCACTCATTCCAATGAAGGCGGACCTTTGGCCCCTCTCCAACTTCTTAACCAATGTCGTCCTCTCCAGCAAGTTCCACCGGACAACGACTCCATATAAAAAAATTGGCTTTATAATTGCGTTATTTAGCCAGAATGAAACTTTAGGCGAGAGTCCCATCTTTAGCCTTCCTAATTTCTCTTCGATGCTGGGCTTCCATGTTAGCCTTCTGTCAAGGATGAGCTCTTAGTACTTCATCCTATCCAATGGAGCACCCGCTGTTGAGGGGAGTTATATAAGACGAGCTTCGTCTTTCTCTCATTCCATTGTTTTCTAAAAACTTCCCTCTGACAATAAGTGTAACGTCATCCGCGTGGACAACTTTGCAGCCTCTTCTTTCCAGCTCCTCCAGGAAACGTGAACCCCAACAATTCAGAGTAATGGTGAGACAATACTGCCTTGAGTGTTACGAAGTATCTTTACACACTTTCTGCTGGAGAGAGGCGTCATTCCATTGTGCCATGGCCGTTCTATTGCTAAGCAGTCTGTGGATAAATTTGATAAGATCAGTTCTGACATACTTAAGTAGGTCGAGCCGTCGAAATCGAGAGTCTACAGCTCTTCACTTAAAAATATTTCGAATTATGACTTCATACACGTTTCGAAATTCGGTGTCATTATTGAATTCAAATTTAGAAATTTCATATACATCGGTAGATCAATAAGAACTGAATGAAAATTTTTAGATCTAGATATAAATATTAAAAAGGGTTATCTAATAAGAGGTGCTATTTTCATATTCAAAGAAAAAATGCTATTTTTTAATATAAATGAGTGGATGTTTATCTATATATATAAAAATGAAATGATGTTCGTTCGTCCGCATTTTTTTCGGCCGATACGAGGCCAATTTTATTCGTTCTTTTTTCATATTATAGGGATCCACTAGGGGGAGGTTTTTAGCAAAAAAAAATTTCTTTTAAATATTTTCTTCATATAAAAAAAAGAAAAAATCAAAATATTGTCCAAAACAAAACTTGCTCGATTGTTAGATTAAAGTAAGTTTCGAATCGACATTCATTTTATGTGTACAACTTTTTTTGAATTTTTTGTATTTGTATTGTGATACAGAAATGTATTGTATACAGAAATTTCAAATGATTCGAATGAAAATTTTTTTTTTTTTTTTTTTATTTCTTCCATAAAATATTACACCTGTCGTTAGACAATAAGTAATTTGATTTACAAAAAGATGGAATGAGAGTGATATTGAAGGGCCAATGCCCCCAAGCTCATTTAGAAGAAATATATACATATTATTTAAAAACAAGTGGTTAACAAACAATGATATATACGATTAGTTGACAATTGATTACAAGGATTTTGCAAGATCTGTTGGTGTTTGACGGTTAAGCCGACTTTGGGTAGATTTTTCTTTATTTGGTAGTCTTCTCATCATAGGATTTGTATGCCTTAATAGTCTATTTATGTGTCTTCTGCTAGCGCTTTGTATTGTTTCATCAATAGTATCGATGTCAAGGTCGCGATGAATATCTGCGTTAGGTATGTACCAAGGTGCATTAGTTAAGGTCCTAAGTATTTATGAAAATAATGTTTCAATTCAATTGAGCAATGCTTTCTTTGACCAATTCTATATGGAAATGAATGCGTTTGCAAACGATGTTTTCGGCTATGAACAAATGTTGGAATCGAATGAAAAAGGAAAGAAACGCGAAATGATAAAAAAAATTCTTGGAAAATTTAAAATGAATGGTGCTTCATTGGAAAAATTCAAAGGTAATAAGAACATACACAAGATAAAGTTAGAATTCGAATTTTTAGATTTATTTTGTTTATTTCTCATTTTTTTCAGAAGTACACCACACAACAACTCATTCCAACTCTGATTTTGAAATCCTGTTGGAATTGGTGATCGATAATTTTGTCACTATAATGGTCAATGGAAATTTGCGTGTATCAGACCCTGCATATTATTTACCATATCAACTTTTTATGGAACATATGGACCAAATGAACACAAAAAAATAATTTAGTTTCGTTTTGATTTTTTGCAACATTTTGGTTTTCAGTTAATACAATAAAAACAATACTGTTTTTTCGTGAACACAAAAATCTAAATTTATTACGTTGTTTGTTTAGAATTTTTTTAGAAAAAAAGTAAATTTTTTGGTTTTGAGGAAATTTGTTTATTGTTGCTATTTGTGAAAGCGTAGATATTTGTAAGTATTTGACTATAATCCTAAAAGTTAATGGAATACCACTATGACACATAGAAAACATTTTTTCAAAGGGGTGTTTTTCGAAAATTATAAAAAAAATTGTTTTCAAAAATTTTGAAGAAATAAAGTAAAATAAAAAAATTTCGAAAGCATGAAATTTTTTCAAAACCAAATTTTCCTCAAAAAGATAAAAGAAATTTCTTCGAAGAGGTGTTTTTCTAAAATTACAAAAAAAAAAAAATTTTAAACAAATAAAATAAAATAAAACTTTTTCAAGGGTATGAAATTTTTTCAAAACAAAATTTTCTGAAAACCAAACAAAATTAAAAAAAAAATGGTGTTTTCAAAGCATTTCATATTCCACTATTAATAGAGAATACATTTTTTCGAGGGGGTGTTTTTCAAAGCGGAAAAAATTTTTTTTAACAAATCAATTTAAACTTTTACAAAAGTATGAAATTTTTTCAAGAACAAAATTTTCTCAAAAACGTTAAATTAAAAAAAATAGTTTTTTCAAAATATTTAATTTTCAGCAATTAACTGAGAAGAAATTTGTTAGAGCGAAGTGTTTTTCAAAACTTCAAAAAACACTTTTTAACCAAAAAAAATAAACCTTTTTTCAAAAACAACAGGAATGATAACATTGCCTAACAATTTCTGCACTTTTGCACAGTCTAAAGAGGCATTGATACAGAGTGTATTTCCAAACATAGTTCAACATTACAAAAACCATGATTGACTCAGCGAAAGAGCAATTTTAGCTGGGAAAAATAAGGACGTCAATGATATAAATTCAGCTATTTTAGATCAAATACCTATTGACATAGTTGCGTATAAGTCAATAGACACTATTACTGATCAAGATGAGGTCGTAAATTATCCAACTGAATTCTTAAACTCACTCGATTTGCCAGGCTTACCACCTCATAATTTACGATTAAAAATTGGAGCACCGATTATTATGCTGCGCAATAGTAATGTGCCCCGACTTTGCAACGGTACCAGACTCGCTGTGAAGAAGCTAATGGGTAACGAAGCAACAATTTTGAAAGGGAAGTACAAAGGAGAAGACATTTTGATACCCTGAATTCCACTGATTCCGGCGGATTTACCATTCGATTTCAAACGTTTGCAGTTCCCTATTCGCCTTGCCTTCGCTATGAGAATTAATAAGGCGCAAGGACAGTATCTACAAATGTGCGGTATTAATTTAGAATACCCAATTTTTTCTCATGGACAGATGTAGTATGTAGCTTGCTCACGAGTTGGCAAACCATCGTCATTATTCACGCGAAAGATGAAAAAACCAAAAACGTTGTCTACCAAAAAGTGTTACAATAAAGTTCGAATGAAATTGTATCAAAGAATTTGCTTTGTTTCGTATTAATTTTATTCTCTTTCAGCAAATCATTGAATTTATCGTCTAGCGAAGCGGGCGAGGGTACGCTAGTTTCATTATAAAGAGGGAGGTATGCCGTTAATAGTGAAAAATAACATCAGGCAAATGACCACCACGGCCTCGCCTTTTCATGAAATTTTCCATAACCGAATTGCAAAGTGTCTGCCCTATGTCCTCGATAGCCTCACGAATTCCATCTCTGAGGTCTTGCATCGACCCCGGGCTGTTGGGGTAGACGTACTCTTTCACGTGGCCCCAAAGAAAAAAGTCCCAAGATGTTAAATCACAAGATCTCGGTGGCCAATTGTGATCACCTCTTCGAGAGATAACACGGTCCGGAAACTTTTCCCGTAAAAGATCAATGGTTCCGTTGCTTGTGTGGCACGTAGCGCCGTCTTGTTGAAAATAAACGATGTCCAGATCCATACCATCCACTTCCGGCCGTAAAAAATCGTTAATCATCTCTCCATAGCGATAGATAAGTAACACCTGTTATTGGAAAACTCTTTAGTAAGAACATCCAAAATTGAGTTTCCTCTCTCCCTTACATTTTACACAGTTCGGCTCTGCTAAAGGGAAATTAACAGATCCGGCTTAACACTATCTGGCAAATAAAATCGAAAACGAAAGGCCTTGGGCATTACGGTAACTTTAAAAAATACTGCCTATTAATATAACCTGAAAAGAAAAAAATTAAATGGCATTCCGGGGAAAGTACCTGGGTTGGAAAAGTGCCAAGTTTTTGATTTTCGCAGCTGATTTCTGGTAAATATTCTTCACAGAGAAGTTTTGAATGAAGTTGCCCAAACGACTTCAGCTATGCTGTAGTTTTGTAACTGTCTAGGGAAAGCCATCAAAAGAAAACTGAAGGAATTACTGAACACTGAGGTTTCAAAAAATAATTATCCGTTTAGCCCGCTCGAATGCGCTCGTGTAGAGGGGCAATTTGCTGCCTGGGAAGTTTGTGCGTCATACGGACTATCAAGCACAGCTCAGAGGAGGACAAATATGATTTTTACGTATACATCAAGCTAGCTGTTTGTTTCATAGATATTAAAGAACACTTGCAAGTAATTTTGCAAGAGTCGACCTGCACCATCAGCTCGTCACCATAAGCTCAATACGAGCTCGAAAAAGCGAGTATAAATGGCACATATGATACTTACAATAAAACCATCTCGTTGGCCATCCTGTACCGGAAAACTTTCACAGGAGTTTCTCTTGCTGAGCGAAAAAAAATTCCCTATAGTCATGAAGCAACTAATAGACTTTGTTATTAGCCGATAAGACGTGCATAAACTTAGCTTCTCCCGACACGATTTTTATAGAAGCTGCAGAAACGAAGAGGGAACCGCGGAGAACCTCCTTCGGAGAAGGAAAATACAGTTCATGGGTTCGAAATTTTTAAAGGATCTAAATGATACGGCTAAGTTAAAGATTCTGAGGCTTGTCAACTCCATATATCAGGATGAATTAGACGCAAAGTAGGCGCCTAGTTGCGCTGGTAAAGATTTATCAGCGCTGCAATACTTCAACCTAACAGAGGGTAGACTAATAAATGGTATGCATGGTGCTACTAATTTCATTTATTAATAAAAATTTGCGCTCATGCTAAGATGCTAAGAACTTACTTATTAAATTTTTTCCTAAGTCGATTAAGAATTAGAGACATCTGTGGTAGGCGAATAACCTAAGCTTCCTAAATTGTACATAGACTTCCCCAGGATAATTTGTGTGTTCAGTTATTATGGCACAATGTGAGTAATTGCTCTTCTTCCTGTTGCATTATTATAAACCCATGGTATGACAGTGTTGCATGCAACTTTCTTGGTGAAGAGGGAAAGACATTTATACTTATCTATAAAATTCTATACATAAATTTCCAACTCCAAAATAATAATCAGTATTACAACTCAAGGGTGATTTTTTAGCTATTATCTGTTTAAACAGTTGCTTTTAACAGCTGACGCACGTTTCGTGTTTTCTTTCACTGTCAAACATCTTCGGTTTGGTCTATAATTTAACCATGAATCGTCTTACAAACGAACAACGCTTGCAAATCATTGAATTTATTATAAAAATGCGTGTTCTGTTAAGAAAGTTTATCGCGCGCTTCTTCCATTTTATGGTCAGTTCAATCGACCCACTGAAGCGGCTATTCGAGCTATTGTGACTAAATTTAGAAGCAAATTTACATTATTGGACATCAAACCACCAACACGCTTACGTAGAGTGCTAACTGACGAAAATATCGCAGCTGTATCGGCCAGTGTTAATGATGACCATCAATTATCGATTCGGCGCCGTTCGCAACAATTGGGCCTCTGTTACTCAACAACGGGGGAAATTTTGCGAAAAGATGTAGGTGTGAAGCCTTTCAAAATACAGCTGGTGCAAGAATTGAAGCCGAACGACCTACCGCTACGCAGAATTTTTGGTGAATGGGCTCTTGGTAAGTTGGCCGAAGATCCACTTTTTTATCGAAAAATTGTGTTCAGCGACGAAGCTCATTTTTGGATCAATGAGTACGTAAATAAGCAGAATTGTCGATTTTGGAGTGTAGATCAGCCAGAAGAATTGCAAGAGCTACCAATGTATCCAGAAAAGGTCACAGTTTGGTGCGGTTTATGGGCTGGAGGTATCATTGGACAATACTTCTTCAAAGATGCTGCGAATCGTAACGTAACTGTGAATAGTGAGCGCTACCGTGAAATGATATCCAACTTTTTTTTGCCCAAAATGCAAGAGCTTGACTTGCATGACATGTGGTTTTAGCAAGACGGTGCCACATACCACACAGCACGCGTAACAATGGACTTGTTGAGAGGCGAGTTCGGTGAACATTTTATTTCACGTTCGGGACCTGTCAATTGGCCACCCAGATCGTGCGATATAACACCTTTAGATTATTTGATTATTTTTTGTGGGGCTATGTTAAAGCTCATGTCTATTCAGACAAACCTGCTTCAATTAACGCATTGGAAGACAACATTAAAGCATTTATATGTGAGATACCGGCCGAACCATTGGAAAGCGGATGGACCATTTGAAGCGCAGTCGCGGTCAACATTTGCATGAAATAATCTTCAAACATTAAATTTTATGGATTTCATGCATTTTTCTGAATTTTACGTGTGTTTTTTTGAAAAACTTTCTTAAGCTTTTAAAAAATCACCCTTTAGTTCACGCACCGCACGCTCACAAAGTTAAATAATTAGATAAAATACATAATTGGGATTAAATTAAAAGTACATTAAAAAATTCACATATTGGGAACATTCAGTTGAGTTCATCGCTTTTAGATTTTTATGCAGGAATTATTTTTCCTAAAGTCCCGTAGTGCACTTACTAGCAATCTTAAATTGTATAATACAAAAGGATTACAAAAGAAATATTTATTGTATAACATCAAAATTTTCAAAAGTTTATGAAGTTGAGAACGGTGCAATTTAGCTCCACATTTAGTTTTATTTTCAGAGAAAAATGGGTAATTCATAACTTACGTATCTCCACAGTTTCAATGGTGCTGCACCGGTAGCCATCGTCCGCTACCTGAGGGCTTCGAGCTTTATCAAAGCGAACTTGAATACCTACATTACCTGCGAGTATATATGTATATGTATGTAAAAATTTGTGTGCTTTGTTGTATCTATGCACATACATATGTATGCACATATCCTTAAACATGCAGCTGGAAATATTAATTAAAAGGCATACTTATACATACACACATACATACATACAATAGCATAAAAGTACATACATACAACAGTTTTGTGCTATGTAATATTTGCTTCGTTGGAGCTTCAATTTTACTTACGCCCTCATATTATATTTTAGTTAATACTTTCAGAAAATAGTGCTCAATTTAAATGCTCTTTTATTCGCTTTGTGTATGTGACACCTGTTAGAATCATATGGCTGGAGCAACTTGGTCGAAAAGTACAGATGTGGAAGCGGGATATGGGAAGTCCCTTTTTATTCGAAATAATCTATTAAATTTTAATTTTTTTGGGTAACTTGAAAAAATGTCATTTCTTAAATTAGCTTATGTGTATTTACATTAGGGCGGGTCAGTTTTTTTCTGGAATCGTTCTTAGCAAAAAATATAATTATAAGAAAAATGTGCATTGAAGCTTCTAATCTCTACTTAGATTAGGATGGACTTGGCTGATCCTGTAGAACGCACATAGACCAGAAATTGATCCATAGTGATACCAAGCGATATACTGCATGTATATCCAGTCGTTGTTTGCAGAGAGGCGGTTGTACACCGGCCGTACTAGCTACAGGAAGATTTGCGCCTGCTTCGGCTGGTATATTCACTTTCTCGTTTCCTTCAATTCCTTTGTGTTCTGGAACCCAGTAGATGGTGGCTTGTTTCTCAGTTCCTAGCTCATCCATCCTGTTCCGACATTGTCGTACGCAGTGTAGCTTGTCACTACAGCTGCTATTGATTTGATGGCTGCTTCACTGGCAAAGTATGATCAAATTTTATTTGGGAGTTCGGAGGAGTGTTCTCTTTGGCTAATGGTGCCCGCACTCACCGACGTTATCGTAGTCCCTTTCTTCAGCCCGTAGAAAACAACTGCTTTCTTTTGGTTGCATATTTACACAATAAATCGGTTTGTGTGGGTTTGTGTTTAGCTGTATCGACACAATGCTGCCATTGATATTTTTGCATCCGAGGTGTGTTCAAAAAGTATCGCGCATTTTGAATTTTCGCAGGTGAAGTATTTTCGAATTTCGATTTTTTTGTGGCGATATGTTGGTACTCATGTCTCTCACTAATGCCGACGAGTTCGGCTATTTTGAATGTTCAGTTAATTGTTGACAGCTGCTTTGCTTGCACGTGTTTCGGCTCGTCTTCGATTTTTACCTATTAAAGGAGATGGATCAAAGTACCTGTATCAAATTTTTGTGCAAAAAATGAAATTGAGTGCGCGGATGCATTCCGAATGTTGCCTGCGTCATACGGAGAAGTTACTTTGGACCAAAGCAACCTTTATCGGTGGTACAAAATGTTCTCAGAAGGCCGAGAAGATGTGAACAACGTAAAGCGTGCCGGACGCCCGAGCACTTCAACAACAGACGAAAAAAATTGATTGAAGTGAAGAAAATGGCGTTAGCCAATCGTCGAATCACCGTTAGAGAAGCTGCTGAGGACCTAGACATATCGATTGGCTCGTGCCATTCGATTTTTTTCAATGATTTGGGTATGAGACGGGTCGCCGCGAAATTCGTACTAAAACTGTTCAATTTCAACCAAAAGCAGCACCGCATGAACATTACTGGACGATCCAAATTTGGTCCAGAGGGTCATAGCTGGTGACGAATCGTGGGTTTATGGTTATGACGTGAAAACCAAACCTCAATCATCTCAATGGAAGGTGCCGCACGAACCAAGACCGAATGTAAAAGTTTTGCTTGCCGTTTTCTTCGATTGCAGGGGCGTTGTGCATCATGAGTTCTTTACACAGGGTAAAACGGTCAATAAGGAATATTACCTGCAAGTTATGTGCAATTTGAGCGAAGCAATCCGCCAGAAACGCCCGGATTTGTGGAAGAACAAAAATTGGCTTGTTGTATCATGATAACGCCCCTTCACACACATCGTTGCTTGTGCGCGTCTTTTTGGCAAAAAACAAAAGAACAACATACTAATGATGCCACAGCCACCGTATTCCCCAGATCTGGCGCCCTGTGACTTTTTCTTTTTCCCGAAACTGAAGAGGCCCATGAAAGGACGACGCTACGCTACGATTGACGAGCTAAAGACGTTCGATGTCGTGACGTACGGTATATAGATGGAAGTGGATATTAGATTGACTACCAAGTCCGGATGTGAAATGTAGCTTACCCATTTTCTTCTTAAGAAGAGACCCTAATGCTATACGAAAAGCTCACCAGTCGTTGTTGCCCGATTTCCAGGCATGAAATAGAGAACACCTCATGTGAGAGAACATTTCAGGGATGAAATCTGAGAAGTCTCAGAATAAGAATGTGACATTTAGAAAGTAGTGCTGTTGAAAGAGAGAAGTTGGTGATAACAGGTATTCTGAAACTCTCGTCCTCCCTAAATTTTATAAAGGTAAATCCATTAACTTGGAGGATTGTAGTTATAAAGGTATGTTCTTATCTACATATATCAACTCTTTGACATCTGTTTGTTAACTCCGTATTAGTTGTTGCATTTACTGTAATGCCAAAGAACATTCTGCATTCAGTTTCGAGAAATGCTGCTGATACGACATCCCTTTGACCAGTTATAAACTTGCGTCGTATCTATGAGTTAACAGCGACTGTCGGGCAAATTCCTTGATAGTAAAACTTAACGATTGCGTATTTCCAATGGAAACCTAAACTTACGATGTTCATATGCCAGTTACTGGGAGCAATCGTACGTGAGTTAGCACTGAGAATTGTAGAAAACTAGTTTCTTGGCACAATCTTAACTGCTAATGCTGCGAAAATAGAGGTGATACCATTCATTAAGATAAGAAAAGCTCCAGCGACGGGATGTATAGTACCATATGAAATCAATCCCTTCTAAAGATACCAGTATGATGAGAGAATGATATATTTCTTATATAAGATCTCCCGCTGACACTTTTAAAGGATTAACAACTTCCAATTTTGGCGCAGGCCCTCTTAGTCCGATGCGTACAGATTTTGACCGATTGACTATACAAAACATGCCTATTTTTTCACCGCTATAGTAGGGTAATAACCCCTTAAGACAGCAACTAGCTTCAATTAGAGGGCCATTGCAGGGAGACTCTCCAACTACTCGTGGAATGTTTTCGATATGTCATTTATAGCTGTATGAAGCATAAAGTCGTGTCTTTTTACGGTGCACTGTACAGCTATCTCTAATATCATAACTTATGATGAGCATTTTACTGGAACAATTCAGGCTGCCGCTGAAATAAAATACATTAGCAAAGAATCTAAATGTAGCATCCACGCATAATTAATTCAATTTCGCTCACAGCCAAAATAACTATATTATAATGGACCATAAAAGAGTGATAAAAACTTTTTACTATTTCAGTTGCTCAGATTTATTACAGCGGCTTGTTTCTGCGTTGCTTTAATTGGAAAACTTACAGCTTGACTGCATACAGTTTAATGGTATAAACAGAATTAAATCGCTGAGCGAACTTCGTCGAGTGTAATTCGACGCAACATTTCGCCCAGTAAAACAGAACCAAAGCGAAATTCGCACCAAAAGCGAAAACATTAATCTCTAAATTTTTCGATTGATTTGAATTATAAGATATGTCGTGCTTATAATGTGCAAGCCATTTTTCCAAGCTAGGCAACGTTTGCAAGGAAGATTTGTTCACATTTCCCACTGAGAGCTGATTTTGTCGCCGCCGGCGCTACTACAAATAAATCTATTCACGCCGAAATTCGTTAGGCGAGTTTCGCCGTCGCTTTGGTTGTGTGCAATCTTATATACGGTAATGAGCTCTAATTTTGACAGCGATGTTTCGCCGGACGAAGTTCGCTCAGCGATTTGATTCTGTTTATACTATAAAGTATGCGCAACGGACTTCGGAAATTTTTTTGCTGGCTGTTTGGTAAGAAAGTGGATGTACATATGGACGTGTGGGCGTCGTTGGTGTGCGGTTCGTTGAGAGGTAAGTTCGTTTTTCATTTACTTGCTACCGTTCGAAATGGCAAACAAGGTGCTGTGATTTTAAACTTTATGACAGTAATTTAAAGCTTAGATATATGTACATATAATTACAGTAATATTAAAAAAAAGTTTAGTTTACATAGATAATACCAATAAAACAGATATGATGCACATTGATATTTAAGCAACCACAAAAATAGATAAAAGCGTAGGCACTGCGTGAGACAGATTTAAGAAGTGAAAGTGAAAATGGAGCACAGCTGTGGCAGAGTGAAAGTCGGATTTAATGATCTACAGACATGAAAACTCATGGATGCTTGGAGAGATAGCAAGAGAGAGAGAGAGAGAGAGAGAGAGAGTGTGAGAGCGAAAAAGCGTTTTTAAGTATTAGCGCATGCAAATTTTAAGTTTTCACGGGATGACATGAACTGTTAGTTAGATGAAAACGCCAACATCTAAGTAAATTAGGTAAACTAGGCTATTTAATAAGTTGAAAATTTCTAGAAAATAATTTAAAATAAAAAAGAGTATAAAATATATGTTATTTCCAAGTCAATGGTACTTTTTATATTTTAGTAAAATCTGAGGTATTATGAATTAAATTGTGTAATTAAAATAAGCGGAGAGTTGTTTGAGTTTAGGCGAAAACTCTTTATGCACGCGGCATGCTTTAGTAAAATCTCAAATTCATTGACGTTTATTTTCGGAAGAAAATCATCTGCAGCTATCAAGCAACAAACTAAGTCCTTCTTTCCAAGATCAAATTGATGTAAGATCAAAAACAGTGAAACGATAAGCGTCAAACAAGGATTTTTACAGCGCTGGAAAGAAAATTTTAATGAAACTTTCAAGATGTTAAGTGATGAAAACATAAATCAAGAACTACAGACTGCTGAAATGCAGGTAACTGACCCTTGTTTTGTAGAAACAAAAACTTGCTAGGATCAAAAACCACAAATGCAATGGTGGCGATGGTATTGTGGCTGAATTATTGAAATACAGCGGAGAAGAACTGCATAAGTAATTGCAAATACAATGGGCTTTTTAGCCTGAGTGTTTTAGGAGCGCCCAAATCTCTTGGTGCTCCTTGGCTTGACCAAATTAAATTTCAATTTTTTTCAATGGCCAAGATATGGCGAAAATAATACTATATAGTACCTACTGAGTGGCTATCGATATTAAAAGCTGTTTACAAAAGTAATTACAAACATGCGAAAAAATACGCGAATACGCGGAACAGATTCTGGATGACTACCAAGCAGGATTCAGAGGCAACTGGTCTACAATAGATCAAGGTTTCATTACGACACAAACTTTCGAGAAGCTTTAGGAATAATATATTGATGTCTATTGTTTATTTGTAGATTTCAAATAAGCATTCGACAGCATAGAGAGAAGTTCTGCTGCAATTTGTAGGAATCCCGCTGAAGTTAATCGCATTATGACGTTAACAAATACTACAGCAAAGGTCATTGCACAAGCAGAGGGTTAAGAATAGTTTCCCATTATATCGCGAGTTAAATAGGGAGCCGTTTTGTCAACATTGATATTCAAGCTGGTCTTTCTCGCAGCAATAATCGAAATACATCCAAATGGGACTATCTACAATAAACCAATCCAATTTCGCGCTTTTATACTAAAACTAGAGAAAATATGATAGTTCGAAAAACTGGGCTGAGAAGTAACAAGGAGAAGACGAAGTATATGGTTTAATAGAGCTTCGGTTCAAGGCATAATGCTAACCTGGTTATTGGTTCAAGGCATAATGCTACCTGCTTAGAATACACATCTGAGATTGTACAAAAATCAACCTACCGCCACAGTCTTAATTGCTAACGGTGAGACGTTCCTTGGAGTGTTTGAGAGAAAGATTTTGCGGAATCTTTGCGACGGCGAGTATCGTAGGCGATGGAACGATGAGCTGTATGAGCTTTACAACGACATAGACATAGTCCAGCAAATAAAGATCCAGCGGCTTCGTTGGCTGGGACATGTCCGAACGTATACAAAAGCTCAGGCTCTGAAAGCAGCTCGATACCAGCTGGTAGAAGCAGATGAAGAGGAATGCCTCATCTGTGTTGGAAAGATTAGGGCACGAGGAAGAAATGATTGGCGCGCTTTGTTAAATTCGGCCAAAATCGCTTAAAAGGTTATCACAGTAATCAATACGAAGAAGAATACGAAGCTGTTTAAATCAAAACTGATGGCCTGTGAGCGAAAATTAAGGATTTATAAAACCTTCATACGCCCGTGCTCACCTACAGATATGAGCTTTGGATGTTGAAAGTTACTGACATTACGCAGCTTACGTATTTGGAAACAAGAGAAGTAAGAAAAAAGTGTGTACCAAGAAGGCAGCAAGATGGCTCTTTTCGAATTAGATATAACCATGAGGTGGATCTATTAACTAAAAACGAGACCGTGATACGGTACATTAAGTTCTAGAGGATAAGACATCTTATGAGAATGGCCAGAGAGTGAGCAACACGAAAAGCGCGCGGCTGGAGATCGAAGAAGAGGACTTTAAGAAAAAAATGACTCGAAGATGAGGAAGCAGATCTTAAAAAGCTAAATGTGTAGCGCGAGGAAGGAAGTGGCTCTGAATAGGGAGAGATGCCACTTTGATGCGAATGAAGCAATCGTTCATTAGGAAGTGTGATGCTCAGAAGAAGAAAAAGAAGATGAAGAAGAAGAAGGTGAAGAAGGTTATGTCGTACAGTTCTTATTATTCCTTGATAAATTATACATGGAGATGACATTCTTCATTGAAAAAAAAAACTATTTTCAACACCACAATGCCTATTATATCGCTCCTAGTCACAAACAAATGTTCACCAATGATTTTTGTTAGCCGCTATTTGTCTGATTTGGTTCCAGGTGGCGGTTGCAAGACTCTCGTCGGAAATTGTGCACATCCATGTTGGACGTGGGCGACCTTTGAGTCGACTTCCTTGCGGATTTTATTCAAAAGTCACTTTGGCAACATTATCGTTTTCTCTACGGCGAGTATATCCAATTCAACTCCATTTTCGTCTTTTTATTTCGGCAATAAATGGGCTGCTTTTAGTAAGCAGAAGAAGGTTCATATTTGAGATTGTTGTCGGCCAAAATATACGGTATAATATTCTGAGGCATTTGTTGACAAACATTTGAAGGCGTCTACTTATGCAGTCAAACACAAGCAAGGTCTCAGAACATGCCATAAATAACACCTTCTTAATTCCGCTAGATACAGCTTTACATGCTGCACTCACGGCAGACTTGAAGACGATTTTGTAACGGGAAATCGATTGGATTGTGTGTCCCCGAGAATGTTGCTTTTTATTCGGTTACCAGAATAGAGACTCAGTTATCACTAATGATTAAAAGTACACTTGCTAAGTGAACTATACTTTTTCACAATAATAACAATTAATAATTTCATTAGAGTAAATCAAATAAATGAAGTACGAGTATAAAACACAAACACATAGATACTTAAAAATGTTAAGCCGAAGTGAAAAAACGGAGTGAATAAATACAAAAATTTATTAAAATGCACACAGTCACAATATCACAAAGAGAAAACAAGATTTAAGTATTGTACAATAGGAACAACAGAACTACAACGACTTAAAAAAGGCAGTTCAATAATATTCTGTTCTATAAATTGGTAAGGTTTGTCAGGTAAGTGGTTTCTCTGCTAAGGAATTTTAGGTTGTACAACAGTGCGTGGTCAGATTTAGGTAGTCAGCTAAAAGTGGTACGTACAAACACGCGATATTTCTACAACACAATAACGTATGCATTTGTGAGCTTCTTTGTAATAGATTTGAACTCCATTCTATCCACAAGTCGGTATTTGTGTAACTATTGCAGTACTTATAATGAATTTAGAAATCGTTTTTCGGCTCATGCTTTTTGGAAAACTCGCTTTTTTATCAACAACCGATCCACCTATGCATCGTCTCTATGTATGTATGTAGGTCTCCAAATGCAGATATGTACATATTACTTATACATACATATGTATATGTGAGAGTAAGTATGAACGCAAAACAAATGTACTAAGTTAGATGCTAAAAGTGAAAAGTACAAGCAGCGATTTGATACCTACAGTTGGCCATTTATATGAATATGTATTTAATTAATACTTGTGTTTTTATGCATCTCTATGTATATATTTTGTTTTTGATTTTTGTTTTTTTGTTGACGTGTGAAACTTGCTTGCTCTAACCACAATCACGTGCTCGGTCCAACAACACTCACCAGTAGCGCCGCACTGACATCGCGTCGACCTCTGATGACGATTCTTTCTTTTGTGCCACCAACGATTCGTGTGCCAAAAACGTTTGCCACTTTGGCTATGACCTTGTCCCTGGCCGCCGGGAACTGGTAGGCGTAATTGCGACTGCATATTGGCGCCGCATAATTGGCACTTGCCTGCCGTTGTAATGACTTTCGTGTTGGCCATATCGGTGCTCTCGTAGCCGACGTTCACAGTATCGAAGGTGATGCATTTGGCTTGGCTGCCATTACCAGTCTTTTGCTCAATCATATTAACGGCCTCTTCTTCATCGACAAATATGCAAATGCCACCGCGTCGTTTTAGCGACGACTTTTGTGAGAAATCAACTTCGGTTGGCCGCAGTGGCTCTATTTTTATTTTTATTTTTATTTTTATTTTTTTTGTTTTTATTTTTATTTTTATGTTTTTTTTTGTACGGTTGTTGTGCGATTGTAGTTGTTGTAGGTTGTTGCAGTGCAGTCGCAGGAAGAGGAGGAGGAGTTGAAGAAAAGTCAGTAATAACAAACATTAGCAGTTGCAGTTGCGGTTGCGGTTGCGGTTGCAGTGGTTGCAGTACACACATACGCACGTATAAGTACATATATTCGATAACAAGTTGATTGGTATAAAGAATTGGAGTTTGGAGTTTGAAGTTAGCAGTTAGTTGTTTCGTTGGTTGGTTGTTGTTGTTGGAGGTACGAAAAGTATCGGAATGTTAATGAATTACAATTACACGAGACGAAAAGGGTTTTAAAATTTTATAAAGAATACTAGTTTTCGGGTTGGTATAATGTACAGTGGAACAAAAGGCGAATGGACGAACGATCGGGGAATATGAAGTTTTAAATTTAGTAAGCAATTTATTTTATGTAGCAAATATATTTACAATACATAAGTAATGTAAATGATAGGCATGCAAAACATGCGAATTTTTTAATTGTTGGCTGCGTCGAAAATAGGGAATAGGGAGGAGGCATTTAGAAGATGTTGGACGGAATGTACATATGTATTTGTATTTATAGAATATGTGTATATTTATATTTTTATTGTAATATATAACGAATATCGCAGGATTGGAAATGATATGTATGAGTATGAGAGATGTACACCTGTGTTCAAAATAAAACGAGTACGACGAATAACCAAGTCTTAACTAATATTTTGTGTTTCACTTTCTTTTAAGTTTTTATAAAAGTATAGTGCATTCTACAAAGACAAAAACCATATAACTCAAAGCTCCAAACTTTGTAAAAAGTTCACAAAAATTGAACAAACTTATAAAACAAAAACGAAGAAAAATGCATTGTGCATTCTAAGACAAAAATCTTATATCTCAAAGCTTCAAACTATGTAAAAAGTTTACAAAAATGAATGAAATTAAAAAAAAAACATTTTCAAAACATTTCCTAGAAAAATTCTGGGTGTGCAGTTTTATATTCCGTTCAATAATAGTATTACAAAGGGCAAGTTTTATAAAGCAAAAAATCCTGGTTGGTTTTTGATAAGTTTTCACATTTATTTCGCTGAGGTGTTAAGAATATTCCTCCATATAAAGAAAAAATTTCAAAAATCAATGCCATCTATGAGCAACTTCAAGTTTACATTTTATTATACTAAAATTGAATGGTATATAAATCTGCATATCTAGAACTGTCTTAAAGATTCTGATTAAAAAGCTGAAAAATATGGTGCAAATTTATTCAAATTTGCTAAATTTAGTTAAAACTTGGTAATTTGTCGAGCCTCTTTTCTTTTAAACACAGGTGTATGGACGATAACGGCACTTAAATTGTTGTTACACTGATATTTGTGATAATAAATTTGATTTCTCAACAAACTATAAATTTTTGTTTGATCCAGTATGTATTTAAATTTCTAATTGCCTAAGCATAATTAACTAAAAAGTTTGAAATTAAATGTAGATTTGTTGGCTATCATTGAAAATTTGGAAAATAAACATAACTACATTTTTCAGAAAAAAAAACTATGGGCAATTTGGATTATGGATTTGTTAAAGCACAGACGGCTATACTGATTTGAGTAACTTGATACACCATTAACACCTAAGCTACTATGTCTGTTTTTGCTGAGTTTGAAGACCGGCGACTACAGCAAAATTTAAAATAACTCGCTTTGGATGTGTGCAATCTCAGATACGGCAGCGAGTTTTAATTTTGATTCTGTTTGTGCAGAATTGTGGCCAATAATAGACTGTCAACCAGCTTTCAGCGATTTTGATGGAATCAACTGAATGGATGACGTAACCGGGGCCATAACAGCAGTTTGTTTGAAAAAACTGAAATTGTGTTGGTGATATATGAAAAAAAATGAACACGACTGATTGGACGAACAACAAATGAACAACGACTGATTGGACGAGTGTGTGAATACTTGTGAAATGAGAGGGCACAATTCTACTGCTGAGTACCCGGTGACGTGGCAACCGAAGTTACTCTCACAATTTGTAATTTTTTCTGGTAATCTGTCATTCTTGGGATATTCAGTAAAGTTTTCATTGGTGTTTCAAAATGAGCAGGGTAATTATATTAAATTACAGCGATCATAGTTTGAAATTATGAAGTGTTGTCATGAATTATGACATAATCCATTAACCCAAAAGAAAAAAATGTGCGAAATTTAAATTCAATTAAGTTCGAAACATGTTAAAGTGTGCATGATATTAATTTTTAATTATGAATTTGAGTTGAGCAGAAGCCTACTGTATTTTTATTTATTGACTCGATAGTTAAAATAGGTTAGTAGCGGGGACTATCATCAATTCAACGGTATACCTGCAACAACACAAAATAGAGGAGCTGCTGCTACAGATGTCGTATTATGGTATACCCCATTATCCAACTTTTTCGTCTCTCGAAAGTAGAGGGAAAGTTCTTGTCTCGCTAATTTCTGATCAATTAAAAATCGTGCTCCCTTAAATATCTATTATGAGTAGTTGGTGCTTTGAAAAATTTTCGAAAAATAATCTATTGATTACCAAATTAAATGAGATAGTGTAACAACCCAGAGTTAAATATTGTATAAGGTGCTCTGGTTAATCTTTGTGCAAGAGGCCCAAAAACACAATATCTATCAAATTTATCTGTATGTATTTAATGTTCAAAGGAGAGATCCAAATTCAAACGTCCACAGTCGTATCGAAAATATTCATTAATTGAAGTATACCCGTATATGGATATGTATGCATGTGTCGTATACGAATTGTGACAATTATGCTCGGGGAATTTCGTTATAACTTGGAAATAGGCAACACTGCCTGATTCATAAGAGAGGACCTTCCTTTAGTTATAAGTACATTTGATGATTGAATTGGATAACATGTTTATGTGTTGTCTTGTGCATTTATTTCCAAAATAACTTTTTAGAGGCGTCCGAAAATTAGTGGCCTAAAAACAACGAAGTGTGATAAGAATTTTTGTGAACTCAGGGGGACACAGAGATAGAATGAGTCGTGATAGACTCTAGATATTTGAGTGTAACCCCGAGAAAATCGTGGCTGCTGGTAATGTTGACTGGTTTTTTTTTTCAATATTCGTGGCAATATTCCATGTCGGACAGAGCATCGCTGGACAGTTGCGAAACGTTGCTGCGTGACTGCGCGTACACATTTTTCGTGTTTGCCTGAATTCATAGAAATCGGCAGGATCTTGCACCACAGCAAAGCGTCTGCTCATTATTCGTTCATGGTGTAAGAGTTTTTGGCGAAAGAATGCATCCCACGGTTGACACACCCACTCCATAGCTTCGATTCATCCCTAGTGGGACCTTTTCTATTTCCCAAGATGAGGTTGCACCTTTAGGCAACTCATCATGGCGCCGTTCAGGCGGTCAAGGAAGCTGAAACTGCGATGCTGAAAGGGTTAACTACGAAGGATTACCAAGGTTACTTCTAATCGTGTGAGCAAGATTAGAGCTGTGGTGTAAAGTTAGAGTTAGAAGACCGTTTTGATACCATTATGAGAGCTCCTACAGGCAGATATCTACAGCCAGCCAGAGCTGTTATTATAATGGAGAAGATTGATGGGATTTAGTTTGGCGCACTGCCCCAGGCTGTCGAAGAAAGGAGCGCCCAGTGACTTTAGGCATCTAATAGCACATGAGGAAATGAAGCTCCATCTTTTCTGCGCTTTCCTGAGAAATAATAATCAGTCCCCTTCCTGGCAAGCTCATCAGCGATTTCATTTCCCTCTATGTTCCTATGTCCTGGAACCCAGATCAGAAAAATGTTACCTGCACACCCAAGAAATTTGATTTCCTCCTTATAAGAGTTTACTAATTTCGTTCGCACCATGGCGTCATCAGAAACGCGGCTTGACTATCGGAGAAAATGTTAATATCTCCCTCGGTCCCGCGTTCCCTAAGCTGCTTGATAAATTGGCTGATTTAGAGAAAATCCCTGCTCCGACTCCGGATTTCATCTTGGAACCATCAGTGAAGACAGAGGTGCAAGCTTCGGTACAATTTCCCCCTCGATCCAATCCTGCCTATTTGGAAAGTTTGCTCTAGCACGACCCTCAAACTCTAGTTTGCGGATAGAGAGATCTGTTCGAAGTTCGGAGAAATACGGTGTTAACTGCCCGAAAATGCTACCATGTCCCTTGAGAGATTGCCTCCAGAGGTCAATCTCCTTTAACCTGATTGCACTTTGAGCTGCGATGGAAATAACGTAAAAGTCGATGGGAAGTAAGTGCGAAAGGACATTCAGGACAACACTGGGGCAAGTTTTACATGGTCTGGTGATGCCAATGCATGCAGGCCTTTGCACTCTTCCCAGTTTAGTGTTATTATAGCCCTTCCGAAGAGCTCCCCACCATTGGCAAAACCACTGCGTTGCACATACAAAGCACGACCCATGGTTTGAGTCCCCATTTATTACCGAACATAGATTTGAAGGAGTAGAAGACTATACTGGCCTTCTTTACCCAATTTTCAATGTGTTGCTTGCAATGGAGTTTGAAGTCAAGTATCACTCCAAGATACCTAACTTCCGATGAGAGCGGGAGCACGGGGTTACTTAATTTGGGAAGTCGAAAGCGATTGTTCTATATACGTTTTACAACGTGGAAAATTCTTGAATATTCCTTTAAGACACGTCATACTGTCAAATTTTACTTTTACTTTTTCGTCTTTCCCCACAATTTTCGGTTAGTCTTTTTGTACATATTGCCACATATTCGGAGTTTAATAATAAAAGCTTAACATTGTGGGTGCAGATCGCAGGTGGACATACTTGATAACATTAAAGGAGGCTTCCGGAGCTAACGGACCTCATCCACCACTGCATACTTTCAAATGGTATTTATTTGTATATCTACCAACAATTCTAAGTACATACATACATATATTTGTATTGTTACTTTTGCCTTCCTCTGGCAAGTGACACAAATATTAACGATGACGACGACAACAACAACAATTATGACTAAGTATGTATGCATTTACTTCAAACAGAATAGTTCATATTTTGTGTATGTATGTATGTCTTACGACTTTACGAGTTAACGACATGGAAAAGCAGACAATGAGACAGGTGAGGCATGTTACGACAACAACAATAGAAGACTAATAAATAAAATATTTGTAGAAATGAAAAGAAATCAAATGAACAGTAACAAAATCACAACAAATAAGTAAGTAAACAATAGAAAACACAAATGCCAAGGAGGCTTCATAAAATATTAATTATGTAAGTATGTAGAAATGACCCCGTGACCACCAGGTACTCATTACCAATACACATATCTACGCAAGGCTTCAAGAACCATGAACTCCGTCATATTCATTCATCGCTTCTGAGGCTAACGCGGCAAGGAGGAACCGCTTAATTGGTGTAATTACGTGGATGCAATGAAATATATGTACAGTATGTTGGAATTACAAGCTCTCTCGAATACCTACATTTGTGTGTAACAATTTTGATTGGCGAATAAGTGGCAGTGTTCTATAATGACTGGTCTCATGACCTGAGCCAAGCAATTGTATGGGGCTGATAGTTGTGGTATTGATGTTTATGTTAATGGTGTATGTATGTGTGCGGTATGTGTGGGCTTCGAATTGTTGCTAGTGGTATCGGCAGTTGGTGTGCTAATTGCCAAGTAGTAGTGACTTCAATAGTATTGCATGTGCTGTACTTACTTGCCGAACTGGTCGATACACGACCCATTGGTATGTAACTGCGACTATCGTTGTTGTCCTGTGAAAAATTGATGACATTAACATCGTACGTCACCACCGAGGCCTGACGTTTGCGCAACGATTGGCCACCGTTGCCGTCATATATGACGCCACCTCCAGTCAGTATACTGCCACGATGACGTCCTGCTTGTGCCGTCGTTGTCGAGGTGGTTTCTGGTTCGCTGTCGTGACTTTTGAATAATGGCAAAGTTAACTCCTTCTCTTCGCTGGTCAGCAGACCACCATCACCCCCATCACCTCCATCAATATCGCCATTATTCCCGCCGTGTAACGAGGTGGGCGAGAGTGTGGAATCAAGTATGATTTCTGGTTTCGGCGATTTACCTTGCAACCCTTGCGGTGTCGCGTGCATGGCCAAGGTCTGTTGAATTTGAGGTGGTGGCACTGTTAGTGCGGTGAGCACGTCCAAGGATACCGTAGACGTGTCGCTGGTGAATGGGTTGCTTGTTGGTGAGCTGCTTGAGAATGGCGGCAATGTTGCTGTGGGTGGCGGTGAAAGAAAGTATACGTTGACCGTGTTGCTTGGCGCACTGGAGTAAGCAGTTGATTTAGTGGTCGGTAGGTTTTGTGCGGAATTGAAATTTGGTGTTGCCGGTGGGGATATAAGAAAGTTGGTGCTATTTTTCGTAACTAATATTTGATCACTGAGTGTGCTTAGGCGTTGTTTAATCTGTTTTGCTGACTTGCCAGACTTAGATTCGGTGGAGTTGGATGATGAGTGGTATTTGCGATGTGGCGAGTCAATAGTGGTGGGCCCGAGCTCAGCGATGGGAAAACTTAGTGAGCGGAAGAGCTCGACGAGGTCAGTGCGCGAGGTAATGAGAATATTACTTTTCTCCGGCAGTTCAATGGCGCATTGAGTGGGCTGCTGGTGGAGCAGCTGTTCAGGAACTATGGGCTCAGCTAGTGAGGAAGGCGATAGTGATGGCGGCGGCGTAGCCGGTATGTGCGGTGATTCTGTTAGGCAGTCGGTATACTGTGAGAAGTCTTCTGAGCCGCTGAAAGCAACTTCTTGTGACTCGCCCAAGTCGATGAGCTGTACAGAGCTGTTGTTGTGCCCGTGTGGCGAGGTGGTTATATCGAACTCGTGTGTTTTTACTGAAGTGTTGTCCTTCATGGGGTCGTCATCGTTTAGCACATTGATGTCGAGCAAAATGTCGGGCGTGTTGTAGCGCGTTGCAGAACTTTCTTGACTTTCACCCATGGTACTTATGTATGAGAAATAAACAAAACCCGCCTCTGAGTCTGTGTCACTGTGTTGGCGTGAACGTACCTCCTGCTTACGACTCATACCACCATTGTAACTATGGGACAGCTTACGATTGCGTGAACGACGGAATAGCTGTGCGCGACTGCTGCGTATTTCCTCGGAATTAGCCTGATGACGCTTCTTTTCGATTGAGAAGCACTCTGTACTCGACCGTTTGGTCTTCGCCAGCAGTCCCTTGAATGTGAATCCTTTCTCCTTTTCTTTCTCTTTCTCTTTTTCTTTCCCTTCCTTCACAACACCTTCTTTAAGCGACTCCAGCTGCTTTCGCTTATTTCTGGAGTCTGCCATGGTTTTGAGGAACTCAGAATCGCTGAGAGCAAACGGTTTCTTTCCACTTCCGTCGCTGCTGCCACTACTACGACTGTAGTTGCGTCCATTTTTCATCTTAATGAAATCAGTTTCACTACGTGCTGGAAATTTGCCGCTACTTGATGCCTGTTGGCCATCCTGTTCACCTGCATCCTGTCCACCCGTTTGCTTCTTGAAGTACAAATAGTTGTCTTCTATGAGACGCTTCAATTCCTTGTTGTCCTCCGCAATGGGCAGGCAAGTTGCTGGCGCTTGCAACTGCTGATGCTTAGCTTTCAAATGCTTCGCACTATCGTAATAGTCATTCGGCTCACTGTCATCGCTTAGCATGCCAAACACTTGTTGATGTTGCTCGGAATCACAACTTTTCTGCTGCGTTTTTTGGGAATGCTTACTGCTAGAGCTTTGGCGTTGGCTGGGTGAATGCTTTGGCGAGCTGCTGTGTGAGTTGATTGGAGAGGCTGATCTTTTAGTGATGTAAACAGATTGTTGCAGATCTGCCAGGCCTTCTGTCCATATTTGTGGATTGATGGTGGTGCCATCATCAATATTTTGTTGCTGTTGTGTAGCGTAGTGTAGTGCGATCATAGAGGGCGCGCTGTCGGTATGAGTGACCTTCTCGTAACGCTCCAGCTCTAAGTCGCGCAAATCGATACTGCTACGGCTTAGCCGTCGGGGTGGTGCTGGTACCCGTAGTTCATCACAGTCGTCTTTATCGTCGTCATCGTCTGTTGTTTGTGGCAGTATATCCTGCAGGGAGGACAAAGAAAATTATAATTGCAAAAATAAATGTGTTGTGTGAGATAAGATTGCATTCAGAGCGGAATAGGGAGTTGAGGTTGTAATTTTAAAGTAAATGGAGGTTGAGATTTAAACCGCGCTTGAGTTCAAGAAACAGATTTTCATGGTGTGCTCTGAGATTAACGTGGAAAACTAAGGGTTGAGAAGAAGGTTATGCTTGTCTTCGAGGTTTAAGTCAGTGAAAAGGTTGAACTTAAAATTAGCTTAATGCTAGAGTTAGCGATCAGAAAGTGTAAATTAAGGTTGAGATTGAGGTTGAGTTTGAGATTGAGATATATGTGGAAAAGTAAAGGTTGATAAGGAGATCCTGTGTGTGTGCTTGGAGTTTAAAGCGATGGTAAGATAATGTTTAACACAAGGGTTGCAGTGAAGGTTAGCGATCAGAAAATGCATATTGAAGTTTTGAGGTTGAGGCTGATATTAAGGTAGAAAAGAAAGAGTTGAGTATGATTGTGTTCGAGATTAAGGTCAATAATAAGTAGAAATTGCGATTAGAAGGTTGAGATGTAGTTTAAGGTTGAGTTTGAGATCATATTTGTGTTCGATGTTAAAGGCACAGGTAAAGTTTAAAATAGGAGGAGTTGTGAAGGTTAGAATTAGCGCACAGAAAGTTTAGACTCAAGTTTAAAGGGAGGTTGAGGTTGGGACTAAGGTTGAATCTAGGGTTAAGGTTAGCTGAGGTTAAAGTTGTTGCTACTTACCTCGAAATTGCTTATTGCGCTATGTGTTTCTTCACGTCCCATCGTTGCACTAAATTCACAATCGCTTGGATGCAAATAATTGAGATTAGTCGAATGCTGCGTGTGTCCCATATGTACACTATTCAATAAAATATTCGAACTAGTGCGACTTAAAGCTTTACGTTGACGCACCGCTTCTCTGCAAATACACAAACACACACATGCATAAGTACTTACATATAAGCAAATTCATTGCCCATTTTGATCTATGGCTTTTTGCTATCTCAGCCTAACTTACTTGTAGATGCGCCAATACATACAAAGCATAACGATGCCTGGTATCCAAAAGCTGACCGAGCTTGATATGAGCGCATATGCCTTGTTGACCACAAATGAACACTGATCCGGATGCAATAAGGTTTCGCGCTGATGCTCGGCCGTTGTATACCAGCCGAGAAAGATGGGCGTAAATGATATGAGCGCCGGTAGTATCCAAACATTGGCCAACATAAAGCACACAGTACGATTTGTCATATAGAGTGGATATTCTAGTGGCCGGACAATGGCATAGTACCTGAAGGGAAGATAAAATTACAGACATACATATGTATTTAGATATTTGTTTGTATCTATGTAATGGCAAACGAAGACCATTGGAGTGTTATGAAATTCGATAGTTGTTTAGACACAGTTGCTTTGCGTTCGTTTCATTGGACGCAGCTGTAGATACAATACGAAATGTGGCCCAGTGTAAGCAAAGCGTTGCTGTACGCATGTCTACGTATACATAGAATATTTATTTTCTACAGGGAAAGCTTTGGCAAAAGAGAAAATGCATGGTTCAAAAGTAGTGCAATTTCGGCTATTCTGCTTTTAGTGCGATATATTGCTACAGGTTAGTTGTAAAGTAAAAAAACTAAAAATGAAGGAATGTTCACTTTTAAATTAAACTAATTTTTTATTTAACATAATCTTCCTCCAGTTCAAAACACTTAACCCAATGATCCTCCAATAATTTTTTCCGCCCATGTAATAATTTTCTGGAAGCTCAGCGAAATATTGTGCCACAACTTCTTATTGCATTGTTAATGAAATTGGTACTATCTGCCGTTCCGTCGGTTTATAACTGTAGGTCGCCCCATTTGTGTGAAACTCCACTTGTGGGGGCTTAGTCAAACACCAAAATAAAATATTTATATGTATACATCATTTTTCATGTAAAATATGGAGTACTTGTTCAATTTCACTTTCAGTTTTAGTCAAACTTAGATCTTCACACATAATATTGTATAATAGCTCAATGATTTGTGGTGTTACTGCAATTTTCGGACGTTCACTTCCTGGCCTATATTCCACGCTTTTACGAACACGTTTGATATCCAAAATCCATTCATGTATAGTATAGCTAAAGCCATAAAGTAGCTGATTCCTTAACGCTTTCACCACTTTTGTTATGAGCTGTTGTTACTGAAAGCCTTCAATTTTAAGCCAGCTTCTTTAACACCCGGCATTCGCAGCTAATTCCATTGTAAAAAAATGCACAGACAGGGCAACTTCAAACAGCTTGTAAGCAAAAATTTAAATGACCGCTCGAATTAAATATTTTTTTATTCAAATGAATAGGGGAAATATTAAAGTCAAGAATGATAGAAACAAGATTACGCCCATCAGAGAGAGGTTGATGTCACTTTGGTGCATGATTCAATAATAAAAGGTTTGCTCAGTAAGCAGCTTTCTCGTTCCCTCTTGACAAATCAGCTCCCTTAGCAATACACTGGGTTGCTAGCTTTAGAAATGTTTAGTAAAAGTGGAGGAAAAGTAAAATTTGGAGAAAAAACATTTAATTTTCAAAATGGTCTGTTCTCAGGAGGCTGAGAAGATGTGAACGACGAAAAGCGTGCCGTATGCCCCAGCACTTCAACAACAGACGAAAAAATTGATGAAGTGAAGAAAATGGGATAGTCGAATCACCGTTAGAGAAGTTGCTAAGGACCTAGACATATCGATTGGCTCGTGCTATTCGATTTTTTTCAATGATTTGAGCATGAGACGGATCGTCGCAAAATTCGTACCAAAACTGCTCAATTTCGACCGAAAGCAGCATCGTATGAACATTATTAATGAGATGTTGGACTCTGTCCGCGACGAACCAAAAATGTTCCAGAGGGCAGGACTGGTTCAAGTTTTACATGCTCTGGTGATGCCAATGCATGCAGTCCTTTGCATCCTCTCCAGTTTAGTGTTATTGTATCCCGAAGAGCTTCCCACCAAACTAGGCATCCACACGTTAAAATTGGCAAAACCACTGCGTTGTACATCCACAGCACGACCTGTGGCTTGAGTCTCAATTTTTTACCGAAAATAGATTTGCAGGAGTAGAAGGCTATACTGGCCTTCTTTACCCGATTTCCAATGTGTTGCTGGCAATGGAGCTTGGAGTCAAGTATCACTCCAAGATACCTAACTTCCGATGAAAGCGGGAGAACTTGGTTGTTTAATTTGGGAAGTCGAAAGGGTGGAGGTTTATATTTTCTGAAGTTTCAGAGTTGACTCGGCGGTCGCAAATGGTAGCTCAACGACTGAGTACAGCCAGTGACCTTTCCAAAATCTCAGCCATGACGAGGAAAACGGCCCCGATACCATTAGGACCAAGTCATCGGTGTATGCTACTACCTTAACCCTTATTTAGCATTATCAGAACTTGTTAACGTTACTGAACTAATTTGAAAAAAAATATATATATATTTCACATATAATAATTATAAATGATAGAATTTCATAAAAAGTTGGTAGAAAAGTGTCAGGAAGAAAGAACTAAAACTCCGATGCTAAAGAACAAAGAAAAACTAAAACAAATTACGAAAATTGTAATCTGTTCACACTGCTCACCAGTTGCACAAGGGTGCCGTCACAAAAATCAGCTGACATTGTTACAACGGTACCACGATAGGCGCTACCTCATTATTCTCTCCATCGTGTATTAAATTGGCGCAGAAATTTTGATTCCTCCTCTTATTAAGGAACGGTCTGGTAGAATCGGTATTCACACCATTAGATGTATTCAAGAATACAATTTACCTTAAATACCTTCGAAACGCGGATTATAGATGGAGAGACCAGACTACATGTAAAACTCGCAGAACGTTATGGCCCGTCTGGGCAAACCGCTGTTTGAGAGTCTCGAACAACTGCCTGGCTTAGGTGTCAACAACCTAATAAGGTTCCTGAACCGCGCGGGCTGGATATAGTCATGCTGTAAATAAACGTTAAGTAAGTTGGTACTGAGGATGTGGCAACAAAATGCTACGGTAACGCTAGTTGGATTCTGGACGAATCACCACTTAAACCAACCAACCAACATTGAGTTTTAGGAACGTGGGACTCTTCAAAAGCTTTCAAAGACTAATTTCATTGGGAGTAATGCAGTTGCCATTAGCATTTTTTTCTCGAATGTGAATAATAAATAAATTTATAAAACAAAACAACAAACAAAAAATATATTTCAGCTATGAGGGCAATTTTTCTACCATTACCGTCCCCAATTGAAATAAATAAATAAAAAGTTTACTCCTCTACTGTTTAATAAGTGTCACTTTCAATACCCTTTGAGCAACTTGTAATACGAGTTAAGTTGTGGAAATTTTAACTTTAATAAAATGAAAAATATTTAATTTGAAAATTCAAGTGCAATCGAGCCTAGTACCGCTTGAAAGGTACCCACTGCTTTAATCCAACCATTACACATATCCAGCGTGGAGGAGTTTTAGCGCTAAGTTGCAATTTTCTCTCACGTAGATATAATTTGTCGAGTTCAACACTGACTTAGAACTGTCTAAAAAATTATATAGAGCGTACTAGATGCCATCTGCTAAATTTAGCTTTAGTATCGAAAATAAATACTTTCACATCCCCGCAAAAAACTCACCACTTAATTTTATGGAAAATTGAAAGCAAAACTATTCAAACTAGTCACAGTTCTAAATTCATTAGAAGCGCAATAAATCGGTACTAGTACCTTTCCCTGCAGGGTTCTTCTCCACACTGTTACTCACCACTAAATACTATTAATTGGCCGCAGATTGCGGTTTCCCACGTGCGGCCGTATTTGAGAAAATCGCATTAATCATTTCAATTGCCACATTATTCTCATTTATTTAAGTTTTACCCATTGTTGCTATGAATATGTATTGGTATTTGCATAATAGCCGTTATTTCAGCCCATGAATGGTCTGAATATTTCTGAACAGTTTATTACTACTCGTCGTCCAAATAAATCCCTAAGCAAATAATCTTAACATTTTCACCCTAACTCCAGTTTCTGAACATTTTGAAAATTTAGCTTTGTATTGTTTTTGCTTCGGTCTCTCTTGACATTAAGTGTTTCAGGTGCGAAAGTAGTGTGTCTAGTGTGTTTAATTAATTTTGCTTCCTCCGACGTGTTGCTAAGTTTTTTGTTTTTGTTGATGGCTTATTGGAGCAGCAGGTGCTGTTACGTTTATGGTGTTTCGTAGGTCAGTAGCGGCTGCATTTGGCCACAACACGTGCGAAAGGGGAAATTGTAATTAGCAGCGAAAGTGAAAAGCATCTTTGTGGTTTCTTAACCATTTTGCCACAAACTATTATGTACACACATACGCACATACTTTTAATTGATACTGAAACTGATGAATGAGCTTTCTAAGTCAATTGTAAGTTGGAACGGAGAAGCCTATTAAGTGTTGCACTCGTGCGCAATTGGCGTAGTGAAATTAGTTTTTAGAAACATTTTAAAAGTTATGCTTGGAAAAAATAATAAAATTTAATCAAATACTTAGCAGATACAGTATTACTTAAAATTATTCAACTCGTTAGAAATTTGCTTGGTAGGAACTGTGCATGTACAGGCTGGTTGAAAAATATTGAGAGCGCCACCTATGAACTGGTAAAATTATTTAATGTTAAGTGATCCAAGTATTAAGGACATGGTCTTAAAAATTTCTAAAAATTAGTTTGTTTGTGGACTTCAATATAATAGGGAGTAAATTGAAAATTTTTTCATAACTCCGAATTTTATTTATTGTTCATAATTTTGGTATGAGCTCTTTAAAGTCAAATTACTTTGATGATTTTTAATATTTTTGTAAATCTTTTGTTCTGATTATTTGTTTTGATAAAATATACTTAACAATATTAGTTTTTTGGTTCAAAAATTTCTTTATAACATCTGTGAAAACCTCCCGCCTCTAATTTTTTTCTCATTAATACATAGCTGAGACTATGGCTCAGTATTCCCTGAAAGTTTGATAACTTTTTGCCGCTTTTAAGATTTTTGTAAATATTTGTAAATTTTTGTTTCGGGTAGATATGTGCCCATAATTATGAAAGTGAATGAATTGCATTTGAATAAAGTAAAAAATAGTTTTACATGCGGAAGTTTGTTTTTTAAGTTGGATATGATTTAGACAATTTTCAAAATTAACTCAATGCCCAACAAATGTCCTAAAGCAATAAAGAACTATGAAATAATTCTTGAAAATTTATTAGTTATTTTAAGAAAGTAATCCATTTTTATCATTTCGAGTTTTTAAGATTCTTAAAATGTTTCTGAAAAACTGGAGGGATGTATGGTAGTAAACACATAATATCTTTATGGGTTTCTTCCGTTACTGGCCTAGTGGTGGTATACGAGGTGTGTTTAAAAAATAAGGTGAATTTTAATTTTTCTCAAAAAATATTTATTTATTCATCAATTTCTATTTTATCTCCTGCAAAGTAGTCCCGCTCAGATATAATAAGCTTGTGCCAGCGTTTTTTTCAATTCTCGAAGCAGTTCTGATATGCACTTTTTGGTATATCCAAACGCCGCAAAACACCATCCTTTCACGGGTCTCTTCAATCTTGGAAACAGGAAAAAGTCGCAGGCTGAGGCATGATAACGGTGTTGTTTTTGGTCAAATAATCTCTCACAAGCAAAGAAGAGTGAGCAGGTGCATTATCATGATGCAAAAGCCATGAATTTTATTTCCATAATTCCGGGCGTTTTTTTCGTATTGCTTCACGCAAACGGCGTATAGTTTTAAGCTAATACTCCTTATTTACCGTACGACCATGTGGTAAGAACTCCTGATGCACTAAGCCATGGTAATCGAAGAAAACAGTGAGCAAAACCTTGACATTTGATCGAACTTTTTTCGGAATTGACTCTCGTGGACTCTTCCATTGGGGCGATTGGGCTTGGTTGCGATGTCATAACCATATACCCATGCCTTATACCTTTTCAGCAAATCTGGATCATCGTTGACGTCATTCAACAATTCCTGAGCGATGCTTATGCAAAGTTGTTTTTGGTCAAAATTCAGCAATTTTGGAACGAACTTCGCTGCCACACGCTTCATGCCCGAAATTTGCGAAAAGATTACATGGCATGAGCCAACCGATATACCGACATCCTTAGCAGGTTCTCTCATTGTCTCCATAACCATTTTTTTCACTTTCTCAACATTTTCATCGATTGTTGATGTGCTGGGGCGTTCAGAGCGAGCGTTGTCATTTACATCCTCTTGACCTTCTGTGAAAAGCTTGTACCACTCGTAAAACACTCAGAAAGAGTACTCCCATCGTATGTTACTGTCAACATTTCAAGTGTGTTTGAGCACTTAATTCCATTTTTACATAAAATTTGATGAAACTTCTTTGATCCATTTTTTTCGATAGCAGAAAATCGCCGAACTCACAAAACACTTGTCTTATTTATGCCTCTCACAAACATACTAAACAAGCTATATTGCTAAAACCGTGAAAATATCTTCGAGACGAGTGTAACAACATAAAAAAAAATAACCGAAGTCGAATGTACGGAGCCCGTGAAATTTGAAAATTCACCTTATTTATTGAACACGAGGTGTGTTGCTGAAGCTTAAAATTTCCGTATATATTTGGTCTTCTTCTTTTAGGTGAAAGATCCGAAACGCAGATTTTGAAACCATCTGAAGAAGTTGTATACAATATTTTAAAAGGTTAATTTTTCATGAATCTCATCCATTGTATTTGCAGCCAAGAGGCAGATTCGCAAGCGGTAGTTTTATTATTATTGTTGTTGACTTTTCTAGCGATTTCGTTGAAATAAAATCCGGCTGCCACAGCCGTTTTATCGAAAATGTATTTCGTTTTAATTTGTTTTTATTGTTTTTTTATTTTAATTTCTATAGACCCGAAATCACAATCTTTCAGTAGAAAGGAGTGACCCGATAACAAAAAATTATGGTCTATTGTTTCAATATAATAAATTTTCAATTTGATCACTGGGCAAATTTCATTCATGCCAGTGTCACTTTAATGTTACGATTTTGGCCTAAACAAGCATCTCTGTAAGCTATTATGTGTTTTTGAGTATTTAGGTATATTCTCCATATGCACTAAACTGCATGATGCTACTTTCGGTGCACTTCCTGAAGCTGTCGTTTCATTCCATACAAACATCGTGACATTGTCATCATGGTGATGATGGAGGCCCAGGTTGCATACGTATATACATACCTACATACGTATTTCAGTTATAATAGGCTAGCGAAACAGAAATTTTATTTTGCCCTTTTTTGGTCCTCTGCAAGACAGTTCGTTCAGCATTTTGTAAATGTACTCGTACATCATGACATTCTTTAAGAACAAATTTCTTTTCTTCATTATTGCATGCTCCGATTTTTCACTTCAGTAAATCGCATTTTTTTCATGCGCCTTTGCATAGAAGCATGGAAATTTAAATTGAATTCGTCATTAAATACTTTCCTGTAGATCCATTCCTTGACAAATGACTGGTTATTTCCCTCACGTTTTTCTATACTATACATTTACGAATATCTAAATTAGAACTCAAGTATGAGTGGGAATAGCTCTAAAGCATGTTCCTCTCGGGAGCATAGGGCCTCGACAAGACTCAGTCTTGCGTTGGTTTCGTTAATGTGTTTTGATTTCTGACTGGATAGGTAATTAGCCTGCCGCTACCAGTAGTGGGAATGCCCACCTGTCGTTGCTTAGGAACAACGCCTTTTTACTGCTTGGAGCGCCATCTGTGTCTCACATTTTTCTGGCAGAAGGATCGCACAGATGGTTGAGGACTTCGCTAAATTTCGTGTGTCTGCGCTATTGCCCGCTTTCTCTTGCTGGCGCCACTGATGCAATGGCCCGGAGACTACTGTGCGGGAGTAAGGATGGAAAGGATAAGTTTTTGGGGTTGAGGAATGGAATTGGAGGAATTTTTGTTTTTTTTTTGTTTTTAGAAACAGGGAAAGTAGGTAAATTTGGAAAAGTGCGAGGACCGTGCTTTACGTGGGATTCGAGCCGAAAACCTCTGGAATGGCAGGCTAGTGCACTTACGCTAGACTACCAAGGCCGTTCTAGTCTAATAGCTTTTATGTGCTGGGAAGCTTAAAATATATACTCGCACAGCTTTTATCTTAATTTCTTTTACTTTTCGTCAAGCTCCAGTCATGTTCCTACAATGATCAGTTTCAGGCATTTTAGCATTAAGAGCACGAGTTAACTGTCTTACAGAAATTGTATAGCTGTCTAAAAACAAGTTCCTGGAAATCGACACTTCTGACTTATTATTTCTTGACAAAAATACTCATAGTTGCATTTTATCATAAGCCTTTCAAAAGTTACGGGTCGGCTTTGTTTTATTAATCGTTGATGAACTTACTACAGATGTAAATTCTGGGCTTCAAAATCTTTTAGTTTCCAGAAATTATCGAAATTAGATTTTCTTTCATTATATTCAACGCGATCTAAAAAATTTTTGAGCAAGAGCAATCCTTATTTTCAAAAATTTTGGCACCCAAAACTTCTTATTTTTTGTCGTGTATTCTTCGCCATTATTTCTCTTAGTTTTTCTGATATTTTGTGCGTAACTACCGGGTGTTTCTGTTATTATTTATTCATTTATCGGCTTGTTCTGTAGTTCAGAAAAGCAACATAGAACTCCACGCGCCATTTTCATGTTATGTTTATATAATTTCTAAAAATCTTTGACTTAGACACTTTCATAATTAACACTAATTGATTTCCATAATGTTGAAATTACAACAACCATCAAATGGCTCATTTTGTCGATATCGTAAGAATTACATGAATAAATTTAGTTAAAAATAATGTGGTGTGAAATAACTGAAAAACGTTTTTTTTTTTATTTTGATCACTTTCATAATTATGGGCACATACAACTAAAAAAAAACTGTTTTTCGGTACGAAACGTTTGTTCAAAATTTTTGTGGTCCTTTCGCAAAAACAAAATAAAATTCTATTTTTTTTCTTACTTTTTTCTCATGAGTAGCTAAGACTATTTGCAGTAATCCCGGAAAGTCGCATAATGGGATTCCCATAACTATTCGAGTTATATTCAAATACGTACAGCGAAACAGTGAAAAATTAGTGCAGTTTGCATATCGATCGAAACGTCGCTATGTAAGTATTTGTTTTTAATTACATTTTGTTGCAACAATTTTTTTAGTATATTTTTTCTAAAAAATAAGAAATCTATTAAAATGTTGAAAAGAAAATAAGATTAACTATGAAAAGCTGCATACTAAAATTTTCAACATTGAATAAATATCAAAATTATTAAATTTTTTTTCTAAACTTTTTCAGTTCCCTTATTATAATCAAGTTTTGAAATAAACCAATTTTGGAAAGATTAAACACGATGCCCCAAATACTTGGATTACTTAACATGGAATCGCTCAGTAGAAGAATCAAATTTTGTACGCTATTTTAATATTTCAGCAATTACTTGAACTCATTAAATAATATTATTTCGAACTGGCAGTTCAATCTTTGCTTACAAGTTGTTTAAAGTTGAAGTGTCAGTGCATTTTTTCCATGGAAAGAGTCGAATATCGTGCCGTGATAAAATTCTCCGGTGTGGAAATTTTTTTGGCAATACTTACAAAGTATCAAAGAAATCTGCTTCTTCATTTCCAGCTGTAAATCGATGGGTTTCAGAGTTTGAATGTTCAAGCCTTGAAGATAGACCCAGTAGTAGATGTCAAAAAATTGAAAGAAATCCAGAAATCATTGAACCTGTGTATGATATTGTCTATGAAGATCCAAATTTGACTTTTCTGATACCATAGATGCCCTTATTTGACATAAAATACGAAACGTTAGTGCCACCTTCATTAACAATTTGATAAAAAGCTATGACACAGTATTCTGCGGAAAATCTAGAAAATCATTACAGATGTAATGATTGCATACAATTATTGGAACATCAGCGAGAAGTGTACTGAATTTTGTGGGAGATTACTTGCTCTACTACTGCCAGTCCTTCGGAACTTAATCTTAATAATTCCTTATCTTCCGGCATTTTGATGATAGGAAGCTTTTATTAATTCGTTTACTTGTAGCAGCGAAGAATGCAGCCGTTTCTGATCGGAACACCTTTCGTTCACAACGCCGAAATTATGAGGTGGTGGAAAAACTCTAATCAGCAATCTGATATATATATTTATATATAATTGGCGCGTACACTCTATTTGTGCGTCTTGATGTTGTTCCACAAATAGAGGGAACTAAAGTTTCAAGCCGACTCCGAACGACAGATATTTTTATGAGGAGCTTTTTTCATGGCAGAAATATACTCGGAGATTTGCCATTGCCTGCCGAAGGGCGACCGCTATTAGAAAAATATTTTTCTTAATTTTGGTGTTTCACCGAGATTCGAACCAGCAATTTGATACTGGAAGGAAAAGGAGGCGCTGAATACCAATTATCTGCGCTACTGTTTAGTAGACGGTTTCAATGCGGCATTCTTAACTCTCAGAATGATGGGGACCTTCACGTCCAGATGAACTTTTTTCAGACCTCGCGACATTTGGCTGCAACACCTCTACCTTTTTAACTATGTCAGCTGCTACAGAGAGGGCGGCCGGAAAGCGATGTATTTAGTTGCTCTGTTATGTAGGTAGCTAATGAAGTGGGTTCTGCAAGCTAAATGAGCTCGACAAATACAATATTGTGGTATATACCCTTATATACTGATACCGCAGGTAACGAAAAGGCTTATACTAGCTATACTAGACAGAGACTTCAGGAAGTTAGAAAAAGGTCGTTTGTCAAGGAAACATTACTTTTTGCGCTACAAAAAATCCTTCATGATACAAACTGAGCCAGCGTAAAGTTGATACGGAATATTGGGGGGCTTACAGTAAGATCGGATATATTTCTGGAGGACCAAGCTACTGCATTCCATTATGTGTATGAATGCCCAGCCATGGGTTGAATTCATTCCATGTTATTTGGCAGAATGATTCACAGAATTTTGTATCTCTTGAGCTTGATAAAGGCAAAGTAGAGCTCCAGAGTCTTTGGGAAATCTTCTAAGCAGGTTATACAGCTGCGTTAGGGAATTTAATGACCACACAACATTTGTATGTATTCTTCACGCCCGACTGGCTGACGGGTTGAGAATCATATCAGCCGCAGTTGTCTTGGTTGTTTGCAAGAAAGATGGAGGAAATGACAGGAAAAGTGAAATGAAAATTAAATTTTATTCGGCCAACTCATTATTAAGGTCAACCAGAACCAAAATATCTGCATTACAATAAATAATAAAGATATACGCTTTTCGTGGGGATTTCATGAATGCTGTTCTACATCGCGATTTTGCATTTCATATTTGTTTATGGTAATCATTTTTCAATTATTTGTTTTTTTCTTCTTTTCAGGGCTGAATAAACTAATTTTGCAAGTCCTTTTATCAATTAAAGTCTTCAATAAATATATATACGTAGGTATGTATATGTATGTAGTAACGCTCCTAGGCTGCGGGCTAACGAGCAGTCGACCACAAGGTTCGCCTTAATTAAACCCATTAAAAGTATAAAATAATCACACAACCGACCACATCCGATCAACTATGCAAAAAATAATTGGATGAAAACAATAACAATGTCAAGGTATTATTTACATTATGATTGGTTTGTGTGCAATTTATTGCGAACTTACCGATCGACCGAGATGCAGCATAAATGCAAAATACTCGCGGTGGAAAAGTAAACATCCAAGCTGTTGTATACATTGCACATGAACGGCCCGAACATCCATTTGCCTTCTGACAGCTCTACCGTCGCATTAAATGTCATCGCACACAACGCTACCAACATGTCCGCCATGGCCAGCGAGACGACGAAATAATTTGTGATAACACTGGAAAGGATGCAGAGGCAAAATGAGAACTAAATTGATGTATATGTGTATGTGCATACATTAGGATGGCTCAAAAAAATATGTTTTTTTCTTTAATGTAACCACCTAATTTTTTATTATTTTTATTTAATATTTACCCGTGGCGCTTGGAAATTTAATATTGACTTTCCAATTAACTTTTCCGTAAATTTGGAATAAAATGTTTGCAGATCGATATTATTTACTAAATTTTTTTAACATCCCTTAACAACTGGACAAAACTTATTCCCTATGCCTTATTTAAAGAGGGGACAAAAAACCAATTTTTATGGGGACCTTAATATTTATTTGAAAAAAAAAATGGAATTTTCAAAGCGTTGGCGGGTAAATATTAAATAAAAAAATAAAGAAATATTTCTCTGAATTTTGGCTTTCGAAATAAAAAAATGATTATGGTGGTAGCGTAAAGCAAAAAAAAAAAAGAACTTTTTTTGGGCCATCCGAATATACATATATACATTTATTTATGTATAGCGCTGTGTTTAAAATAATAGAAGTATTTATATTTAAATACAAACATTCTTCTAGCGATACCTCAAAATGTATTCTAAACTGTATTATTTGAGATATTACTCAGTCTCTGACTTGTGTTTGCTATGGCCAAATATATGAATGATCCGAGTCATTCCGGTGCATAGAACCGCTAATGATTCCAATGGTGGTCATATGCTGGCCACCCATGTGTCCTGTAATAATACCGACCATCAACAGAACATCTTTCCTTCCAAGTTGTATATATTTATGGAGTCTACACATTGCTTTTATTGCTTCCTGTTGTATCTTAAGATCCAAGGGGAGCAAATCAAGCATAATATATCCTCATAATATGACCTAAGATTCTTTAATAAATACAAAACAGTTATAAATAAATAATTTTTTCATCCTTACTGATTTAACTGTACAAGAGTTGAAGTATTTCAATCTCTTTTGTTTAATAACGACCATGATCGGACGTCTCATTATTCTCAAACATATCCAGGGCATATGACAACACAGTCAATTGTGACCGGTAGCGTAAGCAACCTAATTTACTTTCAAAATACTCCAGACCCCTTCCGAGTTTAGTCCTTTCCGCTCTCAATTTACCACTAATTAAATTTAAATCCGGAAGATGATGAGCTAAGGTGACATAGTTCTTGGCCCACATAGACCACATGACTCACAACTGCCTAGCCACATTATGATTTCTGTCTCATACAGAGGTTTGCGAATCCTCCTCTTCTCAGCTCGTCGACGACTTCATTGCGCCCGGTTCTCTTTGGTCAGATATCCGGCATAACATGATTATGTTTTTTACTATCAGTTGCTGAAAAGTGTATTAAAGAGGGTATTGATAGCAACTTGGCTGTATGAAAAGATCCCGTGACTGCATCATTCAAATTCGGGTTCGAGATTGATCACACTTCAGCCTGCAACACAGTGAGTCATTTCCCCATTGCAACAGAAAGTTTGGAGTGCGGTCTATATACCTATATATTATATATATGTATATATATAAACCTGTTCGTTGTCTTTTCCATCTTCGATTGGTCTGTGAGTTACTGTAATGTGCATCTAAACCTTTAGATCGCGAAATTTTACTATGAATTACCTGCTGAAGTAGATTTCCATAGAAAATCAGATATTTCCCAAATATTCTCTAGAATTGTGATTAAAAGAAGTCCTGCGATATAATCACAATTACAGTTTTTTCGAAGCGGATGTTATTTGTATAAAAATGTGAGGAAGACTACATACATCTGAGTTACTTCACCGCTGCTGCTGAATAATTCCTCATCGACCCTGTTACTGAGAGGCAGGGCAATTGCTGTGGGTTGGTTAGTTGCCATATAACGGTCTAAATTTTTGCATCATGCTTTATACCAATAAGCTACCAAATCTCGAAGAGCGGATGAATAGGAAGCATGGCGAAATCGACTATTACCTAACTCACTCACCGGATACAGTTGCTTCTTGGAATACTTACACCCTTTTCAACTTGCTGACAGCTTTTTTGCTCCAGTTGCTCGAATACAGTTGAGAGCGCAGAAAACGTGGCCTTCACTACAATCGTTTCGGAAAAAAACGAGCAGTGCCAGAGGGCATTCGAATATCCGCCATCTCACTTTGTAAATATCGGACTATTGCATATTTTTCTGAACTACTTATGAAGGTAGTGGGAAGAGTGGATACTATCGAAGGACTTTACGATATATGCCCGCAGGTATGGAACCTGTACGCAGAAACTTGTAGGGTCAATACACATACACACCCAATTAGCACAAAATGTGCCATTTGATACAACACTTGTAGAACCATTGTTTTTTATTAGTCGAACCATCTTGATTTGACTATGAACCTGTCTACTTTCTTTTCTGCAATTTCTTTCAAGTCAACCAGCGCGAATTCCCCCAGCATTCTTGGTTTCCTTGGCTTCTTGTTGTGGCTGATTATTGTTGACGTAATTCTGAATATGTATGCTCGTAGCTTTCTTAAAAACTTGTAAAAAAGTTCAGGATTTGTTGAAATTGGGCTACTGTTTAGTTATTTTGCAGGTATTAATGTTAGTCCAAAGCGAATGAATCTGGTGGTGAACGAGGACAAAACGAAGTACCTCCTCTCATCAAACAAACAGTCGGCACACTCGCGTATCGGCACCCACGTTACTGTTGACAGTTATGATTTGGATGTTGTAAAAGATTTCGTTTATTTAGGAACCAGTATAACACCTATAACAATGCCAGCCTGAAAATCCAACGTAGAATCTCTCTTGCCAATAAGTGCTACTTTAGACCAAGTAGGCAACTGAGTAGTAAAGTCCTCTCTCGGCGAACAAAACTAACACTCTACAAGGATCTCATCATGCCCGTCCTAACGTATGGCGAAGAAACGTGGACGATGACAACATCCGATGAAGCGATACTTGGAGTGTTTGAGAGAAAGATTCTGCTTAAGATTTTTGGACCTTTGCACGTTGGCAACGGAGAATATCGCAGGCGTTGCAACGAGCTTTACGACCACGAAGACAACCAGAATAAAGTTTCTGAGTAAAATATGTGTTTTGAATAAAATGTTTAATAGCAAGCTTTGTTTGATATTGAACATTTTTCTACGTGACTCTAATATCTGCTTTAGAGGTGAAGTTCACTTCGTGCGTAAGGTATAACGATTTAAGCGATTTTTGGGCGCATGGAAAACTCAGCTTTTATACAGAAAATTTAACCTGAACTAAACACTCTTTTTTCTGCATAAGGACGAATATTTTGTAAAATATTTTCTGGATGATTTTCAGGGTATTCTTAAGTTACACGACTTGTACTTTTGTATAACTCTATATATACGAGTAATTAAGCCCATTGGGGTCGGCATAGGAAGTAAAAAATATGAATACATAGTCAACAATGCTATTTTAAAGTGTCGTTCAAGCTCGAAAAAATAAGTTTGTATTTAGTGTTGTAACTTTTTTAATTGTACCAGTGCACGTTATCTGTGTGTGTATGCGTGAGCATAAATTTTATTTGCGTACATCCTTCCATACACTTTGAAATACGTACTCTAGTTGGAGGCGTAAATTCTGTTCAAGGCCGCAGCTGTAGGCGTTTGGCAACACAGCAGGTCATAAAAATCAAACGGAATTGTTAAAGAGAAGCGCATGTTCACAGATAGCACACAAAGAGAGAGACAGAGCGGTGAGAAACTGCAATTGCAATACTTTCAGTTTCTTCATTTTCAGCTTTCCTTTTACATTTGAATGCTTGATGATAATTATAATGATGATGAGAGCCGCTTTGTGTAGATTTTGAATGAGGAACATGAATATGTTCATAGTATAATATTATATAGAAGGCGCTAACTCATTTTTTGCTAGTAATGCAGCAATTTTTTAATGAAGGTTTTGGTAAAAATAAAAGTTAGAGAAGTTAGCATATTAACATGAAATTTAGGGTGTTGATAATATCAGGTCCTTATGGACTGAGCGTTTTTTAAAGGTAGTTTTAAAATTAATAAAAAAGATGTTTAAAGTATTTATTAATCAATAATATATTTTCCTTCATTATTTACAATGTCTTCCCAACATTGAGTAAACATTTTTAATTCCCTGCTCAAAAAATTTTTTGTCCTTGGAGCCAAAATACGCTTCGATATCCCTTTTTATAGCTTCTTTTAAGGAGTAGTTCTTATTACTCATATGGGTTCGAAGTCCTCGGAAAAGGTGATAATCACAAGGTGCAATATCCGGGAGTATGGTGGATGCGGCATTAGCTCCCATCCGAGCTCGTTCAGCTTGCCTAATGTTTGCCTTGCGGTATGAGGTCTTGTGTTGTCGTGGTGAAACAAAACTTTGCATCTATTCACTAAAGACGGTCGATTTTTTTTAAGTGTCAGCAGTTATCGTCTGGTTTGGTTCCAGAAGTTCATAATAAACAATACCGGCCATACCCCACCAAATAGAAAGGAGAATCTTCTTGGGGTGAAGGCCATTTCTAGTCGGTTCTGGTGTTTCATCTTTATCTAACCAATGGCGTTTGCGAATAGGATTATTGTATAGGACCCATTTTTCATCACCAGTAACGATACGGTTCAAAAAACTTTCATCTTCAAGCAGTTGCAGCAGCCTGAGAACACACATTACCTCTCCGCTGAAGGTTGCCGACGGAAAGTCTATGCGGAACCCATTTTCCCAGCTTTGAAACCTTTCCCAACTGAACCAGGTGCCTGTGAACTGTTCCATGCGATGAATTTAACCTCTCTGAGATATCATATCGACTGTCAAATTTGGTTCAGCTTTCACGAGTTCGAGCAAGGTGTCGGAATTAAAGACTTCAGGAGGACCAGCGCGTGGGGCATCCACCACGTCGCAGTTACCACTTCGGAATTTTGAAAACCAGTTTGGCGCAGTCCCTACACTCACGGTATCCTCTCCGTGAACAGCGTTTATTTCTGCAGGAGCAGTTTTTGCATTTTTACAAAATATGCCTCTTATACGCGTTCGAAGATTCCATTTTATTTTTTAACAACACGTGTATCTGTCCGCGATTAAAATCACTTGTTGAATGCACAATATATCAAAGAAAATATAAATAGTTCCGTTATATTCCGCGAATAATTTTTTGTATGCAGAAATCGTACAAAAGTGAAATTATGGGTAAAATACGCACGAACTTATGGACTGACCTGATACTTGTAGAGCTAGTTTTACTGAAGAGAGCCAAATCAATTCAAATAAAAGATTTAATATATTATTATTAAAACTTTATGGAAAGCATCTTTTACATATAAACTCTGTTTTAAAAATACATTTTCCGTAAACATTTTTATTCCATTTAGTACAATATGTAATATATTTTCTCTAGAGTAATGCTTGAACTTGACAATTCTTCCGTACGTCAACACCATGCATTTTCGATATGGGGATCGAGGTGTTCTCGACATCGTCTCTATAGTTTTCTCTTAGCTTTTCAGCTAATTGGAAAATAAGTCCTTTCTTGAAAACATTACTTGGGTGGTCTCTCTATATTTATTTATTTATCCATTTATTTATTTGCCATCATGACTTCGTCAATAATCAATTTGAAAGCTCTACATACCGAACCAAGCATAAAATGCCCTTTAGTATAAGCAGTTAGATCCGAGACTTCTTTAAATACGGTAACCTACCTACATCTCTACCTTCTTTCAATGTTTTCCATAAAGTCCCTTCAGCAGCCCCTTCAATGAAAGATGCATCAGCAATATGTGGCGCCATGAAAACCACACCACCGATGGTTTTGAATATCATATTACATTACATGGCACTTCAACCATTTCCCCTACCTACCTAATTCCCTTGTATGTCACTATGAACTGGCGCCCATATTAAACGAATGCGGAAATATTCTGCGAAGGGATGGATGGCATATGAAAACCCCACCAAAAGATTTAATAGCCGCTTGGCTACCAGAATAAATATATATTTCTTTAAAGGTAGACACATTTTTTCCAAACCTGACAGTTACCTCATAAATGGCTAGAATTTCAGCCTGAAATACGCTATACTGATACGGAAAACGAGTCGAAACGCTTAATTTTGACTTCTTACAATAGATCACAGAGCCAACATTATCATCAACCTTTGAGCCATAAGTAAAGAACTGTAAGCAGTTTTTCCGGCAAACCGTACAGCAGTGTTACTTGCATTCTGTTTACAAATCAACTCTAAGGGAGGTATGAAGAAAATAGTATTTAGAGCATAAGAGGGTGTGGTTCAATGAGCGCCGCTGATACATTTACGTTTATAGTCGTAGTTTAGTCCAGAGCTGTTCACCAGACTATATTCTTGTAAAGGTGGATAGGTCTGATAACGGTATGTGCTCAGAAGAGTGAGCATAGAAATATGTAAATAGGACGAAAGTATTGTACATCAGCTGCTTAGATCGATGACTCTGTGCACCGTAGAATAAACGATGGTCTTATGCTTGGCATTCTAAGAGGTGGTAACTCTGGCGCTTCTCAAGTTTTCTTAGTTTCCTCATATTTTACATATTTATGTGACTATGTAACTGTACACACTCAGTTGCTGCTATTATGCTTTCTTCGTTCTATGTCCTATAACTGTTTATTATAGCCTCATTTTACTACTGCCACAACGTAGAATATTTGTTTTTCTTGCATTTGTGTGTTTTTCTTCTGTATCTTCATTATTGCCTACTGGACGTCTTGATTCAGTTTCACTCTCGCAAATTTCATTTTATTTCCGCCCTTTCTTTCGGCCACGTGTTCACTTCCCATGCAACAAACTGTGAGTGTGTTTGTGTTACTTTCATTTCCCGCGTGTTAGTAGTAGTGCTTGGGTTGTACGCCTTGGCATTTACTTCATTGTTTTTGTCGCTAGTCTGGCTTGTGTAAATGCAAGTTAATGAGGTCGTAAGTATAATGATGAAGTGGAAGGTTATTTACAGTTCATCGAGGACAGGCGAAGATGCACTGGCATAACAGCCTCGTTCGACATTGCAACGCAGCAACGCATTTAGTGGTAAGAGTTTGATTACTAGTGAAAGGGGGAATTTAAAAATTCTACTCGAGGGCATATTTATTGATTGTAATGAGTGCGTTTAGTTGAGAATAGCCCGACTAGTGGGTTTACCTTCACATGTGTTAGAAGTTACTTAAATAAATGAGTATTAAGTTGATGAGCGGTGGAATTACTTTATAGGTGGTAGGATATTTTAAAATATTATATCTTAAACTGTTTCGCCTTTTAAGAACTATGTACATACACAATATACTCCGTGCACGTATAGAAGACAGCGCACTCGGTTTTAAAGTAACCCGTTTTACAAAAAACAAAACAAGTAATATTGTTGGAGGCAGAAGGTCATGTATTCATAACGCAACTGTATTCCATTTCAAGGAAAATCAGTTTCTAAAAAAATTGAATCTAAGATGCCGCTTCATCGAACCTTAAATTTTTGCTAGCAGCTACTGGGTTGTTCAATAAGCTTTGCGGGCATTGCTGGAATTGAAATTTGCATTGGTCGAACCCAGGAGCACCAGGACATTTGGTGGCTCCTAAAACACTCAGGCTAAAAAGCCCATTGTGTTTAGAGCTCTGGAGGGTAGATAATCAAGGTAGAAAGAAGAAAAGTATCAGAGAAAGAGATAGAAAAGAATAGAGACAGAGACAGTAACTACCTCCTGTGAGAAATTTTAAGATTCTTTGGTAAATCTGTAAATATCCTCCAGTTTTAGAAAACGAATATTACTCATTCTCACGACATCGGAACTCAAAACTCATAGTCTTGCTCTAACAAAGGCAGGACACTCAGAGAGAAAGTGCTCAGTGCTATCCGCCTCCTCTAAGCAAGACAGGCACATTGGGTTCTCGATGATTCCAATAGTGGTCATATGCGGACTCCATGGGTTATGCCCTGTAATAATACCGCTGATCCAATTCATGATTCCTGCGGAACCGATTCCGATTATTGGCTCTGGCTCTTGTGGGGGAACCGCCGATCCACGATTGGCAAATTCATCGGCAATTTCGTTTCCTTGAACACCGGAGTGTCCTGGAATCCATATAAGTATAAGCCTGTTCCGTCTTGCAACAGAATTAAGCTTCTTCTTACATTCTCCTGCTTCATCTCCTCTCGATTATCCATTCGGCTACTTTCAGGGTGGCAAAAATTTCCGTTTATAAAAAAATTGCCATTTTTCTTATAGCAAAGTGATACTTATTATTATCGTTTAAATACCATCCGCCTCCAGGCCCTATTTCATTCTTGGATCCATCGGTAAAGAAAATATCCATCTAACCTCCTTGAATGCATTCTGGATGCTCCATTGCTCACGCAATCTGACATCAAATTTCCTTCCAAATGAAACTATGGGTATCAGGTCGTCTTTAGGTGCTAAGAACAGTGGATACTGCTCAGATATCAACTTAAAGATTTCTTTGTGTCCCGAAGTTCCGCCCTCGTGTAAGAAACCATATTTTTGGAGTCTACACATTGTTTTTATTGCTTCAAGTTGTATCTTAAGATCCAAGGGGAGCAAATCAAGCATAGAATTAGAGCATCGCCCGAGGTTTACTCATGGCACTCGTAAGGCATAAACATACACTTCTTTGCAGCCTGTATAGTTCCTGGAGCGTGGACTTAACCATAGTCCGTCGCTACCAGATCACAGAGGCGTAATTGATGATTGGTCTGATAAGTGCTGTATACATCCATAGGACCAAAGCAGATTTCAGACCCCAAGTTTTACCAAAGGCTCTGCGGGCACTGCTACAAGCCTACATGTTTTTTGTTATGTTGGTACACTCCTCATATGAAAGTGTGAGAAGTTTCATGTCAATATGTCAATTAAGTTTTTGTTTACAAGCCATTTAGTATCGACGTGTCACAGTATTTTCTACAATGGAAAAAAAATCAAGTCTCCTACAGTGATGAAATTTTTATTTTTGCAATGTTTAAAAGCAAAAGAAATTTATGAACGAATGTCAAAAATGTATAAGGACTTTTCGCAATCAATTAGTACAATAGAAAGATGGGTTGCGGAATTTAAATGTGGTCGTACAAGTCTTGAAAACGATCCTCGTCAATGACGTCCAAAAACAACGTAGTGGAAAATATGTCCAAAACGTATCATATCGGCAAATCGTCGAGTGACTGAAAGAGATTTAGTAGAAGCCCTAGGCAATATTCTGACTGAAATATTGCGTTTCAGAAAGCTTTGTGCACAATGAGCGCCCACAACCGCTAACAATGGAACAAAAACACATTTGAATGTGAATTTCTCAGTAACATTTACAGCATTTTCGAAAGGATAAAGTGGGTTTTGCGCGTCGATTAATCACTATGGATCAGACTTGGGTGTATCACCATATTCCTAAATCAAAATATGTGGCTAAAGAGTTGTGTGAACCTAGTTGTACGGCTCCAAAATGAGTTCTTGCCGGGAAATCCGCCAAGAAGGTTTTAGCATAAGTTCTTCGGGATGGGAAAGGAATTTTGTCTGTGGACTACTTGTAAACTGGTTAAAGTGGTAAGACAATAAACTATGAACATTATTGTAATCTTTTAGACCAGCTTAAGGAAAAAATTCGTGAAAACAGACCGAGTTTGCAAAAGGAAAATATTATTTTTCATGCACCGCGACAGAAGAGCATTTTAACAATGGCGAAAATCCATGAATTAAAATTCGAATTGTTGGAGCATCCACCGTATTCATCAGATTCGGCACCTAGCGACTTCCATCTGTGCACAGAGCTAAAAAAATGCATGCGTGGAAAGCGTTGTTCTTCAAATGATGAGGTCATAGCAGCTGTGGAAGCGTAGTTTGCAGCTCTTCCAGATTGTCACTTCAGGGATGGAATTCATAAATTGGAATCTCGTTGGAATAAGTGTACTGATGATATTAATGGTAGTGTTTTTCTTTTCGAACGGCAAAACTTACTTAAGAACCTAGTATATTTGCTGTGATATTCATCGTCATCAATGCACAAAGTCTGTCTTGTAGAAACGTGACTGGCGACATTCAAATCTACAGTTATAAATTTAAATGCTGCTAAATAGGCGTATATTTTTCGCAATACCCATTGTGCAATACCTTGAATTTTAGAAAACATAGGTTGTTTTTATAACATAAGTTCCGCATACGAATAACGATTTGCAGCAGCGCTCCTGTGTACACTACTAAAGGTATAAAAATGTCACGTGCATCTGCAGCAAAATATTTGAAGAAGACGAAGACGTTTATAAATAAATGTATGCAATGGTATATAGAAGTTAAAAACGTTGACGACTTTCCCGAACTAGAGCCCCAAATAAAAGATACATCCCCAAAGTAAGATCAGAAGTTCATTTATTTGTTTGTGATAAGGCCAAACTTATCGTTGGGTGAAGCTGAGGTAGTTTTAAGGAAAAGTTGTGTTAACGTACCCAAAAACACAATTCGAAGACGTTTGCGTGCAGAAGACCTCAAATTCTAGAGCATTTCGAAAAGCCGCAGCTTTCATTACTACACATTGAAAAAATACTTGCAGTGGCTAAGGCAAAATTCAGAATGGAATCGGGCAAACGTAATATTCACAGATGAAATTCGCTTTTGGGTGAATACTTAGTTGGATACATCGATCTTGGTGTACTGCTTATAATCGACAACTTCAACGAACTGTTAGCAACCAGTTAAGATTCAAGAAGTCAACGATCCCAAGCATCGCAGCCGAGAGTGGAATAGCAAAATGAGATTGAAAAGTTGGATTGACATTGCCTGATGCCCGACTGGCGGGCTTTGTTAAACCCGGTCAAAACCACTTAAGCGGTTATCACTCCAATCAAGAAGAAGATTATATCATCATGATCATTGTTAGCGCAACAAGCCAGTCCGGGTTTTGACTTATTGTAACATTTGTCTTCAGTTAGATTTTTCCCTGGCTTGAGTATACCAACCACGTATACCAAATACCACATCGTCCTGATCGACGCCATCCAACCATCGGAGTTTTGGTCTTCCTTTGCCTCTTTGCCTGAGCTTAACAAAGCGCGACAGTTCGTTTCTTTCTCGTGCTAACCGGCGTTGTTGGACACACCAAGTGAAGCCAAGTCCTTCTCCACCTGACCTTTCTAAGGCAGAGGAAGCCTTTCTCTTCCTCTGCTACCACCAACTGGTACCGCATCGAATAATTTCAGAGCCGGAGCGTTTGCATCCATTTGGACGACATGACCCAGCCAGCGAAGCCGCTGGATCTTTATTCGCTGCGCTATGTCTATGTCGTCGTAAAGCTCGAACAGCTCATCGTTTCATCGCCTGTGATATTCGCCGTTGCCAACATGCAAAGGTCCAAAAATCTTACGCAGAGTCTTTCTCTCAAACTCCAAGCGTCGCTTCATCGGATGTTGTCATCGTCCACGCTTCTGCGTCATACGTTAGGACGGGCATGATGAGAGTCTTGTAGAGTGTTAATTTTGTTCGTCGAGAGAGGACTTTACTGCTCAGTTGCCTACTTAGTCCAAAGTAGCGCTTGTGGGCAAGAAAGATTCTATGTTGAGTTTCTAGCCTCGGATGAGAACTTCTTCTGCACGTACTCAGTAAGATTTTCTTCGGTGGGTATACTTATAATGTGACCATCCCATCGTAGGCGGTTAAGCGATTGAATCATATTCTCCAAATACCGTTTTCGCAAACAGTACCAAATATTTTTTGCAGGATTTTATGCTAAAAAACTTGGAGTGTTTGCTTATCATCCTTGTTTTGTGTCTCAGTTTCACTAGCCTATACATATAAGTGCTGGCACGATAAGAGTACACTAAACTGTTATTTTCGCTGGTCTTCCAAGAATGCGACATTTTAGGTGGCTTTGTAACGCAAAATAGCATCGGTTCGCGGCAAGAATTCTTTAATAGAGACAGAGATACTTGAATTTCTAAACAATTTCGAAAATCTAGGGACCTTTTTTAAGACCTCTTCAATGCTTGTCTTTGTGCTTGTGAAGACACCTTTGCCTTCGTTGCCTGTATTCTTGTCACTCTATCGATTTTTATAAAGGCTATCTTAAGGTCACCAAGGAATGCCGGTTTGTTGTGCAAATAATCTAATAGCATTTCCTAATGTTGATTTTGTTAATCAAATAGGTAAATTAGTTTTAAGTATTTTTGTTTTATAGTCTGTAAGAGTTTAGTATTCAATTGACTGAATAAATGAAAATTAAATTAAAGAATAAAATAAAAATATCGGAGGTTTGGCAATTCGGTGTAGTTTTAGTCCGATTTCACCCGTTTTCAACATCAACCTATAGCCTGGAAAATGTGTCAACTCCCATTTAGTTAAAAAAAAAAAAAAAACATTTTCGACCGTTGCTCGACACAAGTTGAACCACTATCAGCTCAACATCATTGCAATTCGATATCAAAGACTGAGCCATATTTTTTCGTAGTTCGTATTTCATAATTTTACCTCACTTTTTATATTTTTTGTTATTGAAAGTTATTGAAAAATAAAAAGCAGAAAAAACAAGTAAAGTCAAACGTTAGCTTTTGATACGCCCTCACAAGCATGCCCTCTGAATATAAAACAACGGCAAATAAAAGTTTGTATCCCTTTTCACTGAATCGAATGTATGTTTAATCTCGTAATTGGAGGTGAATTCGCGCGCAACCCTTAGGGCGTTTTCTTGCAATAAAATCGCGGCTTTGCATATTTTCTTTATTTCCTATTCCTTCCTGGTTCATCATTAATTATGCTTCATACTATTTACTTACCGTAATTTCCGATTGCGCCGCACCGAAATGATTACCAACGCATTGCCCAACACCGCTGCCGAGATAATCATTGCAAATATGAAACCTTTCACGATGAATATCGACAAACTCAACCACTTATCTCTGTTGTTTTGCAAAACGATATCGGTGATGTTGAGTGCAGTGAAGTTAATGTTGTTGTTGTTGTTGGTGCTATTATTATTGAAAGTGGTATCACTACCATAAATGCTGCCAATGCCATAGCTGCCATTGTAGTTATCTATGTGTGTGTCATTGAGCATCAACGCGCTGAAAGTCGCTTCCGTTTGGCTGATGCTGGTGGCCAAGGCACTTGCTGTTACAGTTGCACTTGATGCTGTTGTAGCTGCAGCTGCATAACCATTGTCGCTGAAATATTTCGCATTTCGCTTGACAGTCGTCGAGGATGCGCCCACGCTGGCGGAGGTGGTTGCAGTCGTTGTTGCATTGGAAGTTGTACTCAAGCTTGCAGCGTGGACCGTATAAGCGGATGCATTTGCTTCTGCTGTAGCTGCCACCGTTGTTGTTGCCGTCGTTGCAAAGCTGCCCGTATTGGCTTCACCTTGCGTTGGTGCCGCATTCGTCGTCGACGTGGCGGCAAAACTTTGCGTGGCGCCCGGATGGCCAAAATAAGTGATTACAGCTAAGCTGGCGGCGATTGTGGTTGCTACGCTGTTACGTCGACTACCGCTGCTAACATAGTGGTTGCTATTATTGTAACTTCTACTGCTATCAGATTTTTCATTTTTGTTTTTATTGCTGCTGCTACTCGCTGCGGCAGCTGCAACGTTCGTGCACATCGTGCGTCTATCATAGGCGGCGACTTGGCCGTTGCTCACGCTGCAGTTGTTGTTGGTTTTGTGGCTGAAATTGGTGTTGATTGAGTAGTGGGGGCGTTGTTGTTGCAATATATGTATGTATGTATGTATGTAGCTGTGCGCTATGAAATGCCGCCAGTAATTGTAGTTTTACGAAGGGTTCAAACGTTTCCTGTGTTGGGCAAAAATATTGTTTGTTGCTCTTTTATCTACTTGGGCCAAATTGTTAGCAATCTGTTAACAAACAGCCTTTGGGCTTTTCACCTCAGCTTCATAAGGTGTTTACTTCGGCTGTCTGGAGATTTAATTGCCTGGAGGTAGTAGGATTTGCACATTTCGTACACCTTAAATAGCTGAATGATTGAATAAATTTTGAACTCCTGCTTTTCTTCCTTTGCCGTTTTAATACTTTTTCCTGCTATTTACTGCTTCCACAATGGCTGCTGACAATTACGAACTGAACTATTGTTCTTGTTGTTGGTTTTGCTTTTGTTGTAATTATTGTTGTTGCAGCTGCTTCCGTAAAATTTGCAAAGGACATTGAATGAACTTTGGGTCAGCAATTTATCGCTCAGACCCTTAATCGTCGCTGCACGTCTGACTGGTATTGGCATTTTCACTTTTAGTTGCCATAGCTGTGGCTGTGGCAATTGCATGTTTACCATTGCCCTCATTGTGGCAACTTTTACTCTTTCCAACTCGATAACAATTTCAGTGCCACGTATATATGTATGTGTGTGCCTTCTCCAAATCACAAGCAATACATGTCTGAAGGTTGTCCTTGCCAGCAATCAGTAACAATTTCACCTGCAACGCTCAACGCCCGCCTGCTCTTGCCACTTCCTTTGATACTGCCGTTATTTATCGTTGATTGCCATGCAGCCGAATAATACTGATTATCTGATTTTCTGTTTTCTTTGAACGATTTTTCTTTTACCCACAGTGATTGCTATTTTTCTTCTTTTCCGAATGCCAATCACCGTTTACCGAGTGCCTCCTCTTTCGGTCGAAATTTCGATAGGGTTTGGTTTGGCCATCAATGCCATGGACATCAATAACCTTCACTCTGTGACTATGGCGGAATTATTCGGCTTCTACCTCTCACTAATCTCGCTTGCCCTTGTATCTGTCGGCAGCAAACAGCGAAATCAGCAAATAAGTCACTTGTCGTCGTCGTCAAATACTGATTATACGTTTTTAATTAAACGCCAGCAAAAATCTGAAACGGAAATTAAAAGCGACATGAATTAGCGAAAGTGAGAGGAAATGAGAAATAAAAAGTGTTGAAGAGTTTTTTTCTGTTAATTAAGTGATTTTTATTATGTAGAATATTCAGAAGCGCCTCACTCGAACACGTGGTCCTATTGTTTCTAGGCGCAAATTTGTCAGAAGGTTTAGGCTGTAACGATGTAGGAATTTTTTAGACACATGCACACATACATAATATACATACAAGTGTAGTAGCATAGTATAGCGTTTTAGTACTGGAGAGGGTGAAATAATATTCCAAACAAGATTGATATGAACGTAAACTACAGTGAAATCACGATATAGGGAACTTCGCCGTTTAAAAATTCTTCATAGCGTACTGTGTGCAAATGTTATTTGAAAAAAATACGTACAGTAGGTTCTGTTTTTATGCGGTTTTGAAATAGTGCGGTTTGTTTTTTAAATTACAAAATGCATGTCGACTTATCGGGAATTGTACATATAAACAAGATTCTAAGCCAGCTAAGCAAAAACTGTTCACAGATTACATAAGAAATGCTAACCCTACAAGTATTGAACCGCCTGCATCACCATCTAGATCAGACGTGTACATTTCCTCAAGTGACGAAAGTGATTTTACGTCAAATCCTAAACGAACGCGCAACATGTGGGTATTGTCTGATTTTATTTCTGACTTAAATTTATTTTTCGATTCTGACGTTTCTTAAATAAAGATATAATTTTCAAAAATACAATATTTTGTTTATGCGATTTTATTTAATTATTTCAGATTCATGCGGTCCATGGAACGTATCTATAGTTATAATATGGGACTAGTGCCCTTTTTTATGCGATTTTATTACATTATTTCAGATTATGCGGTTTTAGCACTTTTGAAACGTATCTATAGTTTTACTATAGAACTAGTAGCTTTTTTATGCTGTTTTTTTTATGCTGTTTCTTGCGGAACGTATCTACCGCATAAAAACAGAACCTACTGTATTTGCAAAATTTTTCGTACAAAAAAAGTAGATAGAGACATCCTTTCCTTAAAAACCTTTCATCGGGTTTCTGGCATTAATTGAACTCAGATTTTCAAGTTCCATAAGTTCTCTTTCTGTACCTCAATTTTTTTTTTGTATGAAAAAGGCCTCCATAGCCGAACTACCATTGGGAATTCGGAGAACGTAGGTTCGAATCTCTGTGAAACAGTAAAATGAAGAGAACAAGTTTTTCTAATTGCGGTCGCCCCTCGGCATGGCATACCTTCGAGTGTATTTCTGCCACGAAAAAACTCTTCACAAAAAAAATATCTGCTTTTCGGATTTGGTTTAAAACAGGGCCTACAGTTGTCCATTTGTGAAAACAACATCAAGATGCGCGCCACAAATAAAAGGAGGAGCTCGACCAAACACCCAAAAAAGCCCATATATACGAGTATATACATATAATATAAGGCTGTAAAAGTAAACTACTAATTTTTCTTTTTTTCTGAATACTGCAGTTGGAAGAAACTTGGATTCGCTTATTCAAATATATTAATTTGGGGGAAAAGAAATCCATTATTTTAACGTAAACATTTTTGCGCAAATGGTTTAAAACTGTTTTATGGTCGATCTTTAGCTAGTGGGCGATACTATGAGTAATAACAGCCGGTCAACCTAGATTATTTCTGTGATTTTATCGACTTTTTCGACGGCGGCTTGCTGTGCGAAGTTCATCTAAATACTGAAAAATGTACCGCTCCCTTTGTTGATTTCCATTGTTAACACTCTGACACTCACAACTGGGATAAACAAAAAACAACAAAAAATGTTTTTAATGTGAAATGTGGCCTTGACAACGAGCATGAGCTTTAAATTGTTAGATCATTTGATCACTACAGCCATCTACCGAGGAAATAATGGATTTCTTTATTATACAGTTATCCCTCCCCCTTAAAAACAATTCATACACAACCACAGAAAATTTCCTCCGACTATTGATATTCATGGAACTGAGACTCTCAAGCTCCATAGAGAAGAGGTGGAAGTGTCCTTCGTCCAATAAATGTCAGACCGTGGGAGAGGAAGTGTCGTAAACTTCTGAATGCTCAAACTGGCAGCGTGTAACTTAATGAAGTAGTGCCAAGTAAGGACCTTGTTGGACGAATTTCCGGTGTACGGGAAGTGAGTAGACATTTGGTGTTTTATATACGCGTTCCCGGCAAAAGTGTATGAGCCATTTGTCAAGTGACTCCGCACGCTAGGTTCCGCAATTGAAGAAAGTTTTTCATTGAGTTGTTATTTGTTAGTTTGTACTCGTAAGCAAATATCTGTTATAGCTCTGATGCCGGTATCAGGTAAAGTGGCGCCTTGATGCGCTAAATGCCAGCCTTGCATAAATCTTCATATTTGCAATATCCTGTAGCCTAGACAATGTGCGTAGAAAATTCGTTTTTTTAATTTTACATATATTTTGTAAGAAGTGTGGAATTATATATCTCTATACTTAGAACCCGACAAAACAAAGCCCCGAATAGATAGAAAAATATAGTATATTTTGAATGGAATACCTTTCCAATCGATTATATAGTTACATCAGAGGAAATCTGAGCGAAGATGAGTACTCCGATTTCGCATCATTTGGTACTCGAATATGACGAAATATTTGTAGCCAAGGTGCAACTAAATATATACAACAAACCTACGAAAATCGCCGGTTGCGGGCTGATATATTCAAATTCGAAGGTGAGAAGTCGGTAAGGACATATGTATATTAACTCCTACAAGGACTAATGACCTTTATGATTGGAATTTAAGTGTGCTTGCCTAATCCAAAGGAAGAGCGATGCCACAATTCCGGGTTTATAAGCACGAAGTAAACTGAAGCGGACTTCGTTTATCTGATTGTAAACCAGCTATTAATAGCGGAGTCTCACTCTTTTTAACAAGTGCTACTCCGAACTAAGTATACAATCGGGTAGTGAAGGCCAACTTCGGCGAACAAAAACTACAGAATTGTATGACGCAAGAATTTGGATGAAGACAACATCCGATTATGAAGAGCTTGAAGTGTTACAGAGTAAGATTCCGACGATGAAACGATGGACAGTATGACTTTTATAGTGACATAGGCATAGAGCAGCGAATGAAGATCCAGTGAATCCGTTAACTACGCCATGTATTTCATGAGGTAAGGGCCAAGGGGAGAAGAACTCTTCCTTGCACGGATTGACACCAGAAAAGAACTACTGCACGCTTTGTTAAACTGGACCGAAAGAACTTTTGTAGTGGGATGATCGGTAATCTTACGAACCAATGAGGTTCCGAAGGACATCAAAAGTTCAAAAAGATATCATGCAACAAAAGTTTAGTCCTATATAACATTTTCAGAACATAATTGGCTGGGCATATCTGAAATTTTTAAGATAAACCAATTTATGATAACATCAGACACAGATGAAATATTGCTGTCTTATTTGACAGTCTAGCGGTTGATGATAGGCCCTCGGATCTAACCAGGTATACCACTTAACTGGTGATGTAAGACTTAAAACACTTGCATGACCAATCAAGTTAGATTTTCTGGGTACCGGATCATTTTAGTATTGAAGAAAATTAGATTGCTGACAAACTTACAAAGAAGGGATCATCTACTCTATTTACAGTCTGTGTCAGAAGAAAATAACCGGTTTTTTTCTTGTAACTTCAAGGTATATTTCGCTCTGCCCCACTCAAGGGCTATGATGCCAGTGCTAACTCAGATTAGTGGCGTTAGGTGTGAGTATCAACACCATCGAACGACGACTGAAGGAGGCGAATATATCCTACCGTCCCATAAACTTCAAAACCACTACTCTCAGAAAAAACACATTGAGGAACAACAAAACAAGAAAATGACTGCACAGTATTGGACTGACCTTCCCAGTCACCAGATGCCAACCCCATTGTAAATGTGTGGGGAATTGTGAAAACGCATCTTGTCGAAAAGATGGTCCATGATTTAAAGCCACTCGTGTGTCAAGTTCGCAAAATCTGGTCCTTGTTATCGACGAGTTACGCAGAACAGCTTCAATGTATGCCGAGAAGATGTCAGACTATACTCGACAACGATGGAGACTACACAGCTTATTGAGTTTCATGTAAAAAAAAATTTAATATATACTGCATGAATAATCGCGTTTACTTTTTTCTGACACAGACTATATAGCTACAGAATTGTGCTACAGTTTGGGCAATGGACACTGCTCTGCCATTACGATATAACAAGAATAAGAAGATAGGGAACTATACTCGTAGAATGTAGGACGGGGAGTCTAAATCACTTCATCCTGGAGGGCCAATACTATTTCGACTTTTGGAGGTCAATCATCAACTCGGTGTTGGTTTCCAATGCTGCAACATTTATTGGTTTATTCGTGGAAGCAAAGGGCTTTAAATTCGTAGCTCCAGAGTAGGTCCATTTTTGGACGTAATCTTATTACCGAACTCTTCATGCAATAAAGTAAAGATTTCGTGATGATTGCTACAAACTAAGAGAAATTCCTACAGAATGTGTTAAGCACATTAATTATCATATTAAATACGAGCTGCCTTTGATAGTTACTTCTCGTGTCCCGGCATAGCTTGGATTTGTGGCTGTGGATCACCATACGAAGTCACAAATCCTTGGAAGAACATTTCTCCGTAAAAGTTCCAATGAAGAAGAAATTTTGAAAATTAGAATTTTGGGTTAAAATTAGACTTAGTTAAATTGAGCCACTAAGCTACTAAATACTTAGCACTAAACACGCCTTACTGACAGATTATAAAAACTTATTAAGAGCTTTTGTTTTAGGCGATTTCTTTTCTAGCCAGCATTGGCAATGTAATCATTTTTTAGTTCATGCTGCGTGTGTAGGAGCTATTCATGAATGTGCATGTATGTGTGTAAGGGATGAGCGTGAAATTTACAGCATTGTGCTTAGAGCGTGACATGTGATATTGGAAGCAGTACGTAGGCATGGCTTATTATTTTGTAAAATGACTAATAAAACAGCGGGTTTGTGCCACTGGCAATTTAATCAAAACACGCACATACATATATACATATTCGCGTGCGAACACTTATATTTGTTATACATATGAAAGTCGAGACATATTAATTAAAGAACTAGATAGCAATAAACGTACATACAGATGTAGTAGCTTAATCAGGCCTACACCCACTATATCTATATACGAGAAGTGTTCTTATTTTTAAAATTATATATATATATAATTGGCGCATACACCTTTTTTGGGTGTTTGACCAAGCTCCTTCTCCTATTTGTGGCGTGTGTGTTGATGTTGCTCCACAAATGGAGGGATCTACAGTTTCAAGCCGACTCCGAGCGGCAGATATTTTTATGACGAGGTTTTGACACTCGTAGGTTTGTCATTGCCTGCCGAGGGATGACCGCTATTAGAAAAATGTTTTTCTTAATTTTGGTATTTCACCGAGATTCGAACCTACGTTCTCTTTGTGATTTCCGAATGGTGGTCGCGCACCAACCCATTCGACTACGGCGGCCGCCTAAAATTAGAGCCTTAAAAATGTGCTTCAATGGATTTTTTGCCTTGTAATTTTTTAATTCAAATACGTTTGATGAGCTCAGAATTTTCAGGAAAACAGGCTAATAATATTTCAAGCAATTACTGCTCTTTTTTAATAATTTTTAATTATCGATGATATTTTTTTATTGAATTATTGATAACATTATCATCATCATTAGCTTCACAGTCTTTGGCAAACCATAACACCTACATTCCCAAATTTAAGGGGGGAAACCAGTATAGACTTATCACAAAATTGACTTTTTTTATTACATAAATTATTAGTATAACTACTCAAGAATATGTGGTAAAAATTTTAAAAGGAAACTCGCATTATTCTCGATTCTATGAGCACTTAAGTGACCGCCCGTCGGTTCGGCACCGTAGCGCGCGGTAGTTAGAACGGCGTTTTTCTCGAAACGACTTTTTTCAACTGGTGGGCACTCTAGCTCAAAAAGTTATCGACCAATCATTATGCAATTTTTGGGGAGCGTTCTTTTTTCAATTCTAATTTATATGAATCTAATTCTTGGATTATATTGTCATTAAAATTTTTTTTTAAAATAGATGAAAAAATGTGGTATGAAATAATGACATTGTGTTCAAGCGCCTCAAAAACATGCAATTTTTAATATTATTTTATCAAAATTAGGTTCATGTTCTTAGGAAACATGTTATGAAAAAAAAAATTGTTGTTGATTACAGAGAAAAATTACAATTTCAGGAATGCCCATCAGCCAGATACTCGGATGGCGATCGTCCATGAACAGCACGTTCTAAAGCCACTATTTTCGGCGGAAATAACTTGAAAAAATTTAAAAGTGTACTTAAAAATATTAATAAATACCCTCTAAGTTTAAACTGTATCTGATTATTCCTTCCTTGCTAAAAAAATTCACGAAAAACACAAAAATTTGGGCCTCCTAAACCGGCCTTCCAATGGCAACGCTCATTGTCCTTAGATCATTTACGAGAGAATCCAGCCACATTATTCACGGTCTTCCTCTGCTTCTTTTTCACACCGGTCTTCTGTGATACGCTATGCTAGTAGTAGCACTCTGCCAATATGACCTAACCATCTTACTCTTCATATACTTTACTCTTCATATAAGATAAGATTCTCTTTCTATAAATATAAGTATATCCAGCTCTTCGTTATATCTTACTCGATACGCGCTATCTGCCATGTAGAGTGGACCATAGATTTTTCTGATAATATTCTACTTAAGTGAATATATCAAACAGTTACTTTGTTTTTGGAATTTAATTTTTTGATGTTTTTCCTTGTTTAGCTTTGGATTTTAGTTGAATTTCGTATCGGATGTATGTGTGCACATATGTATAGGTGTATTAGGATGCCCAAAAAAAATTTGTTTTTGATAGTACTCCCTAAATTTGTTCTATGGTCAAGCAGATCCGACCGCTTTGAATATTATCGTTGAGTTCCGATGAGAAAAATGCACTTTTCTTAAATTTGCGATAAAATATTTGCAGGTCGGTATTATTTAACCTCTTCTTTTAATTTGATGGCCATACATTAAATTTAGGTTGTAGCATTACCAAAAACATTTTTCGAGCCATACTACTGATGGCAGATACATATAAGTACAGGTTGGTTGAAAAGTATTGACAGTATTGACAGTCCATTAACTTGTTGAAGAATTTAAACTGCAAGAAAATTTACATCCTTCACGGTCAAAAAATTATGTCGATCTGTCAATCAACTTCTTCGTTCGAAGAGTTGCCTTTTACATTTTGCGCCTAATAATGAGAACACAGTAAAATAATAATGAAAATGACTTTATTCTTCTTTAAAATATTCTCCTTGACAATCAGTACATTTCTCCATTCGCTTGCACCAATCTTCAAAGGACTCACTCATATCAAAAAACGTGCTGTTTAAGGGCTTCAACAGCTTCTTCAGGCATTGAAAGACATTGACCTCGTACTTTATTCTTGATATTCATTCTATTCCAATCAGTGCTATAAGGTGGATGACCCATTAATTCGATCTTTTGAGTGCTAAAAAACTCTCTTGTGTGAGCCCGTGTCTGATAGTTCGTATTGTATTGGTGAAGGATTATTCGTCATCAGCAGTTGGTGTTCCTTTATTCTTCGAAAACTTCTGGCAAACAAATTATTGTGTGCAATTCAGAATTCAACTGCTATAAGTTTCTTTACTGGCACAGTTGCCAAATGACCAGATTTTCCGAAAATCAGCCAGCCATTGGCATTGAGGTGCTTCACCCGCAAACAACTTTTGTTGGATTAAACTCGTCTTGGAATATAAAAATTGTCGATTCCCCTTCTGTTTCCAGCTCATATGCATAGATCCAAGATACGCCACCTTTTGCAATGCCAAAGGAGTAGATGTATTTAACCACTGCGGCTAAATTTCTTCAACATTTCTTTAGATCAACAGGCATGACTCGTTTTTGGGCAATTACCAAATTATGCGGTATCCAACGAGAACAAATTTTCTTATCGACCAAATGTTTTTACAATATTGAATGTATGCTGGTCCCACTAATGCCGAAGGATGCGTCTATCTCATGATATGTCACATGACAATCTTGAGCTATCAATTTACGCGCAGCATTGATTGATTCTGGCACAACAACCGTTTTTGGATAATTTAATAATTTGCTACACTGATTTGTGATCCCAATAAGTAATTTAATTTTATAAAAAAACGAAAGATCTAGTTTTGCTCTACAAAAAACGGTAGGTTTAAGTGTCCTTTCACGCGCATTGTGTGGAACGTATTTGAAAAATTTCTACCAACTTATCCAGCTTTTGATTCCTTTTATATCAGATTTTCATTTATTTTGAATTTTACTCTAAAAGGAGTTTCGGCTCTAGCCTGAGCACTTCATTTCTTTCCCGACACATTATAAATGGTTTCCGGGAACGCAGTGGTCCATTTTCGAATAAAAAAGTATTGGAAATAAAATTTAGATTTTCAAGTTTTATTTCCAAATTAAGTATTATAAAATGGTTCAAACTATTTTAATCCATCAAATACATATATGTATATTTAGCAATAATAAAACGCAAAAGAATTTTCTATGATTTTATGACACTTCGAAATAACCTCACTTTTGTGCAAGTGAGAGAAAAAGCAGAATTGAAACGCGAAAGCGCGAAGTCTTGTTCGTGTAGGGCATGCATGTAAGGTATAGGTGTCGACCGTCAGTTCGGCAGAGAACTCGATTTCAGTGGTTTCTACACGTCGTTATGTGCCGACCGTCACGTGACAAACACTTGAAGTTATTTACACCATCCCCACAGCACACTCAATGTGAATTGCCCACTCTTGAAATTGTCCGTAACACCACATATGACAATGGTACTAGAAATACGCGCATTCCTGCCTTCGTTTCTAAAAAACACCACAGCGGTACTACTTAGCTCTTCAACACATACCTTCCGCTGCACTTGCGCGTATGTGAGCTCCTGCAAATAAACACTTTTAAAAACAGTTTATTTACAAATGTTATAACAGCATTTACTAACTGTAGTATACTTGTATGTATGCATGTAAAATGGCCGCTATTATATTTATCAAAACGCTGTTCTAAAAACCTATGAATGATAAAGTTTAATAAGAATTTTTAAAACTGTCTGATCTGGACTTAGATGTATGACAATTCACAAATGGGTGATTCTTTGCAGCAGAAAGCCATCTTGAAATGATCTATATAAGGCCTGATTGTCATAAATAGTGAAAAAGTCATTGATTTACAAAATAACTAGTTTTTATTTCAATACTTACTCGAATGTTTACAAACAGATAAATGATTTTCAACGAATAATTACAAGGCCAAGCGTCAAAATGGAAACAGTGTTGCCGAAAGTTCAACTTTTACTAAAATTTCTTTTTACTATAAAAGTTTTTTTAAAAAACATGTACGCATATTTGTACAGAAGCAACATGTTTTCAAATAAGGGAGCCGATTGTCAAGAGACGCAATATGACTGGCACTGAGTAGAAAGGGAGTTCCCGCCAAGATAATCCGCCTCATCAAAGTCCTCTACGAGAACTTCGAACTGGCAGTGCTTCACAAAGGCGATATCAGCGATTCATACACTACCATCGCAGGCGTAAGGCAAGGTTGTCTCCTGTCGTCCCTTCTTTTCGCCATCGTCCTTGATGACGTCATGAGTCATAGGAATCTGCAAGAAAAAAGCACCGCATGGAGTTTCACTACACATTTTCCAGGACCTCGACTTCGCCGATGACATCTGCCTCCTCTCTCACAAACTCTCTGACACGCAAGCGAATGCGGACAAACTAGTCATGCTGGCACGCACTGTCGGATTGGAGGCCATGAGAGCGTCATTGTGGTTAAACGCAAGGCAGATATTGATTGACAGATACCCGGTGGAAATGGTCGAAAGCTGCATCATCACGGCAGATGATGGAGCAGATGAAGATGTCAACTGCAGGCTAAACAAAGCAAGGGCCTGCATTCGGGTGAATGCATACAGTATGGGGGGGGGGGGGGGGTTCGCAAATCTTCAGGCCCACTAAGCTACGAATATTCGGCTCATGCGTGAAGTCCGTATTATTGTACGGAAGCGAAACATGGCTGATCTCTAACACTATCACACAAAGGCTACAGTCATTCATCAACAAAGGTCTTTGCATCATCTGCAGAATATTCTAGCCAAAAACCATTACTAACGACGCACTTTGGAGATTAACGAACGAGGAATTCATCCTTAGGCAAATCAAACACAGAAAGTTGCGATGGATAGGTTTGGACATATTGAGAAAACTACCAGGTAGAATCACGAGAATGGCTTTTGACTGGAACCCGCAAGGGAGCAGAGGTTCGCGCAGCACCGACCACTTGGAGAAGGTCGGTGCTGCGCGAACTAGCAGATGCCGACGTCTCATGAGTCGGTGCAAAAACAACAGCACAGAAACGTGTACGGTGGAAGAGTCTTGTCGAGGCCCTATGCTCCCGAGAGAAGTGAACAAGGGAGAAAAAAAACACGTACGTATGTATACATATAAATGTTAAAATGACTTGAAATTCTTTTTCTCTATCTCTCTTGAAATAATCTTTCTCTCTATCTCTTTTTTACAGTGCAGTTCAGACTTTTCTGGTTATGCAATTATCTTTATCTATTGCTAAGTTAAGAGTGGGTTCTTCAATGACAACATTTTATGCTGCGATGCAAATGTCACGACAAGTTTGTTTAGGCATCTATATTAAACCGGTCTGGTCGAGCTCCTGTGTTAATTGACAGCCGTTGCCTCGTATAATAACCAGTCGGCTTGTTCCAAATATTTTTTTAATTTCCATGGAAAATTTCATAAAATTGCATTTTATCGTTTCTTCGGCTTTATCAGTTACAATTAGTTTTCACCAAACAGCAACAGAATGGGAGAAAATGGTTAATTTTCAATAGCAGATGTAATAGAACTTTTTGGGGCTATATTTCCATGTATATATATATAAATTTTTATATTCGCTCATATCTACTATTCAGAACACCTCTAGTGTATATAGATATGTGCATAGAAAAAATAAAAAAATATGTATTCAAGCGTGTGGCCGGCAAAGAATTACGCACAATCGGCTACGCAACCTAATAGTGTGATTCATATACGGGCAAAATACATATAAAATAAAACCAGTTTAAATGTAATAAAAGAACGAATGCAAGACTAAAGGAAGTAGGCGAAAGTCCTTAGATAGAAATAGAAGAAAAAAAGCCAACAAATTTAAAAAACATAATAGAATATAGAGAATAGAATAGAGAAGTCCAGTAGAAAGTCCAATAAGGAAACTTTCGCCTTTGAATTTGTCTCGTCGCTCGCAATTTTATGGCCTATTGTTGCACCATCATTTATTTTCTCTACATTTTACATATGTACATTTTTACGGTCCTCATCTTATAAATTGCGCACAGCTTTAAGTAAGATATCACTTTTCGATATACTTACACTGTGGGTATGGCAAATTCAATGCATGGTAATTTTTCATATTTTCAACTCAATTAAATATTTTTAAATTTGGAAGGCCAAAGTTTTTTCCTGAGTGAAATTATTGTAGTGAAAAATGAGCTGTAGGTTTGAATGACCTAAAAATAATTTTGAAAGTAGGCCGAATATATAAGATGTGTGTACGTGTAATATTTAGGTATGCTGAAAGTTATGCTGGTATAAAGTACCTATTAAAATTAGGGAGTTGCTATGGCTGCTGCTTTAAAAATGGATGGATTTACATACATATTCACACTTCTATATGAGCATACCTAAGTACCCAGGGCTGCAGATTTGATTGCTTTTTTATTTTTTTTTTATTTTGATTACTTTTCCGCTTATAATAAACAGTAAGTATTGGAAATTGTAAGGATACCAAAAATTAAATAAACATTGAAAAGCGTCTTAAAAGAGCTGCCAACTAGTGATAAAGTTAGTAGTATGAACCAATTTGTTTTATTTTCGTTGAGCCCTAGATAATAATAAGTAAACAGGTACCTGAGTTTTGGCAAAATCGTCGCATACTTTTATCGCACATCTATAGATTATTAAAAAAAAAACTCTGTTAAAACATATCTGCCTTACCTAATTTCTTGTTATCACTTAGCATCAACTGTCTTTTCGTACTTTGACAACTCAGTTTTCTTTTTACGGCGGCAACTGCATGGGCGAATGCAACGAACCGAATGAGGAATGATAGACACAAGATTGCGCTCATCAGAGTGTGTGACGTCACATGGTTCAGTTACAGCAGAGAGATGTGAAAATGCGAACAAGCATGCAAGAAGAAGAAGAAGAAATTATACAAACAACACACGAATAAAGTGCGGCGTGACACACACTGAGATTTTGTTCAAATCGCTGAGAGTAAAGTAGTGGTACCTCTCCATCGTAGATCCGAGTAAGAGAGTAAGGTGCCCACATGAGAAAATGGGACAAAGTCAAAATAGAAATTCGATGTTAAGACACATTTTGTGCAAGGTTTAGATGTGGGGTTAGAGAAATGTCATTGGCATAAATAGTGATTATTGGATACCACCTTGGTATCGATACTTTTACGTGTTTTGGGTATCGGAAGAAAGTATCGAGTACTGCATAGATATCAGTAACAAGTATTGCGTATGTTCAAGTACAACGGCCGCCGTAGCCGAATGGGTTGGTGCGTGACTACCATTCGGTATTCAGAGAGGACGTAGGTTCAAATCTCGGTGAAACAGCAAAATAAAAAATAAAAAAAGAAAAAGATTTTCCTAGTAGCAGTCGCCCTTCGGCAGGCAATTGCAAACCTACGAGTGTATTTCTGCCATGAAAAAGTCCCTCATAAAAAATATCTGCCGTTCGGAGTCGGCTTGAAACTGTAGACCCCTCCATTTGTGGAACAACATCAAGACGCGCACCAAACAGCTCGGCAAACACCCAAAAAGGGTGTACGCGCCAATTATATATACATATATATATATACATATGTACAAGTATATAGTAACAAATTTAAATAATACCATTTACATAACTTTTTTATTTTTATTATCAACGGAAAACTACTTTTTTCCCCTTTTGTTTGAATTTTTCAAAGTTAAATGCACAAAAATTAGCAATTTTATATTAAGAATAACATATTACACAAAAACATTGTCCTCACTAACTGAAGACCATCATCTTATTTTCCAGGGACCATCAGCTTATTTTTCAGCTTTTACTTCGTAAGATATTCCTATTAGTATTTCCACCTAGAGGATGTTCCAGAGTTAGACGAGTGCTTAGAAATTGTGATATAGAAATCTTTATCGACATATTCAAGATGGACTGCCGCATTCGGGCAGGATTCTAATCTAAACCCAAGTCAATACCCTTTTCAGCTAAAGCTAGCTTATTTCAGGCAGAAGATGGACCTGCACGGCCTTCTCCGACGTCATGTAAGCAGGAGCCAATACAGTTATCTATACTAATATTATAAAGAGGAAAACTTTGTTTGTTTGTTTGTTTGTTTGTTTGGTTGTAATGAATAGGCCAAAAACTACTGGACCGATTTTAAAAATTCTTTCACCATTCGAAAGCTACATTATCCACGAGTAACATGGATTATATTTTATTTTGGAAATAGGGCTCGAGATATAGGTCAAAACGTGGACCCGGGTAGCCTTCGGATGTGTATGTACAATATGGGTATCAAATGGAAGCTGTTGGTGAATGCTTTAGTCCAGAGTATTTTTCATGCCGCTCCGTGACTAGGGTCTCGAGATAGAGACCAAAACATGGACCATAGAATGTGTTTGTACAATATGGATATCAAATTGAAGCTGTTGGTGAATGCTTTAGTACAGAGTATTTTTCATGCCGCTCCGTGACTGGGGTCTCGAGATATAGGTCAAAACGTGGACCCGGGTAACCTTTGGTTGTGTATGTACAATATGGGTATCAAATGAAAGCTGTTGATAAGTGCTTTAATACGGGGTAATTTTCATACCTATTGATGACTAGGGTCTCGAAATATATGCCAAAACGTGGACCCGCCGTGTCTTTGCACCGAATTAAACCAAACTTACGCACATTGTTAAGTAAGTATTGAAAATGGGTTTCGTAAAGTTTGGTTGTAATTTGGAGCAGTGGCAACGGGTACAGCGTTCTTTTGAACCAGCCATAATGTCGCTTACTTTTTTAACGCTTGGGGCGGAACTGAACTGTCAAATTGACAGTGTGAGTTACAATGCGTCAATATTTCTTTCTGATTTGGATGCTATAAGGAAAAAACGTAAGTGCAACATGTAAAAATTGCTTGTGAATTTTTTTGGAGTGGATTTTGGAACAGTGAATAATTTCTTACGAAATTTGAGAATTTAATGTGAAATCGGAATGAAATTATGTGTTTCGTTTTTTTTTTTGAAAAATATAAATGGATAATGGTTAAAAAAGCTCCAATACTTAATAAAACATATAAATTGAAACGAAAAATTCATGGATGATCAGGAAAAAGGACGATTGTTTCTTAGTTATTCATATGCGTTGATTTGAAATTTAAAAACAATCTTCTTTTTTCCTGATTTTCAATTTATATTTTATATTTACTCAAAAACAAATAGAAAAACAAAAAATATTGTTTATGCCAAAGCGCTGGAATAAAGAATAAAGAAATAAATAATATGAAAATCATATATTTTCTGTTCTAAACCATATCTATTCTATTTTAGTGTGCCCAGCGAAGGGGGCCGAGTTTGCTAGTTTTGACATATAGTCAGAGTGCAAAAAGCGGCAAATTTAATAATTAATCTTCCAAACTTTTATTGCAGTGTATTGAGAAGCTCAGCTCTCTCATTCAATGACCCGACGTCACTCTGGTATGAGCTTCAACCCTTAGGATCAACGAGGGTAATGAAAAAGTGGATAAACTAGCTTTGATTGAATACTCCGAAAGTTTGATCGAAGCAAAATCAGTGAAAGTTCCCTCTTCAGCCGGATGAAAGCGGAAATATAGTCTCATTATTGCAGCATTGCAAGTAGACGATGGAAAGGCCTACCAACCTGTGCAATATCTAGGAAGACATGGCTTGACTATAACCCAAATACTGAACAGCTGCTTCGACCTCCCAAGACTAACCGCGCTTCTCACAGCACACTGGAAGGTAGGGCAGCACGCGGCGGAGAAGTGGTGGAGGAGAAATTTCCTTTTCAATATTTTTGTGATTGTCCGAGAGCGCCAAGAACAAGATTACGAGGTTTCGTCAAACCAATTCCCAACAACATTGGAGAAATTTTAGGATTAGAATTTAGCTTTATTCTTTTTTTTGTTACGCCTAACAAAGTGGCCGAAGGAAATAAAGTAATTGAAAACTGAATCAGCAAAACTGCAGAGGATTGATGCTAATTAAGTGCTTCCCATTTCAGGAAACACAGCCGTCTAAACAACAACCACTGAAGTACAAAAAAGACCATTTTAAGTATTTGCTTCGTGTTCCTCTCTAGCTTTCGAGAAAAGCCTTTCGCAGAGGAAAGAGAAGTTGTATAAAAAAATATAAAAAAAAGTTTTATTTTTTAACCTATCCTCTGAAATATTTACCTTCAGATTAGATGCTTCGCAATTCAGGTCGAGACTCATTGATATAAGGATTCATTTTTTGGAATTTTTTCATGCCGAAGATATTGGAGGCATTGAAAAATGTCAACTTTTCAAAATCAATTACATGCAGAAGTTACAAGAAAAGTAAACACGTAACGAAATAATAACGACAAATTGAAATTTACATTGCCTACTTTCACATAATGAATAATAGTATAACGTTATCATATCGAGAATCCAGCAAAAAAGTTTCGATACCAAACTTTGAAAAAGTTATCGAGTATAAGTATCGAGTATTTACTTGCAAGTACAGTTCTCGGGGAATCACTAGACATAGCGCTTGTACGGTGTACAGAAATCTGAGGGCAATATCAGACCTTTAACCGGCTCTCAACGATTTGGAAGGAATCAGTTGATTGGCTGACGTAACCGGAGTCATTACAGTGGTTTGTTTACCCATTGAGTTTTGGTATTAAAATCCACGCTGATTTACGAAAATTTTTTTGTAATGGCTTGGTTGGGTATTTCCTTCGATGCTCGAAAATTTCGAGCATTCTTCAAATTCAAAAATTACTAAAATTAGCTTATTCATTCATTTTTATTTTACTAGCGGCAATGTCTGTCGATATAGAGCTGACCTGCAGCACTCAACAATTGCTGCAAATATTTTGTTTCATTTTTTTCCCGGTGTATTTTTTCTTAATATTCGTAACATTTTCGGGTTCCTCTAATAGCTTAATGAACTCAAAACTCAGAAGAGTGGGATTTATTGAAAAATTAGCATTTGAGTGCCGTTGTTGCCTGTCGTTGGCGTTTTGTCAATATTATTTGATGTCATCAGCTTAAAATCAGGATAATACCGATTTAAATTTATATATATATTTGAATATTTACGTATGTGCATATGTTTATATATATGCGTATGTTCGTACGTATATGCACAATTGAGCCGTATACGCCCGCATCGGCACTTAGTGCGCAGCATCTTACATACACACATACATACACACACTCCTACATAGATATGGCACATAATTTTCTGGCGGAAATATTTTTGTTGCGGGGAAAGTAAAACGCTCCTCTTAGCAAATACCGCTGAAAGCATTCAATAAAAAAATCAGTGCCAAAATCAAGTGCTTAAAAAAAGGATGGCAACAAAACAAGTGAGAAAAACAAAAACAAAAAATGATAGGATAATGAAATTTTGTGGCAACAATTTCGTTAAGTGCTACGTACTAAGTAATTTTTTGGCAGGTTTGAAAAATGGTTTCGCATTAATGAAGAGTTTAATACTTAAAGTAAACAGTGATTTAAAGCGATTTTCGTCCTTTTTATTCATTTGAATTCATTTGAAAAGTTGGTGAATAAATTAAGAACAACTTCGTTAAAAAGTCGACTTTATTTTCTTTAAGTACTCCGCTGGCTTTAATTTTCTTTGTTATTATGAAATAGCCATACTTAACTTTTTGAATTCTTACTGTTAAGATTTTCTAAGGAATAGATAATAATAATGTATTACTCAGCTTGTGTTGCTACGGTTTAAATTCTTTGTTGCTGTACAGTTCGGAATCTCATTTTGCATTCAAAGTTTTCTCTGCTTCTAATTAAAATGAAAACTGCGTACGATAGTTTATGCTTTTAACGATTTCATATTGTAAGCTCAAGAATGTACATCCTTTTATTAACTGTGGAATAAATTAATTCATATTAAGGGTCTTTCAAAAGACGCTTCTTGATGTTTTTTTTTAAATAAAGCGTGTAACAATTTCTTTCAATTTTCACTATTTTTATTCTGAATACGGCTCTTAATAATTACACGGTGCTACAGTGAATCAGAACTTTTGAAGTGGCATGATGAGCACTGTATCATAGATCTAGCCGATAACGACGCGGAACCGTGTTCAAAAAATTTTTAACACCCTTAAATTTTTTATTTATCGTTAAAAAACCGATTTTTGGTGTTTTCCGACATTTAAAAATTCGTAGCTCATCTGCATTTTATCCGATTTCCAATCTTGAAACAGTTTTGTTGACGTAAATGTTAGTCCTTCTGACTTATGTTTTCTATTTTTCACGCTAAGTAAAAAAAAACACTGATTTTTCAACACAAAACTTTAGTTGTAGTCAATTTTTCAAATTTTTGCGAGTTTAACGAGATGTTGTCAATAATATTGAATTGAAAGATTTATTTATTAGTAGAAAGTCTTATAGCTGTGTCTATTCCGAATGTAAAAAGCATTTAATTTCAAAAATCGATCAAAATGTGTCGAAGTAACGGATTTTTTTGTAAAATCAGTTTTGTTCACTACTTTCATATTTGCAACTTTAATGCGGCTTACCGTTATTATTCGCGAAACACGTGTAGAATTAAGTATATTTACTCATACTTGTGTCTATTCCGAATCTAGCAAGCATTATTTGAACAAAATGGATAAGAAATTTGCCAAGTGAAGAACGTTTTTGTAAAAATGTAATAAAAACAGAACATTCACGAGTTGAATGGAGACCGTAGAAGAATATTATAACGTCAACAAAAAAAAAAAAAATGCAAAAAGTAACGCAATTTGTTGACTTACTTCTGCAATTTTTTGACCTGATCAGACTACACCTTACCTACCTAGCCTAGCAATTTTCTTGGCCTGACCTAAGTTAACCTGATTTTACCCAAACCAAACTAATCTTACTTTACCTATCATATTCTATGTGTATATTAACTTAATTTAAATAAGATTAGGTTAGGTTAGATGTACTTTAATAGGTCTTGATCATTCAAGAGTCATGATTTTTCACACTCATTAAATTGTACATGCTTACCAGCAAATTGCAAATGGTTCTGCTGTGTCATGCAAGCTTCGGTTGGTCAGTTTGGATTAGATAAGCTTGGGTTATAATGAGTTTTGATATGTTAGATTTATTCATAGTTATGTAAACTTATTACTGTCTATCAAAATTAGCCACAATGAGCAGTAAAGCACTATCGGTCATGCGGTATTCTCACGCAGTCTCGGTTCAGCTGGATTTTTAAAAATGTGGAATAAAACTTAAAAAAAAAAACAATCGTAACTTTTACAGTTTTCAATGTATAGCTTATATCCAGCATATTTTATTTGAATTTAAAAATATGTATATATTTGGGTTGTCCGTTGGAGAATAGTGGCCAAAAAATTGCATCACATTGAAAAAAAAACGTGCAAAAATTGCACAAATCAGAGCTTCTTTTTGAAAATTTCTTTTGAATGTCAATCGTTCAATCTTAGAGTTATGTATATACATTCATAACGCACATACACTCACCTTCCCAAAACCATATTGAAATGAAAATCGGTTGAAAAACGGGTTAGTTATGTATTTTTACTTCATCAAAAACACCATAAATCGCGTTTTTTAACAATAAATAAAAAATTTGATTTTGTTGTTTGAATTTTCTAAACACAGTTTTGTGTTGTACTGGTCTTTACCTAAAACCTGCACTATATCACTTGAAGAGTTCTTTCGATTTTTTTTTATTTTGTAGCACAGTGTTATATGTGATAAATAACTTAAATGTCCACGATGCGCAATTATCCAAATACTGTAGTCGATTCATATATCTTCAATAGTTGAGAGATCTCAACGCTCTGCACTACAATAGCAAATTCCCAACAGATCGTCCGGTTTTTGCTCTGCCATTTCTTTTTCTATGATCGACAGAACCTGTTTCTTGAAATGTTTCCATCAGCCTTTGCATTGTACTCATTGTATCATTGTTTCCCCCCCAAAAAAAAAAAAATCATGAAGTTGTGTTGTTTTTAAAGATCGACCATATCCAATAAGTTTTCATAATTTAACGCGTTGTTCCATTGTGGAAAATTGTACATCTGTCTACTCCTTTATAACATAAACATTAGGGCGGGTCGATTTAAAAATTGCTCTGTGAAAATCGTATTCTAGGGATCAAAATAAGAAACTTTGCCGAAGGAACCATACCTCTAAAACGAATTCAGGACGGCCACTAACTTTGGACGACCGATCCACTCATGCCAGTGGCACACCCCCTGGAACGCCCCTGGGGGGTTCCCCATACAATCATATCACCATTTTTGGCCTTTACATGAGAAAAGAAACTAAAAAGTTCGACCCAAATTGGGGGACATCAGAATTCGTTTTAGAGGTATGATTGCTTAGGCAAAGTTTCTTATTTTGATTCCTAGAATAATAATAATAATAATAATAATAATAATAATAATAATAATAATAATAATAATAATAATAATAAGGAACAAAAAGGATGCAAAAAAACAGTCAGGGCTGCAAGGAGCAACTTGACACAACAATTATGAAACAAGCCACATCAAAACAACGGAACCTACATTCATGCTACATAGACTACCAGAAAGCTTTCGACTCCGTGCCACATAGCTGGTTAATCAAAGTGCTTCAAATATACAAAATACACCCAAAACTAATAAACTTTCTACAAAACACAATGAATAAATGGAAAACACAAATAAATCTAATAACATCTTCAGAAACAATAACAACAGAACAAATAGACATAAAAAAAGGAATCTTCCAAGGTGACTCTCTAAGTGCTCTTTGGTTTTGTCTCTGTCTGAACCCTCTTTCCAACACCCTCAGCAACACAAGATATGGATACAATATAATACACGAAAAGACTACAAAACACACGATAAACCATCTTCTATACATGGACGACATCAAACTATACGCCTCCACACAAACACACCTAAAAGCACTTTTAAAAATAACAGAACAAATAACAAACGATATAAAAATGAGTTTTGGCATCAGTAAATGTAAAGCACAACACATAGAGAAAGGAAAATGGACTGACACACTGACTGAAACGTTAAACGATCAAATCCTTGAAAACATGGAAGAACATGAAACGTACAAGTATCTTGGATTCCAACAAAGTACAAAAATAGACCACACCTCTATTAAAAACCACCTTTCACTGCAATACAAAAAACGCCTTAACCAGATACTTAAAACACAACTAAATTCCAAAAACCTCTGTAAAGCAATCAACACCTATGCCATACCAATACTCACTTACTCCTTTGGAATAATAAACTGGACCAAAACTGATATTGATAACCTGGAAAGAACAACGAGAAGACAACTTACCAAACATAGAAAACTTCACCCCAACTCATGCACACAGAGACTTACAATACCAAGACTACAAGGAGGAAGAGGATTCATTGATATCCAAAACCTTCACAATAGCCAAATCTCAACATTAAGACAATTTTTCCACACCCACACATCTGATCTACACAAAGCAATAGTCCTTGCAGATAAGCACTACACCCCACTAAACCTACAAAACACTGAAATAACAATCACCCAAACAACTGTTGACGAAAAGAAAACTATTTGGGCACAGAAACAGTTACACGGAAAACACTTACATCTTATGGAAGACCCAAATATTGACAAAATGAATAGCTACACTTGGCTTCAGAGAGGAGAGCTTCATCCTGAAACGGAAGGGTTTATAATTGCCGTTCAAGACCAAGTAATTCTCACCAAAAACTATCAAAAATACATAATCAAAGACCCAAGTATAACTAACGACAAATGTCGAAGATGCCAAATACACCCAGAAACAATAGACCACATAACCGCAGGATGTCAAATTTTAGCAGGCACAGAATATACACTTAGACACAACATAGTTGCAAAAATAATACATCAAGAAATAGCCAATAAACAACATTTACAAGAAAACAAAGATCCATATTACAAATATACCCCTTCAAACATCTTAGACAATGAAGAACATACCCTATACTGGGACACTACAATACACACCGATAAAACTGTAATAAGCAATAGACCGGATATTACTTTAATAAATAAAATAAACAAAATAACATACTTCATAGAAATCAGCACCCCAAATGATACCAACATACACAGAAAATATGTAGAAAAAATTGAAAAATATAGTGAACTAACGCAAGAAATAAAACGAATATGGAAACAAAAAACTGTAAAAACAATTCCATTTGTGATTTCAGCAACTGGAATACTCCACAAAACATTTATTAAAAACTTAAAAGAACTCAACATCAACCCAATTATACATCATAAGATACAAAAAGCAGTCATTTTAAAAACATGCAACATTATTAGAAAAACATTGACATAAATAAATAAACACTGACATAAATATTAATAAAATAATACAAAACATAACACAAAAAAAAAAAAAAAAAGTGCCGACACGACTTGCAGCACGAAACTGCCGTCGTGCTCGGTGAAAATGGACCCCGCCTCGCGCGGTATGCGGGGGGGGAGAGTGGCGTGGGAATAATAATAATAATAAACATCTATATACTCCTATACGAAATTACACGAGTACATAGGCATAATCGAGGACGATTTATTAAATTGGCATTGGAGATACCGGTGAGAGGTTGATGGGTTATCTCTCATTTCTGGAATCAGATTTTTATTTATTTATTTATTTAATTTCAGAAATCAATGAACAATTGTTCTTACTGACTACTAACAACAAAAGTAAAATTAAAAAAAAGGAAATTAAGCTAAATTACAATTTCTCTTACTCATTAAATACTATATTACAAAAATATTGTTATTTATTAAAAAAATAAATTACAATAGCTAGTTTCATTGAGCAGAAAAGCGTAGTTTAGATAATGTAAAATCGAATTAAATAGAATTGGAGATCTCATTGAGTTCATGAAGAGAGCGAGCAATAAGAGCATTGCAGGCATAATATGTTCTGAGCTTATTCAAATGCAACGGATATTTATTAAGTAAGGACAAAATCGATCTTCTAGTTTCTAGCTGCTTGAGATTAATTAGAAGTAAACAGGATTTATATCATGGGGCAGGATCAGAGAAACTAAGGGAAGATAGTATTCTTACAAAAAACTTTTTGAACTCCGCTGAGATTGATGTAATATAATATATTTTTAAATCATCTGCATACAGAAGGAAATTGGCAAAAGAAAAACAACTACTTGATAAATAAAACAAAAATCAAGGGACCCAATACACTTCCTTGATGTACACCAGAGGACGCAATAGGAACCGCACAATATCTATTATATAAGTATGATCGCAGCCTATCTAGGAAAACTGATGAAATTAGGCCTATACTTTCGAGTTAATTGTAAAAAAATTTAAAATACCACGAAAATTCGCCTCGTAGTAGCTTTATAGATAAGCGTGTTTAAATAGACTAGCAGAAAGACAGAGTTCCCATTTTGAGAGCTGAAGGATCTACAGTTTTGCGTCGCCTCCGTATAGCAGATAATTTTTTATAAGAAGCTTTTTTCTTGACTGAAATACACTCGGGGGATGACCGCTATTAGAAAAATCTTTCTCTATCATTAGGTGTTTGATGCATGGAGATTCGAACCTGTGCACATCCGAATGGTAGTCACGCACAAATTATTCGCTACGGCGACCGCGGTATAACTGTTAGTATTACAAAAAATTGTAATACCACCCCCATAGTTTGATTATTTTACCGCATATCTCAGAGGATTCTATGAACCGCCTCTACTGCCTTTCGATTAGCCGTGGTTAGATTTCTTCATATTATTAAGTTGCAATAATGTTGAATTCTGCCTATGTAATGACGACCGAACGATGACTGAGTTACGGTTGTACTAACCTCTTCATATTGCTGATGAAGTTCATCCTGTGGTTAATATCAGCATGCGTTGCAAAGAAATGAGAGCCAAGCTGCCTAAATATTAGTCCCGTAAAAACCGGACAGTTAAGAAGAAGTCACTTAGAAGATCTCACCTAGTCTTACATCATGCATACTTCGCAAACAGTGACCTGTGAGGGCACCCACAAAGTTCGAGAGCTCAGACTTTGTTAACTTTAGAAAATCTGTGTACTTGCCTAGCGTCACACCATACAAATTGACATTCCCGAGTGTTCATAAGTGTAAACGTTCGCAATGCACTATGTGCACCTATACCAACTGTGTACACGTTGGCTTGAACTAAGTTTTCTTACACATTTATCTTAACCCATATGCACTATTCATACTCGGCGTTTTCCTGTAAAATTGTTTGCTTAAAATTTTCGTGGAACATTGTAACTCTATAATTGCCATTTTAGAGACTAATCATTATAGCTGTCGGGTGAAAAATGCCTATTTAAGCAAGGTTAAAATCTATCACAAAAATATTTTCGTTAAATTCTGCCTTAGAAGTCTTAGGACAGAAATTTTATTTGAAATCATTTTATATAGTATGTTTTCGATAAATTAATCACATTTTCGCTCAGATAAAAAAATGAAATGAAAAAATCCGACTCACTGGATTTGTACAGTCTTCACCAAAGTGGGCCTGAGAGACATCTTCTTTCATAATGACTAGCGTTTGTTTGTGTTGAGTAATATTAGTTTTTTATTGTTAGACTGTGATATGATTCGATTTTAAGGTTTTATCAATGCAGAAGAAACACAATTAAGTTCAAGGAGTACAAAAAATCAATTTTACATATCTTACCGCAAATTTTCGTCCGTCCTAATTTTTTTTTTTTGAAAAAGATCGTAAGATTGATTTAAAAAATCAGGTTTTTAACTGATTAAAAAAACAACAGAAAAACTATCAAAACTACCAAAAACATAGAGAAAAAGTTGAGACACAAACTAAACAGAAACATGCAACCTCACATTCGGACCACTGCAGAGTTTTCCAAGCGCAGGTAGCTGCAATTAAGGAAGCAGCCAAGCGGCAATTAGGGCCTTGGGCTCGTTGTTTGTGCGTTCGATATTGGTCGGGGAATGTCTGGTTTCTCTCTCGATTGCATCCGAATACTTCGACATCAGCCGCATTTGGGTTCCCGGTCACAGCGGCATAGTGGGAAACAGCTGTTCTAATGAGTTGGCTAGACAGGGAACTTTGGAGACAGTTTCGTAAAGAAATGAGAGGATTGTGGTTCCCTTAAAAACCTGTGGTCTACTTCTGGAAAGATGGGCCTCGAGTTAACTCAGCGAGCGCTAGGCTAGTACCGCAAACGTGCAAGGTCGCGAGATCGTTCTGGCCAATGGTAGATCGGGGATGCTTGAGGGAACTCCTAAGGCTAATAAAGCCCCAGCACTCGATTTTTGTGGGTTTCCTTACCGGACATTATCCGTTAGGTGTCCATGCGGCGAGATTTGGGATTGCCTCAAGTCCGTTCTGCAGAAGCTGTCTGAAGGACGAGGTGCAATCATCTCAGCACCTTCTTCTCAGCTGCTCTGCTCTCGTCTATGCCTGCGGATATAGCGGGTTTAAATATCACACATCTGGTGAAGTTCATCAGTAGATTGTTGCGGCTAATTACGAACGTAAATCAGCCATCGTCGGCGTCGTCGTAAATGCAAGGTCATCTTCCTCTAATCCCTTCTCCTTTCTCCTTTCCCCTGTATGGCATCCCAACGGACGAATTTTGAATATTTGTCCAAGTGGGCCCCAAGCTAGGCCAGCCATTTAACCCAAACCTAAGCCTGACGCACATTTACAGGTTGTGAAAATGAACAAACAAAGAAAGCTCGTAGACTGTGATCAAAAAACTATTGGTATTCCATTTGATGGCAGAAGGGATAGCACCAAGATAGATGGACAGAAGGTCATAGAAAACATAATGGTTTTCAAAGAGAAGAGGTCCAAATACTTGAGTCACATATCCTTAAACTTTGGAATGCAAGAACAATGCTAAAAATTGAAGAATTTACTATGCGAAGAATTGCTCACTTTATCACTTTACGAGTCTTCACTTGAGTACATTTTAATTTTGTTGTGCAAGATTTTATAGGCTTAACGCGTTGAGAAAGCCATACGCAATCACTATTTACTCAATTATTCCTACCGATGTGATTTTACAAGTACTGGCATATGAAAGTATAATAAAAGATAAAATTCTCAGAATTTTGCGAGTTATCCCTTGTAGCACTTAAGCAATTGATTTTTTAAATAATGTTTTGATGTCGGATGAAGCGCATTTCCATTTAAATGGTTATGTCAACAAACAAAACTGTAGATTGTGGAGCTCTGCACATCCAAGGGCAACACACCAACATCAACAACGCAACTGTTTGGTGCGGTGTTATGGCCACTAGAGTTATCGGTCCACATTTCTTCGAAAATGAGGATAAAATGCCGGAATCGATTTCAGGAGCTTCTTACAGAACATTGATTGAAAACTTTTTGCGGCCAATGGCGGAGCAGTATCCTAATTTGTGGTTTCAACAAGATGGAGCAACTGCGCATACTGCTAGGTCTTATTTGGCATACATTAGTAGGTCTTATTTGGCCCACCCTGTAGAAGCGAGAAAGCGTTGTTCCTAAGCAACGACAGGTGAGCATTCCCATTACTTAAGACTGGTAGCGGTAGGCTAATCACCTCTTATTCTTCTTAATTAGCGCGATAACCGCTTACGGGACTTTGACCGAGTTCAACAAAGCGCGCCAGTCGTTTCTTTCTCGTGCTAACCGGCGCCAATTGGACACACCAAGTGAAGCCAAGTCATTCTCCACCTGATCTTTCCAAAGCAGAGGAGGCCTTCCTCTTCCTCTGCTACCACCAGCTGGTACCGCATCCAATACTTTCAGAGCCGGAGCGTTTGTATCCATTCGGACGACATGACCCAGCCAACGTAGCCGCTGGATCTTTATTCGTTGCGCTATGTCTATGTCATCGTAAAGCTCACACAGCTCATCGTTCCATTGCCTGCGATATTCGCCATTGCCAACGTGCAAAGGTCCAAAAATCTTGCGCAGTATTTTTCTCTCAAACACTCTAAGCGTCGCTTCATCAGATGATGCCATCGTCCAAGCTTCTGCGCCATATGTTAGGACGGGCATGATGAGAGTCTTGTAGAGTGTTAGTTTTGTTCCTCGAGAGAGGACTTTACTATTCAGTTGCCTACTTAGTCCGAAGTAGCACTTGTTGGCAAGAGAGATTCTACGTTGGATTTCAAGGCTGACATTGTTATCGGTGTTAATGCTGGTTCCTTATTATACGAAGCCTTTTACAACCTCGAAATTATAACTGTCAACAATGACGTGGGTACCGATACGCGAGCACGCCGACTGTTTTTTTGAAGACAGGAGGTACTTCGTTTTGTCCTCGTTCACCACCAGACCCATTCGCCTTGCCTCTTTACGCAGTTTGGAGAAGGCAGAACTAACAGTGCGGGTGTTAAGGCCGATGATGTCTGAAACCTCGTTTGGTATCAAACGGCTCGGAGAGGTCCTTCCCAATTCTGACGGCGTTGCACACTGGGGATTTTTGTACAGAGATGCGGAAAAAAGTATACATCCCAAAAAATATTTACATTTTTACTACTAACGAAGTTGTATATATTTGTGTATGAAAAGAATATGTTTAAAATTTTTTAAAATTAAAATTTTAAAATTCATAAATTTTAATTTTTTTTTTTTTATCAATATAAGCCAGCAAATATTTACGCACAGGATACATGTAAGTTCATAATTCTGAATTACCCTCAAAATGTCAAAACAAAATTAAAAGTGTTTCGTTATCATTATGCACACACTAGAAAGCGTTTAGTTATTATCATTGCCAAAAAATAATCAGTGGCGCCTGGTGGCACCTGCAATTGATTCAAACTGAAAGAGACGCTATTAAGAAACACGTTGATACTAGTTTCTGACCGTAGGTAAATGTAGCTCAACTTGCAGATCCAAGAATATGAAGGAATATATTTTTTTTTTTGTCGTAAAGTTAATTATAAATAGATAATCAAATGCTTCACAGCCTTTGTTCTTCCGGCTAAAATATATAAAAATATCGTACCCTAAATGAAAAATAAAAAATTGGAAGTCGGCTCAAGCAAAAGGAAAAAAAACCACCTTGGGCTTCGAAGTTTTTTCTTAGTCAGTTCAATACTATAAAAAAATAATACTTTTGACATATCTATAAAAAAAAACTGTAATTCTTTTTGATTTTATTGTTGGTGCTATTCTGGAATTTCGAAATACCATTAAACATTGCGTAGGTGGTATGTTGCAAATTTGACTTTCTTCCGCTAAATCCCCAGTGTGCGTTGCTGGTGTTGAGTAACGTCATCTTGCAAAGCCGCATTAGTTTTGTGGGGATACCAAATTTAGACATCGCGGCATACAGATAACTCCTTTTCATACTGTCGAATGCAGCTTTGAAATCGACGAATATGTGGTGTGTGTCGATTCTGCTTTCGTGGGTCGTTTCTTAATCTCTTACCCTGTCAGAAATCGAATAGACTAACAAAACCAACGTAAGACTGAGCCCTATGATCCCGAGTGGAGTGAATTAGGAAACAAATCTTCTTTTTATGCTAAAGTTAAATTACATATTTAAACATTTTTACTATTGGTTTTAGGGAGGTACCCCTAGGGAGCGATAGCCTTCAACAAATTTTTGAATGTTTTTTAACTAATTGAATAAAATTATCTTGCATGTTTAATAGATATACATACACTTTTCAAAAAAAAGTAATTCATTGAAACACATATATCCAAGTGCCGTTTGTTTCTAATATAGATGGATTAAATTCCAAATGCTAGAAATGTGCTGAAAGCCGCACAACTTTCAGATTGCCTTTACTCAATTCTTTCAGTTAAATGTCCATATCTCCGTGAACTTTCTTCTTATTTGAAATAAGTTTTTGCACAAATGCAAAAAAAGAAATTTGATTTTTGGAAAAAAATTAGTGAAATGTGTTGAAAGCCGCACTAGTTCAAGTTGTCCTTACTCCAGTTCCAAGTTGCCCTTGTCGTAAGTTTTCCTCTGATTTGCTTAACATTTTGACACAAAATTATGAAAGCGTTAAGCTTCAAAACAAAAATCGAAAAATCGACTGCACTAAAAAATTTCTTAAAGACTCTTTAATAAACGGCAGAGCAATCATAACTTCATAGTTCTTCCATTCATTTTGAATGAACAAAAACTAATTAAAATCGAATCAATGCTTGGTCGACCACGGGCGAGACTACGGCTTACATACGAGTATTTGCACACAATAAACTTACTACTAGAAGGTTGTGAGTTTTTATTCCTTCGTCTTAGTGCAGTTTGCTTAAATTACGTTTTAAATATATATATATAATTGGCGCGTACACCTTTTTTGTGTGTTTGGCCGAGCTCCTCCTCCTATTTGTGGTGTACGTCTTGATGTTGTTCCACAAATGGAGGGACCTACAATTTCAAGCCGACTCCGAACGGCAGATATTTTTATGAAGAGCTTTTTCATGGCAGAAATACACTCGTAGGTTTGCCATTGCCTGCCGAGAGGCGATCGCTATTAAAAAAAAACTTTTTCTTAATTTTTTTATCTTTCACCGAGATTCGAACCAACGTTCTCTCTCTGAATTCCAAATGGTAGTAACGCACCAACCTATTCGTCCACGGCAGCCGCCAAATATACTTTTATATTTATAAGTATATAAAATTTTTATGCTTTGGTTTTTCCATTTTGCCATCTCTTCAGGCTTGTGGTAGATAGCAATTGCACGTGCGTAAGAGTTTTTGTGTAGTGGTAACAATTTACACTTGACTAAACTAAAATGCAGCTGGTCCTGTAGAGGAATTCATGCTTGGAAGTGAAAGAAAAAACCGCTTACTAGATTCCAATGTAAATTACGCACACCAGCAATTCATTTAGCTACTAACCAGGCTGATACCAGCAGTGGCAGACCACTTAAAGGTGCACATGCAACATGCAGATACGTTCATCTTTGAAAAAAAAAAAATACTGCACGTGTGCACATGCATACATATGTAAACGAACATGCTCGCAGACACTTGCCTATGCACATGGAGCACTGATTATAGTTGGAGCGTATCCGGCTAACCAAAAGGATGTTAAAATACTTTTTTATGAGATATGAACCTTCTTACAAAGGAGACTTTCTCTTATAAATGAGCTCGTTTAGAGCAAAAATGAGCGATTTTTCATTCTATGTGAGTGAGCTGAAAATAGTCTAAAACATTACTCTTAAAAGTCTCCGATGAATTTTTTGCGTATTATGAATTGTGAGTTTGAGAGACCTTTGGAGTGTTATTTGTATCTTTGCAGTAGGTTTTTACCTTATGGAAAAATAGTTCTGATTAGCTAGAGAAATATCACACACTTCGTCACATTCATATCCAATCTCAAGTGAGGAGGTCTGTCCTAAGGACAACCGAAGCTTAGGTGTTAATCAAAATCGATGAAAGTTATTGAAGTGATATTCTTGCTGAACTAAGCCCGGAGATATCAGTGCCATGATGCACCGATGTTCAGTTTTATCAAACGCCTCAAGACTGAACTGAGTAATAAAAAGGCTTGGCAAGAGTGATCTACCGAGGAAGGTACACGGGCGATGTCTGAGGACCGAGGAAAAGATACTGGGAAGTTATAGACAAGAATACAAGTATATTTAAGTGGAAGTCTACGCAATATTAAGATGTGCAACTTTGAACGCAACTATACCAACAGAAACATCGCTATCCCTACTAACAGTCAGGCAGAAATCAAGGCTTGATAAGCTGATTATCTTAAGCGAGAACAATTAGGTATGTATCTTGAAGAAGTGCTGGGAATGGAAAGGTTGCTAAATTAGCCAAGAAAGGGGCGGCGTCTCCATTTATATGTCCAGAGCCATTTTGTGGTATAGGAAAGGGTAACTTCCCCTCTTTTATTCAGGAAGTGGAGGGAAGACGAAGAAGATCATACTGGGACATTTCACGGTATTTATAGCAATCAAAATCAATGATAGGCAGCTTTAACCGAAATCGATTTCATGGTAAAGGGGAATCAATTTAGAGGTATCTGATTTTAAATCGAAATAAAACAACCAAAATTTAAATTAATTGGGCAATTTTTATTATTTTTGTATAGAACCATGGATTGAATTTACTTTTTCAAGATAATCACTTCCAAATGTTGGCCGCAATTGCGTCGGAATTCGCCCATCGGTAAACACCAATTTTGAATGACATGAATTTTGAATCTCGTGAATAAGTTTAGTAATGTTAGCTTCTGATGCCTCAATCGAAGCTGGTCCATCCACAAAGCATTTAGACTTTACATAATTCTACAAATAAAAGACCAAAGGTGTGATATCACACGATCTTGGTGGCCAATTTCCTGGTCCGAAACGAGAGATAAATTGCTTTCCGAAACGCCGACGCAGTAAATCCATTGTTTCACGGACTGTATGGCAAGTAGCGCCGTCTTATTGGATTTGATGATTCCTCCAACCAATAGGCCGCACCAAACCGTTTTTTTTTCAATGGATGTAATGGTTATTCTTGAATGGCTTCGGGTTGCTCTTTAGCTCAAATATAGAAATTTTGCTTATTGATGTACCCATTAAGGAGGAAGATGCAGCTGCCAAACAGTGGGACAAACATATTTTACCAGAGGAGGAAATAAAATTCAATAAAAGAGAACAAATATTAAAACTTATTGAGGAAATTGTGCTCAAAGAAGTTCTCCGAGCCCATGAAGGAGGTGTTGTAGATCTTTCAGGTCGCAGTGCTAATTCTCCTCATAATAATAATAATAAGAAAAATAATTAAAAACGACATGCAGTTTGCGATAAAATACTTAAAAAAAGCTCAAACATAAGATTATTATCGGAATTCTCTCTGCGGGTGAGCTGGATAATAATAATATAATATTAGTAAAATAAATTTGAATTCAGTCCATTTCTCAAAATATTGTTTCCAGTAGTTGGGAGCGGAGTCTTATAGGCCGGTTACACACAACCGTATTGGTTCGCTTATTATAATGCGCTACGTCCATGTCTGAGCACAGCTCATATATAATATCTCATCGTTCCATCGTCAAGCCGACAGCGAATGCGAACTCGTAAAAATTTCTACATATTTCGCAGAATCTTTCTCTCGAAAACGCCAAAAGCCTTTGCATCAGATGTTATTATCGTCCATGTTTCTGCGCCATATATTTAATAGGACGGGTATGATGAGAAGCCTATAAAGCGGGATTTTAGTTCGCCCAGAGAGAACTTTACTATTCAATTGCCTGCTAAGTCAGAGGTAGCAGTTGTTGGCAATATAGATTTGCTGTTGGATTTCAAGGCTGACGAAAAAAATTATAGGTGCTAACAGTAACGGGATTGCTAAGGTGCGAATTCGTTGACTTTTTGACTGATATGACAGCCCATTATATTTACAAAAACTGAAAAAAGTCCTGTGATGTACTTTTGCCTTGCTAATCGGTAGAAAAAATCATAATAATCACTGCAAAAAATCATAATAATTATTTGTTTTGATATACTATTTGTAAGTAACAGCACGCAACACAAATCATACTTAAAACTATTCACTTTTAATAGGCTTAACGTTAGAAACGACACACTTGCTAGTGGACATGCCAGTTAGAATTTAAGAATATGTATTTTCAATTGTCCAGGTTCACAGTATAAGTCCAGGTTCACCTTCGTATATAAGTACTTAGTGGCTAAAGGCAATATTATAAGTACTGCCACGCTGTATTTAGTGCCAATCTCAGCTCTTTTCCTTTTAGCTTATTCAGCTCGGCTCCCAATTTTAGTTCCTTTCATGAATGCATATATTGTGAGTGCTGGACGTTACGAGTACTACACGTTCCAGTTGTGCACTTTAGTTGGCTATTAAAAATTATTTGTGAAAACATAGTAAGACTGGCGTAAGCAAGTTTGTGAAGTTTGCTTTTAAATTCCCTTACACTGGTTGAGTGTAAGTTACAGTGGTAAAAAATAAAGTTCAGGAGCTCTGAAACAGCACGGTTGTGCAAATTTATTTTTAAATTAATATTAAACAAAATAAGTGTGTGTAGGTATGTGTGTTCTCCAGGCGTATTTACCATCAAATTGAGTTTAACGATGCAAGCATTTTGGAAATTTAGTAATAGTGTAATAGTCGCAAGAGACGTGGTTTTAGTTGCCATCCCATATTGCGATTAAAATCCCAGTTATTGATAGGCCTATTATTAATTCCGTCGGAGATATCGACGTGGCAACGTCGGAAAAATGCTAATATCAACTCGGATCTGATCACGAAAATATTACTGATCACGAATGAAATACAGCTCTGGAATTTTTTCGTGACAAATTTATACGCATGCTTTACTTTGTCAAGAGAAAATTAAACTAAATACAAATAATTCAAACGTGTTATTAAGTTTTTAAAAAAAGAGTAAAAATGTAGGAGGAAATGTAAAAAGAAAAAAATGTTATCATCTATTGTTAGGTTAGGTTAGGTTGAAGCGGTTGTCCTGTGGGACACACTCAGGCTCATAGCCCATTGTGATGCCGCGTGGGGAGCTTGCCCCTATCTCTCCTAAAGCCAGTGTGTGTTTTACAAAAATTTTAAAATATCTCTGATTTCTATAGAACTGAGGTCTTCTAACTCATTAAACAATTTTCTACCCAGAAGATTGTCTCTTCCTCGTCCTCATCTAGACAACTTCTACAGAAGTCATGTGTTTACAAACCCATCCTTTGGGCGTGTCTACCTATTAGGCAGTGCTCCGTTATGACTGAGATCAATGTGCTAAGACTGTGTTTATTTTGGCTTAGCAGAGATTCTGTGCGTTTAGCATTTAGAGTCGGCCACTGTTGACGGGCGATTTTGCAGGTGGCTTCATTACGCCATCTTTCGTTTGCTTTCTTTACAATTTCTTCAAGGATGAGTAGCTTACATGTTTGTAAGGGTATCCCTATGTCATTATCTATGTGCTCATCAGACAATTTGGTGCCGAGTCTTGCAAGTTCATTGGCTCTACAGTTACCCTCAATGTCGCGATGGCCAGGAACCCATGTTACCTTTATTAGGTGAAATGACTCAGCCATCTCGTTAAGAGATGTGCGGCATTTCATGGCTACCTTGGAAGTTGTCGACTGTTTTGTGAGGGATTTTATCACCCCTTGGCTATCAGTGAAAATGTAGATATCATTTCCGGATATCGCATCACACTGCATCAGTGGCGCGATGCATCAGTGTCACGACGCTTTGCCATCAGTTCAGCCTGAAATACACTACAGTAGTCGGGGAGCCGAAAACTGAAGGAGATCCCCAGATGTTCGGAATATACACCTCCGCCCACCCTGCCCTCGAGCTTTGAGCCATCTGTGTATACATAGATGGACTCGCCCTGTCTCACCTCGTCCCGTTCCCACTCTTCCTTTGAGGGTAGGAGGGTCATAAACGATGTAATGGCAAGTATAGGCGGGAGTGCATGTATCATTTATTGTTAAATAGTGCATAATTTTAAAATAATTGTTTTCAATAACTCTTCACCATCCTTGCGCCGCGGTTTATGTGAGAGGTTAATTACTATGCATTGGAAGGTCCAGAATGAATTAAAATCAGTTCATTTATATTTTTTTTTCACTCCTCTTGGCTTCCTCTGGCTAGCGCCACTGATGCAATGTGTAACTGTGTGCTTTTCTTTGTTTTTGCTCGTTTTAGCAGCCACAATGCAAGTAATGCGCTGACTATTGTGCGGAAGTAATGGGATTTGGGATTGAGGAATGAGATTTTTTTGTTTTAGAAGTGAAAGTAGGTAAATTTGGAAAAGTGCGAGGACCGCGGTTATTGCAGAGTACCCACTAAGAAGCCTTGTGTTGTCACTCTAAATTTATGGCTTGGACCAATTGCATATTTTACCAGGTCAACGACGTGTTGTTCAATGCGAAGTTTTTTAATGAAACTTAGAAATATCTGAATGCGATATTTTTATCTTTTTATAACGAGTCACACTTGATTATCCAAATTAAAGGGACTACAAGCGTTCATTAATATTTTGCGCTGTTTTCTTTAGCTCAGAAGAAGAACTGTCACTAAAACAGCTGCAGGATGTTGCAATAGTTGTATACACTCACACGTTGCTCCTTTTCACTATTTATTTTTTTTCAGATTATTCTCAAATAATATACTTTTGGGTAAGTAACTGTATCTCGATAACGACGTAATAAAACTCACCCTTGCTCTCCTCATTTACGGGGACCGTCACTCGAAGTGTAACTAACTTCAGACCGCTCACGCAGCTGATACACGGCTGTTAGTTGACCAAATTACAGTCCAGAGTATTCTTTACAAGGTCGTGGAAGCATTTTGCCGAGAGTAAATGCGAAAAAAGAAAATCCGTAATGGATTTCAAACGTAATAGTGAGATTGCATTATATTATATTTGGCTGGGAACACTTAAGGCACTTTAAAGTAAATAAAGTTTTTTTTTAGCGCACCATTACCCGTTACAATGATAATGGTAGCATCGCGAAAGGTCATGGAGGTGGTCATCAAAAGACTCCAACATCACGTGATGGTTCAAAAGTGAAGAAGCGACTTGAGCGAAATGCCCGTCGAAGTGTCAATCAAATGGCGAAAGAACTGAAAATATCCGACCATAGCATCCACCACATACTGAAAAATGATCTCAAAGTCAAGCCTTACAAGATCCAAACGATGCATGAACTCACACCAAAGCAGCAACAAGTCAAACTTGAGTAGCGAAGGAGTTGCCTCGCTTTGCCGAAAGCGGTCAATAACGAACATTGAGTTTTCTGACGAGACAATTTTTCAAATAGAGCAATTCGCAAACTCCAAAATGACAGGGTTTATTTGACCGATCGTTCATACGAGAATTTGAGTCATCGATTGGCCACCAGGAGGCAGCCCCCGCCATAGGTAATGGTTTGGCCCGCAGATGGGCGCTCTCCAATTGTTTTCATCGAGTCTGGCGTCAAGGTAAATGCGAAACATTATAGGGAAAGTATTCTGGTGGCGGCCGCCGTAGCCGAATCGGTTGGTGCGTGACTACCATTCGGAATTCACAGAGAGAACGTAGGTTCGAATCTCGGTGAAAACACCAAAATTAGGAAAAACATTTTTCTAATAACGGCCGTCCCTCGGCAGGCAATGGCAAACTTTCGAGTGTATTTCTGCCTTGAAAAAGCGCCTCATAAAAATGTCTGCCGTTCGGAGTCGGCTTGAAACTGTAGGTCCCTCCATTTGTGGAACAACATCAAGACGCACACCACAAATAGGAGGAGTAGTTCGGCTAAACACCCAAAAAGGGTGTACGCGCCAATTATATATATATTCTCGTGGTTGTTTTGAGCAGACAAACATTTCGGTGGCAGCCCATGGACGTTTCATCAGTCAACCAAGAATGGCTTAAAAACAAATTCACCAGACGCGCATCCGATGGATTATTCTCTTTGGGCCATTTTGGAGAGGAAGGTCCGAACTAAAAGATTCATCTGTCTCGAGGCGCTGGAAAAAGCCATTGTCTGCGAGTGGGCCAAAATACCTCCAAGTCACATTCGATCAATTTGTAATTCGTTTTTGGACCGTCTAAAAGCCATAGTCAAGGCAAAAGGTGGTCATATCGAGCCAAAGTAAATTTATTTGAATTTCGTATTATTGATTTGAATAAAAGTAATTTTTCAAACTAAATTTATCTCCTTTTTAATTGGTTACACCTCGAGTGGCGGACTCTGACAGATTAGACATAATTACTTATATAGTGGTTAAGTTTCAAGGGCCGGTGTTGATTTTGAATAAAATACAATTTTTTTAGCAAATTATTGTTATTTCTCTTTATTATGATAATATTGGTATGGTTCAATTACACCTTTTCTTTCAAATGACCCCAAAGAAAGAAGTCCAACGGTGTCAAATCACACAATCTTGGCGGCCATTTGACATCGTCGCGACGGGAGATTATTCGGCCGTCAAATTTTTCGCGCAAAAGAGTCATTGTTTGGTTAGCTGTGTGACAAGTGGCACCGTCCTGTTGAAACCACATATCGTCCACATCCATATCTTCCAATTCGGGCCATAAAAAGTTCGTTATCATCTCACGATAGTGAACACTATTCACAGTAACTGTCTGACCGGACTCATTTTTGAAAAAAATACGGCCCAATGATGCCTCCGGCCCATAAACCGCACCAAACAGTCAGTCTTTGTGGGTGCATTGGTTTTTCGGTAACCATTCTTGGATTACACAGTCCTGCGAGGGTGAGTTTCTAGAATGGCTGTACTTGTTTCTTGTAGTTTTTTATGCGCTGAAAACGAATCTGACCTTCAAAATGCTCCATCACGTCAGGATTTTTGGTAAATGAAGCCTAAAAGGTCAAAAAATGACCATTTTAGCCATTTTTGATAATTTTTTTTGGGATAGAAAATTTTTTTTTCAATTTTCGACGAAAAGGTCGCATAGTACAACTCTTTAGCTTTAAAACCCATTTTTTTAAATTATTGTACGATTTTTTAAAAAAAAAGTTATGACATTTTGAAATTAACAGTTTCAGTTACGCCAATAGACGTTATACCCAACGTATACGTAACTGAAATTTGCTTATTGACGAATCCACTGAGGTGAAAATGTGCCTCATCATTGAAGATGATTTTCTTCGAAAATTGGTCATTCACTGTTGCCATTTCCTGCCACCATTCTGACCATTGACGACGCTTGAAATGGTCAAGAGGCTTTAGTTCTTGAGTCAATTGCACTTTGTAAGCTTTGTAAACGACGAGCGTGAGAGGTGCAATTGTTGGGCACGACGACGAGTTGAGGTGGACGGCTCTTCAACCACACTATCGCGAACAGCTGCAATATTTTCTGCAGTACGAGCTGTACGAGCATGCACTGGTGTTTTCACATCTCCTACAGACCCGGTTTGCTCAAACTTTTGAACAATTTTTCCTATTGTACGCACATTTGGACGATTAAATTGACCGAAAAAATCACGAAGTGCGCGATATGCATTTTGATGTGAACGCCCGTTTTCATAATAAGCCTGAATAACTTTAAAGCGTTACTCTATTATGTATCTTTCCATGGTTCAAATTGGGTCAGTCTGAAATTGAAAAATATCAAATGAAATGCAGAAAAATCTTTAGATGTGGTTCCCATTCAACATCGGCCCTTAAAATTTAACCACCCTTTAGTTGAGATCGTAACGTCACCTTTATCGCCCTTTACTTAGTATGACCCGATAGTATGTACCTCTACGAGAGTCGTTGTGAGAGTCTCACTAAAGTCAGATAGCGGAATACAGTTGAACGTTTAAATAGATATTTCTTCAGGCATGAATGCCTTGCTTTTCTTCTTCTTTTGCCGAGTTGATCGTTGCTGTCAAAAGCTTTGGGTCGAAGTTGAGCAGCTTCTGCTGTTTATTCATAGTTGATTTTATTGCTGCAATGCAGGAAGTGACTATTGTATTCTTCACTTAAACTGCATACAAATTGTGTAATTTCCCTTAATATGCTTATTTATATGTAAATACAATCCATACATATGTATGCATGCGCATGAGTCGCTTTGTTTCCTCATTACACATTTTCTATTATCTCCATTAAGCATTTGTTAAATCATTTGTTGACACAAAGAGGCAAATGGCATTGGCAAAAAAGGATTTGATGTGATTCCTGAAAGCATTATAAAATCTTTCTTTCATTTTCCTTTTATAATGCAAATGTGACTACAGCAACCCGTAGACAAATAATGAAGGGAAATGAAACAAGTATTGAGTAGAAATAAATAAAGTGAACAATGTAAATTTCGTAGGGTTTTGTGAAGTAGTAAATAACGCATACTTCGATTAATCTGCATTGATTGTCATCTGGCTGCTTGGGATAGCTTGGGGTTGGCGGGACGCTGGCCAGGGAATTGACGTGCTAATGCTAATGTAATTGAGACGCATGCAAAGGCGGGCAATCGGTGCAGATAATAATACTATGAATGTTAAATGTAACAATGCGCTTACGAAGTGAAAGCAATAAAACTCGCTGGTAAAGAAATGTGCCGCTGAATGTTGCGAAAGGCAAGCAGGCTAGAAAGGAATAGGTACTTAAGTGGGTATATTAAAGGCTTGTAATAAAATAAATATGTAAATAAGTACTTATGTAAAAAGGTTTCAGCGGCTTAGAGAGCAGAAAAAATAAAAGTCGTTGGTGTAGCAAAGAATGAAAGAAATCGCAAAATTACAATTCTGATGGTAATGGAGAAATTTGAATAACGAGTAAAGGACAAAGAAATTATACGCAAATGGGTCGTTTTATGGAAGTTTACGACGATTAAATATTCATCTAAATTTAAATTGCAATTTTTGTGATCTTGATTGACAACAGCATCACAGTTTTATTGGCTATACTATAAAACTGAAGATTGAAATTTAAAAAAGATATTCATGCATTCTGCCATTCAACTGTAGTTCACGGTGTCTATTTATATTATGTATCGTGTTAAAAAATATTCTAAAAAAGATAAGAGGCAATCATGATGGAAAGAATAATGAGATGGCGCCTATCGTGGTACCGTTACTTTGATCTCAGCAAATTTGATGCTCTATGCCTCACAAAGGATTGAGGACTGGAAGAAACGATTACACCTCTATGGCTTTAATTCACATCGAGTAAATTCAAACGCTTTTTAAAATGGGTAAAAGTGTATTCAATGTTAAGCGGAGTTGAGAGAAGAAGATCTATTATTCTAACATAACCTTAAAAGGAGCAAATTAAATTTTCACTTTTAAAGTATCAAATTTTATAAGAACCAACAAATTTTCACTACCACTGAAATCTTCTCAGAGTGACCTTTTTTAACATTCTTTTGTTTAATAATACAGTTTTCTTTTTAACTTACAGTTTCGGTAGCTTTAAAATAAAAACAAAGAAACAAACACCAAACGTAAAAATGCTCGCATATTGGGTATAAAATTAGTGCTTTTTTTATTGCGAAGAGCAAATGGTTGGCGAGACTGCACAACTCAGCTAATGCGAAGTCACGCACTCTCTGATTGGCGCAATCTTGTTTCTATCATTCTTGACTACGGTGTATGTTCGGCATACTCTAGTTTAAAGAGAGAGCGAGCAATGTGGGTCTTTCAGTGAGAGAAGGCAAATAAATTACCTGCTCGTTCATTGGGCCAGCTTTACTGGTCAACGTTGTAAGAGCTCTTGTCCTTTCTGTGATCAACTTCGCTCTTGAAACCAACGGTCATCACGCAAAAAATCATCTAAAAACGCTTGCGGCGTCATATCACACTGCTATTCGCAGAGCGCTTCGGGCATTTCCCACATCACCCATAAAAAACATTTTGGCGGAATCTGGGCTACCGTTCTTGAAAGACAACATGGAAGACAGTATCTGCAAACTTTACCCTAAGCTCAGCCTCGGCACCAACTTGACGCTTCGTAATGTTTTCTACTCAGCTACCTCTCGTAACTGTGTTCCAAAATTACAATCGTCTATCTACAAATGCGCCATATTCGCCAAAGAAAATAACCATGGCTCCATTCAAACTAGATAACTGGCGGTTTACTTTCGCTGACAGCTCCAAAGCAGTACACACTACTTTCGCTGTCGTAAGCGAGAAAAATGAACCAATTTCATATGGCCTACTTTTCCCCTACTGCTCCATCTTTACAGCGGAAGCTACTGCAATATTGCACGCTGTCCAACACGCTACTAAAAGAACAGGAAAATACATAATTTGTACCGATAACCAATTCTGCTTTGATGCCATCAATCAATGCAATAACACCAATAACATCATCAGCTGCATTAGAGACAATCCCATCTCCTACCCAAATATAATAAAGATAATGTGGGTACAAAGCCACACCGGCATCGACGGTAATACTTACGCAGACAAAATGGCCAAAGACACCACTTACATCCTGACAGTCCCATCCAGCCTCTTCACCAAAAAAGACGCACCAAGCTGGCTCTTGACTGGATAGATTACAACCATCATTACTCCAGAATCAACCCAACCCGGACCAAACCTCACTACACTTCATCCATACCAACTAACATGCTCACACCTTTTTTACGGCTCCGAATCACACACACCATACTCACACATGCTCATTTCCTAGAAAGGGGCCGGACCAACCAATGTCCCTTCTGTAATGCCCCAACAAGCGTTCTCCATCTAATTGCTTTCTGCCCAGGACTCGATGCAAAGACAACAGAATTTCGCTGGAACTGACTCCACCGCATTTGTTATGAACCCATCTGAAAAAAATATAAGAACAATGTATGGATTCCTAAAAGACGCCGACCTACTCCGAAGGATGAAAACTGTTCATACTTCCCGGACAGCTGATAGCGTCTGATGCTAGTGCTGCATGACAACCCAGTTTATAACGGGTGATTTTTTAGCTACTATCTTTTTAAACAGTTGGTTTAAACAGCTGACGCACGTTTCGTGTTTTGTTTCACTGTCAAACATCTTCAGTTTGGTCTATAATTTAACCATGAATCGTCTTACAAACGAACAACGCTTGCAAATCATTGAATTTTATTATAAAAATGCGTGTTCTGTTAAGAAAGTTTAAAGTCGAAAAATTGTGTTCAGCGACGAAGCTCATTTTTGGATCAATGGGTACGTAAATAAGCAGAATTGTCGATTTTGGAGTGAAGATCAGCCAGAAGAATTGCAAGAGCTATCAATGTATCCAGAAAAGGTCACAGTTTGGTGCGGTTTATGGGCTGGAGGTATCATTGGACCGTACTTCTTCAAAGATGCTGCGAATCGTAACGTAACTGTGAATGGTGAGCGCTACCGTGAAATGATATCCAACTTTTTTTTGCCCAAAATGCAAGAGCTTGACTTGCATGACATGTGGTTTCAGCAAGACGGTGCCACATGCCACACAGCACGTGTAACAATGGACTTGTTGAGAGGCGAGTTCCGGGAATATTTTATTTCACGTTCGGGACCTGTCAATTGGCCACCCAGATCGTGCGATATAACGCCGTTAGATTATTTGATTATTTTTTGTGTTGGAAAGAGTATGCCAAAATTGGACTAAGCGGATGGACCATTTGAAGCGCAGTTGCGGTCAACATTTGCATGAAATAATCTTCAAACATTAAATTATATGGACTGTACTATCGATTTAAATAAAATTTTCATGCATTTTTCTGAATTTTACGTGCGTTTTTTTTAACTTTCCCATAGCTCTTAAAAAATCATCCTTTATAACAGTTATTAACATTGTATAAGCTTAATTGAAAAAAAAAATATATAAATAAAATGAAATTACCTGCTGTCAACACACAAGGAGTCTTCGCGTCTTGGACAATATGTCAGTGTTGCCAACCAATAATTCGAAGTTGTGAAGGACTTTGCTACTTTGGAGCCAGCATAAAGAAGAAGCTTGGAGATTAAACGGAGAATAACTGTTGCTAATAGTTGTTACTTCTGGCTCAGTATTTTTTTCTTTCAAAGCGGAAAAGCCCTTGAAGTCTATACGTTTTGATCCAAATACAGTGCACTCGCGAAAACTCGAACACACGATAACTCGAACATTCGGAAACTTGAACATTTTTTTTTCTCCATTGACTACTTTAAAACTCGAACAAAATGTAGCTACTCTAAAACTCAAACAATTATTTTCTTTTTTCATGGAAAAACATATGAGAAACTGTCGTTTTGCATGTGCTGTAACGGCCAGTATTCAAATTTTTGTCGTTATATGCGTCTTTTGTTTCATTCTAAGGCGCCGCACTGGCTAGGTTTCTTGCTAATTACGGAACTTTTCTTTTAAATTGATTAAGATCAAATTTATTTGCGTTTTATAATGGGACGAAAACTAAATGTTTTGAGTTTATCAAAAAAGACTGAAATAATTAACGAGGCCAAGAATGGCCAAGTCCACAATTTGTGGAATTGTGAAAAATGAAAACAAAATTTTGGAATGCGTTAATAACACGCTATCGGGCCCTGGAAAACGTAAAACGCTTCGCGTTTCAGAATTGCCAAAAATGGGAAAAAAGCTTTACATGTGGTTTTTATTACAACGCAGCGAGAATTATCCTATAAATGGATTAATTTTGAAAGAGAAAGCTAAGAAGTTACATGCCAAATATGGCGAGAATGGCTCAACCTTCTTTGCCAGCGATGGATGGCTACAAAATTAAAAAAAACGGCATGGCATACGATTGATTTCAATCTCAGCTTGAACTATGCCCAGAACAAATTTACAACGCAGATGAATCCGGGTTATATTGGAAGCTCCTTCCGGGAAAATCATACGTTTCTAGAATGGACAAGCAGGCACCGGGAAACAAATTTGAAAAACAGCGCATCACATTTCTGGCGTGTGCGAATGCTACTGGGAAACACAAGGTTAAAATACTTGTCATTGGAAAAGCCGAAAATCCGCGTGCATTTAGGCATTTTAACTGCCCAGCCTCAAAATCAGCCTGGATGACACCAACTCTGTTCCAAAATTGGTTTCACTTTTCGTTTCTACCACAGGCAAGTTTATATTTGACTACAAATTAAACACCCTTTAAACAACCTATTTTTTTTATTACATAGGTGAAAACTTCTTTAAAAAATATAGGAAAAGGCATTACTTTTGCTTGACAATGCACCTTCGTATCCAAACGAGGACACGTTAAGATCCGAAGATGGTTTAATTAGGGTGATGTTTATGCCGCCGAATGTAACTCCTTTGATTCAACCAATGGATGAAAACGCAATAAGATTAACAAAGCTACATTACCGAAATTCTCTCTTGGCAGCTATTTTCTCCGATGATTGCGATTTGATCCAATCATTAAAAAAAATTTGCTTGAGAGATGCTGTTACATTTTGGATAGAGCTTGGAATAAATTGAAACAGGAGACGATGACCACTTAGTGTCTTGAAAACCCAAATAGAAGCTGAAGCTAAAAGTATAGAAAAAGAAGCTGCCGAAATTCTCGAACACTTACCTCCTGAGGTAGTTATGGTTTTGATGTAAATAAAAAAACACACGATAACAATAATAAATATTTATTAGGCTACTTTCACAGAAGAATGAAGCTATTGAAGAAAGCGAATCCGAAGATGAAGTTGAAGCTACAGGTGGAAATGAACAAAAGCGCATAAGTTCATCCGAAGCCGTAACAATTTTCAACAAAGCTATAACATGGGCAACTGCTGAAAAAATTAACTCGAGGAAAGTTAATGTGCTACAATCACTGCGCGAAAAGGCTGTATTGAATGCGGTAGAAAATAAGAAACAGCAAACCAAGATCACTGCTTTTTTTTCTAATAATTTGTAACCAACATTCATATTTCCTAACATTTTTTATTAAATGAACTGGCAATGAATTACAAAACATGAAACCAGATAATCTCTTTGATTAACTATGCCTAAAAATGGACAGGGTATAAAAACTGTTAAAACGAATACATATATGTATATTGAAAATACATAACGTTCGAAAACTCGAACATTTCGATAACTCGGACAGGGCTGGTTTTCATTAGTTCGAGTTTTCGCGAGTGCACTGTAGTTTATTCAGAGTTTTATGTTGTTGTTTAGTTGTATTAAAAATTGCTTAAAGCAACTGCAAAAAAGTAACTTGCTTATAAAATTGCAGTTTTTTAGCTTACAGTCGCTGTATTTTGAATACAAATTTATTTTTATGAAAATATAATAAGACCAAAGTTTATAGAAGTGAATCTAAAATTTATGGTAAAATATGTATTTTTTATTCCACAAACCTAATAGGTATATATATGTTTTCCTTTAACTCCTAGTACAGAATGGGGTGTCGAAGATTGGTTAGCAATTTATATTCAAAAAACACTTAGATGAAAATTAGCTGCACCTCCAGGCAGGTGCTTGCCATTTTGGTTCGCGAATGGCATTTTATTTCCCATTTACCCTGCATATCTCGGCTCGGTATTCTTTTCAAATACCGAAAGGATTCTAAAATTACTGACATTAACATTAATTTTATTTAGAGTTTTTCAATTATAATGCGACTAATTTCATGTGAAATTCTTAGTAGCAGCGATGCATTCAAGGACCTTCTCATAATAACAAGAAATTGACTAAATGCGGGTGGCATTGCGGCCACCGTAGCCGAATGGGTTGGTGCGTGATTACCATTCGGAATTCACAGAGAGAATGTAGGTTCGAATTTCGGTGAAACCAAAATTAATAAAAAAAAAAACATTTTTCTAATACCTGTCGCCCCTCGGCAGGCAATGGCAAACCTCCGAGTGTATTTCTGCCATGAAAAAGCTCCTCATAAAAATATCTGCCGTTCGGAGTCGGCTTGAAACTGAAGGTCCCTCTATTTGTGGAACAACATCAAGACGCACACCACAAATAGGAGGAGGAGCTCGGCCAAACACCCAAAAAGGGTGTACGCGCCAATTATATATATATATATTGCATACCTAGTAGTGTACACAAAATTTTGATCCATGGATGCGAGCTGATTGAGTTTTTCGACTTCCCAAGTGTTAGGAAATCATTTGGTCGTTTTTTTTAGATGAAGCTCTGGGGCCTACTCACAAACAGATGGGAAGAGCACACTTATATCATACGCGAAGAGCTAAGCGGAAACATTTTAATAAAGATTTAATTTCATATTTAATAGTATCGTCAGATTTGCAGGTAATTTCCATAAGAATATAATTTCAAATAAAAATTCATTTTAAAACGAACACGAATTAAGGAAGTAACACGAAGTAACACGCAATTTTGCGGAACTGCAAATTTTAACTGATTGCGAAGAGAGAATTTAATATAAATTTATTGCTTTCATATTATTATGTTGCTCCTGAAGGGATTCTAATTTTGTCATGATGATGCTTGTTGCAATGATCATGAGAGCGATGCCGGCGGTAGCGTAGTTACTAGTAGGGCCCTTCACGCCGGTGAACACCGAAGCTAAAGCAATTCACGAAGTAGCGTCTGACTAGAGGTTAGTGGCGGCTGTAACGGGTCTCCGTCGTGCATTAAGCGGCTTCGTGATATAAACGAGTTATTAGAGTATGTACATATGTCTGAAAATTGCATCGAGCCCATTGAACCAGAAAGCCTGGTCTAATCCCCCGATTTTTCGAAGGGAAATGATTATAGACACCAAAATTGGCCTTATCCACCCGGAATTAAAGACTATTGTGTCATATTTTTTTTATTTATTTAAAAAATATGTACATAATTTGCAGTACTTGTTGGTAGAATGATCTGGAGAGACAAAATTGTATTCTTCAATTTAGTCTAAATTTTATCGAAAATGTAAAATGTACAAAAAAAAAAAAATTCGATTTTTGGGTCTAGAATACTCTAATTCACTAAGAAAAAAATGTTTAGCGTCCATTTTCCAGCTTTTGCCCACTTTTTATATGGAACTTCAGCAGCGAGAAAATCATGTTCTAGTGAGAAAATCATGCTACCGGATTTTTAGTTCTTATTAATATATATTTAATTAGCTTCGGAAAAGATGTGTTTTCGAGCATTATTGTCTTTGCAGTTGATATGCCGCATTAGAAAACACATTTTAGCCAAATGTTAAAATAAGCCAAGAACCAAAACGAACACCAAATGATATTCCATGTAATGAGTTGTGAATGGTTGGAAATTCTGAATTTTGTGGAATAAATAGAAAATAGTTAGTTCATTGAATTACATTTTTTAAACTGGTGGCAACCTTTCTCTCTCTTAAGCTCTCTCAAAGCTTTTTTCATTTGAAACCTGTATTGTTATAAAATATTTCATTCAAGGCGCTTTTATTAAAGGTGGGGGCACTAGACCAACAAAACTGTTCTGTACGTTTGATTGTCAAAGCAAAGTACTGAGAAACTAGAAAACAAATAATGAATTCGCCGTGTTTCATTCTGAGCTGACAGCCACATGGACACGGCGAAAGAAAAAACACAACTCAGCTGATTTACCAACACCACCTTTAATACATAGATTCGCCTTGATTTCATTGAACTTGTAAATTTTTGTCAGGTGGCGCTTTTATTTCTTCTCTCTCACTTCTCTCCTATTTTTCCCCTCCAGATCATAACCTATATTTTTGAAAAACTTCATAAGTCACAAACCTCCAAGCACACAATCTTTCAGATTTATTATTTTACTAAGATATTAAGTGCGGTGTTGTTGACGTGCTATTTGCTAGTATCAAAAAGTTATAACAAACTATATGCAGCTCATGATATTCCGGTTTACACCACTATACGTAATGATGAAAAGTGAGACAAACCAGCAACAGGAATTATAGGGAAATATTCTGTACGGCTCATAGATATTGGCCTCTAAGGCTTACCAACCAGATTTCTCAATTTACACGTTCATTAATAATCTTTTCCACCGCGCCACAGAAAAATGTATGACAATATTATACAGATGTATACCTATAAATGTGGGTATAAAGTATTGCGCTTGGCCACAGGGCATTACACATAAACATTAGGTAAGCAAGTAATATTCAACTTGGCGTATCAAAACTGCTTTTTGTCATTGGCAAAGCCACCAACCATTGGACCCGATAGTCATACACAAATAAATTGTAATTTGTGTAATGCGTTTAATAACAACCAAAAACAATTAATTTCCGTTGCTATTTTGAGAAATAAGAATTTTGCCATCAATATTCCTGGTAAAATTTTGTGTGTTTTTCTTTGATATACTCAGTCGAATGTTGGAGAAAATGATTGGGAAAAGAAGTCTAAGTTTTTATTTCTATAAAATATCAGTGCCTTAAACTTGCTGCCGTTCCTTCGAAATCTGTCCAAGGATACTTAGGCACAAATGTTGCTTTACTAAAAATGTGTGTATGCCTATGCAGTTGCTTGGGACGTATGTACGCAAATACTCGTATTTACATATATGCACGTATGTGCATTAAGGTGGGTGAAGTTCTCTTAAACAATATAACAGTGTTTGGGCCGCTGAAGTATTTTGATGGCAATACTGAAAAAAAAAAAATAAATGGATTTCGAGCTCATTTTTTATTTGACTAATTAATCCCCAATAAATTTTATTATTATATTTTTTGTGTGATAAATTTCTTTATAAAAGAATCTATATTTCTGTGATCTGGGTACCAGGACATAAGAACGTAGAAAACGGTAATGAAATTGCTGATGAACTTGTCAGGAAAGAGTTGACTGAATTCTTCAATCCTTCTCCACCTGATCTTTCCAACGCAGAGGAGGCCGCCCTCTTCCTCTGCTACCACCAGCTGGTACCGCATCAAATACTTTCAGAGCCGGAGCCTTCGTATCCATTCGGACGACATGACCCAGCCAACGAAGCCGCTGGATCTTTATTCGCTGCGCTATGTCTATGTCATCGTAAAGCTCATACAGCTCATCGTTGCATCGCCTACGATATTCGCCGTTGCCAACATGCAAAGGTCCAAAAATCTTACGCAGAATCTTTCTCTTAAACACTCCAAGTATCGCTTCATCGGATGTTGTCATCGTCCAAGCTTCTGCGCCATACGTTAGGACGGGCATGATGAGAGCCTTGTAGAGTGCTAGTTTTGTTCGTCGAGAGAGGACTTTACTGCTCAGTTGCCTACTTAGTCCAAAGTAGCACTTGTTGGCAAGAGTAATTCTACTTTGGATTTCAAGGCTGACATTGTTATCGGTGTTAATGCTGGTTCCTAAATATTCGAAGTCTTTTACAGCCTCGATATTATAACTGTCAACAGTGACGTGGGTGCCGATACGCGAGTGCGCCATCTGTTTGTTTGAAGACTGGAGGTACTTCGTTTTGTCCTCGTTCACCACCAGACCCATTCGCCTTGCCTCTTTATTCAGTTTGGAGAAGGCAGAACTAATAGCGCGGTTGTTAAGGCCGATGATGTCAATATCATCGGCATACTCCAACAATTGTACGCTGTAAAATATTGTGCCTGAGCTATTGGAGGTCTCGTAATGGTATAAAAACTGCAATTTAGAGCTACTTGGGTCTGCTATTCCACCATTTCACCTACCTACCTTGAGGGTGATTAATTGTGCGCCACTTCCGTAAGAATGTCAACAAACACATTCGCCATAAAAATGTGCAAAAAGGTGAAAACTTTGACTTTCCCTAAAATAAAATTCTGAAGTAAACTTCCAAATCACCGATACACGTATTTTTTTGTGTTCCTTCCACAAGAATCCATTGTCGGAACCTTGTTTTTTTCTGTTGCACATTATAATTAGACGATTTGAAATATATTTAAAAAGTCCACTATAATGGTTGTTGTGCTCTGCGCATTTTAATGAATTCAATAAAATTCAATAAAAATAGCTTGTTTCATTTCACAGACTTCAACTGGCATCACATTTGGTTTAATGTGAAAAATTGCTAGCTGTAACTGATGTTATGTTCTTTAGCGGAGGATGCCGAACAAAATAAACATTAAAAATTAATATTACGTACCCGGATTAGGTTAGGTGGTGCGTGCTGATCTGTAAAAGTCGAAGATATCATTTTATATAATTCATAAATAAAATTTAACAAGCCATTCAATTCAGCCATTTATCAGTAGTATCCTTCAAGTATGAAAAATAGGCATATTGCTCGAGTTCTACAGATAGCAGAGCAGTAGCAAAGTAGGTGTTCCAAAGTACCCCTAGCCTTCGCTTCGTTGCATATGTTACATGCATCGCTCTGGGCGGATCCCATTTTGGTTGCTTGATATGGTGTGCGACAGTGTCCCGTCAGTACTCCAACCAATATTTTGCAGTCTTTCCCAAACAATGATGAAATAAAGTGTGCAGTTTTGGTATTCCAAAGGAGAGTGATGGGTATATATCTGACGTGCTCAATCTCGGCAAGCGAATACCTGCCTTAGCGAGCTCATAAGCTCTCTCATTTGCTTCGATTCCTTTGTGTCCTGGTATTCAGTAAATAGTGACTCTCCCCTTTTCCACAGAGTTCATCTACTTTGGGTCTGAATTGCTGAACACATTCTGAGTTAGTGCAAGGAGCCATAATAGCCGCTTGACTGCATATAAAAATGTTTGTCCGAGCACTAAGAGGAGTTAATTCAAGCTAATTCAGCTCCCGATTAGGGAGTCTGAACTATATATGGAGGTCAAATTGAGGTTAAAGGACATCTACTCCTTCCGCCATTTCAGACCCATCTGTAAAGAAATTGTACTAATGGTATTTGGATACTGGACCTTTCTGCCATCCATTTTGCTTTATAATGACGCTAGGCTTTTTGCCAAATTTAACTCGTGGAATCACGTAGTCTGACCTACCGTTTGAATCCAGAATATTGCTGTGACCGAAAAAAAGCCTGTGTGACAATTATCCTACCATTTTTAGTCTTAGAGCAGATCTTTTGGCTGAGTTTCTTCCTGCTAGATCGATTAAATGCCAGTTGAGAATTCTTTCTTTTGCCGCCACATATTCCTGCAATCCTCTGCATGCTTTCCAATCTTTTAACGTAAGTGACTTTATCGGACGCCGTCTACCATACTAGTGAACTATAGATAGAGGCATGGATCTAATGACCATCATATATATCCAATGTGTGAGTCGAGGAGATAAGACCGAAGTCTTCCTGAGAATTCTTCTGCATACGTATAAGGTATTAGAGGCTTTCTTTGCTCTTTCTCCCACATTTAATCTCCATAACAGCTTACTCTCCACAACAATGCCTAGGTATTTAGTCGATGGTGTCAACTCAACTCCTCCCAGCCTCTGAGGTGACCTCTTAGGAATCTTGTACTTCCTTGTAAAGAGTACTAAGTCCGCCTTGTCTGAATTTACTTCCAGTCTGACCATTTCCGTCCAATTGCAAATCTCTCTAAACGTCCTTGTAAGTATTTCCCACATCGTTTATGGACACCTACCTGATATGATAACAATAACCAAGTCGTCAGCATATGCCGTCAGTTTCAATCCGCATTTCTCAAGTTTGATGCGAATAGATTTATTACTAGGTTCCAAAGAAGAGGGGAAAGCAGTCCTCCCTGTGGAGTTCCTCTTTTTGCCTTTTTCGAAATTGTACTGGACCCCTATTTGCCCTTAACTACCCGACAGTTTAACAGCTACCGATCCAGTGTTGAACTGGTTCCCCATCGGTTGAGTCCCGGCCCTCTATTAAAGCTTTCGTAGATACATTGTTATAGGCTTCAGATATGCCAAGTCAGACTCCCATCCCATATTCTCTACAATACAACTCTTTCTCTATCTGTAGCATCATTCCGTGAACAGCTGTTCCAAAAACCACATACCTACATTTTTGTCCAAAAAAATGTAACAAAATAATCAAAAAATTTCTTGGAGATTATTAATCTAAAATTAAAAACAAAGGAGACCCGAAATCCATTTTAGAATTCTTCTTTCCTGCCTTTACCTTTTTGTTCAGAGTTACCAGCAGAATACTTCATTAGCTGAAACAAAATATAGAAACATCCACCCTAGTATTTATATGCTTAGAAATATGTATCATAAATGCTGGTAATTTGCATAGGATTTCTAAAATGGAAAATGCAACAGTCTGTGATTTTCCTGCTTATTCTGCAATTTTCAATAGCAAAATGTATGTTATTGTTATAGGTCTGCAGCAGCATCAAAAACATAAAAAAATAAAAAGAAAACATCCTATGCCCTAAAGCCTGAAGGCAAAAAGTCATTCCAGCTGCAGCTGTGGAGATGGCCGACATGTTGTTTGCTTTGCGGCATTATGCGTCAACAGCAGACTACAAAAAGGGAAAATAGTGATGAAATAGTCAGAGAGTGTGTAGAATAGATTCCACACATGTGCAGCACTCAGATATATGAGAATATAAATAAATGCATACAAACACACACACATACTCAAAGCATCTGAGTGCACGTGTATATTTAAATTACATGGCATTGCTGTGAATGTGTCCGCTGCAGCTGTTATCACTGTTGACCTCATGTGTCAATTATCATACACAGCCTCTTCTACGTGAGTAGGTGCACAAAGTACACACAGACGCATATATGGATCATTTGTGATTTTGACAATGTGTGGATGGATGCGCGCACGTATACGGCCGACCATTGGGAATAGAAGTCGGCCACACGCATGCTGCTTGGAATGCCAATATTAGCGGTAACTTCTGGTTCTGGAATGTTTTTCTAATATAATATCGGGATCTCGCGACTCGCCCTTTTTAAATTCAGTAAAAGTTAAGTGAGTCTAAGGTTTTTTATGAAATTTCGAGTTAACCTGTTCTGTCGATGAATTAATGAATAGGTTTTGAATATTATTTTTGTAGATTAAAACAATACAAAACAAATTCGTGGCTAATTTATAGATTAAAGCTGTTTCAAAATCGTATTTACTTAAATTTTAAATAACATTGCCATAATAGAATCACTCTCGAAGAACCATGAAAAGCTTGGGGTGAGCGACAACCGATTATGTGAGATTTTTATGTAGTTTGTGACGTCTGCTAGCACTCCCCAATGTAGTTCGGCTAGCAACCATCTTTCGAATTTATTAAAACTTTTGACTCGTGAGACTCCTACTTCGCCCTTAAAGCCCAGTTAGTGTAAACCTAACTGAACTCAAGAAATTGGCAAAAATTACTCAATACGTCAGAGTTTTGTTTTTGTGTCTTCTATTCCATATTCTCTAATAGCTTACCTCTTATAACGCCACAAATATTTATTTTAATATTTAATATCTCTAAATATTCCTTTCAAAAATAATTTCTTGATACAATAATTTTTAAGAATTATAAAATCGGAAATATGGCAATCTCGATTCTCTTACCGCTCTCAACTTTTAAAGGGCCTAAAATCTATAGCTTCCTTTCTTAAGTTTCTTAAGCTTTTTTAAAAAATGTAATGATTTTTTTTTGTAATAATTTTGAGACAAAACACCTCAAAAATGTCCTTTAAAGATGTTGTCCTTGAATATTCTGGACGGTTTTCATTTAAATCTCTTAATAGAAAGGTATTACGTAATTAAAGACTACTGCTGCAAACCGTAACAGGGATTTTTGTACCCATATACCTTTAGTTTATGGCCCTTTCTTGAACCCACAACCCTTATCAAAATTAAGGTTCGTTAAATCGTTGGAAGGCCCTTCTTAATTTTGGCCTCATACAGTACACACCAAAGCCAACTTTATCGTCAAGATTTGAGCCACCATTAAAGAACCGTAAGCAGTTTTTATGACCAGGTATATTGTCGACCCACTCATGTCTAGCTGGAATTCTAGTACTAAATAGCCTATTAAAATATGGGTTCCTCAACTGGTATATTGATTATCTAGAGATTCTTCAAAAATTAATCTGACAGTAAGGCAAGAGCTTGGAATGAAAGCAAACTAAGTGTTGTTTGAGTTCGAAAGTTTCCTAGTTAAAAATATCATTAAAGGAAGATAGAGAGGAACTACTTCAGCTGTAAAGCAGACTGGCAAAATGATAGCTCTCAAGTAGTAGACTTGGCTGCAGGATCCATTTAAAATTTATTTATAAGAATAGCCAAGCAGCGAAGGCGGAGTCTTCTAACCTCGAACTAAATTGATGACATATGAAACCTGCCGATGACGGCACTACTTTACCGTATTTTTAACCAGCTAAACAAAAAAAAAAAACATTTTGCAACTAGGATTAATATGAACTCTCTTTTGATGAGTTTTCATTCCCAATCTTTCCTATATTTCAATTTGGAAAAAATTAATAAATTCTTCCAGGACTTACTGCAACTAATATCGGGATCTTCAGCACTCAAAATACACCATTGTCATTCGTATACGCCACATTGTATTGCAGCTTAATATTTGAATGCATCTAAATAGTCAACTTGTGCTATGTAAATATGTATACGCACAGTTTGGGTTGCCTGTAACCGTCCAAATAGCAATGCAAGTAAAATTACACTGCAATAGATGCATACATTCAGGCGCATATGCCAAACATTTAAATGCAAATGTGGCATATGTTAGCAAATTTATTTAAATTCACCGAAGTACATATGTAATTGTCTATCTGACTACATGAACGTCTAGCATATCAGAAGAAGAAGCTGCAGCTGTTCGATAAACAGTGCACGTACGACTTGACCATAACAAACTAATGTCACAATGAGGTTTTCACCTCACCCATGCTGCCAAAAGCTGATTTCTATTCCTTAAAATGCACACACACATTCCCACACACACACACTCATATGTATATATGCGCGTACATATACATACTACTGCTGCTATCTTGACACCAGCTTGCCACTTGTCACTATAGCTCAGAGTAGCCATCACCATATCCTGTTCCTGTCGCTGTCATTTTTACTGTTATACTACTAATGGTGATTGCATTTGCAGTTATCATTGGTTGCATTGACCATGATCAAAGATAGCCGGCGACAGCTATTTAACTGGAAAATTGAAAAAAAGAAAATGGGAATTCTTACTTATCAGCAAATGCCAACATTTATCTCTCGGCTTCGGCTTTTATTGGCATAATCTATGGCTTAAAAGCTTACTAATGAGCGATTTACTACAAGTACACACATAGCTGCCATTTTCAGTGTATTTGAAGAGCACTGGCTATGGTCGAGTAATGGCTGTGGGTTAAATTTTTTTCACAAGAACTTATTGGCAGTGCTGAATCTGCACTTCAAAGCATGTTTAGAGTATTTGACTCTAGCCTGGCATTACTAAGCTGGGCATTAGTTATCTGTTTGTGGGATTTATGTGCATGAAAGCGCTTGGACTACATCTGCAAGTAATACAAATTTCTATAAGCTCATATATTTATATACAATATAAATATATATGTGTATATTTGAGCAAAGCAAATAGCTGAAATGAAACTTTGAATATATTTTCCCTTGTGGAGTGGATGCAGACTTCGTTGAAAGATTCATACGAAAAAATATTACATAACAGGGAGTTCAAAAGCATACAAAGGTTTCATTCCAGGCGTGATTGACATCTAGCGCAAAATTAGGTTAAGTTTGGGTTACTTTGTCATATATGTAGTAAAATTAGATACTCGACTGCACAAGTTTTCTTCGTAATTCATAGAGGAAACTTAAAAAAGGTTTGTATTTTAAAGTGAAAAAGTCTTTTCAGGGTCTCTACCAAAGTAATTACAGGGGGTTAAATTATAATGTTTTGCCCGAAAACTGTATTCGAATATTGCGAGCGACAAAAGTCAACTTTTTTGTTATCCAGGAAAAATTTCACGTGGAGCTATAGATTTTATGTACTTGGTTGTTCATAAATATATCGATACTTTTTTCTTTATATTCATTCATATTTCATATTTTAATTTTTCCAAGTGCTTTACAATTTCAAAGCGGTAAATGTAAGTACAGGGTGCCGTTGCGTATACTTTATTTCATAGGGGGAATGTTAAACTATTTTTTGTGCGTAGCTGAGGTATGTAATACTGTATGTGCACTTTTGCTCACATAATTAGGTCTCTTTATCTTTTTCATTTGGAATATTTTTCGTGCTACATTTTTTAAATACTTCCCACCCTGTGTTCTATATGGAAGAGAAGAAAACACCATCATATGCAAAAACTATTATCAAAAATTAATGTGGTTTTTTGCACACAATGCGATACTAAATTTACATTATTAGTATAAAAATTATTATAGTAAAATTGGAACTGCGTATCCAGAAATTTTCTAAAGATACTGTTTCAAAATTTGAGAATTTTGACGACAATTTTTTTACAATAATTTTGTTAAGTTTTTGTGTATTTTATACAAGGTTTAGAACTTTGATTTATTAGTTTTTTGTTAAACATTTAATTACACTAAAAAAAAAAACAACGAAAAAAAATTTGCAAGAAAGGAACCTTTGCGTTTCCAAAATAATTGATTGGTTTCGAGGAAATATAAGAATACATTTAACAGATCACATTGTAGAATTGCGTGTATATATTCATCTTGGGAAGGGTACACAACATTTTTTTAATGACTCGAGATATCTTCTTTCGTTTGATTTCCACGTTAATATTTAATATTTAAAATCATGTTTTGCATATTTAGTCCTTTGAAATTTAAAGTCCTTTACCTAAGAAAATGGGTAATTTTTAATGTGGCACCGTGTTACGCTTAAATTCATTTCGAAAGTAATTCCTTCCTTTTTTCTCCTTGCCTTGAAATATGACTAATTTTTTAACTTTGCAGCTTCTATAAGTGCTTAAAGTGATTTCTTTGATAATTCTTAAACAAAGTTTTATGAAACTTCTAGGCAAAGCTCCTTCTCCAAAAATAAATGTGCGTCTTGATGTTCCTTCATAAATGGGAGCACCTACAGTTTTAAGGTTGCCTCCACACGGCAAATAGCCTCCACACGGCACTAGGAGAATTTATATTTATTTAAATTAATTTGCTAGTACCTCAATGAAGAAAATATTTAATATATTAATTTTATTTAGTATAGAATGATTGAGCAACATTATACAGCTCCGTATGGGCTTGTTTTCGCCAGAAATAGAAGTGGAGCCCTTTTTTTCAATTACTCAAAATACGAATTGATTTCATGCTAGCATTGAAAAGCTATTTTTTTATATGCGGCTTCAGCAAGCGTTTTGTTGCGTATACGCAGTGTACGCCGAAGAGCCTGAGCAAGCGGAGAAAACTTGTTAATGTTAACACCGCGTTACACACATTCTGTCCTATGAACCAAATATACTTTTTCGGAAAGGGGATAAAAAACAAAAAATAACGTGTATCGTCGATTTTCATGTACACGTCACAATTGTTTTTTTTTGTTATTTTATAACTTTAAACGAGCAATTCTTGTATGTATGTATGTTTAGCCACACGATCTCAGGATTCGCTTAACGGATTTGAATGAAATTGGGCACACAGATAGTGTATCACATTTCTAGACTTTTCACCTAGGTGTTGCCACTGACAATGTTTCACAGGGTTGCCACCTGTTCGAAATTAAAAAAAAAATTGCATGAGATATGCCGATGTGGGTATCAAAAGAAAGGTATTTCACTCCGCATTACAATAGAGATTTAAAACCCGATTGAATCACGGAAAAAGGGTTAAAAATTGATCCAAAGTTTTTCACACAGGCGGACTACGAGCTCTATATTTTATACATAAAAAAAAAAATCTGACGTGTACATCGGCGATACACGTGTATTTTTATTTTTTCTCCCCTTTCCGAAAAAGTATATTTGGTTCATAGGACAGAAAAAAAGTTCGTTTTTGTAACGCATTGTAAGTGAGAAACCTTCTAGGCAATGGTCCTCATAAAAAATATCTGCCATTTGGAGGGGGCTTAAAACCAGTAGGTCCCTCCATTTTTGGAACAACAATAAGACTCACGCCACAAATAGAAGGAGGAACTCGGCCAAACGATAGCAGTAGGTGACATTCATTTAAAGCGTAAAGATCGTTTTTTATCTGATGCAAAAATGTCTGCGTTCGTCCCAAAAAACAGCATTTGCGGAAAGTCATGTTCCATTATTACCTTTTAAAGAAAAGTGCAGGTGATGCTCATAGATAATCCGTCGGTAAACGTTTGCACGCGAAGGGAATGGGCCAGAAAGCAGGTAACTGGATGCCACATCAATTGAAGGTGAGGGATATCGAGAGACGTTTAGTGACGTGTGAGATGCTTCGTAAGTGGCAGAAAAGAAAGGTTTTCTGCATCGCATCGTCACTGACAATGAAAAATGGATCTATTATGAAAAAAATGTTCATGCTTCAAAGGATATGTTGTGCATTTGGTGGAATCAGAAGGGTGTCATCTATTATGAACTCCTTAATCTCTCTGAAATCATCACTGGCTATCATTACCGACTGCAGCTAATGCGTGTGAATCGAGCTCTCAAAGAAAAGCGACCGGAATCGGACGGTAGATATGACAAACTGATTTTGCTGCATGACAACGCCAGGCCAGTCGTTGCTAAATCGGTCCAGAAATATTTTGAAGGATTGAATTGGGAAATGTTGCCCCACTCGCTGTATTCCCCAGACATTTCACCTTCGGGTAATTATCTGTTCCGATCAATACAGTCAGCGCTTATTGGAGAGAGTTTCACTTCTTACGAGAGCATCGCAAACTGGTTCAATGAATGGATCAAATTAAAAGAACTCGAATTTTCATGTATTATTTAATATAATTGTTTAAATAATTCGTAAGAATTGGCTAAGAAAGGACGGATACTTCTTCCCATACCCAATATATTAGCATTATATATATAAGAAACGTAAAAGCTGCGATTTATTTGCTTATAGTGCATTTAATTTTTTAAGTTTGAAAAGCTGTAGATCAATGATGAAAGACCGCAAAATAACTTTTCGGTTATTAAATGTGAAAGGCATTCATCGCGAACACGGCATTGTTGCTTATTCGCATATCTGCATATTAACCAAATGCGAGCCTCATTGAAATATGGGCGAATTCATTTAAAGTTTGATACAGCAAATATGAATATGCGAATTGTATTTAACCAAAATGTTGATTACAAATGTTTGACTGAAAATTTTCTAAAAACGATTTGCTAACGAATTCCCGCCACCTCTTCTATATGGAGAAAATGCGCAACGGTCAGGGGGAATATTATCAAAAATAAAAAAGCATTTGGGCCACTTCAAAAGTGCAGTTTATTTTACTTAAATTTAAGGAACTATAAAACTGCGTACTCAATTTTTTCTTTAAGTTCTAACTAAAAATTTTTATGGGAATTTATCGAATTTATATAAATTTTTTACAAAGTTGAAACTTTGATCTATATAATATTTGTTGTAGAATGAACTTTATTTCTTTTGATATATACAGGGCCCGCCATCTATCGTTACGGATTTGAACTAGGTATTATTTGAAGAATGGTAACACTTAGCTGTCATCTGATTTGACTGAAAATTAGTTTTATTCTTCCGCTGAACGAAAATGGTTGTGTATACGCTCAAAGAATGCTGGGAAATATTGCGATTGCAATTTAATTTTTACACAGACACCACTGACTTGAAGATGGAGGGCGAAGTTGGTGTCAACAAGCTAGATATTGCCAAAAGCTGTCGCCTTTTGAAGCTTGTCTAGGTTAGGTCTTAAAAAGAGTGCACTTGGTGCCAATATAAGCCCAGCATGGGACCCATGAAAGCTTCCTAGTCCTATCCCAATATGAACTCAAATTTTTCCTTTCTTGAAGCTTCTAAAATTAGCTTTTGCTGCGACTATTCATCCATCCATCATACTTTTCCTATGCTATCTAAGGTTGTCAACATCGACCTGCCCCAGTATATAATCACGGTAAACCATCGTTGTGTGGACATGTAAAAAACACATACATATGTTATGTATTGAATGTATATAAGTGAGCTCTCGTTATTTTCCATCTTTCCCAAACTCTTTTTTTTGTTTTTTTTTTTTGTTTTTTACTTTGCGAATTTTTGAAAATTTTCATCGAATAGTGATTCCGTCAAATCAGAAATTGCATGTCACGCTTTGTCATCGTATACATTTTTTGTACGCCCCATGTGTATGAATATGCTTCAACGCAAAAATGCCTCGTGTCAATGCCACACTGTGGCTTCATACATTTTAAAGCGGCTATAAAAAACGCTTTCACCAGCATTGCAGCAACAGTTATCGCTCGTTCGCAACATCAACTACTAGGAACAGCAATTGATAAAAATATATTGTCGTAAAACTTCGACACTGAAATAAGTTTCTTGTATCTTTCAGATACACAACTAAAGCGCTTAAATTACATAAAATAAACATGAATCAACGGCGTTTTCTGGTTATGATGCTGCTTGCTGCTTACTATTACGTGATTTGCAGCGCGAAGTCGCTTGAACCAATTGACTATCAGGTTCGTAAAGTCAAAAGGAAATAAGTAAATAAAAGTTAAAATTTTATTCTTAACACAAAAATTGTTAAATCTAGGCTGAACTATTTACTGGTATGAAAAATCAACCACTTAAACGCTATCAAAGCAACGAGCCAAGCGAGTATAATACAATTCAGGGGAAAAGTGACGATACTGACATATTCGATGAGCTGCAAGCTGACGTTTATGAAAATTTAGTGCGTTTGGTAAAAGGTTAGTGCGGGTAGTTCAAGTAGTTTTTTTATTAAAAAATATTTTTTTATTATATTCTTAATTTTTTTATGATATTATTCATTTTTTTATTACATTACAATATTTACATTTTCCCAGACATGCAAAAGGAACGGGAACGTTTGTCGATACGTTACAAACCGAATTTGGGTAAACGAACTCAGCTATACAAATGAAAAATGCGCTCGTATCGTGGAAATAAATGGGTAATGCGAAAATAAATCTTCAAAGTTGATGACAATGCAATGCTTCAAAAATAAATAGTGCTTAAAGGACATTCATGCATACATACATATATAAATAGATTAAAATAACTGCCAGTCCAACAAAAAAAAAAGACAAAAAATATAATTTTTAAATATTCAAAAAATGTATGTGATCTATTACATACAGCTGTACGTATTCTTAAATTGAATAAAGTCTTTGCATTTTCTTAATTTCTAAATACAATTGTTAATAAAATACAGCCTGCAAACAACTCATAAGCATAGTTGATTTCGTTTTCTTGTTATACCTACGCACTTCTACCCAAGGGTATTATAATTTTGTTCACATAACGGTTGTATATAAAAGCATCAAATAATCGCGATAGATATAAACATACCATCTTGATCAAAAAGCTTTCGAAACGATCGTCAGGTAACGCTTAAAGCCACCTAGTTTGAGTTCTGCTTATTTCTGTTGGGTTGGCACATCTGTGATTAACAGCTACCAAAATGTTATCGCCATTGTTTGATATTTGTAAAAGTTTCACCGTCTTTAGTAGATCCTCATGCAGAGATTTCAATTTTTTACAATTTTAAAATTGGATTTGGATTTGCAGAACGAGCTTGTATGTTTATGGCTTCTATTAAAATTTTACGCTAAAAATGGATTCCATTGTGCGGAAATCTTAGAAATGTTAAAAAACTGTTTTGGTAATGATACTGACAAAAACTGATGAAGAAATCAATAAATTGAAAGAAAAATTAATCAATAAGCGCAAATTAAGTTAGGTTGGGTTAGGTTAGTGGCTATCACCCGACGCACTTGGGCCTGAATAGTCTCTTTGTGATATCACTGGAGGTCGTAGGTAAGATAATCGCTATTAGTATATTATCTGGGCGAATATTTCAAGTTGTACCTTTCCTTGCCTTACCTTCTGTATTTCTATGGTCTGTTACCCATATCAGTTATATTTTTTGAAACATTGAGATACTTCGCATAATAACTTGTGGCATTCAACTACTATTTTTGTCGAGTATTTTACTGACTCTAACGATTTCAGAGTTTCCTGACTATTCGAGTAAATACAGGGTGGACGATATGAGGTATTACCTATTCAAAACACCATAACTTTTTATGTGAAATTAGTTTTTATTGATTTCAAAGATAAAATTGTTCGAAAATGATTACAATTTTAACATATATTCACTTTAGCTCGATATGACCACCTTTTGCCTTGACTATAGCCTTCAAATAGTCAAAAAATGAGTTGCATGCTGCACGAATGTGATCTTGAGGTATTTTGGCCCATTCTCGTATAATCGCTTTTTTCAGCGCATCCATACTGGTATATTTTTTAGTCCTCACGTTGCTCTCCAAAATGGACCAGATGGAATAGTCCATCGGATTTTCGTCTGGCGAATTCGAAAGCCACTGTGTGGACGAAATGAAGTGTGGAACATGATTTTTTAACCAGTCTTGGGTCACACGAGCTTTATGAGACGGTGCCGAGTCCTGTTGGAACGCCCATGGTCTACGACTGAAATGTTTGAGTGCCCACGGCTCTAAAGCAGCATTCACTTTGACACCAGGCTCGATAAAAATGATTGGAGAGCGTCCATCAGCGGTCACTGCGGCCCAAACCATTACTTGCGATGGGAAATTGCTTCGAGTGACCATACGTAGGCTCAAATTCTCGTATGAGCGTTCGGTCAAGTAAACCCGATCCTTTTGAGTGTTTATGAACTGCTCAATTGGGAAATTTTTTCCATCAGAATACACTATGTTGAAAATTCGCCACGATCCACAGTGCGGCCGATTCCCAAAAAGCTGGCCAAAAGTCGAAAAAAAAGTTTCTAGATAGAGTTTTTTTGTCTTTGGGTTGGCTACAGTAATGCCTTGAGTAGTGAAAAGCGTTCATAGCAACGTCCTGTACCCTAAGTATCCTCTGTATTTTCAGTCGCAACGTGGCCTTCGTTGGAGCATCGTATTACTGTCGATGAATAGTGAAAGTTGTACACATTTAAAAGATTTTGTAATGGAGTAAATTGAACAAAACCAAATGGAATCATCTTCGAAAGGTTAGTAAAATACGAGAAATCTTTAGTACATATCAATACCTCGACACAAAATTTTTAGCTGCAGCAATACGTAGATACATTTTTTGCAATTTTTTTTAATAAAATTTGAGTTTTCAAACTGTATAGTAATACAACGCCGTCATATGCTGCTTTGAAACCTATTAAAGGTTACTCAAAAAAGTAATGGTTACTGAATAAAACAAGATTCAGCTGCTACCACTTGCTACCTTGCGACCCCGAAAACATATAAATTTACATGCATCTTGATTATGTTCTTGAATATACGCTATTTCACGTGAGGGGTGGCCAATAGGGGTGGAAGGGGGTGGATTTTCAAAATTTTAAGATCAAATTCGTAATCAGCGACCCCGACAACCCCCGAGTAAGAAATTTTGAATCAATCGGCCGCACTGTGCGATCGTGCAAGCGCAACAACTCCTTTGCTCTTTCGCACCGAACTTTTTTTTGCTCGGGTGAAAGACCGTGTGCTTTTTGGAACTTGTAAGCCTTGACCTTGAGCTCATTTTTCAATATGCGTCGAATGCTGTCTTGCGATATTTTCAGTTTTTTGGCCATTTTTCTTCCACTTCGACGTGGATTTCGTTCAAGTCTAGCCTTCACTTTCCGAACCATTTCTGGCGTTGTTGCGGTTTTTTTTGTCCACCTCCACAGCGTTTTGCAATGCTACCAATATCATTGTAACGTTTTATAGCGCGATACACAAACATTTTATTCACTTTGAGGTGACTGAGCGCACGAACAATGGCTGGTTGTGATTTTCCAGCCAAATATAACGCAATCACCCTATTACGTTTGAATTCCATCACAGAAAAAAAATTCAACAAAACTGAGACGCAAATGCTTTTGGTGGCTTATAAACAATATATTGAACCGTCATTAGAACAATTTTGACGTTGATGTCATGAGCTGTTACAACAGATACAAGCGGTGTAAAGTTGGTAACACTTTATATCGTTCACCCTGTATATTATTCCTTCTTAATTAGGAGTATCTTCTTTAAGAGCAAAAATCGCCAATTAACCATTAGAAAGTTGACAGTGGACTTGGGCATGGCTTATGGATCTATTCAGGATATTGTAGTTAATAAATTGGGTTGGCGCCTTGTTGCTGCATAGTTGGTCCCAAAGGACCTGAATTTCATGCAACAAAGGGACCGCGTTTATATTGCTAAAGATGTGATTTTCAAGGCCGAATTCAATAAACGCATCATTACTGTAGACGAGACGTAGGTTTATGAGTACGACATACAATACAGGCATCAGGCGAGTAAGTGGCGTGCTCCAAATGAACCAAAACTAAAAAGCCACGCCTTTGTCAGTCAAAAAAGAAAGAAATGCTGGAATATCAATCACAGATGTTTCCGGATCAGGTCATCAACAATCTAACAATCTAACAAAAAAGAAAAATCAAAATTCAAAATCAAATCAGCTGACTTAGAGTGCTACCTGACGGTTGTGCTGGGAAGTTTGTGATCAAAATAGTAACGTATCATTCGGGTAAATTGCTAGCTTTGCCTGAATGAATTTCATTCCGCGAGAGCTATTTGATTTCACTTTTACCATCCATAAACGGACGGCTTCCTCTATCCGCCAACTGGGCATGCAACCTCTAGGAATTACAAGCTTCCCCGAGGTTACAATCAAACTCCAAGCAGAAAGGCTACTCTTGAGCTAACTTTTCAGCACCCCAATGTTTCTCTCAACGGCATTTCTTGCTTTGGCATGAGCTTCATTTATGAAGAGCCATCAAATATATTACGGAACGGTGTCATTATAATCCTTCCTAGTGGATATTCTGCATCGCGCAAGAAATAGTTATATATATGGTAACTTAGTCGGTCTATAAGCTCTGTTACAAGTCAAGTCCCTTATAGATATGAAACTATAATACTTTTTTTTAATGAATTTAGATTTATTTAATTGAATATCATGTAAATATTAAAAAAAAGAGGTTGTCTGTAAAGTCGGTTTACTGACGATAGTTTAACGTGACAACGTCATAAGAAAATATTGATGGAATGGTTGCAATTTTCGAAACAAATTTTTATTTTATTTGTTTGATAGATATTTTGTATGGATATAGAGAAGGAGGTAAATGGAATCGCAATGGAATAGGTCAATTTACATTTACACAAACGTGAAAAATGACGAAATATTTATCAAATTCATGAAAGATATCTTCAATTTCGATTGTGAATCAGACGTTAATAAGTCAACAACACTAAGAGGCACCATCATCGATTTGCCTTTTTCAAGACACTTTACACTCGAAACACTCCCTTTCATTTCCTACTTTTCCTATCATCGAAGAAGGCATATGCAAATACAAATATGTGAATTTATATACCTACATATGCGCATATACATACATATATGTATATGCTCACTCAAGTAGGAGAGAGCCAGATGTCGAACGTTGCCGAATGCGGGGGCCGATTGTGCTCTTTGTCGTTCGGTCCGTGCTCTCGCTTGCAGTTCAAGCAAGGTAACGACGCATGAGCAAGATAACGACGAATGAGCAAGATAACGACGATTGAGCAAGATAACGACGCATTTTTTCGTGCGTGCAGCCGGCTAAATCGAATTATAAGACGTTATCACGTCAAAAATAATAATTTTCATTCGAAATGGTTATCATTTGCTTTTACATAAGCCCTCAAACGATTAGGCCATTAAGCTATTGCAGCACGCACGGTTTCTATTGATGTTGCGGTCGCTGCTCGATCCAAAGATTGTTTGAGACTCTCCGAGTTTTTGTGAGGTCTTGGACGAGCAAGTTCTCCAATTCTGACCACAAACTGTAGTCCAATGAGTTCAAATTTGCACTTCCAGACGGCCAATCTTGTGCGGCTAAGAACCCAGGAATATTGTTTTTTAGCCACTGCTGAGTGGTTTTTGCCGTATGGGCTGAAGCGGAATCTTGCTGGAAATCCAATGCTCTATATTGAAGAGAGTAATATTCAACCGCTTCACCATGCCTTCGAAGATATCCTACTGGTACTTTTTTTGCTCCGGTCTTAGCCCCATTCTCGCAGAAATGAAGAGATGTAACGTCTTTACGAGACACTCTCCACAAAACCATTACGGAAGCTGGATGGTGACCACGCCGAACACTTCAAACTACATGTTTTGCGTCTTTAGAAGTTTTTGCATAGATTTTGTGGATTTTTTATTAAAAACTTCTTCAACAGTGAACATTTTCTGATCAGTGGAAAAAAGAAGTTGCTTGAATCTGTCGAGTATAATTTTCTTCAAGAGCGTTGTCAAAAGATGACCATTTGAGCGACTCAAGGCTTTCATGTGGAGATCAACTCTTATTAGTCTTGGCATGGATCTGGTCGATACATTCATTTCCCACTTCTTTCTTTTTGTGTTTGCGACCTTAGACGTTTGGAAAAAAGATTGATCGTGCACATTCTCGAAATATGAAGTTTTTTCAGCAATTTTTAAATCTCACTTAAACTTTTACCACACTTTTTTAATGCAATTACTGCAATGCGATTTTCCTTAGTTCCCCACTCCATTGATAACAAGCGAAAACTGCCACGAAACTGAGTACAATTTATGAAGGCATACGAACAAAAGCAAAAATAATGGAACTTTTTTCTGCGATTTCATTCCCGTCATATGCACTGCAAAATTTGTAACACAATTTATGGCAAGACTAAGTACATAGCTTACACTTTTAATGAAGAAAGTAATAACCGCCTACATAAAACCTATGTATTTACGGGCATTTTCTGGCTAAGATGTTTCTTCGATGTACTAAAGCTCCATATATGCCAATCAGTATATGAACCAGGGTTATCTGGCATCAGCGAAACTAATATTCTGTTTATAATCTGTAAACTGATGTAAAAAATAAATTATTAATATACATACAGAGTACCAAAATATAAGTGCAATAATAATAATATAATTTAAAATAATCATAATCATTAAATTTAGACTGTAATAACCTTTTCTATAAAGGCATAAGTACTGTGATTTCTTTCATGGAGCGTTGATACGAATATTCGTACTGTCAACACAGTCTTTAATTACCGGGAACCCACTTTGAGCATACACAGCCAGTTTTGTGTTTTGCACCTAATCATTTGCCATCACCGCTTTGTGCGATGGCACAGATTTTTACCCGAAAATGTCGGCCGTGCTAGGCTGATATTGAAATCATTACCACCACACTTTTGGTAGCTCCCATCAGTGTACAAATGTAAGGTGGCACATACTTTTATGATTGGAGGAATAGCGAAAGTTTCGTTTTGACTATCTAAAATAATTCTAAATTTCATTACGAAAAGATATTTGTGTATACACGAGCTGCAAGTTTCTTCCAATATTTCGACATTATAAATATATAAACCAGATTACATACCTAAAGTTTCACACTAAATTTTAAAATTATCAATCGTGGCAGTCAAAATCTATACAAATTGCATTGCCGTGAAATACGAGTGAAGTGTGTATGTATCTCACGGCGAAGTAGTATTCAGTTCACGCCGTGCAACAGGCCAACAACATTTTTTCAAATATGTCATTTAAAGTTATGCGAAAACTGACAGTTCGTTTGCGAGCGAAGTGCCTGAGTTTGAATATTCCGAAGGTATTACATTTTCAAGCGAATCATCTTCGCAAAGAGTGTAAGAGAATCCTCTTTATATTTTTTTGTCTCAATACTTATATATGTATATGTAAGTACAGTAGGTTCTGTTTTTATGCGGTAAATACGTTCCGCAAGAAACAGCATAAAAAAAAGCATAAAAAAAACTACTAGTTCTATAGTAAAACTATAGATACGTTTCAAAAGTGCTAAAACCGCATAAATCTGAAATAATGTAATAAAATCGCATAAAAAAGGACACTAGTCCCATATTATAACTATAGATACGTTCCATAGACCACATGAATCTGAAATAATTAAATAAAATCGCATAAACAAAATATTGTATTTTTGAAAATTATATCTTTATTTAAGAAACGTCAGAATCGAAAAATAAATTTAAGTCAGAAATAGAATCAGACAATACCCACATGTTGCGCGTTCGTTTAGGATTTGGCGTAAAATCACTTTCGTCGCTTGAGGAAATGTACACGTCTGATCTAGATAGTTATGCAGGCGGTTCCATACTTGTAGGGTTAGCATTTCTGATGTAATCTGTGATGAGTTTTTGCTTAGCTGGTTTAGAATCTTGTTTATATGTACAATTCCCAATAGGTCGACATGCATTTTGTAATTTAAAAAAAAAACCGCACTATTTGAAAACCGTATAAAAAAAAAGCCGCATAAAAACAGAACCTACTGTATATGTTTCTTAATTTGTTCAAAGAGACTTGTCTTAGAAAAATTTGCCAATTGCTTCTAGGACGATACTCATAAATTTGATGTTTCTTCTCATGTGACAATCAATGTGGAAATGACTGAAAAGTCATCTCTGTTTCAGTTAACCTCTTAGCTAACCTTAAAAATACAACTGTTAAAATTTTATGATTTTCTATTAATTAGATCGTGAGTTGTTCTGCTAAGAGTGACGCTACTTTTGTTATTTTCAAATCCACGGATCAAAAAGAATTTTGTGTTTTAAATCCAAAAAATCTACAAAATCGTGTTGAATGATCGAAAAGTGAAATTGCGTGAGTTCGCTAACATCGTAAAGATATCGAAAGAACGTGTTGGCTATATATTGCATGAAATTGAACTTCGAATTGCTCCCAAATCCACCGTATTCACCAGATTTGGCTCGCAGCGACTACTGGTTGTTTGCATACCTAAAATAAATGCTCGCCGGTAAGAAGTGCTCGCTGGAATGAATAGGTTATTGCTGCAACTGAGGCCTACTTTCAGGCAAAAGTGGAGTTGTCACATTTACAACTCAACTTAGTTTAATTGTGAATCGCAATAGGGGCAAAAGTCATAGAAAATAACATAAATCCAGCTGATTGTCTATCTCATTTTCATCAGGATCATCATAATGTAAATTATTTTTACTAATGTCATTGATTTTTTTGTTTATTAAAAAATTGTATATCTACAGAAGGGTAAGTTTTAAAATCAAGTTTAGAGTATTAAGTTATTTGCTCAAAATTCCAGCATTGAGCCATCTTGGGGAAAAACCGTTCTGTGAAAGGCTGGCAGATCTTTTCTTCGCCAGTGTGGTTGCTTTGTTGGGTTCCGTAAAGCTATTTACTATGCTGCTCTTCACTGTTTTGCCCATAGGTGTTTGCAGATCTCTGTGAATGTTCTCGTTACGGAGTATATTGCCTTAACCAAGACACTTTTCCAAAGAGGTGGAATCTGCAAACCCTTGTGCCATTATCCAATGACAACAAAAAGCCTGGTGAACCCGAGTCTTGCCTACCGATATGCTTACTACATACAATGGGAAAAATTCTTGAGAGCATAAGTTGCCACAAGCTTTCATCTTTCGCAGAAGATAAAGATATTTCATCAACATACCAGTTCGGCTTCAGGAAATCCCGCTTAACAGTGGATACTATCAAAAGCGTGGGAGCTACTTTCCGAACCGTAAACTGAGGTTTAGAACCGATAAAAGCATTGAAGAGCACAACGTATAAGAAGGGGTCCCCCAAGTATCAGCTATAGGCCCAATATTGTGGAACCTAATGTGGGCCGGTGTTTTAATGGTTATCCCTCCTAGAACCAAAGTTATTGGACTCGCGAAACACATCCAAGATAGAGGATCGCCAGCGAATCAGTCAGAAGGATTAAGGCTTGATTGAAGGCACTAGAATTTGTGAAGGTAAGGAAGCACTGTAAATATCAAGTCAAAACCCGCTGTTAAATATGTACTTAGGGGTGATGACTGATAGGTGATAGGGTGATGAAAATATGCTGTGCAAAGGCATCGAGTGTGCCGTGCTGTTTGGCCCAAATAATTCCAAACAACGGTGGCCCTAGCCATAGCAAAAGAATACTATATAGTAGGGTTGCTGGCTCAGTTCTTTTGCACGCGACATTAAACATAAACAGCTACTCAAGAAAACTAATAGCTGTCTATCGGCTAAACACTTTCCGGACTCTCTGTGGCTTCCGTACAAATTCTGATGACGCTTTTTTCGTCATTTTAGGACCAGTCCCGGTAGGCATTGTGACAATATAAATGAGAATTGTATGTATAAGGCTATCCTAACACGACGGCAGAGCAAGGCGCTAAGAAATTGCAGCAGAAGAAAGATGTGGTTTGAGACCGCTTGCTCAGATCATCTAAGTACAGAGGGAGACATGAGTTAATACCCATCCTTAAGAAAGGAACCATGGAAGTACAAACTACAACCTAAATCAATTCCTTTGAGGCCACGGGTTGTTTAGAAAATACCTCATAGATTTGGCCATCTCAGATTACCAAACTGCCTAATCTACACGGAGAGAGAAGAAGATGTCCATCACGTCTCCTTCCAATGCCCATGCCCTGCTTCTGAAAGCTCTATAATCTTAAGGGGTTATATACCTTGTGGTCCGGTGAAATTAGCGAAAGTTGGGTTTTTTTTAAAGATATGTAGCAATAATTTTATTGTATAAAAGTTTTTATTATTGGATATTACAATGTTTAAAGAAAAAAAAGGCTTTGTTTGTGTAAAAATATTTAAAAATGGCGGAGTTATGGCGTTTTCCCCCAAGACCTTTTTTTTGGAAGAGGCTTGCGGTGGACGCGATTCAAGTCCACCAAGTCAACTGAAATCAAAAAATCGAAAAGATTTCATTAGTATAGGGTTATATCTTCTTAGTGAACGATCAATATATTAAATATTTTGATTTTTGTGAAAATAGGAACATGTTTTTAAAAAACTCCATTTCTACAGTCCTAAAATTGGCATTAAAAAATTCATATCTGCAAAATAAAAATTTATACATAAAAAGTTGATCGTTCACTAAGAGGCGACATCAATTACGAACAATTTAAAAAAAAATTATAAAAACCGCAAAAGCATTTTTGGAAAAACACGTTTTTGAGATAATCGCGTTTAAAGTTTCAAGCGCCGCATGAGGCCGTACGCTCAGGACGTGACGACGCACAATTTAAAACGCTGTAACTTTCGATCTATTGCTCAGATCTCTATAAAATTTTTGGAAAATGTTCTCAAGGGATTGTACTTTACGATAAAGAAATAAAATTTATTTTGATTTTTTTGAAAAACACAAGGTATATAACTCCTTAAGCGGAGAAAGTATTGCTAATAAGTCCCGTGAGGTAATACCTTCTTGGCAGTTTCCCGGGGAGAGTGGTAGATTGTGGAGAGGTGCTTAGTACATAAATCTAACTGTGAGGCTACAAGTTGCGCATACTGCTATTTTTTATTTAGTTAAAAAGTAAATTTTGAGTCAAATGGACATTTTTTTCTAGGCCTGATGGGTGTCAAAACATGCCGATGAATGAGTTAAAGGTAAAACGCTTTGGGCTATTCGAAATTTGTTGGAAAATAGATACTCTTCTAACTGAAACGAAGTCTTATGGAGAATAATTTATGAATGAAGTAGAAATTAGTCGCTTGTTATATGCACTAAAAATCGACGTATTGCATTTTTGTATTATATTTATAAAAATTAATAATGTACTGAAAAAAGAATAATTTCATTTAAAAAATTATCACTGGTAAATGAACGTACAATCAGCTCAATAATGAGTAGTTAGTTACATAGGCAATTATTGTAGGCCTGTTGTTGCAGTCTAACTAACTGTAAGTCATTGGCAATTTTTCATTTTTGTGCCACCTCTTTCTCTCTCCTACTGTCCCGCTTTCCCACTCGCTCTTTCGTGTTCGCCTTTGGATTGGAAAAATATCCTGTGGTGCGCTTTAACATGCCAAATCCGCCTAAGCGACAAATTGACATTAATCACTATTGTTGCGCGATAATGTTATTTAAAAGTGTACACATACTGTTGTTCCTACTTGTTTGCAGCGCTGGCTGCTGGCTGCTGACTGATCCAATTGGTAAGGCGTAAATCACGCGCTGTCATTCAGCATTGTCGTAGTATTCCATTTTATCACTTGAGCCTCTCCTCTCCTCAAACATTTCTACGGTCACTATAAAATGTTGCTGCTTCCTCTGAGCTGAGTGTAGTTGTAGTTGACGGTTGTAAAGAGTCTGTTCTGGTGTTTCGATATTTTATTTAAAATAAAAACAAACATAATTTTTGATTGAAATGTTTCAATGAAACATCTCGAAATAAATTAATTATCCACATAAAAGATAAATTGTTTAAATTCCACTCAAAATGGGTAACTTAAGGATTTTTACATCGCTATTATTCGCTTTTACGTACTATTTGTTGTGTAGCTGTAAATTCGCGGTACAAAATAATCGTCAGGTAAGTGTTGGTGCGCACAAAAATCGCGTAATTTATTGCTGACTGGAAATTGAAAAGCATTCATAGACCAGCAAACGAACCTACATAGCTGTCGCGTATATAATTCGTCAAACAGTCGATTCATGAATGCCTAATTGTTGAGAACGTCAAGATATCGCATATCGATGTTGAAGCTTATATCGCAACACTCTGCGCTACAGCAGCAATATTCTCAACACAACGTCCAGTTTTTGGTCAATCAGTCATTTTTCTATTCTCGATAAAGCTAGTTTCTTGAAATTTTTTGACCAACCTTTCAATTGTCGACTCATTCGGACAATTACTTCCGCCAAACAAATCAGGAATTTGACGATAATAAGTTTCAATAATTTTAACGCGTTGCTCTATCGTGTTCTGTGTACTTGACAAGTGTCAAACAATACAAAAAAAAAGCAGGTATCGCTCTAGGAATTATTCAAGAATGATAGAAAGAAAAATGCGCCCATCAGAGAGTACGTGACGTCACGTTTTTCCAAGTTGTGCAGTATTGCCAACTATTTGATCTTCGCAATAAATTTAGTGCTTTTTTATACCGAAAATGCGAAAATTTTGAAGTTTCGTGTGTGTTTCTTTTTTTTTAATTTAAAGCTACCGAAACTTTAAGTTAAAAAAAAAAACTGTATTATTATACAAAAGAAGGTTAAAAAAGGCCACTCTGAGAAGATTTTAGTGATAATGAAAAGTAGTTGGTTCTTATAAAATTTAATATTTGGAAAGTGTGAATTTAATTTTTTGCTCCTTTTAAGGTTATGCAAAAATATTAAATGTCAACTATTCCTAAGATTTAAAACCGTTTTACACATTTTAAAAGGCGTTTGAATTTACTGAATGTGGATTAAAACCATATAGGTGTAATCGTTCCTCTCGGCCATCAATCCTTAGTGGGACATAGTGCATCAAGAGGTGTATTCATTGTAAAAATAAGCCACAAAATACCAGAAAATATTAAAGAAACCATACTGACTTTTTAAAAAAGAGTACCTTATCTAGCTACATAACCTCAAATATAGCAAATAAGTCGTTCCCTTAACAAAATAGTCTCTCTTAACAAAAAAAAAAACTCATAAATTAAATTGTACATTAGCCTAACACATTTAGCTAAAAAAAAACGCATATTTTAAAGACAATTTGTCACGCATACAAAGTTCTTTAAGTGATTCAATAAAAATTTGGTGTTTTATTTGGGCATTTTAGTGCGTTTTTATATCCAAAGTTAGGCAACACTGCAGTAGCGAGCGAGAGATTTGACTGCCGAAAACAGAAGAACACCAATAACACTTGCAATCGCGGGCAATGCCACCAGATGTTAAAAAAATGTAAAGCTAAATAAAACTGAGTGAATTATTTAAATAATTATTAAAAAATGTATATTTTACAAAATTATAAACATTACATTTTAATTAGAACAGGCTACAAAAATGCCATGAGGAAAGAACTAAAACTCCGAGACTAAATAACAAAAAAAAAGAAGCTAAATCAAGTTACGAAAATGCTAATCTGGCCATACTGGAGCTAAAATCAAGTAACTCGTTGTCAAATTTGCTGACAGCAAAGTGACGGGACCACGATAGGTGCCATCTCATTATTATTTCCATCATGGGAATTATTCACTACAGACATCTAGGCATCATTTTTGAAAAATTCTTTATTAATTTCAAATTCGAAATATGCACTTTTATTTCATCGCTCGTTATTGTGAATAATATAAAAAAGTTGTACATCCATTCCTTTCTGTTTCTTTTTCAGCTCGGCGAATCTGCGAGCTCATTTCCTTACTCCTTAGGTACTCTAAATCGTCGGCCACATACTGCCTTCAATGCGGATCGATTTAATGGACCAGCGCATCAGAAACGTTCTAAAAAATTAGACAACTTCGTTGAATACCCCAGCACCGAAGTGTTTGATGCACCCCACCCCGGCTTCGATCGAATACCCTTCAATGATTACAATCGCATAGTTAGCGCCTTAAAAGGTTCGGGTCGCATCTGTTATTTTAGTATAAATATTTATGTAAAACACAAGGTGGCGCAAAATTAAACACCTTATCGGAAGATTTGTAATTTTTGACAATGGCGTCATACGTTAATCATATTTGACGCTTTGAAACTGGACAGCTGCCGTAACATATACAAACAGACAAGCAATAAGGATTTCCATCACTCAGAATTATTTTATAATTTTTTGTATTTAGTAAAAAAATTGTTAAAAAAGAAATTATGATTAATTTTGCGCCATTTTGTATTTCGTTAATTCCGTTTCCATTTCTTTTATTGTGGTGTTTCTGTTTTTTTTTTGGCTTCCATTGCAGAGATGTTGCGTGCACGCGACGAAAAAACCATTATATTGCGCCCACGGCCTGGGCGTCGTTCGGCGGGCGGTGACTTTCCGTTATGGCACTATTTTATAGATGATGTCGACAACATGGGTCTGGATGCCTCTGATACCGCCGCTATTGTGGGCGATTCAGTTGACGCACTGGCGGATACTTCCCTGAAAAAGTCGGCACCATTCAAACCGCGACTCGGAAAACGTGGCGGAAGTCGAATATGCGAATGAATTGCTGATGGCAGTCCATAGGCCGTCCTGTTGAGGTCGTTGCGCAGTTAGCGCGTTGCAGGTGTGCTCACATGCATACATAAACATATACACATATATACGGACAAACATACATACATAGATATATACGAGTTTTGTTTGTTTATTTGTTTTGGTTTGCGTGTTGCGGTTGTGTGGTTGTGTGGTTGTGCAGCCCGAATGGTTTGGCCAGTTTGTCAAGGCTAAAAGTGACGACCTGTGTCGGCGAATTTTTGATAGCTAACAAAATTTTCTATGCACATATATTTACGCATTTCAGTGTTGATGATAGAGATACATGCAGTTTGAAAGTCACCATTCACCAAAATAGTAAAATGGCCTTTGATATTCGTGGAAAAAAGGAAAATTTAAAAATCTATTTGTGTTTGAAAAGTAGAAAATATCTTTGTTATTGTGCTATGTTGGTGTTGTAGTGCAACTGGAATGTTAAAAAGATTTCTTGTTATTGCTGTAAAAGTTATCAATGCTCTGGTGTCCTAAATTTGAAAAAACCATTCAAAACTCGATAATTCGTATTGACAAAGTAGAGAATAATTCTATAATATTGGGTTTTTTAATTTTAATATTTATTCAAAAGTGATACAATTAAGAAAATGCAAACAAAAAAAAAATAGATAGGAAAATATGATATTTCCACATTAAATAAATGTAAAAAAGTCGAATCTATGAAATATTTATGTATATACATATTTAAATACATTTTAAGCGGGTTTAGCATAAAGAATAAATAAATGAAATAAAAGAATAAATAGATATTAATGTTGAAAAAAAAATAAAAAAATAAATAAATAAATGGCAAAAACAAATTAGATACATCATCGTCATTGTTGACGTGACGGTCCGGGTTGAAACTTGGACACCCTCAATAGCTACTATTCTAAATCTTTTTTTCGTTTGTGCCCATCCTCAGAAAAGGTTCAGTCCACTAAAGCTGTAGTTGGCGATTTAGAAGTTGTTTAGTTCAGCTGGGCATTCGTCGTTGTAACGCAGGTGATAGATGACGTGATCTATCTGCACCGGTCCAAGAATGCGGCATAGAGTTTTTAGCTCAAATACGTTAAGCTTTTCTTCATCCACCGTACGTATCTCCCAGGTTTCAGAAGAATAAGAAAAAAATGTGGTGCCTAGAGCCTTGTAGGTATAGGAAAGGAAGGCCACATTCCCCGTCTGGAGCCAGATACATATATTGTTTATGAAATGAGGTTTGAAAAAAAACTTCAGCGCTATGATTTAGATGGCATTTGGTGAAGATGGTTGGTGAAGATGGAAGGACTACTGCATAGTCTTCTTCCCTCTTGCGATACAATTGCACAATAGACTTCTGCTAAAAAATTAATAAATTTAAACATGGAACTGGGTTTTCTAACCACCGTATGCGCCATGGTGGTGGTAGTTAGGTACAGTTTTGGAGAAACAGTTCTAAGATTGGCTTTGCGTATAATAAAAAACAATAAAAAAATCAATTAAAAATAAAAAGACTTTTAATTTTAATTAATTAAAAAATTTGTTTTTTGAGAATTTTTTTTCTCTAAAAACAAATTTTGAAATTTAAATTAATTATATATAAAAAAATTCAAATACTAAAACTTGAAAAGTCTTTTAATTTAAGATTAAAATTAAAAGCTTGAAAAATGTTTTTTTTATTAAATAAAAAATTTAAAATTAAAATTTTTTGAGTGAAAAAAATCAAAAGTTTTTTATTTTTTTGAGTAAACAAAACGGAAATTTTTTTTAATATAAAATTAAAATTAACAACTTAAAAGATTTAATTTTTTTATCACATATCACCATAATTTAAAATTAAAAACTTAAAAAATGTTTCTTTTTTATTAAATAAAAAATTTTAAAGTTTAATTTTTTGAATTTGAATTTTTTGAATTTTAAATTTAAATTTGAGTGAAAAAAATTTAAGATGTTTATTTTTTTGAGTAAACAAAATTTTTACTTTTCTTTTTGTTCATTTAAAACCTTTTTTAATCTTTTATAAAAAAAATTCCTATAGAAAGAATACTTGCAGAAAAAAATTAAAACTTTAAGTCCCAATTTTTTACTCAATATTTACTCCCCCACATACGAATTTACGCAAGAGAACGGAACGAAGTCGAACCATTTTTGAAGCGGACGATAGATTACGATAAAAAATGGGAAAGTTTGTTCATAAACGAGAAAAAAAGTTCTAACTAGTATTGATGAAATCACGCTGAGCAAAAAAAAAAAACCAAAAACAAAAAAAAAAAAAAATGAAACGATCGCCAAGCTCGGATTTGCCAGGCAATTATTTGCTACAACCGAAACACTCTTCACTGTTAATAGTTAACTGGGTATATTTAAGTAGACGATCGACCAAAAGTTGGACACTTTGGACACACAAAGGGTAAATACAGGGTTGCCCATATTCGACGGACCCATCTGGCAGTAATATTGTATTTAATTAAGACAACACCAGCCCGTACTTATTTTTATTGATGCGTCAAACGCATAGAGAGTTTGGCTGGGATATCTTGCCATATCCACCCTGTAAAGCAAGCCTGGCATATTGCGATTATCCTCTTTTAAAAATTTTGCAAAATCTTCTTGGTGGCACAAAACTAGTTTCAAGAACGGCTTGTAAAAATAAGTTGGCCAAGTTTTTGTTTTTTACGAATAGGGATGCACTTTCTATGTGAAATAAACTGAAAGAGCCGTCACCAAGAGCTTGACAACTTAAAGTGATAATACAAAAGTGGAATATTGTTGGAACTTTTTTTTATTATAATCTGGTAGATAATTTCATTGCATTTATAATATTTTTGAATATGATATCTGCGGCTACGAATATTGCAACAAATCGATTGCTTAGCGCGATGTACGGCAAATTTCGCCATCTTGTGGAAACCAAATGTCGTCGATGTTTGGTTGATTAATTTTTGGAAGCAAAAAATTAATCAGCATGGCTCGATAGCGCTCACTGTAACGGCAGCTTATTCTTCATTTCGAAAGAAATAAGGACCGCGTATTCCGCCAGCGTGTAAACCGTGTAAAGTATATGAAGTGCTCTATGAACTTCGCGAACAGATTTATTTTTCAAATTATTTTTCAAAGCTAATTTAGCTTTAAACGATTCATGATGCCTTGCCAAACTTTATTGAACAGAAATGCCAACACAGTTTGCTATTTTCAGCTGTGAAACCATTTATTTATCGATATCGATAGTTCTCATTCAGCTAGAAAACGCGCGTAAATATATAATTATTTAGATACATAAATAATTACAAAAAAAGCAATAACTACCTGCCAAAGGTGTCAATCCCATCATTGTATGGAGCGCATATTTTTAGAACACACTTGCTATCCCCCGACCCATTTACATGAACTATCTCCAATGAATTATTTAAATTTCAATTAGTTTGTGTTAGCATGGAGAAAGTAGTCACTCACCAATATGTGGCAATACTCAACCGCGTACATACACATCTGGGTAAATAACACAGCAAAAACTGCCAGGTGAAATAACGGAAGCAGGAGCAGAATGATTAGGGTCACCTACGCAGAATTTGCGGGCGTTTAAATGGCTGCTCTGTGCTGAAGCGGAGGTTAATTTTAAAAACGATGCTCAATCAAGGGTCACCTGTGCAGCTCGGTCGTCAGGTCGGTTGGCCAGGTTAATGTTGAATGAAAGAGGAAGCGAAACAAAAGCACAATAAATTGCTTAAAAAGGGGTAAACGAAGTATACGCGTGTGTGTGTGTGTTTTTCTCTGAAAATATCAAAAGAACAACAGCCAGCTGCCATTGAATGTGTGAAAGGATTGTCAGCATATGCACATTTATGTACTCACGTCTCGGGTTAGCCTATCACGTGTGAGTATTTCAATGCGACACCCTGATGAATACTAAGAACTAAGCCATTTAGGACAAATTGATTGATGTATTGTGCATTGATTTGTATCGCACTTTCACAAAAGAGATTAAAGCAAGGATTTCCATGCCAATTTGCTACGCTACTAATTGTCTGGAAAAGTTTAAGCGGCCAGAAGCGGATGAAAGAAAGCGTTAAATCGGCAAACAAAACCAGTTGACTTAGCTTAGCAAATACTTTATGGCTCTGTAGGAAAATCCACTAGCTCTGTACGGGAGTGCTTGAATTTCGAGCTGCGATTTGTTTGCGGTATTTTTATTTTTATATGAAGTTTCTTCCTGTTAAAGTTCGCGTTGATCACAAATGAGCTAATAATTTTGAAGAAATCTCGCAGAATATATATTCTTGATTAATTGAAATTTACTGGAAAAGTATTTCGTTCATGTTTCTTTTCTAATTTATGGTGTGCATCGTGATTTTGTCCATGAAATATAAATGCAGTCTTCTGCCTCTTCCAAACTTTAAATGGCTCTCATAAAAATTTGTTTCATTATTTCAACACTCTTGGAGTGTGCTCATGCATTCACAGCATTATAACTTACGCTGCATTCTACAGTCCGCGAAAAAATATAACAATTTTGACAAGTTTTAACGATAGATCTGAACAAAGACTATAACATACGAATACCCAACAGAAAGGATTACCAGAGTAGAGTCATGTCAGATGATAGCGGTCACCATATTTATACAGACGGTTTAAAGATGGGCACTAGATCGGGGGGGTACTCGGATCAATTGTTCTTAAATTGCTCCTTTATAATTCCACATAGGTGTAGCGTATGCCAAGCTGAGATCTACACTATAACAGGAAAAACGCTCTCGCTTATCCAACAACATAACACCACATTTGGTGGGTTCCCGGCCTCTCTGGAGTGAAGGGAAATGAAAGAGCGGATGACGGTGGCGAAAGGCTTTGAACTGGACCTACGTCGAGTAGCAGGGGACACTGGGGCTCCTCTAAACGAACTATACATTACAATTGACTGACTTAAGCGAAATTGCGGAAACCAATAGAAAGTGGTCTCTGACTACTAACTGCAGGATCTCCAAAGCGTTCTGACCAAAACTGTATTTTAGAAGGATAAAATGCCTACTTGGATTAAACAGATCCTCACAGGTGTTATAACTGGTCTCTGCACTAACCAGTAGGATGGGTGCACCTTACAATGACTTCTATAGAATTTGTGGAGATCAAGAAGAAATTTAGTCGGAACAACACCTCCTCTGTGAATGTCCTGCACTTCAAAGAAGCCGTGGCAAATATCTTGGCAATTATTTCTTTGAAGACCTGGGAAATTTGCAAGATGTCTCACTGGAGGGACTAGTTGCCTTCTTAAAAAGATCTAAGTGGTTTAAGAAACTTAGTTAGGTGATGGAAATTAAATGCAGGTATCACAGAGGGCCTAAGGGCTACCGAGTGTCTTGTCTTAGACAAGTAACCTGGCTAACCTAACCTATCAATTTATTTACTCATTTTTTAATAGAATAATTTTTTTATAATATAAATATTAATATTATTAATCCAAGTTTCAAACTGCGTACAAGATTTATAAAAATTCGATAAATTCTAGTAAAAACTTGAAAATATTTGAGTAGTCCATTACATTTTAGTACATATAAGAAGAGCAAATTATAAGTAGCTCAAAATGTTCGTTGATTTTTGATATTTTTTCCCTGATAGTGTTACGTAGTTTCTGCATATAAAAAAAGTCGTGGGTTTCTGACAAATTTCAGGGAAATTTTCTAGCAATTTGCTCTTTATATTAGAATTACTAAAATTTAATGTTTTATAAAAGTGGGTACCTATTTTTTTTAAATTCTGATTATAAAATCTGCAATGAGTATTTTTTCAGTTTTTCTAATTTTTGTATAAAGCTTGAAATTAAGATTTATATGGTTTTTGTAAACAAATATTGAATATAAAAAAAAAGAAAAATAGTCAAAACCAGCCAAACTGCTGTGGTGCTATTTTTTCTTGTAGGCCGGCCACAGTTGAGTTCAAAGTCATATTCAGATGTGCGGACTGCCACATTGCCTGCGGTGTCTCTCATGACCAAATCGGTACTAGTAAAACAATTTAGAATTATTTTGAGTAGCGTTTGCAATCGCCTCTCGGCAGTCAATGCCACACCTCCGAGGGTATTTCTGCCATGAAAAAGCTTCTCATAAAAGAGACTACAAGAAATTTTAGCTTTTTTATTCGAAGTGCTAAGCACTAGCCTGTATTTTGATGAAATTCGTTTGCAGGTTTTGCAGGCTGTGATAAATCATGGATCCACATTGTTGGAATTCCTGTAAAGGCTCACGTACTGATTCTCGCTGAATTCTGCATGAATTGTTGTTCAATTAACAACTAAAAAAATTACGATTGTATGTTTCTGTTCGGGTAACTCTCTCTCTTGCTTCATTGCACCTCCTATTGTGATTTAAAGTTGGACGTGTTGTTGATTTTTCGCTGCCTTGTATGTATAAAGAGAGAAAAAAGCAATGGCTAATAAGAGACTTTGTGGCAGCGAAAAAACCAACAGTAGCGTTTAATAATTTGAATAAAACCTGACAGATGGGCTGGACGTATCGGACATATATACTAATGTTAGCATTTTTGGTCCAGTCCGTAATAAATGTGCGAGCTTGTTATCAAGTGGCGATGAATAGTTGCACAACTGATTTTTTTCTTAATTTCAATTTGAAATTTTATGTGCTTTGTACGCATGGATTCAATTTTCACTGTATAATCGTACTAATTAACAATTTTTTGTAATAAAAATGGATTATTTCGGTTTTAAAGGGTGGTTAAATTTCAAGGGCCGATGTTGAATGTGAACCACACCTAAACGTCAACGACACCGTTGGACTTCTTTCTTTGGGATTATTTGAAAGAAAAGGCTTAAGCCAGCAACAAGTCAAGAGCTAAAGGATGAGATAATTCGGCACATTAACGGCATAGAACCTCAATTATTCCTCAGCGTCATCGAAAATTTGGACCAGTGGATGGAGGTGTGCCGCCGAGACCTCGGCGTCCATTTGGCTGATATTTTGTTCCACACGTATTTGAGCCATACCAGTATTAACATAATAAAGATAAATGACAATAATTTCCTAAAAAAATTGTATTTTATTCAAAATCAACATCGGCCCTTGAATCTGAACTACCCTTTATTAAAACTTATGTAATGTTTTTAATGTAATATGTAATGGATTTCATTATTATTTCTTTTACACGGTTTTTTGCGAAAATATTTACAGTGTGGAACCTATCCCCAAATTTTTTACACGATTTTTTGTTTGTGCGTAGTTCTAAGGAACGTATCTACAATGTACAAAAATAGTTGGGTGTATTCACTTTTCTCCCAATGCCACCATGCATTCTTGACTTACACTCACATATACGAAGTGCAATAGCAAATATGAGAATCAGCAAACAATTATCATATAATATTTACATGACCAAGAAAAACGCACGAAAAATATGAAATTGTGAGCAAATAACCGCAATAAATCTAAGTTTCTGAGGCTATAAACATTTTATTTTGACTCTCGAAACAACCATTTGAAGATTCTTTGAATAATCGGATACTCTTCACACTCGCTTAGCTGTCCCCTCATATGTTAGATACATGTACATTAGGGTGGCAGTTATTTTGCAAGATTATTTTTTTATTGGTGCTACCCCCCAGATTGGTTCCTTTATTTATAAAAATGGTGGAAAAAAAGTTTGAAGTAAATCTGGTAAGTGGAAAGTGTGCCCCCGGGCCTTCAAAGTTTCAAAAAACCCGAAAATTCGTAGTATAAGTACTAGTAGTAAGTAAAGTAGCCGGGCACTTAGTTTATCACATTACAATGATAATTCAAATTATTACGCTCAAAAAAAATATATTCAATGCAGAATCTACTAAGTCGTTCGACCCTTGCTTTTTGACAACTCTGTCAAAAATTTTCCATTTTTCTTCAATTTCTGAATTAATATACAAAAACAAAACGGAAGTTAAAATATGTGAGATGACTTATCAACTGATCACATTTTGAAATTCGAAATGAAAATAGATTTCTTCAAACAGATTTCCGCGCATAAAAAGTTGGGTTCGCGTTTTGACTAACGTACACATCGTGTCTTGGATAATATCAATATCAAAAACTAGTACTAGTATCAAATAAAGTAGGCGCGCATTTCGTTTCTGAAATAACAACGGCAATTCAACTTTTTATGGCTAAAAAAGTTTTGTATTAAAGTTTTTTAAAAAAATCATTAGTTGCGTACAACATTTGAAGTGCAGACATTCGGTAGTACAATGTCGCGACCTCTATTACGAGAAAAAGTTTATCTGCTCGGGTATTATTCAAATGAAATTTTTGGAAACAAACTTCCATCTGTAAAACAAACGTTATAAGTTTTTTTTTTCAATTTACGGGTGTGTAAGTTAACAATACGAGGCAGTGCTTCACTAGCTGTGCGGGAAGTGATGATATATTGGGAGAAAGCCCGAATTCCGACGCAAGAACTTAAGAACTGTATACCAAAGTTAGAAGGTCTCTATCAGCAGTGGCGGCAAGAACGTCGATGGATCATAAGAAAAAAGAAAAAGAATTCGTTGAAAAACTCGAGGATCTCTTCGATATTGCACACGCCAATCAATTGAGTAAGTACTTATCTTCATCTTCTCTAGCTACCTATTTAACATGAATATTTATGTATATCGAACTAAATCGTACTTATATTGTCAATACTATTTCTAGCTCAATCTGATATACTGATGACGTCGAGTTCAAGCAGCGGAGAAGATTTAGAAGCGCGTGCTTCAGAGGAAATTCTGCATTGCTCAAAACATTTGTCTATACCAGCAAAACAAAAAAGAAGACGACAAATAATAATAACTCTTAAGCTTGCTGCTGCTTTGGATAAGTGCAAGATCAGTGACAGGAATGCAGTTCATATTCTTATAGCTACACTTGAAGCCCTTGGTCAAGATGTGGAGAAATTCATTCAATTCTCGTGAGAAACTCCGCGAAAAGAAAACTATCGAAATCAAAAATATCTTTAAGGATAAGGAATTGCCTGTCGCTACGATACATTGGGATAGTAAATTACTGCCATCACTAACAGGTAAAGAGACAGTAGACCGACTTCCTGTTATTCTTTCAAATTGCGGTGCGGATCAACTTCTTGGTGTACCTGCATTGCAATCAGGGAGTGGAAAAGAACAGGCAACAGCTGTTTGCGAAACCCTTGCGGAATGGGGCCTTCAAGACTACGTAAATGCATTGGTTTTTGACACTACTGCCTTTAATACGGGCCCTTTTAATGGTGCGTGTGTTTTGATTGAAAGCTTTTTAGAAAAATATCTCTTATATTTGCCTCGCCTTGCCGCCATCACATATACGAAATCATTTTAAAAGCCGTTTTCGAGAAGAAGATGGGTAAAACTACCGGCCCAAACGTACCAATCTTAAAAAAGTTTCAAACTGCTCAAATAAATGTAAATAATTTTAAACCGGAATCGTGAATAAGAAGATCAGAAAACATTTGTGGATGGCTAAGGCTATTTATTGCTTTAAGATATTCATGTTTCGCGACGAATTTAAATTATCACTGCGTGAGGAAAATGCAATTTGTGATATTTGCATTTTCATTATCTGTATATATATCGAAGCGTGGTTTTATGCACCTTCTGCAGCCAAAGCACCATTTTTGGATTTCAGTGTTCTTTCCAAAATTTATAAATACCGGACAGTTAACGATTTGGCTTTACAAAAAATCAAAAATCATTTGTGGTATTTATCACCTGAATCCATCGCCTTGGCCTTCTTTGACCCAAATGTGACGGCAGAATCAAAAATTAAAATGGTAAAGGCATTTAATCATGAAACTGATGCTGAATGTGAAAAAAGTATTAAAAGGATAACCGTGGAAACAAGCCAAGTTCCTGAATTATTAAATCAAGGACTTGAACAATTTGTCTCCAACAAAACAAAACGATTCTTTGCAAGATTTAACATAAATGACGAATTCCTGTGCACAGATCCTGCCCGGTGGCACAAACATGAAGATTTCGCCCAAGCTTTAAAAGTAGTTAATAAACTTAAAGTAACAAATGATACGGCGGAGAGAGGTGTTGAGCTAGTAGAGGATTTTAATAAGTTATATACAAAAAACGAGCGACAAATGTAGTACGTGCTCCAAGTTGTAAGTGACTATCGACAGAAGTTCCCAGACAGCAATAAACAAACTATATCTAAAAATAAATATTTTTAATTAATATTTATTTTATTTTATTCAATGAGTTATTTCTTTTTTTATGCATATATGTGTGCTAAATACTGTATGGATAATAATTTCCTTCTTCAATTTATATATGTATAATTTAATATACTTTACCAATTAAATTCTTTTACTATTTATTTACGCTGTGTATATACTCATGTAAAATAAAAAACACACTTTTAATGAAATTAAATGTTTTTGTCATTTTGGGGTAAATTTTGCATATTGAAAGGCTCAGGGGCACACCTTTCCCCTATCCGATTGGCACCAAATTTCACAGAGGTCATTTTTATATAGAATGGAACCAAACTGGAGGGTAGCCCGCGAAAAAATATTGTATATAAAAAAACACGTCAAATAACTGCCACGCTAATGTACATATTATATCGTCCCCTTAGTATTAAAATAGCCTATACATTTTTTAATGTTTTGAGAAAATGAATTTCAAACTTTTTGTCGAAAGTAGCTCTCACTCAAATCTCGTTATGTCTGTAAATATGTATTATTTTTTGACTGACGTTTTGACCCACTTTGTGGAAATATAATTTGACAAAATTTTGACCACATATAATATCGACGATGGAGAATCCAAAAATTCAATAAAAAAATAATAGCCTATGAGCACATAGGCTATTGTTCTTAGTATAACGATATGTACCTCGACTTCAGATATTGGATGATATTATTCCTTTTCCGTTTTTATTTTGATAAACAAAAAATTGTTTTTTTGCTCAGTTTAGTCATAAACGGATTCCCCGACAAGTCGCTTCCGTTAAAACTTTGAGCTTTTGGAGCTGCTTTGGCTACACATTTTTTAAATATAACATTCGATGTGCCATTTCGGCACCTTTGGCTGAAAGATCGAGAAAAGGATGGGCGGAGTTCTAAGTTCCGAGCATCTGGGGATCTTCTTCAATTTTAACTCCCCGACTATTGCAGTGTTTTTCAGACTGAAGTGATGCCATTAATTAAAAATGTGATGCGATACTGTATGGTGCGATACCTGGAGATGTTACCTATGATTGTCACTGATAGCTAAGTGGCGAAAAAACCCCTCACAGAGTAGACGACAACTTCTAAGGTAGACATGAAATGTCGCACATACCCTAACCAGATGGTTGAGCCATTTCACCCAAAGGTAACATGGGTTTCAGGCGATTGACCATTGCAACATCGAAGGGAATTGTAGAGCCAATGAACTAGCGAGACTTGGCACCAAGTTGACTGATGAGTACACAGTTAATTGCAAGAAAGTTTTAGGAACAGCGAACGAGACGTAACAAATCCACATGCAGAATCATTCCACAAGTGTGAGCGACTTTCAATGCAAAACCCACAGAATTTCTGCTGAGCCGAAATAAACGTAATCTTGCTCACTGATTTCTGCTATAACGGGTCACTGTATGGCCCTCAGGCGTGACCGTCCTGCTATAACGGGTTACTGTCTAATAGACGGACACGCTCGTGGGCTAGGCACGCGGGCACTGAATTCGGGCAAGAGGGCACTGAATTCGGCAAGAGGGCAAGAGGAGGGAGATGGCTTCTATGCCAGTTGTATATGCACCACTTTAGGTAAATAATTCTGGAAAGAATTTACCAATCGAAAGTACCTGGGTACTTCGCCCTCAGAATAAATTCTACGAAATCTGTGAAAAACCTTAAGCTTCTCGCTGATAGTTACAAAATACCGATGTCAGACAGTTCTGGCGATTTGGAATTTTCTTCTCCAAAAATTTAGTATCTATAAAGCCGATAATATTAATTCAGAAATATTTTTCTCGTTTCTTTAAATGTGAATTTGATTTGTTTTTCTTTGCAACTTAAAATATCTATGTAAATTATATTATGAAAATTGTATTCTTTTGTGACTTACACTAAAAATTATAAAGTTCGCCCTTTCACGCTATTGTCGTTCACCTAACTCATACATACGTACGTATGTATTGAGTTGGGGAGTAAGTTCATAGCGATTTTATATTTTCTTTTATTTTACAACGATTTGTTTGCTGTTTGGCAAATTGAATTACTAAATTGAATTACTTAATCTTTTATTAGTTTTTAGGCTTAGAAATAGAATACAAGAATCAACATTTTCGATAGCTCCTCTTCTTTACTTTTCATCGAGGTGAAAAAGCTGCCGAAGCAGTCTGGGACATTTGCGCCGTGTATGGAGAAGGTGTCATAGACGAGCCTACAGCACGTAAATGGTTTGCAAAGCTCAAAAATGGTGACTTTGACGTCGATGACAAGTCCTGCAGCGGAAGGCTTTCTGAATTCCTTGAAGAACGACTCAAAGGGGACGTTTTGAATGGGAAGGGTCGCCAAACCAGTCGTGAATTGGTGGAAAAAATGAACTGCGATCATTAAACGATTCTCAATTACCTTCATTCAATGGAATTTACCGAAAAATTGGGAGCCTGGGTGTCTCGCGAGCTCAACGAAAAGACCAAATAAAGTCGCCTTCAGATTGCTTCTCAGCATCTCGCTGCATCTTATAATCAGCATTTTTTGTACCGAATCGTCACGGGAGATGAGAAGTGGTGCCTATACATCAATATGAAGCAAAGAAAGGTGTGGATGGCTCTAGGAGATAGGAAGAAGATCATGATATGTGTTTGGTGGGACTGGGAGGGTATGGTGCACTGGGATGTGCTCCAAAAAAATGCCACGGTCAACAAGGAGTTCTAAAGGGTATTCCAATAACAGGTGTTATTTTCAATAGCCCGCTATTTCGGTATATGTCACTTTTGAAGCTGTCATTTTTTGATATTTGACAAGTAGAAACTACGCCATTAAACTGCAACGATACACGCTTAAACAACTCACTGAAATTTTTAAAATTCACTATAAAAATGGTGAATATTTAGCAGAGACGGTTCGTAAAACTCGAACATTTTTGGGTCATCGTGAAGCACCTTGGCGGACCGCGATACAGAAATTGGTGGAAAAAAGTTGTTGGGACAAGTTAGTGATGTGAAGAATAAAACCCGTGCACATCGCTCAAGAACAGCCGAAAATATTGCTGTTGTAGCCGAAAGTGTTGAAGAAAACCCAGGTGTGTCCATCCCTCGTCGTTCTTTGGAATTAGGCATTCCACAAACGTCATTGCACCGTATTTTGCATAGAGAGTTGGGTCTTAAGGCGTATAAAGTCCAGTTAATACATGAACTCAAGCCGGCCGATCATAAACAAGGTCCTGTCTTTGCGGATTGGGTCGTTGAAATGCATGAAAATGATCCCGAATTCCATCGAAAAATCATCTTGAGTGATGAGGCCCATTTCCACCTCGATGGTTTCGTCAACAATCAAATTTGATTGATCTGGGGCTCAGAAAATCCAAGAGTTATTTTTGATAAGCCTCTCTATTCTCAACGTTTGACTGTTTGGTGCGGTTTATGGTCCGGCGGAGTCATTGGATCTTACAGTTACGGTGAATGAATTTCGCTATCGAGAGATGATTAACAATTTTTTATGGCCGGAATTGGATGGTATTGATCTGGACAACGTTTATTTTCAACAAGATGGCGCTACGTGCCACACAAGCAACGAAACCATTGATCTTTTACGGAAAAATATTACCAATAGCAGCTCTTATTGGAAAACCTTTTACGTTGCGCAGCTACACCGCGGGAATGAAGCTATTTGACTGAAAAAAACCTGATCATACTATGTCGATCCATAGTCCTTCACGACAATGCCAGGGCCCATGTTGCACAAGTCGTCAAAGTCGCACTCCAAGAGCTCGAAAGGGAGGTCCCTTAGCATCTGCCGTATTTTTCGGACCTTGCATCGACCAATTACCATCTTTTCCGCGCTCTGTCAAACCATATGAAGGGATGTACCTTCGATAACAAAGAGGTCCTTAAAAACTGGCTCAATAACTTCTTTGACACTAGACCGGGTAACACTAGAGAGGTGGGAAGAGGTTGTAAACATCAAATAAAACAGTGTATATATAATTGATTTACTTATTGGTATAATTATGGTTTCTTGTTTAAATAAAAGTCTTTGATAAAACCGCTACGAACTTATTCCCCAACCCAATACTATAGGGCCTATTCAGCATTGGTAGCTTTACATACATACATTCACCGAAGCTAAACGCAGCTAAAGCGCGTCAAACTCCCCAGCAATCGCTAGTTCCAACACGTTTTTCATCACGGTGGGCGTTTTTGCTGTCAGTATTACTACGCGTATGTCTGTACCTTCTCGTTTGTTTGTTTACCAGACTTGCTACTAATCATGCAATGATGACGCTGCAGGAAAAATTTTTGCCACTTCCCACATACTCCCAGTTTTAAGTTCAGTTACTTGCTATCGTTTTTGTTTCACTTTCTGCTGTTCTACATATCTCAGTTGCTGCTGGCGCGGGAGACGCTGTTGCTGTAATTTGCCGTGATTGTCATTGCGTAAATAACGTCCTGCGGCATTGCTAAACGCATGGCACAGAATAGTCCGGCCGCCATGACAAGGAATAGTCTCTAACAAATTGACATTAATCTCTATTACTAAATGTTTTGCTGATGCTTTCGGTCAATGCTGGTAATTGTTATAGCCTGCTGTGTGCTTGTTGCTGTTCTGAGTTCATGTTGTTGGCACACAAAAGTGGATTAATATATCAAGACATAACAAATGATCAACAACTATCCATTTGTTATTTTTTGCCTTTTTTTCGTTTTAACAACCAACTGGTGCTGTGAAAAATTATTGCTCCTTAAAACTATAAAAATCCACAGCTCCTGCGATACATTCATCAGTAGCTGCCAATTATCTATAGTGTTCACATATCCATCAAGCTAACGAAGATTTTAAGGCATTTCGTTCTGTGGAAGCGGAGAAGTGAAAAAGTTTTAAAGAGCATCAAATCAAAGTGCTCTAAACAAATTTGGTTTTTGTTCAGCTTGTCATGTACAATTTACGCGTGTACACTTTGCTTCTCGCTTTAGGCACTTCCTGCTACGTCTCCGATAGCACTAAGGCAACCAGCAATGACGATGATTTTCTGCAGGTGAGTAGTCTGCATTGCAATGGATACGAGTATAAGCAATTTAATGTTAATCAAGTTTGTGTGCTCTTTCGAAGTTGAGTATGTTACCAATACATGTGCGTTTCTTCTCTTGCCACTTCTTATATCGAATTTGCTTTGAGCGCAAATTAGAATTGCTTGCGATGTGCGATATGTTTTCATTCGCAATTAAGCTGAAAAAATAAACTGTAATTTGGCTTGAGAGCATACTCGCACATATACCTGAGTGCAAACATAAAAGCTAACCTTTGGTGGGGAAGATGTGGCACATACTCATACTCGAGAGTTAATCTTAACAGTTTAAAATGGCTTTGACTCGTAATGATGTCTATTATACGTTGAAATTGGAAAATCGGATTGAGTTAAATGCAGTTCGAGACATTTTAGTTGTACTAGGAAAATTTGCAGATAAAACTTTCGGAATAAATTGAATTGCTTGATTTTGAAAAGAGAAATATTTGTAAAGATTATATTACACTAGCTTAATGGTGTTTAGTTCGATATACAGTCCGCAACAAAAGGTAGCACATCAACATGTTGACAAGTTTTGACTATTTTCCTTATTTCTTTTATTGAATGTCCATTATTTTGTTTTTATGAAAGTATAGCTCATTGCCGATTAAAACCATATGAATCCAAGGTTATATGAAAATTAGGAAAATTTCGCAAACTTTTCATCTCAATTCCATGGTTTTTAATTGGAGTTTCTAAAAAAATTTTTGGTATGCATGCTTGTATCTTGTAAAATTGAAGTACAAGATGGCGTAGAATTAATTATCCAATTTTTTTGAATAAGCTTTTTATTAAATGAAAACAAAAAAATTATTTTGAATGATGGAAATCTTTTCATTTTGACCTTTACATCACTTGTCCGTCTGTGTACTGCAGCTGTCTGGTTCACAAGTGTCAAGTATGTCTGATAGCATTTTCAAAAATTATAAATCTTCCAATAGAGTGATTAAGTTTGTGCCACCTTCTAATAATATGGTAAAGTGTCAGTTTTAGTGGACGAGCAACATCTGCTTCCCTCAACAAACTTGCAGGATTCATAATGAATTCCCACCCCATTACTATTTACCACAAATTGTATAGGCCTTAAATATAATGAGTAATATTTCGTGACTGTTTCGAAAAATTCCTAGAGTTTTCGGTATGTCTCAGATGGCAACAATCGCCTTATATGAATGCAATTGCGCTATTGCCCAAATATGGGGCCTTTCGCCTAGAGTTGTATTTTGGCTCAATAATACCATTATAAAGCCAATTTTTTTTTATATGGAAACTCACTAGAGAAGATGACATCGGTAAAGAAGCTGGAGAGAGTTCAGTAGTCTGCACTCATTGGAAACAGTGGAATCAACGCACGGTTAAATGTGGTAAATGTAGATATCGCAGGTAAAATTGCTGCTGCGCGTACCGCCATCATACTGAGGGGTTCGGGCTATAGACTCAACCTCACTTGTTGACACTCAAGTATCCTAAGAAACTTTGCGTTCATTTCCCCGTCGATGGATCAATCGACACCCTCGCTTAGTCCAAGCGGAACTTTTTCCACCCATATTCCATGAATGGAGGAGTGAATGCGGGGCTACACTTGGAGGCAGGGCCTGGTGAATCTTCTCACGGATGGATCGAAGTTGGAGGGAAAGGTTAGTGGAGGAGTATTCTGCGAGGAGTTCCCCAGCAGACTCAAGTTCAGATTACCGATCTACTGCAGTGTGTTCCAAGCAGAGGTTTGGCTACTCTGTCGAGAAAGTAAATATTTACTCCGTTAGCCAAGTGTTAATTAGGGCCCTCGGGTCAATGATGGTGCATACGAAACCGGTCAGGGAATGCTTGGCCCCTTTCGATTGCATCCTAATTCTTTGTCATAAGGCTCATCTGGTTTCCTGGGCATATCGACATTGCGAAAAACTTTGTGGCGGATGAGCTGGCCAGACAACCTGCGGTCAGCTCCTGGAAAGATGGGCTTCGTGCCAACTGAGCGAGCGCTGGGAAGTACACAAACTTGTAAGGTCGCGAAATACTTCTGGCCATGTCTGAAAAAATATCAGCTCTCGAACTTCGTGGGTGTTTCACAGGACATTATCCGCGAGGTGGGCATGCTGTGAGATTTGGAATTACCTCTAGTCCGTTTTGCGTCAGCTGCATGGAGGATGAGGTGGAATGATCTCAGCACCTTCTCCTTAGCTACCCTGCCTTCGCAGGGCTAAGATTGAATCATCTTGTCTCTCACCTCTTTGCATGCTGATATAACAGGGTTTGATATTAAATCTGACGAACTTCATCAGCAGCATAAAGCGGTTAACGCAACGGCAACACATTCATAACCCACATGTACTAAACCTATCCGCCTAAAACTACTTATATACTGATGTATATATATATATATATATGTATATGGCACTTACATCCTTTTCCTCCTCCTCCTCCTTTTTGTGGCGTGCATCCTGATGTGGCAAATGGTTTGTAATGATCAGCTTTTTTGTGGCAGAAGTACACTCGAAGATTTGCCATCGCTTGTCGAGGGGCAACCGTTATTAAAATTTTTTTTTTCCATTTTGGTGTTTCACGGAGCTTCGAACCAACGTCTCTCCTAATTCCGACTGGTAGTCACATACCAATCCATTCGGCTACGGCGGCCACAAACAGCAATACCTAACTTTGCTTTCCTTAACATGCACAAACATTGCCATTTTATATGTTTTTCAACGGTTTTTGAAATAGAGTTTTGTGCTATTGATTTTTTCTCTATAATTTTAATATGGTGTACGAACTTTCTTTCAGAAAATGGCTCTTAACTTTAACAATAATAATATTTGCTGGAAGTCAATAACTCAATTAATGATATGGTACGCAATGTTTGTGTACAAAAGGTTGACCGCGCTCAACCCGAAGTGTCAATACCCGGTATGATTGTGTTAGTTTGCTGTCGGCTGATATTACCTTATTTCTCAAGCCTGAAAAGCATTTCTTTTGTTAGGTGCATATGGCCGTGCGCCGTAATTTTCTTGCTTCTCCATCTCTTTCTGCTGCTTCCGGTGAGAGAATTTGTGCTAGTGCTACCAACAACGCGTGCCTACTTCAATCCTCAGCAATCTAAATCTGTACAACTACAACTTAGTGAAATTTCACTACTTACTGTATACATACATATAATGAAATTGCTGCTTTGAGAGCTGATAATACTTGAATTATCTCTTTAATCAGTGGTACGGGCGATAATAAAAAGCAACTAATGAACATTTCTGATGTTTTTCGGTCCGGAATTCGTAGAAATAATTTATCATGGAATACCAATAAATGCAATCATATGAGTTTTTCTAAAATTTTGAACTCAATTCATATAATTTATACTATTTTTAAATACCATCTCATCTCAGTAAAACATTTTGGAGATATGGATGATGTGTTTGACCCTGGTTAAATTTTGTTAAATAAAGGGTGGTTAAGTTTCAAGGGCCGGTGTTGATTTTAAATGAAATAGAATTTCTTTAAGAAATTCTTGTCATTTCTCTTTATTATGATAATATTGATATGGCTCAATTACGTATAAAACAAAATATCGGCCAAATGGCCTCGGTGGCACACCTCCATCCGATGGAAATGACGATGAGGCATAATTGAGGTTCTATGCCGTAAATGTGCCGAATTATCTCATCCATTAGCTCTTGAATTTTTGCTGGCTTATCGACGTACAGCTTTTCTTTCAAATAACCCCAAAAAAGAAGTTCAACAGTGTCAAATCACATGATCTTGGCGGCCAATTGACATCGCCGCGACATGAGATTATTCGGCCATCAAATTTTTCGCGCAAAAGAGCCACTGTTTCGTTAGCTGTGTGACAAGTGGCACCGTCCTGTTGAAACCACATATCGTGTACATCCATATCTTTCAATTCGGGCCATATAAAAGTTCGTTATCATCTCACGACAGCGAACACTATTCACAGTAACTGCCTGACCGGTCTCATTTTGGAAAAAATACGGCCCAATGATGCCGCCAGCCCATAAACCGTACCAAACAGTCACTCTTTGTGGGTGCATTGGTTTTTCGGTAATCACTCTTGGATTATCATTCGCCCAAATGGGGCAATTTTGCTTATTGACGATTCCACTGAGGTGAAAAGGTGCCTCATCACTGAAGACGATTTTCTTCGAAAATTGGTCAATTGCACCTTGTAAGCGTGTAAATGCAAGTCTTTATGTATAATGTTCATCAACGACGAGCGTGAGAGGTGCAATTGTTGAGCACGACGACGAGTTGAGGTGGACGGCTCTTCAACCACACTATCGCGAACAGCAGCAATATTTTCTGCAGCACGAGCTGTACGAGCATGCACTGGTGTTTTCACATCTCCTACAGACCCGGTTTGCTTAAACTTTTGCACAATTTTTCCGATTGCACATTTGGACGATTAAATTGACCGAAAAAATCACGAAGTGCGCGATATGCTTTTTGATTTGAACGCCCGTTTTTATAATAAGCCTGAATAACTTTAACGCGTTGCCCGATTGTGTGTCTTTCCATAATTCATATTCAGTTAGTCTGAAATTGAAAAATGGTTGATGAATGAAAAAATGGCACGTTTAGGTGTGGTTTATGTACATTCAATATCGGCCTTTAAAGTTTAACCACCCTTTATAGTTGCTCCTTAATTCCGATGGCTTTTAATAACTAAGCATTTCTGCGGTGAATATGTGGGAGATTTTAAGAATTCTTTATGAACATTCTGCTTCATTCAGAACTTGATATTTCCTCGATAGTTCTCATTCTAGTTATTGTTAAAAATCCGCTGTATTGAAGATTGTACAAATCTTCAAATGATTTTAAACATTTTCGAAAATGGTGTACCTTGAACCATCTGCATTGAATGCCGACAAATGTTGCGTGGTTTCATACAGAAAAAAATCAATCCATTTATTTATGATTATAAGTATTTTGAACAGTTTAAACTTTGTCGCTCCAAATATTTTTCTATGATTAGAAACTTATGTCGCAATAAGGAAGACTTTTCTGATACTTTGAACTTGAAAGCACTCTACGTTTCCGAAGTTCGAAGCCGACTAGATTACTGTTCATTAATATGGAACTCGTTCTACCATTGCTAAATAAAGAAGATCGAAAGAGTCCAAGTTTACCAAATATGCATTGTATAAGCTGCGCTGACCCAAAGGTCTCCCTAGCTTTATTTGGGCAGACTGAAAGTGATTGGACTGCAAAGCAAAGACACACTGCAAGCTGTAAAAATACACGACGAATATTCTTTTCGGCTCTCTTTGTGTATATTCTTTAAATTCCAATATAAATTGCAATGGGCTATTGAGTTTAATTAAACTTAAAATAAGGCAGCATAATTTAAAGCAGGTTCGTTTATTTGTGGATTAACGGTGTAGAACTAACTATGCCTTCGATGAACCAATAGTGCCACGCATTCAATTCTGCAAAAACTATTCTAACTTTGACTTTAACCTAGGCTTATGTAATATCAGCTATAATACGAGGGGTGCCTTTTATATGTCGGGATTTGGTAACCCTGGTGTTGCAATTTGGCAACTGACAGCTGTATCGCAAAGTTTGACATTTTTTGGCTTTTACGTACTCACAACGTTTTGAAATACCAGCTCTATTTGTGTTGTTTACAGTAACTTAAAAGATTCATCTCGGTCCAAAAATGGAATTAAATCGTGAACATTTTCGTGCGATTATTTTTTACAACTTTCGACGTGGATTAACTCGGCAACATTGCATGGATGAACTTAATTCATTTTTTGGCGATGAAGCTCCATTAAGGACCAGTGTTTATCGATGGTATGGTGAATTCAATCGTGGTCGTAGTTCACTCCAAGACGAATTTCGTGAAGGTCGTCCAAAATCAGTTGTTGTTCCGAAAACCATTGATGCTGTGCGCGAACTGATATTGCAAGATCGTCATGTGACCTATCGTGAGATTGAGACAATTTTAGGCAATATTGCATAAACATTTGACTGTCAAAAAAATTTGTTCGCGTTGGATCCCACACAATTTGTCAATCGCTCAAAAAAAAAGGCTCGTGTCGATTGGTCGAAGGAAATGCTCAAAAAATACGATCGCGGGGCTTCGAAACACGTCTATGACATCGTGACAGGTGATGCATCATGGATTTACGCGTATGAGCCCGAAAGTAAACAGCAGTCGACTGTATGGGTGTTTCAAGATGAGCCAAATCCAACAAAAGTTGTTCGCGCACGAAGCACTTCCAAACAAATGGTCGCCTGTTTTTTCGGAAAAACTGGACATGTCGCAACCGTACCACTAGAACAACGCAGAACAGTAAATTCTGAGTGGTACACAACCATTTGTTTGCCAGTTGTCTTCCAAGAAATTAGGAAAACCAATCGCCAAAGACACATCGGCTCAAACAATTGCATTTTTGAGCACCCAAAACATCGAATTAATGGGTCATCCGCTGTATAGTCCTGACTTGGCACCGAATGACTTCTTTTTATTCCCGTAAGTAAAAAACAAACTGAGAGGTCAACGTTTTTTGACACCTGAAGAAGCGGTTGCGGCATTCAGAATGCATGGAGGTACCTAATTCAGAGTGGCAAAAGTGCTTCGACAATTGGTTCAAACGCATGCAAAAGTGTATAGATCTTCATGGAGAATATTTTGAAAAACAATAAAGTGATTTTCGATGATTAAAATTTGTTTTTGTTCTCTAATCCCGACATATAAAAGGCACCCCTCGTTGCAATCTTTAACTAAATACTCAGAAACATTTTGAATATAGTCTGCAAGATTTATCTGTAGACTGAAATAAATAAAATAAAATAAAGATAAAAGTAGTTCAATGAACTAATCAGCTGCTTCACTTTTCATAACCTGCACCGACCTATTTAATCAGATATTTCATTTATTTACTGGTTTATAGAGCAAATTCTGCAAATAAATTTGTAAGTACGCGTGAAAAGATATGTTTTAGAGCTTCCAAAAACATCTAGAGTTTTCAACCCACTTTTTATTTGCTTTCAATGAAAGAGAATTTGCACGGAGTTCAATCAAATAGCAAAACAAGAAAGAAAAAAAATTGAATATTTAAATCGAATACTGAATCACTGCAATCTTAGATATAATTTACTGTTTAGTATAAAATCCTGTTTGTAAGGTTGTGAAATGAGACAAGCAACGAACGAAAAACTCTATTTTGGTTTTTGGTTGCTGCCCATGTTGGGTGATCTGTTCTAATATTCATAGCTGTTAAGGGAGCAGAGTATAAGCATAACTTCACATAGCTGCTCGCCGAACCTAATCTAATTTAATCCCTTCTTCCTTCTTATCTTAAATTCCCTTTCTCTTCTACTTGCATTGCTGTACTATTCTTGTTTCTAAGGCCACGCGAGCAGCTTGGCTGTTACTACAGACCCTTGCATTTCTCGCCAATTATCCAATTCGCTACATTAAGTATTGCAAAGTCTTCTGATTGACAGTCCATTCTTGTCATACCTAGAGCAGTAAAATATTCGGTCAACTGACATTCAGGTACTATATCGTTTTCAGCCTTGAAGCTGTCGAGGACAAAGTTTTTACCAAGCTCACCAAGAAAGACTGACGTCATACGACATATCATACATATCATTAAGCTCCAAAAACAGAGGATACTGTCTGACAATTAAAAAAAACCCACTCAATACTTAATAAACAACAAATTTGACAGACGCCGCAAACACTGGCCCGTCTCTATTAGAAAACTATATAGTGATGCCAAAGCAAACTTTTAGGTTAGGTTAGGTTGCAGCGATTGCTCACTATAGGTCACAGTCAGGCTTATAGCCCATTGTAATGCCGTGTGAAGAACTTGTCCTTTTCTTTCCTAAAACTAGTGTGCATTTTACAAAAATTTTAGAAGATTCCTGATTTCCTCAATACTGAGATTTTCCAATTCATTACGAAAAATGCTGCCTATTATTAGAGTATTTAACGACAAATACGTAGGTCGAAGCTAGTGTGCAAAAAAATGCAAAAAAAAAAACAACGTTGTACAACTTAAGAAGGTTTTCATCTTTGGTGGATCCTAATGAAATTTATTGTTTAAGGCGTTTGTATAACATATTGACATATATCTATAACTGAGCGATTCCATGTCTACGCAGTTTTGGCATAATTACAAATTTTTCTAAAAATTGGTTGATTTATGGGTTAAAAATAAACTAAAAAAAATTTGCAAGCCTATTACGATTTAAAAATCCGAATACTTATGAGATGTGAATTCAAGGCAGTTCTTGCTTATAAATAGCAATTTACACCCATAATTTTGTTTTTGAGATGTTGAATTCTTTCTTTAAAGAGAAAGCTAAATATTTATATGTATTAAAAAATGAGTTGTTGAATGTGAACCCGAGATAAAATTAACTTTTCTTTTTGGACTTTATACCAGGAAAATTAGATTTCCGAATACCTTTGTGAGGCACTGTGTGTATACTATATTTACTTCAAAAACAGTTTTTTGGATATATATATATTGGGTATGGGAATAAGTTTGCGCCCTCGTAAAAGAGGTGTCGCTGTTGATACTATATTTGTGTTCGCTCTACATAGTAATATACTGGTGATTTGAAGGTGTATATGTGAGGTCTCGATCCCAGTTATTGACATTCGTTTGAAGCGTAAATAATCTTTTTTATCTGATGTCAAAAATGTCTACGTTTGTCCCAAAAAAACAGTATTTGCGGGAAGTCATGCTTCATTATTGCCTTTTAAAAAAAGTGCAGCTGATATTGACAGATCAACCGTCGGTAAACGTTTGCACGCGATGAGAATGGTCCAGAAAGCAGGTAACTGGGTGCCACATCAATTGAAGGAGGGGGATATCGAGAGACGTTTAGTGACGTGTGAGATGCTTCGTAAATGGCAGAAAAGAAAGGTTTTCTGCATCGCATCGTCACTGACAATGAAAAATGGATCTATTATGAAAACAATGTTCATATTTCAAAGGATATGTTGTGCATTTGGTGGGATCAGAAGGGTGTCATCTATTATAAACTCCTTAATCTCTCTGAAATCATCACTGGCGATCATTACTGACTGCAGCTAATGCGTGTGAATCGAGCTCTCAAAGAAAAGCGACCGGAATCGGACGGTAGATATGACAAACTGACTTTGCTGCATGACAACGCCAGGCCACTCGTTGCTAAATTGGTCCAGAAATATTTTGAGGGATTGAATTGGGAAATCTTGCCCCACTCGCTGTATTCCCCAGACATTTCACCTTCGGGTAATTACCTGTTCCAATCAATGCAGTCAGCGCTTATTGGAGAGAGTTTCACTTCTTACGTTCGCGTCGCAAACTGGTTCAATGAATAGATCAAGTCAAAAGAACTCGAATTTTCGTGTATTATTTAATAGTTTATATAATTGTAACTTTGACTAAGAAAGGACGAAAACTTTCCATACCCAATAAATTAAATATTTGTTGACAGTCTTCTGGCAGTACAAGGGTGTCTTTGGAAAAACGAGGAGTCTTTATCCTAGCAATAACCTATGGATCTACACGGCTATGATAAGACCTATTATCAGCCATGCATCAGTGGCCTGGATGAGTAGATTCTCTCGTGGGAGTCAAGAGGACCTTATCGAGACTACAACGCACTGTGGCCTTCTGTTGCATCGCAGCTTTTCCGACTACTTCAAGCCTGGCTTTAGATGCTCTGATTGGTCTACCACCACTTGAGGCCTTGAAGATCATCTGCAGGCTGAAACACAATGGGAATTGGAACGACCTCTGTCCGGCATTGGATAACAGAGAAGGCATGGACTTCGATCTAACGATCCTCGCCATGCCCCTTGACTCCATGCCATCCAGAGTCGTGCTTAACAATAGATACAGTGTGGTGCTGCCAGAGGTTCAATTGTGGTCAAACTCTAAAAATGTGCCCGGCAAGCACTGTTCTCGCATTTTCACGGATGGTTCCAACACCGAGCACGGTTTCGGCTCTGGTGTCTACGTAGAATCCAGCGAGACAAAACTGCACTTTGCTCTTAGAATGCACGCATCTGTGTATCAAACGGAGGTGTATGCGGTTCAAGAAGGAATTCCATTATGCAATTTTCACAGATTCTTGAGCATAGTCCCTGCTATTAATGGAAAAAATTTGAAAAAAAAAATTTTTTTTGGGTTTTGTTTTACAAATTTTATTTCAGAAAATTAAAGAATAGGATGTGCCCAAAAAACAAAGTTTTTTTAAGTGTTTATTTTAGGCCAAATTTTGAATAAAACCAACGATATTTAGGTTTAGAAACTCTACAACCAGAATTTCTAATACTGAATTAGGTTCAAAAGTATCTCATCTAAGTTCTTATAATACACGAAGCTACAAATACCAATTCTCTGAAAAATTAAAGACCATGTCTAAAATACTTGGACCACTTGACATGGAATTCCTCAACTGGTTTTTTAGAAAAGTTTCATACACAAAAAAATGTTTTGAGATCCCTTTCAAGTAGAAGCCGGATTGTTCAAATATTTGAGAAAACGAAAAACGGAAAAAATGCTCGCGGGCCTCTATTATACAAGTAGGTCTCTGGAGGCAGAAATTGTATTTGAAATCACTTGCTATAAATTAAATTTGAACTAAAAACCATCTAATGTTAACCTTTCAACGCATATGGGCCCATATATGGTATAATTTTATTCTAAATTAAGTATTATAAAGTAATTCAAACGATTTTAATCCATCAAAAATATATTTAGAAATAATAAACACGATAAAATTGTTTATGATTTTATTGCGTTTCGAAATAAACTCACTTTTGTTCAAGTGGCTGAAAAGCAGAATTGAAATACTGATTCATTTTCAAGAAACGATAACAGAATAAAAAGTAGGTACTTTTTAACAAAAGAAATATTTCCATGGAGTCAATGTACTCATCTTTCTCGACGAATAGTATTATAATTTTTTCGCTTTTCAACTGGTATATATGGTTCCGTAAAACAAAAAAATATATGCAAGGTGATATCCAAAATAAACAAGACTGGGCTAAAATAGAAACGACAGGAGCTTTGTTCTGATACACTCTGACCTCGATACACTGTTTTGAGCGATGTTAAAGCTTTTCCAAGGAGTGTTTCAGGTCATTGACCGGAATGTCCTTCAGGATGTCTGTACAAGCCTTTTGGATGGTCTCTGCGGACGCAAAACTTTCTCCTTTCATGACCAAATGCAATTTTCCGAAGAGGTAGAAGTCACAAGGAGCTATATCAGGCGAATATGGTGAGTGATTGATGGTTAAAATGCGATTTCTAGTCAAAAACTCAGTCACAGGAGTGCATCGATGAGGTAGCGCATAAGCGCCAGCTTCCTCCTTCGCGGTATTCAGGGCGAATTCAACGAATGCGATGCAACAAACGCTTCAAAATGCCAAGATAGAAAATTGCATTGATAGTTTGGTTTGTTGGCACGAACTCCTTGTGGACAACTCCTTGGGAATCGTAAAAACAATTGAGCATCGACTTGATTTTTGACTTCTCCAAACGCGATTTTTTGGGTGCTGGCTAATCAAATATTTTTGTAAACGTTTTACCGGTTTTAAAACAAAATTTGATATTATCAAAATGAGTTTCGAACAAAGACTCATTTTTGTACCGATGACGTAAATATACTGACACTTTAGACGCAATAACTTCGTTTCCACTGAACCGAATATCACCAAGCATTCACTGTAAGTCAGCTAGGGATGTAACATTTTTATGACGCCAGTCTTGTTTGTGTTGGATTTCACCTTGTGAAACTTTTCCAATATTTTTCTTTTAATATTTCTTATTTATAATTAAATAAAGATATCTTCACAGTGAAAGAATTTCTTGTTCAGCAAAACATTTCTTTAATTTCATTACTAAGCATTGATACCAACGTTAGCAATGAGTTAAGTTGATGTTATCAAATAGCGGTTTCACTGTGTTCCCAATATTTTCACATCCCTCTTTCTGTCCTGCACTGTAGCAAAAAATGTAGCATTTCAACTTTCTTGTAGAAATTTCAATTACTTTTAGCTTTTACTGGTATATAATAAAAATGTGACAAACTGTACTAATTTATATTCTTATGGCCGAAGTATTTACTTTAAACGCATCCATGTAGGCAGCTTGCTCGAAAATACAACTGTGGAATATTTTGAGAATCGTACTCATACTTTGTAGCGGTGCCTTGCGTGGCTGCAATTTGTAAGTCATCACGCAAAACTTTGCCATAAATTTTCCATCATTACTCTTGCCATGAAATAAACTTTCTTCGCATTTTGGTTATTTACTAGCAGGACTAGAATTGTGTCAGCTCCAACCTTGTTATATTTAATGCAGTTGCTATTGTTGCCTGCTGCTGACTTCGTAGTGAACTCTTGGAAATTCTCTACAGACAGTTGACGAAATTCTTCGTTCTGGTATTGAAAGTTTTCAAGTGACTTTTGATGCTTTCCGAGAAAGTGAAAGCTTTTACTTTTCATGCACTTAGCAAATTTTTCACTCGTCACTCATCTGTGTCAAAATAGTTGAGTAATTGTAATATTCTTGCAATGAATTTTAGGAAGGAATATTTACTACACATCTTGTGCGTGTACGTGTATGAGTACACAGGTGATTTGTTGCTCATACGCCATGCTTGTTGACGCCAAATTTTTGCCTTAAATTGAAATTGTAATTGATAAAAATAAAGGTGGTTGAATTGCCGTATTTCATGATTTTAAATGCAATGCCCATTTATGCAGCCATTTAAAAATTACTTTCCATTATTTCTTCGTTATGCGCACTTTCACATCCAATTTTTGAAGTGAAAACTTCTTTAGAATCGTTGGGAGTGATTTGAGAAAAAGTGAAACGAAAAAAGCGACCCTCTTGGCTACGAAGCGTTATATTATATGTTGATATAAACGTAGCGACGAACTAAATAACTTTTAGGCCAGCGCCGACAGCATGGCGCGGTAGCCGAGCGACTAGCAATGTGAGCTTCCGATCCAAAATCCTTGGTTCGAATCACAAGAAAAAAATTTTTTTTATACAGTTATTTTATTTTATTTTCTGATATGTTTATGAGGAGCTTTTTCTCATGGCAGAAATACACTCGGTGTTTTGCCATTGCCTGCTGAGGGGTGAGCGCTATTAGAAAAATAGTTTTCCTTAATTTTGGTGTTTTCACCGAGATTCGAACTGACGTTCTCTCTGTGAATTCTGAATAGTAGTCACGCACCAACCCATTCGGCTACGGCGTTTGTTTAATTTTACTGATGCAAAAATTAGGGAAAATATATGAATAAAGTTTGCTTACTGTTTACACATTTTCCAAAGGTGACGGAGAACCAAAAAAAAAGTCGATTTTCAAACAAATACGAGTGCATATGTGTAATTGTGTTAGAGTTTCGGTCACGCCCCAGCAAAACCTGCGTGCATATGTGTTTGTAACATTCAAAAAAATGTAATTGTGTTAGAGTTTCGGTCACGCAGGTTTTGCTGGGGACGCTCATAATAGTAACCGCGTGTGTATTTTTATATTCGTAAATATTTTCATTTTTAAATATTTACCGCAATTATGCCGAAAAATAATGCAGAAAAGTGTCGTGAATATCGACAGAAAAAAATCTCAATAAATAGCATCACGGAATTCATTCACGAAAATTTAATAAAGTATACACCAGAACTATCGCGGATACTTAGAAAAGATTACGATAAAGTAAGTTTTGCATTGGACACAGCGGTTCCTTCAATTGACTTTCTCAATACAACATTCAATTTAAAAATGTGTAACAATCGCACTGAATCGACAACACGATCAAAAACAACCATTGACGCGGTATTTCAAAGATATGTTGACAACATCGAAACCAAAGTATTTGTATCATATTTTAGCTATCATAAGCTATCGTATCATTTGTTGAAATTGAAAACATTGAGAATGAATAATAATAAAATGAAGAAAATAAAATAGGAACTTTATAGCAATATTATAATGAACCTATAATTATCCCGCCCCTAATGCTGCTTTCGTCTCATTCTCTCTCAGTTTGTTTTACGGAAGGTTTCACTTCTATCGCGTCTAACCGTTAGACTGGTATTTTTTTTTTAATTTAGGTGCATTCCTTATTTGTTCATAAATTCAGCTGCAACCTTAATTAAATATGCACATTTGTGTTTTATTGGAGTGCACATTGCCTATTTTTTTAATTTTGTATCGTATGATGAATTATATTTTATATTGAATAATTCATGCTGCTTAAGTGATTTCTATTAAAAATTTATGTGGAAAAGTTATTGTGTAAGTTTAAAATTTCAGTTGCAATTCATTGAGGCCATAAGGATAGATTATTGCATAAATATTTAAGTTTATTTAATAAGGGATAAAATAAAAAGAACGCGGTTATTTAATAGGTTCATTTTACTTAATTTTTATAACCAGTGCACCACAAATCCACCACAAATATTGTCATTAGATGGGTTGGCATTCAAATTCGACCTTGATATGTTCGCATTCTAAAGAGCTAATACAGATTGGCGTAGCGTGAGAGGGTAACCCAGGTAGAGAGAAGAGGGGCAGGGAGGAGTGTGTGCGCTACTGATATTTTATATAGGTAAAATGGCTTGTTAATATACACGAAAATTCAAAAATGTTGAGGCTAAGTGAGGACACTTTCTCTTATGTGAAATGTTTTGATGTAGTGTGCAACCAGTGGGCGCTATCATTTTTCTATTCGATAAACTAATTGAGAATTGCAGAAAAGTATTAGGTGAATAAAATAATAAGAAAATAACACAAAATTATAAATAATTTTTTATATTTACCGGCGAGGGAAATAATAATTCTATCCCAATAACTCAAAAAATGTTTAAATTTAGTAAACGACGAAGAATTTGTTGAGAAGTGATTATTCAAAATAGAAAATGAGCATAATATTTGAGTTCTGACGGATTTTAAGAGTACGTGTAGATATGTACAGCAGCTCAAATTGAAAATGACTCCTTTACCTATCTTTAAAAAGCACAAAGTTTCCAAAATTTTCATGTAAAAAAAGAAAAACAGCAACTAATGTTCTTAAAAATTCATTGTATTGCCAGTCCACAAAATCCCATACAGTCCATATTTTATTCAAGTTGCAATTCAAGCTACAGTTACAAAAATAAAATTTAAAATAATGTCCAAGTTTCTAACCTCAGAACGAAAATTACCATTCTATTTTGAATGAATTTAAACAATTCCACAATTTATTACATATATTTGATCAGATCAGAACAACAGGAAAATTAATTTAGATGAAAAGAGTAACTTCGAGCATTGTGTCGCTTCTATGGAATGCATCTTGTGCTTTGGAAGCATTTACCATGACTCCAGGCTCGATAAAAACGATTGGAGAGCGCCCATCTGTGGCTACAGCGGCCCAAACCATTACCCGTGGCGGGTGTTGCCTCCTCGTGGCCAATCAATGACTCAAATCCTCCTATGAACGATTGGTCAAATAAACCCTATAGTTGTGGGAGTTTACGAATTGCTCCATTTGAAAATTTATCTCGTCAGAAAACTCAATGTTCGGAAATCGACCGCTCCTGGCCAAGCGAAGCAACTCCTTTGCTCTCTCAAGTTTGACTTGTTGCTGCTCTGCTGAATTTTTAGTTTTTTCGCCATTTGTTTGGCTCTTCGTCGGGGATTTTGCTTAAATCGCTTCTTCACTTTTTGAACCATTTCACGTGACGTTGCAGTCTTTTGATGACCACCTTCATGACGTTTCGCGATGCTACCATTATCATTGTAACGAGCAATGGTGCGATAAACAAAAACTTTATTTACTTTAAGGTACTCGAGCTCACGAACAATCGCGTGTTGTGATCTTCCAGCCAAATATAAGGCAATCACACTATTACATTTGAAATCCATTACTGATTTTCTTTTTTCGCATTTACTCTCGCCAAAATGCTTCCGCGCGCTTGTAAACAATACTGTGGACTGTCATTTAGCCAACTAACAAACAGCTGATGCCCATGCATCAGCAGAGCGAGCGGTTTGAAATTGGTTACACTTCAAGTGCTGGACCCTTCTCTTCTTGCATGGAATATTCGTCCAAAGCTCATACATTTTCCCACTATTGATAGTAGTACCTCATAACTTCCATTAGAAGAAATGGGCTAGAAATTTACCTTGTAGCAAACTAACTATAAATATTTAGTCTATCATTAGCTGTAATGTTTTCTCTCTGTCAGGTATTAAGGCATTTAAGGCACAGACTTTAACTCTCTTTCCTGTACTATTGATGTGTTAGACACTATTATAAATATTTAAAAATTAACTTCATGGCCAATGAGCTTTGTCGCAGGCTCAATTACAATGCGATGCACAATATAAGGGCAAATGTCAAATGTTTGAAGGCTGTTGGCAAGCTCGGTTAGCCGCTCATTTCAACGATCAAAAACGATCCTGCTGGAGCGTTAGCTGGAGATGGAATATCAGGAAAGAAATTGAGCAGTTATTGCTGTGCAGCAGTTGGTGAATACCAACAACTTTTCCGAATATATGATAATTTGCTTTCATTCTACCTCAGACCATTTATAATATGAATATTGTACATATACGTTCATTCGGTATAGACGTGTTTTCATCGAGCTCCGTGCTTTTTCTTCTTATTATGTAATATACTTTGATTAAAAAATTCATAATCTAAATAATAAATAAATGTTATAGAGAAAGTGACTCCATTATTGAAATACAAAGCATAATTTGCATATTAGCTGTAAAATGCCGTGTGTTTGTGGGCAGAGAGTTGATCGCAACAAAGTTAATGCCAAAGTTCAATGCGCTAAGTGCGGCGAATTTTACCCTTTAAGGTTGTGTTGGGATTTTGCAAAGCGATTTAGAATTTTTACTTAGCACTAACAACAATTATTTGTGTAAGGACTGTCAGGCTACTCGTCGGGCGTCTATTCGCTCCCCTCCCCTATGCCCTTCCCCAAGTGAGTGCATAAAAATAAATAAAACGAAAAAAGAACTTAAACATCATAAAAACTTGAGAAATAAGTTTTTTAAGAAGTTCAAGTTAACTAACGAAACCCGCTATTATGATTTTTTTTATCCTCCACAGGAATAAGTTTGGTACTTTAAATAAGTCTTTGTATAAGGAATTCATTCACAAATCTGAGCTTAATATAAAAAGTAATCCGAAGAATTTTTGGCGATATATTAAATCGATTAAAAAGGCCTATTCTATTCCTAATTCTGTTTTTTATAGGGACGTAACTGCCTGCTCTGTCAGCGATGCAGCGAATTTATTTGCTGATTTCTTTTCATCTAACTTCGTGTCTGATGAAGATATTCAGGAAGAACATTTGGCAGCCATTCGCCATAATTTCGTGGGGAAAGTGTCTTCTTCAGTTGACTTTGGTTCGCTTGTTCTATCAGATGATGATGTCATTGAGGGATTGTTAAAGATTAAAAACTCGGCCCATTCGGATGTAGACGGGCTTTCTGTAACTTTGTTTAAAAATTGTCGCTCTTTGGTTCAACCTCTTAAACTAATTTTTAACAAATCCTTGGCCGAAGGAATATTTATCGATGATTGGAAGCTGACTTCAGTCACTCCTATCTTCAAAAGCGGTAATAAAAGTCATATTGTAAATTATAGACCAATTTCCAAATTATCTGCTGTATCTAAACTCTTTGAATGCGTTGTTAAAGACAAGTTATATTTTAGTGTTAAACGTCTAATTAGTCCACGTCAGCATTGTTTTGTAGCTGCAAGATCTACCTTAACTAACTTATCCGTTTTTTCTGATGATTGCCACGCCGGCTTCCAGAATGGTTTCCAAACTGACGCGATATACACGGATTTTTCTAAAGCCTTTGATAAAATCTCCCATACGATTTTAGTAACTAAATTGGCTTGTCTCGGTTTTCATTCTACTTTCCTTGATTGGATTCGGTCCTATTTAATAAAGAGATGCTGCACTGTAGTCATCGATGGTGTTTCTTCGAAACACTACACTGCCACCTCTGGTGTACCTCAGGGTAGTATTTTAGGACCTTTGTTATTTGTTTTGTTTATTAATGATATTTATTCGTATTTTTCCTTTGCTAATTTTCTTCTCTATGCTGATGATCTTAAAGTGTACGCTGAAATAAGAAATTCCAGTGATTCAGCCGCCCTACAGTCCGAGTTGAATAATTTATTTTCCTGGTGCCTTATAAATCGTCTATTTCTTAATATTGAAAAATGTCATAAAATCACATTTTCTAAGCCTCAAAACCCCCTCAACACCTCTTATCATATCAATTATACATATCTTGCCTCGTCTGATGTGATAAAAGATTTAGGGGTTTTCTTTGATTCAAAGCTTAATTTTATCACGCACCTAAATTATGCCGTTTCCAATTCTCTTGCTATGCCCGCTTTTGTTAGACGTCACTCATCGCACTTCACTGATCCATATACTCTTAAGATTTTATACTCTGCGTTTGTGCGGTCCAAATTAGATTATGCCTCTTTTATTTGGAGGCCTTATCATGCAGTTCATATAAATCGAGTGTAGAGGGTTCAAAAAATTTTTGTGCGTTTCGAGCGACATTCACTCAATTTCTCAGACCCCAAACCATCATACGTTTCACGCTGTCGCTTGATTAGTCTCTGTCCATTAAGTGACAGAGGTACGTTTCAGGCAGTTTCTTTTATTTTCGATCTTGTTAATGGACTAATTGACTGCCCGTTTCTTCTTGAAAGAATATATTTTAATGTTCCTTGCAGGAACTTTCGCCGTGTCAAAATTTTTCATGTTGGCGTTAGGAGGACATTATATAGTTCCAAAGCACCTCTTGTTAGAACGCTGTCTGACATTAACTATCTCGCCTCCCTTTTGGATCTAAACTTTTCCAGAGCGAAACATGTATTTAATACCCAATTAAAAAATTTCTTCCTTTGTAAGAATTCTAAATAATTACCTAATACATTTTTAATTAATTTTTAATTTTAATTTAGCATTAATCTGTTTTCATAGTCTGTAAGAAATACTGTATTTTTATACTATTAATTGAATTAAATTAATGAATTAAATAAATAAATATGTAATATGTAAGTGTGCGTATAGGCAGATGTTAGTGCAGTAGTTGCGTTGGTTACGTCGGTTGCGCTGTTTGTATAGGGTTATTCAATAGGTGCGCTTCAACTTTATTCCGATAAGGAGGGCGAACGACGCAATATTTTTATTTTTCGCAATTATTTTTCGCTTGTCATTTGTAAACTTCATTAGTATACATTTCATCATGGAACGCTACATACTTGAGCAACGATTGCAAATCGTGCAAATTTTTTATGAAAATAATCGTTCTGTTGCTGCTACTTTAAGAGCATTACGACCATTTTACGGTCCATTTAACAAGCCGTCCCGTTTTGGGGTTATGTGAAGTCATTGGTCTACAGTAACAAGCCGGCGACGATTTGTGAGCTCAGAGCCAATATTGAACGCGAAATTGCTGGAATTTCCCCCGATTTATGCAAAAGAGTGGTCGAAAATTGTGTTCAACGATTGGACTTCGTAAAACGTGCACTCGGTGGTCATGCAAAAGAAATCGAATTTCATACTTAAATGTATATGTTCAAACTCGATAATAAAAAAAAAATTAGTTAAAAAAGTCAAACCGTTTGTGTTTTATTCAAAAAAGTTCAAAAGTTGAAGCGTACGGTTTTAAAAGTTTCGAGCAAAACAAGCATATTTTTGGGTGGCTCAATGTGTGTATTTTGAAAACCAGCTTAAATAAACTAATACGCAGAGCTCATTATTGCCTAAAATCAGCGTTATTTGCATTATTATTATGTTCAGTTTATATAATTATCATTTGTTCCCTATTTTTAAAATGTGGCATTTATAGCTCTAACGATTGCAAAATTCTCTGTATCCAGAAATTTCAAAAAATCGATTTTTTGATTTTTCAATATTTCGAAATCTTAAAAATATACTGTGAAAATTTCATGCGGAAGTTCCCAATATTATAGTTTCTACAGCCCATTAACTAGGTAGAGAGTGGTTCACGCGTTCCTGTACCTCAAACTTTAAATTCATTTATCTCGAAACGACTGTTTTCGGCCTAGTCTTGTCAAAAACAAAAAAAAAAAATATTCAACCGAAGCGTCTGAAATTTTACATGTTGTTCACAACATCAATGGCTATCGCCCATACTAAAATCATATTATTTTTTGAATTATTTAGTAATTTTTATTTATTTTTTACTAAAAAACTGAAAAAACCCCGATTGTTAGTGTCAAATTCAAAACCGCGCCTTTTTGTCAATTTTTTTTATTCTACAACGGGACATATCTACAGTCATACTGATTAATAGTTCTTTTGGTTTTTGTGTTTCAGATAAATAGAAGAGCAAAAAGGGACAATACCGTGCAGGTCCAATTTTTTGGGAGGGCAAATTTCAGCGCCATTTTTTAAATTAAATTTAATGATAATTTTTTTTTCATTTTTGTAAGTAAAATAAGAAGCTTAAGAAATATAAACATCGTTATTAAAAAAAACAAAATCCTGAAAATAACCTACATTTTCGAGCTCTAAGCCACTGGGACCCCTTAAATGAGATCCTTCATCTTTTCTCTAAAACTAAATCTTGGCTTTTGTTAATAAAGTTAACAGCTTTCGAAAATCTCGTTTCTGGAACGTTTAGCGGAATACGGGTAAAAATTAGCCAAATTTTTATTACATTTCTTTTTTTAATTTTAATCAGAATTAAAAAAAAGCTGTATACACATTTTTATAGTCCATTAAAATTTAATATAATAAAGGGTTAGTTTATAGTAGCTCCTTGAATTAGATACTTTTTTCCCTAACAATACCGCGTCGTTTCCCTATATACAGTGAAAGAATATACATATATGTACATAAAGGGTGATTTTTTAAGATCTATAGGAAATAGTTTCAAAAAACCACACCTAAAATTCAAAAAAATGCATGAAGTTTTTGTTTAAGTCGATAGTACAGTCCATATAATTCAATGTTTGAAGATTATGTCATGCAAATGTTGACCGCGACTGCGCTTCAAATGGTCCATCCGCTTAGTCCAATTTTGGCATACTCTTTCCAATGGTTCGGCCGGCATCTCACATATAAATGCTTTAATGTTGTCTTCCAATGCGTTAATTGAAGCAGGCTTGTCTGAATAGACATGAGCTTTAACATAGCCCCACAAAAAATAATCTAAAGGCGTTCTATCGCACGATCTGGGTGGCCAATTGACAGGTTCCGAACGTGAGATAAAATGTTCCCGGAACTCGCCTCTCAACAAGTCCATTGTTACGCGTGCTGTGTGGCATGTGGCACCGTCTTGCTAAAACCACATGTCATGCAAGTCAAGTTCTTGCATTTTGGGCAAAAAAAAGTTGGATATCATTTCACGGTAACACTCACCATTCACAGTTACGTTACGATTCGCAGCATCTTTGAAGAAGTACGGTCCAATGATACCTCCAGCCCATAAACCGCACCAAACTGTGACCTTTTCTAGATACATTGGTAGCTCTTGCAATTCTTCTGGCTAATCTTCACTCCAAAATCGACAATTTATTTTAGTACACATTGATCCAAAAATGAGCTTGGTCGCTGAACACAATTTTTCGACTTTAAACTTTCTTAACAGAACACGCATTTTTATAATAAAATTCAATGATTTGCAAGCGTTGTTCGTTTGTAAGACGATTCATGGTTAAATTATAGACCAAACTGAAGATGTTTGACAGTGAAACAAAACACGAAACGTGCGTCAGCTGTTTAAACCAACTGTTTAAAAAGATAAAAGCTAAAAAATCACCCTTTATATAATTGTTATATATAATATATAATTTTTTTTTATTTAAGAAAAGCAATGCAATGAAGAAAAAAACTGTAAAAGATCAACGTAATTATTTAGCAATTTCAAACTTGTACTTCTTTGTACTAATCAGGGTTGGGCATTTTGCACTACCACTATATTGCACTACCATTAGTTTTTTACTGTTAGTTAAAACAAGGGTTCCATTATCACTAAACCTTCAGTTTTTCAGTGTTTTAACTATTCAGTTATTGTATTAATTATTTAGTGCACCATACCCAAGCCTGGTACTAATATTTATCTGGCTAGAAAATTACGTACTAATTATTTTGGGATTGTTTTTTTTTTTTAATTCTTATTAAAAAGTTAAAAATTTTGATAAACTTTTGCCCAATTCTGGTTTAAGTTTGAAATTGGAAGTTATGGCTTTTTGTCAGACAATGAGTTCTACTTTTATAAAAAAAAAGTAATGAACATTAAAAACAAGCAAAAAAATCATAACAGGTCAAAATATCGAGATCATATATTTTTTCCAGGGCTGTATATGCACAGATTTACATAATGAAACTGTTAATGTGAAATTTTTTACTATCCTGAAGTTCAAAAATTAATTTTCTTGTGCTTTCAGCTTTTCAAAGCTCAAAATTCAATTTAAACTGCAGAAATATGTCAAAACGGTTAATGTGTACTGTAACAATTTTCTCCTACACCTACGATAAAAATATGCAAGAAGTGGGAACTTTGACTCTCCTAAAAATTTTTCAGACATAAACTTTCAAATCGTCGCCACACGTATATTTTTTATGTTTTATGTTTTTACTCTACGAGAATTGTTATTTTGGAAAAAATTAGAATTGTTCGTACTGTGTTATAGAAATGTTACATGATTTTAGACCCCATTCCATAGTCCCCATTTTAAATATCGATTTTATTTAAAATTATTAAAAAATACAAAATCGAAATTTTTTTCTTAGCGCCACACAGTGCGATTCCCAAAAAGCTGGCCAAAACTCAAAAAATTAAGTAATTGATTCAAAATTTCTTACTCGGGGGTTGTCGGGGTCGCTGATTACGAATTTGATCTTAAAATTTTGAAAATCCACCCCCTTCCACCCCTATTGGCCACCCCCTCACGTGAAATAGCGAATATTCTAGAACATAATCAAGATGCATGTTAATTTATGTTTTCAATTCAATTCGAAATAACAAAATGTGGGATTTAAGTCTAGTAATACATTTTTCGATTTCATACGAGTATGACTTCAATGAATAAATTTTTTTGCACTCGTAGCTTTTCTGCGATGGATTAAGTCATAAAGCTGATTATGTCCACTTCAGAGAAAGACTTAAGGCAGCTATGAAGGTCAAAATCAAATCACTTATTTTTGTTTTCAGTTCTGCTTTAAAAAAAAAATTACAATAGAAAAATTACTTTCACACTGAAAGCGCTTTAAAATACTATTGCAGAAATACTCTTTACAATTTTCCCACGTATTGTCGCCCAGTTGCTTAGTTTCCCAGGTGTCTGATGTTGCATTATTCTAAATATATACCTCATGGCGGATTATTTATTTTGAAATATGCATTCAACCGTTAAAAGGACTTACTTAAGCCAGCCAAGGTGGCATAATAGGAAGTTTAATTTTAAAGCAGGAACAGCAAAAAATCAAATATTATTACATTATTGTTGGAATGTAGCAAACGAAAAATTATAGCTACTTCCTTGGGTTTCATCACCGAGGCGCCAAAGGTCATAAAAGATAAGAGAAACAAAAAACAAAACAAAAAAAAACACAATGTACACAAATACTTATACTGCTAACGGAGCTAATCGTTACCCTGTAGGAAAATACACCTTCATTGATATAAAGCAGTGATGCCTAGTGTTGGCGCAAAATGGTTGCCTAAGTATTTGTGCTGTTTTCGGCTTTATAAATTTATCAATTCCAAAGTCTTGGTAACGAGGTCTTCGTGATGCTAGTTCTTCATCAAATAATTTTTTTTTAATAAATAAAACACTGAGGATCGTAAACGAATTTAAGTAAAAATAATATTTCAAATAGAATTAATGGCGACATTTTCGGTTTATTTTATAAATATTTGTTGCTTCGAATTAATAAAATAAATTAGCCCAAGTGACGCTTAACTCACAAGCAATGTTACCAGATTTACAGTCTTAATTGAAAAGCACAGGGTTTTAAGTATCACACAGCAAAAGTTACAATTTTTCTAATATAGAATATCAGATTTGGTAGAATAAATTAAAATATCTGAAGTTTTTTAATTTTTTAATTCAAATTTTTATTATATAATAAAATTAAATGATAAAATATTAGGAATTCATGCATTTTCTGCTATTTTAAGAAAAATCGTATCCTCGTGTCAAATAAAATGTTTCAAAAAAATGAACAAAGCAGTTTACGAAAAATAATGAAGCCTAATTTCATTAAATGAAAATGTGATTTAATTTAAATCTTCCAGTTTATAAGCAATGTTTAGAAAAGAATAGTTGAGATTATTTATTTATTTATTATTTATTATTATTTATGTTGTTTTTCTGTTATGACATTCAGTTTAATTTAGATATTTCGAGTTTCCTTAATTTAAAATTCCATCTCCAAAACTGTGCGAAAAGTATGATTTTTGATCGTAGAATCAGCCAACCATTGTGCCCCATGTGGCTCATTGTGGCCCAATGCTTCAATTGAAAACTCTAGGAATCGATGATGGTAATGTGCCATTGCTTTTCTATGAAATTCAAATCGGAACTTCATGTTGCCTCTTGCAGAAGAAAGATTTACTACGTTCTATACCACCCCAAAGATGCTGCGTTGTCATGCTGCCGACGTCTTGTCTGATGAGAGCGCCTTCTAATACTGCGTTTTTAGTGAAATGAATGATTTAGTTTTTAGTGCAGTTGCAGAGAACGCCACCACTCCCAATGCTGATAGATTATCAGGCTTGGCCTTCAGCTATGGTGCAAAACGAAATTGTGAGAGCAACTTCGGCTGTCACGTCATAGGGGATACCGCAGCAGAATTCTGTCCGCTCATTTCTCAAGTATTCTAAATAGTCGTTGTTCAGATGGCAATGAAGCAGTATGGGCATGATTTTTTTCCTAGATAACCACCAAGGTATCAGTTTTTTCATAACAAACCGCTATAATGACCACGGTTATGCCAATAAGCTGATTATTTCAAATTTGCTGAGAGCTGGTTAATTGGTCTGAAATTGGCCACACCTTCTGAATTATTTTCACCATGATCGCTCCCACTCTAACTCTCCCACCTCCGAAATTTGTTTCGAAGATCACGCCAATAGCACCTCATGGAATCGGAATGGTTAAAATTAAATAACTTCTCATCGGAGAAGACAATTGTATTCTAATCCTTTTCTCATTGTCTGCGTGCAAATTTTAGCTTTGTCATTGTGTGAAGTGATTTAAGCGAGGGTGGGGAAGCAGCCACTTATTCCATCTAAGGTGAAGCGTCGATCGTAAAATATGCCTCAAAATGTCTTTTTTCCTTGAAAGTTAGGAATGACAGACTTAGAATTGGTTACTTCTTTGATAAAAGACAATTTAAGTTTTTTCTTTCTTTGACAAGTATTTTCCTTTAGCAGTATTCTCATTTCTTGGAGGAACGTAAAGAAATTTTATCGAATTTTTTTAATTATGTTAAAAGAGAGATAACTACTACTATTTAAATGCAAACAAATAGTTAACAAAAATTGTTTATTTCATTGAACTTTATGGTTATTTAGGCTACGGTTATAAATGACTAAGTAATTAAATATTTCGCGAAAAAGAAGGCATGCCTGGCCGAAAAAAAATTTAGGTCGACTTAAGTTTTTTTAATAAATTCGTAAAGATATGTGTGTAATATGCAAGATTTCTATTTCATTTTTATCATACTTGTTCTTATTTGACAAAGTAGCACAAGCTTTGAATGCAAAATTTGTTTCACTGGTTCATGTTTTCCTGCCGGGTCACTTTAGTCGACTATTTGAAGCTGCTTTATTTGGAAGTTCTTTTTAGCGTGTGTGCTCATGTATGTGTTTATAAAAACGCATCGATATGTTGTTACTCAATTGAGACATTTTTGTATCGGTATCAGGTGCCGGCAGCTGTAAATACTGATAAAAAAAACAAGATTCTATTGTAGGAGAAAATACGGAAGGAAAACAAATTGCGAATTAAACTATGAGGAAATCAATACAGGTACACAAATAAATAAAATGCGGGCAAGAGAATATATAAAAACGTGTTGGCATCTTTTGAAGCGAATTGAAAGAAGAATTGAACAAATTTTACAAAATAGTGGATTAAATATTTCAGAATAGTCGTATAATAATATCATATAATATTACAGTACAGTGACAGCCCCTGGGAAAGAAGGAAAATATACAAAAAAAATGTAAGAAAGCTGTTGGCAATTGATATTAAGCAAATAATAATAATTTAGTTCCCTACTTTAAGGATAAGTAGGTTATGGAAACAAAGTATGCTAGGCGTGTTTAAAAAAAGTTACAGTGCCAAGCTACCGAGAAACAGCGTTGCCAGATTGTTTTTTTTAACCACACATTTCGAAAAACTAGTTTCGACTAAAAAACCGTCATCTTCAAAACGAAGAAATTTTTAAGAAAATATTTTTTTTTTGTACTACACACAAATAACAAAACGAAAAATAAAATCATTTAAAATAGAACAAAATAAACAGCTTCAAAACAGTTTTTATTAACTGGAATATTTAATTAAAATCAGAATTTCTTTAATGAAACTTGGTTACTTTGCATACTCTGTTTTGCTAATTTTTTTGTACGCTTGATTCCATACTTAAAATTTAGTACAATTTGAAGAATTTTTTTTTAAGAAACCTTTCGTCCAAAAAAGACCAGAAAATGGTGGAGTTTCTAATTTATTTCTAATTTATTTTTGATATATTTTTTTTTAAATTGATGTGGAATTTTTCTTATGGTAATTCAAAACAAAAAAGAAAAATAGGATATTTCAATTTATTCGTCCTCATCTGAAATTCCAGAAAAACTGTAAACTGTAAAGAAACCCGCAAGCTTTTTGTTAAAACAGTAACTGACAAATTCGAATCTCGGTTAACCACCAAATTAAGAGAAACATTTTTCTAATAGCGGTCGCGCCTCGGCAGGCAATGGCAAACATCCGAGTGTATTTCTGCCATGAAAAAGCTTCCCATAAAAATATTTGCCGTTCGGGGCTTGAAACTGTAGGTTCCTCCATTTAGGGAACAACATCAAGACGCACACCACAAATAGGAGGAGTAGCTCGGCCAAACACCCAAAAAGGGTGTACGCGCCATTTACAGTTTCTTGCTTATCACAAACGAATGACGCCAGAGAGTAAATAAAATTGTATTTGCTGATTAGCAGTTAGCTAAGTCGGCTTTTTTGTTGTTAGCTGCCTTATAAAGAATGTAGACATTTATTACTGAAAGGTCAAGTAAAAGTGCAATTCCCAATTTCTCATAAGTATCAATTCAAACCTTTGCTTGATTTGATTTTCTTATATTCAATAGCAGCCAATGATTTTGCCTTGGCTCGTTTTGTAGATCTCGTTACGTCGCCTAGTTTAAGGCTCACCAGGATTAGTTTGTTCATCGAAAGAGTCAGTATACAAATCGAATCATCTGACAATCAAATCTCATCAACCATAGAGCCATCACCCGAAAAATCAATGCTTCACTTTTTTTTAACTTTTGCTTTGCCATTTATAACCAATTCTCACAAATAATTCTGAAAAACTAAATTAAAGTCGTATAAAAAATTAAACAAAAATAAAATTGAAGTAAAAAATACATAAATAAAATAGAAAAAAAAAACATTTTGCATATTTTGGTAAGATACCGATTTTATAGATTCCAGTGCCGTCATGCTGGGCCATGTCATGCAAAAACTTGCGACATTACTAATAATGTAATAGTTATAAAATCCAAAATAAGCAGTAAAGCAGATCGGCGGAGGTGGCACAGCAATCAATATGCCGGGTGGCGCAAAATTAATCACCCTCTAAGAAGATTTACAATTTTTGCAAATGGCACTCTACGTCAATCATATTTGACCCTTTTGAGCTCAACAGCTGCATGATCTGGTGATGAAGCGAAAAAAGGTTATTTAAATGCGAAATCGGATGATTAATTTTGTGCCACCTTGTATAATGTTTTCACATCATTTTCTAACTGAAAACCTGTTTGGGCTCATGTGAAGATTGTCGTCGAATTCACTTGGCACTCAATGTCTCAAAGAAAATATACGAGCTCGGTTAAATACCAACAATTACAACTAATGATTAAAAACTGTGTAAAAGCTTGTTTAAAAGAGGGAAATTAGTTATCAGAGGGAACCAAAGAAAAAAGAAAGGCTGGCCCAAAAGTACAAGAAAATTAGAAAAATTAGTATTTCTTGCTTATAAAGTGAAGATATATGAAATACATATTTGAACAAAATTTGGCATTGAACGCAGAACTGTATAAATGCGTTTTTTTTCTAATGGATCGGCGGTGTACTGCGGAGGGTAGACCCTTGACAGATTTGCGCCAAGTTTCTCCAGTCTTGCGTGTTGAATTTTTCCCATTAGAAAAATCGAGCACTTTTATGCCATTTCCGAATGACTGCGGGCTTTTAAAGATTGCGTCAATAGAATTGCGCAACAAAAACCTTAAATACCCCATAATGACTATGAATACGAGGTGTGTACAAAAAATTTCTCGAATTTTGAATGTTCGCAGGTTACGTATAATCCAATTTCGATTTTTTTGTGGCGATGTGTTGGTACTCATGTCTCTCACTCATGCTGACGAGTTCGGCCATTTTGAATGTTCAGTTAATTTTTGACTGCTGCTTTGCTTGCACGTGTTTCGGCTCGTCTTCGATTTTTACATATTCAAAACGATGGATCAAAGAACCTGTATCAAATTTCGTGTGAAAAATGAAATTAAGTGCGCGGATGCATTCCGAATGTTCCCTGCGTCATACGGAGAAGCTATTTTGGACCAAAGCAACGTTTATCGGTGGTACAAAATGTTCTCAGAAGGCCGAGAAGATGTGAACGACGAAAAGCATGGGCGCCCGGCATGCACTTCAACAACAGACGAAAAAATTGCTGAAGTGAAGAAAATGGCGTTAGCCAATCGTCGAATCACCGTTAGAGAAGCTGCTGAGGACCTAGACATAACGATTGGCTCGTGCAATTCGATTTTTTTCGCCGTAAATTCGTACCAAAACTGCTCAATTTCGACTCAAAGGAGCATGGCATGAACATTGCTAATGAGATGTTAGACTCTGTCGGCGATGACACAAAAATGCTCCAGAGGGTTATAGCTGGTGACGAATCGTGGGTTTATGATTATGACGTGGAAACCAAAGCTTAATCATCTCAATGGAAGCTGTCGCACGAACCAAGACCGAAAAAGGCGCGCCAAGTTCGGTCGAATGTAGAAGTATTGCTTACCGTTTTCTTCAATTGCAGGGGCGTTGTGCATAATGAGTTCACACAGGGTAAAACGGTCAATAAGGAATATTACCTGCAAGTCATGCGCAATTTGCGCGAAGCAATCCGCCAGAAACGCCCGGATTTGTGGAAGAACAAAAATTGGCTTGTTGCATCATGATAACGTCCCTGCTCACACATCGTTGCTTGTGCGCGTCTTTTTGGCCAAAAACCAAAGAATAACGCACTAATGATGCCCCAGCTACCGTATTTCCGAGATCTGGCTCCCTGTGACTTTTTCTTGTTCCCGAAACTGAAGAGGTTCATGAAGGGACGACGCTACGCTACGATTGGCGAGATAAAAATGGCATCGAAGGAGGAGCTGAACAAGATAAAAAAATGATTTTTTGAAGTGCTTCGAAGATTGGAAAAAACGTTGGCACAAGTGCATAATATCTCATGGACATTACTTTGAAAGGGATGAAATAGATATTAATGAATAAATAAATAATTTTTGAAAAAACAGAAAATTCGCAATACTTTTTGAACACATCTCGTACAAGAAAAAAAAAATATTTTGATGAAAACTACTTCCATCTAAATATGAAAAATGCGTCTTAGAAAATATTTAATGTTGTGAGTTTTTTACTTTTTCTGTAACATTCGCCATTAGAGCCCTAATCCTGTCTTGGTCCGTCTAAATACTCGCAAATAATTACTTTCGGCGAAAGTCGTTTTCTTTGTTTCAGGTTTGTTTTGTTGCCTCCGGTTTCCTCTTGACTAAAGCCCAATATCTGTCGGTTAGATGGAGCTCTGGACAATTAGGTCGATTTGCCTGTCTGGTTACAATTTAAATTTAATAAAAATATTATAGTTATTAAATAGTCAAAAGCTGACTTTCTGATGTGGCATGACTAAGGCAAAAAGAAAGTTCACACATTATGTTGGTCACTAAATGTCGGAAGACTTTTTTGTAGTACTCTTTCACATTCATTTTTGCATTAAGGATTCCGGTTGTGGCGAAAGGTTAACTTATTTTGTCACAAATAGAAGCCTGCCAGTGCAGAGAGAAGCTTTTATGAGTACTCCGTGTGAGTTATGGAGTTTTAAGCTTTTTCTCAACATTTCCTTTAACATCTGCCTCGTAAAACTCCTAGCCTAGAAGCTGAGAAATATCAAATAAGGCTTACTCGCCTCTTTCGTCATTCCTAAAGCAGTAATCGAACTTTTTGAAGAAACAGGATTGCTGTGAGGGATTTTAACTCGTATTTTTTTTTTTATTACATATTTTTTTTTGCTGCATTGCGATCCAGTGCTTTTTGGACTTTAAAAGTCTTGGCTCTGCGCACAAATACAACTTTGGCTCTGCGCACAAATGCATTAAAGCAATCCGCTAGTAAGGCGGTTTTTTCAGATAGCTAAGGATTTTTCTTTAGCAAGCTCACTACTTTTCTGGTCACCAGAACCTTTTTCACTAGAACCGCTGCCTTTGTTCTGGTTAGCAATGCGATTTATAACTCGTCAAAATTTTACTGACTTTACAATTTTATTAGAAACGCTCTAAAGGAAGAAAGGCAATTGAAGAAACAGCAACACAACGCTGGAATCACAAAAATCTGTCAAAATAAAGCTAAATAAATGGCAAAAACGTGTCTCAAAAAAGATATACAAAAAATTGTCGTTCTCCCTACATAAGTACATTTTTTTTACCTTTCTGTTTCTTTTTTGCTGCCATTTTTCTTTCATGCCTCATACTGATGAGCTGTTTATTTGTTTTTGTTTCGTTGTAGGCCATGCATTTGGCAAACTCTCCCAATATCAACTCAAAGCCGTACACGCCCATACAGGAACAACAAAAACAACAACAACGTCAACAACATGAACAACATCTTCAACACCCAAACAAACGGTCATTGTTAACGCCAGAAGTAGCGACAGCGACATTGAAAACACGTCAAAAACGTTCACAACATGGTTTGGCCACTTCGGACGAGTACTTGAGAAATATGCCAACGTATGCTTACAATCTGGCATTACTCAACATTATGCACAGCCTGAGGAGTGAGTATATAATTCGCATGGAAATAAATCATATTCACTTATAATCTAAAATATTAATGCCCTTGAATTGAAGTGTTGCGAATGACGAAGTAAATAAAGTGCGTCTCTTCTTAGAGTGAAAAACAAATTTTAGTGAAATTTTTTCTTTTTGTGTTAACAAAGAAGTGAAAATGTGCATGAGTATTCTCCCGTTAATAATTTTCATTTTTAAATACTAAATTTTCCATGTATACTAGGGGAGAAGACGCTTCGTAACTAAAATCCAGCAAATTTCAAAACTTTGGCTAGACTGAACTTTGACACAACTAGAGTTGGGTATTTCCCGAGAAAATCCCAATCTCGACAATCGGGATTTCCCGAAATAACGAAAATTTCAATTCTCGAGATGCGGGATTTCCCGAAAATAATTTTTGAGATTTCTCGAGAATTCTCGAAAATTCGGGAAAAATTCCAAAAAATTAAAAAAAAAATCTAAAACCAGTGTAAGAGCAATGAATTTCATAAAATATTATTTTTATTTATTTTTATTAAAGTATAAATTACATAAACAAATATTTGAAAATATTACTATTTTAATTATTGCAAACAAAAAAGTGAAACAAAAATAATTACAAAAAAATTCAAAACAAAAATAATTCAAGATTATACTTATTAAAATAGGGGGAAAAAGTGATTGTAAACATTATTTCCCAAAGTGGTGTTTTAAAAAACACAGACTGTCAATGGCTTCGTCTGACAATCGCGTATGCTTTTTGGACACATTACCCGCTGTAGAAAAATTCCTCTCATTTTGAGTCGATGTTGGCTTAACAGTGTTAAAAGGCCCGATCAGTCTTTCAACATTTTGTGTTTTCTCTCCAGTTTTTTCATATAGTTTTAGCTCGTTGCTAAGCGACGAAAACATCTGGTTCGCCGCATGTTGAGCAATGTCTGCTTTCGGTTTTGAGCATTGCTGAACGTATTTTTCAAGCTGTTTCGCCATATCTTCTTCATCGACGTTGTTGGTTGCAAATACGTCATCATCGTCAGAACTAGACACTGCTTGGTATTCTTGAATGCTCGTAGAAAATAGACGAACCAAGTAGTTTTCGTTTTTTAGGCTGGATAAGAATTCATTGCCCAATTCGGTGTTCTGATTCTCCAATTTTGTGAACAAAAATTTGAGAATAGAATCCGCAGCAAGTAAGTTCACATTTTGGCGACTAAGTGCTTCTACAGCAACACGTATAGGTTTAAGAGCATTTATGATATCCTCGCAATACTTTTCTTCTGCGTCAGTAGTGGCCATAAAATTTAAATTAAGAGTGTCGAGCGCCTAACGAACATGCTTGCTGATGCAAATGTATCTGGCCAGCATAGTTTCCAGGCTATTCCAACGTGTTTTGCAATCCAACAGCAAGAAAAGCTCTTTCTTCTCGACCTCTTTAACATAATTCTGCAAGATGGCATTCCGTACAGGCGAGTTCTTGAATTTCAAAACTATCTTGCGAACCTTTTTTACGATTTCAAATGCGGACTTTATAGTGACCGTCTTGTCAGCAACAAATACGATATTGTCGTCCTCGTCATCGGAAGCGTTTTCCGCATTAATGTCGGAAAATGAAGTACTGGCTGCATTGTTTTCATTTTCATCGGAGCCTCTATCATCCGAATCGTCTCCATCGCTTACGTCACTATCGTATATCCTGTTTGCGACTTTTCGTTTCTGGTACATTACCTCCATGACCGCCAAATGTATGCCGTGATTGTAGCAAACCTGTTGATGCGCTGGTGATAGTCTCCCAAATTTCATGATTGATCATGACACTGGCACCATCACTTGTAATAACCACGATGTCGAACTGTAGTTTTATATTGAAGTCTGAAAGCTTTGCATTTACGAGCTCATATACTTTTTCAGCGGGACATGATTCCTGAATGCGAACCAGGCCAAGGTTGTCAGATTGTCCATCGTCGTAATATATATGGATGTTCCTGTAACGTCGGTTTCGCACGCTTGTCCACTCGTCGATGCTCAAGCTGAACTTACGCTGTGCAGATTTAAAATTTTCAATTTTGATCTTCAAATCGCTTTTCATTTTCGTGCAGTACTTCATAACCAAACCCAGAACAGCTTTGTGACACTTTGGAAGATGAAATCCTAAGCGGCTGATACTATTACGAATGAACTCACTTTTTGTTATCGTGTTTATTGGAATTCCATCTTTTGCAGCCAATTTTGCAACAGTTTGTTCAAGCGATTCAGGCGAGAAAGAAGTATTGAAAAAGTTGTGAAGAGTTCGGGTCTTCTTGGCTGGTGGCTGTTCTTTTGGAGCCTCATGTTCCCTTCGCTCCATGTTGTGTATCCTCTCCATGTGACGGTGAAGTCCAGATGTTGACGATGACTTGCATTTAATGATTTTATTGCATTTCAAACATGTTGCTTCGTCGTCAAATCGCTTGAAAAGCTGCCACACTTGGTCGTATTCGTATTCTGAACTCATGATTTTTAATGCTAAAAATTCAAAACTGTTTTAAATTTTGTTTTTTAAAGGAAGTAAATAACCGGTACTCACAGTCAACGATACGTCGATTCAAAACTTAAAAATAAGTAATATTTGGACCACAAAATATTTTATTATACGGTGTATAATTTATTTATACACAAAATGAAATGCACCCGCTCACTACAAAAAATAAATTTACAAACGTCGTCTGTGCAGACTGCGAACAAATTGAAATTGCTTGACTATTTTCAAAGCATTTCTAATTGCTTAACTGCTGCTACATATAAGAAACACATAAAACTAAACTTCATTAGCTTGATGTTACAGTGCTTTCCTTCGACATAGCATAGCAACGCATCTAGCATTTACTCTGTAGTCACCCTAAAACAAAATTGAAACTATGGTGTGAATTGTATGTGATTCTGCGAAACAGTATGTAGTGTGCGATTCTTTGTAACATAATGGCCGTTACAGTTTGGTGTTTCCAGGTATTAATCATATGTATGTGTATTCTTTTACTTTTGAAAGAATTGTTTTTTCTCTTAATATTTGACAACAAAAATTAAAAAAAAAATGGATTTCTCGAGAAATCTTGAAACATTCTCGAGATTCGGGATTTCCCGAAATGCCAAAAATTTCAATTCTCGAGATTCGGGATGGAAAAATATCGAGAATTTCTCGAGAATTCCCGTCGGGAAATTCCCGAAACCCAACTCTAGACACAACATGACAATTTAAACAATTTAGAAGTAATTTAACCATCCTCATGGCCTTATGGTGGGTATCGTTAACTTTTCTATTCCGTGGCCATAGGTTATTTTTGTAGAATTCGATTTTTTTATTAAAATTGTTTTTTTTTTTTGCTACCACTTGCAGGTGCCTGGAAAGTGACAAAACACATACAGACATATGCAAAAGTTTTATAGAAACCGTGCAAATATCAAAACAAACATTTTTGAGCTTCCTAAAAACTTTCTCACAGTCAGTGGAAAATATTCCTGTATATTCATGTATAAATATGATATGCTATGAAAAGGTCCGTCCAACTTTATAATGGGTAGGGCGAAAATATGAAAGCGTGCCCTTATTGAAAGAGTGCCAAATTGAAGCCAAGAAAAGTGAAAATACTTTTGCCTGTCGGTTTACTTAACTGAAATTAAATATGTTTGTTCCGCTTTGAGTAGAATTTTTCACACTTGGCTCTAACACCTCATGAAACGGGACTCCACTTTTATATATTTTTTCAAGTATTGCCACAATTTTTCGCCCTTAACTTCCAAAATTGGTTATCTAATTACTTTTGGATACACATTTAATTCTATACTTTTTGAAAGCCACCAAAGAATTATGACATTAGCCAATAATAAATCTATTAAGCACAGAGAATGTAATTGAGTTTTAAAAAGAGACTCTTTCGTTTATAGTTTTGACTTCTTATGGTATGCGTCTTGATGTTGTGCCACAGATGGAGGACCTACAGGTTGAAGCCGCTTCCGAATGGCAGATGGTTTTTTATGAGGAGTTTTTTCATTGCAGAAATACACTCGGTGATTTGTCATCGTCTGCCGAGCGGCGAAAATTATTAGAAAAAAAATGTTCTATTTTTTTTTATTTTTTGTTGTTTCAACCCGGGCCTTACACGTTTTCTTTCGAATGCTAGTCACGCACAATTTTCTATGGCTTGACTATTCTTGACTATAATAATGAAAAATTATGTGTGAGTTGCAATTCAGAATCAGGATTACGGGTGGGGAATTTACTTATGCAGAATTTTTTGTAAAAATCTGTAGCACTTTTTTCGCTACCTATTAAAGTAAAAATTTAAATGAGACGGATAGAAGCATGGCTGGGATTTTTGGCAAAGATTAAATTGAAAAAAAAAAGAAGTTAGATGGCAATATACAATGTAAGTGTTCAAAAACCCAATTACAATATAAAATCCCAACAAAAGTCATTATTTTTAGGTAGGAAAGCAGAATTATTAAGATTTCATTCAAACTACTGCACCATAATCTTGCTTAATGTGCAAGTGAATTTGAAATAATAATAAATCAACACTAATATAAATGATAGTGGTGCAGCCAAATGCAGCACCGGCACCCTACCGGTATACCTTTTCATTTGAACTATTTTCATTGAAGATGACGGTCTAAAATTAGATAAGCCAATAATGATTACATGAGTCCGAATAATTGCGTACTCGGCTCGAATACCTCGATTAAAAATATTCATCAATTTATATACATAAACTTCATATTATACACCCTCGCAAGTGATAGAACTTCAGGAAGGAATATATTCCTCTTTGTTACCAGCATATCCGCAGTAGAAAGTGAAACTACTCAGCAGATATTCTAGTTAATGAACTGGAATATATTTGATGGAAGCTAGCATACTGGTTCTAGTGCAACTAAAAGTAGACCAGTTGCAACATTACCAATTAGAGGTGCATGCAAATGCTTCAAATTATTTAAAATGCACAAAACAAAGGCTCCTTTTCTTCAGTGCTTAAAATCTTAATTGCTAAGTTCTTCTGAATTTTTCCTTGTTTCTTACGCTTTAAATACCAATAGTTTATCATTTTTATTTGAATTTGCTTTCAGTTGGCTTCAACATAAATACAAATTTTAATATGGTTTTTGTTAATTTTTTTTTTTTTTATAAAATCACATTAGTCGAACAAATTTACAGATGTGAAAATATTTAGTGTAACATTTCAATTTACAAAGAAATATTTTTTAATTTTTGATTCACTTTTGCATCTCGCCCGAAACTGGCGAATTTGACCCCAAATTGGACAGTAATACGGACACTGGCGCAACTGCGTTTTGGATACTGTAGCAGGTTAAACTCCTACTTATCCAGAATTGACCTCGACATACCAAGCATATGTCCGGCATGTGAAGGTACTCCGCACGACACTAACCACCTCTTCATATGCCCTCTTAAACCTACTCATCTAACACCCCTCTCCCTCTGGACCCAACCCGTCGAAACAGCTTGTTTCCTGTCCAGACGAGGATGATCGGTGATATATACTACACTGACGGGGCTTCTATTACTGTTAAAACAACAACAACAACATCCCCAAATTGGACCAACATTTTCGAAGCCTATGATGCTCTAGTTCATTAACTGGTACGATGCTGATGCAGGGGCTAACCGGTTCGTTAAATAGAATTATGCTGATGTATATGTAGGGTAGCAATTGGTATTTCGTAGAAAATCGCCATGTTAAAATTACCAGTTGCTAGCAAAGATGGTAGAGTTTCTAGAAAAAATTTCAGTATGCAGTTTTCTAGCCCCATCAATTTTGACATAATACTGTACGTGTTTAAAGTGGCGCAAAATTCGCATTGAATTTGGAAATTGTTTTTTCGCTGAAGAAAAAAAATCGTGAACTCGTTATTTGGAGAAAATGCGATGAGATCACTTTAACGCAATGTTCAATTGAGCACCGAAAACGGCTACTTCAGCCGCAAAGCAAACTGATAGGCAGTTGGTTCACTACTCGCAGCCTTAACTGCAAGGGTACTATACAAACATACATGTTTATGTACCTAAGTAATGTAACTTTGACTACTCCTCGCCGAAAAATAACAAACCCTCACTGCGCATTTGTTCACTCATACAAAAAACAACACTCTTTCATTTACATGTTTGTGTGTGTGTTCATATTTCTTGTTTTCTTATTCGCAGAACAACTATCCAACATCGAGTTGGCGCGTTTACGTGCACGCCTTGGACGTAGTGCTGCAGCTGATTTGCAATTGTTCAATGAAATCTACAATAACGACAACAACAATGCCGCTCTTTTCAATGATGAATCTGCAGCGCTGTATGGTGACGACTTAGGCAGCAGCAGCAGTAGCAACGGTAATGGTGGTGGTGTTGGCTTTGCCGCTGGTGCCAGTCTTATTGGCACTGACACTGGCAATGGTGGACTTGGAATGCTCGGGGGCGTTGCTGATGCAGGTGCCAATGTTGGTGCCGGTAATGGCATGCTTGTCAATGACATTCAGGACCTTAGCATGCCATGGAAATTTGTGGGGCGCGTCAGCAAAAAATCCTCAGCACTGTATAAACCGCGACTGGGCAAGCGTACGCAAGAACAACAACAAACAGCATGCAACTGAAATGACAGCGACAAGTGAGGGAGGAGGCACAGCACGTAGGTTGTGCGGAAACATGGAGCAAAATGTATGAGTTTCATTTACAGCATTGTTTGTTTGGCCACCGTTTGTGACCAAGAGTAGCAATTTTTGAAGTGGGCGAGTTGGTATGTGGGTCAACGTTGACAACTTTGTCGAACATGCACAAGCAAACACACGGGCGCACATATGAGCTGGAAAAATTCAACAACATGCACAACCGCAACTGCAATTACAATAACAATACTTGTATATGTATGTATGTGAAGGTGCCCTTTAGGTTTATTTATAAAAAAATATGTATGGCCATAAGCGGCAAAAATGCCAATTAAAATGTAGTTGTAGTATTCGGGAGGAAGTTAATTTTTTGTTAATATTTTAGTAATAATTTATATACATAAATAAATATATTTAAATGTTAGTCGTTTTAAAAGTTGGGTATTATGTACTAATGGAATTTTATATAGGTATGCACCTAACCTAGTCAAATATATAAAGATGTAGAGACTTAAACTCATGGAACTGTAGAAATAGTTTTTTTAATTTTTATTATAGTTATAAAGGGCCATTCAAAAGTGATGCCTAGATGCCTAGACAGATGCACAATTTTACACGATAGAACAACGCGTACCTTAAAGGCAAATCTACGGAGACAGCGCTTCACGAGGTAATCCGAACAATAGAGGGCTCTCTAGAGAACAAACATTATACCATGGCGGCATTCTTGGATATAGAAGGCGCCTTTAACAATGTTAGTACAGATGCGATCCAACGGGCATTGATAAACTTAGAGGTGGACAATTGAATCAGTAATTGGGTCATCTCTATGCTAGAAATCAGGATCATCAAAGCTAATATGGGTAATATCAGTATAACCAAGAAGGTCCACAGAGGCACCCCACAGGGGGGAGGATTGTCTCCACTTCTCTGGTTATGCGTTATTAGCAAAGTCTTAACAAAACTTAATAGAGGTGGGGTAAAAGCGGTGTCGTACGCTGATGATGTGGTGTTAATGGCGTCAGGACTGTGTCCTAATACGATCAGTGGGATCATTTAAAGGGCGTTAGGCGAGCTTAACTCTTGGGCCACAGGCTGTGGCCTAGGTTTAAACCCACGTAAAACAGAGCTTATGCTTTTCACCACCAGATATAAGGTACCAACTTTTATCCTACCAAATATTAACGGACAAACTCTCTCACTATCACCCAGCGCAAAGTACTTGGGGGTAATTCTGGACTCCAAACTAAGCTGGAAATTAAATGTTGAAGAACAGGTAAGGAAGGCAGAAATTGCTTTATATGCCTGTAAACGTATGCTTGGAAGAAGATGGGGTCTTCAACCTAAGCATACACTGTGGCTGTATAAGACGGTTATACGACCTATTCTATCGTATGGTTCGGTAGTTTGGTGGAAGGCTCTAGGGAGAGAGTACAATACCAAACTACTGGGCAGAATACAAAGATCAGCATGTGCAATAACGGTCGGTGCAATCAGATCATGTCCTAGAGAGGCTCTCAATGCACTGACAGACGTTATTCCAATAGACCTACATATTAAGAAGACGGCAACCATGAGTGCATTTAGGTTAAACTAAGCGGGTCGCTGGAGAGAAAAAACGTATGGTCATTCTAGTCTATTATTGCGACAAACTCAGTTAAGCTCGGTGAGAACTGACTACATCGTCCCGACGGTAACTTTCAATAGGAATTTTGCCACTCTCTTTCCAACTAAGGAAGAATGGAATAAGGGATTCTCTCTAAACAACTTCGACACTACAGTCTATACGGATGGAAGTAAAATGGGCTGCGGCGTTGGAGCTGGTATAAATTCTCACAGACTTGAAATTGAGAAATCTGTGCATCTCCCTAATACCAGCAGTGTCTTCCAGGCGGAAGTACTGGCAATTGGGGAAGCCTGTAGGCTAAAGGTAATATCGCTATTCTCTCGGATAGCCAAGCTGCAATCCAAATCATAAAGTTACCTTAATCTGGGTCCCGGGACATCGGAACATTGAAGGTAATGAAAAAGCAGATGAACTGGCAAGAGGGGGATCTGCCATGAATAACGCTCTTGCAGAATCGGTACTCACACCATTAGGTGCAGTCAAGAGTACAATTTCCCAAAAATACCTCCGAATCGCAGACTGTAGGTGGAAAGTCCAGACGAAATGCAAAATTAGCAGAACGTTATGGCCCACCTACAACCTCAAGCAATCGTTGGCATTAATAAGAATGAAACGACGGGACGCTTGGAGACTAACGGCAGTCATAACTGGCTTTTGGTCTATCGGAGAACAAGCCGCCAAAATGGGTATTCCTCACAATACATACTGTCACAGTTGCAAAAAGCCGGAGAAAAAGGAGACAATCTTCCATTTCCTCTGTGAATGCCCTGCCCTATGGAAGGACAGAATGTTAACCCTGGGCCAACCGCTGTTCGAGAATCTCGAACAACTATCTGGCTTAGACGTTAACAACCTAATAAGGTTCCTTAACCGCACAGACTGGATATAGTCATGCTGTAAATAACCGTACGACGCCAGTGCTAATTCAGGTTAGTGTCGTTCGAGAGTTTTCCGTAAACTCAACCAAACAAAAATGAGTGAGAATTACGCGAAGCGGTATTTTTATGCACGTATTCTTACGCTGCGCCTGCAAAAGTGATTAAAAATCAAAAAAGTTTATTGTTATGTGGAATCAGCGGTATAAAGTGTACAAAAATGTTGATGATTTTTCCTAGCGCGGTTTGAAGCGAGTGACGACAAAAAAGCAGGATAAAGTGGTCGTGCAACTTTTTAAGCGGGACCCTTCTTTGCGACTACGCCAAGCATGCACAATTCTTGCTACAAAGAGAATAGATGTGAGTATCAACACTATCGAACGACGACAGAAGGAGGCGAACATATCCTACCGTCCCACAACATCAAAACCCCTACTCTCCCTAAAACTCATTGAGAAACAATAAAACAAGAAAATGGTGACACAGTAATGGATAGCCTTCCCAGTCCATACGCGCCAACCCCATTGAAAATGTGCAGTGAATTATGAAAACGCATCTTGCCGGAAAACCAGTCAACGATTTAAAGCAACTCGTGCGTAGAGTTCGCAAAATTTGGCACTCTTTGTCGGCGAGCTACGCCAAAGCTAGTTCAAAGCATGCCGAGAAGATGTCAGACTATACTCGACAACGATGGAGACTACACAGCTTATTGAGTAATTGCAACTCGTAGTTTTGTACATCTTTTATACTGCATGAATAATCGCGGTTCCTTTTTTCTGACACAGACTGTTTATATTATATATGTATATATTAAGAAAATGGTCGTTCTTTAAGAACAACGTATTGCAAAATTCGTAATTTTTTTGGTGGAAATAATTGTACAAATGAGTCCACAATTGAAGGGTTGGTGAAAAAATTTCAAGAAACTGGTTCTGTCAAGCATAGAAAAAGACTGGCAGTCTAAAAACTGTACGTTCTGTTGAGAATATTCTTGCAGTAGCGCAATGTGCTGCTGAACAACCTTCAACGTCAATATCTCGACGTTCTGAAGAATTAGGCATTCATGAAACAACTATTTAGTGGAGTTTACCTGTAGATATTTAATGATGCTATTTTTCACATATATGGTAATTGTTACGAGCCGTGTTGTGAACAAATATAGTGAAACTTATAGAGTCTAATTTTTAAATTTTGTTTAAAACAACATCTAGGCGCCTCTTTTGACAGTCTATTTACAAGTGAAAGGTAGGAAAAACTTACTGAAAAAAAACATGACTGTTGATATTTATTAATGGGCGGTCCTTTGAAATAACATTAAAAAGTGGGCGCAAAATATTCTTAAGTACATATTTAGGTCGCCTTTTGGAAGGGAATGAAAACCTCCAAGTGGGCGTAATGAAAGAGAGTTTCCATGCGTCAATGAAACTCCCCGACGATTAAGATTTGTTGAATATAACTTTCAGAGGGCAGACCAATGCTGATCAAATTTTTATTAGACTTTTTGAAATTCCATCGGCATTTGTTTGAGAGGAAGATTTCAGTTGAAGTAAAGCAAAAGTAAAGGCAAAGAGCTTCGAAGTTGAAGGCATAATCTATGTCAGAAGAAAAGTCACACGGAAGAACCCGTTTTGACCACTTTACTTGAGCATAGCGCTTGGCTATTATCTAAAAGATGCCGGTGGGAACACTGGCTCTACTGGCTCTACTTTCTCTAGATTTTATGTATTTCCAGAAGGTTTTCGGATTTGATTTAATGTTCAATTCCAGGTTATTAATATAGGTAGATTTATTTAAATAGTTTAAATCCTCTAATCCGTATATAAAGTTAGAATCGCACCGAGTTTAGTTTTTTTTTAATAAAATAAGCATATAAAGTTTTGACACATATAAAAGTGCCGATAAATTGAATTTGAATTTAAATTTACTTAGAAAGATGGATAATTGTACTTACAATCTTAATCGTTGACTTGCGAAAAAATTCGGTTCTGATTCTGAAAAGATAAAACAGAAATTATAACTAATGTGCAGCGATATATACATATATTATTATATATGTACAAGTATATTTATCTACACTTAATCGTAAAATATGGCTGAGTCCTAATGTATTGCGAATCAGCTGTTGGTGATTGTTATGAGACTTAGCTGCATTTTGTCAAAACTTTCGAATTGCTGTGACATTTTGAAAAATTGTAGATTATTGGGTTTTTTGCTAGTTCTGTAGCAGACTCTGACTCGACTCAGAGTCGACTTTTGCATCCCTAGCCAAAGTACGACTTGGTATGCTTTGAACGGTCATTTTAGAGCAGATATTCATTGTACCAAGCTATCAACGATCTATTAGACTTTGGTACATTTTCAAATAACTTTAAACAATCTAATAAATAACGTCCCAAAGATAGCGGAGTGTAATATCTAATAATGTGACGAGTAAGTGCACTACACCCACAAATAAAAATTATTTTGTTTTACGGCCTTTGTCGGCATTGAAGGTTCATTTACACATATAATTTTGGAAGTCGTAAAGATTGACATAAAAGATGATATTAAATTACTTCTTCTTCTTCGTCTTTCATAGCGTTACAACGCGGGGTGCGTCAAAGCTTCCTTCAAAATGCTCCTCCAAAGCGGTCTATCTTGAGCTGTTGCTTCGTACTTACGTATTCCCAGCTTCATAAGATCGTGTTCCACTGCGTCTACCCAACGGTTCCTCGGTCTGCCTTTGGCCTTCACGCCCATTAGCTTTCCTGTCAAGGCTTTCTTCACGGTACAGCCAACAGGCATACGGATCACATGACCTAGCCATCTTATGCGCTGCGCTTTAATAAAACGTACAGCTGTCTCGTTCTGAATTAGATCGTTCAGTTCAGAGTTCAATCGGATTCTATAGGTACCATCATCCATTCTTATTGGGTCAAAGATCTTTCTTAAAATTTTTCTTTCCATGCGAGCAATCTGAGCACAATCATCAACCTTAAGAGTCCATACCTCACAACCATATGTTAGAATTGGTCCAATAAGAGTCTTGTACATAGTGAACTTTGTAGCTTTAGACAAATGTCGGGACTTGAACAAGTTAAGGTGGGCATAATACGCTTTGTTGGCGGCTTTGATGCGATCCCTGACGGCGGAAGTTGAATCACCGCTACATGCGAACATAAGTCCTAGGTACTTAAAATGTTGCACTGCTTCAAAAGTATAGGCTCCCACATGGAAATTTGGCATCTGTGCAGGCCGCCTCGATTTCAACAGATATTTGGTTTTGCCCTCGTTTACAAAAAGGCCGATATCGTTCGCAATTTTGTTAATTTTTAAGAAAATTTCTTTTAAGTCATACCTATTTCTTGAGAGAATAGCGATGTCATCTGCATAAGCACATATTTGGGTTGTTTTAGTTATCAAGGTACCACCTTTGTTGACTTTCCTTACGACAAAGTGCAGCATTAAATTGAATATGACTGTTGATAAGGCATCACCTTGTATGGGGGGTATGGGAAAGTGATACGAAATCTATAGCCTCTCCTCTTCAAATAACAACTTCACCCACTGTCTCTTAGACTTGGTGCCCCCTGTTATCGCCAACCAAGCAATGTCGAACGAATAAGGGCGGGATAACCCTAACACCCTGGCGCTGAGCAAATGCTGTCGCCCTGCGCAGGTAAAAATTCCTGCCGCAAACTTGCTGAAAGGCACGTGGACTTACGGCTGACACCCCCATTTCACGTAAAAAGCAATAAGTCATGACACCTTCACAAAAGCCTCGGTATTAAATTACTGATATACAAAATTTCGTGAAATAACATATGCGCTCTTTTGTGCTATTTAAACAAAAAGCTGCTGAGCACACCAGTTGTCAAAAATTGTAAGTTAATCATGTGCCAAACGATTTGTCATCATTTGTATAAGTATTCATAAATATATAAGAATATGTATGTGCATTAGCGTACGTGCATATTTAATGTTAGTGTGAAAATTTATTTAACTTAAAAGCAAAAGTGCATACGCCCACCCGTGACAATATTTCCTTTGAGACAAGAAAGTAACTGTGATATGAAGAAAATTTTTCATGCCAGCCGAGCAAAAACTGGGAGCAATGACAAAGTGAAGAAATATTATATGAACATTTAACATTTAACATTTAACATTTTTTTTTTTTTTTTTTTGTCGGGACAACTAGCAAGTGCAGCACTCAGACATTAATTAATTAGATTCCCTTTTAATTTTCTTTAAATCTACCCGATCTCCGAAGAAATCTGAGTTGATCTTGTGGTGCCAAGGAGCCAAGATGGTCGCTTCTTAACACATCAGTGCCAAATACCTCAAACCTGATTCGAGCGAAGGCGGGGCAGACACACAGGAAGTGGTCCGCCGTCTCATCCTCCTCTTCACAAGCTGGGCAGAGTACACTTTCTGAGATGCCCAACCTTTCCATGTGCTTTGCCCAAAGAAAGTGGCCCGTCATCAGTCCAACCAGCCGTCTGCACTCCCCTCTACTTAATGACAGAAGGGTTTGCGACAGTCGATCGGACATGACAGGTAACATCAATTTAGTCCATCTGCAGCCTCTCTCAGCCTGCCAAGCTCGCTTGTGGGTGGTAGTTACCCATTTGCTAACCGTGGCTGTGATGGCCGCAGAAGGGAGTGGCAAAACGGGCTCTGGGCCAAAGAAGTTGGCCTCAGAGCCCATCTTGGCTAAGCAGTCAGAGGTCTCGTTACCCGCGATACCCACGTGTCCCGGGACCCATGCTAGCATCAGGCTATTATGTCTACCGACATAGTTCAGCCTGGATTTACAGGACTTGACTACCCCTGATGTGGTTGGAGGGCTGTCTAAGGCCATAAGCGCAGCTTGGCTGTCTGCTTACTATCGAGGATTACTCCAAGATATTTAATTTCCTTGGATAGCTGGATTGTGACTTATTTTAGCTTTGGCAGAACGAGTCCATCAAGCTTCCACCTTCTGGTAAAGAGGACAATACCAGTCTTGGCGGGATTTGCCGATAGCCTATTCGCACAGCACCAAGTGTCAGCCCGATCCAGAGTTTTCTGCACTTTTCTGCAGATGTTCATAAGCGAAGCGCCTGTTACCAAACAAGCAACATCGTCCGCATATGCTTGTGCGTAGACTCTGGAATCATTTAACATTTAACATTTAATATTTAACATTTAACATTTAACATTTAACATTTAACATTTAACATTTAACATTTAACATTTAACATTTAACATTTAACATTTAACATTTAACATTTAACATTTAACATTTAACATTTAACATTTAACATTTAACATTTAACATTTAACATTTAACATTTAACATTTAACATTTAACATTTAACATTTAACATTTAACATTTAACATTTTACATTTAACTTTCACTAATTTTTCCTAGAGTAGTAGTTTTAAATAGTTTCAAATCTACTACCAGTTGAGAAATAGTTAGAAAATACATACATATATACTTGTACATACATAATATATTACTTCTATGCACACATTTATTTCCATTTTCTAACACATATTTGCAAACTTTTCACATTAATTCTCTTCTAAATACCACATGAGCCACTTGTTCGCCAACGATACGTGCCCGTTGAAATACGTTATGGTTATCCCTGCAACTTATTTATATTCTTCATACATACCTGGACACGTAAATGTCGTATATTAATAAATGTGCTCGCGGTTTGTGAAAATTGATTACAAAAATTATTTAATGCATATCCTGGCGTTGCTCGCAGCACTTAACATTTATTTTGTGCTAACAAATACACACAAACTCTCTAATAAGCCTGTTAGAAATATTGCAGATATAAAGTTGGATGGGTAATGACATCAGCCATACATAAGTTAAGAGTTTTAGTAAGGAACACGCATAAATACATATGTGCAAATACCATCGTACTCGCACACGCTTGCATACTAATACAATTTTAAAGTGATATTTATTGTTTGTATTTTCTACCATTTGCAGGTGTGTTTGCATGCAAAAATAATGGTTATCATTTATATGAAAAAATTGAAAGCCTTTAGCGCTAAAAAAGAGTAGCACTCTTTTATTTATGAACCACTTTAATATGCTTGCATAAAAATTTGAATAAATACTTGTGTACAGGCATGTGTATTCTGAATGAATACACAAATTTAGGTCGATTTTATTTATTTGGGGCTTTTTCAGTTTAATATGTAAACATGCAAGTGTAATTTATGTAAACTAACTATGAATAACTGCAGAATTATCATGTATGAACATTGGAAATATCATTAAAATAAAAACTGTAAGTATATATATAGATATATATATAGTACATATAGGGGATGATGTGGCGGGTGTAAGAAATGCAAGTAGATAATTTTTGAAAACTTTACCTGCCTATTTGGATATGCTAATTTCCGGAACGGATGAACCGAGGAATGTTCTGATCAGTATATAGTTAGGCTACTTTTCTTCCTAAAACTATTAGTCATCAGAGTTTGTTGGCGTTGAAGCATTTTGTTAAATCTTATTTATGCGCTTATTCGACTCATATTCAAAACATGCAGTGCATTAAATAAATATTTCACACAGACTTATTGACAAGTTTTGACAATTTATTTGTTTGCTATTTAGTTTTAATAAATTTTATGAAAGCATAGCTCATTCTCTCACAAAACCATATGAATCCAAGTTTCAAACTTTGTGCAAATCAAAAGAATTAAACAAATTGTCATCAAAGTTTTAAACATTTTAACCCCCCTTCCGCGGCGTAGAGCAAGAAACACCCTTCACTTTAGTTAATATTTCATTTTATTCTACGAAGCCTATAACTTCACATGCTGCTATTGCAAAAGACCTTAATTTTAAATTTCGTAGAGTATCTTTTCGCTTCACGCGACGGTTTAGGTTACATCGTTCTTTCGTTACCTACAACTGTTTTGGCAGCGAGAAGCTCTGGTTAGAGCAGGAAAACGATGACGAAATAACTGACGGCATCAATGGTGGCAATGGTGTGAATAATGATAAACAATTGAATGTATTTCATAATTTTTTCGGTAGAAAGTGGCAGTGAAAGTTCCTAGACTGCTACTCTCAACTTTGCACAATAAATATGCTCTAAAGACATCGGTACATAAAAAACTTTCAGAAATTATTGAATTTTTCAATTTTACTAAAGGTGGCGCTGACTTTGTCGCTAGATTTGAATCTAGCTATTCAGTAGCCTACTCTTTCTCCAGGTGCCCACTTCATTTATTTTTTCAATGCTTTGTGTATGTATAAATACTCATATAATATTTAATACTTTGCTTATGGAGCAGAATGTAAAATACCAGGATTTCATTAAGTCTTTGGGATTTTCCCTAATTGAAACTGATCTTGCTTGTCGAAGCACAATTAAAACATTGCCTCGGGGGTTGCAGTTTCTCATCCAACGTTTAATATAATGCTCTCACGATCAAGAAAATATCTCAGAACCAGAACGAAAAAGCATAGATGTGAATTCTGTCCTCCGACTTTAGATAGAAAATACATAAAAACATGAGCCCATTGCAGAAAGAACTATTTGCTCAAGTCACTGTTGAACAATTTTTTTGGAATGTGTAAAGTAAAAGTCTTGAATTTTAGCCATGGAATTTGTATGTCTATTTTTGCTTTTTCCAATAATTTTGTTTTTAATACCTCTTTTAGTTTTCAAATCTTGAGAGTTATAGGAATAAGAAATGTATTCGTTACCACTGAACTTTTTACTGAAACAATCAAATATTTCACATGATTTATGGGCTCTTTTGAAAAATGTACTTGAAATGTAAATAAATGTATTTGGTTAAGTAACTGAATGCATTTTTTATTTGAAATCCTTGCATATCTAAATACAATTTTTGTTAAAGAAAGTTAATAATATAATCTAAAATATTTTAAATGCAATTAATTAAAATTAGGGTTATAAAGGACCCCACGCAATGGATAATGGTAGTAAAAATTGAAGCGGCGGACGGCAGGTTAATCAGAAGTCTGGGGATTTTCTTCTTCATAAAATATGTCGAGCATGTAAACAAATACAAAATTGGCCTGCTAAGACATAGTTTTCGTACTGTACGCAATCTCCAGGGTTGCCCAATCCCGGGTTGCCCATTCGTTGAGTTCGCTTCGCTTCATATCGTTTTTAAAAGTATTTAGTCAGGATTTAAAGGGTCGCCCCTACTATTGATGGTAGCGACTGTAAGAAATTGGTAATTCTTTAATGCATTCTATTCTGGTCTCCTCATAATGTGCTCATAGCGAGGACCTGATTTAGCCATATCCGATCACACGATAACCCAAGCAATGAAACTAGTTTAAAACTTTTTTTTTAATAAAACTCGACCAAACTTTCTACCCGTATCTTTTTTTTTCAAAAAAGCCGATAAACTACAACAGTTCTTACTGACTGAAACTATAATAAAATTGAATTTAGTAATTAAAAAACACATTCATTTAGAAAAAAAAAATCAAGTATAACAGAATTCTAAATCTCGTTGAAGTGAGGCATTTCTTGCGTAATTCGTACTAAAGGCCTTCCCGAAAAAACCGAAAATTAAAAAGAAGTATTCTCGCAAAAAAAGAAATTGTTTAGTTCGCAGTAATGCGGGGCAATCGATTACACCACTTACCAAACCATGCACATAAGACCAGGAAAAATAAACTTTGTGCTTCCGAGGGACTTAAAGTTAATCAAAAGAAAGCGATAATTGTACGAAGGGATGGGAGTGGAGAAATATAGGGAAGATAGGGAGTATTTAAGGAAACCCCCTTGAATACCCTCAATTCTATCAATAGCAAATTCGTGATGAGGTCTCCAGCTAAATGCAGCATATTCAAGCTATGTACAAATAAAAGATGAATAGCGTAACTTCAGAATGTAGGGATCTGTGAAATAGAACTATTTCGGCGAGCAAAGCCCAACGCAGCATAAGATTTAGATATGATGGAATTGATGTAGTTGCTGAATTTAAAATAGGTATCAAAGACTACTCCAAAGTCTTTGACCTCCTAAAGTGACTGAAGGGAAGTACCAGATATATTATATGAAGTTCGTACTACGTTATGTAGTTTGGAGAATGCATCGTGATAACATCTATTGATGTAAGCGAGACCGAAAACACCATAAATGCAATCTAGTGACCTCTAATTTAACCTTTGAAACATCTTCAGAACTGCTAATCGAAGAGAAAACTTGTAGGTCGCCCGTATAAAGTAAGTATCTAGAAAACGAAAAGCAACAGCCTCTATCATTAATAAAATGGACAAAGAATAGATTTTCTAAGATACTTCGCTAAGGCACGCCAGAGGGTGTAATAAAGGGAATAGAAGAAACCCCTCTGTTGAGACCACACAGCTCCTATTACCTAAATAAGAACGCAACCACTTCACAAATATAGTCTGGGATCCAAACATGGCTAGTTTGCGCTATAGAATGCCATGGGATACTTTATCGAATGCTTTAGAAAAGGCAATGAGTCCTGATAAAATCTTATTAATGCAGTATTCGCTTAAGACCGCGAATTTGATAACCGTAGAACGCCCAGCTACAAAGCAATGCTAGTGAGGTGAGCTTAAACTCTTAACTACAAAATATATTTTCTCTTTCACTATGCTCGAGAATAGTTTGCTCGTCATCTTAGTGCCAACATAAATATTTTTGAAATCGTATAAAAGCCATGCCCTCTTTTTGTGTTTTAAAACTAAATTTCCGACCGTTTGTCTGGTGTTACAAACTATTGAGCTCTCATTGCCTAAGAGATTGTTTAATTTCAAAAATGAACAGCCTGCCCAAATTCAATTTTACTAAAATGCGCGCGGGTATATTAAGTTCAGCCCGAACCGAATTTAGCCTTTCCCACTTTCATCCTTCCTTCCGTTTTTCTCTTTACATTTACTAATAAAGAAACAAAACACTGAACTCCTGGCACACTTTGCGTAAATCTCATTTTGGTAAACAGGATATTGGCAGGCAGTTCAAAATTGATAAAACAAACACATGCTTACATCAAAAGTTTCCACTTTATTCGGCACAATTTAACAAGGTTGTTCGTGAGTCAAACTTTAAAACAAAATTGCAAATGGAAACAGCCTGTCGCATCTGAGCGGCAGCTTAAAAGTGCGAGGGACGAAAAATTCGAGCTATGAAAAGTTTGTAAAATTATTTACTGGTGGTCTTACATATAGGCTTACACATACATATATACATAATCGATTGCTTGCTTAAGCACTTGACGTTTTCAGTGTTGCCGCTTAAGCATTTTTTTCTTATGAGCAAAATTACCAACCAAAATATGTATGTATATTTAAACTTACCAAGAATGGAACAGTATTCAGGATTTCTGATTTTACAATTATTTATAAATAAAGAATTAATTAAATGGCGCACGGTAGTTGAAGGCAAATATACTCGTATATGAAGCTTTAACTTCCCAAAACCATTATTTTTCTCTTTGCTCTTTTTCAGATAAGCCATGGAGGACTACAATTTAACTCAAGAAATAAAGGCACATTTACGTATCGTGGCTATGTTATGAATGCAATTCACACCGATTTATATGGTAAATCTCTTATTTTCTTTAATGCTCCTTTTCATTTATTCATAAGGTTTGCCGTAATTGGAAGCATGCAAAACGTAAACAACCCGAGGAACGTTTGCACATTGTCCGATCTGGAGAATTTATTCAACAAGTGCAAGCAGTCATTGACAAGGGGCTGTCGAGTCGTCCATGAAGATCTCCGAAATAAATCCTACGTTATGTGCAGAAAGTAGACATGAATTGTCGGAGCAAACACGAGAAGAGTGAGTTATCCGATCTAAACGTCTTCTAAACTAAACCCCGAAGTGCCTGATATGCTGCGGTTTTTTGACGTAATAACGTCTTATAATTCGATGTAGCCGGCTGCACGCACCAAAAAATGCGGGGTTACCTTGCTCATGCGGCGTTATCTTGCTCATGTGGCGTTACCTTGCTTAAACTGCAAGCGAGAGCGCGGAACGAACGACAAAATGGCACAATCGGCCCCCGCGTTCGGCAACGTTCGACATCTGGCTCTCTTCTACTAGAGTGAGCATATACAATATATATAGGCCGGGTCGATTTGTGGGGAGGCAAAAAAATCGCCCATTGCTCTGTGAAAATCATATTTTAGGAATCAAAATAAGAAACTTTGCCGAAAGAACCATACCTCTAAAACGATTTCTGATGTCCTCCAATTTGGGTCGAACTTTTAGTGTCTTTTGTGGGGAGGCAAAAAAATCGCCCATTGCTCTGTGAAAATCATATTTTAGGAATCAAAATAAGAAACTTTGCCGAAGGAACCATACCTCTAAAACGAATTCTGATGCCCCCCAATTTGGGTCGAACTTTTTAGTTTCTTTTCTCATGTAAAGGCCAAAAATGGTGATATTTTGAAATGATTGTATGGGGAACCCCCCAGGGGAGTTCCAGGGGGTGTGCCACTGGCATGGGTGGATCGGCCGTCCAAAGTCAGTGGGGGTCGGTCATACATTGGGACTCGATTGGAGCACTCTAAATGGGTCAAAGTGGGATTTTTCGTTATGCCGTTGTCACGTTAAACTATCGTACAGACAACCTCTTTTTTTTGACGAAAAATTTTTACCAAATCAACCGCAGAAATTACCAAAATAACAGATGGCTATGTTCCAATCATACAGAGATTCCTGTTGTCATGCACAGGAAATTTCCAGCCACTGTTATGGTCTTAAGTGTTGCGAGCAACAAAGGGCATGTCATGCCAACACACTTCTTTACTCAAGCGAGTGAATTCTGTTGCATATGTCGAGGTTCTAGAGACAGTAGTGAAACTCTGGATTGGTGGTGTACGAGGTGAGACCCCATACATCTTTCAGCAAAACTCTGCTCCTCAAATAAAGTGATTTCGAGGTTGGATGACTGAAAGTTTCCATTAAAATATAATACCGAACGTGCGGCCGCCTATTTCCTCAGGCTTTAATCCCCTGGATTACTACTTATGGCGTGTAGTTGAGTGTGAAACCAATAAGCATCCTCATAACGCCATTTCTTCAATGAAGGCTGCAATTAAGACCGTTATGGTTAATGTGGCAATAATTTTGGCACCTCCGGTACACACCCTGTATATAATTAAAAGTAATAAATTATTACTTGCGTTAGTCCCTATGGTGCTACAAACTCTTCTTGCGTTTGGCACGAAATTTCACCCACACAATACTTCCAATTTTTGACCTTGAGCAGATGTTTTGATTTGCTTGTGTGAACAAAACTTACAAAATCTCATTCTAACTTGCCAACTTATCTGCAGAAAAAAATTCTTCCAATTGTGATAAGGAAAGCGCAAAGTTGGCAACACTACTGGTTGTTGATTTAAGCGGCGATGTTTTTATCCAAATCGCCGCATTTTTTCATCTGTTGCCTCACTGCAATTGAATTGGCGACACGTTTGCATCAAAATTTCAAGGCGAATGTTGCCAAAGGACATAGGCATGAACTCACATAGCCACACTTAAAATTCACTAACACACACACACACAGTGCGCAGGTGAGACGACGGGTATGCACAAAAAACAAAACAACAACAACCATATAAAAGCTCATTGTGTGAAAAAATATGTTTTTACTGCTTAGTGCTACGCAAAAAATAAAAATAAAAGTATATATCAAACGTTTTTATAATCCTTGCTTGGTTATAGTACCAAAGACTCACACGGTGCACTGAGCTGGAAGCTGTGTTGAAACTAGAGAGCTACCAGCAAATATTTGGCTTACATGCAGTGCGTGAAGTCATCGAGAAATTCATATTCATCGCTTATTTTTTTAGCTTACAGAAGGGATTATTTTAAAATAGGCATGTCACTGGCGGTAATCTGCAGCTACCCAATGTAAACTCTACTGAAAAGCATGGAAAATGCGATTATAAGTAATCGATTTTCAAATTATATGTAAGTCTGACTAAAAGTTAGTATTTTAATTTCGTTAATATTTCTATTTTATTTAAGTGTATAGAAGCAATTAAATTTTCTTGCTCTGGCAATACCTCTAGCAAAGTTACCATTTGTAGACACAAGTAGCGAAATTTGAGTTATAATAAAACCGCAGGACCGTGTAATTGTAGCAGTTCATTGCCTGTGCGGTGTAGTTACGGACCGTCATCGTCTATCTCATTCAACTTTAGGCCCAGGAAACATGCAGTTTCGAAGGGATTATGAGTAGGTGATTAGTATCATGCGGATTATATAGTTGAGTATATCGGGTCGATTCTGGATAGGTAAGAATTTAATCTGCTACTGTATCTAGAATGTAATTGGGACAAAGTTACGCGAGTCTCATGGGGGTGCTGAAGCTCTTCATCTGCGATGGCAGTAGGGGTTTTCCCACTAAGGGTTGATGTGCATTGGAAATATTAGATTCTGAAAAATAGAGAATAGTGGGCGATGTAGAAAGCGCCAGGAATAGTGATAGAATTAGGATTACAAGTGATTGTAAATTAATAATGTGGGATGAGAGCACATGACTAATCGGAGAGCAGTCAGGCGACTCAGAGGGCCCAAAGAGATATTCTGATCCATCAGATGAAGGTGTTATGATCGTTAGTTGAAGAGATTTTATCCAGATATTGCCAGCGGTAAGAACGATGTACTGCCGCTGTAGCCGAATGTGTTGGAACCAGGTAGTGCCCGGGTAGAAACGTTTTTTTCTAGATAAGCGATCGCTCCTCGACAGGCAATGGTAAACAGCTGAGTGTATTTTTGGCATGAAAAAGCTCCTCATAAAAAAATATGCGTATTTTTTTTTTGCTTCCGCCAAGATAATCCGCTTCATCAAAGCCCTTTACGAACTGGCTGTGCTTCACAAATGCGGTATCAGCGATCCATTCATTACCAACGCAGACGTAAGGCAAGGTTGTCCACTGTCGCCCCTTCCCTTCGCCATCGCCCTTGATGACGTCATGACAAACATCACAACTCTCTGACATGCAAGAGAAGACGAACAAACTAGCCGCGCTGGCACACACTGTCGGACTGGAGGTGAACATCAGCAAGACCAAGGCTATGAGAGTTAACCACACTAACGCAAGGCAGATATTGGTCGACGGATGCCCGGCGGAATTCGTTGAAAGCTTCTGCTACCTCGGCTGCATCATCACGGCAGATGGTGGAGCAGATGAAGATGTCAACTGCAGGCTAAACAAAGCAAGGGTGGCATTTGAGCGAATGCATACGGTATGGGGGAGCTCGCAAATCTCCAGGCGCACTCAACTATGAATATTCGGCTCACGCGTAAAGTCAGTATTGTTGTAAGGAAGCGAAACATGGCTGGTTTCATCAACAAATGCCTCCGCCTCATTTGCAGAATATTCTGGCCAAACACCATTACTAATGACGCACTTTGGAGATTAGCGAACAAGGAACCCATTCTTAGGCAAATCAAACACAGAAAGTGGTGATGGATAGGTCACACATTGAGAAAAAAGACACTTGGAGAAGGTCGATGTGGAACGGTGCAAAAAGAGCAGCACAGAACCGTGTACGAAGGAAGAGTCTTGTCGAGGCCCTATGCTCCCGAGAGGAGTGAACAAGGATAAAACAAAAAAAAAATTAATATATATACATATATATCTGGTAATCGTATGTGAATATTCGCTTTAACACAGAAATTGAAAGGTTTTCTATATCGCAATGGGCCCGCTATGATAATTCGAAGCGCAGAAAACTATGGGAAAAAGTTTCAACATGCTTCCATCTCGGCGGTCGGAGTGAATGTTTACAAACGATTTATTACTGCTCCTTCCAATTATTTGCTTCACTCCTAGGCCTACTAAAACAAATGGATCGAGTGATAGATCGCCTCAAAAGTCTAGTAGTTTTTCGAATGTAAATATCTAATCACTTTTTTTTAAAGAATGCATTAAATTATGAAGAAAAATTGGCGAAATCAAGTAATGTGAAACTCTGTTCACTAAATATTATTTAATTTTAGGACTTTGTAATTTCAATGGTGCTAAGCAAAAAAGCTGCTTATAAATTTTCACGTAGAGTAGCAGAATATCTCTTTTTTTCCTGCATAAAGTTTGTTTTGTGTAGGCAAAACTAATATTTTGTCTGTAGATAAGGCAGAGGGTAATGATTGAAGTACGCCTATAGCAGCGTTTTATGCAAGAAAACTAAAGAATATTGTGAATAGATTTTCTTCTGTTTTCAAAACGAGTTAGGCGTGACTACCATTCGGAAGTGCCCAGGTTCTAATCTTCTGGTATGAAAAACCAAAATGATAGAAAAAGTGTTTTCGGCAAGCAATGGTAAACGTCTGAGTGTTTTTCAGCCATGAAAAAGCTTCTCATAAAGAATATCTGCCGCTCGGAGTCGGTTTAAAACTGCAGCTCCCTCCATTTGGGGGAAACCATCAAGACGCACGCCACAAATAAAAGAAGGAGCTCGGCCAAATACCCAACAATAACCAATATTTGAAATTTATCAAACACCGCCAATATTTTCACTAACGATTGTTTGCACCTTTGCGTGCTTGTACGCCTAAAACCTAGTTTATTATCAACCGATTTCAAATTTTTTAGCAGTTTAAGAAAAACAAAAAAACTTGAACCTTTCAAATGGTGCATATGTGAACTAAGAAAACTTAAGACATTTTTATGTATTTTCTCTTCAAACACAATGTTTTTTTGTACTTTTTTCGCCTTTTTGCATTTCGGCGAGGTTTTCATGCACTGTGGTATTTAATAAAGAAGCTACGGTAGTGTTGAATTAATAAAACAAAATTACATATCATAAGCGAGTGAAACGATACGAAAAACCATTACTTTCAAAAATACAACTTTTGGCTATACAACCAAAAATGCATGACCATTGTCATGGAGACTAAATTATAGCAGACAACCTGGATGTGACAAAGTACATGAATACACATAAGGATGTGGGAAGGCATGCATCACTATTTTTCACAGCACCGAGTACCTGGTAAACAATTTCATTACTAGTAATGGATAAAGTAAGTGCATTGCTGTTTTCCGGCCTTTTGTAATGCATTAATTGAAAGCCGTTATACAAAAAGGAAAAAATTCTGCTGGGTTGTACCTGATTTTGCTGCGCAAGTACGCTAGTTTACTAGGAGTGAGGACGTTATACGAGTACATACTTATTTGCATGAATGCATGTACATATGTGTGTATGTATGCATATTAATATATGTTACTAAAGCAGTTTAGAAGAGCCAGCCTCTGTTATTTATGGTAGCAGCTGCTTGAGTGTTTCGCCTACAGCTAAGTAAATTTTTATTTCTATGTATGTGTGCAGTAGCAGCAATAAAAGTCAACCTTTTGACAACATTTGCAAATATGTATGTAAGGGATAAACGCTAAAAAAAACACTTTTTTCATGAATTTATTGTAGAAAAACGGTTCAAGTCAGTTTATTAAAAGTTGTTGCATATTATTAAGTAACATTTCAAGAATATTTGATAAAATTTTCATGTAAAAATATTGCAAAATGAGCGAATGAGAGCACATTTACGTAGACGTCTTTTCAAAAATACATTTTGCAGCAGTCAGCATATCTCAGCGTAGAATCATCTGAAATCAAAAAAATCGAATAATTTAGTTAAAGTATGAGTTAAACTTCCCCCCAACGTTTATTTTGACGATTTATTTTCATTTTCAGCCATTTGGTAATCGTTTGAAGTAAAAAGTGATTTTTGACGAAAAAATGCCGCCATTTTGTTGGTGTAAAACCACCTTAATATAAAAAAAATGGCGAAAAAAAACGTTGGGAGGAGGTTTTTTATATGTAAAATATGTGTGCAAAATTTCAAAGGATCGGTTGAGTAATTTTCAAATGCCAATGACTACGCAGTTTAAAAAAAAAGGTTCGAGAAAACCTCGTTTAAAGTTTGTAACGGACCACGCGCGCAACTGCTGCGTCTCGGCAGATGTTTATTAGTATTTAAGTCTAATGTCCCTTTAAAATTATTTCATAATCGTATTATTATTATTCCATAGTCCTTTAGGAGCTTAAGGATTCAACAAAAGTTGTCTAAACATTTCTATTTCTAGACCTAAATCTCAGTTCATTAAACGATTTTCCAGTTTCATTGCGGACAGTCCTTTGCAAAGTCATCAATGGTCTGCCTCTTCTTCTCGTTCCTTGTGGGTTTCAAGTCAAAGCGGCATGCGGTATTTCCTCGTAAGGCTTTCGCAGAGTATGTCCATCCATATTTTCTTTTCTTTTGTGTATTTGGTCACCATATCTTAAGTATATTACGCAGACACCTGTTTATAAACGCTTGTAGCTTCGCGTTCGTTGTCGAAGTTACCAACCAAGTTTCGGATCCGTACAGCAACACGGACTTAGCGCAAGCGTTACAAGTTTTACCTTTGTGCAAGTTGTGATGTTGTTGGAGTGCCATATATTTCGATGCCTAGCGACTGCGTTACGTGCCTTATTCATTCGGTTGTAAATGTCACTTTTTGCACCACCGTCTATGGAGATCATACTTCCCAAATAGCAAAAACTGAAAACGTCTGCAATGGTTTCATCACCAATTGTAAGCAACGCAGCGGTGTTTGCTTTGATATGCATAGATTCCGTCTTTTTAATAGTAAATTTGAGTCTTGTTTTTGCGGACTCCTGCTGAAACAAATTTAATTTCATCTGCATGTGTTGATACGGTTATTCCACGGTTTACAGAGTTGAATATTTGAAAAATCCAGTCCACTACAACGACAAATAACAAAGGGAACAAGACACACCCTTGTCGCACTCCAGTAGGGACCTGAAAGCTTCACTGAGTTTTCCATTGTGAAGAACTCTACAGTGTACACCACTGTAGCTATTTCTAAATAGATTTATGATTTTCCTCCGTATATTTAACCTTTTTAAGGCTTTCTATGTGTAACCTCTTTTGACAGAGGCAAATGCCTTTTTGTAATCAACGAATGTCATATCCACCCTATATATGACGATATATTCAATACATTGTTCAATTATCACTCGCTTAGAGTTGATGTTATCATTACAGGAACGGTTTTGCCGGAATACAGCTTGGTGCTTACGCAGCTTACTCTTTATTTACTGGCTGAACAATGCAGTTCAATCATTGCGTAGGTTATCTTGTGAGTCCCATCAACTAAAATCTAATAATGGTATGCAAATTAGTGGGTGTTTTATCTCTATCGCTTCTATATCGATCTCTTCTATCGCGGAAGGTGATGTGGTTATAGAATTTTTTTGAAAGTATGTGTGTTTAGGTGCAGATCTTAGAACCAGCTTAATTTGATAAGAGTGATTATTATGAGGTGGATACCAAATGATAGCGCAGTATTCACCGGCACTACTAATCAAAGACATATAAAGCACGCGAATGGTCATAAGGACTCTAAATTTCTAAGTATTCATCTTGTATTCAAAGAAAAAGATACTTTTCTTTACATCGTTGACGAAGATTAGGCATTTTGAAGATATTGATAGCATTAATTTATTCCCATTCAATGAGCTCTTTTTGTAAGAATCGTATTTTCATAGGTTGCCCATTGTGACGCTGTAAAGGGAGCTGATCCTGATCTCTCCTAACACCCACGTCAACTGATCAAAAACTGTAGATGATCTCTGATTTCCGCAGTACTGAGCTCTTCCAGCTCATTAAAAAATTACCTACCTAAAGTGGTGAGAGTCTACGTCTGACTACAGCAAAACAGTTGCATAGAAGATTTCTTCCTTTTCTTCAACTAGACAGCATCTGCAGAAGTCAAGTGCCTGCGCGGTAAGCCTCTGGGGGTGTCTATCTATTAGCCAGTGACTTGTTAAGATAGAAATCAGTGTGAAAGATTACACTGATTTCGGCTCAGCAGAAATTCTGTGGATATAGCCTTGAGAGTCGGTCATAATTGTTGGGCGATTTCGAGGGTTGGATCGTTACGCCATCTATCGAGATAACATCTCCAGGCATCAAACCATACTGTACTATTGTCACCTCAACCTGAAAAGCACTGCCATAAGGAGGGAGTCAGAAACTAAAGAAGAACCTTCCGGTTAGCTTTCCCTACAGCTTTAAGCCATCTGTGTAAAATCATGTTCTCTTACAAAGTCTGATTTCCACTTTATTTGTATTACCACAACTTCTTCTTCTTGATTGGCGCGATAGTTTAACAAAGCGCGCCAGTCGTTTCTTTGTCATGCCAATTGGCGCCAGTTAGACACACCAAGTGATGCCAAGTCCTTCTCAACTTGATCTTTTCAACGCAGGGGATTTCTTTCTCTTCCTCTGCTACCACTAACTGGTACCACATCGAATATTTTCACAGCCGGAGCGTTTGTATCCATTCGGATGACATGAGCCAACCAACGAAGTCACTGGATCTTTATTCACTGCGCATTGCTCCATCGCCTACGATTCTCCCTGCCGCTAAGGTTGCAAGGTCCAAAAATGTTCTGCAGAATGTTTTCTCAACCACTCCAAGTGACGCCTCATTGGATGTTATCATTGTTCAAGCTTCTGCGCCATACGTTAGGACGTATTTTCATAACACTATAAGAAAAAAGGAGGTGCAGTTTGAGGTGACGACCTGGAAGCAAAAGAATTTTACAGTTCCTTGAAACAATTTTATCTATAAATTTTTACTTCAATTCTGCCTCTGATCGCGTGCCATATGATTGGGACCGCACAGAGTTCAAAGAAATTGCCTTTCAGCTCAGTTGTGAAAAGAAAAGCTTCGTAAATTTTTAAGTAAGTCCTTAAAAAAAATGTAACCCAGGAATGTAGCTGTATGAAAGTATTCCCCACACTATGACTCAAGCTGCTCATGGTGCCATTCCTTATTATGGGTGATTTAAAAGTTGGAGACAAGTAATATTCAGCAAATTTGTTTACTTACCTTGCCGATAGGTCAAGAGACAAGCTTATTTTGACATAGAAATAAGGCTGAGCATGTTTTCGCCCTTTTCTACCTAGGCAAGTTTAAGGAGTTTAGTTTGATTGTAAATTCAATGTTAAATGGAAATTTTGTCTGCGGGGCTGTCAGCTACTAATCACTAGAGCAGATGCGTTTCTTCTCAAATGGTATAGAGGATCTGTACGATGGCGGCTGCAGCAACAGATATTTGTTGGGATTTCGGTGTTTTTACCAGCTTCGCTGAGCCTCCAAAACGCGGTTACCTGTATTTCTTGCTGATAAATTTTGCATTAAAAGCATGCGATTTCGTAATCAATTTTGCTCTTAAGTATTAAGTTTCGAAGATTAGATCTATGCATTTCAGTACAGTTCACTAACTTCTGTTTTTAAGTTAAAGTGTAGAAAAAATTCGCAATAAAATCTAATTGCAAGAAAGTGAAAAAAATCACTGCGAGTGGGCAACATTCCTAATTCGGGAATATATGCAACAGATGCTTCTAAATCTGGGGCTGGGAAAATCAAAAAGGTATTAAATTTTTTTGCTCTTTTGTTGGTATGTATGTGTGTATGTTAGTATTATTTATTGTGTCAACACTGGTCAACACACAACACCCGCAAAGGGATTTAGCGCAATCAATAATGCTTGCCCTGGCATCAAAAGCTTCACACAATCACAAAATGCGCATAGCGGCGTGACTACAACGACAAATCAAACGCAAGTTACATCAAGTTCGAGAGTAGCAACAGGCGCATACCACAGAGACGAACAGAAGTAGCAGCTGGTTGCTGTGCAGGGCAACACGAACCAGAGTCGTAAGGAAGGGAAGGAAGGGCGCATCCCCAGCTCTGTCAGTAATTTAATTACAAGTTCACCGATTATCCATTTAGTGGTCTTTATGGCAACGGTGACGGGGTCGATGGTGGTGATGATATGGATGGAGATGTAAGAAGTGTTGGATAGTAAGCAGATGCCAAAGATAGTAATTTCCCTGCCATATGTCCGCAGTTGAAATGAAGAATCTGTTGTAATAATGTTGTTGTAAAAAGCACCAATTTATCAACAACAAAAAAAGCACAAAGGAAAACACAAAAAAAAGCAGAAAAAGGCAGACCGTAAAAATATAGAAATAAGACAAGAAAGAAAAGAAGAGTCTTAGTAGTTTAGGAAAGAGAAGTCGTTAGGAGCATAAGAAGCAAACAATATCAAAGGAAATATGCCATTATCTAGCAGTAAACAATAGCGTTAAAGTTTCTGCCACTGTCCTCAAAGAGTCCGCGAATGTCAATCAACGTTTGAATCACTGACAAACAGAGCTGGGTTGCAATGATTCGTTTTGGCATGAAATTAATCTCAATTACAAATCACTAGGACTTCTCCGCACAGCAAAGGAACTGAATAAGTTTTCCAGTATGTGAGAAAAAACTTACATTACTAGAATTTAATTAATTCCAATTACAAAAGAAGAGGAGAACTTCTACCCTGCAGAAACTTATAGAATTGGTAAAAGAGGAAGATATATCAATAACTCCATTACCAACACTCCCACTTCGCGCACCTCCTTGGACTCTGGAAAAAAACTCTATCATGCTCGACCTAACGAAATACAAAAAAGAAACCACACCTATATCAGTATATTTACAATTCTTTCTAAATATATGCAATTCACAAGTAAACTGGAGAGCCCTATATACAGACGGATCCAAATTGGGTGTAGCGTAGTGGACGATACCTCAACAATTCTATCTGCAGTACTACCATGGTACTTATCAGTCTTTTCAGCAGAAGCAACAGCAATCCTCTTTGCCTGCCGATATGCCGCAAAACATAAACATCGATAACTTATATGAGCGATTCCCTAGGAGCAATCCAAGCAATCTTAAATGCTAATTTTGCCGACCCAACAATATCACAGATAAGAGACATTCTTATTGAATACACCGAAAAAATTAAACTATTATGGATACCAGGCCACACCGGAATACAAGGCAATACATTTGCCGACTCTGCTGCCAAATTAGCCATTAAATCCCCGATTAAACGGATCAATACCATCAACAAAAAGGACATTAAAAAATAGCTTACAAAAACTACCTAAGATATGAAATTACCCAATGGTCTGAATATACTCATTACTACAAAGAGATAAACCCAATTCGTCAGCCAACAACACTACCAACAAAAAAAAAACAAGAAGTCAACAAATTATATACACCCGCGTCCGTCTAGGACACACCAGGCTAACCTAACAACATCTCTTCCAAAACGTCCAACCACCACTCTGCTATTTTTGCAACGATACGAACTTAACAATACCACATATAATCGAAGGATGCATAACACTTGGAACAATACGCCAATCTATGGCCAATCCCAATATAAGGGAATTGCTCTCATGCACTCATGGTGTGACGGGTTCAAAAAATCCAATTTTTTTTTTTACATTTTTCGGAAGAAAAAATCTTAAAAATATACTATAAAAATTTCAGATAGAAATTGTAATTATTTTTAAAGTTATAGCTAAAATAAGAGAGCGCGCCGTAGTGTGTATGAAAGCGTGTGACACGCCAGCAGCAGCTGTTGTCGAAACTTTAAACGCGTTTTTCTCAAAACCATGTTTTCGAAATTTCGGGAATCACTGACTCAAAACTATTCAACCGATTTGGCTAAAAATTTAACCCGTTGTTCTAGACACACATATCTAGATTCCGGACCTTTAAAACATTTAATTTTTTTAATAATAAACTATTTAATTTAAACAATTTATGAAGAAAAAAAATTAGAGTTTGAGAACTTTTTTCACAAGTCCGCCATTTTGTTTTTGTTTTTTTATTTTTATGTATATTTTAGGTTCGGGACCTAAAATAAAGTCTACAGAGCAATAATTTCTTTGAATTTTTTATTTCAGATGACTTTGGAAGGCTGTGTGTTTCCGCGTACCAAATCATCTTTTTTTTAAGGACTCCACTTTGACTTCAAAAATTTTAAGCAAATTAATATAAAATTATATACTTCAATACACCAATAAAAACATGTAAAAATTTTAAAGTGATCGCATTTTATTTTTTTTTTTAAAAGATTCATGAAAAAACATCGAAATTTCGGTCGTTACACCATAAAATAATTTATAAGATTCATAACCAAACTAAACATTTATTTTGAAGTGTGATATATACATAAGTCTTGTTTGTACACAAAGTAGTCTAAATTAATTTTAAGAAGTTGCTAATGCTTTTTCTAGATTGTTAAGGCATAATTACATTATCCTTTTTTCAATAATAATAAATAACAAAATGGCGTCACTCTTAGCACAATAACTGATGAATTGATGAATAGAATATCATGAAATTTTAACAGCTATCTTTTTAGGGTTAGTACTAAAAGTACTGAAAAAGAGGTGAAAGCAATAAAATTAGTGAATACAAATAAATTACTACTGCTAACAACTAAGTAGATTAAAGCAGGCAGTCGATCAGAAGCGGTCAGAATTTGGAACCGAATTGTACTACATCAAGACAACCCCAACTCGGACATATTATTAATGGTTTGCCAGATGCGCCGAGTGATTCAGTAGCATCTGCTGCATAGTCTAGACCTGGCTCTAACCCATTATCCGCTTTTCAAGCACTTGTAAAGTTTTCGTAATGGTGAAAAATTGGCTTTAATAGTGCCTCATGAATATGAACTGGTCAAGGTTTTTTACTAATTAAGATAAGAGATAATTAAGATAGAGTTCCCTTCAAACGGATAAAAGAGATTATATAACACATTTTTGATAAAAGTCCGAAAACTCTAGCTGCGATAATTTCATCGTCAAAATAAAGCGAAAAATGCGCAAAACCTTTTGTGTCAGCAATATTATGTAGCTACAGTATTCATTAACATTACAAGGAGGCACAAAATTGATCACACTGAAATTTTATATGTATGTAAGTTACATATTCTTGTTTTTGCCTTTGTTGTTCTTGTTTGTATTCGTAGGTATATAACACATGAGCCTTATAAGGGAGTGGTCAATTTTGTGAGTCCCTGTATGTTTACGTGTATAGTCTTGGTGACTACCCCCCAGACTGGCTTTAGCAATGAATCGCACCAGGGTGGCCAGCACACTTTGCGCCTTTTGCTGCCAGCATAAAGCAGCTGTTTGTTTATTAATGTCAAATGTCATAAAATATGATTTATTTTATGATATTTCCCGTTATACTACCATACGCAAGTGTGTGAAACGAGGTAATTGTATGAGCAAGAATTTATTATTGTGCTGCTGATTTATTCCTTCGTTTATGTAGTAGCCAATAAAAACAAACGTAAACGGGCTTCCAGAGATTGAAACAAAACGGAGGAAATTCTAAAAAGAAATAAGAAAATCGATCAATGTATCGAAAATATAGTAATAAATGAATAATGACAGCTGAGAAGAAAATTCTCTTCAGTCTGTAATGAATGAGCACTCAGAGGCCCATATACAGACATGAATGTAAGTATGTATAAGTATGAATGTATGTATGAGTGGGAGTACAAACATAGAATAGCTTTTTGGCGTAAAGAAAATGGTCTGGCCTAGTCTCTAGCGTGTGGTTAATGCCTAATTTGGCACAATGTCAAAATAAAATAATGTTGGTATTAATGAGAATACTTGGATGGAAAGAACATAAACAGTATTTGCTTGGGAAACATACCGAAAAACAAAATCGTATCATTTAGATTGAGGTAGTTAGTACGCAAGAGACATTTGGGTACATATCTGCGCTATTTTACGTCTCCCAATAGCATCATAAAACTTAAATATCTTTTAATACATCTTTGTGGGCGTAATCATTTTGCTCAATCAGTTTTAAAATGTACAGGACCTTTCAAGTTCAAGCGTCCTTTTTACGAGTAGAGTTTTTGAAAGCTGGCATTTTTTCGATAGATTTTAAATTAAAATTTACAATTAATTGACTTGTAGAAAAATAATTAAATTCCATTTCGAAAATGATGGAATAGCGAAAGTCGCAATTTCGTAAAATTGTAGATATTTTCAGTCGTTTTACTATTTAACGAAAGGCCGGAATAAAAAAGTTTTTTTAATACTTTTGGTTAGTGGCTCGGTGCAAAACGTTTCAACACATACGCTCGTTGGTTCTATCTCTCCAATTGAAAACACCGTCGCTTCACGAGAAGATATTGATGAGTACCAAAATTTGTCACTTGAAGGAAGGGTCAAAGCATATGTGTCCATACTGAGAGCACTCTGAGAGTAGTGTCTGCCTACCGCACAGTATCGCGGCCAGCTGTTCAAGTGATAAGCGATTCCAGACCGATAGACTTACTAGCCTTTAGGAGGAAAAAGTTGTGGGCATTAAAGGACGAGAGGATAAAAGAAGGAGTAAGCAAACTTGTAGGGCGCGAAATAAATGATGAAACGATAAAGGTATGGCAAGACCGCTAGAGAAACGAAACACGCAGCACATGGACGGCTGGGTTAATAAAAGACGTCGCTACATGGTACAGGAGGAACTTCGGTGTAATACATTTTTATACAACTCTCATGCTTTCAAGGCACGGGCATTTCCAGAAATACCTGTTCAAAATAGGGAAATTCGAGCGTCCCATATTCATATCCCGTAATACAGTAGAAGATGAGGCTGAACACACCCTTTTCCAATGCATGCGTTGGAAACAAGAACGTTGAACGCAGTCGGCCACATAGCCACGGAAAATGTAATCGACAAGACGCTATGCAGCGAGGAAACGTGGTTTCGCGGAAAGAATTCTCTGTATAAAAAAGCGGGTCCTAGACGCATGCGCATAAACCTTATAATGAGGAAGATGGAACGCACTTTAAAGTAATGCGAAAGCGATTCCAGGGTGAGCGACGGAGAGTTTTTTAGTCTCCGGACATACCACTGCTTTTTTTGGCTTATTCTTGATGTTATGGCTAATTACAATAAGTGCTGTCATAAGTGGACGTTGCAACATGCCCCAATGCCAACGAAACCAACAACTTATTCGAATCGTAATTCCTTGAAAGCAGAATTTCACAATAATCTGCAAGATTTTTGCCCTTTGCCCTTTGATCGGATTATCAAGATTTAATAGCTTTGGATCATCTAGTATCCAGCCGTTTCAAAAATATGAGTGAACTTCATGTGAAGAAACCAGAAATAAATAAAGCTCTGGCAACAAAGTACTAAAGAATTCCCACAAGAAACATTTTTTAATTTGGGTTTAAAACAGGAACATGAAGGTAAGGACTCTGTGTACATGTGCGTGCATATATCGGGTTGTTCGGAAAGTAGTTTCGTATTTTTGTGGATATATCGAGCTTCGAGGTTAAACCCAGGCCTTTCAGGTGGTCATAAACAGTTGAATTCGATCTCAAGTGTTGTTATTCGCCGGTTTGCATCAACTAATGCCTTTATCGCGTCTTTATCAGCTTCAACCAGCCTTACAGAACGTGGTGCATCTTCGATATCAAAATTGCCGGATCGAAATCTTGCAAACCAGTTCTGGCGCTGGCGTATTGTCAACACATCTTCTCCATATACATCGGATAATTTCTTTCTGGCTTGAACAGCATTTTTACCTTTTCTAAGTAAAAAAGTTAAATAAGACTAAAATTCTGCTTAATGCTCTCCATATTTAAAATTAAGTTAAATTTTTCTGAATTCAAATATCACTAGTTTACACGAAAAACTACTTCGTTAAAGAAGTATTTTTAAACTATAATAATTTCGCTAATGTTCGCTGAACTGAGTTTCATTTAAATTTCCAAAGAATAATTTTCGAGATATACACAAAAAATCTATTTTTATGTACTTTTGCAGATTTTGTTGCAGTTATCGTAAGAACAGCCAACCTTGGGTATCCGGAAAACGTTCGAAAGGTGTATTCCGCCTCCGCGCTGACACGTTTTTTATCCATTCGTGTCAACCGGAATAGTAATTTTCGAGATATAGGCGTTTAAACTAAAAAAATGAGAAGATTTTCAAAATTGTTAAGTTTTATCCGCTCTTTTTGGGGATAAAATATGCAAAAGTTAAATTAAAAATTTAGCAATGAAAGGCAAGAATTTGCAAACTTAAACAACTCTTTGCTAATGAGATCCTGCTTGTCAAGAAAATTTATTTTATATATTCGGTACAATTTATTTGTATATTCCGTATGTGCAAGAAAGCTACGAGGTGGCGCAAAATTAATCATCCAAGTTTGTTTTTGAATACTTTTTTTACAAAATCAAAGAAAAAAAAACATTGTGAGGGATGGAAATCTTCGGTACTTTCACACTAGTATTTGGGAAAAATACTAAATTTTCCTATAGGATCATTAATTTTGCGCCAGTTTGTATATTAAGCCCGATAAAAAGATTTTTTAAACGTCCTAAATTTCTTGTTGCATTCAGTGTTAGTTTATTATTACTTGAAATAAACAGTTCTGAGCTGGCGGCCGCCGTAGCCGAATGGGTTGGTGCGTGACTATCATTCGGAGTTCACAGAGAGAACGTTGGTTCGAATCTCGGTTAAACACCAAAATTAAGAAAAACATTTTTCTAATAGCGGTCGCCCCTCGGCAGGCAATGGCGAACCTCTGAGTGTATTTCTGCCATGAAAAAGCTACTCATAAAAAGTATCTGCCGTTCGGAATCGGCTTAAAACTGTAGGTCTCTCCATTTGTGGAACAACATCAAGACGCACACCAATAATAGGAGGAGGAGCTCGGCCAAACACCCAAAAAAGGGTGTACGCGCCAATTATATATATAAACAGTTCTCAGCGATTTCTTGACTACAATTCGACTATGAAATTAATATAATTCGAGTTTTACGATTTAGACAACAATTTTTTCTTGATTACCTCCAGTTTCTAAGCAAATCGGGGGTCCGTTTAGTCGATTTCAATGCTTTCGTTGAAATATCTATCAGAGTATGCCCTAACTTCGAACCACATACTTGTATTACTATAATGGATACATTGGAATCAGCGTTTTTTATTGTACTCGTATTCGGTACTTTAGGGGTTCTAATAAGCAGCACACATTTTGAGGCCCCTTTGCCCCACCTCTTTTTCTTAGTTGAAGAGTTATTGCGGAATATATCGAATTTTCTCTTGCTTACTTTTATTTCGGGACGCTGAAATTAACAACTGGCTTCGCCAAGCACAAAACTGTCAAATAACGCTGTTTGAAGCATAATTGCACCTTCAAGTTTCCATATAGTAAAATCCGATTTCATTTATATAGCGTGAGATATGGCTCACTAGAGGTATCTGGCGGAAACAATTACTTGGTCTTATTTTATATTTTTTATATAATTTAAGTTAGTAGAAAACGAATCTGAAAAAGTGAACTTTAAAGAAATACTAAAAATCTAAGCAGCTCAGCCCTTAGGGAAATCCTACCTGGCACAAATATCGATTTTCATTGAAAAATTTCGTGATGTGCTGCTTCGTTTTGTCTTTTGGTGTATTGAGTTCAACAGTATAATTCAGCGTCAGTCACTTGCCTAAATCAACACTAACTAATTTATAACAAAACAAGGCAGTTAGTGAGAGTTCGAACATGAGTTGCTAATTATATTAATTAAATCGCGCTTAGGGCCTTGGTACTGAAATTATTGGTTGTTGTATATGTATATGTTAATGTGTATGTTAGGGCGGATCGATTTTTTTTCGACATTATTTCTTTCAAACTCAGATTCTATTTATACATAAAATTATAAGGAAAAAGGGCATCATTCTAGGAGCATAGTTCGAATAGTTAAATTTCGTGGCTCTCGAATTTTAAAAAAAGTTATTTTTGATTAATACGCATTTAATATGTAAGATTTATATTTACACTAGCAAACCCGGCCCGCTTCGCTGGGCACACTAAAATAGAATAGATATGGTTTAGAACAGAAAAGATATGGTTTTCATATTATTTATTTCTTTATTCAAGCGCTTTGGCATAAACAATATTTTTTGTTTTTCTATTTGTTTTTGAGTAAATATATAATGTTGTTGGCTTCCCAACACGTGAACAGCTAACGTATAGTTGACCATGGGTGAATACTGGTTCTTCTAAATTCATCCCGCATATTTCTAAAGTTTGCCCTTGTGATTTATTGATAGTTATTGCAAATGCTAAACGAATGGGCAGTTGCAAACGCTTGAATTCAAATGGCAATTCAGGTGGAATCATTGGAATTCTGGGTATTAGAACGTCTTCATTCTTGAATTTGCCAATTAAAATAGTTGCTTGGATAACATTATTCATCAATCGTTTGACTACTTCATTTTGTTCTTGACGTTCTTCTGATGTCGCGTTATTCCGGGCATTTCTCATGCGCCTATTATAAATTTGTCGAACGACCAATTTGATTACGAGATTGTCTTGGCATTTGTACTGAAATAAACATGATTGTAATTATGGTATTCTGAGATTTTAAAACATGTTTTTTTCAATTTTGTGGACTATATTTTCGATGCATATGTGTTTAAAAGCCCAAGTCCACATGATCAGGATTATTTTATTTTGTTGTGATTTTCTTAAATCATCTCTTTTCTTCTGAAAATTGTTGACAATTTGCATGATAAGACTATTAATTTTTTCATCAAAGTTATGCATTTTTCGTGCTCTTCTTTTGCATCCTTTAACAATTTCTTTTGTTTTTTCATTTTTTTTACCATTTTTTTCACTCATGGTGTATCGTAGCTTATCGCATATGAACAGAAAAAATAAATCCACAAAACATAATTTCATTTGAACATTCGGATTTCACATTAAATTCTCAAATTTCGTAAGAAATTATTCACTGCTCCAAAATCCACTCCAAAAAAATTGACAAAAAATGTTTACACTTTGCACTTACGTCTTCTCCTTATGGCGTCCAAATCAGAAAGAAATATTGACACATTGTAACTCACACTGTCAATTTGACAGTTCAGTTCCGCCCCAAGCGTTAAAAAAGTAAACGGCATTATGGCTGGTTCAAAAGAACGCTGTACGCGTTGCCGGTGTTCCGAATTACAACCAAACTTTACGAAACCCATTTTCAATACTTACTTAACAATGTGCGTAAGTTTGGTTTAATTCGGTGCAAAGACACGGCGGGTCCACGTTTTGGCATATATTTCGAGACCCTAGTCATCAATAGGTATGAAAATTACCTCGTATTAAAGCACTTATCAACAGCTTTCATTTGATACCGTACATACACAACCAAAGGTTACCCGGGTCCACGTTTTGACCTATATCTCGAGACCCAGCCACGGAGCGGCATGAAAAATACTCTGTACTAAAGCATTCACCAACAGCTTCAATTTGATATCCACATTGTACAAACACATCCTAGGGTTACCCGGGTCCACGTTTTGACCTATTTCTCGAGACCCTGGTATCCAATTCTTAAAATTTCAAGACAAAAACCTTCTCCACGTGTGTCTCTTCAATGTGGTAAAGTTTGGTTAAAATCGGTTGAGCCATTCTCCGTAAAGTTCATCACAACGCGAAAAACGGCTGAATTTTTATATATATAGATAAATACTATGAATATTTTTTTTAATACAAACTTGTACTTCGGAATTGTGGTTGGTAAGAAGAATTTATTTCTTATATCAATTTTTTTGTTTAAAGAACTGGAAGCTGGCGCTAGATATTGCAAATAAATTTATATATTTATTTTATTAATCTACAGTACAAATTACCTTACTGATTAGACACAAATGTAAAGAAGAGCAAAACAAATTTGGCAACTATAATTAGCAATCTATCTAAATACAATATTAAGGAACTAAATTTAATTTTTTTACAAAATTAGCAGACTGGTATTACATAATGAATTATACCCTCGAAGCGCGCGAGCAATGAGTGCATTACTCGCAAATTTAATCTTAAAGTTCTCCCCATAAAAATAGTAAAAATTTCGAAGATTTCTTTGGGGAACATTAAAGCCAATAACAACTCTGAAAATAAACGAACGTGAAGGGGCTGCTCTTCTCTTTTCAAGAGATTCTAGATTAATACTCCAAGCTCCTTAAACTCTGTCACACTTTGTAGTACATCATTTGAAATGGTGTAGGATGTGCTAAAAATGCACTGACGCCTCGAAAGTGTTAAATTATTTTAATATTTAAGGACAGACGCGATCTTTTGCATCAACGATGAAAATTGTTCAAGTTGAGTTGAAGCTTCTAAAAATCCACCGAGTCCTTAAGAATATTTTTAAATCATCCGCGAATAGCAAGAAATTATAAAAAGTAAAACATTTGCTTACCTCATTGATTAAAATAACAAAAAGAAGTGGCCCTAAGACGCTCCCTTGGGGGACACCTGAAGTAGCAGCAAAGTGGTTCGATAAAACTCCATCAATTTTTACCACTCAGTCTGTCCGTTAAATAAGACTTAATCCATTGCAGAAAAGTGGAGTGAAAGCCCAAATAAGCCAACTTGTTTACTGAAATCTCGTGTACCACTTTGTCAAATGCCTTAGAGAAGTCAGTGTAGACGCAATCAACTTGGAGCCCTTTAGAAAACGATGAAATACAAAATTCGCTAAAAAGAGCAAAACTAGTAGCTGTAGAACGGTCAGTTACAAAACCATGCTGGTTTGGGTTAATTAAAGACTTAACCGCAAAATAAACTTTGTCATTTACAATACATTTAAACAGTTTAGAGATGATTGATAGCTTGGACATCGCCCTATAATTGCGAACATCATATTTTCTTCCACTTTCAAAAAAAGGTGATTGTAAACTTCCAACCATTAAAAGAAGTGCCCGTATATAAAGATTTATTAAAAATAATCTCTAGAGGAATTGCTAACACTGGACAACTCTTAAGCAAAATAGCTGACAACCCATCAGCATCTGTATGTGACGACGGTTTGAGAGAAAGCATCCTCATGTAAATGTCATCAGATGAGATGTGCAGATTGTCAAAATTTAGAGATGAGGATATCTCGGATGAAAAGTCAGGGAATATCTCATTTTTTTTCTGATTCTTTGTAAGTTTTATTTCGGTTTACATCTCTGTTAAGAAAAAAATTACATGCATTTACTTTTCCTATTGCAATATGGCAAAATTACATATAATTTGCTTTGTAGCACTATGCAGGAAAAAAATTAAAAATAGATATCAAAAATAATTTTTTTGCGTAGGACATTGGCCATTTTCAACGATGTAAAATACTTCCGAAATGTGCTTCATATGAAAGAAAATTTTCAATATCGTATAAAGAAAAAATATCAAAAACCTGTGTGATTTATAAGCTACTTAAAACTTTCACTTTATTGCACTCAAAGGGAATGGGCCATAAAATTGAATATCCAGAAGTTCTCTAAAAGTTCTGATTGAAAAATTTAAAATTTTGATACATTTTTAAAATTTATTAAATGTTTACTCAGTGGTCAGGTGTAGACTTAACGCCTTCCCATCGTCTCCTATCAAGTGGGTTTTAGCTGAAGCTGGTCTTCCATCTATCACTGAAAGATGTCAAACAACTATAACTATAACTCTATTAAATAATGTTACTTTTGACAATGTGATTAAAATATACAATTATATGAAATGCATTAATATATCAGGCCATATTTAAATTGTACAGTTGGAAATAATTCATTTTGTAATCGTCATTAAGCACTGAAGGCCCTAGTAGCCAGTGTGCTAGTTAAGTTAGGGTTATATTGTATATATCTCCTATAAATAATAATATATTAATAATAATTAAATGTTTGTGAATTTTGTATAAGGTTTGGGACTTTGCTTTATAATGTTTTTGTTAATATTTTAATTAACGAAAAAGAAATTAGCATGAAAAATATTGCGAATATTGTAAAAAATTAAGTGATTTACTGTGAGCACAAGTGTAGTTGCTCCTAAAATTTAAGGTGTCGAAAGCGACGTTAGAGCAATGCCCTACTGGACTTTTTTCTTATAATTTTAGGTAGAATCCAAATCTGCTGATAATGTAAAAAAAAATAAAATAAAATAAAAAATAGTTCCATAAAAATTGACCTGCCCTAGTATGTGCATATTTAATAATATACCTTATATCCTATGTTGGCTGCTTAGCCACGCTCGTCTTCCTAATTGTGGTGTGCCTTTCCACAAATGGGTGGACCTGCATAGATGACTTTTTATGAGGCGATTTTTCATGGCAGAAATACACTCGGACGTTTCTTATTGCCTACTAAGGAGCCCACATAGGTCAATATTCAATATTTATGGGGCCAAAACTATTTGTTCCCTTGTATCATTTCTGCATGATATTATATGTCTCATAAGAGTATTTTTTTGATTCAGTTAAGTTTTTTTTGCAAACTTAAGTAAAAGAAAATCGTATTAAATACACACAAACATTTATTATGCCTAAAGAAACACGTATAGAAGAAAACAAACTAGAAAAAACTATGACAATATTGCAAACACATATTAATACAAGAGAGAGGAAAAATAAAGAATAACAATAATACATATCAAAACCAGTCAAGAAAGTAATCTATTTAAGGGGGTCCTCTAGTTTCTTGGGTCGAAAATATCGAATTTTTTTTTTTCATAAATCACATTTACAACATGTGTTAAAAGTATGTGCTGAAGGATTTTTCGATATTCGAAGTGGCTCACAAGTTACGGCCTTGAACGGAGCAGGTATACTTAGCGCGCTCAACGCTGCGCGAACTTTGAAACGCGTTTTTCTCGAAACACTATTTTTCAAAATAGTGACCACGATATTTCAAAAACTACTGAACCGATCTTGTTCAAATATATACCTCATCTTTAATATATTATAAGCCAGCGATTGAACTAGGATTATCATGATTGCTTCGATAGTTTTTTTCCTATGAGCGAAAAAATTAAGAAAAAATAAGTAAAAAATAGAATTTAATTTTCAAAAGTGTATACAAAAATTAATTTTTGTAATTAAGAATTCATTCTAGTTCAATCGCTAGTCTTAAATATGAAGATTAAAATGTCGTTTGGTTTTTCGATTTCAGATAAGCCAAACAGCCGCAATCTTGGTCACCGTCAAGCACCTCTTTTACTTTATGTCTTCTTGTCGGCCACTATAACTTTTATTCTATTATATATTTTGTCTTCAAAAAATTTGTAAAGCTCATTTAAATGTTACTAAAGATTATGTGAACACAATGAGATTTATTATTTTGATCGTTTGCCCGTTAAAAATTATTGAAAAACCTGAAAAAAAAACAGACGAGAAACTAGAGAACCCCCTTAAGTAAATACTAGTATATTATTTTACTTAAATGTAGGTACGTATGAAAATAGAGATAAATCGAGAACAGTGTTATCGAAAACAAAGTCTGTATTTATTTCAATTAAATTAAAATATATAAAATTAAATATACAGAATGTGCCATATAGCTTTTGCTTTTTGAACCACTTATTTTTTTGAGAGTGTTCATAATTTACTTAAAGGTTTGACCTTTACGAAATGGGACGCTATACGCTTGAACAAAATTGGGAAATATTGAAAACCTATTTCCAAAATGGTGAATCTTCTTCTTCTTTTCTGATTTTCACATCGGTGACTAGGTTAATAACAAAATTGTCGGATTTGGGGGTCAGAAAACACACACGTTACTGTAGAGAAGCAAATGCATCCACAACGAGTCATTGTTTGGTGCGGTTTTTGGCCTGGCGGCATCATCGGACCATTTGTTTTCAAAAAAAGTTTGAAAATATATTGATTAGTTTTTTTTTTATAGCCGATTCAAAAAGCAAATTTTACATGGCCCACCCTATATAAATTGTTCGTGTTTCGAATGATCTCGTACTGACGTTTTGTTAGATCAGCCTCAACAAACACAGTTAAAGCTTGTAGTGGTGTCAAAGGAGTCACACTACATTCATTTTCTTTTTCGTCGAGTGCTTTTCTATATGCGTGCGCTTTACTAGGGCAATTTGTTATTTTTTCCAGGATTTTCGACGCATTTCTTTTTCCTTAAACTCTTAAGGTTGTTTGTGCAGCGTGAACGATGACGTTATTTAACACAGCTGACTGGATTTCTTCGGTTTTTCGACGCTTGCTTCGTTCACTTGATTCGTCGAAGGATTTGAAGGCCGCCTAGGCCGATTAATTGATTTTATAGGAAGTTCAAAAGTTCCGTTTAACCAAGACTCGTCGTTTTTTAAGAAAGCCTCTTCTATTCTGTGGCATGTTGCTCATTTGTCCTTCAACAGCGATTTAAATAAAAAAATATTTTTTTAAATTTTTATGTCCTCACCTGTATTGCCACAGTTCAATAATAAATGACTTTCTAAGTAATTCACTTTAGCATCGAAATTCGGTAAATTTTTGTTTTTCATTATTTGAAAAAGGTATTTCCGGGTAACAATTTTTACACCTGATGTGTCCGAAGTACAACAACGAAAAGCAACAATTACTTAACTAATATGTAGTATATATATATTTTTAATTATAAAATCTGTATAGTTAAAAAGGCACCTAATTTTGTCAGCTGCACTCTTCTGCAGCAAGTTTCTGTACCTTCTTTTGGTTCAAGGATTGTACTTTACATAAAAAAAATATATATATCGTCGTATCTCACAGAGAAATACAACAAATTTACCTTTAAAGTTGAAAATGACTTCAAAATTTGTCTAAACACCACGTGTTTGAAACTACCAAATTATTTAAATTATGCATTCTGGCTATTAAACAATAATAAAAATAAAGAATCATACCTGGGTTATCGGAATCCATCACTTTCACTTAAAAAACTAACACTGAAAAAAAATATGACTGTGTAAGTTTTGTTAAGTTTAGAACTTAAAGCAACGAAAACGAGCGCACGGGTTGACAGTCAAGTACCAATTACATTTATGCGGTCGCGGTGTATCCAAGGTATGCGGTGAGGGTCAATTAAGATTCTCAAAAGTGTCATCTAGTCCTGTACGTGATATTTTACGCATTTATCGTTAGTTTATTAATTTCAATTTTGGCCGCGTAAATATACAATATTGACCTATGTGGGGCGCCCGTTTAGTTAAGCGGCGAACCTTTTTGTTGTCATTTGGTATTTAATGCCCTCAGTGGGCTAGAGCGGCCGTCGTTGTTATACATTTCTTAAAAGCAATTTCTTACCAAAAGTAACCGTCAAGTAAAAACTGGTATCACTGAAAAAAATCATAAGAAATCGTAGAAATGGAAAAATGGGTAGTCTGCTCAACGCCTCGTTCATAAATTATTTACTTACATACATACATACTTAGATATGTGCTCATTAAAGGCACTGTGAAAATTTTTGTGGCCTTAGGAAAAGTGAACGTGCTTGCCGCCATATGCTATTTACACCGCCACCTCCACTACAGCTCAATAGCTGAACAAATTTTGCTTTTGCAGGGAAGAAATTTGAAAATGTGTGCCTCAAAAATTATGCTAATCATTGAAAAGTAATATGAAATGTGTGTTGGCGTTGACTGCGAACACATATACATATAAAAATATATATACACACATACATAAATTCAAAGGCACTTACGAAATGATTTGTGAGAGGTGTACCTCTAATTATTTAAATTTCAGTGCGACTTTTTGATTTTTTGTGCAAATGTCTAAAAGTGAACGCACGCGATCTGGCGATGAATTGGCCTTGGCTGAGAAAGGTCTAACAACATATTTTAAATGGTTGACGTTGAAAAGTAAACCAAAAAACAACAAAAAGAAAGAAAGCACGCGCGCTCAAACCAAATAATTACGGCGAACGTCGTGATGGCGTACTTTCACATGCACACAAGCGTTAGTATTATTTCCAGTAAGTAAGAGTTGCCGGCTTTGATGCGAAAGTTTAGACATTTTCCTCTTTGTTGGTCGTGCGGACGAGCTCCTCCTCAAATTTGTGGTATGTGTGATGATAGTTTTCCACAAATGGAGGGGCCTACACTTGTATGCCGTCAGATAGCTCGCGACATGGGAAGCCTTTTCACGGCAGAAATGCATTTAGTGGGTTGCCATTGCCTGCCGAGCGGTGGCAAAACCTTTTACTTTATTGCTTTAAACGAGCGAGTCTTGTAAGTAATGCGTCTGGCGTTGTAAAACATTTTATTTTGATTTTATACATATTTTTACTGATTATCGTCTGCAATATACACCACTCTCCTACCCCTACAACACTCCTTGTGAGTCTAACAATCGGAAGAGAGCTTGAGGTCGCCTTAAAGTCAGCTCTTCCCCGTCTCTCTTACTGCTTGAAAGAACTTAAAATTTGTAATTTTTTTAATAAAATGGAAGGAATGATTATCAAAAAAAAAAAAAAATTATCGTTGTCTTGAATTTCGATTTCCTCATCGAGCTGTTCAGGCTCTTAGTAAAGTTGGACACTTCCACTTCCGAGATTGATGTGTCATTATATAGGCAACTATTCATCACATGTTACCATCCAATTTTTCCAACAATTTTGTGTAATTTTTGAAACCATGAAACGTATCGCTGTATCGATTTCGTGGCAGGAGCGAGAGGTATTACATTCGAAATTTAAAGCTTTACTATAAACAGAAATAGACTCTACAATCGCATACTTCAATGACAGTATAGTGTATGCAACAACAACTTCCACACCTATGTATAATCAAGATGAGTAACAACAAATACAAATTATCCCATAAAATCTTGAAAAAAATCAAAGAAAAACGAATACTAAGGCAACAATGGCAATCTACACGCTCACCAAATATTAAAAAAAGGTTGAATATAGCAACAAAAGAAATTAAAGATATATTAAAAGTGGACAAGGACGAAAAATTTCAAAAATATATCGCATCACTGCAGTGCACTGGGAGCTACTAGAGCTACAAACTATACACTATGGAAGGCATGCAAAAAAATCGACAACGCAGTTATGCACCGACCCCCTCTAAGGACTAGGACAAATTTTTGGGCGAAAACACTAAAAGAAAAAGCAAAAATACTCGCTGATCATTTAAAAAAAACATTTACAAATCAACATAATGACCAAGAGATTGACAATTCTGAATTTCATGCTCACCTCACAAATAACATAATTATACCAATCAAGAAAATAACTTCGAAAGAAATACGAATTGAGACTAAAATTGACGTAAATAAATTCCCAGGATATGACTGAATCTCAGGAAGGATTCTAAAGGAGTTACCTGACAAAGCCACTCTCTACATAAGAAATATATTTAACTCAGCATTACGAATGAAGTATTTTCCACTGCCTTGGAAGGTTGCTGAAATCATCGCAATACCCAAACCTAATAAAGACGCCTCTGAAGCTTCTTCATACAGACCAATTAGTTTATTGCCATCATTATCCAAACTTTTTGAGAAGCTCATACTCGACCGCCTTACTACAGGCGCGAAACTTATTTCCTTCACACCAATTCGGATTTCGTAGGAAACATTCAACAATAGAACAGGTAGAGGTTACATAGAGTAACAAATAAAATATTGTCAGAAATTGATAAAAGAAATAAATGCGTTACTGTGTATCTTGATGTAGCGAAAGCTTTCGACAGCGTGTCGCACAAGGGTTTAATATTTAAACTTAAACAGTATCTTCCACTTGACTACTATTTGTTAATGAAAAGCTGTATTTATGTAAAATACAGAAGCAAATACTTTAACATTCAACTCGTGGAAGCCGGTGTACATCAGGCAGTGTACTAGGGCCTGTACTATATGTGTTGTACACAGCTGATATTACAACAGATTTTGAAGAAAACACTAACATGGTTTAATGCTTGGGCTATAAAAATCAATAGTGGCAAAACAATTAATGTACTTCAATCTAACAAGAAAGTAGGACACAAGAATTTGACAATAAACAATTCATAAATCCTGATAGACATCAAAGCAAGATACCTTGGAATGACTATTGACTCCAAACTTCTTTGGAAAGAGCATATCACGTTGAAGGGGGGAGCCTGGTTTATGAGGTCTAAAAATTGCATCTCTTTGCGATTTTTTTTTAAAGGAAAACATTAATTTAGCACTGCAAAGTTTTTTCTATCTTTTAATGAACATTTAAAAAGTATAAAAAATTTTTGTACTGGTTAAAATAAGTTGAAAAAAATGTTTAACATAGAAATTAGTAGAGCGCTGCAACGCTGGAGTTTCCAACTGGCGTACAAGATACAGCTCGTAATTATTATCTAAAGCAAAAAATTCAAATGGATTTCTAATTATCATGATTTTTTATTCTAGATGAACTAAGAAAACTGAGAGAAATTCCAAAATTTCAACTTTTTGGAGGTTTTAAAGAAAAAAATGCCTTTCTATAAAAAAAAAAATTCACTTCAACTTGGTATAAAAATCTTGAAAAAATTTTTTTTATCTATTTTGTTAGTTTAAATAGAAGAGAATTTAATACTGAAGGGAACAAGCTATGATTCATTTCAAAAGATTCATTAGTTTTTTTTCATTCATGTACGCCAATTCAAAGAAATCATAAAAATGAAAAGTCGAGAAAAGAAGATAAAGTTTGTACTATAGCTGTCCAGTCACAGCGTAACTACTTAACGCTCTCCTACCTTTGGCTTTGTATCAACGGAAATATTGAGAATTAGTCTCTGTAACTTTGTGTGAATATTCTGAAATATATTAGGAATCGCTTAAAACGAAAAAAAAAAATTGATTTTTTTGACCTTATAAACCAGGCTCCCCCCTGAAAAGAAATGAGGTAAAAAACAGATTCCGACAACTATACTGGGTACTTGGCAGGCGCTCGAAACTGTCATTGCTGAATAAAACTCTTATATAAAAAACTGTGATTGTGCCAATCTCTGCATACGGCATAGAAATCAGGGGAGCTGCAAGTAAAAGTAACATTAATATTATTCAACGACTACACTCAAAAATACTCAGAACCATAACCAATGCACCTTGGTATGATCCAAACGAAGGTATTCATCCAGACCTAAACATCGATACAGCGGCAGAAATCATCCGCAAACGCAGCACAAATCATATTGTCCGTTTAATGAACCATACAACTACTGACATGCGATAACTCCCATCAACAGAAAGGGCAAACTCCAGGCGGCTCAAACGACCAACCCCAACTCAGCTCATAACTAGAGATGCTTTCCATTTCAATTCAACCGGGCTATTCGGGACATGTTCTTCGATTTCGATATAACTCAAATATGTTGCTCTCTGGTCAAAATAATGAGACACGTATTTTTTTGTTCGCCCGAAAAAATTTTGTTTCAAGATTTATCGGCAATTTTGTTTTTCGTCTCAAAATCGATTTTTTTAATTATATAAGAAAAAATTGTTTAAATACTCATAACTTTGTCAAAAATGAACCGATTTTAATGATCCTTGGTTCAAAATGATCGTAATTACTTGCACAAGCGACCTCATGTAAAAACAATTGCAAAAAAGTAGTTGAACAGTTTTAATTTTTTAAAATACAATAAGTAGGTTTTTTACTCAAAAATTCATTCCTCAAAAACAACTCATTTTATCCCGGTTGAACTGAAATGGAAAGCATCTAGAATAATTTAAAGCTATGTACATACACTTGTAAACTCACACAAAAACTTAACCAAAATGTAATTTTGATAATGATTAATGTTATGAAATCCAAGCTGTAGAAAGAATTACTTAGTGTCATAAGGCAGGTGTTTTATTAATTACAAAAGGCAAAAAATAAACTATAAACTATAATATCAGGCGGTCGCTGATGTTTGGCACATGCGAAAGAACTGCTTTCATAGTAGCGTCAGCCTTGTTTCGGAATAACCACAACTCTCATCTGCATTATCGCAATACTTTGATTGAATCAAAAACTTGAAAAAAGGGAGCAACGTATAAAGAATTGCACAAACAAATAAATTTTCTCCTATTATGCAATTTACTGCAAAAACCGGGGTATTAATATACGCAAATAGATAGATAGAATCGCGATGATAACAATGAATTTATAATTTCATGTTTACTCTATTGTACGCCAAGCTGAAATTATTTGCAATTATTTTGCAATTATTTTTACCTTTCACGCTTTTTTCATGCTTAACTTTTTTTCAACCTCAGGAATTAATAGGTCTATGGATAAGTTCGTGCGGTTTTACAACAGATGGCGTAACTTGATTATTATTCCATCGATCCACATTTCCAAACATTCATTGGAGAGCTACTGTCGTAAGGCACAAACGTCAGTATAAGTTTTTTATTTGAAGCGTAAACAACAATATTTTTACCACACTTGAAAATGTCGAATTTCGTGCCAAATAATGTGTTTTTGCGGGGAATTCTTTAATATGAAGAAAAAAGCAGCCGAAAGTCATCGTATCTTGGTGGAAGTTTATGGTGAGCATGCTCTAGCTGAGCGAACGTGCCAGAAGTGGTTTGCACGCTTTAAAAGTGGTGATTTTGGCCGCGCCGCCAAAGTTCATGGATACCGAATTGGAGGAATTGCTCGATCAAGATCCGGCTCAAACGCAAGAAGAGGTTGCAAAAACTTTGGGAGTTGATCAATCAACCATTTCCAAACGTTTAAAAGCCATGGGAATAATCCGAAATTCAAATTTCGAAAAAAACCGCACGAACTTATTCATAGATAAATTTTTTAAATATTTTAATTTTATTTTAATTTATTAATACCCAACCCAATACGCTATATTTTTGCATTAGACATATTTTAAAATAACAATTTCTTTCAATTCTAAACCTTCAACTTATTTCTGAGGCAATTTAAATATACGAGAGAGAAAAAGGTTAAATACGAGTATAATAGTAGGGATGAAAAAATTAAGCTATTATTTCCCAAGCTCATTTTAAAACGTAGCCACTGCTTAATATTTTCCAACTTGTGCGGGAGACTAAGCTAAAGACGAATAGCGAAAACAAAAAATTGGTGCTCAGATATTAATGATCTAAATTTAACGTGCAAGAGCTGAGGTGATCTGATTGACTTGGTGCGATGTAGTTTGTGCCTCATATATTGAGGTTCGCTTAATATCAATCACAAGCACAGACTCACTCTCCACTTTTAATTCCATAGCCGATATAGACAATAGCTCCTATTACACAACCAACTCCAGAAATATTGCCACACAATAATATTCAAAATTTACTTTAATATGGGTGCTGGACACAAATATGTTGTAGTTAGCAACAGCCTAACCTTCCAATCCGGCAAACAAGCTCACACACAATTTGAGCTTAATCGATATTAAAAATCATATTAAACAACACTTCTACACTAAGCAACGCCTGGAATAGAGCCTAATCAACTACTAGTACAAAAACATAAACTACACAAATACTCATATAATTTCCAGACTTCCTACAAAAAAACTAAAAAAAAACACCTACATAACTAGATATTATAAAATTCGATTGCCTTTGTTTAGGACATACAAAAATAACACAAGGCCATCTTATGAATAACTCAAACCTAATACGAGATGCTTGCAATAGAGACAGTTGCTAATATTCTCCTGTACTCCCTACTGCATGCCACCTTTAGAGAACAAATATTTATGCACACCAATTGCACACAATAATATAATTGAATTCCTTAAAAGAGCCAATCTTTATCACTGCATTTAACACAAATAGATTTGCGGTAAAAGAATTATGTAGTAAATAAATAAAATAAAATACTATGAATCACAATTTTGCAACATAGTAAGGCATATCAGTTTCATGTCAGTTTTAATAAATTTTCACGAGGCATGGAATAATTTTTAGGTGCGTATATTGAATTGTGCGCATAGCGTGTTACGCGCCATACATAACAAGCAATATTCCCAGAAGGAAATGGTGCAATATCTTGCCTTCATAAGCTATTACAGAACAACTTCTAAGCAAGTGAAATGCTTATGTCAACAGCACTGCTCACAGAGCGCTTCCAGTGCTCCTTCTCGAGAAGTGAGTAGGCAAGGTGTTACAAAATAAACTGTCGAGCTAACACAATTGTCGAAATTTACAGTAGGCGTTACAAACAAAAAAAAATTATGCGTTCATTTCTGTAAATTTATTAAAAGTTTATTTTTGTGATGAAAAGACGTGTTTCGGAAAGTTAGAAATAACTGAAGTCAAATTTATAATAAAAAGAGTGAGTGTAAATTAAATTAATTAAATGACCTTGTGCTGAATAGCCGGGAATTTAAATTCGAAATCAGAGCTTTTATATGTGATACACCAGCACGTTCCTTCATGTGTGATACTATGGGTCATAACGCTTTAGCAGGCTGTGGTAAATGTTACCAGAGAGGGGAAAGAATTAAAAATGTTACTACTTTCAAAACTAAATCATCGCTATTAAGAACCGACAATGACTTGAATGAAAGAAAACAACCTGATTTTCACAAAGAGATGTTTAAAAATAATCAAAGCAGTCTACAAACAATTGGCATACAAATGATCACACAATTTCCGTTGGAGCCCATGCACTTGTTGGACTTAGGCGTTATGAAAAAGATGTTGCACATTCTATTTAATGGGAAAATAGATGTTTCAATCACCACCGACAGAAAGAAAATGTTATCCATTCGGTTATTATCATTAAGTTCATATATAATAATTTAATTACATTTATTTATCTTTTTTGTTTAAAATTCATATTTATAAAAAATAAATAAATCATCTATTAAAATACTTATAATTATTAAAATTAAAATAATTTTTTGAAATTATCGTTGCTGTTTGGAAGTAAGATAACATCACATGACAAAGACGGCTTCCTGCAGTATTTTTACAAAGTAAGCGAGCAAGAAGGGCATACTGCCAGGCGTTTGTGAAGCGATTGAAGACAGCTCCTTCTCAAAAGCATTCTCGTACAAGCGGTGGCATAATGACTTGCAATAACACCTTCTATAAGATGTTCCGTCGCAAGCGAAAATGCAATGCCTTGCGTTTTGGCTCATTTCATATAAAAAATAATTAAGGAAATCATGGAGATGGTAAGGCCCTCCCGATTCCAAAGAAGAGCTTCTGTAATCGCTTTTCACTCCTTCTTTTTTCTACTGGGTTGTTATACAAATAATACATTAATTTTTTGTTGCAGGAACTATCAGCTACAATTATAGAATAATTCACAACTATATACATATTATACAATAATAAAGTCGGCATAAACTAAGCTTCGGCTAGGAGTAATCTAATTATCTTAACCGATTTTGATCGAGTTTAACAAAGCGGGCCAGTCGTTTCTTTCTCGTGCTAACCGGCGCCAGTTGGAAGCACCAAGTGAAGCGTAGTCCTTCTCCACCTGAGCGTTTGTATCCATTCGGGCGACATGAACCAACCAACGAAGCCGCTGGATCTTTATTCGCTGCGCTATGTCTATGTCGTCGTAAAGCTTATACCTGATGCAAAGGCTGAGTAATAGTAAAACGCTTGTATAGGGTTTTTCAGTTGGCGCGGGTCGACTTTGGCGCCCTGTGGTAGCCATTTTCTTTTGGTGACATCTGTCAAATCTTTTGTTTATTATTCAGTTGTTTATGCCAAATCATCATGGCAAGTTACACGATTGAACAGCACGTTCAAATGATAAAACTTTATTATAAAAATGAGTGTTCATTAACGCAAACGTTGCGCGCATTGCGCCCATTTTTCGGTAGACGTGTTGGCCCATATTGAACCATATGGACCTATACGACATGTGGTTCCAGCAAGACGGCGCTATGTGCCACACAGCAAACGACATTTTATTCCATTTCAACATCTACCCGCCCGTTTTGAAAAACCCTTTATATATAGTACATTTAAACTGGTAGTTTGTAGGATATCGTCATATTTAATATCAGTTGCTAGCTTTGAGAAAAATGGAAAGGAAAATATAGAATACTCAGTACTTCCACGCCTACTGGTAGTAAAGTATGCTCTTCAGAACTAGTACCTACGCTTTCTCTGCAGTAATGATATACTGCGTCCTGATGGACGATGTTGTGATTTTGATCGTTGATTTTAGCAATTGCGCATTTCTCGTTTAATTTGCCAAGCCGTAACTTTCATGCAATTAATTTCAATTTATACAAATTTATATTTAATGAATTGGGGGAGCAGAATATTATGTCAGTATGTTAATACAATTCTGCGTATGTATGTATATGTGTACACATGTTGACAATGTTGCTGCTATTAAGTATTATTGCGCCTATTGGCAAAATCATTTAATCGCCCTTTTTATGTTAATTACATATTTACAGCTCAACCAATCGAATGCTAAATAAATCGCCGCAGTTTGCCAACATATTAAATGCCGTTGTTATTTTTTGTATGAATTTTATTAATTTGCATATATTTTTCATAATTTGGTGCTTTTGCTGTTGGCTTGCCGGTCGGCTGACTTAACAAATTGAGTAATTTAAGTGATTTTAATTTGCGCGCTGCCATATCGTCAATTGGCCACTTGTGCCAGTCGTGAATTGTGTCTGGCTCGAGTGTAGAGTGCGTGTGGGTGCGTGATGTGCCGTAGGTTTGCGTATTGGGTATTTTAAACTGCGCCAAATTGTGTGAATTAATTTGCCGCATAGGAGGATTTGGCTTTTGCTGGCACACAAATTTCTCCCAACAAAAGGAATTTGTGCTTTTCAGTTAACACCCACTTTTTTGGTAACTTATGCAAATTTCGCGAGCGGCTTTTATTAAAGTAAAAATAAAATGTAAATGTTAAACAATAAGCGGCGAATTAATATTTCCATGGAAGTGGCTTATATTCTCTGGTTTACGTTTATTCCCTGTCTGTAAGATATGAGTTATCAAGCGCAGACGGCAATCTGAAATGCTTGACTCACTTTGTATGCTGTAGAGGGGACGAATTTCAGTGGAAAATTAATTTAGCATAGCCAGCGTCAGAATAGATTTCAATATTTAATACTTTCAAGATTTTCAAAGTTTTTATTAATTGCTACTCACTTGGAAACTGCTAAAGCACACGCGTTCTGCTGCCATGCTTTCAGACTAGTACATTAATCAATCCTTAAATATTTATTTACACTTATTTAGTGAATATTTAAAAAATTTGCTGAAAGCAAAAAGTTCATAATTAATTACAAAGCTAATTCTGATGAAAAACACAGCAGAGAGGAAAAGGTTTAAATATGAATAAGTGATAAAATATCTTTTAGAAGCTGCCACTAGCTTTTTCTAAACAATATTTGAAAAATGGGAGTAAGTGATTTGTTTGTGACAATGCATATCTTAACCTTACAGAATATTTAAAAATCAATGTTTTCGCATTTTCTGGTATTATTATATATTCACAAATAGTTTGCGCCTATACCCGTTTTTTTGGGTGTCTGGCCGAGCTTCTGCTTTTATTGATATTTCGCCATAAATAGAGGTAAAGGGTGTTTTTTTTAGAAGTTAGGTTTTCAAGATGAAATAAAACGTATATAATTTAATGTTATGGCCAAGAATTTAGCCTTATTATAAAGATAAGGGTTTGCCATTATGTTTTAAAAATGATTTCGGTCAAGTGGCCGCCGCGGCTGGCTCGAATAAATTCCAGCTGAGAGGCCCAATTTTCGACCACTTTTTGCAGCAATTGGGGCCGTATGTCAGCAATAACGCGCGGAATATTCTCTTTCAAGACGTCAATCGTCTCGGGCTTATCTGCGTAGACAAGCGACTTCACATAGCCCCACAAGAAATAGTCCAGCGGTGTTATATCGCACGATCTTGGAGGCCACGCCACAGGTCCACGGCGCGAGATAATGCGCTCACCAAAAGTTTCCTTCAATAAATCGATTGTTGCGTTGGCTGTATGGCATGTAGCGCCGTCTTGTTGGAACCAAAGGTCGTCCACATCAACATCGTCCAATTCAGGCACGAAAAAGTCATTAATCATGGCTCTATAGCGCTCTCCATTGACTGTAACATTATGGCCGGCTTCATTTTTAAAGAAATATGGACCAATGATTCCCTCTGCCCATAGAGCACACCAAACAGTGACTTTTTGAGGATGTAATGACATCTCAGCAATGGATTATGTTCACTCCAAATGCGACAATTTTGCTTATTGACATACTCATTCAACCAAAAGTGAGCTTCATCGCTGAACAAAATTTTCTTGTGAAAATCGGGATCGGTGGCCATCTCGTTTTGGGCCCATTCACCGAACGTGCGACGCGCTTGATGGTCGTTCGGCTTCAATTCTTGCACGAGTTGGATTTTGTAAGCCCGCAAACCAAGATCCTTCCGCAAAATTTTCCATAAAGTGGATGGGCACATCTCCAATTGCTGCTCGCTATGGCGGATGGACTCATTCGTGTCTTCTTCGATACTCTGCTCCACAGCAGCAATAGCGTCTTCGGTGCGCACTGTACGACGTCCCTGAGGATGCGTATTTTCCACTAGAGCAAACGTTGTGCGAAACCGATCCATGGTTAATCGAATTAGTGACTCTGATGGACGATTATGTCGACCGAATATTGGACGCAGCGCGCGATGCGTCGCGCGAACCGAACCATTATTTTCGTAATAAATTTACACGATTTGCAAATGTTGTTCAGGTGTAAGTCTATTCATTATGAAATGCCAAACCAAACTGAGCATAAATCAAGTGAAAGCTGTCAAAAAGACCATCTACGAAAAAAGTAGTGTCAACTTGAAAACCTAACCTCTAAAAAAAACACTGTACCTACGGTTTTAAGACACCTCCGAACGGCAGATGGCTTCTTATGAGGAGCTTTGCATATGGAAATATCAGGCAGAAATGCACTCAGAGGTTTGCCATTGTTTGCCATAGCTCCTCATAAAAATATCTGCCGTTCGGAGTCGGCTTGAAACTGTTGGTCCTTCCACTTGTGGAACAACATCAAGACGCACCCCACAAATAGGAGGAGGAGCTCGGCCAAATACCCAAAAAGGGTGTACGTGCCAATTATATATAAATATAATTTACTTGGGCCCACGGGCTTATTACTCTTTGCAAAGAACTCTATATAGCATGGCCCTTACCTCCGCTCGACGGCGTCCCTCTATCGCTAAGGTCCTGCACCAAATACCTAGAAGTAACAGTGGAGAATAAATTGGCGTGGAAATCTAATGCTGAGGAGAGTGTGAAGAAGGCGACGAATGCTTTGTATGCATGTAAAAGGATGCGGGGAAGCATATGGCGTCTCTCACCCGCTCTTATACACTTTGGTTACACTGCAATTGTTAGACCTATATTTATTATTGGATATCTAAAGCAATGGGTGAAAGTTCAGCGACTCTCTGCGCTTTGGATTATGGGAGCTATGAAATCAACTCCAACTCTTGAGGCTCTTGAGGCTATCCTCAACTTCGTACCGATGTATCTCTTTATGAAAAATCGGGCTGCAAGCTCAGCTGTGGAGCTACAAACAGGCGATCAACTTACCTCAAGACCCTTCGTGCACAACTTTATTATGTGCATGCCTCGGTCAATTCAGACTATGTTGTTCCAGTTATGGGTTTTGGAAAACCGCTGAAGACCGTTATCGAAGACGATGTATGGAGCAAAGGCTTAGTTCCGAGAAGTATTTACTGAAGGATCAAAAATGGCAGAGGTGATTGGCGCTGGCTTATATTTTTCGGAATTAAGCACCAAACGTCATTTAAACTCCCTAACTATTGCACTCTGTTTCCAGCTGAGCTCTTTGCGGCAAAGAAAGCAGCAGAGCTTGTATGAACAGAGGCAATGCAACAGTTGCAGCGCAGGCTCAAACTCATAACGATGTTTGCGAGAAATGTAACGATTCGGGTCAAAAAAAAAAACCCTGGGGAATCTCCTATGCTGCTGTCTGGCTCTCTCGAAAATTAGACTAGAATTGGTGCTCTGATTTTTGAAATACTAGAATATATCCTTGAACTGGAGCTTGTGCGACTTCTAAAATTCGCGAACAGTATGCACATCTTGAGCAACGCATGTTTTCGCTAAAAATTGGACTCTGGTCTGCGAACGCCATAGACCAAAATGGTCTCTGCGTGATGAATATTTTTCACAGATTACCATTGAGGCGTAAGTCTTTCCATGATGAAATGTCAATGAATACTGAAAAAAGTTATGTATTTAGTTTAACAGTAGACACGAGTGATTTATCAAAAAGGACCCTGTTGGAAAAAGTACCTCTAATCTCATCACTCTTTATAAGATATTAATCCATCCAGGAAAATCAAATGCCATAGTATCGAAAGAAGCTTTAGAAGCGAAAAACAAGCAATTACGAGAATTTGGGTAACACTTCGAAAGAAAATTTTCTTGGGCTGAGTTCCATGCGGATGTATTCAATGGGCTATGTTGAAACCACTACTGCTTAATACCATTTCGGCTTATAAGTATGCAACAAGAGTGTTTTTGGATATCATTTCACTTGCTTGGGCAGAATTTCCTCAGAGATTACTGGCGAATATTAAACCGATTCCTTTCCAGCAACAACAACTAATGACTCCTGTAATCATAATATATTAAAAGTAAAGGGCAGACACAGTATGTCCTAAAGACCTACGAATTGCCAAGAACTTGAGACTTATAAGCAAAAGACGACCAGAATATGATGACAAGGGATCAATAAAATTTAGAGAGAGTATGTTTGAGAAAAATGTTTTGCACACGTTCGATTCTATTGATAGCTTACTGACGGTTAAAAACGAAAATGAGCGTGTGATTTCGGCTGCTGCGTCACCGGGTACTTATTGCACACGAATTCACACACTCTTCCAATCAGTCCATGTATGATAGTTTCCAACGTCTGCTTGATAGCTGTGGTGAACAAAAAAAATTTTGAGGGGAAGTTTGGCAGCCACTTGATATGTATATTATATGAATCGGAGAATACAAATGCGCTATTTTTTTTTAAATATAATTGGTATTTTTATCTAAAAAGTTTTTGTTTAATTAAAATTGATATTTTTATCCAAATGAAGTGCGCGGTTTTAAATTGTGATAGTGTAAAAACGGTAGGCAACCAATCTTTAGGTTAAGGCAAACTTGATTCATTCATGTAGCTCCTTTGATTTACCTTTGCATCTTTTGATGTAGATTGCTGAAGTAATTCTTCAACCAGACTCTTATTAGTCACTTGAGTATTCTCTGGATCCTGACAATGCTTATTCGAAAAGCCTAAGGCACTTTCAATAATGCGTTATTGTTAAACTCACAAAACATTAATAAACTATGTTGTACCCAAATTCACTTGCATCTCATTTTATGATTATGTGACTCGTTTTCGGGTTGAACGCATCTTTTCTCTGGCAGAACTAGATCCACTTTCCCAACAAAGCCACGTCCAATAGGAAATCGAAAAAACTTAAAGATTGGTTGCTTACGGTTTTTACGCTATCAATACAGCCAATGCTCGTGCCATCACATTCGGACATCACCAACACAAGGTAAATTTTGTTAAACCCGTATCAAGTGACGCCAGCCTATCAGCTGTTTCTGTCAAAATCGCTCAGAGCCGAATCTGTTCACAATGACACGCACTGAAACGACACATTAACAAACTCTTTCCAACAGAGAGTGAGTCTTTCCAAGAGCTTCCGAGCTTAAGCTCTTAGTAGCCTAAAACTAGGTGTTTGTGAGGAGATCGATGAAAAATAAGTTCTATTCTGCCGAAATCTACATTAAAATTTGATCCTTAGTCCTAAAAAAAAAAGAAATTCCGAACAAACACTTTTACTGGATCTATTTTCTACCGGAATTTGCAAGTACCAGTCAGTGCGACCTTACTAGAACGCTCTTTATAACATTCGCGATACCGGCGCTAGAAAACGGGGCGTCTTATCAAAACCAGAAATCGTGTACTCTTTTCCAAATGCCATACAAAATCAATTATGCACTAAATGACAAATGTGCTCGTATTCAACTCACATTCATGTAACTTAAACATATAAATGTATATATAAGTATACGAGTACTATAGAACTCACTCTCCTCCACGCTAAAAAAATTATAATTTCCTCACTTAAGAAATGGTTTGCAATGCTGATTATTTGTTATTGTATGGTAGCTCAATAGTTCTTTATTTTGACGCTTAACAAACTCTCGCCTTTCATGACTCGGCACCAAAATAAAGTCGTAACCGTACGTCATGCAGAGCGTGTCCCTCGTGTCGCTTAGGTGGGAGGAGACTAACCGCTGATGACCTCTCTGCTATACCTTGAAAATTTCATTGGTAAATACAAATATATACATATACATACATATATGCGTGCATTAGCTTCGTCAGCCGATGGGGAATCAGAAAACATTTCGCAGCACAATTTTTCCAGTTTCATAATTTTTTACCAAATCCAAATATATAAATCACATTTACCATGTGCTAGGGGAAATCAAAACAACAGCATAGAATTATGACAACATCAAGAACAACAATAACAAATAAAAAAGTAAATTACTAACGCCATTGTCGACGTGATTGACGAGTAGTTGGCGTTGGCATATTTGATGAAAGTAATTGAATGTCCTCGCATCAGAGAAATGCAAACATTCCCGTTTCGGAAAACTTCGGTATGTATGTATGCAGATATGAGGGTAATAACATATATATATGTACAAGCATGTATGTATGTATAATACCTCTGTCACTCTGTGTTAGAAGAACAAAAGTCAAATCACGTTTCCTTAAATGCAAAAAATAAAAAAAATAAAAAACCACTTACAGCATAACAAAAGAAAATGGGAAGTAGACAAGTATTAGCAGGAGGAGAAAGAGAAGCAAACGAAATTGCATGTAAAACGTGATAGATTCCTTCACTCATTCACCATGGAAAAGTGACTTCAAATATGCGAGAGTGGGTGGCAAGATTTGCTAATAAAAGTGCACCAACAAAAAATTGAATCAGCGGTGTGCCAAAATGTACTGAAATTTCAGCGTGAAAGATTTGAAAAGTGGGAATATATTTGCGTTATTAAAAAGTGAAAATATGAAGGTTATATGTGCAAGGCAATATTCGATAGATGCCAGCCTTCTTCTGGCGTTTCTGCTTCCGGCCATCTTTTACTTTTCACCTTAAAGGATGGGTTCCGCAATCAGTGCCGAGTTAACATTTCTTGAAACCCTTTTCATTTTATTTAATATAAAAAATTAATTAGACGTGTGTGATTTATTTCTAATAATTAAAAGTTGTACTAAGCTAGTTCAAGAATATTCTAATACTAAAAATTCATCCTGCTATTCTGATCAAATTTGAAAAAGTGAATAAAATCTTTCAAAAAACGGATATCAGCCTTGTTGTGTTGTTCTAAAACCTTTTACAAGACTGTGAAGAATATTAAATTCTTTTCGACAATTTTTGGATGATCATACGATAAATTTAGATTTATAAACAAATGGAATGAGTTTAGCGTCTATCAAACTTCCATGTTTGGCCATGAATGATCTTGATGAAGCGGAATTGATTTCTTTATGTGAAACCGCAAAATACTACTTTTTCGCAAATTTCAATACTTACGCTGCTCTTGCTTCATTTTATTTCTGAATCTACAAAAATCAATTGCAAGCGATGTTTCGGATGGCGAGATAATGCTAAGAGTTTCTATATCTTCTTTTTCAAAATTGAAATACTCATACACACTACGGAACTCAATGACTGATTAAAAACTGAACTCATTTGCCTGATGTCGATTGATAATGATGTTTTGAATGCTTTAAACAACACCTTGATCAAAAAGCTACCAAAATATATTCAAAAAGTTCAAAATAAGAGTTCATTCCTCAAAAGTGATATTATCGCCTTCAAAGTACTCCCCATCAACTTCAACGCACTTAGCGTTTGATCCCACCCACCAGCGTTTGATCCAGCTCTCGAAACTTTTCTGGAATTCCATTTTTGATATAGCCATCAGAGCCGTCTTCGATTTTCTTATTACTTTCTTTTGCGGGCTTAGTGGCTAAGGTGGTTCCTCGTAGTGGTTTTTGAATCGAGCAAAGAGAAAAAAACCGCAGGCACCCATACCAGGTGAATTTGGGTGGTATGTATTTCCTTCGTGGTCAAGAATTTACGGATATTGTTGGCACTATGCGAGTTGTTTTCCCAATCCGAATTTTTGACGAATTGCTTCACGTATACGTCTCATAATGCGCAAATAACAGTCATTATTAACAGTTTGAACTTCTGCCGAAATTCTCGATGTACAATATCGTTGTAATCCATGAATTCAAAAAACTGTAAGCATTCCTTTTTGACCGAAAATGATGTGTTTTTTTGCTCTTGGTTCATTCAGAACTCTTCACTAACTCACCTGATATCTGGTTGCGTGTCGTACTCTTAAACCTACGTCTTGTCTCCCGTAATGATTCGTTTGATGAATGTTGGGTCGGATTCAGCCTTAGATTAGGTTACGTTAAGTAGTGCTGGCTGATCTGTAAAAAAGATCTCACTTAGATCCCTAGGGTCCATTGAGTTGCCAGTTCTATGTATTTGGGGTCGAAGATATCGGATTCAGTCTTGTAAATTATGTCTTTGGCGATATCAACGCGATAAACTCCTACTAACAAAGCTTTCCATTCCGGCACGCCCATTTGATCTCGTAATTAATAACTTCAGTAAACATTGGGCTATCGTAGTGAAATGTGGTAACTAAGCTGTTTGTGTTACAAGTTAAGTTACCTTTTATATATCTTTTGTTTTTGAAAATGGCTTAACTAATAAAAGTAAATTGCATAAAATTGTTAAAGGAGATGATCTTGAAAATAGAAACCTGCAGATATAATTATTATCTAGAAATCGTGGTATTGTTTACTTACACATACACATGTGTTGAATACAGCCGAAAATCGAATATCTCAAATTCAACTATATACACCCTTTCTGGGTGTTTGGCCGAGCTCTTCCTCTTATTTGTGGTGTGCGTCGTGATGTTGTTCCACAAAAATTCAACTAGAGTTTATTTAATATACCATCGATGTTTAGTGCATCCAGATATCAGCATTTTACAGTCTCAGTAACAGCAATACGATTCTGAGTATGACTTTAGGTAAGTTGGCTTCTGCCAACAATTAGATGCATCTTCCCCTAAAAAAAATGATGTAAGCATAGCTTGAGTTTCATCTCTATTATTTGTTTTCAATTATCATTGTTCCCTCTAAGTCTCTTAGGTGGTAATCATGGTCTGAATAAATTTGAGCTGATTTGAATTGTATTGAGTACATCCCATATAAGTATAAGACACCATTTTGAGACACCCGCTAAACGTATACTCCAACATGACTACATACAAAAAAGTGTCAACTTGATCTCTTGCTGTTGTAGACGGCAACAGTAGGAGACAAACCAAAGACATCAAACATTTATACAAAAAAATAAACGAAAATAATATAATGTGTCGGTCGAGGTGGCCGCAGTGCCAGCCACAGATGTCGCAACAGCTGAATGACAAAAAACGCACAAGTATCATATTTTCATCAAATTGCGCTGGCTATGGCTCATATTGGCTTCTTTAAATTTGCATAACTCCCGATTTTCGGCTACGGGTATACACAATAACTTTGAAATTAAAAATACATTCAGATATTTGTGTAAATATTATAATGTACGTGACTTCCATGAAAATTACGAAATATTTGCCAAATTCTTTAAATGTTTCGAAAGCAACTACATGTGGAATTACTTAAAGAACTTGGGATTTGATGATGAAGTTTATCAAATATTCCAATATTCACTTAAGTTTATTTTAGCTAATATTTAGAGTTATCTAATGTTTGAAGTCGAAATAATTTATTTGTTTGGACGTAAATTTGAAGTGTCGAAAAGTTTTGTGGTAAATTCAAGGCACTAAACTAATTATCCAGTTTTGTTTTTGAATAACTTTTTCACTAAATAGAAAAACAAGATTTTGAGTGATAAGGATCTTTAACTGGAGCTTCACATGTTCCATTGCTTGTCTGTTTGTATTTATATACAGCAGCTGTCTAGTTCAGAAGTGTCAAATATGATTGGTGTACGACGCCATTTGCAATAACTTTAAATCTTCCGATAGGATGGTTAATTTTGATCGAACTTGTACTAATGAACTGATAAAAATGTTGTCTTGTTAAACTTAGCATTGGAATTTAAGAATAGAGTCACATACACAATTTAGATGTCAGCGGATTTTACCTAATCGTAAAAAATTTCTGTTTCAAAATTAGCCGAATTATTTGTATTAGCAATATTTAGCCTCGGAGTTATGTTACATAAATTGAAAGATCTTGCGCGAATATGTAAGCCAGTCAACATTAAGTCATCTAATTAAATTTAAGTAAAATTTAATTTTTTTTTATATATTTTATACTTCAATTATAATAAATAAGTTAAAAAAATTAAATTAAGGGTTTTTCAATAAGGGCGGGTAGATGTTGAAATGGAATAAAATGGCGTTTGCTGTGTGGCACGTAGCGCCGTCCTGCTGGAACCACATGTCGTCTAGGTCCATATGGTTCAATATGGGCCATAAGAAATTGGAAGGGCCACCACGTCTACCGAAAAATGGGCACAATGCGCGCAACGTTTGCGTTAATGAATACTCATTTGAACGTGCTGTTCAATCGTGTAACTTGTCATGATAATTTGGCATAAACAACTGAATAATAAACAAAAGATTTGACAGATGTCACCAAAACAAAATGGCTGCCACAGGGCGCCAAAATCGACCCGCACCAATTGAAAAACCCTTTACATTAAATACAAAAAGTTATATGCAAATAAATTGTAAAATAATAATACAAAATAAATAAAATAAAATAATATAAAATAAAATAAAATAAAATAAAATAAAATAAAATAAAATAAAATAAAATAAAATAAAATAAAATAAAATAAAATAACCGCAAGGGCATCTCTCATTACAGAGTTGACGGGCATGACAACCCCGCGGCCCCTAGTCACGACCCCGCACGGACATCCCTCACCGAGGGGTGCTGGAAGTAACGACTCCACGGCTCCGAAGTTTCAGCGAAGATGAAAACATACCGCTAAAATGTCTAACATGCCGGCTGCGTGAATGCATGTCTGAAGGACACAGTTAACCCAGAAGGAAATCTGTAAACCACCTGGCAGAAGGTTTAAAATGCAATTACCCGTTTCGAAAAACGGAGAGCCGCATAATAGAGGAATCTAATAATTGCAGCCGCGCGAGGATATTCGCTCAAGTGCCGGCAGAAGCCACGGCTGCCGGCGAGGGCTCTGCTCATCGACATCAGATAGCGGAGTCGCCAGTGGCACAACAACAACAACACGAAAACCCCAACACTGCGACAAGTGTTTCTCAAGCTAATCTTGGGACCACAAGAGCAGGCCGTGTTAGACAGCGTATTCAATGGACAACGGAAATGAATGAATATGTCCTGCGCTGCTACTACATTTCCACAAATTGTGAAGAACCGGAGCACATGACGACCTATCGTGAGAGAATGCTAGACCTGTTTCTAAGAAGATACAGACATCTGAATGGGAAGCTTACCGAAAATAGCCTTGCTACAAGAAAAAAAGCAATCTTCCAACACGAATATGTAAAAAAAGAAAAGCAAGAAGAAATTAAAAGTGCAATACGCAACGAGCTACGAGGAGTGGAAAGAAGCGAAGAAGAAATAACACCAGAGATAACCGAGGCACGCAACCTACAGCCTGAAAATTTAGCGGAATTTAACAACGTGCAACCTGAAATTAACGTGATTTATGAAAGTACTGAAAGCGATAGTCCAGAAACTAATGAAGAACGGGAGGTAAAAGACACTTTCAATAATTATCTGGCGAATTATGAAGGTATGGATCCTTTACAAAGACCAAGGATACCCCGATTAGGCGAATCGGAAAAATTAAACGAAGTGGTAAAAACACTTAACTCGAGAATTCTGCCAGCATATGTCGCCAATAGCACCAACATGGAATATGTTAACACTCTCTTTTATGTTTCTGCTCTTACTACTGTACGATTATTGGGGAAGCATCCAAAGGTACAGACATTTAAAAATACAACAACGCAAAAAACGCCAGTAGTCCCCAAGTGGCAAAGGAGACTCGAAACACGAATTGCCGGTCTAAGAGAATGTATAGGGAGGCTTACTTCATTTAAAAATGGGGCTAGATCTAAAAGGTTGTCCAGACATGTATCTAGAATCATTGCGCCGCTTAAACCTCAGACTGTAGGTCTTGACCAATTATCGGAGATAATTGATAGGAAAGTACAGCAACTCGCCGCTTACTCAAAACGATTAAGAAGATACCTCAAAAGTAATCAGAGACGGAAGGAAAACCAGCTTTTTCACAAAAATCAAAAGAGCTTTTATAGAAATCTGCAACAAAATAGCAATGCAGAACCTCAGACATTATATCCACAACAACAAGAATTAGAGCAGTTTTGGGAGAAAATATGGGCACAAGCAAAACACTTCAATGCTGATGCGAATTGGTTAGCCAAAGAAAAAGAAAAAGCGGATAACATAGCACCAATGCACGTCTACGACATAACAGCAGAAGAAATAAAGAATAATATTTGTACTTCAGCTAACTGGAAATCCCCTGGCCTAGACCAGCTACACAACTTCTGGCTTAAAAAGCTCTCAGTAATGCACCAAGCACTCGCAAGATGCTACAACGACCTACTGAAAAATATAGCTGCTATTCCAGAATTTCTCACTGCCGGAGTAACCTATCTTCTTCCAAAGGACGCAACATCTGCTGATCCAGCAAAATACCGCCCAATTACTTGCTTGAGCACGACATACAAACTCTTGACGAAAATTATCGCTAACCGAATATATGAACACTGTGAAATTAACAGCATTTTATGTGAAGAACAGAAAGGTTGTAGGAAGCGCACAATGGGCTGTAAAGATCAGCTTATTATAGACACTGTAATAACAGGAGTAGCTCTGAGAAGAAGGCGGAATTTAAGCGTCGCGTTTATTGACTACAAAAAACCTTTTGATTCAATGCCGCATGATTACCTATTAGAAATATTAAGAATATACAAAATCGATGCTGTCACTGTTGCCCTCTTGGGCCGCATAATGAGCAAGTGGAATACAAAACTGGTTCTAAATGGAACTGTTTCAAAACAGATTTCAATCAAACGTGGTATATTCCAAGGGGATGCCTTAAGCCCCCTATGGTTCTGCATTGGCCTCAACCCGCTTAGCAGGCTTCTTACACATAAGCAAAACGGCTTTACACTTAAAACAGAAATACGAGAGCATACGTTCAACCATCTCCTATTTGTTGAAACTTTACGCAAACAAAAAGCATAAGCTTCATGAGCTAATAGATGTCACTAAAGCTTTCAGTGATGACGTAGGAATGGAATTTGGGACAGATAAGTGCAAAATAATACATCTAATTAGAGGTCAGCTTGATGAAACCGAAGAAAACTACGTAGTAGATCAAAATATTATTATAGACAACTTGCATAGTAGCGAATCTTATAAATATTTAGGATTTCTACAACTTAAAGGAATCAACCACACGCTAGTAAAGCAAAACCTCATTAAAAAATTTGAGGCACGACTGAAAGCTGTATTAAAAACTAGTCTGAACAGTGGAAATAAATGCAAGGCAATCAATACCTGGGCCATACCTCTTTTGACATACTCGTTTGGAGTAATAAAATGGTCTCAGACAGACATCCTTCGGATTGAAACGCTGATACGCACCACTTTTACAAAGTTCCAAAGCCATTACCCTCAAAGCGCTGTAGAAAGAATATCCCTTCCTCGAAACGTTGGTGGGAGAGGAATCATTAATATAGCGCGTCTACACTTTTCGCAAACTTTGAAGTTACGTACATATTTTCTAAGCAGCGAGTCCCATCTATTTAAAGCTATCGCTATGGCAGATAATGGCTTTACCCCGCTAAGTCTGATGGAGCAGGATTTCCCAGTACCTGAGGGGCTTAAATCCCCAGCAGAAATGATCGCAGCATGGAAGGCAAAAACAATACACGGTGCCCATCCCCATGATCTCGAAATGGAATGGATCGACGCACAATCATCCAATTTATGGTTGAAAAAAGGAAAACTATTTTCTGAAACAGAAGGTTTCGCAATCGCTATCCAAGACCGAGTTATTCCCACAAGGAATTTCCGAAGGTCGATACATGGCGAGGCAATAGAAGATAGATGCCGAAGGTGCGGCATTTACGGCGAAACAATCGACCATATAATTGCTGGATGTAGCGTACTTGCCCCCCGTGAATATGTCATGAGACATAACAATATAGCAAAGATCCTCCACCAACAACTTGCGATAAAACACGGTCTCTTACAAGCAGAAGTCTTGTATTTTAAATATGAACCAAAGGCAATAATCGAAAATGCAAATTTTAAACTGTACTGGGACAGATTTATATCCACAGATCAAACAGCAGCTGCCAACAAACCTGACATTATCTTGTTCGACAAGATAAATAAAACGATCGAAGTAATCGATATAGCGGTGCCCCTTAATCGCAACATCCAAAGCACATACTCCACCAAAGTATCGAAGTATGCTGCTTTGGCCATAGAACTGAAACAGATGTACAAAGCGAGGGAAGTGAATATAATTCCAATAATCATATCGTCCACTGGATTAGTGCCTAAGCATTTAATAAAAAACTTGAAAAAGTATGACTGCCAACACCTCTTAGAAGACATGCAGAAGTCGACCATACTGGACACATGTGCAATAGTTCGTAGGTTTTTAAACTTGGACTACGCTCCACCAGAGCACAATCCCTTGAAAATTTTATCCGGGATGTGTAATCTCCGGCAATAGCCGAGATGGATTAAGCTCAAATACAAAATAAAATAAAATGAAATAAAATAAAATAAAATAAAATAAAATAAAATAAAATAAAATAAAATAAAATAAAATAAAATAAAATAAAATAAAATAAAATAAAATAAAATAAAATAAAATAAAATGAAATAAAATAAAATAAAATAAAATAAAATAAAATAAAATAAAATAAAATAAAATAAAATAAAATAAAATAAAATAAAATAAAATAAAATAAAATAAAATAAAATAAAATAAAATAAAATAAAATAAAATAAAATAAAATAAAATAAAATAAAATAAAATAAAATAAAATAAAATAAAATAAAATAAAATAAAATAAAATAAAATAAAATAAAATAAAGGGCACACCATCTGCTGATCCAGCAAAATATCGCCCAATTACTTGCTTGAGTACCACATACAAGCTCTTGACAAAAATTATTGCTAATCGAATATACGAACATTGTGAAATTAACGGCATTTTATGTGAAGAACAGAAAGGTTGCAGGAAGCGCACAATGGGCTGTAAAGATCAGCTTATTATAGACACTGTAATCACAGGAGTAGCTCTGAGAAGAAGGCGGAACTTAAGCGTTGCTTTTATTGACTACAAAAAAGCTTTTGATTCAATGCCGCATGATTACCTATTAGAAATATTAAGAATTTACAAAATCGATGCTGCCACTGTTGCCCTCTTGGGTCGCATAATGAGCAAGTGGAATACTAAACTGGTATTAAATGGAACTGTTTCAAAACTAATCTCAATCAAACGTGGTATATTCCAAGGGGATGCCTTAAGCCCCCTATGGTTCTGCATTGGCCTCAACCCGCTTAGCAGGCTTCTTACACATAAGCAAAACGGCTTTACACTTAAAACAGAAATAAGAGAGCATACGTTCAACCATCTCCTATTTGTTGATGACTTGAAACTTTACGCAAACAAAAAGCATAAGCTTCATGAGCTAATAGATGTCACTAAAGCTTTCAGTGATGACGTAGGAATGGAATTTGGGACAGATAAGTGCAAAATAATACATCTAATTAGAGGTCAGCTTGATGAAACCGAAGAAAACTACGCAGTAGATCAAAATATTATTATAGACAACTTGCATAGCAGCGAATCTTATAAATATTTAGGATTTCTGCAACTTAAAGGAATCAACCACACGCTAGTAAAACAAAACCTCATTAACAAATTTGAGGCACGACTGAAAGCTGTATTAAAAACTAGTCTGAACAGTGGAAATAAATGCAAAGCAATTAATACCTGGGCCATACCTCTTTTGACATACTCGTTTGGAGTAATAAAATGGTCTCAGACAGACATCCTTCGGATTGAAACGCTGATACGCACCACTTTTACAAAGTTCCAAAGCCATTACCCTCAAAGCGCTGTGGAAAGAATATCCCTTCCTCGAAACGTTGGTGGGAGAGGAATCATCAATATAGCGCGCCTACACTTCTCGCAAACTTTACAGCTACGTACATATTTTCTAAGCAGCGAGTCCTATCTATTTAAAGCTATCGCTAGGGCAGATAATGGCTTTACCCCGCTCAGTTTGATGGAGCAGAATTTCCCAGTACCTGAGGGGGTTAAATCCCCCGCAGAAATGATCTCAGCATGGAAGGCAAAAACAATACACGGTGCCCATCCGCATGATCTCGAAATGGAATGGATAGACGCACAATCATCCAATTTATGGTTGAAAAAAGGAAAGCTATTTTCTGAAACAGAAGGTTTCGCAATCGCTATCCAAGACCGAGTTATTCCAACAAGGAATTTCCGAAGGTCGATACATGGCGAGGCAATAGAAGATAGATGCCGAAGGTGCGGCATTTACGGCGAAACAATCGACCATGTAATTGCTGGATGTAGCGTACTTGCACCCCGTCAATATGTCATGAGACATAACAATATAGCAAAGATCCTCCACCAACAACTTGCGATAAAACACGGTCTCTTACAAGCAGAAGTCTTGTATTTTAAATATGAACCAAAGGCAATATTGGACAATGCAAATTTTAAACTGTACTGGGACAGATTTATTTCCACAGATCAAACCGCAGCTGCCAACAAACCTGACATCATCTTGTTCGACAAGATAAATAAAACAATCGAAGTAATCGATATAGCGGTGCCCCTTAATCGCAACATCCAAAGCACATACTCCACCAAAGTATCGAAGTATGCTGCTTTGGCCATAGAACTGAAACGTATGTACAAAGCGAGGGAAGTGAATATAATTCCAATAATTATATCGTCCACTGGATTAGTGCCTAAGCATTTAATAAAAAACTTGAAAAAGTATGACTGCCAACACCTCTTAGAAGACATGCAGAAGTCGACCATACTGGACACATGTGCAATAGTTCGTAGGTTTTTAAATATTTAAGCAATAGCAATCGCATGGGCGTAGAACTTGGACTACGCTCCACCAGAGCACAATCCCTTGAAAATTTTATCCGGGATGTGTAATCTCCGGCAATAGCCGAGATGGATTAAGCTCAAATACAAAATAAAATAAAATAAAGTAACGAGTGGAAACTACTTGCGTTACGACCAGACAAATCTGGCCATCCTACAATCTGAAACAGACAAAAACCCTTATAAGTCTTTCGAAACACGAACTAAGGCATATAATATCTCTCATCACCGGCCACTGCCTTTTGGGCACTCATGCCGTACTGCGAGGACGAAGATGAGGAAGTATCGAGCAGACATTTGCTGTGCAGTTGTCCTGGTCTAGCCAGAAGTCGACTCGCTCTTCTAGGCTCTCCAACAATTGACAATCTTTCAGCACTCTCGGACCTGAAAATCGAATCTCTCATTAAATTCTCGAAACGAATTAATATTTTGGCCCAAAATGTATAATAAAAATCTCGGTTAGGTGGGGAAATCATATAAAATAATGAGCTCTAGGGCAACACAATGGACCCAACTTGCAGTCTATGTGGCACTCCGATGCGGGGTCACCCTTAAACCAACCAACCCAACCAAATATAATTGGCTTAAATAAAATAATACTACTCAACAAACAAAAAAACAAAAAAAAAAAAAAATAATTTAAATAAAATAAATATCAATAGAATTAAATTAAAAAGTAATACAAAAAAAGAAAATAACATAAAATAAAATAAATATCATGCATTTGAGTAAAAACTTTAATTAAAAAAATCTATATAATGTTTATACTGTTAAATGGAATTAAATTAAAATGTAATGATAATAATAAAATAAAATAATAAAGAGTTAAAATAAATAGCATAGTATAAAATAAAAAAAAAATTTAAAAAAGAAAATATGAGCAAAAGACAAAATTATTGAAATGAAATGAGACCAAAAAAATATTAATAATAATAAAATTAAATGAAACAAAAAAGTTATTAGATAAAATAATTAATAATGTTATAAAATAAAATAATTAATATAAAAATAAAATTGTATCGAAAACTATTAAAGTTTTACTTTGAAACAAAAAGGTACCTATAAATGGCAACCTTTTGTCGAATCCAAGTGTGAGACGCATTTGCTCAGGAAGTGATCAATGCAAAATATTGTTTCTTAATACGTTTACAGCGTCTGCAGAAATTATTATGTGCCTTTGAATCAGCGATGTGACTACAAGAATCCCTATCTGGAGCGATATTTTTGTTTCTGAGAGACTCAAAAAGTTTTGTATATCGCACTGTTCCACCACAGAGCTTCTACTTGAGAATAATAAAAGAAATAAAAAAATGTGGAAATTTGAAAAAAGAGAATGTTGTGCACAATTTATGCTATTTCGCAAATTTCATTAAACTGGAAGCCATGGAGGTTTTAGCCTGGCACACTTGAACTGTTTTGCGCAAATATTCTTCGTAGCTTCATTCTACTAGCAGTTTTAACTATTCGTTAAACTATCTTCCAGTATAAAAAAATTGCGAGTAACCCAATGATAATTTACCCAAATTCGGGCGGAATCTTACATCTAATCATTTCAGGCAATAAAAGAGGGGTTGTTGCTAAAAGTGGGAGTAACTTTTTTGCACACGTTTTTATATGTTATACTATTTTCGACGAGGGGGTACAAATCGCTTAACTCTAATAAAAAAAAGCACGCAGCCAAAAATTCCAAAACTTATTTGACATGGTGGCAAAGCAAACAAATGCAAACACACACATGCAAACACGCTTAACTCGCACTATAAACCTACATAATAAGGAAAACATGAGTAAGCATGTATGAGTATATGCACATAAAATATCCAGAGGCATTCACTCAAAATCAATCGTTTGACAACTTACAGCCACTGCCTCCTAACAACCCCTTGACAGTAGCGGTTGATTTCAGGCTTTTAGTCTTTTGGCTTGCCGGGCAAAACTTCAATCACTGCCTGTCAATTTGCCATTACCCGTTTAAAATGTTTTCGGTTTTATTTGATTATATTTTGCATTTGAGTTGTGTAACATTTTACATGCGTGTTTACTTTACTTTTATTCTTATTTCGCCTGTCACCGCTACATTTTATAACACTTTAAAGAACACACACAAATACGTGCACACACAACCATACACATATGCGCACATGGCAACATGCCCCAACACATACATAAATAATGTGCGAATGTGCGTATTTGAGCCGAGAGTGTCTGGAAAATTGAAAACATTTTGTTGTACAGGCTTCTCCTTCTTCTTTACCACTTGCTCCACATACATATATATGTATTAAAATGAGTATTTGCCTGGCAGCATTGTAGGTGCAAATCAATTTAAAGTTGTTATTGTTATTTGTAGAAGTGTTGGATTGTGTTTATGTATCACTAATGCTGCTGTTGTTTCCGTTTTGTTGTTATGACTTTTAAGATTTTTATGCAAAGTTACTAAAATTTCGTCGAAATTGCAATACTTTTTGAGTTGGCTCGAGTGGTGGCAGTAAAGTGTTGCATACCAAATGCACATATATAAGTATAATATATATGTACGTACAGTTTGTCAAGTAAGTGTTTTGACATCTACTAATCTAGCGAAATTCAAACGCATTGCTTAAAGATGTGATATTATATCGTCCCCTTAGTATTAAAATAGCCTATACATTTTTTGATGTTTTGAGAAAATGAATTTCAAACTTTTTGTCGAAAGTAGCTCTCCCTCAAATCTCGTTATGCCTGTAAATATTTATTATTTTTTAACTGACGTTTGTGGAACTAGAATTTGACAAAATTTTGACCACATATAAAATCGACGATGGAGAATCCAAAAATTCAATAAAAAAATAATAGCCTATGAGTACATAGGCTATTGTTATACTAAGGGGACGATATTATATATGCATTAGCGCCCGAAAATATGCAAAGCCACATGACATAAAAATCGTCAGGCAAGAAAAATATGTAAACTATCCAACACTAAAACCTGAAAAATGTATGCATAATTTGTTTTTTTTATTTGGTCATGTAGAAATTATCAACGTAGAATTATTAAAAATGTGTAGGACTTGCAAGTTGGAAGGTGGAATTTTTGAATGTGTAGAATTTGGGCGCTTGAATGCGGGGTGTAGAAATGGCGTGTTGGAACACTGGGTGTATTATTGGATATACTTATACTTGTCAAATATGTAGGTATTACATTATTTTTATTTAGTATTCTACAGTTGGAATAATTGTGTAAGTAAATTGCGAAATTCTATCGCAGTATTATAATATTATTTAGGGAGGGAAAGAAAGCAATTAAGGGGACAGATACCTGTAAACGGCCATATTTTCCCTGATTTTCATTAAAATTATTTAAAATGAAGAAGTCAATATATTATTTTCAAAACTGGCGTACAGTTTATTACACATTAAAATAATATAAAAATATTTTTTTTTATTTTAATCATTTAAAATGGCGGATGTACACTCAATTCTTCCAGGAAGGTCGCAGCGGGGCTTCTTAATCGGCTGACACTGTACAATCGACGTCAGTGAGCTGAATACAAAAAAACTAAACATTTTTTTGTTTATTAATGTCATAATTTCTATATGAATTAACACAAATGGAAAAAAATTCACGGAATAAAGTGCTTAAAAAAATGATTTTTGGGGCGAATTTTCCTACTATTTTTGCTTCGAAAAAATTAATCTTCTAAAAATGTTCGACAACTTGAAATACATAGTCTGAAATATCATAAAAAAGATGAGTGCAAAATTTCAGGGAGATCGGTTTTAGCGAAAGATAACTGCTTTTCAATGTACTCTGCCGACAACAAAGGCTTCTTTAGAGCAACTAGCGAAGTATAATGTGCCTTTGCAAAACTTGGTGGACTTTTTCATGTTAAACTTCAACCCCATACTCATCTTCAAGCACACTAGTAAGATTTCTTGTCGAAATTTGCGGGCTTGCGGCTACTTTTTCAACAAAATTTGTGGTCTTCGTGGCAGATTTCGGCTCCAACCTATTTTGATTTATACAAACTGACAACAATGTTACTAAAATTCGATCTTCGCAAATAGCTTTTGAGTTGTATAAATGGAAAATAATTTAAAAAATGCATTAATATTTTTTCACACACACACATGTCAACATGAAATACTTGTCATTAGGGATTCCACAAGCAAACTCCAGCTCACAAAATAAAGCCAATTTGAAACTATGGTGGAACTTGTTGAATCACATTCAAATTTGGCTAAAGGTTACATAAATAGCGCTGATGCAAAGAAATACAAATTTGTCGAGGTTGTTAACTGAAGAGTTAAATGGAGATGGATCACCTACGTGGGATGGAAAAAGACAACTTTTGGTGTATTTGTGCTAACCGGTGTACAAACCGGTCTTCCCCCTTTTGATGCTGACAACCCTCTTGCCCAAGGAGTTTGGACTAGCAGCAGCTGCTCTGATAGCTGAATCGGTGGAAGTGGCCACAAAATCAAGAAATCGTAAAGTTGAACGCGCGCGTGGATGTTTATCATATTGCCCATGAACTGAAAATTAGCCATCAAAACATATGGGCCCTTTGCTAAGGCCAGTCGTAAAAAGATGGATGTATGAGTGTCACATGAATTGGTGGTCCAAATAATCACCAAAGCCGTATTAACATCCACGGCGGGAAGAAAAAATATTTGTGAGAATAGAATATTGGAGTTGCTACTAAAAAAACTTATCACAGACGAGGGCTATCGAATTTAATTATGTTAATTACATGTCTCAGTATATATATTGTATATAAAATGCAATAAAACAGCATTTTTGTTTTTTGGAAATTCGAAATTGAATTATTACACTAAATACGAATATTTTTAAAAATTTCTTTCAATCTGGCATAACTTTTGTGCTTCTCTCGTTGTCTGCACTCTTCTCACTTTGAAGAGTGTAAATTCCGAAATTGGCAAGATATAGCAATTGAAATTTCTCCAATTTCGGTCACTCTTGTCTTCTAAGCATCTGATCGTATTTATGTGTCATGACATGTGCTTGTAACTATTTTATATACAATTTAAGTTCAATAAAACAAAAGGCGGCAAAGTTGTCCTATTGAATTGAATTCTTGGTGTGTTCCACTTGTGCCAGCACATAGCACACTTTCAGGCGCACCAAAAGCATTCAAACTGTCAATAGCTTTTGTAGTTGTTCGATTCTACTTTTGCTATTGACAACTTTGCTTCGTCGTTTCTACATTTATTGTTCATACGCTTGTTGTTGTTATTGTTGCTATAGCTGCTGACATGTTCGATGTTGAATGAAAAGTTTAGATTTGTTGCTTAGCTGAAGTTTCTTTTATTCAACGCTTCTACATCATCTACGCTCTAAAGAGGAACTGAAGTATAAATCTAGATCTGGGTAATATGGAATTTCTTATACCCCATGCATATAAAGGATTAGTCATCGGTTGTTAAGTAAGTAAATAGTATTGATTTCAGTAAAGCGACGCGACGTGCCAAGCAAAAGAACTGTATTGACTTACTTCTGCAGAATTCTGCAGTATTGAATGAGGGAATGAAATCATAATTTAAAATTGAATTCTTAAATCAAAGCCATTTCCGTGCAAATAATGTATTCAAAAATCCGAAAGGTGTGAAAAATGGTGCAGCAACCTCTGCATTCAGCATTCAAAGGCTTGCGATAAAGGATCGACACCGCTTTGTTTTTTGACCTCAGAGTATCTACTCTTTATTGTTAAAACCATGACACTACATGTCGCATAAATTCTTATTTCTTAGGATAGCGATTGCTGCTTAGATGGTATCAACTATACTTGGGCTCCTAACCCACAAGAGGAATGCAGTTACCATTGATCTCTGAAACCAAGTAAAATTTTTTTGTTTTTTTTTTGTTTTGTGGTGGATGAGGTAGGGTTCAAAATGCCTTCGCACTTACAGCGACCGTCCTCTACTGCGTCGTGTGGTGTTGCCACTAAAACTAACCCTGCTCTCCTTCAGGGGAGACACCCTTTCTTAAAGATGTTTCTACCGAGCGCTGTCCCTATCGCCTAGAAATTACAGTATAGTCGCTATAACGGCATTGTATGAGGGTTGCTATTTATATTTCTGGCTTAACCCTAGAGGTGGTTGGAAGTAGTTTGATTGTTTTCCAAAATATTTGTGTGAACCAATTTTCGAAACACTTTCCCTGGTCGCGTTTTCAGGGTGCATTTTAATTGTATGGGATCCAGTGCAAACATACCTTTTTGGCCTCAAGGTGATAATGCAAAATCTTGTAGGTGTTCGTGATACTAATGCCCAAAGATGCTTCAGTCTCACAGTTTGTGGACGATCTTGTCGCGTCTGGTTAAGCCACGTCGGAAATTGTGAAGAATAATCGCACGAAAATGTTCACGGTTCAATTCAATTTTGTTGCCGAGATGAATTTTTAAATCCATTGTAAACAATATTAATGTGGGTCACTCATCATCAATATATATGAATGAATATATGCAAAAATCTAGAAAAATTACGTTTCCTGGTTCATTAAATGGTTGCTCCAATGGTGAGGGTTCTAAATGCTTCCATTTCAGTATCATTGAAATAGGTAAATGGGAGCAAAAAGTCGATTCTACGAGCAAATTTAATATTTCAGTTGGTATTTGACCGGATCATTATCATCATCGGTTCCTGTTTCTCCCACAGGAGCATAGGGCCTCAGTAAAACATCTCCATCTGATACTATTTTTGGAAGGAGCTTGATTTCGTTCCAAGTTTTTCCTGAAGTTTCAACTTCCTTGAGAACAGTTCTTCTTCAATAACGGCCAACTTTGCGCGCCACTTGGGGATTCCAATCCAGTGCTTGAGCACAGACTTCATTTGCGTCCTTGCAAAGCGTATGCCCAATCCACCTCTACTTTCGCTATTTTATCATGTTAGCTACCGGCTGGATTTTGCACTTCTCGTACAGATCGTCGTTACTTATGATGTTGAGCCACCAGATATTCAATGTCCTGCGTAAACCTTTGTTCATACAGCTTTGAATTTTGATTTCGATCCAATTACACTGTGGTACAAAAAAAAAAGTTGCAAAAAAACTTTGGATCGGACATGATGAGGGTTATAGCTTATGAAAAACTGAAAAGAATGGTATAGGAGAAATTTCCAATACACCCCCAAAATCTCATTTTATGGCCATAAAACCGTTTCTCAGTAGGTTGATATGAACAATCACTCCTAACTTCGCCAATTTCCATCCGATTTCGAATTTGCTTTTTTAGTTCGAAAGAACAAAAACAAGCCTTTTTGACAGTGTGTTAACATTTTTTCTGAAATGACAACTGACGAGACTGTAGACGGAAGTATTTGGAATTTTTTTATTTTTTCTCTATTTTTTCGACTTTGACATAATTTTTACGATATTATCCGATATTGAGGATTTTTTTTAGTACACTACTGTTATAGTAAATTTAATTTTGCGTCAAATGAGCTATATTTGACTGTAATTGAATTAAAATTAGTAGAGTTGTGCGAGTTTTAAGACTTTTTGTTTTTTTTTTTACTAATTTGGTATGTAGGTATAGCTTACGCTAAATGGGAATAAGGACGTGTTTTGATGCGTTATTATAGATACGTAATATTTATTGGAGTATATATGAATACATAAGAGTACACTGTACTGCATACAACAGAACTGGTTAGAACTTACGAAAATATCTGACATATTATAGCACATTTTTTTCAATAGAAATATGGAAAAGCTCCCAAGTGTGCCAAAGTTCACACTGTACATTGATTAACAAAAGAAGTTTGTTATTATAATTTAACCTTATTAAAACGTCGAAGTTTTATTGTTTGTTTCATTGAAATTCAAAAGATATAAATCAAAACGTTGCCAGAAAAGTCAAATTTCTCAATATTCTCCGATGATATGGCATCATCAGCCTTATCATAAACCAGATGATTGTTATTTTTGTAAAACGGACGTAAACGGTCATCATTATAAAACTCGAAAGCACATAAAGTATGCTGATGTTGCAACTGTTAAGAACCCCGTAGTCTTGGACGATATGATTGACTCAACTGCAGGTCATGAACTGAAGGAAGTTCAACTCATTGCTGATGATGATCAAACTGATAACAATAAACCTGATGATGAAGAGTACTTTCCGTCTGGTTCTAAGTTTTCAGAACGAGACATTGTATCAAATTCAGATTTTCAGGATCTTTCTCGTGATTTACATACTTCTATCGGGAAGACAATCTGAAACGCTCGCTTCTCGATTTAAACAATGGAATTTAGTTGATGACGACTTCAGATGAATGATGATGATCGAATTTCTTACAGAGAAGTATTCAAAACTGATGAAGAAATGACAAATGTACCGTACCATACTAAACTCCAAAGGGCCGTTTCCAATGCATTTTTAAGTTTGGAACCAGTGCCGTTGTGTACTGCACCGTACCATACCGTACAGTGCTGCACTGCACAATACTCCAATAAATATTATGCGTTTATAATGACACTTGTTATTATTTTCATGCTTCGAAACGCATACCAAATCTCGTAGTAAAAAAAGAAAAAATCTTAAAACCCACACAACTCTATTAATTTTAATTCAATTACAGTCAAATATAGCTCATTCGACGCAAAATTAAATTTACTATAACAGTAGTGTACTAAAAAAAATCCTCAATATCGGATAATATCGTAAAAATTATGTCAAAGTCAAAAAAATAGAGAAAAAATAAAAAAATTCCAAATACTTCCGTCTACAGTCTCGGCAGTTGTCATTTCAGAAAAAATGTTAACACACTGTCAAAAAGGCTTGTTTTTGTTCTTTCGAACTAAAAAAGCAAATTCGAAATCGGATGGAAATTGGCGAAGTTAGGAGTGATTGTTCATATCAACCTACTGAGAAACGGTTTTATGGCCATAAAATGAGATTTTGGGGGTGTATTAGAAATTTCAACTATACCATTATTTTCAGTTTTTCATAAGCTACAACCCTCACCATGTCCGATCCAAAGTTTTTTTGCAACTTTTTTTTTGTACCACAGTGTTATTTGTGTCCCAGGTTTCCGATCCATAAAAGAGTACTGATAGTACATTTGTCTTAAAGATCCATAATTTTGTATATACGCTGAGGATGCTCGAAGACCAGATAGCTCGGAACTGTGCATATGCGCCTTTCGCTTTATTTATTCTGGCGATAACGTCTAGTTTCGCTCTGTCTTCAGCGGCAATGATCCTACCCAAGTAGGTAAAGGTATGAACGTTCTCAATTTGACCGCCATTTAAGAGGAACGGGCGGCTGCTAGTGGATCGAATTTTCATGGCTTTCGTTTTCTCGTGATTTATTTTTAGCCCTGCACTCAATGAGGCTGAGGACAGATCGTCAATTTTGTTGTGCATGTCGGAGTGTTTGACGAAGAGAAGACATATATCATCAGCGTAGGCAAAGTCTTCGAGATGTTCATAGAAGTTCCAATAAATACCTCTTCTTTTCCCCTAAATACAGATTTTTAGTATATCATCAATAGCAATTGACAATAATAAAGGAGACAACAGGCAGCCTTGCCGTATGCCAGCACTGGTGAGAATGCTTTCCGACAGGTTTCCATGGTGCAAAATCCTGCATTTAAAGTTGTTTTAGTGCGCGCGTATGAAAGATATTAGTTCCTTAGAGCGTGTAACGCGTCCCATATGCTGTTACGAGAAACGCAATCAAAAGCTGTACTGTAATTTCCAAAAGTTAGTTGTAGGGTTGTCTGCCACTCTTGTACGTGCTCCACAATGAGACGTAGGGTGTTAATTTTATCTACATTTAACCGGAGCTCTTTTTAGTGCCGCGCATTTTCGGTGCTGCAAATTTCTTCTTCTTTTATAGCGTTACACAGCTTCCCTCAAAATGCTCCTCCAAAGCGGTCTATCTTGAGTTGTTGCTTCGTAGTTACGTATTCCCAGCTTTTTAAGATCGTGTTCCACTGCGTCTATCCAACTGTTTGACCTTCACGCCCATTAGCTTTCCTGCAAAGGCCTTCTTCCCAGTACAGTCAGCAGGCATACGGATCACATGACCTAGCCATCTTATGCACTGCACTTTAATAAAACGTACAGCTATCTCGTTCTGAACTAGATCGTTCAGTTCAGAGTCCATTCTTATTGGCCAAAAGATCTTTCTTAAATTTTTTCATTCTATGCTAGCAATCTGCGCGCAGTTATCAATCTTAAGAGTCTATTCCTCACAACCATACGTTAGAAATGGTCGAATAAGGGTCTTGTACATAGTGAACTTTGTAGCTTTAAACAAAAGTCGGGACTTGAACAAGTTAAGGTGGGCGTAATACGCCGCCAGCGTTGATGCGATCCCTGACCGCGGAAGTTGAATCACCGCTACATGCGAATATAACTCCTAGGTACTTAAAATGCTGCACTGTTTCAAAAGTATAGGCTCCCACATGGGAATTTTGCATCTATGTAGGCCACCTCGATTTCAACAGGTATTTGGTTTTGCCCTCGTTTACAAAAAGGCCAATATCGTTCGCAGTTTTGTTAATTTTTAAATTATTGCTATTTCTTGAGGGCATAGGACATATTTAGGTTGTTCTAGTTATCAAGGTACCACCTTTGTTGACTTCCCTTACGACAAAGTGCAGCATCAAATTGAATATGACTGTTGATAATGCATCACCTTGTTTTACACCTGATTCAATAGAGAATGACTCTGTGAGATTCCCTTGAATGATCATGATCAATGCTTGCGTATTTGTGAGCGGTGCGCTAACGAGCCTCATTAGTTTGGTAGGTATTCCAAGAATAAGCAGAATGTGCTGCATCCAATCTCTTTTAACACTGTCGAAGGCTTATTTGAAATCAACGAACAGGCAGTGAACATCTAACCCATATTCATAGTGTTTTTTAAACATTTGGCTAAGCGCAAAACATTGGTCGATTGTAGACTTGCCTCTACGAAATCCGCATTGATCGTCTTCAATTGCGAATTTATTTGTGGGAACATTTTAAAGATAAAAAAATAAATCGTTTTGAAAACATTGAAAGGGATTTTAAAATTTGAGACTATGCCATGTCACGTAGACGTCCAAACATGTGAGAGAAATGGTTCAGTTCATAAAAGGATGGTAATTTTATTTCTTGCTGTCAATTCGCTACTGTTGGGTTGGTAATTCAGGTAAAAACCGCTGTGAAAGTGTTTCTAGCTGGAAACGTGAAAAGTCAGTTGAAATTAAGTTTAAAAATTAGTAACTTACACAACATTACGTCATACTTTAACTGAAAAATTCGACTTTTTTAATTTTCAGATGATTCTACGACGAATGCCGATTGGCACCGCAGAGCATCTCTCGAAAAACAAATCTCCAAAAAAACTCTGTCATGGGCTTATTTGTCAATATTTTATTATTAATATTTTTTAAAAACGTATTGAAAAGATGTACAATAACAAGCAACTGATTTTATTAAAGTATCTTAAGCCATATTTCTGTAAAAAATTCAAAAAAAAAGGGTTTTTTTTAGCGCTAAACCCTACCACCCCCTTAACACCACTGGTTATTTTTTGTAAGGCTATGCTAAAGAGAGAGTCCATACGCAGCCATTTGAATCCATTTTAGTATTAAAATACAAAATTCTTGACGTGTTTAAGGAAAAAGGCCCACAATTTTGCAAAAAAAAAAAAATTGATGTGATTCATGAAAGAATCGACGTCTCTTACGGCGGTCGTAGTGTACATCACTCACATATAAAAAACAAAAAAAAAAAAAAAATTAAAAGAAAAATTCCAATCTGTTGTAAAGAGAATGGACTAACAAGCAGCATGCAACTAATATCGCAGTATTTGAAAGTGTGTCATTCAAGTAAAAGGCAAACATTACTATGCTATTACCAGTGGACATGCAGTTGGGATGCCTGGCCAATTACGAGCTACTCAAGTACATACATACACACTCGTGCATATGCGGAACTTCCAGATTCATTCATGTACATCTGTCTCCCTATTGATGAGTGTATATATGTGTGTGTGTGTGCTTTAACTACTTCAAAAGGTTCAATAAATACTCGTACAAATAGAGGTATTGTTTTCAAAGTATTGAAGGCTGAAGCGAAAAAGTACATGTACAAGGCGATTGTGTGTGTATGTATGTGTATATGTAGTAGCAAAAGTATAAGAGCTTTCAGATTGATTTGAGCAGTACATTGAACGCACGATGCATTGCTGCTGCTGTAAATTCAATTGAAATCCAAAAGAGTCTAACAAATCTTTTAGTAAACACTAACAGACTCACGTGCGCGCAGGCACCACCACATACATGTATACCCACACGTACAGCCGTTGAAAAAAATGTAAGAACGATGCGTTTGCAACCATATATGCGCATTCTTTTTCTATTATGGTGCCGCAATGGTACTTTTCGCTGTGATTACGTTCGTTGAAATTCGCTCATTTGTCTTGTTTCTATTGAAGGGTTCGCACTGATTTTTTGCGTTTTAGTAGGAGCACTGATATTTTTGTGAGAAATATACTCAAGAACGATTCGGTCTTCGTTCAAAATTTGGTGAATTGTTTTATGTTTTACATTGTAACTGGTGAATAATATTTCTACAGTATTCCTACAGCATTTTACTTTAGTTGAAGCGACTCAATAATGTCGAAATGGAAAATTTACATCCTCCTATTTGTGGTGTGCGTCTTGATGTTGTTCCACAAATGGAGGGACCTACAGTTTCAAGCCGACTCCGAACGGCAGATATTTTTATGAGGAGCTTTTTCATGGCAGAAATACACACGGAGGCTTGCCATTGCCTGCCGAGGGGCGACCGCTATTAGAAAAATGTTTTTCTTAATTTTGCTGTTTAGCCGAGATTCGAACCGAAGTGCTCTCTGTGAATTCCGAATGGTAGTCACGCACCAACCGATTCGGCTACGGCGGCCGCGATTATAGAGTTGCAAAATACCAGATTATCCTACTTCCACACAATTAAAGGATTCAAAAACGGTGGCTTTTAAAGGTATGAAATATTTTTATAAAATAACAGAATATGTTACCAGAAAAAAGAAAGTGCGAAAGACTACTAGGCAGATTTATAGGATATTCTTTAGATTGCCGAAATAGGAGAGTGACATCCATCGACGAATCTTTGTTCAAATGGAAAAGCCAATAACGAAACAGTTGCGCTTCGATAGGCAGAAGCAGGGTTTCACGGTAGACTGACACGGCAGCAGCAATTGGTAACAGTTTGCTCGAGAGCCCATATCCTGCACTCAAAATCAGTGGCGTTATATTGTATTTTAGTCAGAGATGAAACGAAAATAAATAGAGTTGGTGTAGATGGTAAAAAGTACGTGCGATGTGCAAAGCGTGCAGCATTCGACTGCAAGTTTGTCTCACCAATTATAAACCACGAGGGAGGCTCAATAATGGTGTCGGGCTGCATTCGTGGAACGGCGTAGGGACAATTCGTCGTTTTGAAGGTAATACAGATGCGGTCAAGAACTTCCTGATACTTCAAAATGTAATGCCACCTTAGGTATGTAGGTGAAATGGTTGACGTACAAGTTTGGCAGGCCTCAAGTAGCACTAAAGCGCCGTTTATGAGATCCCAAATGGGCAAGTATCTACACCCAACCAGTGCTGTTGATCTAATGGAGAAGGTTGAAGGGTTTTAGGTTAGAGCACTGCCCCGGGCTGTCGAAGAAAGTAGCATCCAGTGACCTTGTTCATCTAGCTGCCAAGCCCGTACATTTAAAACGAAAGGGCGCAAATGCTTCCAAGACTGATAACTTCCCATAGCTTGTGCAATGGGGATTAAATGGTAAACCTACCTGTGTACTAGGCCGGGTCGATTTGTGGGGAGGCAAAAAAATCGCACATTGCTCTGTGAAAATCATATTCTAGGGATCAAAATAAGAAACTTTGATATGGTGATATTTTTAAATTGGGGGACATCAGAATTCGTTTTAGAGGTATGGTTCCTTCGGCAAAGTTTCTTATTTTCATCCCTAGAATATGATTTTCACAGAGCAATGAGCGATTTTTAAATCGACCAGCCCTACTGTGTACTGATCGTCCAATGATCGGTGAATAAAGCTACGAGTTTGGAAATTGAATGGAGTCTCCAGGACTTGTTCTACTTTATGCGGAAAATAGTTTACCGGCGTGTGGAGTGGCAAAAAAGTTTTTCGAATACAATTCGATCTCTGTTCTGGATTGGGCAACTTCAAGTGCTGACTTAAATCCAATAGAATACCTTTGGAACGACGTAAAAAATTTACTTAGTGCGCGGAATATCACAAATTTTGATAAATTATTGAAAAGGTTAAGACAGAATGGGAATCAATTCCTGTTGAACATTGAGATTTAATGTAGAGATTTATTAATGACAATGCAAAGGCGCTGTGTAGCAGTAAGAAAGCAAAACGGATTTTGAACAAAATATTAATGTGTGCTTTTACCCTCCATCTGCATTTTTTATGATTTGCCTCGTTTTTAAGTATTTTTCACAAAGGAATTTCGAATTGTATTAACCTTTGTATATGAAGTAAAAACATTCACATTTTTCTTTGATAAGAATACTAATACACAATGAAAACGTTTCAAGTTAACAAAATAAAACCTAATATGCAAAACCCTTAAGTGATTTCATTGAAAAAAGTCTCAAATGGAGAGAACTGGGTACTGTTCTTAAGTATTTTTTAACGCCTGTAAATATTGCTCCGACTGAACTAGTGCACAAACACGTCGCAAGAGCTTAAAGTTATATGCCATGTTAGCTGCCTCTCTGGTCTGAGTTAAAAGTTCTCTTAATAATTGTATATCGCCCACCTCTCGTGCCTGTGCCTTGTCACATAAATATGTATGCACATTCATTTATCCGATAGTTGGATATTTGTTCTAAGCCAGCGCTCTGCATCTGCTTCATTCAATTGCAGCAAACGAATGTATGAAATAAAATGCATTGCTATGCTGTTGACACTCGGGTATACTAATCTAGCGCAAACATGCGAGTATGTGAATCAATCTACACGTGCACACATACATATGCGTACAGGTGCATACAAACACATATATATAAGTATGTATATCCATAGAGAATAAATTTATAAATTCTGGGATTTTATGAATGCCAACTTATACAAGGACTGCCACAAAAGTTCCCGGACTGCCTTCTTGTCTTAGTAACCAGTGGCAAAACGGGTTCTGGGCCAAAGAAGTTGGCGTCAGAGCCCATCCTAGCTAAGGAGTTAGAGATCTCGTTCCCCACGATACCCACGTGTCCCGGGACAGATGCTAGCATCAGGCTATTATGTCTACCGACATAGTTTAGCCTGGATTTACAGGACTCGAGTACCCCTGATGTGGTTGGGGGACTGTTTAAGGCCATGAGCGCAGCTTGGCTGTCGTTGCAGACACAAATAGATCTGCCTCTCCATCTGTTTTCCACAACAAAGTTCATCGCTTCTTGAACTGCATACACCTCCGCTTGAAACACAGATGCATGCATTCCAAAAGCAAAGTGCAGTTTTGTCCTGCTGCATTCCATGTAGACCTCAGAGACGGAGCCATGCTCTGTCCTGGAGCCATCCGTGAAAATGCGAAAACAGTGTTTGCTGTGCTCATTTTCAGAGTTTGACCACAACTGAGCCTCTGGTAGAACTACACTGTATCTCTTCTCAAGTACGACGCTTGATGGCATGGAGAGAATCGTTGGATCAAAGTCCATGCCTTTTCTGTTTTCCATTGCCAGACAGTATCAGTTCCCATTGTGTTTCAGCCTTCAAGGCTTCTCAGAGCATCTAATGCCGAGCCGTTATAATCCAAGATATTTAGAACAAAATCAGCAGACCCATGGTACGTCAAAAACTCCACCATACACAAATATCCTCAAATTGTCCCTCTTGCAAACGCAATCGGCAAAATTACGCCAGCGTACAACATACAACGAGGCCATTGATGCACAAGAGCTGTTTCATATATAATATATACTTCTCTACCGCGCAAAGCGGTTCATAGAGCCGCAGTTATTTTGAAATAAAATAAATCAATTTTTCTCAAAGTTTTCTATAGTTTCATCACCAGTTAGTACCAGTTCAGGAACTTTTGTGTAGGTGTATGTTGTAGAAATGTGTACGTGAAATACTGCATGCATACTTTGCCATGGAAAATCCTCTTTGCTGCCAGCGCGCCGGAATGTTTTGCTAATAAAATATATAATAGGTTTTTCTTATTATTTTCAATGGATTGGCAGAAAAATCCACAAACCTCTGACCAGAATGTGTATTCGATAAATTTGTTGGGCTCACAGCATTAAATTGTTTACTTTGTTGGTAAGCAAAACACAAATATTTAAAATAGCAAATACGTATTTTGTATTTAAATAATTTTTGAAGAAGTATTTCGTATTTGTAAACAGTGCACATATTTCTATTTGTTGTTTGAAAATACTGTTTTTATTCTGCATTATATTTATATATTATATTTTGCCATCTAGTCAATTATCTATATAACGCGAATCACTATTCCTCAATGAAAATGTTCAATTTATGGGGATTTCGAGTTAAAGAATATTCTTATTTTTTTTTTCAAGAAACTACTATTATGTAAGGTACATCTTAAATAATAAATAAAATATTCAGAAATTAGTAACTGAAAGCCTACATCTGCTTTTATTTATCAATCCAACTTGTGCTTGCCTTGAAGTTTTCATGGCCAAATCGCCTTGCAAATTTCATTGCTTTGCCTTTTAATATTGCCCCGGATATTGGCATGTCTTGATTTCTAGCTGCTGAAAGCTTTCTTCATTCTTTTGCAATACCCAGAAGTAGCACCACAATACTATTAGTGATTTTTAATCTTTTAAAATCTTTCAAACCATGCTTGCTGTGATGCTATATTTTTCAGACACTTCTTTCGTATTTTTTCTACTATCGATTTCTTTTATTAGCTTACATTTTTCTTCAATAGGCAAACACTTTAAAACACACTTTGAAATTTAAAAATACGCTTTGGTAAAAGACTCTAGTCTACGAGCCAGACCTTGACGATTTGCGCAGTGTGCTTCGGGTCATTATCTTGTCGGAAGATCCAGCTCGATCCTAGGCCTAGTTTGTCCACGGATGGCATCAGGTTTTATTCCAAAATGGTTTTGTATTGGAAGCGATCCATATTTCCTTCATTGAAAACGAGGTTTCCAACTCCTGTGGCTGCAACTGCTCCCCAAACCATGACACTGACACCACTTTACAGTCAGAATCAGATTCCTAGAATCCATGGCAGCGTTTGGTTTTCTCCAAACTTTGATGTATTTGGAGTCATCAGTGAATAAAACTAATTTCCAAATTCTATTCCCTTATTAAGGTGCTTCTTTGCAAACTCCAGACAAAGCTTTCGGGTTTTCTCGCTTATAAGCGACTTCTTGTGAGGAGTTCTTCCTACTTATTGTACTTGGGTGGACAACAATTTGAGACCTCTCGGCTACCTCCTGCGCTAAATCAGTAGCATGTAGTTTCAGATTCTGATCCACTGCTTTGCGAATAAAGGATACATCTCTCCGGTTGACCTTCTTGGGCCGGCCGCTACGCGGCTTACAGTACTTTGCAGAGAATTGGATGTTTCAAAGTTTTTACAAATAGCTTGTACCGTAGACTTGCTTATATGCAATAAATCAGCTATTTCACCAAAGGATTTCTTATTACTTCTGCACTCAACAACTAATTTTCACAAATTAGTAGAGATTTCTTTGAGGAGCGACATTATTCCGATCGTACATTTTTTCAAAAAACAGAATGCCATACATTTTCAGAAGAATACGAAGTAGAACCACAAAATAAAACAAACGATACTTTACAGTTAAGTTTTCGCAGAAAAGAAGAGTGTATTTATATAACGTATGTACCGTGTCTTTTGTCAGAGGATTTTTTGGTTTTTCGTGAAAAACTTTTAAAGTAAATATTGAAAATAAATTTTTTTTTACATTTGTTATATATGGTTATTAGACTTAAAACAAAACTGCATCATTACATTTCTTTTAAATGCTTTAGATCGGGAGAAATTAAGAAAAAAAGGGTCGTACGGAGAGTTTTGTCGCAACTGTATGTATGTATGTAAGTAGTTCCCAAAAACAAAAATTTCGTGGAAAAAGGCATAAAATAATAACATAACAAAATTTGGGATTTTCCCTAAATACATACTTCTACATGGAGAAGCATATTCCAAAATTCTTATTCGAGTTATGGAGAATTTCGAGTTGTAGAATATCGAGCTCGACTGTATTTGAATCATAAATTAAGTGCTTTAATGCATATAAAAATGTGAAACAATTTTTTTCTAAATGCAATAATTGCGAGCCGTGGTAGCCGAATTGGTTGGTGCGTGACTATCATTCGGAATTCAGAGAGAACGTAGGTTCGAACCTCGGTGAAAAACCAAAATGAAGAAAAAGTTGTTTCTAATAGCGGTCGCCCTTCGGCAGGCAATAGCAAACCTCCGAGTGTATTTCTGCCATGAAAAAGCTCCTCATAAAAAATATCTGCCGTTTGGAGTCGGCTTGAAATTGTAGGTCGCTCCATTTGTGGAGCAACATCAAAACGCTCGCCACAAATAGGCGGAGAAGCTCGGTCAAACACCCAGAAAGGGTGTACGCGCTAATATATACCATATATTATATAATAAATGCGAGCCAAGCTCTGCACGACATATTCTAGTAAATTATGCTTTTAAAATCATTTAGATAGCGCGTACACACATATATGTATATAAGTAATATGTATGTAATATAGATCTTTCTGATGGGTGTGATGAGTTTGATGCTTGTGGCGGTTGCGTTGTTTATATGTGCGTATTTCCCTAAACAATTTAAATGGCTGAGGTAGTTTTAGATTTTAGATTTGCATTGCAATAGTTAGCTGGGATAGCACAGTGATACGAAAAGCAGTTTTATGCCTCGGTATTTGATGAAACCAAGGCTAGATGAAAGTTTCCTTAATATAATCACAAAAGAAGCTTTAGCCTACAGATTTTTTTTATACGTATTCAAAATGCAGTTTGGTTTTCAAAGCATATTTGCATATTATATCAAAATCCGTTTCTTATCGGTGCCAGTAAACTTCAAAATGCACCCAATTATCTGTTTACACCCAACTCTCTTATTTTATACGATTTTGAAATAACACAGTTCACTTATAATTTTGAAATTTTGAAAATGAAATTTTTGAAATTGAAAACTGAAATTTTTGTTCTTGCAAAAAACAAAAAATCATTAAAAGGATGCCTTATTAAGTAAAAATTTTTCGCGTGAGATAAAAGTAGAACTAACTAACCAAGTCCAACTGTGCAAAGATATTTTCAATGTATCCTTTGTGTCGCGTGTACTCGTAACTGGATAAGAAGTACTCCATAAGGGGTAGCAAAATTAATCACCCAATTTTGTTGTTGAATAATTTCTTCACTAAATAAAAAAGTGATTTTGGGTGATGGAAATTTTTATTTTGACCTTTACGTGCTTTATTGGTTGCCTGTTTGTTTACTGCAGTATCTATGTAGTTCACAAGTATTAACTATGATTGACGTCCGACGACATTTGCAAAACTTTTAAATTCTACGTCCTCCTTTAGTATACATACATATATTTTAATTGACTTCATCTTCGTAATGTCTAATTAAAAATTTCGAAATCATGTTTTTTTAATATATTTATTCGTTTTATTATTTACTTATTTTACGGAGTTTTAAGGACCTTTAAAAATCGGTGTTTTGACTATTTATTTTATGTTTATTTTTGCAAATGTCTACAGCATTCCATTACCATGCTTTCATTATTTCTGCTCAGATAACCTTGTTCCATATGCATTACGGTGTTTCGAAACCTATTATCACTAATCCTTCTTAGATTTCTTGGGAAGAAGTTAGGATGATTATCCACGAAAGAAAGTTTGAAAGAAATTTTTCATATCGCGAATCGATGGAAATCTTTTATATTTCGATTAATTTAAGTGTAGTTATCAGCTTTCTTGTTCTCTAAGATATTTTTTATAATTTACTGCAGTGAAAACCAAGTCCCTTTTCTATATCTAGGAAGGCGTTTTCGAAAGCTGTATTTTTCATTATTTGGGGGTACAACGAAAACAATTATTTGAAGTAGTTATATACAAATATATATACATAAGCGCCAATTATAAAGGGTGATTTTTTAAGAGCTATAGGTAAGTTTTTAAAAAAAACACACGTAAAATTCAGAAAAATGCATGAAATTGTTATTTAAATCGATAGTAGAGTCCATATAATTTAATGTTTTAAGATTATTTCATGCAAATGTTGACCGCGACTGCGCTTCAAAGGGTTCATCCGCTTAGTCCAATTTTGGCATACTCTTTCCAATGTTTCGGCCGGTATCTCACATATGAACGCTTTAATGTTGTCTTCCAATGCGTTAATTGAAGCAGACTTGTCTGAATAGACATGAGCTTTAACATATCCCCACAAAAAATAATCTAAAGGCGTTATATCGCACGATCTGGATGGCCAATTGACAGGTCCCGAACGTGAAATAAAATGTTCACCGAACTCGCCTCTCAACAAGTCCATTGTTACGCGTGCTGTGTGGCATGTGGCACCATCTGGCTGAAACCACATGTCATGCAAGTCAAGCTCTTGCATTTTGGATACATTGGTAGCCCTTGTAATTCTATTACGTTACGATTCGCAGCATCTTTGAAGAAGTACGGTCCAATGATACCTCCAGCCCATAAACCGCACCAAACTGTGACCTTTTCTGGATACATTGGTAGCTCTTGCAATTCTTCTGGCTGATCTTCACTCCAAAATCGACAATTCTGCTTATTTACGTACCCATTGATCCAAAAATGAGCTTCGTCGCTGAACACAATTTTTCGATAAAAAGGTGGATCTTCCGCCAACTTTCCAGGAGCCCATTCACCAAAAATTCTGTTCTACAAATGAAGGGACATACAGTCCTTAAGCCGACTCTAAACGATAAATGATTTTTTTATGAAGACATGGCGGCCAAAATAATAAATTTTAATAAACCGCAAAACTTAGAAGAAACTAAACACGAATATGAATGCTAATACTACTTTATCCAACTCTATCTCAGTTCTCTTTCAAAAATCCTGTGAAATAATGCCTCAGCAAAATTACTTTAAAAATGCCAACTAAATCTGCATATGCTTGTAATCTGCCATTCAAATTGTGCACTAAGTTTTGGACCCTCTGCTCAAAAATACTTTTGAATAACTGACACATCTGAGGTGATGTGAAACGCATTAGGCAAAGTTCCGTTGCCTTCAACTTATGTCAAAGTCACTCTCACCAACTAGCAGGGTGCTATTAGCAACAATTACATAAAGGCCCGACCAAGCTTACGAAAATGTCTGTAATATATTTTCACAAACCCAATACGAAAAAGGTGTTTTTAAAAGAAAAAAGTTAATTTCACATATGTCTCGAAAATGCACAAAAAAAAAACAAATGAAATACCTGACGAGAAAATAATTTTCCCTACAAACATTGCCAGCGCAAACAAGTCATTTCAGTAATTTGTCACTGCATTAAAGAAATGAAGTATAAGTGGTATTTAGTTAGTTGACATAGACAAGCAGCTTTACATAATTCCGAGTACAGTACACAAGTATAGAGCTCGAATGCTGTATGTTCTTCTTGTTCTTCTTCATTTCTTGACTACGTACAGAGTCATTGCAGCAATGGGAAGTTGACAGCAGCTTACTCCAAACCGCAACAATAAGCTTAAAGGCACTGACAGCACTGCTTAAATATAATGCTAACGGTATGTGTGGGGAGTGCAAAGAGACACATGAGCTTCGTTTTTAAATTTGCATAGAAGTCGGACATTTTGTTAGTGCATTTGTCATGCAAGTTAAAGGACAGTTAGTTGGCTTTACGTTACCATCGAAAGAGATGGTAGTCAAGTTGAGAGTAAAAGTACAGAAATAAAAAAAATGAAAGAAAAGAGAAATGAAAATTGAAAATTCTAGTATGGCAGAACAAGAAATATACAATAAATCAAACGCCATTTGTGCGAAAATAATGGGAGGCATATGAAAATACATAGCAATTGTTTAATATTCTAGTTGAATATCAAAGTTTAGCACATTTAAACTTCTTCTTCTTAATTGGCGTGATAACTGTTTACACGATTTTGGCCGAGTTTAACAAACCGCGCCAGTTGTTTCTTTCTCGTGCTAACCGGCGCCAATTGGACCCACCAAGTGAGGCCAAGTCCTTCTCCACCTGATCTTTCCAACGCAGAGGAGGCCTTCCTCTTCCTCTCCTACCATTATCTGGTACCGCATCGAATACTTTCAGAGCCGGAGCGTTTGCATTCGGATGACATGACCCAGACAACGTAGCCGCTGGATCTTTATTCGCTGCGATATGTCTATGTCGTCGTAAAGCTCATACAGCTCATCGTTCCATCGCCTGCGATATTCGCCGTTGCCAACTTGTAAAGGTCCAAAAATCTTACGCAGAATCTTTCTCTCAAATACTCCAAGTATCGCTTCATCGGATGTTGTCATCGTCCACGTTTCTGCGCTATACGTTAGGACGGGCATGACGAGATCCTTGTAGAGTGTTAGTTTTGTTCGTCGAGAGAGAACTTTACTACTCATTTGCCTACTTGGTCTAAAGTAACGTGGGTGCCGATATGCGAGTGTGCCGACTGTTTGTTTGATGACAGAAAGTACTTCGTTTTGTCCTGGTTCACCACCAGACCCATTCGCTTTGATGTCAATATCATCGGCATACGCCAACAAATGTACGCTCTTATAAAAGATTGTGCCTGAGCGATTAAGTTCTGGATTTTGACTACTTCTTATGTAAATACTGAGCAGGTAAGTTAATGAATGCTTATGAATGCCTATTTATGACTTGATACAGAGCCTATCATCAACCCGAATTATCCCAAAAATCAATTAAAAAGTTCTCACAATAAACGCAGTTGACAGTATTGAAGTTGCGGAATTTTGAAGTTATCTATCTACTTTAAAGAACTAGACACCCAAGTCCAAGCTAAAACAATCATCTGACCCGATCTGCTCTTTTTTGAAGATGAAATTTAGATAGTTAAAATTATCTTGTTTAAATCCAATATGTTTCGTTTAGTTTGATAACTTTTGCTTATTTTCAAGCCTCTTTCATAGTTCGACAATTGAAGAAGTCATTGCTCATATCTACATGACTTTTCTGCAGCCAGGCTTGTATTACCAAGAAAATTTGCAAAACCTGAAAAGATGATAACTATAAATAACTTGGCGGCAGATCTGAACTACGAATATACTGCGGATACAAGAGGTCCTACCATACCTGCTTTCGAAATTTTTAGCTAGTCATTATATGATGTGTATGATCTGACGTTGTTGTTGCTTTAATATAATATAAGACCGAACCCAATGTACTTCTGACCATTATGGTTGATTGACTACTTCAATCTGGTCAGATATTGGCAGGAAATATTAAGTGCTCGGCTCGATGGAAGCAGCACATAGTGGACGATTCTCTTCGAATCCGACTTAACACAAAACAAAACTTTCTTTCTCATTAATTTTGCCTTGGGGTGCATTTGAAATTATTCGAAGTGTTTTTTTGCGTGAATATATCGTACATCTTCTTGAGGCTAGGCTCTTACAAAGGGTACCAAATGGTTTGACTGATAATCATCAGTTTTTGGGTAATGGAATGAGAGGCTACATGACGATTCGAATCGACGACTTCTACGATTTTATCTACATTTTCGATGAATGGGTTGCCTAGGCCTTGCTCATTTTCGGCGTACATGTTACAAAAACAGTTCCATTGATTTGCTATTACATTAAATACAATAAATATCACATGATTTTCGCCTACCTTCCACGGCTTTATACTTAAGTCTTGGTGGTACTGAAGGAAACTTTGGAACACTGCAGCGCACAACTGGTTTTTCCAAACAAAAAACTGTGGAAGAACTTGTTTTTGAAGCACAATGCCACCTTTAGACCGTCGTATACTATAAGCGGATCCGATGTATACATCGTAAGATTTGGCGCACTACCAAAATGATAGAAAAAGGTTTTTTTTCTAATAGCGGTCCGTTCTCGGCAGGCAATAACAAGCCTCCAAGTATATTTATGCCCTCATCCTCATAAAACACCATCTGCTGTTCGGAGTCGAAAAAAATTGTGGTTACCTCTATTTGCGGAACAACGTAAAGACGCACACCACAAATTAGAGAAGGCCCCTATTATAGGGCTTAGCCCCAATTATCTATATGTGTATGTATATGTACTTGTATGTATATACGGCGGCCCCCGTAGCCGAATGGGTTGGTGCGTGATAACCATTCGAAATTCACAGAGAAAACGTTGGTTCACATCTCGGTGAAATATCAAAATTAAGAAAAACATTTTTCTAATAGCGGTCGCCCCTCGGCAGGCAATGGCAAATCTCCGAGTGTATCTCTGGCATGAAAGAGCTCCTCATAAAAATATCTACCATTCGGAGTCGGCTTGAAACTGTAGGTCCCTCCATTTGTGGAACAACATCAAGACGCACACCATAAATAGGAGAAGGAGCTCGGCCAATATTTGTATACATATGTATTAGGGCGGGTCGATTTAAAAATCGCTCATTGCTCTGTGAAAATCGTATTCTAGGGATCAAAATAAGAAACTTTGCCGAAGGAACCATACCTCTAAAACCAATTCTGATGTCCCCCAATTTGGGTCGCAAGCCATCCCGGCTTGGAGACGAAAGTTGGAGAGTTTTTTAAATTTCTTTACGTTTAAAGAAGACACCCCCATCTTTTGCCTTTATTTTGCAATCTTTTTGCTACTCACGTCAATTTAGCTTTATAAATACGAGGGGTGCCTTTTATATTTTGGGATTTGGCAACCCTGGTGTTGCAATTTGGCAACTGACAGCTGTATCGCAAAGTTTGACATTTTTTGGCTTTTACGTACTCAGAACGTTTTGAAATACCAGCGCTATTTGTGTTGTTTACAGTACCTTAAAAGATTCATCTCGGTCCAAAAATGGAATTAAATCGTGAACATTTTCGTGCGATTATTTTTTACAACTTTCGACGTGGATTTACTCAGCAACATTGCATGGATGAACTTAATTCATTTTTTGGCGATGAAGCTCCATCAAGGACCAGTGTTTATCGATGGTATGGTGAATTCAATCGTGGTCGTAGTTCACTCCAAGACGAATTTCGTGAAGGTCGTCCAAAATCAGTTGTTGTTCCGGAAACCATTGATGCTGTGCGCGAACTGATATTTCAAGATCGTCATGTGACCTATCGTGAGATTGAGACAATCTTAGGCATTAGTGGGACCAGCATACATTCAATATTGCATAAACATTTGACTTGTCGCGTTGGATCTCACACAATTTGTCAATCGCTCAAAAAAAGGCTCGTGTCGATTGGTCGAAGGAAATGCTCAAAAAATACGATCGCGGGGCTTCGAAACACGTCTATGACATCGTGTCAGGTGATGAATCATGGATTTACGCGTATGAGCCCGAAAGTAAACAGCAGTCGACTGTATGGGTGTTTCAAGATGAGCCAAATCCAACAAAAGTTGTTCGCGCACGAAGCACTTCCAAACAAATGGTCGCCTGTTTTTTCGGAAAAAGTGGACATGTCGCAACCGTACCACTAGAAAAACGCAGAACAGTAAATTTTGAGTGGTACACAACCATTTTTTTGCCAGTTGTCGTCCAAGAAATTAGGAAAACCAATCGCCAAAGACGGATCACTCTTCACCAGGACAATGCGAGCTCTCACACATCGGTTCAAACAACTGCATTTTTGAGCACCCAAAACATCGAATTAATGGGCCATCCGCCGTCCTGACTTGGCACCGAATGACTTCTTTTTATTCCCGTACGTAAAAAACAAACTGAGAGGTCAACGTTTTTCGACACCTGAAGAAGAGGTTGCGGCATTCAGAATGCATGGAGGTTCCTCATTCAGAGTGGCAAAAGTGCTTCGACAATTGGTTCAAACGCATGCAAAAGTGTATAGATCTTCATGGAGAATATTTTGAAAAACAATAAAGTGATTTTCGATGATTAAAATTTGTTTTTGTTCTCTAATCCCGAAATATAAAAGGCACCCCTCGTATTTAGTTTTTACTATATGCTGACGACCTTAAGATATCTATTTTAAGACCTATTATATTATAAAAAACGCATCCGATTCACAAATGCTCCAAAATGAGCTTGAGAAAGCTCGTTTTTGGTATACTAGAATTAACTATTTTTAAATATTTCGAAACCCTACCACTTTACTTTTGCAAGGTATTTTTCTCCTTTGAAGACATCTTGTTTTATCTCCAATTGTTGTTTGAGATCAGTCAGTAAAATATTAGACTTAGGAGTCATTTTGGATGCAAGGCCATATTAGCTATACTTATATAACTTCGATATCTTCTGCTGTATTAGGTTTTGTAAGGCGCATCTGTACAGAATTTACAAGTCCTTATATTCTTATATTCTTAAATTGATCTACCCATCATTTCATTCTAAATGGGAATATGCATACTTCATCTGCAGACCTTATCATGTCTATGATATAACACGAATTGCACGTATGAAAAAAGTTTTTATTGGCTTTGCTCTACTCTCACTTTATGACCCCATACTATTCCAGATGTCTGCTGATCAATTTGAAATCTCAGCAGTCTCAGCATTCTTATTCAAGGTATTGTGGACTGCCCCTCCCTTCTGGAGTGAATCTATCTTAATACCCCATCTGGATCGTTTCGTAATTTAGATTTCTTCCATATTGGCTTTATAAGAACTCTGTATGCAAGGAGTGAGACCGTCATGAGAGCTCTGATCGGATTTAAAACCATTCACAAATCTTTTGGTATTGACTTTGCTTCTTCTAAATACTCTTTCATTAAACTTCTTAAAATTGCCTATAAATATTTTTGATTTATTATGTTTTGTTATATTTTTTCTTCTTACGGATCAAGATTATTTTTATGAACTTTAAGAAAAATTTACAGGCTAAAAGGTTAATGAGAAAAAAGTGTTTATTAAGGAAAATGTTTTGAAATTATAACATTTTACTTACATTCCTTGTAAATACCCTTTATACGAGTATAAAGTTCGTAAAACTTACTATTAACCAGTAGACGAGTAGATGAAATATTAAAATTGTTGAAAAACCTGCTTTCGTCTTCGATCAAATTTGTAAGTATGAAATGTGATCCTCAAAAAATACGTAAAAGAGATTTCTAAATCGGTTAAGAATGTATAAGAATCTATAATAAAAAGGAATGTAGACCTTGGAATTTTCAAACAAAAAAAAACCATACACTGCTAATTCACTAATTTATTTATGTTCAATAATTTTCCTGCTAGGTACTCATGTGCCAATAAAGAAGTGCTTTCACACCTACACTCATTTGTGAGTATTGTTGTATATCTGCAGACAGAGAATTATTAATAGTATTGGGATAATAGAAAATGGCGGAAGAGCGAAGCCTGACTGTTGCTGTGTATGTACGTTATGCATTCACATGAAGATGCTTTGTGGCAAGACAACTGAACATGTGTGGCAGTCACCTTTTGTAACTCGCTCATGTATACAATTACTTATTTATTCAACAGCTCATTTGTTGTCATAAGCTTTAAGTACACACAATGTGTGGAATCAAGTATTGAGAAAATACTCAATAACGTGGATACAGTTCTGTTTTGATAAAGGCGGTATGTGATTTTTGATGTTAGCTGGGCGAGTGTTACTAATTTGTTTTGCTACTATTGATTAGTATTACGGAAAAAACTCAACTCTGAGCATATTCGTATGTCATTGAAATCAAACATTTACTCTCGTAATTAAATTGTATAGTCCATCGCTTATTGGTCTACGAGTATATCTATGCAGTGGGTGGCCCATTTAGTGTTAGGAATTGTTATTCATATTCTCGCTTTTCGTTTGAGCAAAATAAAACAATCGAATGCCGTAAGGCCAGGCAATTTAACAAAATTGTTCTCCACATTGAATGGTGAGGGACCGCTCCATACAAAAACAGAAAAAAAGAAAAAAAATTAAATATTATATTATCTAAAAGTATTCATGAGCTCTCTATTTATGCAGAAATCGAGTTTGTTGGTGGAAACAAATTTTTCGGATTAAGGAACCTTAAAATTAAAATTTTCCCCTAAAAAAAAATTATTACGCAAAATTAACAATATTTATAGTTAATGTACTCCAGGGTCAATTTCTAGCCTATTTCTTTTGGCGCTAGTGAACCGTAAAGCCCTTTCTTTATTATATCAGACTCCTTCAGACCTCTGCGTTTTAAATCATTTAAAAAAGAAGTACCACCGTAATCCAAAATTTCCAATTTTGCATGTGCCAAAATTTTAAATCTCATTTCCACACCTTGGATACATCGGACACACTTTTTACCACGAATAAAACGATACAAATGGTAATGGCATAGCCGCCTCTAAATTTTTATTGAGCTGTTAATTTTTTTCCGTAACGGAACATTTTGAGATCTCAACACTGAACAAACGTATGCCTCGTTGGTTTAGTGCCAAAAAAAAACGTCATATGCACTAGACCGGAGTGAAATACGTAAATTTTTTCAAATCATATCGTAATAGCAGGGAAAAGTTGCTACATATCAATACAAATTCAGGAAAAAAAAGAAATTTCAAATCGGTTAATATCTTCCGTTCGCGCATTGCATTTAAAATTTACAAATTTTATAATAAATTGAACAAATATTCGAAAAATTGTAAGAGGTGGAAATGATGTTAGATAAAGTTCATTTTTTGTAGACTATTACAACATCAGGTATAGTTTGAAAAGAAAAACGTCTACCGCTCTATCAAAGCCCCTACAGCCCCTGAAAAGAAGTGGAAAATGTCATTTTTTGTATAAATTTACGTAATTGCGGGTGGTTAGTTTCTCTATTTTAATTTTTGTATAAGTCTTCTTGAGTATATAAGTAGAATAAATTATTCCCCTCTTAGCGCGCCCACTAACCACACTATCTTAAAGAAGTTTTGTACAGCTCTTGGCCCGCCCTTTTTGGACGACTCAGAACTCACCGCGTGAAGGTGACTGTACTACGAGTTCCACCCACTCCCTTCCCAACCAACCAACCAAAGATGAAAAATTATTTATTCGGGAGTGGCAAAGTCTGCTTTAGTGTCAAATTGAGGCATAACTGTACGAGAAGTGAGTGCTGCTCTTATAAACCCATCACGTCTCTCGTTCCCATACACTTTTGAGGACGCTTGAGTTACTAGTTTTACGCAACGCTCCACAGCTTGCGTATGGCATGGAATATTTGTTAAATCTATGGTTAATTTAGGTTTTTCTTTATCAGAAATTAATTGCAAGATATCTTCAGAAGAAAGGCTGTCTAAAATTGGGGGGCAGGTAAGTTTCATTTCAGACCAATTAATTAACTCAAAATGTTCATTTGCTTCAAAGTTCAGTTTAGGAACCAAAAAGTTTCTAATATTTTTGTCTTTTGAAGGGATTTCTTTTATTTTCAGAACTCGCCTCAATCCAAGATCGCGGACATGCTCTCTGTCATCTACCACCATCGAGAGAAGAATGTTTTCTGGATGGGCAAAAAGGAATTTGTTTGAATAACTTTATGAACTACTGCCTGGACTTCTGAAGATAAGATTCTACATTTTTTAATACATTCTAGAATATGTTTAGGTCCGTCAACTATTGACGAATTTGTTTTGATTTCGAACCATAGAGGTGCGTATACAGTCAAAATGTATTTTACAATTTGAATGAGATTTTTAGATGGCTCCTGCAAAGAAATGTATAATCGTAGGAACCTGTTTGCAATTGTCAACCAACGAGAGTGTGATATTGGTCCCGGATCTCGATTTGCTAGATCTGGGGAGCAAAAACCAGCATCAATAGCAATGGCAATGTCATGTAAGTATTTCTGATCTTTACTTAAGCTTATTGCGTCAAGCGTTCGTGGAAGAGAGCATTCGATCCTCTGAAAAGCAACGATGGACAAAGATTCACATTTAGCCAGCTGTTTGCCAAGAAGCCCACTGAAAGACTGAGGACCTGTTGTTTTACCATCAAGTATTTCAACTAGATGCCTCAGAGGTAATTCATTAAAATGGAGGAGACAGATAGCCCATTGTACTGGTCTTTTTAAACGCGTTTCAATGAATTTTATTGCACCATTCTTCCACCCAGTATTTGTTGACGTACCATCACATCCAATCACTACAACATTAGATTGATTTATACCATTTTCTTCAAAATAATTTACAATGCTGTATGCTGTGTCCTTTCCACTTTTTAAAGTAGGTACTAAATGACAAAGGTACTTTGAGCCTGGTTCTGCTATTACTGAAATGTGCTCTTCTTTTTTATAGATTGATAACGTTTGTTTCCTTTTTCAACTAAAACTAAAGTGTCATCCATCCTGCCATCAAAATACACACACATCGGATCGTTTAATTGCTCTATTGCATTCCCCGCTTCGATAAGTTTTAGTCTACATTTTTCTTTTTCTCTTCTCATTTTGCTTCGATCAACAACAAAAGAAGTATCTTTGTCCGTTATAAGACCAACGTCTTTAAATGCACTAGACACAATAGCTGCTGCTGCTCTATCAGATACTCCAAAACGATCACTTGTTAAGGCCGTTGCTGGAAGTGATAAGCGCATCTGTGCATTTTTTGAACTTGCTGACTGAGAGGAAATAGAGCGTGGGGTCTGAAAATCGGGATCATTCTTATCATTGTCAACTTCAGGAGTTATCTCTGTTTCAGAATCAATACTACTACAAGAAGGTCCAGGTAAGTTGGTCTGACTTAAGTGACGAGCTTTTCTCTGCAATTTTAATGCAAGCTTTTGAGTTTCTTTGGTATCTAATGTCCCAATCTTTCCTTGTCCGAGATATCTTTGAGCATATAGAAATTTGATTTCTAATGGCGGTGTCTTTCTATCTTTAGGGCATGTGCAGTTGATAGTTACCGGCCTGGGACAAATACACTTGTCAAAGCTTCTTTGACAAAAGCAATTGAGTGTCATCTCGCACTTGCAGGACGAAATGTCAAATAATGTACTTGAAGATTGTTCAATAAAATCATTGTACTTCTTTTGTTTCTCTGGTGTGTCTTTGTCCCTTGAATAAGATTTACGAAGAGTGTAGTATCGATCATGTAGATGTTTAATCTTTTGTACAACTCTTGTGTGGGAAACTATTGGAATCGAAGCCTTGGAATAAAGGGACTCAGTCTGATGAGCTACAGTATCTGCTACAACTGTGAAGCTTAACTTCTGACCAGAACTGGCAGCAGAAGATTCTACTGGCATTTTGTACCTCACTTCTTGCCAACATTGTATAATGTCGGTATTAGTGGGAAGGACCGATGACAGCAGTGGTTTAGGTGCACCAAAAAATGGGCAGTGTATGTCCTTACGAGTAAGAGACATGAATAAAATGTTTCAAGAGATTTAATGTTAATTAATTGTGTAAACTATGTAATTCAAAAGAACATCGAATAGAATTTTTTTTGACCAAACAGCGCTGTTCGACAAGAGTGAAAGCAGAACTGGTAATGACCAGAGAGTACTAGCTCTTCCGTGCACTTCGTTTATCGGTATGCCAGAATCAAAAGCAAAATGAAAAGAAAGACGATGGAATACAAGTAACCATATGGAAGACGATCTAAAGCACAGACGTGTTGTAGTAGCCGTAAGCCGCTTTCACGCAAGCCTCATTTGGCATAGGCTTCCTTAGTAGATTTGGTGTAAAATTGGTAAAAGTTAATCGCTCAGAACCACAGAAATGGATAGATTAGTAAATTAAAAATCTACTACTCAATGCTGAAAGTGCTATGTATAAAAAGGGAGCTCGATCTTTAATCATTTACAACTTCTACAAGTTTTCGTAAATCAGCTAGATTTGGGATAAAATTTGTAAATTTTAAATGCAATGCGCGAACGGAAGATATTAACCGATTTGAAATTTCGTTTTTTTCCTAAATTTGTATTGATATGTAGCAACTTTTCCCTGCTATTACGATATGATTTGAAAAAATTTACGTATTTCACTCCGGTCTAATATGCACGTCATGCGTAGGAGAGTAATCTTAGGGATTTTTATTAGTTTGCTAGTAAAGCAGAAAAATCTCAGTCAAACCTTAATCACTTCAATGTGAGCGGCCAGTATACAAAGACCAACAAAAGCACGCCAAGTTTGGTCAAATACGAAGGAAAGAGTGAACAACTTTTATTCGATTACAGCGGCGTGGTGCAACGTGGACACTTGCAAAATGGCCGTATGGCCAATAAAAAAATTATTTTGAAGAGATGTGCCATTAGTATCACTCAAATCAATCATTTATTTTTCTGACTTTTTGGACAAAAGCAATACAGTAGTTATGCCGCAACTCAACATATTCGCCGAATTTGACCAGCTGTGACTAAAAATTGAAGAAACTCATGGAATAATGTAGATTTGCAGGCGGTACGATTGAGGATATGGTGGTAGCATCGCAGGGCTGAAGATGTATTGTGGCAAATCGTATTTGTGGTATGAGTTTGATTATATCGCTATTTTATTTCAATAGTGTCGTAATCCAAAATATAAGCAGTGTCTCATTAGATGAAAATATGTCTTTACGTGGCATAGTAAATTTATAACTTTGAAGTAAACATTTTTGTTTTGGAAACATTTTTGCTTTTTGAAGTTTGAAGGTTGAAAGATACAATATATATCTTGAAGCTATGAATATTTGAGTGCTATTCTGTTTTTTTTAATTCTTTTTTTATTAACGATTCTCATTAATTTTTTTTTATGTATTGTATATTATAATTTTGAACATATAAAAGAATACTGAAAGAATAATTTTCATTTGGTAGTTTAACTTGTTTTAAAAAGCATTTTGCTTTGGGAGCAAACATTAACACCTCATGCAGTGCAGCTGCTTCTGCTGTGAAAGCTGATTAGCATATAAAAGGGCAACGACAGAGATTGTGGCTCCGGCGCTATTTGTGCTGGTGTCCGATTTGAATGCGTCGGTGAATACAAACTGCTATTCTTCAAGGAAAGGTTCAATAGCTTTGCTGAAATAAAAAAATAACAATAATTCTGCGTGATGGACTCAGATGATAAAGATTATGTGGAATTTTATATACTTTATATATTTTTATTTTAAGTGAAAAATATTATATCCGTCAAGTGGCTCCCACCACTGCTGTTACACATTTGTGCCCGTTTTTAACGCATTTTCCAAGTTTTCTGTAAGATTTTCAATAAGAACTGTTCGCATTCCTATCCTTAAGGGCTGCGATTATATGAGGCGTGTTGTCATAAGCCCGCAAATAAAAGCAGCCACAAGGAAACAAATCTGGTGTGATTTAATCGGGCAACTTTGCTGGCCATGCAGAATCACCAAAACGTCATGTCCTTGTAGCATTCGCCAGTAACAATAACATTATTGCCGGTCACGTGCTAAAAAATACGGTCTAATTACTGCTTCCGCGCCGATGAGCCACAAAACAGTGACTCTTAGTAGATTTAACGGCCCCTGATGCATCACACGAGAATTTTCAGTGCTCTAAAAACGAATATTTTGCTTATTGTCGTAACCGCTTGAGTGGAAATTTGCCTCGTTGATCATGATATTTTTCGAAATCGTCCTCTTCGTTGATTCGATTGTGAACAGTTTGACAATAATTCACACGCGCCTCACATTCAGCAAACATTAACTGATACACTGTTTGCACTTTGTGTGGGAATATCTGTAAGTCTTTCACATTAAACGTCCAACAAATAAAGGCAACATTGTAAAATATAAGGCAGCCGAATGTTGGGAAATGCACAGGGAATTTACACTTGTGCTTTCCCAAAGTAGAAAAGATTTTAAAGCATATAATTTCTTGTAAGTAGTTATGAAATTTCAAGAGAAGTTAAAATGTGAAGCAGAAAATTAAAGTCTCTTGCGGAGTATTTAATCTCTTTGCTAACTTAATATAATAAATAATTTAAGTATCAAAAGCACTGTTAAAAACTTGAGAGAATATAAAAAGTAAGCTGCATGCCGACTTGTTGTTTGTAGTGGGCACACGTAGAGGCGCAGCTGTTGCAGCCTACTTCCAGAAATAAAATATGAAATAAAAAATGCGAATAAATATACAAAAACGAGATTGGAAACAGAAGCGTTAATGGCAATAGTCAGCATAAAAAGTGACAAGCATTTTTACGAAAATTTTATTTTTATGCATTGGTGAAAGGTCGATGCGCAGTTGAGTGTATTAAGTGTCCCATTTACCAGTTTGACGCGGCTGCCAGGCTATGTTTTCTAAAAGAATTGAAACAGTAGAAACAAATAGGTGGAAATTAGCTTGGTACGGATTTACTGCAACAGGGAAAGGAGTGAAGAAAAAAATGCAGAGGGAATGTGACTTGGAGCAAAAAGTTTGGCTTTAACAATCTCGCACAACTTTGAATGGCTCTGGTTAATGTAAACATTCGATGCAAACAGAGAGTGTTGCACTGAAAATTGACCTAAAGGCAATGAGAACAAAATATTTTGTTGTATTTTTGTTACATGTTGGAGGAACAGATTACTGTGTATTTCGGCTGATGAGGGAGAAATCAAATTACCCCCCTCCTGCAGCTCAATTATTTCCTGCCTGATTTTCAAAGCCACCGATTTGACTGCAATGCTTTAAAAAGCAATTAAGCAGCTGATGGTAAGTTGAGGGCAAACATTAACAATAAGAGTTGGCATGAGTGAAATAACAACCAAAAACCAACAATAATGTATTAAGTAGAACAACAACAGCGCAGCAGCAGCCAGAACAGAATGAACTGAACTTTACTTATTCCACTTTAAATGTTTCTCGGTTGGTTAGTTTATAGTTGGCTGACTGGCTGGCGATTGGCTGTGAATGTGGTCGTTAAGCTTTAAGTTGAGGTCATAATAGAAATGGACTAGTGAAACATTCCTCCTACGTTCTGTTAGATTCATTCAAGCGGGTCGTAATGGGTATATAAACACTGCACTAAATCTTGTCTGCAGCAAGAGACTAAAGTTCAAGAGAAAACAGTGCAGAGAGCAAAGTAGCAACACTAATAATGGCCGTCGGCACGGTTTCGTAAAATCAACAAATAGGGCCAGACACCAGCAACATGAAGACGCAATATTAAACTGGGTATACGATGAATTGGGGATGGATGTGTGCGTACTGAGGGGGAAGAGTAGGTTGTGTCAATATATTGAAGAATTTGCTTGTGAAATAAGAGCAAGGAGAAGGCAAGCAAAAAGTGTGCGAATGCATGTTTTATTTTTCATGTGATGGAAGATGCGTTTAGATTACAACTTTGCATAAATAAGAGAGTGTAATCGGCTTTTGCTCTCTGAAAAGTTTTAACAGTAAAACAAGTAGCAATAAAAATTCAGAATATTGTAATAAAAGTTAAAGATTATCTTTACATTTTATGGGCTGAGAATAATATTGACCAACACAAAGAATAATGTGCATACAACTGTGTATGAAGTAAATTCAATGAAAAATGTAATAGTTCAATTCATCACCAATTCCATGTGAGGAGATCTTTTCTACAAGCAAAGCTACTACTGGCTCATGTGGTAATAGAATTCGTAGAAGGCTTGATATTCTTGCTGAACTAACCCTTGAGATATTAATGCCTTGGGATATGACATTGTTCTACCAATATTTTGATTCGGCAAACGCTGAACTGGGCAATAAGAGGACTTGGGAAGAGTTACCAGGAACGCAACTATAACAACAGAAGCTTAGTAATCCTTACTCATAGCCAGTTAGCAATGAATGCTGTCAACTCTTTCCAAGTTACATCAATACTAGTGCTGCATACGTCTTGATAAGCTGAATATCTTAGGTCAGAAAAACCAAGTACATATCCTACGGGTTTCAGGGCACAAAAGAATTAATGAGAACGAAATGGCAAATAAATTAACTATGAAAGAGAGGTTTCTCAATATATAGGCCCACGGCTATTTTATGCTTAAATTACAGAGGGTACACTTTTTGAACTTGTTAAATAGTGACAGCTGCGTAGAGAATGTGAAGATCACGATACCCCAATCGTTGACGACGGAACTGTGGTTCCGCTAGCTGGCCATTACGAAGTGAGAATAGCGATAACGGGGTTAAAGAACAACAAAGCCGCGGGAGCCGACGGACTGCCGGTTGAACTATTCAAACATAGCGGCAAGGAGCTGGTAAGGTGCATGCATCAGCTCCTATGCCAAATATGGTCGGAGGAAAGCGCATGCCTGCCGATTAGAATTTAAGTGTGCTCTGCCAAGTCCATAAGAAGATGATTCTGCAATCTGTGCCAATTACCTCGAGATGTATGAAAGGCTGAAGCCCACCATTAACCAACTGATTGGACAGGTCAAAAACCTGGAAAATCTATATATATATATATATATAATTGGCGCGTACACCCTTTTTGGGTGTTTGGCCGAGCTCCTCCTCCTATTTGTGGTGTGCGTCTTGATGTTGTTCCACAAATGGGACCTACAGTTTCAAGCCGGCTCCGAACGGCAGATATTTTTATGAGGAGCTTTTTCATGGCAGAAATACACTCGGAGGTTTGCCATTGCCTGCCGAGGGGCGACCGCTATTAGAAAAATGTTTTTCTTAATTTTGGTGTTTTCACCGAGATTCGAACCGACGTTCTCTCTGTGAATTCCGAATTGTAGTCACGCACCAACTCTGTTAAAATGCTGATGCTAGGAAAGATCGTGCACGCCGCAGAACTTAAACACTCCGGCACAATTTTTTAAGAGAGGGTATTCTGATGATATTGACAACATCGATGTTACTTCTGTCTTTTCCAAACTGGATAAAGAGGCAAAGCGAATGGGTGTTCTGGTGGAGAACGAAGACATAACGAAGTATCTGCTCTCATTAAACAAACAGTGAGCGCAATCGCGTATCGGCACCCAATATGCACTTGGCTTCACTTGTTGGGTCGAACTGGCGCCGATTAGCACGAGAAAAAACGATTGGTGCACTTAAACTCGGCCAAAATCGCGTAAGCGGTTATAGCGCCAGTCAAGAAGAAGGAGAAGAAGAAGATGAAGAATGAAAGCCATTTTTTGGCCTAAGAAAAGGTAATTTTCCTTGTCTTATTTAGAAAGTAGAGCACAGATAAAGAAGATAATCTTAGCTGACAGGTCATTGTAGATTGAATCATCATCTTTCTAACCTAAGAATATATTCTGTTGGAAATTCTAGTTTCTAAAAGGAGAAAGACGAAACCGCCAAATATATGTTGGCATCCTGCTCAGCACTCATGCATTGCGGCACAATCACCTGGGTAAACATATTTTACCAGGGAAGGAAATAAAACTCATTAAAATTGGACAAATACTAAAATATATTGAGGAAGTTGAGCTCAGAGAAATTCTATGAATCTATGAAGAGGCACAACAGACCTTTCAAGTCGCAGTACTAAATCTCGTCTTAATAATAATAAAACATAAGTTGTCAGTTTGAAACCATGAAATCTTATTATTATATTGTATTTAATTCTATTCTAAAAACACTCCTCGGAATCTGAAATATATCAGGCAGCGCGTTGTCACCGAAGTCTATCGATCTCTCTGCACTACATATCGTCTGCCTATTATAACCCTCATTTTTGGTTTCTTCCATATAAGAACAAATGCATGCTACTTTTTATATGAATCAAAAGTTTTACAAAATGGCGGCATTGGAGACATTTTTGTAATGTGGTTTCTCTTGAAGGAGCTCCGCGGCACGCAGCACAGAGGGTGCAAATTTTAATCTGGAACAAAGAAACATTTTTTTCTTAATCTAGATAAGAATAGCTAGAGAAACACGTAGAGGATTTAAAAAATATTTATTTTTGTGGAATTAGCAAGCATTTGAAGGAAAAAACTCTATTTTGGACTAAAAAAACGGCACTTAAATAATTATAACAATCGTTTAAATTAATCTATCGAAAATCCCTTACGCTCTTCTCTTAAGAAGGTTATTATACAGACGTAATGAAAAACCTGATTAAAAATATTTAAAATTGTTTGAGTTATGCTGCGTGCCAATTTCAGAAAACGTGTTTTGAGAAAAACGCGTTTAAAGTTTGGAAATTTGGAGAAGTCGTTAGGTAGCAGTCACTAACGCTTGGTTAAAAGCTTAAAATATTTATGAAATAAACTTCGGTAACATATAAAACTTTTTGTTCTATATTTTAAAAGGTTCAAAGAATATTTTAAGCTTATAAAAACAAATCAATTTTTTGAAATTTCTACAGTGGTGTTACCCCTTAAGAAATAATCGTTCGCGTTATTTTGAATTGAATAATTGATACTTTAAATTTAATTTTTAACTTAAATTTCCAGCAGGGACGGATTATTTAAAACCACAAAATGGAAAGCTTCCAATTTTTATTAAAACACTAAGTTTATTGAAATTTTACTGACTTTTTTAAAGTAACAACGAAATTTTGTTTTGGTGCTAGTCCCGATATGCCCAATTAGCATACGTTGCCAATGATATTAATACAGGAGTGTTACCTTTTTTTGCATTAGTCTGTAGTTGAAAAGTATTGCATTTAAATATTTATTAGGTTAATTTGCTATTGTGTATTTTTGGTCATTTTTAGATGGAGCAATAAATCCAAATAAATTCTGTTAAAGTTCACAGCTTAAAGTCGCTTACATTCCCTGGTATCTTCCCTACTGCCATGCCTTTTTCTTAAATTTACTTGATCATTTGGTTTTTGCATTAGAATTCACTGCGTAGAGAAATATTTTAAATTTTAATATTACCTACAAACGTAGCTTATTTCTGCATGCTCTGTTTTCGTTCTCTTCGCTAATTTTAGACGAACGAAACTTTTCAAGTGCCACTTGGCCGTGACAACGCAAGCTAACGACAATGACCATCGACGTTGAGTTGATGTCTTTATGGCGCTGTGTATTCATTGTTAGTTGCTTATAAAGTTGTGTGAATTCAAGGGTATATCTTTGTGCCTGTTTGAGTTTTGTTCTTCCTGTCAAGACTGCCAAGTGACATTAAAGTGAAATTTTTACTTCCGCACGTTCGGGCACAGGCACGCTACTTGAAATAACCATAGTATACACAGGTATGAAAAATACTCATCTAATATTTATACATGCATATAAATTGTTTATGATTACTCTTTTAGGTTTTTGAGTTTTTGTCTGGTTAGCGGACAGTCTGGATGTATGCTTTCCTTTACGCACCGTCGGGTTTTCAAGAACTTATTAGCTTCAAGGGATTATGCTCTACTATCCATATATAAATCGCTGAGTTGGATGAGTACAAATATGCGAGTATGCATGAAAGTGTGCGTACTCATGGGCAATTGCACACTCTCATACATGCATATGTATGTTTGCGTATTTAGCCTTGAATTATGACATTGACAATGGTACTTTATTCACTTTATTTCTAACTTTTATTTACTGTTAAATTGGTAGCCATGAAAGTCAACGAACCATACGAAGTGAGGAAAGAGTGTACCAGACTTGTATGTAGGTGACGAAGCCAAACCCAAAAGGCGAACTGAAGAGCACAAAGCGCGTGAAAAGGACATATTCACCAATGCAAGCGCACTTGAAATTAAAGGGCAAATAAATTGCCTGGGTTAAAGGTCGTGCTATTATTTTGTTGAAGTACGCATGCTGAAGAACGGTCAGGGCTATTGGTATGCGTACTTTTATAATATTTATTTATACTGTAGCCTTCGGCATAGGCTAAAGAAATGCTTGGCTGGCGCGCTGCTCTTTAGGTTTATTGGCGTGCATTCAAGAAGTTGGTAAAGTATTTGTAATTTAGGACTAAATCCACGAAGTGCGAAATTCAATCAGCTAATGGAAATATTTCTCTTGCACCTGTGATCAAAAAAATAAAAAATAAAAATAGAAATATTGAAATTGCTGAGGACTGCATACAAGTAAGCTTGTGTGAATAAAATATTTTCTTCTGAATTTGTTTTATCTTTGCAGTAGTCTTAGTTCAGACATCCGCTTTCCTTGCTGGTAAAATTTTTTGATTTTCTCATCAGCTGCCATATTTGCAAATTGAATTGTCAGAGTATTTTTCGTTTTTTTAGCAAAAGTTTTTTATTTTAAGTTTGCTGGTGTGGGGTTTCATGCCAATATACATATTAAGGTATTCACAAGTTGATTTACATCATATGAATCCCTTCATGTGCTGTATGCATTTTTCTAGAAAATAAGCTTCAAATCAAAACAGGAAAAATATATTTATTATTTATAGTGTTGACTTGTATACTTGGAAATTTTTTTTTAAATAATGAACGAAAAATCTTTCATATTTTGTGCCTGCACTCAATCTAATATACAGAGTTGCAAGCACCATAGAAAGATCTATGGAAAATCAAATGTGTGTTCAGCCGTTTTCCTTGATGCACCGCAAGCTTTTGACAAAGTATGGCACAAAGAGCTCCTCTAAAAGCTCAAGCCTTTGCTGCCGACACAATACTGCGAGGGTCTTCCGTCATATCTTAATGATACGAGGGCGGATCAATAAGTCCGTGACTTTTTGTATTTCTGACCTCTTTACTGAAGAAGAAACTGCTCCTGTCAACAGGCATCTGTCAGTTGACTCCTGTCAAAATTTGAACGTGCTGCGTCAGTTAGATTGTGTTTTACAGCTACCTTTATCAGACTACCCTCGTAGGTACGTTGGTGTAAAACACGAAAATGCGTATTCGTCTCTAAAAATATTATATAAATGCAGGCGTTCCACAGGAAAACATTTTGGTCCTCTGCTATAATTCCTGCGCGGATAACACTGCTATACCTGCATTCGATCAGACTATCGAAAATGCAACGCAATGCTACAAAAAGTGGAGAATAAAGCTAATCAAAAAGCTAATCAAGTCAGCACATATTGTTTTCTCTAAAAAACGCTACTTACAAGAAAATCTTCATCGATGCGTCGATAATCCCATACTAAATATCTGGGCACTTGATGCTCAGAAAATGAGAAGAATGAGCAGAACTTCAAATTTAATAAGCCGTATTATCTCATTAGTAGGCACTCAAGCTTATCAATCTGCAACAAAGTACTTATTTACAAACAAACACTAAGCCCGGTATGGACTTGCAGTATACAATTTTGGGGATGCGTTAGTCAAAAGTACATCACCTTTAACCAATGTCTACGAAACAAAATCCTGCGGAGCATAGTAAACGCTATTCTACATAAGGAATGGCGACCTTCATCGTGATCTCGGTATACCAACTGTGACTGAAGTAACAAAGCAATTCGCCATAGCTCAAAAACAGTGACTAAAAAATTATGTCAGCGATGCAGCAATCAGATTACTGCGGCTGGTACGAAATGTTAGCATTTTTAGGCAAATTTCTGTTCCTTCTCTGCACTTTGTAAATATCTCTCCAGTGGCAAACTGGGTTTTAAGGGTTGTGCTAGGGCTACCTTTCTCAGCGGGCTGGATTCGAAGGGAGGAAAAGTCTGCACGAACGTAGGTACCTCTCTTTTCACTGACGCATCCAAAATTAACGGCGGCCGCCGTAGCCGAATGGGTTGGTGCGCGACTACCATTCGGAATCCACAGAGAGAACGTCGGTTCGAATCTCGGAGAAAACACCAAAATTAAGAAAAACATTTTTCTAATTGCGGCCAAAATTAAATCTGAAGTTGAAGCGGTTGTTTTCTGTAAATCAGCCAATATTTCAGTCTCCTTTTAACTGCCGAAAACTAGTAGTGTTTTTCAAGCAAAGGTCTTCGTGATCCTTCAGGCATGCAAAATGCTTATAGATCGTTGTTAGGTGGGATACATAAATATGTATCTTTTTCGATAGGCCCTGTCGTCGGCAAGTTGCATATCTTTTCTGGCCAATCCCTGTAAAGAGGAGATCAAATCGCCCGAACGTGCCGGAAACATTTCTGTTATCTGGGTTCCAGGACACAGGAACATAGAGAGAAATGAAATTTCCGGTGAGCTTGCCAGGAAAGGGTCGACAGAATTGAGTGGCTTAAAGAAAATCACAATCAGAATTTTTATCAAAAATTTTATATTGAGAAATAGACTTTAATTCAGTTAATGAAGAAGTTATAAAGAATACTTCTGCTCAAATATGAACGAGACGTTATCAATAAAACGGTCCGCGGATGATATATGGCAAAAATACATTTTTTGTTTTTTGGTAGGACTGTTTAATACCTAATGTGCGAAATGCAGAGGTATACTCAGCCGTTGATCTGCCCACATCGATTTTGAAGGAATCAGCTGATTTGCTGACGTCACCGTGCTGCGATTTGAAGGCAATAAATTGAGATTCGTCTGAACAACGACTGATTGAACGGCTATGTGAAGTCGTGGGTAATGAGTGGGCAGAATACTGCGGCCGAGTCTCCAATGACATGGCCATCGAGCCAGCTCTGAAACGCTCTATAATTCTACAATGTATGTAAATTATTCAAATGTCTGCAAATTCAGTACTCTTTTCTGTGCGCTGGCTTCGTTAAAGAAATCATATCCATTAGGCTCATGTCAAGGCTTGGTAAATAAGCAAAATTACCGAATTCCGAGAAAGTTACTTTTTGGTGTGAATCATTGTTTTATTTGCTTTTAATTCTTCGTAGATGCGAAAGACTAGCGCTCACTGACAATGGCGACTGGCAGTTGAAAATGATAGCGATTGTTTTGTAGTCCAAGATCTATGATATGAGTCTTAAAAAAATTAGTATTTTTTTTACAAATTTCTGTACATTTCACTCACTGCATTAAAACTAGAACAAGAGTTTCCATACGCCTTTATGTTGTTTCTACGAATCATATTTTCGTTTTGCTGATCGCTAGTTCAGGACAAAATTAAATTCCGAAACAACCAAAGAAAGTTGCGGAAGATCAAAGTTTGAAATTTGTCGAGCAGTAAATTTTTAGTGCCAAATCGAACTCATTTTAATAAATTTTGGAGTTTCTGCTTAAGAAATGAGGTATGTATCAAAAAAATTCTACATCCTTAGCTATTCACATTTAAGACGAAAAAATCTTTGTTAAAAAGCAAAGCTTTGTCGAAGAAAAGTGGGAGAGTCGTCATTTTATTTTACATTACTTTGAAATAAAAAAAATCAAATAAAATAAAAATTAAGCAGCAATAATCTTTCAAAAATACCACTAGTATTTACTTAATTTTAGTGATTATTTTTTATTTTGTGGCTGCAAAAAGTTTACAAAATATTATTATAACTTTTCCCGCGCAATAGTGGCCCAACTCTATTAAATCTTTGGAAAGAAATCCAGGGCTTTTCAGCTGCAAAAAAAAAAAACTGTTTTTGGAAAAAAAATCAATAAAATATGTTGAAATCAGTTCCGAGTTTTCCTTACTAAATTTGTTTTAGTTAAACTGCGATATCATCGTCAATTTTGTTGTGATTTGCTTAAAATTTTCATACATTATTAAGAACAATATTATAAGCTAAATATATAAGCTAGCTGCTAGTTGCCTTACTTGCGTGATATAATCTTTTTTAATCATTTATTTCATGGAAATAAATAAACAAAAAAAGTCCAGCATAACTCCCACGTCTTAGATTTTAGTAAACCCCCTGCAATAATTTTGTTTACCTGAAAGAAAATGAAAAAATATATATATTTGTTAATTCATTGCATAATTTTTCGTATTTTCTTTTATTTTAAATTAAACGGCAAATTTCTTTGAGTACACACTTGACATAATATTCTATATGGAGAGGCGAATATTTCTGTCAAGCACTCAAAAGCCCTACGGCAAATAACTTTTGTTAGACTTTCCTTCAAAGAGTGGTCGATTTGACCCAGAAAGAAACAAGATAGGGAATTGAGATGTTCCACGAAAACAATTAACGTGAAATTCTACTTACGAACATTGACCAACTATTTTATCAAAAATGGATTTAAAACACTTGGTGTACGCAAAAACGGGGAAAAATATAAATAAAGCTGATAGAATTGAAAATTAAGAATATAAATATTAGTTTATTATTTTTTATTTAATATTCTGAAGTTTTTTTGTAAATTTTTCCATATAAACATCATTGAAATACCACACAAAAAACTCCAAGCAAGCAAATGAAAGCCCAGAAATGAAAAATGTCTCTTGTTTTTTGGATAATGCAGCATCTAACAACCTAACTAACATAAAAAAATTTTTTGCCCCTTAACACAATGCCAGGTTGCTACAGTAACAGAACCGACTGTCGTGGTTGGCATCGTCAGAAAGGTATATGGTAATTAAAAAAAAAGTTAAATTGTTTTATTGAACCTTACTCTTAAAAGACCTCCTATTGATACTGCGCGTTTAACCTCAAAGCTATTAAAGCCTCCACGTCCGAATGTATTACTGCCATGAAAAAGGTCCTCATAGAAAATATTTGCCGTTCGGAGTGGTTTTAAAACTGTAAGTCCCTCCATTTGTGGAACAACACCAAGACGCGCACCATAAATTGGAGACGGAGTTCGGTCAAGCATCTAACAGAAGTGTATGCGCCAATTATTAATTAATTTATATCAAAACATCTTGGGATAAGATAGAAGCAACAACAATACAAAACTGCTTCCGGAAGCAAGTGTTTTCTGAAATCGATGAAAATCTTCCCGTTTTTGTTCTTGAAGATGATACTCCACTGGTAATCTGGAATAATGGTGAATAATTCCGGAGATTTTCTTCAAACTAATTAACATTTAACAATTTAACAATCTTTAATAACAAAGATGAATCTAATGAAGACATAAGTAAGCCCATAACAACATATCGATGGTTTTCGAGAAAAGCGACACATCTCAAAATTAACTCAAATTCGGAGTTTTGCCGTTAAAAGCAAAAATCAACTACAGAGTTTATATATTTTTATCTGGAAAAGCGTCATAAGCGAATCTGGAAGCAATTCTGAGAGATGGCGTTAGTGTCGTTTTGTCAGGTGATCGAATTGGCGCGTCACTTATCTAGAAAACTGATCCAACTCAGTATTTTGTATTTTTGAATTATGTCACTTTTCTCGAAAATCATCGATATGATGAGGCACTAAAATTTGTTGCACCTTTGAATTACTTTGCCAACAGAACTTTGTATCTTTTCGACACCTCAAAAATGTCGCGAGTCGTTTTGTTAAGGTAGTAAGTCTGGTCAAATACTCAGTTTTTATAGATATTTTTTAGGAATTTTTTTTTAAGAAAATAAAAGACGATCGTTTTGATTTTATAGAATGTTACTAAAAAATAACAAAATGGCGGACTTTTGAAAAAAAGGTCTGTTTTTCGGGTGGAAACAGGGTTGAAGAGAAACGAAAGTAGCATCTGTCGGAATGACAAGCCTACAGAATAATAATCAGCTTACCTTTTCCGTTTCAGATGTCCTGAAGAGCCAAAATACTGTTGACAAGCCACCTATCTTTTTTTATTTGATGTCAATAATATAATACTATAAAATCAAAACGATCGCATTTTATTTGCTTAAAAAATCCTAAAAAATATCTATAAAAAGTATATATATACATATATAATTATAAATTTGACCAGACTACTACCTTAATGAACATTTAGAATTTAGAATCAATATTTAAGCTATCAACTATTACAACACTATCAATCAAAGTAGTTCGTATGATGTTCTTTATCTGTATATGTAATACGTATGTAAGTTTCATTACTAAATAACGAGAAATTCATACACAATACTGAATATATTGTATGACAATTTCTGATCAATTAAACATCTTTTTTCGGGTTTGGTTTAGTGTAACGAGCAATTTGAGTTTGCTGTATGAACAATTTTAGGCAAAATATAATGGAACTTCGTGGTGATGCTAAGTAGGATGGGTTCTTGAACAACCTTTGTAGCTCCCAACATTCCGGAAATAAAAGCTTTTCAACTATTTGCCTTGAAAACACCTAAAGCAATTTCACTATAGTTTGGCAAAAATATGCAGTCACATGCATGTTTTCACTCGTTTTTAATATATTTGCAAAATATTTATATAAAAATTAAATTCAAATGCATTTATCAATATCATCACTTTTTCAATTTTAAACGGAAATAACAATTCATTGGAACGGAAAATAATATTATGTTGCCAGAAGTCTGCAAATGAAAATAAAATACGAACGAAAATGAAGTATCTTATTTCAGTTTATAATTGGGTTGCGGGTTATCGCGCCTCGATATTACACACATAAATAATTAATTTGTTATGACGGCTTTCCACGCGGAAAGGTGTTCTACGTATAATAATGTGGGTGGCGTAGCCGGAGCTATACTGATGAGGATTATTTTTTTGAAGTGCTACTGAAAACCGCCTAAGCGGAAGGAGTTATTCGCAAAAAAAGCTCTGTAAATGTTAAAGGAACCTACACATGAACTTCGTTCTTTTCAGATGCCTCGCAGTACTAACTTTTGGTTAAACCACACAACCTTAACAACATAAAAAAAAAAAATTAAAAGCTTCCCCCATACATCCTTTTTTTAAAGCGTGCGGAATTGTACTAAAAGTCCCCCTTTGCTTTCCCTTAAATGAATAAGGACAAAAACATTGCGACATTGTTGTTGGACGACGTTCATGAGGAGTTTTCAACCGATGTACGGCCCTCTTTGAACGATTTGTACCACTGGAAAACACGTGCACGCAATAGAGCAGAGTCCCCATAGGTTGTCTGCAACATTTTTAAGGCATCTGAAGCCGAAATTTTGTTGGAAAAAATTTATTTTTGCCATATGTCATCCGCGGACCGTTTTATTGATACCGTCTCGTTCATATTTGAGCAGAAGTTATATCATGTTTGTAGCAGAACGAAAAAATCATTGCCCAGCTGATGAAAAACCATCAAAAATATGCGAAAACAGGGCAAAACTTATGATGATATTGGGCATGGGAATAAGTTTTCGTCCTTTCTTAGTCAAAGTTAAGAATTATTTAAGTAATTAAATATGTGCCATTGGAAGCTAAAACTTTACTCTATCTTTCAGGCATCATACGGATTACTCTCACGGAAAATTCGAGTTCCTTTGACTTGATCCATTCATTCATTGTGTCAGTTTGCGATGCTCTCGTAAGAAGTGAACCTCGCTCCAATAACCGCTGACTGCATTGATCGGAACAGATAGTAATCCGAAGATCTAATGTCTGGAGAAAATGGCGAGTGGGGTAAGGTTTCCCAATTCAGTCCCACTAAATATTTCTGGACCGGCTTAGCAACGAGTGGCCTGGCGTTTTCATGCAGCAAAATCAGTTTGTCCTGTCTGCCGCCCTATTCCGGTCGCTTTTCTTTGAGAGCTTGATTCAAACGCGTTAGCTATATATATTGTACAACTTACACTGCTTGTATCTGTAAAACAGCTCATAACATCAACGTCAAAATTGTTCTAATGACAGTTCAATATATTGTTCAAACAACAACGCCAAAAATGGTTCGGAAAGTGAAGGCTCGACTTGAACGAAATCCACGTCGAAGTGGAAGAAAAATAGCCAAAGAACTAAAAATATCGCAAGACAGCATTCGACGCTTATTGAAAAATGAGCTTAAGGTCAAGGCTTACACGTTCCAAGAAGCACACTATCTTTCACCCCAGCAAAACAAAGTTCGGTGCGAAAGAGCAAAAAAGCTGTTGCGCTTGCACGAACGTGGCGAATTTCATAACATTGTGTTTTCTGATGAAAAAAATTCCCAATTGAGCAGTTCGTAAATACTCAAAACGATCGTGTTTACTTGACCGAACGCTCATAGGAGATTTTGAGCCTACGTATGGCCACTCAAAACAATTTCCCATCGCAAGTAATGGCTTGGGCCGCAGTGACCGCTGATGGACGCTCTCCAATCGTTTTTATCGAGCCTGGTGTCAAAGTGAATGCGACTTATTATTGGGAAAATGTTTTAGAGCTGCTTTAGAGCCATGGACATGCAAACATTTCGGTCGTAGACCATGGACGCTCCAGCAGGACTTGTCACCGTCTCATAAAGCTCGTGTGAACCAAGAATAATTAAAATATAATGTTCCACACTTCATTTCGTCCACACAATGGCTTTCGAATTCGCCAGACGCAAATCCGATGGACCATTCCATCAGGTTCATTTTGGAGAGCAAGGTGAGGACTAAAAAATATGCCAGTGTGTATGCGCTGAAAAAAAAGCGATTATACGAGAATGGGCCCAAAATACCTCAAGATCACATTCGTGCAGCATGCAACTCATTTTTTGACCGTTTGAAGGCTATAGTCAAGGCAAAAGGTGGTCATATCGAGCTAAAGTGAATATATCTTAAAATTGGTATTCTTTTTGAACAATTTTGTCTTTGAAATCAATAAACACTAATTTCACACAAAAAAGTTATGGTGTTTTGAATAGGTAACACTTTATATCGTTCACCCTGTATATATATATATAATTGGCACGTACACCCTTTCTGGGTGTTTGGCCGAGCCCTTCCTAATATTTGTGGGGTGCGTCTTGATGTTTTTCCACAAATGGAGGGACCTGCAGTTTCTAGCCGACTCCGAACGGCAGATATTTTTATGAGGAGCTTTTTCATGGCAGAAATACACTCGGAGGTTTGCCATTTTTCTTAATTTTAGTGTTGCACCGAGATTCGGACCTACGTTCTCTCTGTGAATTCCGAATGGTATTCACGCACCAACCCATTCGGCTACGGCGCCCGTTAGCTGCAGTCGGTAAATATCGCCAGTGATGGTTTCAGATGATTTAAAGAGTTCATAATAGATAAAACTCTTCTGATCCCACCATATGCGCATCATGACCTTTGAAGCAAGAATATCGCTGTGGATGGACCTGGTTCACCTGATAGGTTCCAACATTTTCTACGCCTGGGTTATCATAAGATATCTATTTTTCATCGCTAGTGACGATGCGATGCAGAAAAACTTTTCTCTTCTGCCGTTCAAGAAGAATCTCACACGTCACCAAACGTCTCTCGATATCCCACTCCTTCAATCGATGAGGCACCCAGTTACCTACTCTCTGGACCATTCCCATCGCATGCAAACGTTTACCGACGATTGATCTGCCCAATTATTTAGAGATGTCATCCAGAATTCGACATGCGACTTCATCTAATAATGAACCTTGACATTTTTGACGTCAGATAAAAAAGAATCTTTACGCTTCAAATGAATGTTAACTACTGCGATTGATATCTCACATACACACCTTCAAATCACGAGTGTATTACTAGAGCGAACACAAATATAGTATCAGCAGCGACACACTTATTCCCGTACCCAATATTTAAAACTTTGCGGTTGATGCCGCCACAGTGGCATCGGTCCCGGTGCTGGCAGTCTAGCGGCGAGATGTCATTAAGAGGAAAGGAAATATTTCCGGAATCAGTAGAGTTGAGATCAGTAGAAAGCTATATAAGTAAACACCATAAATAGATTTCAACGGATGAGTTTTCTAATATCCATATGTATATTCTTTAAATCACTAACGGGTGAATAAGTCCGAAAATCTCCATTTGCTCTGCTTAACTTAGAGAAATTAGTCGATCGCAATAGGTAAATAAAGAATTAATTCTCAATCGCAATAAGGCTCTTCAACCCCTTGGATTTCGGCCTAAAGAGCAAAGTAGCTTATCCATTTTTTGATTATTCCATAAGAATAAATTGTCCAATTAACATAAGAGTATAATAAAGAACAAGCAGGAACGAAACGTTGGTTTTGCGGCACGTGTACGCTGAGTGTCCACTCAGGGGGTTACTTTATGTACAGTAAATGAAATTTATTGGTGGGAAACGCGAATTCGGCAAATTTTCAACAACTGACAGTAACGGCAAACATAAGACTAGAGTTAAAATTAACTTAAATTGCAACTTTTTTCTAAGACAAAATTTAATGCCCTTTATTGCTACAACAAAAGTATCATTTAAAGCCTTCCATGCCGATGGCTTTAAGCTTTTACAAACAACTGTTGCAGCGCTCTACTAATAAATGCCAATAGATCTAAAAAGCCATTGTGGACTAGTATTCAAATGGTCCAGTCTTATTTTGTCTTTTTCTGGTATATGTATACTCATGCATATATACGTATGTATATGAAAACCTTTATGTAAGACCACACAGAGAATATGTGTTTGGCTGTAATTTTCAGAAAATCTGTGGCTGAGAAGCTATTCGTCCGGTGTAGATTACGGCAGTAGCAACAGTTGTGACAAATGCATACACACACATGCAGGATACAATTACAATGCGAAGGAATTTACTAAATACATTTTTGTATAAAGCTTGTGTTAGTGTGCGTGTGTAATGTATATACGTATATCTACACTACATAATAAAACTATACGTATAATGCTACTTAGATTACAAACGATTTTTTTTAATGTGTGTCATATAAACCAAATTAGTCTTCTCTAATTTCGAAAGTCCAAAAATGAAAAAAAAAAATCTCCTGAAAACGATTCAATCAAGGGAAAAGTTACTGTTGGCAATATGAGGCGAAAGAGAGAAAGAAATAAAGCACACAATCAAATACGTGACAGGAATACATTACTTTTAGTTACCTTATGTATCTAAACTTCATGGGCTAATATAAGCTGATATGTATATTTATTTTTTTATTAATTGAAAATTTGAGATTTTTTTTGATTAAACTAACATTAATGTATTTTATATGAGCACCACAAAATTGTACAGTGTAATGAGAATGATGGAGGAGTAAAGAGAGGGAGATAGGCAAGTAGCTTAAGGGGTTACATGGGCTTCGTTGGTTCAAAAAATCGATTTATTTTTTTTTTTTGCTTATTACTTTCTACAACTTCTCAGGAATATTATCCAAAATTTTCAAGTCGATCCGAATAATAAATTCGGAGATACAGCCTTTGGGATGTGTGCGCTCCAAGCCACTTTTATTGTTACTCAAAACTTTAAACGCGTTTTTCTCGAAACCGTGTTTTCAAAGTCGGTTGTCAAATGTTCTCGAAAACTACTCAACCGATTTTGATGAAATTTTACACAGGTGTTTGAAATACAATTTACTCGTGCTTGAACGAAGGATATTGTTTTTTTTTTTCAATTAAAACTATTTAAAAAAAACAAAATGTCAAGCAAATTTGACCGAAATTTTCATTTTTTTGCAAAAATGTCTGCCAAAATTCCAATTTTTATTATTTTTTTCTTTCCTTCGTTCAGGCACGAGTTTATGGTCTTAACTAAAGCATTTATTTATTTTTTTTTATGCTGACAACGCCTTTTTTTCGAGGGGTCACCGAAAATGACGTCACAATGGAGGAGTTTTAATTTTCTTTTTTTTTTTAAATTTCAGAAATTATTCTTTAAATATGTATCTATAAGGCAGAAAAAAGCTTGAATTAAATAAATAATTTTTTACATAGAAAAAAAAATATTGAAAATAGGCCTTTTTTTACCCATTTACGAAACCCATGTAACCCCTCAATAAACAAATATTTACGTAACTGCCGGTTGGAAACAACTTTCTGTGGGAGAACATGGTAAGGAATTCCATTCAGTTGTGAATTACATAGTTTTAATAATGGAAGTCAATAGAGGGGAAATTCGGTGCAATTTACAGTTTTTCTTTGAAAATATTTGGGAAAGTTTAGTTTTCGAAAGAAAGTAGTCTAGTTGGCGATATCTAATAATTTTAGAAAGAAATAAAGTGCTTCTCACTTTTAGAAAGTTGTCAAATCTGAAACCAAGCATTTTTTAGTGTATGGCGATATGCTGTGCAAAAAATGTTTTGCAATATGTATATAAATCTCGCAGTTTTAGTTAAAGCCAAATTTTATATATTTTTAGATTTATATCTTAGTTTGCAATATGCCAATTTAAAATAGGAAATTTAAGGAACGATTACCTTCTTACTTAGATGGCATTTGAAACATTGGGCTATCTAGCTCGGTTCCTTGCTTGCTGGCACTAGTTGGTGTCACCGAGTGTTGCCAGGTTATGCCTCACTTGATCTCTCCAATGGAGATTGGGATTTCCTCTAACTCCTCGTCCACCAGTGGGTTCCCTCTCGAAGGACTACCTTGCCGGAGCGCTTTCGTTCATCCACGAGTCATGGCCAAGCTAGCACAGCCGCTGCATTTTAATATACTTCACTATGCCCACATTTCCGTACAGCATAGCTCGCTGTTCCATCGGATGCGGAACTCATTCTCGTCAACGCGAAGGGAACCAAAGATTTTCGTATAATTTTTCTCTCGAACGCTCCCAGTGCTTTCCCATCAGTTGTCGTCATCGTCCAAACTTCTGCGCAAAATACAAGTACCGGGATGATTAGGTTTATGTACAGCGTTGTTTTCGTTTTTCGAGAAAGGGCTCTACGTCTCAATTGCCTACTGAGCCCTAAGTAACACCTGTTGGCAATAGTTGTCCTTCGTTTAATCTCTAAGCTGATGTCGTTCTAGCTGTTTATACTGGTTACTTAATAAACAAAGTCTTGTACCACTTTAAATTCGCGGTTGCCAGCAGTGGCGTGTTGTTTAAGACGCGAGGACTCTTCGCATGTTGACAGCAGGTACTGTGTTTTACTTTCGTGCACCGTAAGAGCCACTTTTTCTACTTCCTTCTGCAGGCTGGTGTACGCTGAACGTACGATGCGCGGTTTACAGCTTTCAGTAATTTTAGATTTATATTGGTAGGTAGGTAGTGACAAGCATGCCATATTACAACATAATATATTTCTGATACGACCAAGGTAAGCTCGAACTCATTTTAAATCTTGATGTAGTTATTACTGATCGAAATTTTATTTCCGCGCGATCGATTCTCAAATAGCAAAAAAGATGGAATAGTCAACCAAAGGCGGGTGGACGTCCAAACTTTTATCAGATATCGAAGGGTGGATGAAGGGCGAGATCGACCAGTACCTAACTCAGACACTTAACGGGCATGGCTGTTTCTTGAAATACCTACATCGTTTTCAGCTGGCTGACAGCCTTTTTGCCTCATTTGCGCGAATACAGTTGAGAGCACAGGACATATACCCTTTCCCTGCACAATTTTTAGTGAAGAACGAGAAGATATTCCAACATCCGCCGATCGACACAAGATTTGTCTCGGATATGTACTCGACCATCGCTAAATGGGAAGCCATAAACATGCATTCGAGGTTACATTCGTAATGAGGCTCAACCATATTGAATGGGAGAGGAAAGTCCAGAAACTACAGCAGCAGTTGTAACTTCAGTAGCAACTTTAGCAACAGCTTGGCAGTCTAGATGAACTGTCTTCGACAGACCGCTGACACATACAGATGCTTGAGTCAATCACACACTACAGTATCCAACAGAATGCAGGACAATAGTTTGTAAGTATTGGAGAATTGCACATTTCCTAATGTTGCGTTTCCTCCAAACTGCTTATGATACTATTGATGGTGTAAAATCTCCATAAGTGTGCAGGAGTGGACGCAGGAACCTATTGCGTCAATATACATAAACGCGTCTCCAACTTACAGAAATGCTAGCGCGGTTCCCGGTTAGAAATCAGCCAAGCAGGAGTGTTATAGTGTTAGTGGGAGCATGTCCCACATACCACTGGTGTGACAGCACCTTGGACAGTGTTTCTGACATTTTGATCTCAATCTTCTTACCGAAAAAAAAAAAACAAAAAGAGGCATTGTGGCAGCAGTGAGGCTGATAGCAAGAGATTCTTGAAGTACAATAGGATGGATTGAATGTAAGTAGAAAACACATTCCCACAATGGACTTGTTGCAGTTCATTCGAAAGGTAGCTTTTCATTAATTAAATGGTTGTTTTAGTAAAAGCAAAGTAATGTTGTAATTTTAAAAGATGTTATGATGTATGATATTAAGATTTGCGTCTAAATAAAATAATTTTATTCAAATACTTTAGGATACACAATATCTTTAGTTTTCCGTAGATAAAAAAATAATTTTTCCAGCTGGTCAACTTGGCAATGGTACTACTGAGAGCATATAGATTTCGCGTTATAATAATGAAAACCTTAAAATTTGCGCTTTGAAGATTATTTATTGCTTTCTTTAGAATTTAAATTCGTAACTTTCGAAGGTAACTCAAAACTAACTAGAGAAAAGAAAACGTCAAAAAATCTGAAATCCGTCAAAAATGAACGAAGTTACACATCCTTTAAGGGGAGATATACACCTAAAAGCCGGAAAAAAGGTCATTTTTAAGAATTTTTTTCAAAGGAAACTATTTAAATTGTATGATTGGGGTTTTATTTATCTAAAAGTACATATATTCAAAAATGTGTTAAATTTGTTTTAGCTTAAAATAATAAGAATTGTAAAGGATAATGTAGAATCCTTGGAAGTCCTTGAAAAAATCAGCCTCCGCGGTACCCAATGGCGTTTCTCCAAAAATCATCAGAAATAAGAAAACCAAAAAGATTATTAAACCAGATACTAAAATCTAGTCTTTGTCGTAGCCGATTTTGAAAATATCGATTTTTAACAAAATGGCGGACGTTTGAACATAAGTATTGATTATTGAGCTAAAAATGAGTTCTTATTTTGCCTATAGAACAAAAACTATGTAACGGAAAAAAAAAATCCTATGACATCTACTAGATAATGTTGTATAGAATAACCACAAAAAGCCTCAAGGCAATCGGTTTATTACTTTTCGAGAAATTTTGGGTACCAACTTGAAAAACGTGGTTTTGAGAAAAACACGTTTGAAAATTTGGGAATGAATGAATGCCCATAAAATCAAGTTTCACGTTCTCGGCTGTAACTAGCTTATTTATCGAAATATTACCTTGTCCTTTTCACTAGATATTCTAGAGCCCTCAAACTTTAAGAAAATGCAAAAAAAAAAAATCGATTTTTCACGACCTTCTAGGTGTATATCTCCCCTTAATGCAGCAAGTACTGAATAACCGCTTCTGTGTTGTGTTTGACCAGATTACTCGTATAACGTTTAGTATCAGTCTAGTTATGAGATTCTCTAGGAAAAGAATTCATGCGGAATTTCCCATTCGCTCGAAAGAAAATATGTATCGCGAATGGAAGAAAATTGCGAGAAGAGGAGGCCGCCTTTCATACTTGGATGCGATGTCAATGCGCATAACGAGGCACGGGGAAACAGGGATACCAATAAGTGGGGTGAGTATCTTGAATTTATCCTTAATAAGAAATTAGATACTTTTTAAGTTAGTAATACCGCAACATTTGTAATTAGCGTATACCAAAGTGTCCTTGATATAAGCATAGGAAATACTCTGAGGTGAGAGATACTAAAAAATTGGATATTATCCTATGAACTGTCAATGGCCGATCTTAGGGGACTTACTAACATTTAATATAACCCATTAAAATCCAAGAAAGCCATATTGGAATAAATATTTATGGAATCTAGGAACGAATCTAGACTAGGTAAGTTTCGATTAGAAGTTTAGGAAGTATTAATAAAGCCATTATTAACGCATAGGAGGACAGTTATCCAATAAGTAAAGTAAATTTTACCAAAGAAGCGCCTTGCTGGAATAATGACCTTGATCAGCTGAGAACTAGTACTCAAATAATCGGAGATATGTAAGTCCTAACTCTCTAACTTTTTACAATGAGAAGATTAGAGAAGCGAAGGGTAACAGTTTCTGAAGTTTTTGCCAAAATATTGAGCAGACCAACGACGTTTCTAGAGTTAGAAACTTACAAATATTTCTGCTACACTTTCATACCAAATGCAGACCTGTTTGTTTATTCATCTAATCTACTGTTTAGTGTTCAGTGTGTGTGTAAATCAGTACCGCATGCGTAGATGTTGGTAAAAATACATAAATTGCAACATTTGGACGCTGCTTTGTTGAGTGGAAATTTTGTGGAAATATTGTCTGAATATGTGTTTGTATGCTTAGCACTCACACATATACTTGAACACCTGTACGAGTATGAGAATTGGAAAAATAATTTTATATACAGGTTCACCTGATAGTGGTAGTAGTTGTATTGTGTATGTGTGTATGTGGTTAAGTCTGCAGGTAATTCAATTGGCTTACAAGAATATTTCTGCAAATTTGCTATTGCACTTTATTTAATTACTCTCTATTTGTGTTATTGTGTATGTCATGTCTGTGCTTGTGTGTGTATGATTGCTGGTAGCTAGCACTCGTTTTATTTGCAGCTGCCAAGAATTTCACCTTTTTCAATTGAAATATGAAGTTTTAAATTGTTTGGCACTTTCATCTTGATTCACTTCCAAGCATTCAAAATGTTTTATTCATTATACGAGCATAATATTTTTGAGTAAGTAATTAAAGTAAGTGAAAATTAATTTCTATTGTATTTGTTTTCGGAAAATAAACTTAACACAAACATTTTTGACAAATAAAAAAAAAAACTGGAACGTATTTAGTGAGAGAGTTATCCAAACAGCAATAAAACGAAAGAAGGAGGAGAATACGCAGTGAGGTGCAAACTACTGCTACTTGGAAATTCTCAGAAACTTCGATTAATTTCCATTGAGACTGATCAGTGCATATATACAAGTATTATATTTTGAGCCCATGCTTCACCACACACATCTTCTTAAACTAGGATTATAATGGTTGCCACATTTGGAAACTAGCCGTTATGAACCTGCTAAAATACGTTAATTCTTCAACACTCTTATTAGTCAAATCATTTGGACTCTCTAATTACTCAGGTCATCTAATGTGAAGCACGGCAAGGTATTTGACCCATACCCCATAGCTCTCGCGTGTTTCTCGTTATTCCTCAGATATTCTCTTAGGAAATTCACACTACTATATGGGTAGAAATAGTGGATAGTTCTGTAATACGCAAACCCAGTATGCCTTCTTAGTGGCCCGTACCCGTTATAGGTGCTAGATTTCTAAACACAGATGCTTTGTCATCTTTTTGCAGTATGTGGGTCAGAACGCTCGCCCTATTTTAGACCGTTGATCTCTGTCCATCTCCTTTTCACTAGACTGAGAGGATGCACTTGAGTTCCTCTTTGAATCAAATTGCTATATATATTGGCTATTTCATTCGCTCTCTTATTTCTTTCAATGTGTATTTGTTCCTTTAAAATTAGTGCCTGTTTCGTCAGAATATTTCGTAGGCTACAAGTCATTTCAAAGAAGGATGAGATAGAAAAATGACATATAAGATTGCCGAGTCCTTCTGTGGAACGATGGAGTAACAAAGATTAACAAAGCTGCAGGTCCCGATAGATTGGCCGGTGAGGCTCAACATTAATTCAAGTAGCTTCTGCAGCAACTGTATAAAAGGTGATGAGCAGGAATGGCCCAATATATGAGTATGCTCTTCAGCTATACTATGTATTTCTGTGAGATCGATGTTCATACAAAGCGCTTGCGAGAACCTCATAAGCCATATTTATAAGACTACTCCCGCGATAATCTTTTCTCTCTCTTCATGGTCGAGTAGCGGAACGACAGTTCCGTCGTCACCGATTGGGATATCGGGATCTTCGCATTCTCTGTGACATTCGCAGTTCATTTACTTAACAAGTTCGAGAAGTGTTCCCTTCATAATTTAAGTACGCTCTGGATGTCAGTCATCACCGTCTATCAGGAAAACGCCCCGGTTTTGAAACCTTCTGTAAGCCGTCACATTTTCTGGTCGAATTTTCGGACGTTGTTCCTGTTGGCCAGCATCTCAAGCTTCTCGCACTCACGAATTTCGGCGTCTCGTTTTTTCTTTCTGATAATACGCCTCTTTTCCTTTCTTAGCTCCCGGTAGTGATTCCACATGGCTCGCTTTGCGCCCGATCGCAGCGTGGCTCTATATTCAGCATCTTTTTCTTTCTGATAATACGTCTTTTCCTTTCTAAGCTCCCGGTAGCGATCCCACATGGATCGCATTGCGCCCGATCGCAGCGCGGCTCTATAGGCAGCACCTTTTCCAACTGTTTTTTCGGACTCGCCGAACCCCGATTTCTTCTTCAGCGATGGCACGTAGAGAGCGAGAAATAATGCTCCATTGTGCGTGCATGCCGGATTGTTGAGCAGTACTCTCTGAGAGCAAGAGTGACACAACAATGTATATAAAAATGCTTTTTGGCAAATAGGAAAGTTGCAAAAATTTGAACTGCCTTTGGGTATTATGTTCCTAAGGTAAGACAATACATAGTTGGCACCCTTAAAAGGCTTAAAGCAACACTCAGTCTACTATGCAGATCAATCATAAAGTTTTTGAACCCATCAAGTAACAGCAAAAGTGGTACAAAGTCTCCCAAACTGTGTCAAAACTTAAAATTAAAATATTAGCATTAATTTTATTTTGAAGTTGAGTTATAACAAATTTACCGATGCTTGGCAAATTTAATTTCTTTAAACAAGCAAGTATGGCAAAATGAAACATCGAAGCGAGTCCATATGTTTTTATATTTTATTAAGTCAGCTGACACAAAAACACTTCACCTTCTCTGCACTGTACAAGCATAAGTACATTAATCTAGAATACATAAATACTTGCTGGTACACTTGTGTGCACAAAGTTATGTCACTTTATCTTGTTACACTTTTTACATATGGTGCAGAATTTGTTTTCGTATTTCTTTATCAAAGTATAGTTCATTCATTTCATACAAAAGAACTTTGCAAAATCAAAGTTCTAAACTTTGTACAAATTTCACTAAAAATGTTCCCCATAAAAAGCACATGGGCGAAAGTCTTTCATATAGAAGGGAATACACAGTATATGAAAAAAAAATTCAAAACGAAATCAACGTAATTTTTAGCAACTTCAGATTAACACCTTTTTATACTTAAATTGAATGGACTATAAAACTGCGCAACCAGAAGTTTTCTAAAAAATGTTATGATACAATAATTTTTTGAAACTTGCTAAATTTTTGTGAATTTTGCTCAAATGATGCGACTTATAAAATTAACAAAATTAAAAAAAAACATTTAACGAAAAAAATTTGGCAAGAAAAATTTTGCGAATATCGTGAAAAGATAAAGGCTCTTAATTATGTGCGCACAAGTGTATTCGATATGAACGTAGATGGGTAAACACACATAGCTGCGAAAATGGGTGTCAGTGCATATTTGTGTCAGTTTCTACTTTAAATGCGCTAAATTTGATTTACACTTATTTATTTATGCAGTCGTTTTCGCATTTGGCGCTTTAAGTGCTTTTGCCTGTTTATTTATTGTATTTGCGTATTTGCGCAGTAGCTACGCAGATTTTTCCTAGCACACACTCGCACGCTTCAATTTCTATTGACTATGTGTGTGTGAGTGTATCGGAATGTGCTTTGGCAGGGCATCGGTTTGTTAAGCATTAAGGATTGCTGCAATAAATTGGCTTCACCACCATAGTCACACATATTCACTATCCCATGCATATGGCATATATGTATGTGTAAGTGTATGTTTTGTAATGCGTTTGGTGCAAATTTCAATAGAGTTCCTCTTTTTTCAGCTTTGTGGATCTGTAGTTGGTTGACTAACCGCTAAAGGAAAAATCGGAATATAGAATTATCTGTGGGTGTATGTACATTTACACGGTGTGACTGTATGCGTATATGTGTGAGGCATTGTAAGCAAGTGGACGGATATAAAATATTTCACTACTCGTTATCTATTGTTATACTCGTAAACTGGCAACATCTGACTTTATAGCTACCTATCGAGTGACAAGCAACGGAATTTATATGAACACATAAATGTTTTGTTATAATATTTTATGTTATGATATTGATATCGATATCGACATACTTGGCACGTCATGCATATATAAATGTCATAACATTCGTGATCAATTTAATTTAATATTTCACAACACCATATTAATTTGTCATAATAATCAGTGAAATAGATAGTAAGTTGCGAAGAATACTATAAAGCTTTACATTTGAATTTAAATTTTATTTCCATCCCAGTTTACATAAACTAGGGACCACGAAATTTGTAGAGTTATGGTTTCCCAAATGTGCCACCTAAAGTTGACTTTTAGATTTTTTATATGTCACTGAACCATTTTGAAAGTTCGCATAGTGTTGTGTATGGCCCATTTGAAGTGCATTCTAGGGAGTGCGCGTTGTCCGTCAGTGTGCGCCCTGTCACGCCTTCGCTATAAACGACAGTTACAATTATTATTATTGGCCTATTACGCACCGCGACCAAAAGAGATACATACACCGCACGAAAAGAGTAGCAGGAAACAATATTAGACAAATATCCCAATATAGTTTGGTTGATTATACATATGCATGTTTAAAACGGTATCTCATAATAGAAATTCTTCCGCATTTTTTACTGCAATTTTAGTAACGCGCAACTCTTGTTCTGTGCAAAACGAAGTATTTATAAGACTAAACGCACCATGCTGCCGCAGAGAGAAAAGATGCTGCCGCAGAGAGAAAAGATGCTGCCTATAGAGCCACGCTACGATCGGGCGCAACGCGAGTCATGTGGGATCGCTACCGGGAGCTAAGAAAGCAAGAGAGACGTATTATCAGACAGAAAAAACGAGAGGGCGAAATACGTGAAGGCGAGGAGCTAGAGATGCTGACCTTAGGAACAACGGCAGAAAATTCTACCAGAAAGTTCGGCGGCTTACAGAAGGTTGCAAAACTGTGGCGTTTTCCTATAAGAACAAAGAAGGCGCACTGGTGACTGATATCCAGAGCGTACTTAAATTATGGAGGGAAAACTTCTGGAACTTTTTAAATAAATTAACTGCGCATATCACAGAGAATGTGAAGATTCCGATACCCCAATCGTTGACGATGGAACTGTCGTCTCGATACCCGACTCAATAGAGGTGATAACGCGGCTAAAGAACGACAAAGCCGCGGGAGCCGACGGACTGCCGGGTAAACTATTCAAACACGGCTGCGAGAAGCTAGTAAGGTGCATGCATCAGCTACTATGCAAAATATGGTCAAATGAAAGCATGCCTGCGGAGTTTAATTTAAGTGTGTTCGGTCCAATTCATAAGAAGGGGTATCCTGCAATCTTGGCCAATTATTGCGGATTATTCTTCTAAATATCAACTGTAAAAAGCTGACACTCACCATCAACCAACTGATTGAACCTCATCAGTTTGGCTTTAGATCTGGAAAGTTCACCATCGACCAGATATATTCACAATACGCGAAGTTTTAGAAAAGGCCTATGAAAGGAAATTCGACACACGCCATATTTTCGCCGACTTCAAGGCTGCATTCGACAGTAGAAAAAGGAGTTACGGCTATGCAAGATGACGTTGCTCAATAGCCTTCCTATTCTCCCTTCAGTTTTTCTCCACACGTCTTTTAGGTTTATTCGCTAGGATCGCCTCGAAAAAATCGCAATAAGCTTTACCTAGATTTGCCACACAATCCACCAACTCCGCTATGCTTTAAGGGATAGCGCCCCTCGAAAGACTGGAAACAGAAAGTTTATTTAATATTTGATGACTTGTGATTTTGAATTTTTGTGAAGAGGTTAAAAAACAATAATTCTCAGTCGAAATTGAGGCTTATGAACTCTTACTGATCAAGACTCTTTCAATTTCTCTGACTGCAACTTCCTCAATAAGTTTTAGCTAACGAATTTTATCTCCTCATCTGGTTAACTAAAGTTACCCTACAGAACGTGGAATTTCCATTGGATTATATTCTCAGGTTAGTAAGAAGATCATTCAATCTACAATGCCCTGTTAGAGTGTCTGTGATGACTTTAAAATTATTCTTATTCAATTCCATACAAGATTTCAATCGGTTCAGGTTAAAACTACCTAACCAATATGATACTCTTTGCCATTCCCCTAGTTTCTGAGTAGAAGAGGAGAAGTTACGTATACGACTGTTTTGATTTGATTAAGATTTTTAGCTAATCAAGATATTCCAGCACCAGTTTTGAAAGAGTTGATAGTCTTGGTTGCTCCCTGGCTATGCTTCTGCTGTTATAGTAGAGTTCAAGATTTAAGTGAGCCCCTCCTTCTATTGCCTAGACTTTTGCTTGAAATATACTCGTATTTTTGCGTCATATTCTAATGACCTGCTCCGCCATATATTCTATGCGTGCCTTCCATAGAGATTTTTGGTCATATGCTATACCAACAACTTTAGCTTTCCTTTGCATTTTTGCCTGAATTCTATCTGTGCAAATTGGTTTAAGGTGTTTGAGTTTGTATTTCCTTGTGAATACTACGGATGTCGGTTTTCCTGGATTTGTGTTCATCCCCACCTTAGGCTTAAGGAACTATAATTTGATAGCTTCAATTTCGATTCGTACTCCATATGTATAGAGCCTATTGAAATGCATTAAGTTAAACTTTTTTGTGTTTCATTAAATTACAACCAACAGTATAAGCCTTTGCGCCTTAAATTTATATCCCAGTTGGGTTAAAGTATGTTGAGTTGCGGTTCTCTTTATTTATATTGCAGTTATTTATTTTTGCTTACAGTTAAAATTTCACTTAGGGCTCCATACAATCTGCCTCACTACGTTCAAGCAGATTAAAGTATTCAATTAAAATATAAAACAGAAAAAAAAACAAAATTATAATCCTCTACGTTATGAGTAACTATAAATATTGTATTCTTCCTTTTGCCTATACCGTCCACAATTTTTACCGCCCTTTAGCAACCAACTTTTAATTGATGGCAAGTAGTATCACAAAATGTAGTATGCGCAAACTATGTACTTATATACATATCCACTAAAAGCGTCTTTGGATGCTTTAGGAATGAGTACTTTAATACAACGGTCTGGCTAAAAGAGCCACCTCAATGTTCTGGGTTACGAAAAAATATAGAATTGTATAAAGATTCTGTAAGCAGACAGAAGATAGGAAACAAAAGAACAGGAAAAGTCGTAGTGAAAAGAAATTGCGGTAGAACAACAAGCTTACAAGTGTGTGTGTGTGAGCATTGTAGGTGTATACATATA